>NC_083712.1:10535955-11785955 GCF_033118175.1 Dama dama | reverse complement strand
GACTTCAAAATAAATGCTCATGTAACAAGCTGATGTTTGCAGGTATTTTCCATTACAGCTAGATAGACTGAGAGCTGCTAACCATGTCTTCTGTTTGCGTCTTTAAACTATTTTAAACAAGATTAAAGATGGGTATCTCTAAATTCATATATGCTTTAGCGTAGGATCCTTCTCAAGGGGAAAAATAAATTCCCTGGAGATAAATTTAAAAATCTAGAGCTTCAGGAATGGAGACCACAGATGTCCATTTAAGAGCTAAGTGTTAACATAAAAATGGTCTATTTAAAAAAAAAAAAAAGGTCTATTTTAACCATAAAGTCATAGCTAAGTGGAAATCAAGATGGCCAGTTTGTACCTCACTCCAAGGAATCAAGACTCATACTCTTAAGTGAGGCTGCAGGCTGGGTTAGTCATGGAAACATGATGTTTTTTAATTAAATCGCACATCTTCCTGAGGCAATAGTGCATTAAAATCCAAGAAAATGAGAAATAATAGCCGGATCTCCATCCTTGTCTTTCGTGAAGTCATTACCATCGTCGGCTGATGATAAGGAGGGAGGCGTTTCAAATTATGGCAGCACTTTCACAGGGTAAATTATGGCGAGTTATGAATGACAGAAATTACTGCAGCTACAGTTTTCTTTTTTGGTCTTTGCTGGCTGTTTTGCATCCATTATAGTTTCTTTTTATAGCTCCCTTAGTTATCTGCAGTTAATTAACATCAATAAATGGCTGAAAATGTTATATACTACTTTGATTGCACTTTTATCTTTTTTGTTTCCTTCTTAAGGAAACTGTCACTTCTGTTGTCTTAAGGACCATCATTAACACTAAGCTTATAATGATCCTGGATGTTATTTTTTAATATAGCTTAAATGTTGACTCTTTTGTTTCAAATTAACATGCTTTAGACTTTAAATTTTTAAAGATACCCATAAATGTTATCAAAACACTACCTGGATAGCTATAGAATTATATTATCACTTCATTTGCATTAGTTTTCTGTGATGTAAACAAAATTATAGATTATAGTATTTCTGTAAGATATTAGGATAGGATTTATAGAAACCTATCTTTGGTAGATGAGTTGGTTGTTGGCTTTTTTATAAGTGGGAACAATTATGACATGATTTCTGAAATTTAGATGCCAGCTCATATTTTTCTTACTGAGAGGAATTTTTGTTTGTTTAGTCTGAGTCATAACTTAACCTTTAAAAATGTTTCCTGGTTTCATTGGGATATAATTGACATATAACATGGTATCAAGTTAAGATGAATAGCATACTTAAGGAGATAAGAGGTAAGCTTATTTTCCCCTTTCATTTTTTGGTACATGTTGGATTTTGTTCCTTGTCCATGTATTACATATTCGAAAGTAATCTGGCTAAATATGTGAACATCATAAAGTATATAAAGAAATAAAAAAGTGAAGTGGAATGTTGCAGTGCTCAAGTACCAGTACTGACATGTCAGCATTTATTGACTCAAAGAAGGAGTTAACTTGTGTCTCATAGAAACGTCCCATTAAGCTGTTATTTGCTTCAGAAACGACAGTCCATTTTTACTTATCACAGAAAAGTTAACAGAACGCATTCATTTCTAATGAACTTCATCAATGCATACATACATTTTTCCATGCAGAAAAAGTGAAAACCCTGCCATCACGATAGAATTACATCAGATTGTCACATCGGTATTTCCTTATATAAACCTCTTTAGTGGTGCTCATATTTGACACCCTGGCTTTGTCGTGACTTTTGACGATAAAGATCAATATGTGACCTGCAATCCTTTTAATATCTTTAGGTAAAGCAGAAGTGACCCCTGGCCCCTGTGAAGTTTGTATCTCAGAGATATGATGCCATTTAGACAGATTTATCTGATTTATTTGAGGTGTCCACAGCATTGTACAACGTCTCTACAAAGGATCTCTTTTTATCATTTAACCACTATCCTCTATACAATACGAACGCTAGTGTGGACAGTGTTGGTTGCATTTTAAAAAGCTACAGAAGGAGAGGGCATATGTATAACTGTGACTGATTCGTGTTGATGTATGACAGAAACCAACACAACATTATAAAGCAACTATTCCTCAATTAAAAATAAGTAAGTGAAAAAAAAAGCTGCAAAGAGATTTGAGAACATGCTAGTTTTAAATCACAAATATAATATGAGGGGAGAGCTAATAATATACAGGGAATGTACAAAAATAATTGACTTTTTCTTTCCTCTTTTTTTTTTCTTTCTTGGTGAGATCATATGCTTACAGAGGATCATTTTAAACTACTCAGTATGAAATAATTTAATTGTTTGAATTATTTGGAAGTAATTCTTTTTTTAACTCTCAGCTAAATTTTATGGAAATGTGAATAATGGAAGATTCAATGACTGATTTCATTTATAGAAAACTATACTACTATAGTCCTATATAGATTGCTTCACTTGTAAAACCACTCTCCTTTTTCAGAGTATGTGAGCAAGGATAAAGTAAAATGTCAAAAACTTAGATGCACTTTTGTTTTCTAGAAAAAAGATAACCTTGAAGAAGATTCAGAAATATAATTGTTCTTATAAATTAACGGAGTTGATCTGTATCACCCTTTGGTTAAAAAAAAATATTTATTAACCCAAGTGATACTCTGAAAAGTACAATTTCTAGAGAATAGATGAGTGCATATTTCTGCCCTAAACAAGTATTTGGATTGCTGCAACAGTGCATGAACCATATTTGTATAGTTTTGTATGTTATACATCAGTGTCTTCTTTATATACTACCTTTCTACCTTTTATTTTTGCTTTATTGAAGTATAGCTCATTCACAATGATGTGTTAGTTTCAGGTATGCAGCAGAGTGATTCAGTTATATCTAAACCTATATTAATTCTTTTTCAGATTCAGCATCCTTTATTTTTCAATAATATGGTAAATCATTCATTCATTATTTCATTCGTTCATGTCTGTTTATTGAGGGGTTCCTATGTGGCAGGTTTTGTACTAGGTGTTCAGATACAATAGTGACCACTAACAGATATCACACCTGCCCTTATGGTGACTGTGTTCTGGTGAAGGGGGTGCGCATTAACCAAACAGTGATATAAACAAGGCAGAAATATCCTAATGTGTTACACTTTGGCTTCAGCAGAAAAGCCAGTGAATTCTTTGCAGAGGAGGTGATCCCTGCGCTAAATGGGGAAGATGACTTGGGTATAAGAGAGAATCAGATTCTCTGAGCATCAAACATGTGCAGAACCCCTTTGATAAATGTGAGCGTGGCAGCAACAGGAGGCCAGGAAATAATAGCTCAGTGGCCTCAGCGTGGAACCAGGGGGGCAGGCCGGGGAGTGAGGCTGGGGAGGTGGCATGGGAAACGCACCCTGGTCTCTGTCTGTAGAGTGGGGATAGGCCAGGGGCAGGCCAGCTCGAGGGCGTGCAAGAAGGGAGGTAAGTGAACATTACGTAGGAGGCAAAGTCTACAGGCTGTGAAGTGGAAGAGCTTTGTCCGAGTGGACCAGACATTTTGTCATGCAAGCTGACAGACAGTGTGGCTCCTCACAGAGATGTAACACGTGGGAAGTGGTGAGTGACACACGTCGGTTTTAAAGTGCCAAAATGGGGTAGCAGGCTGGTGGCAGATTGACAGGAGAAGCTCATAGATTAGTCAGAGACGAGAGGACCATCTCTGAGTCATCTTCACATCTGGACAGGGAGCACGTTGAACAAGGTGAGGTGTTTCTGTAAGAAAGTTTTGGTGTGAAGCCGTCGCAGTGGCCAGGTATAGAAGGATGAGTCTGCAAAGGAGCAAAGATGTAGAAGGTAAAGCAGAAAATGACTGTCACCTGAGGAAGTCAGAAGAGGATATTTAAAGGAGAGAGAAAGAGACCAATAAAGTCAGCAACTATTCTTTGGGGACCTACTCTGAACAAGACCCTGGGTATGGATGAAGGTCAAGATCGATCAGGGCTGCCGAAATACTGGTCTACAGAATGTCTATTCCAGAAAAAAATCATCTCAAAGATGTACTCGTGTACTTATTTTGGCCATTACAGGAAGCTATATTCTTGTACCACAGATGATGAAATCACAATATGTGCAAGCTGGTTTGGTTTTTTTTTTTTTTTTCCTTCTCAAAAGGGAAAGTTCCTCTAAGATGTGATCAGAAATTGTTAACTGGTTGACTTTAAACTGCATGCAAGACATGATTACCTTCCGTTTTCAACAAAACTACGAAGGAGAGTCAATGTGTTATGTAACTAGAGGTAATTCAAATAAGCAGAACACTTGGTGCTCAGACAGTCATAACTGGAAGAGGTGATTGAAATACACTCATTTATGTTATTTTAATCAGGTAATGAGAACTACCATATCATGGTTTTTTCTTTTCAGTTGCCTCTGGAGGCTGCCTATCTAAAGTTAATTCGCAATTACATAAAATACTTATTGGGATAGGTATTTTCATATCCTCCTAAATAATTTATCAGTAATTTTTCAACTTGATTTTGATGGGTGCACTCTTTGTGTGACTTCCCAGGTGGCACTCCTGGTTACATAATCTGCCTGCCAGTGCAGGTGACATAAGAGACACAGGTTGGATCCCTGAGTCGGGAAGATGGTCTGGAGGAGGGCATGGCAACCCACTCCAGTATTCTTGCTTGGGGTATCCCATGGACAGAGGATCCTGGTGGCCTACAATTCATAGGGTCGCAAAGGGTCGGACACTACTGGAGTGACTTAGCTTGCATGAACGCACTCCATGTTAGTGTAAGCCCCTTCAATTTTAGAAGAAAAATAATATGTTGCTGATCTATTCATGTTTGCGGAGTTATGCATGACTGGCAACGTCTTACTCTCTCAATCAGAGTTTACCTGAAATATTTGCTTCAAAAGCTGTTTCTCCGTGGCCCTCGCCTGCGTCCCTCTGGGCGCAGCGTGGCGCACCCGCCGCGCCTCTGGACCGGGATCCGTGAGCAGAGCCCTTCATCCTGGGACACGGGGCGCAACCAGAAAGGCGGCCGCCCCCTCGCCTGTCACGCGCCGCAAGCTCATGGGGAAGCTGGTGCTACACCATTCCTAGATGACCTGCTTCTGGGTCGGGGTTTGGTATGTAGCAGTGCAGCTCCCTCGCTGCGATCTATTGGAAGTCAGCCCTCGATACAAGGGTTTGTAAGAGAATAAATAACAGCAGCAACAACAAAAAGATACAAAAGAAAAATACACATAACAAAAATGAGAGGGAAAAAAAAAAGCTGATTTTTCCGAAGGTGCATACACCCCCAACACACGTGTATTTGCAACTTAGAGAAAGATTTTTAGACCAGTGTTGCTTCTTGTTATTACGGATTTGAGCAAATTACCAAGTCAGAGTTACAGTGACTAATCATACCTAAATCAGAGGCAAGATATACCACTTCTGGGTGTTTATCTAAGGAAACTGAACTGATGTGAGGGTTGAAAGTAGACATCTGTGTTACCATGTTGGTTGCAGTGTTATCTACAGAAGCCAAAGTATGGAAGGCACCTGAATGTTGTCAGCCAGAGAAGACTCATGAGAGTCCCTTGGATTGCAAGTGGATCAAACCAGTCCATCCTAAAGGAAATCAACCCTGAATATTCATTGGAAGGACTCATGTTGAAGCTGAAGTGCCAATACTTTGGCCACCTGATGTGAAGAGCCTACTCATTAGAAAAGACTGTGATGCTGGGAAAGATTGAAGGCAGGAGGAGAAGGGGCAGACAGAAGATGAGATGGTTGGATGTTCTCACCATCTCAATGGATGTGAGTTTGAGCAAGCTCCGGGAGATGGTGAAGGACAGGGAAGCCTGGCTGCTGCAGTCCATGGGGTGGCAAAGAGTTTGATGTGACTTAGTGACTGAACAACAACAGCAGATGAACATATAAAGAAAATGTTAGGTATACATACAATGAAGTATTATTCAACCTTAAAAACTAAAGGAATCTTGCCACAGGTGACAACATGAATGGACCATGAGGGCATTATGCTAAGTAAAATTAGCTAGATATGGAAAGACAAATACTGCATAATCTCACTTATATGTGGGATGTAAAAGAATTTACTGTGTAAATTCATAGTAAACAAAATAGAATGGTGGTTGCCAGGCGCTGGGGGTGGGGGAAATGGGGAAGTGCTGTTCAAAGCTGACAAACTTTTGATTGTAATATGAATTGAGTTCTGGGAACTTAATGTAGAGAGTAATAACTATAGTGAACAGTCCTGAGTTGTATGCTTGAGATTTACTAAGAGGGTAGATCAAAAGTGTTCTCATCCCCAAAACAACAAGGTAGAAGAGAGGGAGAGAGGGAGGAGAAAGAAGGAGGGAAGGGAAGGGAAGAGAAGAAGGAGTGGCTGCGATGATGTATGTGTTAATTGTCTTGATTGCAGTGATCATTTCACAGTGTCCAAACATCAGGTTGTCCCCCTTAAATATATACACTTACTATGTGCCATACACTTACCATGTTTTTTAAAAACATACCAAGTTTTCCCATAAAGTTGGGAAATAAAGTATCAATAGGTTGCAGGATGGGGCCAAGTGTTATATAATCAAGATGTTCCAAAATGAGGCAGTTGTTTTTAGTGTGGAATTCTTAGTTTTCTGTTTTTAAGTAGACATGGTTATCCCAGTGGTTAAAACAATTTAATAACTGCATTCCAAGAATAATATATATTAGATCTAATTTTCTCATAAATAAAACATGCTTACTATTCAGCCAAAGATTTTAATAGTGTTGATGTAAAATATAAATATTTATTATTCAGTTTTCATTTGGTGACCTTCTACATCCCTTCCAACAATGAACTGAATTAACATTGCTCAGAGAGCAGTTTTGAAGGACTATAATAAAATCTATCCTGTTTCATTTTTCTCCAACTTTCCTGCTGGTATATTTTGACAATTTTCATAAAATATTTTCATAAATATCTTCATTTGGGTGACTGTCTCTCTTAGCCTTTGAAAGCACTATGGGGTGCGTTGTGCGAAGGACTCCACCTTGCCTGTAGGAGCATGCAGGAGAAGAGGCGAGCTTTACTGTCCTGCTGAAAGTGGGGAACGGTCAGCGCTGGTCTCTTCTCCCCCGTCTCTGCACCCACATGGTCCCTGTGTGTCGATCACACAGGCTCCATGGGCCCTGGACGGCTTCACTTGAACTCAAAAGTCATGACACGTGAATTACAAATTATGACACAGTTATAAATCATGGACACTGTCACTGGTGACACATGTCTTGATGAAATACAATTTGGGCATTTTATTTCTGGCTGAGACTGACAGGCAATCTAAGGACCCTGACTCTCTGTGCATGGGTGTGCTTTAGTGCTTCGGTCTGCACTACTGAGAGGCAGGTTGGGTCCCTCCACCAAATTTCAGAAGGAAAATATAAATAAATAAATGTATGGAGAATGTTTTACTTATGTGTCTATTTATTTTACAAATAAGCCATGCCTATATATTCCCAATTAAGAAAATTTCCTTGATGTTTCCTTCTTGTTTTACAACTTGGGACCTGTGCTTCCAATAGAGAGCAAAAATAACATGTTCTGAAATAATTTGAAACTGGATATATCATGAAAAAATAGATTTATGCAAAGAAATATAATGATGTCACTGAACAAAAGTCATGCCGATCATTGTTTCTCCAAGGGGTTGGTGATGATTCCATAGAGTTCTTATAAAGTAAGCTAAAAATATTAAGTTGGTATGTACAGACTCCAAAATTTGGATTCTTGTTTTCATCTCATTAGTACAACAAAAACTTACGTAAGTCACTATTTGTCTGTCTGTCTATCTATCTATCCATCTATCCATCCATTTATCTATCCATTTATCCATCTTTCCATCCATTGATCTATCCACGTACCCATATATCTATGTAGTCATCCATCCATCCATCCATCCACCTATGTGTCCACATGCCTATATATCTATCCATTTATCAATGTAATTACCTATCTATCCATCTACCTATCTGTGATTTTAATTCTCAAAGTAAACTGAATAATGTAATGCAGTACAAGTCTTGAGTGGCAATTTCTTATTCTTCTATGAAAGTTCTGTGTAGGCAGTGCCATATTATTAAGCACTAACTTAATTGCAAAGAATGGACTTAAACTGTACTTGTGAGGAAGGATTTTGCAAACTGAGTAACAAATTATGCTCTATTGAACACCACCAAATACACTCTTTAATTTGTAAGTTAAGATGAAATGAGAGGTTAGAGCCAGTGTCTACAGTGTCATTTAAAGATGTCCCCAGGGACTCATAGTAGCTAAGATTTAGCATTCTCAATGCAGGGGGGACAGGTTCAATCCCTGGTTGGGAAACATTTTGCACAGCCAAATAAACAAACAAACAAACAAAAAAGCTCCTATCAGGAGGCAGAGAAGAGTTATTTATTTTCTTGGTTCCTAAGTAAGTCATACTCATTTTAACTTTAACCTTATCCTGTTGAGGTGGATTCAGTAAGTACCTCCCTTGGCAATGGTGTAAACAAAGTATGTCATGCTTGGTAAAAGTCTGTATATTCCAACTTCTTTGCTACCCTTTTGTTTTTTTCCCATTCTAAATGAACAGTTAAAGTTTTTGTTTGACAGTATCAAAGGATTTTGACACAGTAGAAATTAGATAGACCCAATGTGGCTTTTATTCTACCGCCTCTGACCCTATACAGTGTTATCATCTGCACCCTGGAGGTGAGAGTCCATACCTGTCTTGATCATAAACACATTTACGTAAAAGACCCAAAGTCAAGCATGAAATTCCGGGCACCCAGCACTCTCTTTTGTGTCTTGTCGTTCAGTCACTAAGCTGTGTCCAGCTCTTTGCGACCCCACGGACTGCAGCATGCCAGGCTTCACTGTCCATCACCAACTCCTGGAGTTCACCCAAATCCATGTCCATCGAGTCGGTGATGACATCCAACCATCTCATTCTCTGTTGTCCCCTTTACCTCCTGCCCTCAATATTTCCCAGCATCAGAGTCTTTTCCAGTGAGTCAGTTCTTCACATCAGGTGGCCAAATTATTGGAGCTTCAGATTCAGCATCAGTCCTTCCAATGAATATTCAGGACTGAATTTCCTTTAGGATGGACTGGTTGGATCTCCTTGCAGTCCAAGAAGGTTCACAAATGTCTTCTGCAACACCTCAGTTCAAAAGCATCAATTCTTCAGTGTTCAGCCTTCTTTCTGGTCCAACTCTTCCATCCAACATGACTACTGGAAAAAGCGTAACTTTTATATGTACCTTTGTTGGTAAAGTAACGTCTCTGCTTTTTAATATGCTGTCTAGGTTTGTCATAGCTTTACTTCTAAGGACCAAGTGTCCTTTAGTTTCATGGCTGCAGTCACCATCTGCAGTGATTTTGGAGCCCAAGAAAATACAGTCTCTCACTGTTTCCATTGTTTCCCCATCTATTTACTATGAAGTGATGGAACCAGATGCCATGATCTTAGGTTTTTGAATGTTGAGTTTAAGCCAGCTTTTTTACTCTCCTCTTTCACCTTCCTCAAGAGGCTCTTTAGTTCCTTTGCTTTCTGCCATAAGGGTGGTGTTATCTGCATATCTGAGATTATTGATATTTTTTTCCAGCAATCTTGATTCTGGCTTGTGCTTCATCCAGCCAGCATTTTGTACATTTGCACTCGTTTCATACACTAGCAAAGTAATTTTCAAAATTCTCCAAGCCAGGCTTCAACAGGACCTGAACTGAGAACTTCCAGATGTTCAAGCAAGATTTAGAAAAGGCAGAGGAACCAGAGATCAAATTGCCAACATTCGTTGGATCATAGAAAAAGCAAGAGAATTCCAGAAAAACATCTACTTCTGCTTCATTGACTATGCTAAAGTCTTTGGCTGTGTGGATCACAACAAACTGTGGGAAATTCTGAAAGAGATGGCAATACCAGAACACCTGTCCTGCCTCCTGAGAAACCTGTATGCAGGCCAAGAAGCCACACTTAGAACCGGACATGGAACAACCGACTGGCTCAAAATCAGGAAAGGAATACATAGAGGCTGTATGTTGTCAGCCTGTAACTGTCTCCTCCCTTTATTCCTCCACTCTCAGAGTGGAAAGTTTACTGACACTTAAACTAGGATGGCTGCTCACCGTTGCAGGCTTGGTGGTTTGCTTCTTCTGTGACTATGTGATCTATCCCCTGGAGACAATTCCTACTGTTTAAATTCTTAGTTTCCATTCTCCCACTGGGACTCAGCTTGAACAGTGAAAAGACATGGCTGATTACTGAGACAGTGATAAGGAAGACTAGGTGAAGGAAGTCTCCAAGTCACAGGGCAAAGGACAGAAGGATGTACAGCGTGAGACTGACATTCAGAGACGGTTTCAGATCAGGGGTTTCAATACTTGCCTAATACTATCTCCATATGGAAAGAGTACAAACAGCCTAAGCGAATAAACAAGGAAGAAACACAGAACAAAAACTCCCTGGACCAAAGACAAATCCAAATCTCCAGATTAGAGGTAATTAAATATTGGAAAGTATGAATGAAAAGAGACCCACAGTTAGCAATATACTAGTGAAATTTCAGAATGACAAGCACAGAGAATCATCCTAAAAGCCTACTGAGGAGGAAAAAGACCTGTCTACCAATTTGACAATAAAAACATAAAATATGTGTTAAAAACTTGGTAAACAAAGTTAAAAACGAATGATGGGGGAGAAGTATTTAAATATATGTAAACTTGATCACGACACAGAATATATAAGGCATTTCTATTGTTCAAGCGAAAAAGGCTAATCAGTTGAAACCATAAATCTAAATATAGCCAGGAAATTTGAAAGAAGAAATTCAGATACCAATACACCTATTTTATTGAGGTAATAAACCTGATCAAAAAAAAAAAAAAACCTGACCAAAAATATAAATTATCATTTCCAGCCATCACACTGATAAAAATTAAAAAGAGAAATAATACCCAGTGTGACAGCAGATGGAAAGGATGATTGAGAGCATTCATTCCTGGATGGGTCTTGACAGCAACGATGCACATGTAAAACGCACACGTATAATATTACACCAAGCAATTTTACTCCTGAAAAAAGCTTACACAGTGTTGCTTTATATATGTAAAAGGAAACATGTAATATATATTAATATCTCATAAATCAAAAGGGAGAGCTGTCTTAATGCCTTTCAACAGAAGACTTATTAAATACAGGTACTCTCATGCCATAGAAGAGCACACAGCAGTTCATCCTATGAGGAGGCCCATACACTATGGAAAAGAATAAAGGGAACAGAATCAGGTAGTAGTAAGACAGGACATAATGAAAGACTTTTACTTTTTTCTTTATATATTGCTGTTTTTTTTTTTTTTTTTTTTTTGCAATGAGACAATACCTGTTGGTTCTGTAAACAGTTTTTAAATGCTGCCATAGTAAGATCATCTCTGTATAACTGCTCATCCTTCCTGACTAAGAATTAGAGTTCTGTTTTGTTAGAGGAAGGGATAGAGAACAAGGTGAGTTGAGTTTAGGGTAGTCAGGGTGTCTTGGCAAGTAGTTATGGTGTTTATCAGTTAGGAAACATGAATTTCATCACATAAGAGAAAAATAATACATGTATCAAAATCAGTGTATAGATTTGATCCTTTATCATTAAAATAAAGGGACACCTGACCTGTACAAGCACTGTCATGAAATTGGGAGAGCAGTATTTTATTGACAGTGCATTTTTAAAATTTCTTTTATTGAGGTATAATGATTTAGAGTGTTGTGTGTGTTTACAGTGTGTGGTTCTGCTATATATACACACACATTCTTTTTCATGGTCTTTTCCATTATGGTTTATCCCTGGATCTGAATGGAATTCCCTGTCCTTGTCATTTATCCACCTCTGTATAATAGTTGGCATCTGTCTGTCCCAAACTCCCCTTTCATCCCCTCGCCTCCCCTCCCATTGGCAACCACAAGTGTGTTCTCTGTTGATAGTGTATTTTAATGCCTCAAAAGGATCTCACAAAGGTGTTCCAGTTATGTCTAAATGAAACTACTTTGTTCAAATTGTAGGCGAGGAGTGAAAAACAAATGTTCACATGTGATGGGGAAAAAGAAAATAGCAAGTTCTATTTCTTCATACCTCCTTCACTTTCTACTGACTCAGAGAATGTTTATTTCTACATATGGTGGTGTTTAAACCCTGTCATCACAGTGTTTCAAACCTCTTTTGGTTCTACCTCTTTTGGAATTTAAGTCTCAGAAGGCTATCTTTTGTTTTCCCCTCTTTGATAACCTACCATCTGCTTATTTGCTAAAATAGAATATAAAGAGTGTATGTCAACTGTTGCAATCAAAGGACAATACAAGATTGTATTGTGTCTACACAAATACTGTAACTGCATTTAATTAATTTGGATTTCATGGATCACTAATTAATTGCTTGACTCAAATAACTTGTAGGGTGGGGGCAGGATTTGGAAATAACTTGGTCTTTTCCCTGAAAATTGTTCAAGTGATTTGTGTGCATTGACAGGAGCCCTAAAGGAAAGACATATTCAGTTTACAATTTTAAGAAATTTAAATTCAGCATCTTGCAATAAGACAAGTGATTATGAGGTTGAGACATTTCCTAAGAAAGATGATGATTAAATTGTATAATGCTATGATTTTCAAGGCAAGCTTCATAGAGAAATATAGTTAAGTAACTTATATTTATTTTAATTGTAAACTATTTCTATTTATTTTAATTGTAAACTTTTTTATAATGAAAACACTGTTATCTTCACATGCAGTAGGATAAATTATAATATTGAAAACAAGCTACAAACTGGAACAAATGTTTTTATTCAATAAATAAAATGAATAAAATGCTCTATACTAAAAAAATGCTCTGATAAACCTGCCTTTTAAGTGAAGTTATATTGTTAGACTAGTGTCTTAGCTTAAAAGATTCTTCTTCTTTTCCATAAGGCAAATGATTGTACTTTTAACCGCTCTTGATAGTGAAACAGAATTGTCACATTTACAGATATGTTCTCAGAAAAGTCATCAACTTGGAGATAGCAAGCCTAAAATGGGATAAGTGACAGCTTGGGGAGAAGGTTTTGCTGAGTTCTCAAGATAGAAGCATTTCATTCACAGCGTTTAATTTTCTTATTATGGATATTTAATGAATAGAATTGCTCCCACCAACATATTCATTTGTAGGTTTCTTAATTTAAAACATGTTTTCTTGATGTAAAAATCAAACAAAACACTAAGACCTTCCCTTCGATTGTTTGCCTTTGCAGGTCCTCTTACCCATAGGGCTTTCTCCTTGTGACCAGGACTGAGGAATGTGTTGGAGGGTGGGGCAGAAAGTGTATTTCTTAGAGCTCAGAAAATGTGATTAACTGCTAAAACCAAAACACATACTGGTGTTGTCCAAGTGTTTATCAACAGAAGTTTGCCAGGCATGAAAGTGGCAGCGGAGGCGGGGAGAAGTCCATTCTCCTCTGCACGGCTCACCCAGGGGCCACCTCTTCCACGCAGTCTTCCTTGCTTCAGTCCACTGGATCTGAATCTTCTCTCTCCCTTCTCTTCTACCTTTCTGATGTGAATTTGTATTTCTTGTCATACCAGATTCACTCCACTTCATCCTGACTAAACCATAAGCTACCTGAGCATGGGCACACTTCTTCTGGTGTGAGCAGGGACCAAGCGTATTTATGACACTTTAGCTCAAATGTCTAGAAATGCTTTCTTTAAAATGAATTTAAGGGAAAATGAGATTTTATGTAGGCCATCCAGCTAATTTGCATTTTTAGAACTAGTTACCATTTTATGAGATAGTTGAAAACGATTTAGCAGTTATTCTGGGGGACTCTGTGCCATGTGATGTATTTGTTGGTTCAGATACCAGTATACAATGTGTGTGTGTACTTGCTCTGTAGGTGTGTGTCATGGATTTTGTCAGTAAAGAGGACTCTTCTAGAACTGACTGAACCAATCACTACACGTAGTGATTCTCTGTGCATCATCTGTAAATACGAGGTAACAACAGCAGCTTTGATTGCTGAGGTTCTAGCCTCCAGTCTAAATGCCACAAACACTCAGAAGTGTTCCTGTGTTCCTTATTAGGGTTATGGAACAAATACATGAAATACAAGATGTCTAAACATCCAAGGACTTAGTTAAGATGAATTTCCTTTCATCGCTTTTACTTACTTTTCTCTCCTGTTTTAAAAGCAACCTCATATTTATAGTTCCTTCTTTCTACTGGTAGCCTTAAGCAATTTTTTTTTTTTTTTGCTATTTTTAACTTTGTAGACTCATAAGCTTTTGCAAAATACAATTAATCACTGTACTACCCTTTGTCCAAATTCTCTTAATGGTGACACCTTATATAATCAATAATAGAATTACCAGAACTAGAAAAATAACACTGATACTACACTATTACATAATCTACAGGGCTTCTTCAAATGTTGGCAATTTTTCTAGCCAGGATAAAACTCGTTTTGTTGTCCTGACTCTTCAGGGTTCTTTAATCTGGAAAAGTCCCTCAGCCTTTCCTTACCTTTTGAGAAGTTGATATGAAATTATTGCAGGCAGTTTTCCTACCTTTTAATGCATTCTTTCAATTGCAAGGATCACTGTTCTGATTGGGATCATTCCATGAGTAAATACATGTGAATCACTTACAAGTGATCCTGCTGCATAATAAATATGATTTAAAGAAAGAAAAGAAGGTGGAGTCGCTCAGTCATGTCTGACTCTTTGTGACCTCATGGACTGTAGCCTACCAGGTTCTTCCATCCATGGAATTTTCCAAGCAAGAGTACTTGAGTGGGTTGCCATTTCCTTCTCCAGAGGATCTTCCCGACCCAGGGATCGAACCCAGGTCCCCCACATTGCAGGCAGGCGCTTTACCATCTGAGCCACCAGGGAAGCTCTAATGATTTAAATGTACGTTAAAAAAAGTAGTTAACACACTGGAATGATACTTATCTTGTAGAGTGCCCCTCAACTTGAATTCATCTACTGTTTCCTCATGATTACATTTAGGCTCTGCATTTATAGCAGTGACACTGCTGGTTACTAGGCCCTTCTTACTGTACTGTTTAACAGGGTTTGTGATGCTGGGATGTTTCATTACTGGTGGTGTTAGTTTTGATCGCTTGGTTAAAGTGTGTCTGTGAGACGTCTACACTCTAAAATCAATACCATTTCTCTTTGCAATTGATGAAAATACTGTACTTTTCCAATACTTTGGCCACCTGATGCGAAGAGCTGACTCATTTGAAAAGACCCTGATGCTGGGAAAGATTGAAGGCAGGAGGAGAAGGGGACAACAGAGGATGAGATGCTTGGATGGCATCACCAACTCAATGGACATGAGTCTGAGCAAGCTCTGGGAGGTAGTGATGGACAGGGAGGCCTGGTGTGCTGCAGTCCATGGGGTTGCAAAAAGTCAGACACAACTGAGAAACTGAACTGAACTTTTAGATTTTGCAAATACATTATTTTATATTAAACTTTAATCTATTGGCTTTGACATTGATGCTTCTTATCTGAAAACATCAGTACCATTGTGTTTGCCAAATGGTGATTTTTTTGTTTGTTTGTTTCCATCATTTCTTTGGAATATATTTATTGGAATTCTACTTTAAGGTTTTCACTTCACTTCTCATGGAATCAGTCACTTCCCCAAGGAAGTGGTTTTTTGTTTGTTTGTTTGCTTTTTGTCTTTTTTTAGTGAAGAAAGATGTTTATAATCAAGATCTGGGTGCTAATGTGCTCGTTGCTACCAGGATGTCAGTGCTTCTAGACTCACTTAGCAGATAGCATTAGGCTCTAGTATATATAACCAAAAAAATAATCACTGCATATTTTTAATCTATCTGTCTACCCTTCTATCTATCCACACATCTCTCTACAACCTTGAGTTCATACTGATACCTCTGACAGCAAACCAACACCATGGGGCTCACCCTACTCTTCCTTCTTTCCTTATTTTAATTCCTTTTTCTTCATCCAGAGCATAGCAATCACTTTCTAACAGAATGTGCATAAAGAAGTTTAAGAATTGCTCATCCATACCCTGGTGGAAAACAAATGTACTGATGAGAGTACAAATATTTGTCTCTAGGACTTCATTTTTAGCCTTAGCGTCTATAATTAAAATAGTGTTTTCAAGTTAGTTTGGTTACTTTATTTCCTTTTTTTTTAACTCTCCATCCCTCCTCTTTGTAACTGTGCTATACATTTGTGATACAGTAAGTTTCATTTGTTAAGCTTTGTATTCCAATCTGGGCTATCCTTGAATATTTTTTGGTTTTATTATTTTTACTTATGTGAAATATTACTGTAACAGTAAAAGTTACAGCTATTGAAGAAATGATAGTCAGAGAAATGTATCTTTCTGCTCATCCCTTTTTCTACTCCAGTCCTTTCAGACATTCTTTCTGACTTTTCCCAACAAGTCTGTATAGATAACCGTTCTCATTAGCTATTGTTTTATCATTTTTATATTTTTTCTTTTCACTAATTTTCTATTATTTGTTTTCCATAAACAGCAACCATGTACAGTTGACCCTCAAACAACATGGGGTTGAAATGCATGTCCACTTATGTGCAGACTTTTTTCAATAGCACATAGTAAATACTATGCAGTGTGTGGTTGGTTGGATCTGTGGTCGTGGAGCTACAGCTGGGGGCCTGAATGCAAATGGTTTTTGCGTGTGCCGTGGGTCGATGTCCCTAACTTTGCCCCTAGCTTACCATTGTCCGAGGATAATATATAGACAAGTAGCTGTGTATCTCCAATATATAGTATTTACGGGTGCCAGGCCATGCTGCCATGCCTAGTCACTTGTGTTGTCGCCAACTCTGTGCAACCCCATAAGACTGTAGCCCGCCAGGCTCCTCTGTCCATGGGATTCTCCAGGCAAGAATAGTGGAGTGAGTTGCCATGCCCTCCTCCAGGGCATCTTCCTGACCCAGGGATCAAACCCATGTCTCTGAAGTCTCCTGCATTGGCAGGCAGGTTCTTTGCCGTTAGTGCCACCTGGAAAGCATATTTAGGCATATTGTTTATCTTGAGAGTAATTTCTAGAAGTGGAATTTATGGGTCAAAAAGGAGCTGCACATGATTTTGTTGGCTATTTTAATCTAGCCATTTAAAAAGGATTTTGAATTATATCTTCCCTTAGAGATGTAATCACACCAGAAGCATGATAGTTTCTTCACAAATTTGCAACATCCTGAGGTTCTTTTTTTTTCCCCCAGAGATCTCACATCTGTGATTTAACAGAATAATATAATGATTATGTTTACATAACTCTGTCACTTACATAACGATGCTTATTTATGTAAGTGAAACATAGATGTCTTCTCAACCATAAAAATTTTATTTCCTCTCCTAAGCCCATTATGGAAAAAAGTCACTTTTTTATTGCCAGATTTGTTTTCAATAATGTTCCTTGTGTATTTTTTCAAATACTGAAACTCCTGCCACATTTTAAATATATCACTTTTAATTCTAAATTTTCTCATCTCAATGTCTTCATTGTATAATGAAAAATTCATAGATCATACATTTAATTATCAGTGCCATATCACTTTTTTCTTTAAATATATTTACATACTAAAAGATTATTGGTAGTTAGCCAAAACTGAACATGATTTAAAAATGGGCAAAAGACCTGAATAGTCACTTCATCAAAGAAGACATTCAGGTGGCAAATAAGCATATAGGAAGTTGCTCCTCAGCATGTGCATCCTCAGGGAAATGCAAATTAAAACAATGGGCTGTCACTGCACACCAACTAGAATGACCAGTTCAGAACATTGACCACACAGGATGCTGGTTGGATGTAGGAGAATTGGGATTCTCATTCATTGCTGGTGAGGATGCAAAGAAGTACAGACACTTTAGGATAAAGTAAAACTAAAGATACTTTTACTGTATGCTCCTGCATTTGCACTCCTTGGTATTTACTCAAAGGAGCTGAAAACCGGTTCACACAGAAACCCTCACATGAGTGTTTATAGGAGCTCTATTCATAATTAGCAAAACTTAGAAGCAGCCAAAATGTCTACAGCAGGTAAATGGATAAGTAAGCTGCAGTATGTCCATAAAATGGAATGTTGCTTAGCACTAAAAGGAAATGAGCTATCAAGACATGAAAAGACATGAAAGAAACGTAAATGCGTATTACCAAGTGAAAGGAGCCAATCTAAGAAGATTATACTGTGTGATTCCAACTGTACGATATTCTGGCAAAGGCAAAACTGTGGAAGCAATAAAAAGATCAGTGATTGCCTGGGGTCAAGTGGGAGGGAGGGATGAATAGGTCGAGCTTAGGGTACGCCTAGGGAAGGAAAACTATTTTTTATGATACTGTGATGGTGGATACATATCATTATATAGTCCCCCAAACCCATAGAATGTACAGCACCAAGAATGAACCCTAAGGTATATTAAGCACTTTGGATGATGAAATGTGGATGTAGGCTCAAGAGTTGTAACAAATATACCATATAGTGTAAGATATTGATAGCAAGAGAGGCTATGAATGTATGGGGGAAGAGGGCTTATGGGAATTCTCTGTACTCTATGCTTAATTTTGCTGTGAACTTAAAACTGCTCTAAAAATACAGCCTATTTTAAAAAGAAAAAAAAAAATTCTACTGTCAGCAGTGTTACATTTTTGTCATTGGGGTGTGAAAAACCCCATGGATCTGCCCCCTCAGTGAAACAATCATATCTGGCATAAGCGATCAAAACCAAAGCATAAAACACTCCAGAGTCGTTGGAAATTGTTCTAAATGCCTACATAAAATGAAGGAACATCTACTCAAGAATATCTACGTGTGAATAGATTGAGTCTGTGGCACTTGAGTGACAGTCCACCCTCTCCTCCAAATTCACTCTCACACTGAATAAGTATGGCCAAGAATATGGGTTCCATCTGTTTCCAGGTCATGGTCACACTGTATAAAATTTTACTAGGAGGACAGGCCACCAACATTGCTCCTCCCCCACTCTGAATTTTGGATGTTATATTCTTGTTACTGTATTTGAGAGACCAGGGGGCTTCCTCCTTTATTCAGTTCTTCCTTACAGGATGGTCTGTCTACCCAGAGCTAAGAAGCAAGTTCATCAAGCTTGCAGGATACAAGATAAAACTGCAAAAATAAATGGAGTTTCTGTACACTGTAATGAGCTGAGGATAAAATTAAATAATACAATTCCATTTACAATGGTTTGTAAGAAGTGTGAACTTCAGTAACGCTTTTAATGAAAGAAGTTCTAACTTAAACTCTGGAGACTAAGAAATGTAGTTTTAAAAACTAATAAATAATTGGGATCAGAAGAGTTAGTGTTGTCAAGAAGGGAACACCCTCAGTTGAGCTACAAGTTAAGTGCAGTGGGCTTCCCTGGTGACTTGGTGGTAAAGAACCTGCCGGCCAATGAGATACAAGTGACATGGGTTTGATCCCTGGGTCTGGAGGATCTCCTGGAGAAGGAAATGGCAACCCTTTCAGTATTCTTGACTGGGAACTCCCATGGACAGAGGAGCCTGGCAGGCTCTCTCTGTAGTCTCAGAGAGTCTGACATGACTGAGACCACAGGCGCCTTCAATGCAGTGCCTGGGAAAACTCCACCTGACTTCTCTGCAGAAATTAACAAGGTGAGCCTGAAATTCATGTGGAAATTCAAGAAACTGAGGATACTCAAAATAGTCTTGAAAAGGAAGAACACATTTGTGGGATTCACACTTTCCATGTCTACTATAAAGCTGTTGTAATCAAGATAGTGTTCTCCTGACATAAGGGCAGACACACAGATCCAAGGAATAAAGCTGAAAGTCTAAAAATAAACCTTCACATTTATGGTCAATTGACTTTTATGACTGCTAAGACAATTTAGTGAGAGGGGTAAGAGTGTTTTCAACAAATAGTGTGGGAAAAACTAGACTTCACAGGCAATGTAACGAAGTTGGATTCCTACCCAACTCAATGTACCAAAATTAATGCAAAATAGACCAGACATCTAAATATCAGAGCCAAAAGTGTAAGGCTTACAAAGAAAATGCAATCACTAATCTTTTTGATCATGGGAAAAGCAGTGATACTGTTTTTATTTTCAGATAAAGTAGCAGAAGCACAAACAACAAACGAAAAACCGATTTTTAATGAGATAGATGGGATTACATCAAAACTAAAATCTTTGGTGCATTAAAGACACCATAAGGAAAGGAAGAAGACAACTCATGGTATGTGGGATTTTGCACACCATGTATCTGTTAAGAGACGTACTCTAATTATTTAGAGCATATGGATAACTACTGCAGCCCACCAAGAGGAAGACAACCATTTTTTAAAGTACACAAATATCTGAATAGACTATGCTCTAAGTGAGGGTGTGCACGCGTTCAGTTCCTCAGTCATGTACGTTGAAACCATAATGAGAAGCACCCGATATTTATCACAATGGCCATTGTTGAAAATACAAGTCATAACAAGAGTTGCCCAGGATGTGAAGAGGCTGGAAGCCTCACTCAGTACTAGTGGGAATATGCAGCAGAACAATGTTAAGTCTGGTAGGTTCTCAAAATGGTAAGCCTAAAGCTACCATGTGATGCAGACTTCCACTCCTGGGTTATGTATCTATGAGACGTGATGAGAAGATATGTCCACAGAAAACTAGTGCATGGATAGTCATAGCTATATTACTCATAATAGCCAAAGTGTGGGGAAAATGCAATTGTCTGTCCACTGGTGACTGGGTAAACACATGCGGTGTATCTGCGGAATGGAAAGTATCCTGCGGTAAAAGGGTGAGAGGAACTGACATGTGCTGTAACATGGATGAGCCCTGGAAACATTCTTGGAAGTGAAGGAAGCCAAGTCACAAAAGCCCATAGGTTGTGTGATTCCATTATAAGAAATGTCCAGAGCTTGCAAATATATAGATACAGAAAACATATTAGTGGTTATCAAGGGCTGGATGGAGAGGAGAAAAGAAGGTTCCCATAACCACTGAAGGTTCTGGATTCTTTTCAGCTGGTAAATATGTTCACAGCTAGATGATACTGATAGTGTGACTCTCAATATACAGATTGCCGTGGAAGAGTACACTTTAGGGTGAGTTTTGTGATACATGAATTATATCTGATTATTTCTATGTATGTAAAATGTTATGGCATCTCTTTATGTCTCTATATGTATATCCATATGCATGTATCAGTAACTTTATCCATCTATCATTTATCTATGTTGAATGTCACCATCCCTTTTTATCTGATAATTAAAATCCACCATACTGATCTGGTGGATGTCACAGTCCACAACTGTTCTATAAGACAAAACTATGCATTCTTTTACAAGGATAAATGGCAGTGCATACATGTTAACATTGATTTTTTAAAATTTTCTTATTTTTTACTGTAAAATCTTTCATATGAGAGTGTTCCCAAGTAATACATAGCACTTTCACAGAACATGTTGCCATCTTATTGTAAAGTGTTGTGAGCTACTTGTCATTCCTCCTTCTGTTCTAGTTTTTTTTTTTTTTTTAAGTTTAATTGGGAGCTGATTCTGCTGGCTCACAAGCTGTCTTCACTGAATCTAGTCACAGAATTTCCCATTAAACTATTATCCTCCTCATCCCTTCCTTCCTTCTTTCCTCCAAATTCTTAATCTCAGATATTTGAGTCAAAAGAATGTGAGAAGTGTTTCCTTCCTTCCTCCAAATTCTTAATCTCAGATGTGTGAGTCAAATGAATATGCAAAGTGTTTCTTTATTTCATACTTAGAAGAGGAGGGAGGATCTGGTCTAGGGCATTCTATATAAAAACCACAGCAACTATAACTCTGTTATAAGTGTGCTTTAATATGGTTCCCTGGGAACAGACGGCACAGTCAGACTGGATACCTGGGGAGAGAGCCTAGAGGCTGTACACGGAGCGTGGGAAACACAGGAACAGTGGGGTACTCCCTGTAGTCCTTTTCTGTCCTGGGGCTGAGGGTCAGCGGGAAGGTGAGTTCACATCACCGAAGAAAAAAGGTCACTGGCAGAGCCACTGTCTTTGAGGGTGGTAGTTGTCCTTTCTAAACCCTCCAGGAGGGAAAGCTAAGGGACAAAACTCCCAGCGCACGCCCGACTCTTCAGACACTTCAGCGTTGCCCGTGGTCCAAGCCAACTGGAGACTGGAGTCAGAGAATCATTCTGCCTCATTACAAAGGTCATGGAGAGGCTGCAACGGCACTGATCCAAAGGACAGTTGAGGATACCTAGCCCAATAAATGTTAGAAATCCACCCTGTTCTGAAGGTTACCAAGAGAATTCACCCACTTATAATTCCACGTTTGTTATCAGCATAATCTAGTTAACACCTGAAAATAATATAGTCGTATGGGACTTTTATTATTTCTACTTTTTAAGTAAGGATGCAGAAGTTCAGAAGGCTTACTTGCCCAGAAATGGACAGAAACGTTCACAGAGCCAAGATTTCATTCCAGCTCTGATTGACCCCAAGGCCATGTTCTTTTCATTACATGAAGTTACTGTTGTTCAGTCACTCAGTTGTGTCCGACTCTTTGTGACCCCATAGACAGCAGCACACCAGGCTTCCCTGTCCATCACCGACTCCCAGAGCTTGCTCAAACTCATGCCATCCAACCGTCTCATCCTCTGTCGTCCACTTCTCCCCCTGACTTCAATCTTTCCCAGCATCAGGGTCTTTTGTAATGAGTTGGCTGTTTGCATCAGGTGGTCAAAGTAATAGAGCTTTCACTTCAGCATCAGTCCTTCCAATGAATACTCAGGACTGATTTCCTTTAGGATGGACTGGTTTGATCTCCTTGCAGTCCAAGGGACTCTCAAGAGTCTTCTCCAACACCACAGTTCAAAATCATCAATTCTTCGGTGCCTCAGCCTTTTTTATGGCCCAACTCTTCCATCTGTACATGACTACTGGAAAAAGCATAGCTTTGACTAGACTGACCTTTGTTGGCAAAGTAATGCCTCAGCTTTTTAATATGCTGTCTAGGTTTGTCATAGCTTTTCTTCCACAGAGCAAGCATCTTTTAATTTCATGGCTGCAGTCACCATCTGCAGTGATTTTGGAGCCCAGGAAAATAAAGTCTGTCAATGTTTCCATTGTTTCCCCATCTACTTGCTGTGAAGTGATAGGACTGGATGCCGTGATACTAGTTTTTTGAATGTTGAGTTTAAGCCAGCCTTTTCACTCTTCTCTTTCACCTTCATCAAGAAGCTTGTTAGTTTCTCTTCACCTTCCTCCATAAGGGTGTCATCTGCATATCTGAGTTCATTAATATTTCTCCAGGAAATCTTGATTCTGGATTGTGCTTCATCCAGCCGGGCATTTCTCATGAGGTACACTGCATGTAAGTTAAATAAGCAGGGTGGTAATATGCATTCTTGGGGTACTACTTTCCCAATTTGAAACCAGTCCATTGTTCCATGTCTGGTTCTGTTGCTTTTTAACCTTCATACAGGTTTCTCAGAAGGAAGATAAGGTGTTCTGGTATTCCCATCTCTTTAAGAATTTTCCACAGTTCATTGTGATCCATACAGTCAAAGGCTTCAAAGTAGTCAATGAAGCAGAAGTAGATATTTTTCTGGAATTCTCTTGCTTTTTCTATGATCCAGTGGATGTTGACAATTTGATCTCTGGTTCCTCTGCCTTTTCTAAATCCAGCTTGTACATTTGGAAGTTCTTGGTTCATATATTGTTGAAGTTTAGCTTGAAGGGTTTTTAGTATTATCTTGCTAGGAATGTAATGAAGTGAATGCAATTGTACAATAGTTTGAACAGTCTTTGGCATTGCCTTTCTTTGGGATTGGAATGAAAACTGACACTTTCCGGTCCTGTGGCCACTGCTGAGTTTTCCAAATTTGCTGGCATATTGAGTGTAGCACTTTAACAACATCATCTTTTAGGATTTGAAATATCCCAGCTGTAATTCCATCACCTCCACTGGCTTTGTTCATAGAGATACTTCCTAAGGTCCAGTTGACTTTACATTTCAGGATGTCTAGATCTAGGTGAGTGATCACACTATTGTGGTTTTCTGGGTCATTAAGATCTTTTTGTTATAGCTCTTCTGTGCATTCTTGCGACCTCTTCTTAATATTTTCTGCTTCTGTTAGGTCCATATCATTTCTGTCCTTTATTGTGCTCATCTTTGCATGAAATGTTTCCTTTGTTTCTCTAATTTTCTTGAAGAGATGTCTAGTCTTTCCAATGCTATTGTTTTCTGATATTTTTTGCATTGTTCACTTAGGAAGGCTTTCTTATCTCTCCCTTCTATTCTCTGGAACTCTGCATTCAGAGGGGTGTATCCTTCCTTGTTCCTTTGCCTTTTACTTCTTTTCTTTTCTTTTCTCAGCTATTTGTAAGGCCTCCTCAGACAACCATTTTGCATTTCTTTTTCTTGGGGATGGTTTTGTTTACCACCTCCTGTACAATGTCAAAAACTTCCATCCATCGTTCTTCAGGCACTCTATCAGATCTAATCCTTTGAATCTATTTCTCACTTCCATTGTATAATCATAAGAGATTTGATTTAGGTCGTACCTGAATGGTTTTCTCTACTTTCTTCAATTTAAATATGAGTTTGGCAGTAAGGAGTTCATGATCTGAGCCACAGTCAGCTCCTGGTCTTGTTTTTGCTGACTGTATAGAGCTTCTCCATCTTTGGCTGCAAATAATACAATCAGTCTGATTTCTGTATTGACCATCCAGTGATGTCCATGTGTAGAGTTGTCTCTTGTGTTGTTGGAAGAGGGTGTTTGCTATGACCAGTGCATTCTCTTGGCAAAACTCTGTTAGCCTTTGCCCTGCTTCATTCTGTACTCCAAGGCCAAACTTGCCTGTTAATCTGGGTATCTCTTTACATTTCAGTCAACTATGATGAAAAGGACAGCTCTTTTTCGTGTCAGCTCTAGAAAGAGCATATGGATCACAGTCTTGTCTAACTCAGTGAAACTATGAACCATGGCATGTAAGGCCACCCAAGACAGCCAGGTCATGGTGGACAGTTCTGACAAAATGTGGTCCACTCCAGGAGGTAATGGCAAACCACTTCAGCATTCTTCCCTTGAGAACCCCATGAACAGTATGAAAAGGCAAAAAGATACGACAGTGAAGGATGAACTCCCCAGGTTAGTAGGTGCTGAATGTGCTACTGGAGAAGAGCAGAGAAATAGTTCTAGAAGGAATGAAAAGAGTGAGCCAAAGCAGAAATAACACCCAGTTGTCAATGTGTCTGGAGGTGAAAGTAAAGTTCAATGCTGTAAAGAACAATATTGCATAGGAACCCTGGATTTTAGGTCCATGAATCAAAGTAAATTCGAAGTGGTCAAACAGGAGATGGCAAGAGTGAACATCGACATTTTAGGAATCAGAGAACTCACATGGATGGGCTTGGGTGAGTTTAATTCAGGTGACCATTATATCTACTACTGTGGGCAAGAATTCCTTAGAAGAAATGGAGTAGCCATCATAGTCAACAAAAGAGTCTGAAATGCAACACTTGGGCTCAAACTCAAAAAGACGTAAAGTTGATCCTCACCTTACAAAAGTACAATTATCCAACATCAAATGTTTCTTTTTCTGCCTAAAACTTACTGAAAAATAAGAAAACAAACAGATGCTCAAATTGCAACACCTTGTCTTTCAACCATAGGACCCACATAAACTTATTCCATGCATGTAGGCGATGAAGTAGCTGAGAACACCAAGCGTGTGGACTACAGTGGTATCAGGAAACGTGTACCACTGCCATAGGCCCCTTTCTCCAGATTTCAGACGGGTGAGGTGGGCTGATGGAGACCTTAAAGGATACCTTATGTATGTAGAACTTCATCTAGAGATTTAACTTATTCGCCAGTATAATCAAGCAATTAAATATAAACTTATTAAGTTTGAACTTGTAAAATGCCCTTTTGAGGGACAGATGAGATTAAAAAAAAAATAGACCATCTAGTTTTTGACATCAGATAGCCTAAGAATGTAAGCAAAATTCAACTGTAGGTGGGAGGCAAGATAGCTAAGTAGACGCATGGATGGATGGGTGGGTGGATACATAGGTAGGTGATAGATATCTCATAGATGAGTGGATGGATTGATGGATAGGTAGATATAGATGATTGGTAGATAAATAGATAATAAATATCTGATATGTGGAGGGATAGATGGATGGATAGGTAGGTAGGAAGATAATAGGTAGATGATATATAGATATATAGATACATAGATATATGCTAGATACACGTAGCTATTTATTCATTTGCTTGCTCTCTAAATAGTCACGTACCTATAGTATATTAACTACTGTGTATTCAAAGACGCTTACTCCTTGGAAGGAAAGTTATGACCACCTGGACAGCATATTTAAAAGCAGAGACATTACTTTGCCAACAAGGGTCCATCTAGTCAAGACTATGGTTTTTCCAGTGGTCATGTATTGAAGTGAGAGTTGGACTATGAAGAAAGCTGAGCACCGAAAAATTGATGCTTTTGAACTGTGGTGTTGGAGAAGACTCTTGAGAGCCCCTTGGACTGCAAGGAGATCCAACCAGTCCATGCTAAAGGAAGTCGGTCCTGGGTGTTCACTGGAAGGACTGATGCTGAAGCTGAAGCTTCAGTACTTTGGCCACCTGATGCAAAGAGCCAACTCATTAGAAGAGACCCTGATGCTGGGAAAGACTGAAATCAGAAGGAGAAGTGGATGACAGAGGATGAGATGGCTGGATGGCATCACCAAATTGATGGACATGAGTTTTAGTAAACTCCAGGAGTTGGTGATGACAGGGAGGCCTGGTGTGCTGTGATTCATGGGGTCGCAAAGAGTCGGACACGACTCAGCGACTGAACTGAACTGATTCAAAGATAAAGTTATATAGTCATCATCCTCATGGAATGAGCAGTCTAATAATGAATTCATAGAGATATATAAATACTGATAATGTGTTGAGAATTACTAAAACAGGCCTGTGCACAACATATTATTCACATAGCACACAAGGAGAACTCCTGATTCTAGAGACCAAAAGTAAAGTGTGATTACATTCTAATTTAATTAATTTAAATTCTGAATGCTAGTGATGCTGTTAATAGGGATAGATCAGTATGGGTCATTGTAGCTGGCAAAGTCCTCTAGGAAAAGAGTTGGGACGTGAACCCTGAGAAATGGAAATGTTTGGACAAATGGAAGGGCAAGGAAGGACTTTATTATTGGTTTCAGGAATAGAACTGATTCCTGGCTCATTAAGGGTGCTTAATGAGGGCAAAGATAGTAAATAAGGAGTGGCTTTTTGTAACAAGAATGACAATAAAAATTAAAACTTAATTCCGCTTGCAGGAAGGAAGTGCCATGAAAGAAATGAATGCATTGAAGACAAAATTGTTTCAAATTGTCTTACCATAGATACAAGTGGGTTATTTATAGACAGTTCAGCAGCACCCACAGGCACAACAGAAAAGAGCCTTTCCATCTCCATTTCCAATTATTGTCCTAGAACACTTCAAAGTAAGCAAATCTAAAATCCAATACAGACAGTGTGAGCTCTGGGAACACAAGAGGTTGTGTCTCTCTTATAAAGAGGATTTCAGAGGATGGGAAAGGCAGGAAAGGTGGCGTTTAAAGGCAGCAGTCCTGTATGAGAGAGTGCGCTAGCAAAGCAACACCGCAGGAAGCCGCTCTCTTTTCCAGCAAGGGCTTCAACGCACCAGGCAAGTTGATAAAGGGACGGGACAGCATTCTAATTCTCGATCTTTCCAAAGCGAGCCAATGGCTTGCTGCTCAGGGGTAGTAAATTTGGCTCTCTATGTGGTGTTGATGAATTTGCAATTGAATCAGTGTGCTGTGTGGGGTCCTCAGCGCTCACCTCATCTTTTCCATCCTTTGGGAAACACTTCCCTGAATGGATAGCTCTAAAAAGTGATAGAAGTGTGTTCTTTTAAATCTCTCCTGCAAGAGGAATTCAGCCCAATCGTGTACCTAGGAAACGTATAGTAACATCTTCAAACAGGAAGAAGCTTTTTCTTAGACCATATAAATAAAATGATAACTACTAAAACTAAGGAGTCCTACAGGAAGGTAAAATGTTAATTTTGAATCCCAAGATAAGTTGTCAGTGAATGATTTCAGATATATATTACTTTTTTAACCAAACGGCATTAGTCTCAACAAAAAGTTAGTTCTGATTTGAATAGTCCCCAAGATAAGAACCAGAATTCTTTGAGAACACTAAGTGATTTCCTGTTTGTTAAATGCATCTTTCTTGCCCTCCCTGCCCCCATCCCATAGGCTGTCTGTATTCTGTGACATTACAGACCCCAGATCCCTTTTCAGATGCTCCTTTAACTCAGACCTCATTCTCTCCAGATTCTCTTTTCTCTCGGCCAGATTTACCCATGCGAGATCTTTAAATTATATTGCTCTTCTGGGCTCAGACTTTCCCTCTACTTTCTTTTGATTTTATAGACCCTCCTTGGAAATTAAACTTAGGTCCTTGTAGACAAATTCCAGTTGTGCATTTCCCTGCTTATGTCCACCGTGACTTGCAAACACACGTTTCCAATGTCGTGGTGAAAGAAGAAAGTGAAAGTGATGTTGCTCAGTCGTGTCCAACTGTTTGTGACCCCGTGATCTGTAGCCCACCAGGCTCCTCCATCCATGGGATTTCTCAGGCAAGAATACTGGAGTGGGTTGCCATTTCCTTCTCTAGGAGATCTTCTCGACCCAGGGATTGAACCCTGGTCTCCTGCATTGCAGGTAGTCTGAGCCACCAGGGAAATCCAGTGTCGTGGTAGTCCCTGTAATCTCATCCGCAGTCCCCAGATGTCCTCCCAGTCTCTTTCCATGATACCAGTTAACCCTATGACCCAACTAGTTATTCATGCTGGATCGTTCAGTTAATCATAACTATTCCTCCTCGTTCTCTGACTTTAATTGCCTTTTATATCCCACCAAAATACATCTCATACACATTTCTTAAAAAGTATTTCCTATGTCCTGTCTCCCTAATCACTCCCCTAGTTGAGATCCTTGCCTCTTCTCATGAAATATTACAGTAGATTTCTCATCAGTTTCTCCCTGCTTGCATTTTCTCTTTCCGTGAGTATATTTTCCATGTGGTCACCATACTCCAAAGCATAAATATTACATTTTATTCTTGTTGATAAACCTTGCTTGGTGTCTACAATACTAAATTACATCACCTTAACGTTTGAACTCTACTCTCAAGTGCTAATGTCCTGTCATCTGATTTCATGAATCAGTTGCCCATGTGCACACTCTCTGCCGTCATCAGCTCTCCCTTCAACGATCATTCCCTCTTTCTGGAGCATCTGTGCTCACTTCTGTGTCTTCTTGTTTCTGTTCAGTTGTTCAGTCATGTCTGACTTTCTGTGACCCCATGGACCGCAGCACGCCAGGCTTCCCTGTGCTTCAGCATCTCATGGAGTTTACTCAAACTCATGTCCATCGAGTCGGTGATGCTATCCAACCATCTCGTCCTCTGTCGCCCTCTTCTCCTCCTGCCTTCAATCTTTCCCAGCATCAGGGCCTTTTCCAAAGAGTCGACTCTTCACGTCAGGTGGCCAGAGTATTGGAGCCTCAGCTTCAGCATTAGTCCTTCCAATGAGTATTCCAGGTTGATTTCCTTTAAGATTGACTGGTTTGATCTCCTTGCTGTCCAAGGGACTCTCAAGAATCTCCTCCAGCACCACAATTTGAAAATAAGATCTCATCACTCTTTCCACTTTTTCCCATCTATTTGCCATGAAGTGATGGGGATGTTAGTTTTTTGAATGTTGAATTTTAAGCCAGTTTCTTCACTCTCCTCTTTCACTTTCATCAAGAGGCTCTTTAGCTCCTCTTTGCTTTTTGTCATTATGGGGGTATCATCTGTGTATCTGAGGTTGTGGATATTTCTCCCAGCAATATTATTTCCAGATTGTGAGTCATCCAGCCTGGCATTTCACATGATGTACTAGGTCATGTCTTCTCATCCTCAGATCCCTGTGACATATTAACAAATTTCAAGGTTTTATCTTAAAATGAACCAATTCACCTTGGGCATTCCCTAAGTGAAAGACATGCAGTGTGCTATCTGGAATTTTAAAAATGTATAAAATCCAGAAGAGAAGACCTTACACAACTAAACAAAATTACCCCCAAACACTGTTAACGGCTTCTCTAGCTTATGATGAGAATGGTCCATTCTTTCTATGGGGAATCATTTGTATAACTACCACTTAGTTAATTCCTTTGGAACAACAGACTGGTTCCAAACTTAGAAAGGAATACATCAAGGCTGTATATTGTCACCTTGCTATTTAGCTTACATGCAGAGTGCATCATGTGAAACGCTGGTCTGGATGAAGCACAACCCAGAATCAGGATCACGGGGAGTGATATCAGTAACCTCAGATATGCAGATTACACCATCCTTATGGCAGAAAGGGAAGAAGAACTAAAGAGCCTCTTGATGAAAGTGAAAGAGGAGAGTGAAAAAGCTGGCTTAAAACTCAACATTGAAAAAACTAAAATCATGGCATCCAGTCCCATAACTTCATGGCAAATAGATGGGGAAACAATAGAAACAGTGAGAGACTTTATTTTCCTGGGCTCCAAAATCACTGCAGATGGTGACTGCAACCTTGAAATTCAAAGACACTTGCTCCTTGGAAGAAAACCTATGACCAACCTAGACAGCATATTAAAAAGCAGAGTCATCACTTTATTGATAAAGGTCTGTCTAGTCAAAGCTATGGTTTTTCCAGTAGTCATGTATGGATGTGACAGTTGGACTATAAAGAAAGCTGAGCACAGAAGAATTGATGCTTTTGAACTGTGGTGTTGGAGAAGACTGTTGAGAGTCCCTTGGACTGCAAGGAGATCCACCCAGTCCATGCTAAAGGAAGTCAGTCCTGAATATTCATTGGAAGGACTGATGCTGAAGTTGAATCTCCAAAACTTTGGCCACCTGATGGGAAGAACTGACTCATTGGAAAAGACCCTGATGCTTGGAAAAAATTGAAGGCAAGAAGAGAAGGGGACGACAGAGGATGAGATGATTGGATGGCATCACTGACTCGATGGGTATGTGTTTGAGCAAGCTCTGGGAGTTGGTGATGGACAGGGAAGCCTGGCATGCCCTTGTCCATGGGTCGCAAAGAGCGAAAGTAGGATAATAAGAAATTGTGATTCCACACCATCTTCCTTCTACCTGTCTTCCTGCTGGCGTTACTTTTTATGTATTTCTGGTACTTTTTAGAAAATAGAAGATGCATTTATCTATATAGCCTTTAGACTCCTCTCAAGCAGGATGACCCCGGGGTAGAAGTCCTACTCTCTTCCCAGTTTCCTAGTGAGACCGAGCCCGAGTTGCCCACAGGGTTGAGTTACTTAATAATCACCATGTATTTGCATCTTCTCTCCCCTTTATCTCCTTGCCTCACCTGGTCCTTCCTCTGTACAGTTATGCAGCACCACCTCCAAAATAATCTATTTACTTGGAATAGTTTTACTTGCAAATAGTTTTTACTCACAAATAACTTTCTTAGACCCAACTTTGGAGGGAACTTTCAGGGCTCATAAGAATAACTGGTACTATTCTCAGACAATGATAGCATTTTCTAGGGATTTTTAACTTACAGAAATGAAATGATTTGTTTATGCTCTAATAGGATATTAACAGGTAGTATTAATATTTTTGAACAGGGGCATGAGTATATGCAGATGTGTGTGCGGGGGGTGTGTGTATGGCTGTGTGGATTTCAGTTCTCTACAGAAGTGGTTCCTTTTTCCAATTAAATACAATGGTCTCTCATTCCTAAAGCTGTATTGGTTAGAACAGTTTGGTTGTTTACAGGTTTTTACTTGGAGCAAAGAAGATAGAGATGTTTTTTAAAAGATTTGAGACACCACATCTTTAGACTGTGCTTTATGGAGGGTGAATTGAACCCTTGTCAAGTCCAGATACATAGCCAGTTGGGGTTCTTCTTTGAAGAAAGTATTTAAATGGTTGCAGATGATTCTACGTGTTCTTTTTTATTTTTTATTTTTTTCCTGTAGTTCCTTAGATAAGAGAAAGTGTAAAGAAACCTGACTTATTTGAACTTTCATTCCTATAGGATTAGAAAATGCAATGGGTTTTCTTATACTCGTCAAAATTCTGGCTATGCATTGGAGTCTTTTTATGTACATTTCTGTAAGTTTAGCTTCATATTTTATTTAGCTACACTCCTCCTTTATTCAAGTGCTATTGTCAGCAGACAAAGCTTTGAGTGTAAAGAATGTGATGTGATTAACAAGGGGATGATAAAGAGAAAAACTTAATTCTCTATAAATGGAAGTCACAGCACAGTAAATTTGAAACAGAGCTGTTAAAATTAAGTCCCAAATAAAGAAGGGAGCTTTTATTTTTTTTCCTGTGAAACTCTTTGATCTTTTCTCTGTATATTTAATGTTTATTTTTATTTGTCCTGAGTTTATATAATGCGTGTAAGCACTTTTGTGGGGGGCATGTGAATTAAGAGAAAGCCAACCTTCTCAAAGTAATTTATTTTTTACTTTTCTGTTCATCTTTTCCTACACTGCTGCTAATTGTGTCTTATTTTTAAGTCCCATTGCTTCAACTAGTTTAGATATGAGAAAGAAAAAAAAAATTCTCCCAGAAAACTGAGAAATGAGTCAAATATAAACTGGTACATTCAGCCCAGAGGAGAATGGTCACAATTGTAGTTTAAAATTTGCACAGTAGGAGAATTTACCAGTATAAACAGACGTAAAATATATTTCATTGAACTTTGCTAACTAATCAGTTTTCAGCTGGCTTGCTAAGTTTTAAAAAGGCATATGTAAATAAGCATTCCTGAGATGGAAATATTTTCTTTGGTGGTCTGGGTGTGTGTGTGTGTGCTAAGTCGCTTCAGTCATGTCTGACTCTTTACGGTCATATGGGCTGTAGCTTGCCTGGCTCTTCTGTCCATGGGATCCTCCAGGCAAGAACACTGGAGTGGGTTGCCATGCCCTCCTCCAGGGGATCCTCCCAGGGATTGACCCATATCTCTTACGTCTCCTGCATTGGCAGGCAGGTTCTTTAGCACTCCTGCCGCCTGCGAAGCCCACTAAAAGCATTCTTGTAGAGTTAGAATGAAGAACACATTAAAATATGCTGGTTTCTTTCAAAGTTTGCACATCATCTGGTTTGAGAAACCTGGTTGAACAACCTAAGCATAACTACTATTAAAAAGTGTTTTCAATCTGCATGAAATAGAGATCCTGACAAAAAACAGGCCACTTGCGTATCTTTGGCAGTCTGCTCTGTATTGCCAAGAGGTGTGAGTTCTTACACAATTCCAGTAAGCCTCCTACATGTGAACCAGCAAGTTGCGAACTTTCAAAGATGTGAATGTGTGTTCTGATGTTCAGTCCCGGAAGTTAGTTCACGTGTCTGGCTCCGTGGTCACGTGGGTACATCTTCTACAAGCTGTTGTGCTTTTGTGCACTTTTCTGTGTAGGTCTGTAGACTACAGTCGTAAAGTGTCTTTCTTTCAAGCTCAGGGTGTTCACAAATGAGAGGGTAGATAGAACTGAGTCCAGCAAGAAGCGAGAGCCTGCGCCGCCGGCGTCATGTGCAAGAGAAATTGCATCTGGCGCCCGGTCTCCCGTTTCTGCTGAGCCTTCGGCTCCGTCCTTCCTCCTCCTCCTCCAGGCAGTGGTTCTTCTTGCCTCTTCACTCGATTCCAGCCCCGATATGCCACGTGTTTTACTCTACTATTGGACCTTAAGGTGCCGTACTGTAAGATTAATTTATCTTCTCTATCCTTTGTTTAGTGTTTTTATGTATTACTTGTGTGAAAAGCATTATAAATCTATTAGAGAACAGCGCCATACAGCCGATTGGGCTCCCCAGGTGGGCTAGCGGTGAAAAACCCGCCTGCAATACAGGAGACGCCAGAGACGCAGGTTAGATCATTGGGTCTGGAAGATCCCCTGGAGAAAGGCATGGCCACCCACTGCAGTATTCTTGCCTGGAGCATCCCATGAGTAGTGGAGCCTGGCCGGCTGTAGTCCGTAATATTGCAAAGGATTGGACGTGACTGAAGCAATTGAGCATGCATGCGTATAGCCGATTGTGTTAGTCGAGTAGCTAGGCTAACTTTGTTGGACTTATGGACAAATTGGACTGACGCACACTTTCTCAAAATGGAATTTTGATTGTAGGTAGGGGATTTGCTGTATTTTTTAATACATTCTAAGTGAATTGAGTTGCCTATGAATGTAACTCCCTTTTAAAGAAGCAGCAAGTGGACATGTACGAGTTATCTTGTTGTGGAAGGTAAATTTATATCAAAGTAATAGAAGACTTGAACTCTGAATTCTACAAGTGGCCACATATTTCGTTAAATTCCTGTTATTACCCAGCAGGGGAATAGATCCAGCAACCGTTTGTATTCCCCACTTTTGCCATTGCTAGAACCAAGCTGAGCTGACTGCATGTTTTGTATAATCATTATATTGTGGGATGTTTAGCCACCTGATGCAAAGAGCTGACTCATTTGAAAAGACCCTGTTGCTTGGAAATATCAAAGGCAGGAGGGAACGGGGACAACAGAGGACGAGATGAGTGAATGGCATCACTGACTCAATGGACATGAGCATGAACAAGCTCTGGGAGACCGTGAAGGACAGGGTAGCCTGGCGTGCTGCAGTCCATGGGGTCGTAAAGAGTCGGACACGACTAAGCAACTGAACAACAATGGGGTATTTTCTAATGGATTTGAATAGATCTTTTTTTTTTCACTGAAATATTAATATTTTACTCTAATAATAACGCTTATTCAGAAGAAATACAAAAATATGGTTCCCTGCTAATAGTAATTTCTTCTTTGAAACCTAAAAAACGGATTTGCTAGGTGATTATTGAATGGCTTTCATTGATCCTTTGAGACTGTGTGATGTGTGTGTGTTTGTGAATGTCTATATGCACAAAAACCCATTTCTTGGTGTTTCCTAACATCTGAGTTCATGGTCGAGTGTGCTTCCGTGCCTCTGAGTGTTTTAGTCTCTTTTCTCTGCTGTGTTTACCCCTCCTTAGCTTCCCCCGCCCAGCTTTTTCTTCCACGCTCTCTCTTTCCACTCCTATCCTGTTGGCAGTTATTGAAGCTACACAGTAGGGTACTGTCAGCTTCCAGTTGCCAGGGTGAGATCCACGCTTCTGCAGGACATGGGCAGTAGATGGCGCTAGACAAATGCCGAAGCTTCATCTCATGAGTTGCTCCAGTGAGATTCTTTGCATCAAAACAAATGTAAATAGCTTGCCACTGTAAATCAAATGCAAGATAAAACCTACATTTAATAATTCATATCAGTGAAATAATGGCTTTGGTAGAAGAAAATAGGTCACTTTTTAATTCCAAAGTGTGAAACAACTGTCACATATGCCAAGGCCAGATCCTTTTAGAGAGTCAATGAACTTGTGTATCCTCAGATGACAGGGTGTAAGGCTTGTTCTATTGCGATTCTTATGCCTGACCTAATCTGAGTTGTTAGGATCCTACTACACAAGAAAGGGATGAGAAGACTCAAGATCTCAGGGCACGCTGCATCCTACAGTGAAGGAAAGAAGGGTCTTGCTCTGAATTCCTAATGTCCAGGCAGGTTTCCTTAGTAAGGGAGGGAGGGAGAGAGGGAGGAAGGAAATGAAGGAGAGAAATAATAAAGAGAACAGAAAAAAAGATCAAAGAGGACAAACTGAAGCACATGGGAAGATTTATCCGCTAAAAACTATTGAATATAAATTATCAAAGATCTAACTTCATATGTACCTACTCTGTTCATAATTACATACACATATGTGTATAATTGGGCTTCCCAGGTGGCGCTAGTGGTAAAGAACCCACCTGTCAATGCAGGAGACATAAGAGATACACGTAGGATCCCTGGGTTGGGAAGATTCCCTGGAGGAGGGCGTGGCAATCCACTCCAGTATTCTTTCCTGGAGAATTCCCATGGACAGAGAAGTCTGGTGGGCTATAGTCCATAGGGTCTCAAAAAAAGTCAGACACTACTGAAGCGACTTAACAGGCATGCTTACGTATAATTATACATATACACACAACAACTTATGTTTAAATTACATCTGAATTTAAGATGGTATCATTCTAAATGGCCATCACAATAGCTCCTGACTGTATATATTTTGGTGCACCCAAACTGTGGAATACTGTGCATCCTTTGAGGAAATTGAGTTATATCTCTGTTGAGTTTCTGAACTATATTATTAAAGGAGATAAACAACAACACATAGAAATGTGACTGAAGCCAAGTTTTGTAAGATGGTATGTGTATATCTTCTATTTTTGCATATGCAATAAAAGTTCTACATGGATACGTCATGTACAAGGTGTTACCAATTTTAACTCTTGGGTTGAGTTAAGGTTAGAAAACAATAAGGAGTTTTTCACAATTCAGTTTGCAAAACTGTGTAATGTATAAATATTTTTGCAATAAGCATGGGTAGTTTGATTAAGTAAAAATATATGAGCAAATAAAGAGACCCTGAAACAATAAATATTGTTTTTATTTATCAGAGATCTTAAAGACTGCAGTGTGGCACACAGGAGAGACACTTTGCAGTTGTCATTAGAGACTGAAGCACATTCTGCATTTCTTCCAATTTTTAAACATCATGTTAAGCAATTATATAACCATCTAAGATTATGGCAATATATACTGAATCGTCTTTGTCCTTTAGAATTTCTAGATACAAAATGAACTCATCTCATTGAAAAGAAAGAAAATATGATAAAGACCAGTTATAATATATAATAGGCAAAAATAAGCAAGTGGAAAGATTTTGGTTTTGCTTATTCTTTATTCCAAGAATGTAGAAGGTAACTTAACAGTTTTAAAAATAAAGGAGAGAGAGAGTACTATGCTTCCCAAGTTTTCTTGAATCTCCATACAGGCAGGAAGAAATGATAGTGAGAGACTCAGGGTATTATGCAGTTGTTGTTTTGGTTTGTCTTTTAATGATCATTAACTAAACTGCAGCATTTAACACAAAACTGTAACTTTTCATAAGAACCATGAACTAAGAACATATTAATACATGAACTATATCCTACCATCTTTTTATTATAATTTGTATAGATATATGCTTTCATTTGGGCTTCCCTGGTAGCTCAGATGGTAAAGAATCTGCCTGCAATACAGGAGACCCAGGTACAGTCCTTCCCAGGGGAAGAACCCCTGGAGGAGGGGATGGCAACCAAGTCCAGTACTCTTGCCTGGAGAATCCCATGGACAGAGGAGCCTGGTGAGCTACAGTCCACGGGATCACACAGAGTCGGACACCACTGAAGTGACTTACCACACACACACACACATGCTTTCATTTAAAATTTAGTGATTACTAAGTATTCTGTTTGGTAAGGGAATTTTAGTCAATTACCTCACTGATGTGTAATACAGTAATTAAAACAGATGGAGTATTAACTTACAAGAAGGCTATCCAGTAGCCCTAGAGAATTAGTTTCTTCTTGGTTTCCATCAGTGTATAAAAAACACAACGGAGTTAATGGTATGTGTGTGTATATATGTGTATGCATGTGTATATATGTATGTAAGAAAATACAGTTCTTAAGCTATATCGGGTCTACAAAATTGTTAGCATTTAACTTATTAGGTAAGTATTTTCTGGGTCACAAATTTGGTAATACTTATGTATTTAAGAGAGTTTCCCTGGTGGCTCAGATGGTAAAGAACCTGCCTGCAATGCAGGAGACCTGGGTTCGATATCTGGGTGGGGAAGATTCCCTGAAGAAGGAAATGACAGCCCACTCCAGTATTTTTGCCTGGGGAATCCCATGAACAGAGGAGCCTGGTGGATTGTAGTCCAAGGGTATCAAAGAGTTAGACAGGAATGAGCAATTAACGCACACACATACACACATACTTAAAAATGATACATAAGATTGTTTCTCTTTTGCAACTGGAAACATTTCAGCATTTCAAAATGACATATACTACTATAAAATGAAATACAGACTTCAGTGAGTATTTGCAATCTGATATCTATAATGTGTAGATACATGTATACATGAACATGGATACATCTCTTCCCACACTCCTATGAGTGAATCCTCAGTGTCAGAATTGCAAGTATTATCTCATTTAAGCCTCTCAAATATTGTCTTGAATTGGTGATAGTATCAATTTCTGTTTCTCAGGGGAGCTAACACACACAAAGTAATTTTTTAACAAGGATTTTCACTACTTCTACAGAATTGCACAGCTACTATCTGATTGTCACTGATTTCAGATTTAGTTCTGACTGGTACGGCATCCAGTACTTTCAGCCAACACACCCCATTATTAGCTGTATTTTTATTCCTATGTGCCTGCATGGATGGTCAGTCACTTCAGTTGTGTCTGACTCTTTGCACCCCCATGGGCTGTAGCCCACCAGGCTCCTCTGTCCATGGGATTCTCCAGGCAAGACTACTGGAGTGGGCTGCCATGCCCTCCTCCAGGGGACCTTCCCCTCCCAGGGATCAAACCCATGTCTCTTATGTCTCCTGCATTGCAGGCGGGTTCTTTACCACTAGTGCCACCTGGGAAGCCCCATTCCTAGGTACACATTATCAATTAATCTTGAGAGTAAGTAGACTATTGGGCCCTTATTTATGATGCCTCAATTTAAGTTAATGACAGTGACTGGCTTTTTAATAATAGTGATGAGAATGTGTTAATGCTAACACTAATATTAAATGACTACTAATAAAAAATTAACATATAAATTAGGACCAAACATTTTCCTCCAAGCAATATGCATATATTAACTTACTCAACTCTATATCAGCCCATTATTCTCCCATTCTGCAGATGAGTAGACTTTGGTTGGAGAATCCCGCTTACTGCTGTCTCTCTGGGTCTAGGAGGCAAAGTGAAGGTCACAAGAAAGCAGTCATTTGCCAAAGCTTCTTGCATATCTAGCCATTCTTGAAAACCGAATTTAAAGGATTACAAATCCTGAAAATACCTATGCTACCACATATCTTGGTAGTAAGGTCTTAGCTGGAGAGTCCCACCCAAGGTCTGTGACAGTATATTTGACGTGCAATATTGTAAAGGCATGCAGGATTGATGGCATGCAGTCAGTTAAGTGTTGTCATGTGTATCAAAGTCAATCCACTTTTTATAGAGATCAGTAATGCACTTCCCTTTAAGCAACTGAAAAATAAAGTGCATCAGTCATTAGTATGACATTATCTTTGAGAAGTTACATAGACATAAACCAACACATTCCAACCTGTAACTTCCTTCAACACCATCATTCTATACCCAAGCTTGCATTTTGGCGTAATAAAGTTAAGGGTAAGGTGGCTATAAAATACAGCATCTATGAAAAAAGCCATGTTATGGCTGCTGTGGGACCATCACTAGCAATTTGCTTTTGCAAAAATAAAGAATTTCTAAATCAGTGTTTGGCTCAACTAGAAAGTGTGATGGCCTCAGATAATTGCTGCCTATAAATAACTCTACCTCATCGGGATGTCTCCATTTACATAGCATATATTTAGGTTCTGCACTTAGTAATACCTCTCATATAATCAAGTGTTGGTCATCTTTGTAAGGAGGGGAAATATTAATCAAATGCTCTTTGATGACAAGACATAGCAGTGGGGCCATTCATTTTCCAGAAGCTATTTGAGGAGCGGACTCATCAATTTGCATAGCACTTGACAACTCCAGGTTTTTCTAGCTTTTGCAGATGGTTTGAAAGGTACACCAAAAAGATTCAGCTATAATAATGGTGAAATTAATTATGAAAGTAAAGATATGGGTCCACTTGTTATCATAGGGCTCATTTTATTTTCTTAAATTTCTCGCAGATCTGTTTTATGAATGGTTTATTTTGAATGAAAAAAAATGAACAACTGAAAATTTTCAGAGGATTAATTGTTATTATTAATAATTCCAGCATCTAAAATCTCTATACTACTCAGCACATTCCATATTAAGGAATGATAAGGCCACAAAATGTAAGGGTTCTCTGTGGATGATAAAATTACAATGATAAGATCATAAAAAATAAGGATTCTGGATTGTTGGAATATATATCCTTCACTTTTCATTCATTGCCTTATGTCTTTAATAACTAAGCAAAAACTAGATGGAAGGTTGACTATTAACATTTTCATGTTGCAACTTTTATTTATATGGATTTCTTTACTTAAATATTTATTTATATGCATTTCTTTATGATCTTGGTAAAGGAAAAACAGGAAATGCCATTTTCAATTCTGACTCGGCTATTGTACATGTAAGTTATGTGCCCCTGGAGAAATAATTTAGCTTCTGTGGACTTCTGTTTACTCAATTGTCAAGTATAGTGCTCATCTTGAGGGGATTAAGGGTGTCTAGCATGAAGAAGTGAGAAAAATGAATGGCTTTTCAAAAGTAGATGTGTTTTAAAAAGAAAAGAAAAGAAAAAAGAATAGAACAGGCAAAGCTCTTTAGTCAGCATTATCTTAGAGGAGCAATTAAGAAAATGATATCCACAAGAGATACTTTTCAAAGACAGAGGTCGTCATTTTTTGGTTCTGTCCGTGTGGGAACAATGCCTGGAGAATTAAGTAGGTGACTAGATGCATGTAGTATTTGCAGCAGGACTATGAACCAAGAAAGCGATTTAATGTAAATTTAAGAAAGTCTAATAAATTGATGTTTTGTGGAAAGCTTTTCACTTGAAGTGAAATGGTGGCCATCCCCCTCTTGCTCAGTCACTATGTCATGTGCAGCTCTTTGCAGCTCCATGGACTGCAGCATGCCAGGCTCCTCTGTCCTTCACTGTCTCCCCCAGAGTCTGCTCAAATTCATGTCTATTGAGTCAGTGATGCTCTCTAACCATCTCATCCTCTGCCGCCCTCCTCTCCTTTTGCCTTCAATCTTTCCCGGCATCAGGGTCTTTTCTAGTGAATCAGCTCTTGGCATCAGGTGGCCAAAGTACTGGAGCTTCAAGCTCTATCATCAGTCATTCCAATTATATTCAAGGTTGATTTCTTTTAGGACTCACTGGTTTGATCTCCTTACTGCCAAGGGACTCTCAGGAGTCTTCCCCAACACCACAGTTCAAAAGCATCTGTCCTTCCACACTCAGCCTTCTTTATGCTCCAGTTCTCACATCCATATATAACTACTGGAAAAACCATAGCTTTGACTATACGAACCTTTGTTGCCAATATGCCATCTTACACCCATGTTATGAACTTTGCAGTTTAGCATGACATAGTTCTAATCACTTTGAACTGGTAGCAGAACTGGATTACTGTTATTGATGGTTCATGTAGGCTTAGAACCATCAAGGTGTCAAAACCTGAGCGACACAATATGACATAATGCCAGTCTTTCCAGTTTAGCTGTTCCTGCTGTTACGTTACATCTCAAGGATTTCCTGTATAAATATAAACTGACGGAAACCATTTTGGGGGCAAGAATTTCAAATGATCGACACAAGAGCATTACAGCTCTTCACAGTGATTTTTCTTTTAATTTCACGATTTAGTTTAGTTAAAATGAAAAACAGTCCTAAAATACATAAAAATTAGGAATAATTGTTCAACAGAACCCTCTTAAGGTCTGGTCAGTACATAAAACAGGCTTTTGTTTTTGGTTGTGTGCATGCTCAGTCATTCAGACACGTCCGACTCTTTGTGATCCCGTGGACTGTAGCCTGCTAAGCTCCTCTGTCCGTGGGATTTTCCAGGCAAGAATACGGAAGTTGGTTGCCATTTCCTTCTCTCAGGGATCTTCCTGACTCAGGGCTTGAACCTGGTCTCCTGGGTCTCCTGAGTTGGCAGGCAGATTCTGTGTGCCTGAGACACCTGAGAAGACCTCTGCTTTTTGTTAGGGTAGCACTCTTCTTTTTCCTATGAACGGACTGTGCAAAAGCTGTGCAATAGAGCAACTGGGGTTCATGGAAGACCATCTAACTTCTATCAGAAAATGAATTGCAAATTGATGTTCATTGTATTTAGATCTATGTTAAAATGCAAACTGATGTCACTTTAATGATGGTCATTGTTGGGGTAATAAGAATATTGTTTTCCAAAAGATCCTATAATGTGTTGTTACATCATTTTTTGGATAGGGAATTAAAAAAAAAACACAACAAAACTTTTTTTTTTATTACTCAAAGCCATCAGTTTTACTTCAGACATTATAGGCATGAAGAAAATGAAGTAACTGTTTTCAGTGTAAGCTGCTGATTTTATTGCAGTAAGTTCCAAGATTTTTAATGAGATTTTCTCTTTATTCAAAGCAGAGGCAATGCATGTTATTTCCCTAAGAACACTAAGCCAGAGATTTTGTGGAACTGCAGGTACTTTAATTTCCTAAATAACAGGTCTGTTTTTATGTATGAAAACCATTTAAGTTCATGTCACTGAAATAAGTCAAGAATTAGGTAACATGTTAAGCAAATTTGGATTTAAAATATCATACTGCATTTAAAAATTATATACATAACTTTATATTATGCATACATTTAGAAATATATATATATTTGTTAGGTGATATTAACATATGCTTTGCAGAAGGAGAGTGCTGCCTCGGTTCTGCCAGATTTGTGAGTGTATGTGTCTGTGTGTGGGGCTTCCCTGACAGCTCAGCTGGTAAAGAATCTGCCTGCAATGCAAGAGAGCCTGGTTTGATTTCTGACTGGATCTGCAGAATGATAGGCTACCCACTCCAGTATTCTTGGGTTTTCCTTGTGACTCAGCTCGTACAGAATCTGCCTGCAATGCGGGGGACCTGGGTTCAATCTCTGGGTTGGGAAGATTCCCTGGAGAAGGGAAAGGCTACCCACTCCAGTATTCTTGCCTCCAGTGTCTATGTGTGTGTAAAAATATCTGAAACTACTATTTCAGAGAGTAGGCCGCCTCTTTTTTATTTTATTGACTATAGGTGATTTACAATGTTGGTTAATTTCTGCTGTATGGCAAAGTGGTTCAGTTATATATATATAATATACATATGTATAACATTTTCATATTCCTTTTTATTATGGTTTCTTACAGAATATTGAGTATAGTTCCCTGTGCTATGCAGTAGGACCTTGTTATTTTTTCAGCCCATAGGTAGCAGTTTGCATCTGCTCATTCCAAACTCCCCATCCTTTCCCAAACTCCTCCCCTTCCCCCTTGGCAACCGAAAGTCTGTTCTGTATCAGTCTGAATCAGTTTCTCATTCGTAGATAAGTTCATTTGGGTCCCCTCTTTCAGATGTTCATTATGAATTGAAACATCTCAGAGAATGCAAACATTATTAGTTTTAGCCAATTTATAAAAATAATCCTATCTTTATTATCCACATGGGAATTATCCATTGAATCTTTTTAATCACAAGATAGTTTCTCTTACTCATGCCGAGACTTTATTTAACCTGTTTATTGTAATCCTTAATGTCTGATTGTGGGTGTCCATTGAATAAAATTTTAAGACTAATAAAGCTCATGATGCTATAAAATAAAAATTGGTATTAGCTTTGGAAAAAAAGTAATTGTAATGAAGATTCTGTCCATAAAAAATCACATATGTAAAAATCAAATATAAATTAAACTGTGTGCTCAGTCACTTCAGTTGTGTCCGATTCTTTGTGACCCCATGGACTGTAACCCACCTGGCTCCTCTGTCCATGGGATCCTTCAGGCAAGAATACTGGAGTGGGTTGCCACTTCCTTCTCTAGGGGATCTTCCTGACCCGGGAATAAACCTGCTTCCTTTACATCTCCTACATTGGCAGGTGAGTTCTTTACCTCTAGTGCTACCTGAGAAGAATACACAATTTAAACTATACTTGAGATTTTTTGGAAATGATTCCTGTCCATTATGCTGGGCAATACTAGGCAAGTTTATGGGCAGCACCGTAAGGAAGAAATCATTTTTAAATAGTTGCAAGATGAGTACTTTTTTAAGTAATTATTTGTTTTTGATTTTCATTCTAAATATATCATGGATTTGGCATAATTACTCCAAATTGTGTGTGTATGTTTGTGTGTGTATGTTTGTGTGTGTTCCTCAAGATGATTGATATTCTATTTTAGGTACTTTAATAGCTGCTTGGAACTCAGCCCATTTTTTATGCACATTGTTATCATTGAGATATTGGATGAAAACCTACACAATTAATTTAAAAAATAACTAGATATAGCTTTGCATGCATGATTGTATAAACTCTATAATTATGTCATTTTATATGTTACATTGAAAGAGAAAAGATTAATGGCACAGGAAATAAAAACACTATTAATACAAAGAATAATAATATTGCCAAATTTAGATAGGTATTGAATCAAATATAAATCATTTTTGAATAATGCCTTGACATTTCTTTTAGGATCCATTTATGAAGAAAAGTAACATTTCACTTGCTCTTTACTTAAAAAAAAAAAAAAATTTGCCCTGTCTTGGAAAGGTAACTTTAAATCAAGAAAAAAATACTTTTTGATTCCACTTCTTTTTTCCTAAAGGATTTGCATATTTTATTTAAAATTACTCCAAAAAATACAAAGTAACATGCTTATCAGATACATCAATATGTTGTACATATTTATTGTATAAAATATTCATTTTAATAGAAAAATTATAAACTTTTATTATTGATGAATCAAATTTGAGAAATGCACATATTTTAGTCAAAAGTAAATATTCTGCCAAGCTCCCCAAGAAGAGATATCAAGGAGAGTGTTGCTTATGTGAAAATCAGAAACAGTTCTGCAAAATTGTTGCTAAAATTTGCAGGAATGAGAGTGTGAGATAAAAATAGATGTGAGTTATTCTTTTCACTAAAATAGTCAGCAGTAGTTGAATGTTACAAGACTGTGTATATGGCATCGGCACTGGTGTTCTAGAATCCAGTTGCATGTTCTGATCTGTTGATTCTCATGGGGGTGTGAGTAAATAACTGATTACTGAAGGCTTGGATATATATATTGATGTTGGACGAGGACTCTAGTGATTTTAAGGGAAATACTATAATCTCACCAGCAGAAAATAGATAACCACCATTCACTGAGAATGTATCTCTCACTCACTGTTCTTAGTATTTGCTACATTTTTGAAGTAATCCTCAAAACACTTTTCAATATCATTTTTCTTCCCACGCTGGAGGTGAAACAGCTGAGGTCAGGAGAAATGAAGAGCTTGCTCAATTTATGCGTACAGTTGATTATCCACATAAACCTGATAAATGATGATGCCATTTTTCATGATGGTAAACACGGAACCTTTAACTGTGATGTCTACCACAGTTCACCAGTGGCCCAAACATGGTCCAACCCAAGGGTCATTTGCCATTTACCTTTCACATGGTCTGTGAGAACCATATGGTTGTGTTTATGGTGATCCCCTCCTCCTGTGTTCTGACTTGACTGAGAAGTCATGGTCTCCCTCGGTTTCCCTCCATGTCTCTGGCTTCTTGGTCTCCCTCACATGTACTAACTTTTCCTATCTTCCTAAACTCTGAAAGTCTCAAGCCTCTGGCATCAGACTTGAGACCTCTTAGAGCAACCCTAAATCCTATCGTGATGTCACCTGCATGGCCCCAAGCACCTTCTCCATGTGGTCGCCTGCCATATTTATATCTATACCCTGACATCTCCTCTGAACCCTTCCTCCCTGTGGTTTTTCTCAAGTCACTAAAAAGCAATTCCAGGCCTTAGTTCTAGACACTTGGAGCCATTCTTGATTTTTGTATTTCTCCAGTCTTTTACTAAGTATCATGTCTTGTTGCTTCTCGTGTTACAATATATCCATAGTCTCTCTACCTCTATGCCATCTTCTTCCAAACCATCATTTTTCACTAGCTGTCACTATAGCTTATTAACTTGTCTTCTAACTTTTAATTTTTCCACACACCCATGCTATGATCTGAATGTTTATGTCTCTGCAAACTTCCCAGTAGAAATACTAATCCCCTATTTGATGATGTTGGGAGGTAGGATTTTGGTAGATGATTATGTCATGAAGGATTAATGCAGAGAGCAGCCTTGCCCCTTGCCCCCAAAAGGACCAGTGAGACGACTCCATCTAGGAACTAAGAGGAAGTCCCCACCAGACAAGAAATCTGTAAGCTTCTTGACCTTGAATTCCCGGCCTCCAGAACTGTGAGAAATAATTTTTATTGTTGATAAGCTGCCCAGTTATTGCTGTCTTGTTCAGTTCAGTTCAGTTGCTCAGTTATATCCGACTCTTTGTGACCCCATGGACTGCAGCACGCCAGGCCTCCCTGTCTATCACCAACTCCTGGAGTTCACTCAGACTCATGTCCATTGAGTCGGTGATGCCATCCAACCATCTCATCCTCTGCTGTCCCCTTCTCCTCCCACCTTCAATCTTTCCCAGCATCAGGGTCTTTTCAAATGAGTCAGTTCTTCGTCTCAGGTGGCCAAAGTTTTGGAGTGTTAGCTTTAGCATAAGTCCTTCCAATGAATATTCAGGACTGATTTCCTTTAGGATGGACTGGTTGGATCTCCTTGCAGTCCAAGGGACTCTCAAGAGTCTTCTCCAACACCACAGTTCAAAAGCGTCAACTTTTCGGTGCTCAGCTTTCTTTACAGTCCCACTCACACATCCATACATGACTACTGGAAAAACCGAAGCCTTGACTAGACGGACCTCTGTTGGCAAAGTAATGGCTCTGCTTTTTAGTATCTTTTGATATCTTGTTATGGCAGCCTAAAGGGACCAGAGTACTCCCTCTAGCTGAATCGCAGTTTGTCATCTACTTAATAGCTACAGTGAGTCTTTGAAAAAAAAGGAAAGAAAAAAAAAAAAAAAAAAACAACCTAGAACTAGTCAGATCAAGTTATCCCTTTGTGCAAAACGCCCCAGCAATTCTGTCTCATTCAGCGTCGTGCGTACAGTCCTGACAATGGTTGTGGACGTCCCCAGGCCTCTGGCTGCGGACCCCGCTCCGCGCTCATGCTCCCCGCCTCGCTGCCTCTGCGGAAGCCGCCCGCTTCCTCGCGGTCTGAACCGCGGCCCCTCTGGCCTCGGGACCTGGGCTCTGCCTGCGGCCCTCTCTCCCCCAGCCCAAGGTTCATCCGCCTTCTCTCCAGGTGTCCAGGCAGAAGGCTCCGCGCCCAAGAAAATCGCGCTGCACACCCTGAGCCGTGAATGTGGTTCTCTCCCCTTCAGAAGCTGCGTCGTCCTATTTCATCTTTCTCCTCCAGACTCTTTAATGCTTGGTGGCCTCTACGCGTGTTTTATGCATGTGTTTATTTCTCCATCTCATCACTCTGAAAGTTGTTTCTCTCTGTCTCTCTTCTCCTTCAGATAAGAGCTCTTTCTGAGATGTATTATGTTTGCAGTAAATAATAATTTAACACATTTTAAAGTAAGTAAGTAAGTAAAGTCGCTCAGTCGTGTCCGACTCTTTGCGACCCGGTGGGCTATAGCCCACCAGGCTCCTGACGTCCATGGGATTCTCCAGGCAAGAATACTGGAGTGGGTTGCCATTTCCTTCTCCAGGGGATCTTCCCGACCTAGGGATGAACCCAGGCCCCCTGCATTGCAGGCAAACGCTTTAACCTCTGAGCTTTAGACCTCTATATTTAAACATTTGATTCAACACATATCTCCTAGTCTTCTTTGATACCATATTGAAGACAAGCTAAGCCATCATTACTTGAGATGATACCTTTAAAAAATGTAGTGTTGAGAAAACTTATGCAAAATAGGCTTAATCTCCGTGAATTTGGGGAATTATATGCGTTGACACTAATCCTTCAATTCAGTGAGCTTGAAAAAGTAGAAATCAAAGGATCAGTGTGGTTGGATTTTGAGTGAGTATATAATTTAGACAAATATTAATCCTCCATTACTGCTATTCATAAAATTTCACTTGACAATGCTAGCTAGCATTCCCGTTTTCTTTTCAAACATCCACCTGTGTCATTTCCTCCATTCTCCTCTCCAGACGCTAAATCCTGCCCTTACCAGAAGCACGGGTGTGACGCAGAGGCTGATTCACGGGTGCCCCTCCCAAACCCCGTTTCCCTTCTTCATGTGCACCTGAGTGTGTGCAGTGTGTAATGGGATCAAGCTGCTTTCAGGATTAAACCCTGAATCCACAGAGCCTGAAATGTCAGCCTTCCCAGTTTGCTTTCATAGGTATGTAAATTCACAATTATACACCGACCGTGCACTTAATACCACATCTCTTTCAACGTATAGTTGCCGTGAAGTATTGTCTAGAAAAGTGGTAGTCTAGAGACTATCTCTGGGATCACGGTCATAACCTGTTATTAACTTCCATTCATGTATTTTGGTCAACAGGTATTTATTCAATGGATGCTAAGTGAAAGGATTTTTTTCTTGCCATGGCAAATATAAGATAACAGTCTTCCTTCAAGGAGATTTCATAGCAAAAGGTGTAGATAGATAAATATGCAGAATGTGTGTTATAATAGTCTTAGGAATGTTAACTTGGGGGTGCAGAGGATACCATCAGTGATCCGTTAATGCTAGGCTGAGGTTGGGAGGATCAGCAGTTCCTTGATGTAGACTCCAGGGAAGCTTTCTTTAGCAAGAGAATTAGCAGTGTGAAGGCTCTTAGAAAGGAGAAAGAGACTGGGTGGAGGATACTGCTAGAGGCTGAAGGTCGCTGCAGTCTGATGGCGTGTGGGGTGGGGTGAATCATGAGGGTGGGGGGGTGGCTGTCCACGGAGTGACCATGAGGGGCATTTCATGCCGTGTGAAGGTATTTGCCTTTATTCTGAAGGCAGGGTGGGGCACCTCAGACCTTTTCAGTGAGTGAGTGGCTTGACTATATTTACTATTGCAGGAATTTTTCTGGCAGCAATAGGTTGGAAAGGAAAACATTTATAGCATGCCCTGTTAGGAGAAAATTGCAGCTATACAGCTAAGAACAACAGAAAATCTGAACTAAGCAAGTAGATAGATTTGAGATATACTGAGGAGGCCTGTAAGTTAGATCTTAGTGGCAGATTAAATGTTGAGAGAGAGAGGGTCTGTGTGTCTACAGGGGAATAAAATAGGTTGATGGTCTCCTGGGATGGGGAAAGGGGTGGAGAAGAATGGAGAGTGATAGCTTATGGGTACCCACTTTCTTTAGGGGCAGTTGAAACTGCTCTAAAATTGGATTTTTGTGATAGTTGCCCTTCTCTGTAAATATGCTCAGTAATTGTACTTGTTTGGGGGGGGGGGCTCCAAGTGTGTTATGTTAATAAAGCTATTTTTTAAATAGTCAGCACAATTCTTGATTAGGCAGATGGATGATTGCTGCTTCCATCCGTGGAAGTATTGTTTCAAGGGAGGAGGGGTAGGGGGAGTTTAGACATCAGGTGATTTCTGAGATGATGATTTAACTTCCAGGTTATGAATAAGGTTGGTAGTGCTCCAGACTGGATCAGACATACCATCTGTAGAGGAGGTGAGGTGGGGGTAAAGGAATCGAAAAATATAGGGAAGTGATCAAGGCTTCAGGGCTTGTGATAGTTATTGATTGAAAGGGAGAGTAAACTGCTGGCAACAGTCAATGAGAAAAGAAGGCTGTTTTTACCAAAAGCACAAGCCACATACACACACACAAAGATAGATTGGTTCATCAAAACTAAAACTTGTGCTTCTACGGGCACCATCCAGTAAGCAGAAGGACCACTCACAGAATGGGAGGAAATATTTTCAAATTATATACCTGATAAGAGATTTGTGTTCAGTTTATGGAAATAATGCTTATCTTTTAATAATAAAAAGATAGATAACCCTGCTGAAAAGTAGAGAAAGGATCTGAATCAATCTTTCTCCAAGGAGGATAACAAATAAATGGCCAACAAGCACATGAAAACATGCTTAACATCATTATTCATCAGGCACATGCAAACCGTACCCACAGAGAAATACCACTGCACACCCGCTAGGATGGCTAGACTCAGAAAGTAAGTTAGTAATAAGTGTTAGCCAGAATGTGGAGAGACGGGTACCCTCATAAACTGCCAGGAAGCATGTAAAACAGTGCAGCACGTGGGAAAACAGTCTGGCGATTCTTCTTTAATTAAACAATAGTTCTTGAAATAATTAAACATGGCATAACCTTATAACCCAGGAATGCTGCTCCTAGATATACACCTAAGAGAAGTAAAAACAAATATACACACAAATACTTGTACTACAGATGTTTAATTTGAACATCATTATATAAAAAGAACGTTATTCATAATAGCCCCAAAGTGAAAATGACCCAGTAGCTCATCAATGGATGAATGGATAAATGTGTGTTTTATCCATACAAATGTTATTCAGTCATAAAAAGTAATGAGATACTGATACATCTTACAACATAGATATTGAAAATACTACGCTAAGCAAAATAAGTCAGTCACAGAATAAGACCATATGTCATGTGTTTTCACGCATATGAAATATCTAGAACAGGGAAATTTACAAAAATAGAAAGTAGATTAGTGGTTGCTTAGGGTCTGAAAGTGGGAGGTGGTAGATGTTCATGGTGAGGGGGCATGGGATTGATAGTAGAGGGTATGAGGTCTCTTTGGAGTTGATGAAAATAATTTAAAGTTGACTGTGATTGTACCCCATGGGCCCCACCAGGCTCCTCCGTTCATGGAATTCAGGCAAGAAGACTGGAGTCGTTACCATTTCCATCTCCAGGAGGTCTTCCCGGCCCAGGGATTGAACCTGGGTCTCCCACGTTGTGGGCAAACGTTTTACTGACTGAGCCACCAGGCAAGCCCTGCGATTGTACAGATCTGTGAATGTACTAAAACTAATGACACTTAGTTTGCATTAGTCAGTCAGATGGCATGCAATTTATATGTCACAGAAACTGTCAAAAATCCTACTAGAGGGGTATTCCATGAAACACCTGAGCAAGTAAGTACTCCTCAAAAATATCAAAGTCATGAAAAACAAGGAAACGCTGATAACTGTCAGAGGCAAGAGACCCCTAAGAAAACATAATGCTAAATGTGACACGTTAACTTAGATAAATCTCTGAACAGAAGAAAAGAACATTAAATAAAAAGCTTACCTGAATAAAGTGTGGGTTCTAGTGATAAAAGATTATAATATTGATCTACTAACCATGTCAAAATTCCCACACTAATTTAAGACAATTAATATTAGGGGAAACTCCAGGTGGCACTAGTGGTAAAGAACCTGCCTGCCAATGCAGGAGGCATAAGAGACATGGGTTCGATCCCTGGGTCTGGAAGAGCCCCTGGAGGAGGGGATGGCAACCCACTCCAGTATTCTTGGCTGGAGAATCCCGTGGACAGAGGAGCCTGGCAAGCTGCCGTCCATGGGTTTGCAAAGAGTGGAACACGGCTGAAGCCACTGAGCACACACATAAAGTATAAGGTGTCAGGGTGGGGGGAATCTCTGACAAGTTCTCTGTCAATCTGAAACTGATCTAAAATTAGCAATTTTTTTAAGAGATTTTTTTTTCCATTTTGCTGTTTTAACATGATGTTAGAGTCACTCTTCAGACTTAAGTAGGCAACAAAATCTGTTGTCATAAATTGTTTCTGCCAAGTAATTCTCTTAGAATGCCCTTTGAGATACTAAAGAAATAGTTCATGCTCAAACCCGGTATTAGTTTAAGCATGAATTAATTTTATATAGGTGGAGACCTTAGATTTACATTCCAGAAGAAAACAGAGGGCAACCTTCAGAAATCAACTAGGAATTCTATCACTCTGGTTGAATTAAGGTTTGGTGCAGAAGCATGGAGTTTAGCCTCTGACTGGCCAGCTTAGCCAATCATCAGAACAAAAGTGCATCTTCAAACAAATGTTACTATTCTACTAACAAATCGTTAGGCAACATAATTAACATGGGTCTTGAGAAAAATCATTGTGTAATTTTTTATACTCAACAAATAGTCTCTTTAAAGAAGCACACACTTTCTAATTTCCAGTGAGTTTTAGTATTATTCTGTCATGTATTAATCTATTTTAGATGTATTTGCACAGAGCTGATATATATATGTGTGATATATTATCTATTTATCTATCAAATACCCCATAATGAGACTTTTTTCTGACTGCACTTGTATATTATCAGTTGAATTAAATGCCTTGCAAAAGTGAAAGGAAGCTAATATATGTAAAGATAATCATGTGTGCATGTGTGTGCCCTGACTAGATAATGCCTTGACAAGGAAAAAACTGGCATATTAACCATTGTTTGTCTTTTAATTCCCAAAACCTTTGATTGTTTGTTTAGTCTTCATCAAATGCAATAGCAAGTGAAATTATCAAAATATGTAGCTGAAAATATTTTTATGTAATGATTTGTTGTACTCTTCTTCTCAGAAGGAATGATTGTTGTGACAATTATAAGATGGTGATTATAGTTTAATATGCTGCTGGTAAGAGAATCGTATGTACATATAATCATAATCATATGTATATGATGGCAGAGTCATGTGTGTGTGTGTGTGTGTGTGTGTGTGTGTGTGTGTGTGTGTATGATTGTAAACATTGCCATTATATACTAAAATATATGTTCTATGTATGTATGGGAAATCCTAAATAGCCATGTGACTTTTTAAAAAAATGCCATAGGACTGCCATAGGACTGATTGCAATTACTAAGTTTTATAATTTTCCAAATGAACTTGTGTCAATTTGGGAAATACCAAGCTAGAAAACAAGCTGCTTTTTTTGGGCAGAAAGTGAAGAAGAACTAAAGAGTCTCTTGATGACAGTGAAAGAGGAGAGTGCAAAAGTTGGCTTAAAGCTCAACATTAAGAAAACTAAGATCATGGCATCCGGTCCCATCACTTCATAGATAGATGGGGAAGATAGGCAGATAGATGGGGAAACAGTGGAAACAGTGGCTGACTTTATTTTTCTGGGCTCCAAAATCACTGCAGATGGTTATTGCAGCCATGAAATTAAAAGATGCTTGCTCCTTGGAAGGAAAGTTATGACCAGCCTAGACAGCATATTCAAAAGCAGAGACATTACTTTGTCAACAAAGGTCCATCTAGTCAAGGCTGTTGTTCTTTCAGTAGTCATGTATGGATGTGAGAGTTGTACTATAAAGGAAGCTGAGTGCCAAAGGATTGATGCTTTTGAACTGTGGTGTTGGAGAAGACTCTTGAGAGTGTCTTGGACTACAGGGAGATCCAATCAGTCAATCCTAAAGGAAATCCATCCTGAATATTCTTTGGAAGGACTGATGTTGAAGCTGAAACTCCAATACTTTGGCCACCTGATGCGAAGAACCGACTCATTAGAAAAGACCCTGATGCTGGGAAGGATTGAAGGCAGGAGGAGAAGGGGACGGCAGTGGATGAGATGGTTGGATGGCATCACCGATGCGATGGACATGAGTTTGAGTAGGCTCTGGGAGTTGGTGATGGACAGGGAGGCCTGGCATGCTGCGGTTTATGGGGTCGCAATGAGTCAGACACAACTGAGCCTGAGAGACTGAACTGAACTGGTTAAATGGAAACACAGAAAATGCAATCTGTGTAGTTAATTCTATGCGCCCACCCCCCTTTTGGCTGCTTATTGAATTGCAAGGCGGTCTCGGCAGGCAGTCCTGACCTTGAAGCTGCAAAGAGTGCTGATTGAAGCGATTATGAGCAAAAAGATGACATTATGCTGAGTAAATAAGAATCCAAAATAAAAGGAGTGGGCGAAAGCTTTAGCATCCATATTCAGATCTGTTAATTTCCTTTGGGAATGGTCTGAGTCCCTTTCCACTGATCTTTTCCACAATAAATGATTCAATCAAAGACTCATCCACTTAAATAATAATATTTTATTATTAAGTAAAGATAAACACCAAGTTCAAAAAGGCTAGTTTTAGTGGGAAATGCAGCCTTAGAGTTTACTATTTGAAATGACCAGGTGGCTACAATTAATGCCTTTTTTTTTTTTTTTTCTAACAGCACCATATATAGGAGAACATGATTCATATTTGATGGGAAAAAATAGAACTTGTAAATCAATGTCAGATTATATAAACACTGCATGGACTCATTTTCTCTCTAATGGGTAAAAAAACTGAAGCATTCCACATGCATGCCATGAGTGTAGTCTTCAGGCTAGGCTCATCCTTATCAAGTGAGTTGCAGCCTCATCCTCCCTGCTGATTCACAAGAAGGGTATGTTTCAAGGAGAACCATTTTCTCTTCTTTAGCTTTTGAAGTTCCCCATGGTGTGCCCAGCAAACAGCTAGCTGGGCGGGAGGTATGCTGAAGGCTTTGTGAATTTCAGTTGGCTCCACATCCAGGAATCACATCTTCAGTTCCTCCCATGCCCTCATTTCCTATTGTATCATTTATTCAGCAGATACTTTCTAGAGACATTTTAGATGCAAGCTCAAGGCCTGGGGTAGACAGTGAGAAAAACAGTATCTTCTGTTCTGGAAGCTTAGATAGAATCTGTGCCTAAATAACTCTGGGACATAGGTAATATTAAAGCTCCTTCTAACTGAGATGTGGGGAATTCTTCATGAAAACAGGCAGCTCGTTTTCCCTAGACTCGACAGGTGGCAAGAATTTGGACCTGCAGAGATGAAGGGCTAGATGGAAAGTCTTTCTTTCTTCCCTTTGTGTGTGTAGTTTTTTTCTCTCTTTTGTTCTAAAATGTTAATGTTCACTGTCAGGAAAGAATCATGGACATACATGAAAACTACCAAGAGTTCTTGAGTTGTTTTTTTTTGTTTTTGTTTTGTTTTACATTCCCCAATGTATATATTTTAACAAGTGATTAATTTCCAAGGCTTGGGAGTCAATCTTTAATAATAGAAATGCTAGCACAAGTAATATGCCACACATGAGATTTTTTTTTTATTAGACTGTTTCCTAATCTTTGGGATCACCTTATGTGGAAAGTTGCCATCTCCACCTATTCTCAAGGTCATGCTAAGAATGCTCCTGTTCAGGGAAGCAGACTGGTAATGCAGTGCTAAGCATGATGACTGATTGTTGACCCTCAGTCCCCACACCCTTACAACTTAATGAGTTTATATTTAACCCTAGGATGACAAATTAACATCACCTCTCTTAAGGTGACTCTGCTCATGGATTCCCAGGTAACAGTGCTAACGTCCACCGTAAAACCATCTGAGCACAAAGGGAAGGGGCCTCTGCTTACTTTCACCCCCACGGGGAGTGTTTCCCACAAACCCTGGCTTCCATCACCTTTAAAGTCCTTCCCGATGCTGTCAGTACGTTTTTGGTGAGACTTGAAGCAAAACAGAGAAATCTTCGCATTTGGAGCTATGCTACTTTGAGAAACTTACTGAACATTTTTGAAATAAAGTTATGACTGATGTAAAATGTAACTATTAATTTCTGCTTCACAAGGCTATTAAAAGAAATAAATAATAATCTATTAGTGAAAGCACAAGATAGTACCAGGTAGCCACAAGGGTTCAGAGGTGTTTGGCTCCATCCTTGCTAGAATCTCTCTGGCCAACATGGGGTGCCGCCCCCCCTACACACAACACACACGCGCATGCCAGGCGTGCCTTTGTAGGCGGCTGTCCTACCTCCATGCGGCGGAGCCCTACATTCTCTGTATTGTCCGTGGCTTCTATGTTGTTGGCTCCTGTGCTGATTACAGGTAGACACTCCCCACCCTTTCCAGGAAGCTTTTTTCTCAAGTTATCTGTCATATCAGGCAGCTCATGAAACATTAAGGGAACGTAGTTCATGAGATTAAAATCATTAATATTGAGCTTGTGTTAGAAGTTCTATAGATGGCAAAAGAAAAAGAAAACAGGGAAGAAAGAAGTTTAAGCCAAAGTCAAATATGAAAGTTTCATTATAGAATGTTGGCAAATGTTAATAGTTTTCCAATGGCCAAAACCCAGTCCACTTGGAACATTCACATTTACATGAAAGTCAGCACGGGCTCCCTTTCCCACCCCACTCAGTTCCCGTATTCACTAAGTTACCTTTTTATTGCTAAAAATATTTTCATCTGCATGTGGCTTATCTTATCAAAAAGAGTGCATGTTTTAAGAGGCCCAGGTGGTGACTTACACCTTTTTCCATCCTTAATACAGTGTTGACACAGACAGTGTCCAAGAAATTTACGGGTTGATTGAAAACTATCCTCCTTTCCCCTGAAGCATTCCTTTAGGTGTACCAATGATCCCAGAAGGGACAAAATGTATTTATAATAATATTCATTATTTTATCAATACATTTTTCAACATCTCTAAAGAGTACCCAGGAAAGGAGACAAATAATTTGTTAATCTCATGGTTAAGGCTTTACCAGTTTTGATCTTGAAATACTATAGGATTGGTTTCTTAAATCTCTTGTTTATATGCTAGTATAATATTTAAGTGGTTTGCAGTGGATCTTTGTCTTATATACACGTTGACTTTTATTTCATTTGAGATGACTTCGTGATTTCTCCATTGCTCTTTCATTCATTCACTCATTCATTCAACATAGAGCAGCCAACATGTGCTAGGGTTTGCTTTATTTTTAGAATAAAACACATAGAAAAAGTAAGAGCTCTGCCTTTGGGAAGCTCACTTGTTCCAAACATGATCTTCACAGATTAGTTCTACAAGTAAGATAGGTCTACATTTACAGTGTCAATATTTTTTTGAAGGTTTAAGGAAAATGCTACATTAATTGATTTCAAAGGTTGCACTGGCAAAATGAGACATCATATATTTTTTTTCCTTTTTGCCAGAATTCTATCAATGCAAGGTATCATATTTGCTTTCACAAGGAGAAGAGAAGCTCTGATCATTATCTACTTAGCTGTTGAATAATAAAGGTGATAATGCCAATTATTTTGAAATGCTGTATTTTCAGTAAACAAAAGTCCTTTAACGTAAGTGCTTGGCTAATGGTGTAAATGATCAAAGGAAAAACAGCAGCATTGACAATGGCATTTAGGGAAGGGATGGTGAACTCCCAGGTTAAAGAACAAGTTTCTGATCTGTCCAAGCAAGTTGTTTCATTTTTCTCGCTTATGCATGAGGGAAGTTAGTTTCCACTTTAAGTGCTTGGTGGTGGTTGACCCTGGCGAATACTGGGCACCGATTAACAGCATCTACGTTTGTTAGCCATGGTCATTATTACTAATAGTTCTTCACTCAAATGTATGTTGTGTAAGATCTGCACAAGTGAAGACACAGCAAGAAAGCAGTTTATTCTGTTGGTGGAGGAAAAAGCCTATAGTTTACACAACAGATAGCATGAAAGATGGTGCTCCACATGCACTCAATCACAATGAAAAGCTGCCGCATGAGGCGTCACTCAGAAGCAGTGCCTCTCGGTAATGGAGTTCTGTCTTTTCGAGCTGTATTTTATTCCATTTGTTCTTCCTATGTTGTTTCTCTGGGAATTTCATTTTGTATGTTGCTCCTTCGGTAAATGTCTTATCACTCCATCTCAGTTTACTATTACTTTCTGATCTTATAAAACCAAACGTATAACAGGTGTCTTTGGAAGTGACTATAATCTCACACAAATGAGTTGTGAGTGTAAGTTGTTTTTGATCTGTGCTTGATGTTACCGGCAAGTAGTCTATTCAGGTTTACATGGTTGTCATGATTCCAGCGCAGATACCATTAAAGTGGACAACTTGGGTAGAAGGGAGAGAGTAGCCATACAAAATACTTTTATTTGGGACTGTCTTACTGGTTTTTCCACCAGATATAAAGTGCTGGAATGATTTATGTGCAGGCGTCAGCACAAGTGTCTGGTCTGTTACAAGTGGGATAGGCATAAAACCCTGACAAGACTGTGACATGTCACTACATTTGACTGTTCAGGTGGAGTCACTGCTAGAAACAACTTGGCGGGGACTGTCCCCGTGTGCGTAACGTGTTGTCATCTTGGTAATAAAGCTTATGATTTATGTGCGCTCAAAGCTTGAGTTCCAGGCGCTGAGAGCATGAAGCATTGCATTCAGTGGACACTGTTTCGGCAGAGAGCGTGGGTTGGTCGACCTTGAACTCTGGGAGGGAGGTCAGCTTTCTTGTTCGTTTTGGTCTGAGCTGATAGCATGGTGCTCTTTGGTCGGGGGGGTGAGGGAGGCCCCTCTGAGAATGGGAGTTTGGGATGGACGTGTACACTCTGCCATGTTTAGAATGGATAACCAACAAGGAGCTGCTATAAGCACAGGGAACTCTGCTCAGTATTATATAACAACCTACATAGAAAGCATATTTGAAAACGAATACATGCATATATATGTGTATATATAACGAAATCATATATACACCTAAAACTAATACAGCATTGTTAGTCCACTCTACTCCATTATAAAATTAAAAGTAAAAATTGAAAGAGCCAGAAATTTCAAAATAATAACAAATAAAGGTCCTTATAAATGCCATTAGAGCAGTTTTGCAGGAGCGTTTTTCAGTCCACCCAGACTTGGGTTGATGAGTTTTGAGAGTGTGCCCTCTCTGTGGCCTCAAGGAACGGGGGCGCTCTTCTCCATTAAGGGAGCATGGTGACGCCACATGAGCCTGTTTTTGTCAAGCACCTCCATCAGGATGCCTCCTTGCCTTCTCTCCCTCTGCTTTGAGCTGCACCCAGAGATCCTAGGACCTGCACCTGCATTCAGCCATTTATTTTCTTCTCTTCACTCCTTGATTGCATAGTCTCTGAGGCAGGACTGTTACTTCCACGAACAAGAATGTGGGTGCAGTGACTGGTATCCATGGACACTCTGACACTAAGTGTTCCATGAATTAAGACCTAGAAGGAGGCCCCCTGAGATCTCAAAAGATTGAAGAAAAGGGGGAAATGGCACAAAAGCAACCATCGAAAGGCTGCAGGAAGCTCCGCCTGGCCGGGTCGTAAAAGCCCCTTTTCCTGCTGTCTCTGTGTCTTCGCTCATCACTGTTATGAGCAAAGCCAAGCCCCACCCTCACACCCGCCATCAGTCCTCCTTGCCTCTCCTGCCGGTGGCTCCTGGGTCGGATGGAAGATGAATCTGCTGCCTTCACAGTCAGCGCCTCATGGAGCATCTGTGGGATGTCCGTCTCTCTTTCTCTCTTCAATTCAGACATAAAATCATTTGGGTTCATCAGACATGAGATTGATCAGTTAGGCCCTCATTAATTAACAGCTCTGTCCCAGGGCAGCGTTTCACTGCCTGATCTTTTCTCATCTCTCCATCTTTGTGCATGCTAATTCACTTCGGTTGTGTCTGACTCTTTGTGACCCCATGGACTGTAGCCCACCAGGCTCCTATCTCCATGGGATTCTCCAGGCAAGGATACTGGAGTGGGTAGCCATGCCCTCCTCCAGGGAATCTTCCCAACCCAGGGATCAAACCTATGTTTCTTTGTCTCCTGCAGGTTCTTTACCACTAACGCCACCTGGGAAGCCCCCATCTTCATGAATTCTAGCAATTTTTCACTACATTTCTCATGAAAATTCAGGCCTGGCAGTGAAATAATGGTCTTAATAGAAGAAAAAAGTCAATCTCTGATACCTGAGGGTTTCCTTTCAGTATTTGTTGAGTTGGGCATCTGCGGTCAGTGCGACCAGCAGTTATCTTGCTGTTAGAGTTGGAAATGCTCCCTCTGCCCTGTGCCCCTGTTAACAGACGATGCCACCTTTTATCCTCTCTACTGAGAACTCACTTGTGGCCACTGTACATCACTGCTTCCACATCTGCAAGTCCAGGTGTGGGTGAAGACCTCTTTGTTGATATTTCAAGGTGGAGACGCTGTGGTTTCTTTGGTATGGAAAAGTAGAAACAGGGAGATAAGCGAACAGCTGTAAAATTTCAAAGCATCATTTAGTAATGACTGCCTTTTAACAGTAAGAACAAAAGCTGAGGATACTGCTTGTGCTGCATACTAATCAACGTTTATTCATAAAGTTCAAGTTCAAACCTCACTGTCTCTAAATATTTTCATTATTTATTACAATTAGCATATGCATGATTCATGCTACCTGTCTGCCTTATTCAAGAGCGCCGGTCCTGTGGAATTGCACTTCAAAGGAGTTTGGACAAATCTCTCCCACAGGGTGGTAAAAACCATCCTACCTAAGTGTCCACCAGCAAGACAGTGCCCTGTTGCACGTATGAATTTTCACAGGATGTGGAAATGGTGTGATGCTCAAATGTATTAATTAATATCTTAGAGGCAGAAGGTAAGGAAAATTAGTCTTCATGTTATAATTTGAAAAATGAGTCACGGTAGTTAATTAACCTATCTAATTCCTGAAGGTAAATGAATGTCTGAATCAATTCACAATTAACAATTTAAATAACCCTGCTTTTAAAGTAGCCTTATTATACCTATAATGGAAACTGGAAGCTTGAAGCTCTGAGGTGCCATCCTTCTTGCATGACTTGTGTATGCTTCTGGTTATAAGCAGAAAGCTCATTTGAAGACAGACACCCACAATCTCCTTTTATTCTTCAACTCCTGCTTGGGATCTGGTAGAAGACTTCATGTTTAGAAGGCACTTAATAAATCAACTAAACAAAATTATTTCCCTTCTTTGTACTCAGAGATTGTCATAATTTTTTTCCCAAAAAATTAGGGAGAAAAAAGGGCCATTTAAATCAACCAGCACAACAGTCAATCACATTGGTTACTGGCTTGACTTGGAAGTGTTTGCATATCTGGATCCTCCACGAGATTTTATGATGTTGAGAATTACTCATTTTTGAGTAATTTTTGCTGTTGGGCCTTGCTGTGCCTCCTAGCTGGGAGGTGTTTGGTAGGTAGATGCTGAACTAAAAGTGACCAAAATCAAGGAGGAATCTACTTTGACAGATAAAAGAAAATAGTGTTTTAACTATTAAGTGTACCACATATATATTAATTAAATTTTATCACCCAAGCAAATCAAGCTACTCTTGTGTAAAATTTGGAGGATGAAATTTGTGTTTGAATCATTCCAAAATCTCTACCCCTTAGCCTAGCCATCCTCATGGTTCAAAGTCTCCCATGGATTTCTGTACCTAAATGCTTCCTAGGTGTCTCGAATCCAGCATAGAAGAGCCTCCATTCACCACCCACCCCACTTCTGAGATAACTGGTTTAGCCTTTGTTTCTTCTATCTTAGTCACTGGTGTCCTGTGTGTCCATGCTGGATTACTGCCCTGAGTCTGCCTAGACGCTCAGCTCTCCAAGCCTTCCCTCCTCAAGACCAGCCCATTCCTAGTCTTCTCCAGTCTCACCCCACGGGTGTATCAACCTCAGCTCCGCCTCACCATCCCCCCATCACTGTCCTAACTCAGCCCCATATCTTCTCTCTTGTCTGATATATCTGTCCTTCTGTTCCCCTGGCTTGAAGCCCTGCCTTCTCTAGATCCTTCTGCATTCTGATCCTAGTTATTGCCTCAAAAAATGCATGACTCCCAGTTTCCTAGTATCTACAGGACGCTGTCCAAACTTCTTTGTGCGGTGTGTAAGACGTTCCCTAATTTGCCCCTCCTATTTGCTTTTTTACATTTCCGCGTGATCTAGTGACTTCCTCTGTCTTTTCCCGCTGCTAGATCCTTCCCACCCATCATCTTGCTCTGCTAGAACTCATCCTACAATGTCCTTCCTTTGGACAAGGACTAAGCCCTGCCTTTTCTTCTTCACCTATTGACCCTCCGCAACCCAGCTCAAATGTCCCCTCTTCTGTGATCTCCATAAGGCATTTACCTGCTCAATTCTCTTTGAGTTTTTCCATACTACCTTTAGAACTCACATGAATGTGAATTATAACATTTTAGTTAGGTATGTGTGTCTCTCTAAAAATAATGCTCTTTTATATCAAGTAAAATTCTTACCTATTTTAATCCCCAGTCCCTAAAGTACCTCATGTATGACATGCACTCAATAGATACTGCTTTTCAATCAGTTCAGTTCAGTTCAGTCCCTCAATCGTGTGCAACTCTTTGAGAACCCATGGACTGCAGCATGCCAGGCTTCCCTGTCCATCAACCAACTCCCGGAGCTCATTTAAACTCTTGTCTATCAAGTCGGATATACTGTCCAACCAACTCATCCTCTGTCATCCCTTTCTCCTCCTGCCTTCACTCTTTGCCAGATATTGCACTGCCTACCTTCTAAACATGTTTTCTCCCTACTCTTTACCATATTCAAGTACTATTTGAAAATACAGCTTTGACTCACCTGCTAACACATCCTTGACTCATTTGTATGACTTAGATATTTATAAAGTAGCCATTGCTTTCTTTCCTCATTTGCATGAACAGGAAACAAAAATAATTCATTGTATGATCACTAGGATTCAATTTTAAAAATCATGTGGTTGGTGGTGGCACCTACTGGCCAAGTCTGATATTGCATCCTGGAGCTATTGTTTTCATATAAAAATGGGGCCAAAGGCAAAATTCTTCTGTGTTCTAAGGTAGTGAAGAGAAACCAGTGACTGCTATGGATAGGGAAAGTGGAAGCAGTGGCAGATTTTATTTTTTTGGACTTCAGAATCACTGCAGACAGGGACTTCAGCCATGATATTAAAAGATGCTTGCTCCTTGGAGGAAAAGCTATGACAAATCTAGACAGCATATTAAAAAGCAGAGACATCTCTTTGCTGACATAAGTCCATGTAGTCAAAGCTACTGTTTTTCCAGTAGTCACATATGGATGTGAGAATTGGATCCCATAAAGAAGTCTGAGCTCCAAAGAATTGATGCTTTCAAATTGTGGTGCTGAAGAAGACACTCGAGAGAGTCCCTTGGACTGCAAGGAGATCAAACCAGTCCATCCTAAAGGAGATCAATCCTGAGTATTCATTGGAAGGACTGATGCTGAAGCTGAAGCTCCAGTACTTTGGTCACCTTATTAGTAAGAACTGACTCATTGGAAAAAGACCCTGATGCTGGCAAAGATTGAAGGCGAAAGGAGAAAAGGGCAACAGAGGATGCGATAGTTAGATAGCGTCCCTGACTCAATGAACATGAATTTGAGTAAATTGAGTAAATTTGAGTAAATTGAGTAAACTCCAGGAGATAGTGGAAGACAGGGAGCCTGGCGTGCTGCAGTCCATGGGGTTGCAAAGACCTGAGCACAACTTAGTGGCTGAGCAGCAAGAACAACAACGTGGGGTGCGGCATTATCTCTATAAAGGAAGGATCTTCCAGGTCCTTTAATTGCTGACATCAGTCCGAGCCACGTACACTGCTTTATCACTGTGTACAGCGTGGTTAGAGTGGAGAGCTAGTCCTGGTACCCCACTGATGGGAAGGTTCCATTTTAGTCATTTGGAATAACTTTTCATGGGATTGCTTGTTCTGTCAATTTACAGAACAAGCAGACTTGTTGTTCAACAGAAGTCAGTGTAAATCAACCGTTGCTTTTAATTTTATGAAGAATTACCTTCCTTCCACTAGATGTGATTGAACACTTGCTGTTGCAAGTAACACTCTACTTAAAAGCATCAGCTACACAGTCAGGATCCATTATAAATATTTAGCATCCTTGCTTTTGACAATCATACACTCCATTTGTAATCTAACACTCAGTTCTCCATAATAACTTATCTGCTGTGGATAGCTCAAGGTAGCTCAGTTTCAATTTGCTCAGGTCATGAGAAATTCAGGAATACTCACATACATATTTAAATCCAGTAAAAACTAGAAGGTTTTTTCCATCAGATAACTTCTCCTGTCCACTTGTGGAAGTGAATCAAGCTGATGATTTTTAGCCAGAGATGGTGATGGTGAGAGGCCCAGGTCTCCCTGGGATCAGCCTAGAAGCTTCTAGAACAAGGAATTCAGCCGTCAAGAGTTCCAAACCATGTGATATCTACTGCGTGCACTCCTCAAAATGTGCACTTCTCCCAACACACCCCCACACAAACACCGCTTCTTCTATCACGGAGGTCAAACTCGCTGGCTGTGACACAGGGCAGGGTTAGCTGTGTGCAAGCTCTCATGTGTGAACCTGTCTGTTTAGCTAATCCCTCCGGTTTAATTCCTCATCAATGAGATGGAGATAGGCTGGCATTTACTGGAGAGTTTCTGTATCTGAAAGCAAATGTGATAATGTAATATGTGAAGCAGTTATTGGCTGTGTCTGACACTACTCTATGCTCAGTAAACTGGCCTACTCCTATTTTGAACTCCAAGTAGACGGCCAGTGCTTTCCATAATCCCAGATGCCTCCAAGTCGCCTTGCTTTTGTCCTTGCAGTTCCTTGTGCCGAGTTAAATTCTCCCAACTTCTTTACAGGGCCAACTTATACTTTTTCTTTATGGCATTGTTATCTCTTCTCTAAAGCTGTTTTTGATGTCCTTGGTAGGAGTCAAGTACCACCATGTTTTTGTTAACCCTTTAAACTTGTCTCCAGCAGAGCGCATGGCTCCATCATCCGGATTCTCTCTCGGAGTGCCCAGACCCTCATGTGCTCTGAGGGCTGAGACCTTCTCCGGGCCTTGGAGCAGGACTGTCCATTGGTGGCTGCTCATGGCGCCTTCTCCCGCCCGCCTCCTAGTGTCTCGCGTCCTATCCCTGAGGCATCCTGAGCATCTGACAAGCGTTGGCTGGTGCGTCTGTTTGATGAAGAGGCAAGGCAAGCAGGGAAGGAAGCTGAGTCGGTTAGCAGGGCACTCAGGTTTGTAGAGGAGATGGAGAAAGAGAAGCTGACTTCGGTTGTCAGGTAAAGGATGGAATTGGTTCCAAGGAGTCCCTTCCTTCCGAACCTGTTGGGTCCGGAGAAGTTTGGGGCCCCGGAAGCTGAGCTCCCAAAAGAGCAGATTCGATCTCAAGGGCCTGGCCCTCCAGGCGGATGTGTTTGCTGGTGCCAACAGACTCATGGTCCCCTTCTGCCAACTCTCCTCTGTGTGGGAGCTACCGTGGTCTTCTTTATGAGTGTATGCAGCCAGAAGGTGAAGTTGGCACTTTAGAACGATCTCTCCCAAAATTGTGTGGCTTAGGTTGGAATCTCAAAGCCCGGATGCAGGCATTTACTTCCAAATGTCCTGTGGGTATTCATCAACCATTACGTCAGAGTATGGACAGATGAGAATACCATCATTCAGTCAGTTCAGTTCAGTTCAGTTCAGTCACTCAGTCGTGTCCAACTCTTTGCAACCCCATGAATTGCAGTACGCCAGGCCTCCCTGTCCATCACCAACTCCCGGAGTTTACCCAAACTCATGGCCATTGAGTCGGTGATGCCATCCAGCCATCTCATCCTCTGTCATCTCCTTCTCCTCCTGTCCCTAATCCCTCCCAGCATCAGGGTCTTTTCCAATGAGTCAGCTCTTCACATGAGGTTGCCAAAGTGTTGGAGTTTCAGCTTCAGCATCAGTCCTTCCAATGAACACCCAGGACTGGTCTCCTTTAGGATGGACTGGTTGGATCTCCGTGCAGTCCAAGGGACTCTCAAGAGTCTTCTCCAACATCACAGTTCGAAACAACCAATTCTTTGGTGCTCAGCTTTCTTCACAGTCCAACTCCCACATCCATACATGACCACTGGAAAAACCATAGCCTTGACTAGAGGGACCTTTGTTGGCAAAGTAATGTCTCTGCTTTTGAATATGCTATCTAGGTTGGTCATGACTTTCCTTCCAAGGAGCAAGTGTCTTTTAATTTTAGATAGCATTTACAATGAAATTGAAAGTGTAGCCTAAGAAAGAGACACAGATGTACAGAACAGAATTTTGGACTCTCTGGGAGAAGGCGAGGGTGGGATGTTTCGAGAGAACAGCATCGAAACATGTATATTATCTAGGGTGAAACAGATCACCAGCCCAGGTTGGATGCATGAGACAAGTGCTCGGGCCTGGTGCACTGGGAAGACCCAGAGGAATCAGGTGGAGAGCGAGGTGGGAGGGGGGATTGGGATGGGGAATACATGTAAATCCATGGCTGATTCATGTCAATGTATGGCAAAAACCACTACAATATTGTAAAGTAATTAGCCTCCAACTAATAAAAATAAATGAAAAAAACATTAAAAAAAAAAAAAAGAAAACAAGGTGGTTATGGAGTCAGGCAGACCTTGGCTTATATTCTAAACTGTGTGACCTTATAGAAAAGTTATTTAAATACCTTGAGACCCTTTTTTCGCAACCATACAAAATATGTCTAATGCAATTACAGATTCGACATCAGCCAAATCAGATGTCACCTTTGGAATGTCTGGCATACATAGGCCTTCCATATTGTCATTTGTCAGTACTCAATAAATGACAGCTCCTTTTTTATTCTTAATAATACTAAGGATGCTAATTATAAGGGTGTTGCAACAACCAGTGAAGATCTGGAACAATGATGTGAACCAAAATGAAAACCCTGAGTGGAGCCGTGGTTTTCCAGCCATAATTATAATCCGCTCGTGCAATCCTGGCTCTTTCTGTCAGGTGTGGAAAATGAAAAGACATCTGCAAATAATTGTATTTTTCAGATCTCAGGGTTTTTTGTCCATTGAATAGCTGATGGTTTAATGAAGTTTTGAAAGTTCCTCTTTCTTCTAAGGCATAGGTAAAATGAAATAAAAGAAGAAAAGCACCCTCCCACTTTCTGACTTTGCATGTTTGCAGTTGAAGCAAAGGGCAGATCGTCCCGCTATTCGCTCCCCGCCTGGTGCAGCCCCAGAATGAAGGGCTTCTCAATGCCTCCCTGATGAGCTGCTCACACCCTTCCCTCTGTAAGCAGTCTCTGGGAGGTTCACACAGAGTTCATTAGACTTCATTCTAGAGGTGTCATTCTGATATTTATTCTTTCCAGAATCTCTCACCCGCCTAATTTCCATTCCCCTCCTCATCTCGTGTTCACCTCAGAGTAGACTGCGCCTGATTCTCTGCATTTATTTCTTAGAATGCAAAGATTCACATGAAGTGGAGATTCAAGAGCACAAAGTTGTGGGACAAAGTTGTCTCTAAAGAAGCAGGAAGTAAACTCTCCTTTGTGAGCCCTTAGCAATTGTACCAAGAATTGTCAAATCACAGTTCTACCTGTGGACCTGTTGTTCTATCATCTGTCTTTTTTTCGTTTCTCTATACAATCTGTTACCACCTTTGTATGACCTATTTACTGTCTATTTGCAATCTATCAATCATGTATCTTTTAATACATTTTGATCTATCCTATATCATTAATTTATCATCTTTCACATATTATCTATCTTCTGTCTATGTATCAGCTCTATCTGTCCATCCATCCACCTACTTATCTATCCATTTATCTATCATTTATTTATCTGTCTGTCTGTCTGTCTCTCTCATGTACAGTGCCCTAATCATGTTCTTCTTTACACATAAGAGCATGACCTGCTTGTAGTAAGTTGTCAGGACCAGTAGTGTCTCCATCCTTTGCCCTGAAAAGCCAACACCAAAGCAGGCCCCAAATAATTGCTTGAAAGAATGAATGGTTCCATAAAAATACAAATTCAGTTCTCCTACCGTTGTTCTGTGGCTAAGTGCTGTTTTTCCCACAGTCATCAGACATCCACAGTGTATTAGGATTTTGTAGATTCTTAAAGTGAGGGACTCAGAGACAAGAAATAACAGTCTCACAGTGGCTTTTCTTTACTGGACTTGGGTTAAGCCAGGTGCTCTGCTGGAGAAATGCAGGCTGGAAGGACTGTTTTCTCTTTTGTAATTTCACTGTAGGGAGCAGAACTCTGCACAGGTGTCGGATTTGTTAGGACTGGCTCCGGGGCCTGTGCGGAGCTGAGATTCCCATAAGCCCGGCTTTCAGCACTGGGGTTTCCCTGGTTTAGGAAGGACAAGGACGGATAAATCACAGTCCTCAGTGTGATCAGTGCCACACAGGGGTAGATGAGGGTCATCTTGGGGGCATGGAAGGATACGCTGTTGGGTGGGTGCCTAAGTCAGTAGTTTTTTAATGAGTTTTCATTCATAAAAGTCCCAGGAGATGTCTCATCTCAACAGGACACCAGTGACATTGCTCACTCTGAGGATTTGAGCTGATTGACCTTTTCGAATATGTTTAACTACCAGATAGTAGGCGTGCAGTGAGTGTTTTTATTCTAAGCCCAGTACTCTGTAAGCATTTTCAAACTTGGTATCAGTAGATGTCTTACAGTTAGGCAAGCGTTTTCATCCATTTCAAGGGTAAGGAAGCAGAGGCACAGAGAGAGTCGTGACTCTTCCGCGAATAGTGTGAGGTGTCCAGTGAGAACTCTGAGCCTGACTGGCTTGCCTTTTGTGCGCCTGGCACTTTGCCCCGTTACATCACCCAGCCCGTGCCAGGCAGCCCGTGCAGGGACCTTGGCTTTAAAGAGGGATGCTCCAGGTGAGGGGTCTGGAGGAAGGGAGGTTGACAGGACAGGCTGGGGTCTGCCGCACACTCAAGAGAGCAGGAGATGGTGCAGGCAGCAGAGAGCCAGGCGGTGCCTGGGGATCGGACTCCAGGACAGGAAGGCCATGAACAGAGGTCTTACTTCCTCTGCGGTTCCGATTGAAAGGAGGTCAAGTGTTGGGTTACCTGCCTGGACCGCACAACTCGCTCCTGATGCCATCAAGTAACTATAGGAAAATCCCTGTTTTCTTCCCCATTCAGGCTAAGTGTTGACATTCATGCTATTCTCTTTACTTGTGCCTACGCAAAAAGCCAGCAAATATGCTGACATAATTTTCCTTGAAGTTAACAGAAATATATGGAGTGTATTTTTTCCCATAACGATGTTAACTAAGCATTTAGAATATTAAGTGACCATAGCATAGCTTTTAAAACACTTAAATTAGTTGTGTTCGTGTTTGGAAATCAGTTATCTTGTAGGATAACTTGCCATGTTGAAAAATCAACTTTGCATAATTTTGTCAAGAAAAAAACCAGAAGAATATCTTATTCTTACAAAAATAGGCTGCTTTTGATTCTAACTGGCTTAAAAATTTAATATACATTTTTGATAAAAGTTTATTATGTTGAAATTCTACATTTTGATCATCCTGCATGTAAAACTCTTTAAGTATAACATTTTGCTCTTGCTCACTGTGTTTCAAACAATTGTTTGAGGAAAGATACTAAATATCAAAGGACAAGTAAATTAATATTTGAATAGTTTGTGCCTGTAGATTAAAATTATTTGAGAGGTCTAAACATGAGCTCAGACTATAAACCTTGAACAAAACACCTTTGGGGAAAACACAAGCACCCTGGAATATAATACAGTTTTTATGGATCTATAGGTAATTAACACAAACGTGCTCAGTGGAAGTTTTTCAGTGAATCAGGGTGAAAATAATAATCTCATAACTCCTGAAGACTGGCTAGTCAATCTCTCTCAGATACATATCCCTAAAACAGAATGCTTTATTTATTTATTTTAATGTTGCATTTGTTTAAATAATGTATTTATTTAAATAGCTTATTTAAATAAATTTAAATGAATATAGCATTTATTTTCACTGATGAAGAAGGCATTGATATATTTTAAATAAATCTGCCAGGAATCTTGGTAGAAAATATTCACCAAGGAAAGGCTGAGTCAGTCTCTAACCACTGCCTCCACTTCCCTGGTTCATATTTAGGAAGTTATCTGAGATAAATGATCCCCTAGAATGAAAAATTCCACAGCCAATGATTATGAAATATATCAAAAACCTTTAATAAAAAGAAAATATTAAAAAAGAAAACTTTGATGAACTTGGGTTTTATTAAGACAGGATCAAAAATACAGAGGATACTGATAAATTCATTGCACAGCAGAAAAGTAAGAAGATAGAATAATTCGTATTTTTCACAAAGTTATATTTGTAGAGAAGTGTCTTTGCAAAAACCACTACAATATTGTAAAGTAATTAGCCTCCAACTTATAAAAATAAATGGGAAAAAAAAAACATTTAAAATCATTAAAGAGTAAGTCATTGAAAAAAACCCTAAAATTTAGAGAAAGGAGTTGAGTTTCACTTCTATTTAATTACTAAAGTTTCACCATTTAAAACTATAGGCATGAGAGTTAGACGATTAAGGGATTTAAACTTTTGGATTAAACCTAAGAAGAACCTAGGGTTAAACAAATCCTACATAGCCCAGAAATTATTAAGGTTGCTGTATAAAGTATTGAATACTTTGATTTGACACCAGCACGTCATGCTCTATCAAGACATCACTTAAAATAAATTTGGTGGACAGAGCGGCAAAAATGCATTTTACAGACACAGTGATGAAATAAGAACTGGATATGGTGAAATAAAATTAATTACTGGATTCCCCAAATGGTTGCTAGATGGGATCATCGGAGACAAAGTCCAAGTAAATTGATTATCAACCCAAAATATTAGTCACAGAAGTGCACAGTGCACTTTTCAAATTAATATTAAATACCAGGGAAGAGATGATTAATCAAATGAAGAAGAAAATTATGGAAGGGACAAGATATATTGAAATATGATTTCCCCAAACTGAGGAATGTTCTTAAAATATTTGATTGACACATCTAGAAGTTAAAAGCACTATCATGTATGTGTTTCTGTTCACTCACCAAGTTGTGCCCAGCTCTTTGAGACCCCTTGGACCACAGCACACCAGCTGCCCTGTCCTTCACTGTCTCTAGGAGTTTGCTCAAACTCATGTCCATTGAGTCGGTGATACCATCCAAACCTCTCATCCTCTGTCACCCGCTTCTCTTGCCCTCAGTCTTTCCCAGCATCAGGATCTTTCCCAAAGAGTCAGCTCTTCGTATCAGGTGGCCAAAGAACTGGAGTTTCAGCTTCAGCAACAGTCCTTCCAGTGAATATTCAGGATTGATTTCCTTTAGGATTGACTGGTTTGATCTCCTTACTATCCAAAGGACTCTCAAGCATATTCTCCAGCAGCACAATTCAACAGCATCAATATCATTTAAACAAATATTAAATTATTCTGATGAAAGCATAAATGTAGGAAATTGTATATAATTGATTAAATTTGAAATGAAAATTATGGGCAGAGTCTCTGAAGTGTCTTTATATTTTCATCTTTGTATATTGCCCCAAATAAACTTGTTCTTAACCCTTCTCATGCCTTTTATTTTTCCTACCAATAGTCTTTTTGAGCCAGAAACAGGTTACTTGTCTGGTAATCCCCAGCCTAAGCATATATGATGTATCTTGATTCAGGTACAGTCCACTTGTGTTGACTGTTACCATTTTTTAAATCCTCCTGAATTCATATAGAATATGAATTTAAAAATATCAGAGGAAATTGAGGATCAACAGGACAATGATCACAGTTACCGCTTGACTAAAAATAAACTTAGAATTATGATGATTTACAGTATTAGGATTTAAATTACATTTGGGTTGTCACTTAGCAAGAATCAATCTCTGGCCCTGTTTATTAATGGCAGATAATACAATGGACATTTAAGTCATGCAGCACCATGCATCAAACTCAGCTTTATTTTACTTTCCTGGAATATATTGACACAGTTAAATTTAGGGGATTGCAGCATTCAGTTTGGGGGAGAGGGTAGGAAAGCAGATGGAAGTATCTGAAAGTTGCAAATTTTTGCCAGAAGAGAAAGAAAGGAAGGGGAACAAGAAGAGAAAGGATAATTTTAGTAAAAAATAATACTTATGACAGCTGCCATCATTGTGTTTTGTAATACTTTTTATTTTACACTGTATTTTTTGAGACACCTTATTCAGTTTGATTCTTTTAGAATACCTAAAATAGGCAAGCGGATGTAATTTCCTGCACTAGGCAATGAAGATGTCTGCACTCCTAGCTTTACACAAGCAGTGTGTGCAGATAACAGGAACAGAATTCAGATGTCGTGACTCTGAGTTTGTTAATCTTTATTCAGTTACGCTCTCCATTCAGCTTCACTCACCTCATTGCTAGAGGGTGGTGGCACCTCATATGGAAATTGGGAAGGATGACATCACTTATGACACCAGAACATCACTATTGCTCGGGATTTAAGCATAACTGATATGGTTCTTTCTTTAAAAAAATTAGTTTCACCATTTCCTTGTTTGTACTCAGTCAGTTCGGTCTCTCAGTAGTGTCTGACTCTTTGCACACCCATGGACTGCAGCATGCCAGGCCTCCCTGTCCATCACCAACTATTGGAGTTTACTCAAACTCATGTCCATTGAATCAGTGATGCCATCCAGCCATCTCATCCTCTGTCGTCCCCTTCTCCTCATGCCTTCAATGTTTCCCAGCATCAGGGTCTTTTCAGATGAGTCAGTTCTTTGCATCAGGTGGTCAAAGTATTGGAGTTTCAGCTTCAGCATCAGTCCTTCCAATGTATATTCAGGACTGATCTCCTTTAGGATGGACTGGTTGGATCTCCTTGCAGTCCAAGGGACTCTCAAGAGTCTTTTCCAATGCCACAGTTGAAAAGCATCAATTCTTTGGTACTCAGCTTTATTTATAGTCCAACTGTCACATCCATACATGACCACTGGAAAAACCATAGCCTTGATTAGATAGACCTTTGTTGGTAAAGTAATGTCTCTGCTTTCTAATATGCTGTCTAGGTTGGTCATAACTTTTCTTTCAGGGAGCAAGTGTCTTTGAATTTCATGGCAGCAGTCACCATCTGCAGTGATTTTGGAGCCCCCCCAAATAAAGTCTGTCACTGTTTCCCCATTTATTTGCCATGCAGTGATGGGACCAGATGCCATGATCTTAGTTTTCTGAATGTTGAGCTTTAAGCCAACTTTTGTACTCTCCTCTTTCACTTTCATCAAGAGGCTCTTTAGTTCTTCTTAACTTTCTGCCATAAGGGTGGTGTCATCTGCATATCTGAGGTTATTGATATTTCTCTCAGCAATCTTGTGAACTTCCCTACTTGTGAACTTCCCTACTTTTCTGAATAGCAGGGGCATCAGGGCTTCCCTGGTAGCTCAGCTGCTAAAGACTCTGCCTGTAATGCAGGAGACCCAGATTCTATCACTAAGCTAGAGGATCCCCTGAAGAAGGAAATGGCAACCCACTCCAGTATTCTTGCCTGGGAAATATCATGGACAGAGGAGCCTGGCAGGCCATAGTCCATGGGGTTGCAGAGTCAGACACGATTGAGCAACTAACGTGCACACAGAAGATAATGTAGGAATCATGGTGATTACCAGGGATACTCAGTGATGTTCTATTTGCATATTACACTAAGCAATCCCATGGTGCGCATTGACCATGCACAAAAGAAAGTTGACCATCTATAACATTGCATATGTCACGAGGATATAGTATGAGATTTTTGAAAGTAAGTTGCTGTGGAAATACTCAAGAAGGAGTACCTAAGTGTTTTATGGGGGAAGTTGTACTTCTTTGGATTTGTTTTATTTTTCAGATCTAGTTTGTATAATTAATGGATTCTTCAACCAATTGTGTTACATCAGTGCATGTTACCAAGCTATTCTTCAGCAATAATTCCAAATAGAAATATCAAAGTAATCCTTTATACTTACAAAATGTTTTTGCATCCCTGACGTGACTTGAATGTCACAGTGACCTGGTTGCAAATGAGAAAAGAGGAATCCTGACTCAGAGAAAGGTCCAGTGTCCTGTGAGATGTAACCCTGACCTTCAGTGATCACCCCAGTGTCTTTGTGCTCATATGGCAGGGCTCTCACTGCACGCTTTTCCTCATGGTGTGGAAGAATCAGAGGTGGACCATCTAAGAGAAATCACCCTGAGTTTATGAAGATTGAACTGTTTTACTATTTTTCAGCATTAGGAAACTGCAACTTGAGGATAGACAGGTGTATATATCTCAGGGTTAAGGAAACATCTCAAATCCTTTACATATAAAAATAGTAACAATACTGACCCTTCATTTGCACCCACTATATAGAAGGCAGATATTATCATCACTCTATGGAAGAGCAGACTGAGTCAGAGGTCATGTAAAAGAAGCAGAAAATAGAATACATGTCTGCATGTATGATAACAAATCTCTGTCCTCCTTCATTCATAAAGTCTGCAGCCACAGGTAGGAAATCACAGAGACACTTAAATGACCAGAAAGCATCATCTTCAATTATTCTCAATTCTCAATTCACCTCAATAATTTCAGAGAACTTCTGCCATATTCATTTCATTTTTATACCTTTCTTTAGTTTTTGGGTTTTTTATTCCCCTAGCTTATCTTCTCTTATTGTGTCAGGCTGTAAGTTTAATGACTATTTTCTCATGATTCTTAGATGGGCTTTAGACACCATTAATGGGAAAACTATGCAAAACTAGTGATCATTTAATATTACCCCCATGCATATTCTGGTCACTAAATAAGCCCTGTTGGAAAGTGTTTGTTTGACCATGTAGGCGTGTATTGCCTATTTTCTTTCCATGCTGCTTCTCCATCCTCAAGCTTCTGTGCTCCTCCTGACTGGGCCCTAGCTCCTGTCCCAGAGGTCTGCGCCGTCTCTTCTCCGCGCGGTCCAAGCACTGATGCCCCACAGGGAATCGGGAAAGGATGCTGCCTGCGTGCACCGGGTGGGGGGCTGCGCCTCACAGAGGAATGGGAGAGATCCCCACCTGGGTGTTGGCTCCGTCCGTCCTCTCTGATGGTTTTCACTGGGCTGAGGTACGAGGCCGGTGGGCGTAGGGCTTTTCTTCCAAGAAGGGAAACTTCTGTGATTGGAAACCTAGATGGTGGTGAATAGAGCACTACTGTAAGTGTCAAAAATAATGTGTTGGTTGATTAAAAATACTTCTAAATGACGCATTTTAGCATCGCTGGTCCTCCATACATGGAGAAATCCCACAGGACAGAGTCCTCCCTTCTTTCACGGGTCTTCCCTCGTCCTGCTGGCTCTTCTCCTTGGAGCTTCAGAGGCTGATGGTTCCAGGCATCCTCACCCTCAGCACGTGACCCTGTTTTGTGGCAGAGCAGCCTGTTGACTCCACACAAGCACTTTCAGTTCAATAATCTTATTCGACAGAATTCTACAGGAGCATTTCCAGAGAGTGCACCCATCTGACATATTGAATAAAAAGATCAAGAGGCAGAGGAGAGGTCAGATGTTTGTTGACTGAATGATTGATATTTCAAACTGAAGAGGAGAAAATTTGAAGACAAGTGCCAGGATGCGTATGTTCTTCTTATGTGACAGATGTAAAAAGTTAGAGAGTCTCATACAAAGGAAACCAAAGACCCAAGTGACATAGGACAGTACTTACCATATATTTATGATATGTTGACCATAAATTTGATAACAATCTTTCTAGAAGCTAATCATGAAATTTATTTTGCTCTTTAAACCTTGCAAGATAATTAGATAATATGAAACCAATTCAGGAGACACATTTCCATATTAAATAAAAGGACACAGATAAATTCTCCTTTTGGGCATGAGGCATGTTGTGTATATATATATATAAAGGATTTTTAATGAAGATTTAGTTTCTGTTCATTTAAAAATGTCTAATAAATATTGTAGTTCCCCTGGAGAAAGAAATGGCCACCCACTCCAGTATTTTCGCCTGGAAAATCTCATGGGCAGAGGATCCTGGTGGGCTACAGTCTATGGGGTTGCAAAGAGTCAGACATGACTGAGTGACTCAACAAAGTAATAGTTATCAATATTTCTTCCATCAAAAAAATAAATCCATCTTTCTTGGGACCTGAATGTCAACAATACATTGGAAGTAAATATAGTCCATATGCCACAAACTCTAAAGTGTAACAGCATCGTCTAACCCTTCAAGAGCATGCTGTTGTTATCTTGTGCTATTCTAACCTTTTATATCTCCTAAGCCATTTATTTCTCACATGGAAAGCTGTTGAAGGTAAATAATAACATTTTTCCCATTTACAAAGGAGGGTTCTGAGACCTGGTCATTAGCTGAGTTGCAGGTTTTGGAATCAGAAACCTAGTTCCAAACCTTATTCTCACCTTTAACAAACAAACATTCCTTAGTAAACTTCACAGCTCTTGATTCTTACCCTCAAAGAGGGAAGCAAACCATGCTACATACATCCTGTGGTGAGGCTTAAATGAGATGTAGGTGTTTCTGGTTTGCAGATGATAAAGCGATGTGTAGACGCTATTACTAGACTCTAATTATATTTGCACTGGTGGCTGCTTTCTGTATAAGGATTGTTTTGCTAAAAGCACTTGTGTATTTGTATTTTTGCCTCCTTTCTGATGATATTTCTTCCTTTTACTGACATTTTCCTCCCAAGCATATGTCATGTGGCCAGATATGCAACTTATTCAAGGAAATATTTCTCTGTATATGTTTTATTTATAAGAAAATAGAAATTAAAATATGAAAGCACATTTATTATACCCATATATAGAAAATTACCTGATATACACATGTGATATGAATATATTCATTTATTATTTACTTTTATTTATGTATGCAAATAGGCATCCCTTGTGGCTCAGACGGTAGAGAATTGTCTGCAATGTAGGGGACCTGGGTTTGATCCTTGGGTTGGGAAGATCCCCTGGAGAATCAGGAATGACTACCCCCTCCATCATCCTTGCCTGTGAAATTCCATAGACAGGAATCTGGCGGGCTACAGTCCATGGGGTTGCAAAGAGTCGGACACGACTGAGTGACTAACACTTTCACTTTCATATATGCAAATAATAAAATACTTATATGTAAGTATGTATCCAGGCATATATTCACTTGTATTTCCATATGTATATGTGTGTGTTTATGTGTATGTTTGTGGAGATTACCACCAAAGTAAAAAATACAGATGAAAATATTAAAACTCATCATTGTTGCTAAGATTGAATCTAATTTTGAATTCACTGAGCTTTTGGTAATCAAGATATAAAGAAAAATATACTGTTGTATGGTTTGCTTTATTAAAAATTAATTAAAATTAAATAAAAATGTATGTAGTATTTATCTAAATGACGTTAAGTGATGTAACAGGCAGTGTCCAAAACTATTTTTCTCTAGTTTAGCTGTGACAGATTTCATAAAGGCAATAGCTGGACTTCTATCTAGAATAAATCATGGGCTTATATGAGACAGTTGTTAGGAAGTTAGAATAATTTCCTCTCAATATGCATTTAAAAACATTTGCTTAAGAGAACCCATGGTTATAGGAAATATTAAGAACTTGTAACTCCCATCTGTTACATAAATTATACAAGTTTGTGAACAGGTTCCAAGAGTTTTAGTTATGTGTTGTATATGTTTAGTTCAATGTTATGTCCTTAATTGATTACAGTCTTTTGATTCACATATAAAAAATGCTGGTCAGTAAGATGTTGACTGCATGTTATTATGAATGATGCATAATATCCTAATGTGAAATTTAGCTATTTAACACAGTCATAATGGTGGAGGTGACAGGCTAAAATATAGCGTTGAAGCAGATAATATTTTGTGGCTGATTGTTCTAATTTTTTGCCAACACTATATCGAATCTTCACCAAATGACTCTCTAGCTATAAGCTTCTTACATTGACTGAAAAATGCAGGAGTCATATTACTTCTGATGATTTATTTCTAATCATATTGCAAGTATATATTTAGGGTGATAGCTGAATTATATTAATTTGGCTATAAACAAATGATGGCATTTAAAATATTGATTGCAACAGCACTCTCTTTTCATAAATCTGCCTTGTAATTGCATTGATTTTAAGTATGTGATTAAATTGTTTGGTTTGATTCAGAAATTACATTGGGATTCTATGAGAAAACTCAGAAGGTGGAAAATTACAATTTTAAGTTAAAAAATACATGGCACCCGTTACTTAAAGCAGTGGTGTTGGGTATATGGAGAGAGACGAGAGTCACAACTGCGCAGTTTAGACAAGCTTTGTGAGTCACTTCCATGGGGAGGATCAAGATCCTGCCTCTGAAACTCAAAAATTTGAGTTTCCAGGAAGATCTTTCCATAGGAAAAAATGGGCATTTAAAGAAAATAACAAAATCTTTAACACCTACAAAAACCCTGGTACATACCTGTGAGAAGAGATTCCTCCCATTTTGTTACTAAATCCAACCCTAGGTTGAATCATAATCAAATGTAGATATGATACATGTATATGATAGATTTACATATGTGTATACATATAATGTATTTCTTCCCTGGTGGCTCAGATAGTAAAGAATCTGCCTGCAGTGCAGGAGACCTGGGTTCAGTCCCTGGGTTGGGAAGATCCCCTGGAGGAGGGAATAGCCATTCCACTCAGTATTCTTGCCAGGAAAATTCCATGGACAGGGGAGCCTGGCAGGCTATAGTTCATGGGGTCACAGAGTCAGACATGACTGAGAGGCTAACGTTTTCACTTCCTAATGTATAATATTATGTGTATAAACGCATATATTTATGTGTGGGCCTCCCAGATTGCGATAGTTATAAAGAACCGCACTGCTAATGCAGGAGACAGAAGAGATGCAGAGTTGACCCCTGGGTCAGGAAGGTCCCCTGGAGGAGGGCATGGCAACCCACTCCAGTATTCTTGCCTGGCGCACCCCCATGGACAGAGGAGCCTGGCGGGCTATAGTCTATAGGATCACAAAGAGTTGGACCGTGACCGAAGTAGCTTATCACACATGTGTGTATTATGTATTAATATACATATATGATTATGTGCAAGTGTGTGCATAAATATATTTTATTGTTCTGTCGCTCAGCTGTGTCTGACTCTTTGCATAAATATGTATTAATACATAGAGAGATAAGGAGATTACTCCTTCATTTAAGGAGAATGCTGTTGTATTGAGTATTTAAAAAAATATATGTTTTATATATATATAATATATTCAATATATAAAGTATACAAGCAAGGCACAATCCTGTATATCTGTTCATAAGTCCTAATGTATATTTCTCATCTGAGAGTTTCTGAGTCCTCTTTTCTGTGTTGTGCTGTGGTTTCACTTTTGATTAACTGATGATTGTCTTTTTTTAATTGATTAATTTATTTTAATTGGAGGCTAATTACTTTATAATATTGTAGTGGTTTTTGCCATCCATCGACATGAATCAGCTGATGATTGTCTTTTACATGAAGGGAGGGGGCGTTTGCTGGGGAGAGTTGGGGGAGCAGCAGGAGATGAGTTCTTTCTGAGAATCCTATGCAGCCCCTTCGTCATGGGGCATCCGTTGCTCAGGCCATCAAGCCTGACCCTGCGATCTCTCCAGCTCCTGCTCGTCCAGCCCACCTTCAGCCCTCCTGGAAGGCGCACTGCTCCCCTGGACTGTGCCCTGTAGCCCTTCTCTGGTAGAAGTTCCCGTCTTGCTTCCCGATAAAACTGTGCCGGCAGAACCTGGAGTTCAAACAGGCAGGGGACACGTGCTCACCCCTGTTTACCTCACACTGTGTAGTATAGTCAGAAGGCTCTCGATCAAGGTTTGCACTGGAAAAAAAAAAAAAATGAGCAATACCTGTGTTGAGTCTGACTCACTTGAAGCTTCACACAAACTTGGAAGTTCCGTGATCCTGCCTTCACTGTCCGTCTAAATCCACCCTCCACTGTTTGCATCTCTGCCCTGTGGGGGTGACTGGCTGGTACTCTTTGCCCCCTAACTTCATGGTTATTTTTTTTTTTTTTTAAGTAAAGTATGGTTGATGTCTAACATTATGTTAGTTTCAGGTGTACAGTGAAGTGATTCAGACATGTATATATATGTGTACATATGTTGTTTTTGTTTAGTCACTAAGTCATGTCCGACTCTTTGTGACCCCCATGGACTGTAGCCCACCAGGCTCCACTGTCCATGGGATTTCCCAGGGGAGAATACTGGAGTGGGTTGCCATTTCCTTCTCCAGGGGATCTTCCCAACCCAGGGATCAACCCTGCATCTTCTGCGTGGCAGGCAGATTCTTGACCACTGAGCCAGCAAGGAAACTGACTAGCTCTGTTAGCTTCATGGTGCTGTGATGCTTTCCCTCGAGAGTCCTTCTCACTTCTCCGTATGCAATCTGTCACCTTCCAGGGACTGGCTCAGAGGCCACTTCCCCGATATTCTGGAGGTGGTCTTTCCTGGTCCACATAAAGCAGTCGTGGTTTTCTCCAAAACAACCACAGCCCTTCCTGGGAGACAACCCTTTTCGCATTGATGACTTTGAAATTGTCTTCAGTAAAAATTGCTAAAATCCAGAATATGTGTCCTCATCATTAAAAACTCCCTAAAGGAAAAATTTCAACCTGATGTATCTTCCTTGTACCTAGTATAACCCTGGTGAGAACAATGACTTGGAGCGTTTCTATTACGTAGAGAGGATGACCAGATGTAAACCATGTGGAGGCTAGCAACTTAATTACCCAGATAATATGAAGTGTGCCTCCTTCTCTTTCATCACAAGTGGTACAGAAAGAGTATGGTTGTCCATCCTGTTCTGTAATATCATTGAATTCCTCTTCTGTTCCCAGAACCCTCAAAAATTGTACTGAAGCCAGCACCCCATGTTTCGTTTTTAATATATTGTCATAAATCAGCCCTGTAAGATCCTGTGTCCACAGGCTGGCTGGGCCCTCAGGTGGGCTGTGGTTTCGGGAGGCTGAGAGGGTCAGGGCCCAACTGCAAACTGACTGATTTGTAGCCAATTGAAATAGATGGTTAAGTGAGTTGTTCAGCTGGTGAGACAACAAGGCTTTGCTTTAACATGTTCAATCCTATTGATCTTCAGATGTCCATCATGGTATCTTCCAGCCCTCAGTGATATTAACCTGGGTGCTATTGATCAAGTCAGACCTCAGGTCAAAACTGAGGCTGCCAAATGGAAGGCTGCATAATCTGCTCCCTGTTCGAGCCATGATTTAGATGGACTTTTAAGCCATGTCCATATTAAGTAGAAAAATGATTGTCTGTGAAATACAGGATTCAGCAGTCCAAGAAATGAACAGATAGGATCATCAAATTATTAATTTATTTAATAAAACATATGGTTGTATGGACTATATTTGTATCAGTTAAATATGCATTAACTTTATCCACCTTATGATAAGCGTTCCCAAAACTATAATTTGGGGGGATCTTATTTTAATAAGGGACTTCCCTGGTGACTGAGTTGGTAGTGCATCTGCCTGCAATGCGGGAGACCTGGGTTCAATTCCTGGGTCAGGAAGATCCCCCAAAGCAGGAAATGGCAACCCACTCTAGTATTCTTGCCTGCAGAATCCCATTGACAGAGGAGCCTGGTGAACTGCAGTCCATGGGGTCACAAAGAATCGGACATGACTGAGCGACTAACACTTTATTTTTAGTAAGCTAAAGTTAATAAAGAGGGATTTTTATATTCTTGAACACTTTCTCGTTGATGATTTCTGTCCTGGGGCAAAAGTGCTGAAGGTGTTGGCCTCAGGATCCAGCTGCATGGGCGGGGGCTCTCTGCTCTGCTCACCTGGGTTCCAAATCTCTGGGTAGTATCCACTTGTAATAGACACTTCATGATGATTTGTTAAAACTGTGCTTCATTGTCTGCATACATAAACCTATGAAACCAAGTATTTTGTGGATAGGCTACATCTAATTTTCCTGCAATTTCCAGGAAGTTCATTGTGTATTCCTGGGAACAGACTGAAGCTGTGATGCACATGATGAAAAGTTCTTCTTAAAATTATTTTCTAAAAGTGATTGGTTCTGGAACTTACATCACTTTCCCATTAAAGCTCAGAAATGATTCTGTTCAGTTGTCTAGTCACTGATTATTTAATCAATAATACATGGTAATAAAGAAAGTTTGAAGGTAAAAGAAGAGGGCGGCAGAGAATGAGATGGTTAGATAGCATCACTGACTCAATGGACATGAACTTGAGTAAACTCTGGGAGATAGTGGAGGGCAAGATAGCCTGGCGTGCTGCAGTCCATGGGGTAGCAGAGTCTGACACGACTGAACGACTGAACAACAATGCTATTATAAATGGTAAAGAAATTTAGAGAGGGTGGATCAACCTTCCAGGGGATAACTGTTGAGTTTACGCTGTGTTTGTAGCACGTGACAGTGATACAAAGCCTGAGAAGACTGCTTGTATACTCTAGAATTGTTTTGTTGTATCTGATGAAATCCAGTGACAACTCAGACATTTTCAAGTGATGGTATGACTTCTCCAAACGCATTTTCTCAAAGGTTGCATGTCAGGGGTTTATCTGGGCTGTTTCTATCTCGAATTACTGAGGATTCTTGAATTTTAACAGTTTGTCCTTCTCTCCTGAAATGTGTGAAGTGAAGTTGTTATATCTCTGAAGACCCTCACAGAGGTTCAGCAAAGATGCTGGCTAGAGATTTGAACTCTGATGAACAGGTTTCTTTAGGGTTTCTGGGAAGAGCTAACACATTCACTGGTGTTTGGTCATTATCATTAAAATAGGAAACAAGTCAGAAAGCTCCTGGGTACTTATTTTTAGAAACTCCCTTGCTAGATGCAGGAAGAATACAAAGGATGTGGCTTATGTAGATCATAAATTTTGTCTTAAGACAGGGTTGATGGCAGTTTTATATTCTTCAAAATTTTTTTCCACAATCTTAGCAAATGTTTTTTTTTTTTTTTCTATAACACAGTCTCTGGGTGGGAGTAATTTGTGTATTTACTTTTTAATGGAAAGATGTCTCCTGGCATTTCATGTTTGATTTTTTCTTCAAAATACCTTTTCCCCTTGAATACATATATTCCTATGACCAAAACATGCAGTGTGACTTCAGTCTATGAATTAATCAATGAAGCTGATGTCAGTGACTTAAAGCTTACCATATTTTTGGAAATAGTTTTTCTCAACTATGTAAATCATGCATAAATATAACATCTGCTGGAGGGATTTTAAAAGCAGGGTGAAATCTTGTTGTTCCTTTTAGAATCCAATGTTGATAAGAGTTTTGGCAGATAAATAAGACTAAGACAAGGCAATTTTTTTTTTGAAAAGTCATTCATTCTTAGAATTTTGTCAAGCAGTGCATGGTTTAATGTGGTGTATTCTGACATAAGCAATAACACCTGGTTCTCAAGGGTATAATAAAGCATACTGATGACATACCAGTAGTAATACTGCCTAATAAAAAGTGGGGTATAGAAACGTGGTTTCCTCTCTAACAGCATAGGTAAAAACACACAAAAATACACACTCTGGTTCTTTCCCAGCTACGTTAGAAAGACAGTCTCTTTGCAACCCCATGAACTGTAGTCCACCAGGTTCCTCTGTCCTTGGAACTTTCCAGGTGAGAATATTGAAATGAGTTGCCATTTCCTTCTCCAGGGATCATCCTGACCCAGGAATTGAGCCCGTGTCTCCTGCATTGCCAGGTAGATTCTTTACCACTGAGTCACCAAAGATCAGGGATGACAATACCAGTGGTAGCACTGCCTTATAAAAAGCAGGGTATTAGGAATGTGCATTCCTTTCTAAGAGCAACTGCAAAAATCCACACTCTAGATCTTTCCCAACTACTTTAGAAAGAAAGTCAATTTCTTTAAGTGGTATTTTTTCAGTTTTGGTATTAATTTTATAGCTTGTTAATTTAGGGGAGTAAAGTTTGTAGAGTAAACGAGGGATTTTTTGGTAGCCATCTGTGGACAGGCTCCATGCTGGGCTGTGTTTAGTCGCTCGGTTGTGTCCCACTGTGGCCCGCCAGGCTCCTCTGTCCAAGGGATTTCCCAGGCAAGAATACTGAAGTGGGTTGCTGTGTGCCCTCCTCCAGGGGATCTTCCCAACCAGGGGATCGAACCCAGGTTTCCCACATTGCAGATGGATTCTTTACTATCTGAGCCACTAAGCTAGCCCGAGAAAACTGGAGTGGGTGGCCTATCCCTTCTCCAGGGGATCTTCCCGACCCAGGAATGTTACCAGGGTCTCCTGCATTGCAGTTGGATTCCTTACGAGTTGAGCTATCAGGGAAGCCCCCATGAAGGTATAGGTCGAAGGTATAGATCAAAGGGGAATCCAAGTATCTATCTTTGATGGGATGCAGCCATGCTCCCAGAGAGAATTAAGGACCTCCCCCAACACGAAGAGCTCTCCATCTGTGGAACCCAGACTCCGACTAGCGGTCCTGTCTCACTTAGAGATGCAGGTCAGGCAGAGATGGGGCAGCTGTGTTTACCTTGTTGCACACGTGGAGCGCACAGTAAGTGCCATCGAAAGGATTAATTGGCTGCTTTCTCATCGCTGACAATTCCCGTCCAGCTGTGTAGGAAATTTTGGCGATGTCAAAGTCATATAAATGACAGGACATGCAAAACTATGTCATTTCTTGGTCTCTTGCTGTAATAGGAAGGGGGTTTTTCACTTCTCTTCATTTTATTTATTTATGTTTCTAACCTTCAGCTTACATTTGCATGACTTATTCTAAAGCCTCTCTCAGAAAATTCTGTCAAGAGAAACACTTTGTTAGGGAATAGTCCTCTCATTCACAGGTGAGTGGTGGTGATTTCACTGGTTTTTAGAGGAAAACATAATAGCTATTCCTATGCTGTGCTATGCTTGGTCACTCGGTCATGTCCGACTCTTTTGGACCCCATGGACTGTAGCCAAACAGGCTCCTCTCTTCATGGGGATTCTTGAGGCAAGAATACTGGAGTGGGTTGTCATGTCCTCCTCCAGGAGATCTTCCCAACCAGAGATTGGACCCAGGTCACCCACATTGTAGGTAGATTCTTTACAGTCTGAGCTACCAAGGAAACCCTTTCCTATTGCTCTGCAAAACTTCTTATTTTAAACTATATTCTTAAAATGAAATCATGTATTGGAAAGAGAAAAGAAGATTTAAAGGAAGGAAAAAAAAGAATGAGTGCAAACCTTTACTGTTTTTAATGATTTACTGAGACAACAGAAATTCTTCCCACATTAAAACAAAACAAAAGAAAAACCAACTGTGGTTGTCAGAGCCCCATGCCATTTTCAAGTAAATACTGGAGATATTACAAGATATTTCAGTTCACACTAAAGATGCAAATCATATGTCTTTGTTTTTTCCAAGTCAGCATTCACCAATATCCCTTACTACCACGATATCAGCGTGTGGTCATCATGCCTCTAGGGTGTGTTACATTGTATCTTTTGACATTTTGTTCCTCCAGAGCAAAAATGGTCAAATAATAATTGTATATGATTCAACTTAACATATTATTAAAAAAAAAAACTAATCCTATTCTAGTGGTTAAAAAACAGTGGGTCACTATTCAAATTATCTTGACAGAAGGAACTTCTATGATCAGAGGCAATATTCCCAATTGATAGCAAGTTTTGCATTTCTTCTTTGAACAGAAATTGAATTGTCTACAGTTCTCTTATTCAGCCTCCTGCTTCACACCTTCCCAGACAGGAGAAAGGAAGAGATTAATGAGGCAGAGATTGTCACTGTCCCCAGTCTTACTTTTCTCACTTTATCCCTTATATGTGGTGAAAACGATGCTTTTCATCTGTGCAGCACCTTCCTCTGAAATGCACGGATCGCTTTCCTGAGAGTATCTGATTAATCCCTTAATTTTGGTGCACATTTCACTGGGTGGAATTGTACTGAAAATAAAAATCTTAGAACAGACATCTTGCTTTGAAAATCATACCTATTTTATCCCACTCTTTAATCTCATTTTGCAGGAAAGGTAGCAGTTTAATTTTATGTGGTGCAGACTAAAGGGTCTTAGAATTTTCTTGTAAATCATTTAATCTCCATGAATTAATTTATAAAGCTTTCATCTTATTTTTTTACACAATTTATTATATTGGTGATATGCACGGCATTTTCTCAAGCCTTTTCAATTTCCTCAGAGTAAGTACATTGTTACATATGAATTATGAAAACTTCCAGTTGACTGATTTTCATTAGCTCCCTGGAAGAGTATAAAGATGCTATTCAGTTATCTATGAAATACAAAATTGCATTATCTGTGTATCTTCCTCCAATCCTAATTGCAAAATATATGTATACACATACACACACACACATATATATATATATATATATATATATATATATATTCCATGAAGTAAAGCAAAATAAAAGTCTTACTCATTTAGTTTACCTATGTGGTGAATATGAAAATCTAATCTAATTAGTATTCATTATAGGTTAAATTACCAGAGGAAGAAAGCAAAAACAGCAAAGTGTTCATTTTCGAAAGATTATTACATGGAGCAACATTTTCATTTGACTGCAAGGAACATCTTTCAAATTTTAAAAGCATTTTAAAGATATTCATTTCTTGTAAATAATGAATCAGAAAATTCAATTTCAATTCAGCACAGGGAATACATGTTGGTGAATGTGACTCAATTCTTTGAAGTTCATATTGCAATTTTTCAAAATTATGTAAAATGGTAAGTTTAACTAAAGTTTGGGTTTGTAAAGACTACTGAAGCCGTTTTAGGGTTGGCTAATTAGAGTAACTGACATCTTTATATAATGCTGACCCTGGACTATCCAAGGTTTTCATCACTTTACAGTCACTAATCCCCAAGATGTTCATAATGATATTAGGAGGGAGATACTGTTATTATCCATGTATGGGAGAAAATCGTGGCAAAGTTTGTGAGTTAATTAGTGTAGGTTTACCTACTTGGCAAGTAACTTAAACTGGATTTAATCTGGTTAATCAATATAGTAGCCCCATGTGGCTCTTCAGCATGAGAAATGTAGCCAGTCCAACCTGAGATGTGCTGAAAGGCTGAGAGAGACCTGGATTTTAAACTTTAGGAAAACAGATGTGAAATATCTAATTAATAATGCTCATATTGATTGCATGTAGAAATGATAATAGTTTGAATACACGGAGGCAAATGTTATCAAAATCAATTCTTTCTTTTTTTTTATGTGCCTGCTAGAAAATTTAAAATTATGTGTATGGTTTCATTTATTTCTGTTGAAGGGCAAGAATTTTCCCTCTGGTTAGGATTTAGACACCTGATGTAGTGGCTCCTATCAGGAGTGGACTGAGTCTGAGATCCCCAACGTCCAGTGGGATCTGCTGGGCCTCACTCTCCTGGCCCTTCCACATTATTAGCTCCATTTTTGCTTTGTCAGAACATGGTGCTTTTTCCTTTTTACTGCTGTTGCTTCTCACTGATCTATATTAAAACTATTGCATAACACCCCTGATGTTGGAGAATTAATCAACACATGACCAGGATTCTGTTTTATTTTATTTTTTTAATTTGTGTGAAATTTGTTTTTGCAGTTGTCATTGTTTCTTTTATTTTTCACTCAAACCATTCTGTAGAGTCTTTATATCTATGTAGCCAACTGGCTTTCCTGGATTTGTAATTGTTTCATATAAATATAAAATATATTTTGATTTTTAGTGTAAAAAATATAATCCTCTGGTTGAGTCTGACTATGAAACATAGACACTTCATGTTATGCCCTGGAATCAGAGAGAAGTAGATTCTGTGCCTAATTTTGCTGCCCCTTGTAAGCAGTATGAGCTCTGTCAGCTCACTTAGCCTTGGTCTCAGGTATCTCCTGGAAGAAGGGAAAATGATAATGCCCATGTCTTTAGATTTCAGTGGGCCTTGCATGCAAAAAATGTAAGTGGACTTCCCATCAGATATCTTGGTTGATGCTCAAAACGGTTGCTATCATTATTTAGTTTTTAATTTTCCTATTTTGTGACATGTGTCAAAGGCATCTTTGAAGAGGGTATTAATTGATGATTTATTTCTGAAAGATATTCCCTATTTCCTAAAATATTTGAAGCATTTGTGCAAGTCTTTCTTGACTCAATTCTCTACCCAAAACTCTTGCTATGGAGAATTGCAGCACTGCACTCAACAGTTAGCCCTGATCCTAGGAGTAAGTTTTGCAATATTGTTGGCTCAAAGGAGTTTGTTGAAAGATTTTACTGAAATACTGAAACGAGAAATCAACTACCTGAAATTTTTGTGGGTTTACAATCCACTCTTGGGGTAATGGGAAATACTGTGCTTCTCTACTTCAGCTGTGTATTGATTAAATATTTATATATTTAACATTTGAAGGAACACATTTCTATCATTAAGAATTTGATTCCAATGCCCAGAAACACAAGTGGGTTCATAGTGCAAATTCTCAAATATATTTTAGGCTTGACTTAATAAGCCTTTAGTATTTATTGAATATTTATTATCCAATCAAATGGAAAGCCTTCTGAAGATATTAAACATTATTTAAATGATTAAGTTATCATTTAATCAATCATTAAGTAAATATCCTTTGAAAGCATGTAGGTCATTGCATGTCCAGAAAACATACATGGACCTGGCTTAATGGAGCCAGTAGTGTAAGGAGAATTAAGGGCATCATATGAATGGGTCCATGAATAAATACTATCAAGGATGAATGCCGTGTTCAGTACTACTGAATAACAGGTGCATCTAACCTAAGGGAGGTTGAAGGATGCAGAGACTTCCATTAGAAATAGGACATTACAGTTGAATCCTGGGAGTGAGGACACATTGAACTGACGAAAAAGCAGAGGACGTTTCACAAATTAAGCAGCACATAGGAAGGCCTAATGAGCTTCCCAGGTGGCGCCAGCGGTAAAGAATCTGCCTGCCAGTGCAGAAGATGGAAGAGATGCAGGTTCATCCCCTGGGTTGGGAAGATCGCCTGGAGAAGGGAGTGGCCACCCACTCCAGTATTCCTGCCTCCAGAACCCCAGGGGCCAAAGAGCCTGGCAAGCTACAGTCCATAGTGTTGCAAAGAGTTGGACATGACTGAAGTGACCTTACACGCACACAGGAAGGCCTTGCTTTGAAAAAAAGGTTAAAGTATTTATTATGGGAAATTAGTGTCAAAGCAGCATCCACTATTCTGTTTAAGAATACTGTATTATACATGCAGTTTACTTAGCTTTTAAAGACACCAAAGCAGAACCAAATAAGAGTTTAAAAATTCATTAAGATTTTGGCCTGAACTCTCAGGTGTAAATTTTAGGAAGTTGGCAGAGTATGTCCATTACTGGTCAATTTATTCTTCTCCAATTGGCTAAACATAAAAAGCAAAATGAATTTGTTAAAGTTAATTTTTGATATTTTAATCAATTGTTTACAACTGTTACTTTCCTGGAATATCTGAGGGTTTTTTTTTTTTTTGTAACCAATTTCTAAAATTGTTAGTAGGGATGAAAATCCAGTTATGTGATGACTAAGAGCTAAAGAAAAACCTTCGGCTTTAACCTTTTCCAATCTCATGCTAGTTAAAAAGTCTAAAAGCCATGTCTGGGACAAAACAAATTACATACAGAAGGTAATACTCATTTCATTTTCTGTGAATATGGTTTTGGAAGGATAATGCATTTATATATTAACAAAAATAATATTTTCTTGTAATACTTATTTGGCTTCAGCTATATTATGTGAAATACTGTTCTTTAAGAAATATCCAGAAAAATAATAATCATTTGGCTCTATATATATGTGTTAGTATACTGTATTGGTCTTTATCTTTCTGGCTTACTTCACTCTGTATAATGGGCTCCAGTTTCATCCATCTCATTAGAACTGATTCAAGTGAATTCTTTTTAATGGCTGAGTAATATTCCATGGTGTATATGCCTGGTGCACTGGGAAGACCCAGAGGGATCGGGTGGAGAGGGAGGTGGGAGGGGGGAACGGGATGGGGAACACATGTAAATCCATGGCTGATTCATGTAAATGTATGATAAAAACCACTACAATATTGTAAAGTAATTAGCCTCCAACTAATAAAAATAAATGGAAAAAAATAATCATTTGGCTCTAAAATTTAACAAATAAAGTGGTGCTGCAAGATTGCAGAGAAGGCATAATAGTATGAAATGTAGGGTTTAATTACAGACATATGCAATTGTAAAATAAGCTATGGGTACATAATCCTTTATACATACAATATCCTTAGGTTGCAGGTAGAATTTGGACAGTTAAAGTAGATTCCTTATAGCTCGAAATGTTGGATGTTTGATAGGTGATTTTTGAAGCAACTCTTCTATCCTATGACTCTATTCTGAAAGTTCCTTATATGGGTAAATAATGTTAACAGATACAATGCATTTAACTGACTTTCTTACTGTCCTTTTTTGATTTTCCCCCTTGTTTTTAAAAACTGCATTTTTACTTCAAAAGAATAATGTCTATGAGTTCAGATTCTAGCAATCCATATACTTGCCATGAAGGGATCCAACAGTTGTTTCAGCAATAGTTATAACTACTTTATTAGTAATAAGACTGATCTGTTTCCTTCTCAGTTTGATTTGGCAGGTGTGGGGGTGAGGCTCTTCAGACATGTCCTCATCAATGCCAGACTGTAAAGTAAAACTTTCTAAGAGATGACTAAATGAGAAGGATGTCCCTCAGTGACATGACAAGATTCTGCTGGCAGCTCATAGCCTTGAATAACGATTTCTCTCCCCGACCCAAATGATTTCACCTCAGTCATTTGAAAACACAGTTCAAGAATATTTGACTCAAATTCATTTGAGAAATACAGAAAGCTTTTAGATCTCGAAAGCACTGTCGCTTGAATCTATGACTCTTGGCCTGGACACCAGGAAAGATGATCCTGAGATTCTAGAATCTATTAATGTTTTAATGCTTTCTCCCATCAGGGGATCTTTTGGGGTGGTCACGTCCAAGAGAGAGTTTGTTTTAAAAAGCAGTGTGCTCTAAGTGGTTGAGGCCACTTAGCCAATGAATGTTAGTTTGATTGCTGCCAGGGTTCTGGCTTATTTCAAGGTGAAAGCATTAGTGTTGTCTATTATGATAAGTATTCAGGACATTTTAAGTTGTATTACTGTTTAGAATGCAAGTACAAGCTTCAGGCAAATTACATCTGCCTAATATTTCAGATCAGGTATTTGTGTTTTTTCCTTTGGTTCCTTGGAGCCTACAGGCAAAAAAGGCTGTAATATAAGAGATGTTCCAAAAATATTTGTCTCAAGATGGGTAGAAAGTTGGAGGTACACATCAGTAAAGGACTTGCACACTTTTCCTTCTACAGAGCAAATAGCAGCAGATTTCCACAACTGACTCTCATGGCAAATGCTTCTTCATTGTCATTCTTTTTTTTTTTTTTTTCCATTTATTTTTATTAGTTGGAGGCTAATTACTTCACAACATTGCAGTGGGTTTTGTCACACATTGATATGAATCAGCCATGGAGTTACATGTATTCCCCATCCCGATCCCCCCTCCCACCTCCCTCTCCACCCGATTCCTCTGGGTCTTCCCAGTGCACCAGGCCCGAGCACTTGTCTCATGCATCCCACCTGGGCTGGTGATCTGTTTCACTATAGATAATATACATGCTGTTGTCTCGAAACATCCCACCCTCGCCTTCTCCCACAGAGTCCAAAAGTCTCTTCATTGTCATTCTTAACACAGCCATCCAATGTCCTACTCACTGACTGCTGCTGGCCATGGACATGGTTTGTTTGCCACTCTCTCCAGCCACCCGCTGTCTAGGTTGTGGAGGTGGGTTCCTCAGTGTCCGTCACCCAGGAGGCGTAAATGAAAGTGAGCACGCTAATGGCAATCTTTAGCCCACGTTCGGATTATTTACAAGATGCAACCAGATGTACTGTCCGTGGATGACTGTGATGAGATACAGAATGGATTTGTGTTCCAGTATTTGGGAAATACATCCTGGTGAATTCCAGTGGATGGATTTATAAAATTAGAGCGGGCGTTAGAAAGAGAACTTGCCTTTCCTCTCAGGGAGATCTTTAGCTATATACGACTCCCTTAGTATAATTAATAATGATGCAAATATTAATGGTATAATAGTATTAATACAGCTATATTGAAACAATATAGTAGAATATTAATATAGATATTAATATTAAGAGGAGTAGTATGTTCTCACTGGTATTATTAATAGAATAGCTGGCATTTATTGATCCATTATTATATGAGAGACATAATGCTAATATTTTTAATTAATTTTGATTTATTGATTTATAAGGCTATATGTGGATTTCCCTGGTGGTGCAGGGGTAAAGAATCTGCTTGCTAATGCAGGAGATGCATGGATTCGATCCCTGGGTCAGGAAGATCCCCTGGAGAAGGGAATGACAACCCACACTAGTATTCTTGCCTGGAGAATCCCATGGACAGAGGAGCCTGGTGGGCTACAGTCCATGGGGTCGCAAAAGAGTCTGACACGACTGAATGATAGAACATGAGCACTGAAGGCTATATGTAATATTTTTAACAAATAAGTAAACACACACACACACATATATATATACCATGTGCAAGTATATGTGTATAAGTTAATGCTTATCCTAGGATTTTTAACACCACTGTCTGCTATTGCCATAAAAATGCTGAGTGGCAAAACCCAGTACCACAGAACTTTAAAGCATTTATCTACCAGGAATATAGCTGTGACTGTCTAGGGCTGTAGATCTGAGCTGGGCTTGGCTCAGCATGGCCGTAGGGCAAGCTTTCAGCTCAAGTCCATGCCTCGGGTCTTTTATTTTTGTGAGAGCTATAGGCTGTCCAGAGCACATTTTTATCATGATGCTAGGAGAAGCTCAGCACCTGTGTTTGGAGCTGGCACCTGTAATGCGTGGCCTTGAAAGCTAGGAAGGCTTGTCAGCTGGCCACAGCCAAGGTCAGTGTTGCTGAGACACTGGAGGCATCACCTTTTGCGGCAGGATCTGTTCAGGCAAGGGGCAGGATGCAGGACGGAATGAAAACCTGGAGGCAGTGGGGCCCCTCCTGTGATCATAGGTGGAAATTTCCTGAGGACCCCTTTATGTTTCCATTAATTTGTTATGAAAATCTATTGCTGCTGGGATGAAGGAAATCTAAAACACATCATTATTTTCATAGTTTCAGGATACATCTGTTTTGAGATGATGAGGTGGGCGAGATGACATTTGAACTTATTTTTTGTAATATGATGCCTTTTAAAAACCAAAACACTCTATAGGATTGAGTAAGTAAATAACAGCACAGGCGCCCATGCCATGAACTCCTCCTGTTCATTCAAGACCTGTGGAGGGCAGGGCAGTCTTTCAAGCTGTCATCTTGTGACTTTTTTCATTCATGGGTCAAGAATTTAAGACAATCACATACGACTAGAGGTTAGTGATTAAATGGGTGGTTTGTAAATGAAATCCTTTGTGTATTGAATGATTTTAACACAATGCATTCTACAGTGACCACAGAGGAAATGTGTCCAGTGTGAAAAGGTGTCTGTTTTTTTTTGTACGACTGATGAGTGTAAACAATTTTTAATTTTTTTTATTGTGGTTAGAGTCACATAATATAAATCGTACTATTTCAACTATACTTAACTGTACACTTTAGTGGCACTAAGTCTATTGACATTGCTATGCAACTCTCGCCATCTTCCATCTCCCAAGTTTTTCACCTTCCTAAGCTAAAACTCTATCCTTATTAACTATTAAGTTCCCATTCCCCCTTCTTACCCTCCACCCCTTGGGTCCTGGCATCTCCCAATGTACTTTCTGACTGTGTGAATTTGACTGTTCTAGGTAGCTTGTGTAAGTGGAATCAAACAGTATTTGTCTACACTGAATGTATATTGGAATGCATTTTGAGATTAACTCAATGTATGTCCTACAAACAGACCGTGCCTCCGCCTTCCCTGCCCCGTGCTCTATAGGTTCACTAGTTGCCTACTTTACACACGGAGGTGTGTATATGTCAGTCCTAGCCTCCCAGTTTAACACACCCCTCTTGGAGTCCATATATTTGTTCTCTATTTATGTCTCTATTTCCATTTTCCAAATAGATTCATCTGTGCTATTTTTCTAGATTCCAAATATATGTACTAATAGATTTGTTTTTCTCTTTCTGACTTACTTAAAATATCTAGGAATAAACCTAAAAAGATTAAAAACCTGTACTCAGAAAACTGTAAGATACTGATTAAAGAAAATAAGCTCATTTTAAATGATCTCTGCCTTCACGTGTTCCCTGCTCTCGGGCCACCTTCCTAGGATCTGCCCTCCCCTAACACACTCAGGTGACTTGGTCCAGGCTGGAGAACATCATGCATCCTATGTGGACCCTCAGTCAGATGGTGTGCTTGAGATTTTCCAGGACTGTTGGTAGTCATTCAGTGTGTGACTGACTTCATCACAAGAAACTGGTCATCACTTTCTAGAAATTTCTTGAGTTAGGTAACCTGATGTTTTTTGTTGTGTACATCATAAAATTGAAAAGTATGGGTCCATAGGTGTTTAAAAGTTCAGGGTTCTATCACCTGTTGGCTAGTTTCATCAAGAAAACTCCAATAATTCTTTTGTTAAATATTCAGTTGGTGTCAAAAAGAAAAGTGCCTAGTGATTAAAAGACAGTCTATCTGAGGTTCACTTCTACCTTCCGGAGGTCCACTGGCCATCTGGTTGCAGTCACCCAAATGGTTACATTCGTCATGATTCATGTTCTGATCTGTGCTTCATCCTCAGGCGAGCTTGCGGTCCTGGGTTCTGCCTGTCCTTGGACAGCATGCCACTTTGAATATATGTCCTTGGATTGTCCTATATTCATTCTATATGGAATCATTCTATATTCATCAATGAAATGTTGGCAAAATTTGAAATTTGAGCAAAATATAGTATGATTCTTCATTAGGTCAGTTTTATTATTTGCATGCAAATTATTTTAAAGTAATGTTATCTTTTGAAAGATCCTTCACAAGCATTAGCAACATAACACACACACAGTACCTTCATTTCTGTGTCAAATCTAAGACAACTTCAAAGTGAGAAAGCTTAGATGAGACACATGATCCCAGGGTGACAATCCAGAATGCTGGAACTATGCTAGCAGACTTCTCAACCCACCAGGCATCCTGGCTCTATCAGGCAAGGGCTTAATCACCCAAAGACCAAGAACTGATTTATCCCAGTAGATCACAGTACAGATGAGACCACACATTGGCAAAGTGCTTAATAATTTTCAAAGGACATCTACCTGTTATAAAAAGTAAAGCAGATTATGTATAGTATAGTATGTGTGTCTGTTCTATCAATAAGTCGTGTCCAACTCTTTGCGACCCCATGGGCTACAACACACCAGGCTTCCCTGTCCTTCAGTGTCTCCAGGAGTTTGCTCAAACTCATGCCCGTTAAGTCAGTGATGCTGTCGAACCTTCTCATCCTCTGTCATCCCCTTCTCTTCCTGCCTTCAGTCTTTCCCAGCATCAGGGTCTTTTCAAACGAGTCAGCTCTTCGCATTAGGTGGCCAAAGTATTGGAGTTTCAGCTTCAACATCAGTCCTTCCAATGAACACCCAGGACTGATCTCCTTTAGGATGGACTGGTTGGATCTCCCTGCAGTCCGAGGGACTCTCAAGAGTCTTCTCCAGCATCACAGTTTAAAAGCATCGATTCTTCCGTGCTCAGCTTTGTTTATAGTCCAACTCTCACATCCATACATGACCACTGGAAAAACCATAGCCTTGACTAGATGGACCTTTGTTGACAAAGTAATGTCTCTGCTTTTTAATATGCTGTCTAGGTTGGTCATAACTTTCCTTCCAAGGAGTAAACGTCTTTTAATTTCATGGCTGCAGTCACCATCTGTAGTAATTTTGGAGCCCAGAAAAATAAAGTCAGCCACTGTTTCCATTGTTTCCCCATCTATTTGCCATGAAGTGATGGGACCGGATGCCATGATCTTAGTTTTCTGAATGTTGAGCTTTAAGCCAACTTTTTCACTCTCCTCTTTCACTTTCATCAAGAGGTTTTTTAGTTCCTCTTCACTTTCTGCCATAAAGGTGGTGTCATCTGCATATCTGAGGTTATTGGTATTTCTCCCGGCAATCTTAATTCCAGCTTGTGCTTCTCAGCCCAGTATTTCTCATGATGTACTCTGCATAGAAGTTAAATAAGCAGGGTGACAATATACAGCCTTGATGTACTCCTTTTCCTATTTGGAACCAGTCTATTGTTCCATGTCCAGTTCTAACTGTTGTTTCCTGACCTGCATACAGGTTTCTCAAGAAGTAGGTCAGGTGGTCTGGTATTCCCATCTCTTTCAGAATTTTCCACAGTTTATTGTGTTCCACACAGTCAAAGGCTTTGACATGGTCAACAAAGCAGAAAAAGATGTTTTTCTGGAACTCTCTTGCTTTTTTGATGATCCAGCAGGTGTTGGCAATTTGATCTCTGGTTCCTCTGCCTTTTCTAAAACCAGCTTGAACATCTGAAAGTTCATGGTTCACGTATTGTGGAAGCCTGGCTTGGAGAGTTTTAAGCATTACTTTACTAGCGTGTGAGATGAGTGCAATTGTGTGGTAGTTTGAGCATTCTTTGGCATTGCCTTTCTTTGGGATTGGAATGAAATCCAATTTCCTTTATTTTTCCTTTAGGATTGAGTGATTTGATCTCCTTGCAGTCCAAGGGACTCTCAAGAGTCTTCTCCAGCACTAAAATTCAAAAGCATCACTTCTTCAGCACTCAGCCTTCCATATGGGTCCAGCTCTCATATTCGAACATTACTACTGGAGAAACCGTAGCTTTGACAAGATGGTCCTTTGCTAACAAAGCAGTATCTTTGCCTTATAGCTTTCCTTCCAAGTGTCTTTTAATTTCATGGCTGCAGTCACCATCCACAGTGATTTTGGAGCCCAAGAAAATAAAATCTGTCACTACTTCCACTTTTGCCCCTTCTATTTGCCATGAGGTGATGGGACCAGATGCCATGCTCTTAGTTTTCTGAATGCTGAGGTTTAAGCCAGCTTTATCACTCTCTTCTTTCACTTTCATCAAGAGGCTCTTTACTTCCTCTTTGCTTTCTGCCGTTGGGGGGTGTCATCTGCATATCTGAGGTTACTGATATTTCTCCTGGTAATCTTGATTCTAGCTTGTGCTTCATCTAGCCTGGCATATGATATAGAAGATATATTAAACATATACATGAGGGAGAGAAGGATTATTTTGAAATTACACATTATTTTTAAATTAATTTTTATTGATGAATAATTGCTTTGCAATGTTGTTTTAGTTTCTACTGTATAATAAAGTGAATCTGCTCTATGTACACATATATCGCCTCCTTTATAGATTTCCTTCCTGCTTAGGTCACCAGAGAGCGCTGAGCAGAGTCCCCTGTGCTGTACAGTCGGTTCTTATTATATATTTTATACATGGTATCAGTAGGCCAAACACACATGCATCCTTGAACCACAATTTTAGGACTGGAGGGATCTCAGATATTAGCTCACATTTTCAAATTATTAGACAAATATTTAGAAGAAAGATAAACATAAGAGCAAAATCATGTCTATACCTAATTTTATGTTCCACTTTAATATTATCTGTCTAATAGTTGGGTACTTTACACAATGGTCTTCAGATGTGAACAGTTTTGTTACAAAACTTGTTTCTTCCTTAATCCTACATATTCCTAAATGCAAAATTACTTTGTGTGTGTTTATCAGGAAGCAGAGATCTGTCTCTTTTATTGTTAGTTATGGTATACTTTAGGTGGTTTGTTTTTTAGAGAGGCACATATAGAGAGAAAAACTCCCCTGGCGGCTCAGATGGTAAAGCGTCTGCCTGCAATGTGGGAGACCCAGGTTCGATCCCTGGGTGGGGAAGATCCCCTGGAGAAGGAAATGGCAACCCACTCCAGTACTCTTGCCTGGAAAATCCCATGGACGGAGGAGCCTGATAGGCTACAGTCCATGGGGTCACAAAGAGTCAGACACAACTGAGCGACTTCACTTCACTTCATATAGAGAGAGGCTTTTTATACAGTGTACTTGATAATGAGTTGTTCTCTGTATTTGTCAAATGTGTCAGGTCTATTACTGTGTTAAATTTCCTAGGGAGATCTTTTCATGTGCCTCTTGGCCATCTGTATGTCTTCCTTGGAGAAATGTCTGTTTAGGTCTTCTGATCACTTTTTTTATTGGGTTGGGTTGTTTGTTGTTTTGATATCGAGCTACATGAGCAAACTGTATATTTTGGAGAGTAATCAAAACATGGATAGCTAGGGGGAACCTGCTATATAGCATAAGGGGCTCAGTTCAGTGCCTGGTGGTGACCTGGAGGGGTGGGAGCAAGGTCAGAGAAGGATGGGGTGTGAATACAGCTGGTGGCTCAAATGGTAAGGAATCTGCCTGCAGTGCAGCAGACCTGGGTTTGATCCCTGGGTCAGGAAGATCCCCTGGAAAAGGAAATGGCAACCCACTCCACTAATTTTGCCTGGGAAATCCCATGGACAGTGGAGCCTGGTGGGCTACAGTCCATGAGGTCGCAAAAAGTTGGACATGACTGAATGACTAACACTTTTCTGTACAGCAGAAATTAATAAAATATTATTAACCAACACTACCGCAATTAAAAAATAATGGAAAAAAATTCCTAGAAACAAACTATGTCATGTAAACATATAAAAATGCTAAAGCTCTTTTTTAAAAAGTTTCCATGTATTTCATAAAACATTGACATCCATATAATAAATGCACACATATTGGTTCTATTTTTTTAACCAACAAAGATTATTTGTAATGTTGTCTGTCTGTCCCTTCTTCTCATCTTTCCTCCTTCCTTCCTTCATTCCTTCCTTCAAAAAGCTGAACTTTCCAGCCTACTCCCTCTCCTCCTTGTCTCTTTCTGTCCCTCTCTGTCCTCCCACCCTGCTTTCCATCTTTTTTTTTTGCTGCTGGTTATATTAATATAAAATAATTCAATAATTCCTACTCTCTTTTTTCAGTAAAATAGTATTTATTAAGAATTTATTGTGCCCATAAGAAGAGTTCATGAACTGGGGGCTTTCAAACCCCATACTGATGTAAAGCTTACAGATGGCTTGTAAAGTGAAAATGAAGAAATTTTTTAAAAATTTATTTATTTTAATTGGAGGCTGATTCATGTCAATGTACGGCAAAAAGCACTACAATAATTCCTTTTTACATTAAACAAAAAAATCACATTTACGCTGAAACATTAAACAAAAAAGTCACATTTACGCTGAAGACAGGGTGTGATTGGCAATTTATTCTGTAGTTGCCCAAAAGGTTAGTGATATAACTTCTTAAAATGCTTCAATCAAATTGTTGACTTTGTTATCCATTTTTAATCTCTGACCATTCCCCAGCTCTGACTTTCTTCAGTCATTAACTGCTTCTGTTCTGTTAGTTTTCTAGTATCACATTCCTGCAACCATGGAAGGTGTATTTTAACTCATCTGGTTAAATATGGTTTAAGTTAAATGAATATTAACTCCTTTAATTATACTCACAATACCAGAGTTTTTAATTCTGACTTGTAATGAATTTTTTTCATCATTCTAGAAATAAGTTTTATTGTTGAACAGATAACTAAGTAACCATGAAATAAAACACGTTTCCTGTTACTGTTTTATTGGTGTTTATGAGATGTAGCTTTCCGGTGTGTTATAACATTTGAGGTTATGGCTCCAAATGCAACGCCTACAAATTACTATGCGTTCAGTAAAGACTTGAGTTGTGTGAGGGACCGTCCTGTCAGTGGAGATTGGTGTGGGCTGGCCATTTAACCAAGCAGTTCACACCATGCTCTCCTACAATCCTTGCAACAAACCTACAGCACAGATGTGATGGCAGCTAAGCTGTTCTGTGAGGCAAGTTGGCTCCAAGACAGAACACTGACTGGCAAAACAGGAGGATCCAAACACCTGATAATATTTTATGGAAAAAAAAAAAAATGTCAGATTTCAAAAGGTTCTAGAATAGGCATCTGCAGAAAAGGCAGAAATGAGCTTAAATGCATTCCACTATTTTTTCTTAATTTAATTTTTATTTTAGATTGGGGTATAGTTGATTGACAAAGTTGTATGAGTTTCAGGTGTACTGCAAAGTAGTTCAGTTACATGCATACATATATCCACTCTTTTTCAGGTTATTTTTCCCATATGGGTTTTTACAGAGCATTGAGTAAGTTCCCTGTGCTATACAGTAGGTCTCTGTTGATTATCTATTTTATAGAAAATAGTGTGTATGTTAATCCTAAACTCCTATTTTGTTGTTTTTATTTTGAGTTAAGTTGGATGACAGTCAGGAGACATAGATCTTTTCAGTAATTATGATATATAAAGGAGCAACTCAAAAAAGACCTTTTTTGAGTGAAACCACTGAGATTGAGTGCATCTAACTTGTTCCAGGTGAAGTTCTGCTCTGGTGAGTTTGCGAATCAGATTTCTCCCCAGGGCTGTCTGGGCCCTAAACCTCTTTCCTTCAGTCAGGCAACACCCCGTCATAGAAGAGACACCAGAGCTAATATAGATGGAACATTTAATAACATGTTGATTAAATTATTAATAGTCTGTAGTAAATCCTACCCAGTTTATATTTCAAAGGTCTTTTCCATGAATTCTCCATTTCATTCTAAGGGAATGAATTCCATTCATGCTTTTCTAGGGAAATAGTTTTGAGTAAACCATAAATTATAAATGTGGATGCAAAAGTTTCACATTTATCACTACCTTGAAAGTGGCCATGGCCACCTTAATATGTATGAATAATTAGCTAACACTAGTGAAAAGTCAATGTTATAGTAGACATTCATTACACACATGATCTTTAAACAAGACTGAGGCAATGGTCCTTTCTATGACTTGTGTGAAGACAATATCTTGATCATATTTTTATTGAATTGAAGCTGGCATTTGAGAAAGCAAAATGACATCTGGTAACTTTAGAGCTTACTTTACAAACATAAGGATTCTGAAAATAGAATTTATCGCATAAGCCCACATTAAGATCATTTGATTCTTCCTCTCTCTGCTAGTCGATGTCACACAATTTGCAAACACAAGGATCTTATATTATTTTCACTATTGAGGGATATATTATATGTTTTGAGAACAAAGTGTAGTGAAAGTCTTGGCTTCCATGTGAAATCACAGATTTTTGTATATCTGGAAACATGGACAAGTATAACAATAGAAGTTTATTCAAACGTTAAGCTTTATCTCTGCAAGAGAATATCAAAAATAAGGAGAAAATCCTTTCGCAGTAGAAAAATGTATTTCAGAGTTATCAGAAGCAGGGAGGCCTATGATAGTGCGTGCATTCTCAGTAATGCCTGACTCTTTGCGACCCCATGGACTGTAGTCCGCCAGGCTCCTCTGTCCATGGGATTCTCAAGACAAGGATACTGGAGTGGGTTGCCATGCCTTACTCCAGGGGATCTTCCCAACCCAGGGATCCAACCCGAGTCTCCTGTGTCTCCTGCCTTGCAGGCAAATCCTTTACCACTTGAGTCATAAGGGAAGCCCAGGTCTGTGCTTGGAAACATAAATATAGACATTATGAATAAAATGTGAGAAAAACTATTGAGTACCCTGTAATATCATTTATCTGTGGAATCTAAAAAAATGATACAAATGAACTTATTTACAAAACAGAAATAGACTCATAGACACAGAAAACAAACTTATGGTTACCAAAGAGAAAGGTCAGGGAGGGACAAATTGGGAATAACAGACACGCATCACTACAGATGAAAGCAGGTCGACAGCAAGGACCTGTTGTATGGCACGGTATCTTGTAAAAACCTGTAACAGAAAAAAACCTGAAAAATGTGACTGCTATACACCTGGATCAATGTAAATCAACTGTACTTCAATTCTTTAAAAAAGAAAAAGCTTAAGAGAAAAAAAAAAACTATTGTGAACACTTTTAAACTAATTGTGGATTGAGATTATAGGTCATATAGGAAGTGCATTTCTCAGTCTAATTTAAAGATCATGTACTGATTTTCTATAAAGTGGACTATTCCTTAATTTGAAGATTATAATCTCTCCAGCTGCTTAAAATTTCATCACGTAATTCTAGCTTCTTAAACACGGTCTTGTTTTTATGGTTTTACTTTTGTTGCTTGTTTCTTTCGGGAGATGGCAGGTGTGGAAGAGTGACTTAGCTGTGGGGCGGCTCTTCACCCCTCCCGCATGCATAACACCCTGCACGTGCGTTTGGCGGGAGGGCAAGGATGGAAGGTGAGCTGAAGTCCCTTCTGCAGTGGGCAGAAGACATGGGAGAACCATCCCTCGATGGATCACAGGGGTACTAAAGACGCATCTTCCATTTCAGCCTAGGGGCCTGAATGAGTTCCCCTGTGATGCTGACCTTCGACCCTGAGATTCCTCTAGATCGTCTCTGCTCTGTGCACAGACCCCAGACTGGTGGCTTTCCCCAGTGTCGGGGAGCTCACGCTAGGTGTGGGCCCCTGGGCACGCTGGAAACACGACTGTCCGTGATATGTCCGTACGGAGGAGACCAAATGCCGAGCCCTCCCTCACTTGGAGACTCGGGGAGTGTGGAAATAAGAGATGAGAAAATAAAACAAAAAACAGAAATGACCTTGGCTGTCTTGCAGTAGCCCCCATACCTAAAATCACAAAAAGATACTGGCCCTGCCAAGTCTAGATAAACCAAACAAATCATTCTGTCCTGCAGCCTAGAAAACAAGAACTCCCTTCTTCGCTTGTTTTATTCTCAGATTTTTAAAAATTGTCTTCCTTTTTCTCCTTTTTCCTCCTTTTTTGGCTCACGAGGACTTCCCTGCTGGCTCGGACGTTAAAAGCGTCTGCCTACAATCTGGGAGGAGAAGGAAATGGCAACCCACTCCAGTAATTTTGTCTGGAGCATCCCATGGACAGAGGAACATGGGGGCCTTAAGTCCATGGAGTCACAAAGATTCGGACACGACTGAAGTGACTTAGAGCACACAATGTTGGAGACCCGGGTTTGATCCCTGGCTGGGGAAGATCCCCTGGAGGAGGAAATGGGAACCCACTCCAGTATTCTTGCCTGGGAAATCCCATGGACAGAGGAGCCTAGTGGGCTACAGTCCATGGGGTCGCAAAGAGTCGGACATGACTAAGCAACTTCACTTTCACTTTTTCACCATCTGTGTTTTTCCCTACAACTCCTGCTGAATGGTGAGGGGTGTAGGCTACCTTCTCTCCAAGGACAGCGGCGCCTCATTAGACAGGCAGGAGCTTCAGGACACAGTGAGCTGGGTTTCAGAATCCTGAATGTGGCAGAGCAGCCCCTCACCTCCAGGGACGTTTGAGATAAGAAGTGAATTAGCGAAGAAAGATTTCTTTCTGGCCTGGTAATTGCATTCCCTCAGAATCGCATTAAGGACTCCTTTCCATTAAAAAAGAAAATACCAAATAAAAAAAGTCATCAGATGCTCTGAGTCCATTAAGTGCTGCCCGGCTGAGATAGGACCAGGGCAAGTGTGTGTTTCATCCTCGTCTCCTGCCGAGTATCCGGTTCCCGCAGAGGCAGCGGTTAAGGCTCCATCCTTTCTCTGTGACTTCACACTTTATTTTGAAATTGAAGATGACTTGGAAAGCTGCCCGATCACATCTCAGTCCCAAGGTGTTTACAGCTGGGTATAGCTGAGAGGTGTACAGAACTGGACAAAGGTCACAGACCGCCTGGGACAAGACATTTATTTAAGAGAAGAAAAACGAAATGTGAACACTTTTTTTTTTTTCCCTTGGGTTTATAATTACATTATTTTAATTCATTCCTATTGCTTTTTATTTAAGGATCTTTCAATGGTGAACTCAACTCGAAACATTAAAAATGTAAAACTGAACTCAGTTTTGCTCCTCATTAACAATTTGGGATAAAACTAAGAAAGGGAGACTGATTAAAAATAAAAAAAAAAAAATTAAAAGACAATGTTTTGAGAGCAGTTTTAGTATAAAACTGAGAAAAAAAATGGAGAGATTCCCCTTATACTTCCTCCCACACACATGCAAGGAAGGCTGATTTTCAAGTCGAAATCAAGAGATTATAGGTAGTGTGGTCTCTATTTCACTGGTTCACAATACAGATGCTAGATGTTATCGCTAAGAAGTTGCGCTGACTTCAGAGCCAGCTCCTGCTGCACTGCGCCCCAGTCCCCCTTACCTCTCCTCACTCCCCCGCCCCCCCAACCTTTGCCCTTCAGGCCTGAATCCCTCCCCTGGCCCCTCCCAGCAGCCCTAGTCTGAGGCCTGAATCAGCCAGTCCATAGGACTGACATCTGTGAGGCCTTAGCCTCACTCCCTTGCTCGACATTCTGGAATATTCTGAGGACTCACTGTCCCCAGCGTCTCCCTGCGGGCTTTGAGCTAACGATCTCTGTGGAGGGCTTGCTGCACAGTGCAGTCTATCTGACCTCCTTCCTTCCCTCCGTGCCAATCAGCTTTATCAGGGAACACGTCTTAAAAGTAATGTTCCTGTGAATACCAGTCCCAGGGTATATTTCTGGGCAGTGCAACTTAAAGCATAGATTATTCATTTTTACTTTTGTTTTCTGTATTAAAAATCATTTTATAGAAAACAAAAAAGATATACTTTATAAGAAAAAAGCAAAATGTTTAATTTTCTGCCATCTAAAGCTAATTATTATTTCACCTATTTTTTCCAACCTTTTTTTTAATAGTAGAAAAAATTAGAAACATCAATAAAGGTGTGTGTGGTGTGTGGTTTGTATGTTGAACATGCATATGACATTTTTATAACTGGATATCTTTTTTTTTTTTTCTTTAACCAATCCAAGGTTGTTGAATATTTGGGTGGTTTTCTACATGGATTACATATATATAAAACTGAAAAGAACATCTTTGAACAAATATCTTTGCATATTGTCACTTTTTAAGACATGGGATAGATTCCTAAAAGTAGAGTTTTTTCCAGGTCAAAATATACAGGCATTTGATGTATAATGCCAACGTTTTCAAGAAACATTATACTGTTTCATTCAACCCAAAGCAGTGAAAATAAAATCCTAAATTTCCTAATAGCTAGATAAGTGCTCGGAAATCATCTTTAAAAATTCATGTGTTCAAGTAGGCATAAAATTGTCATTGTTTTAATGTTTTATTATAACATTGTTTTAGATGTTTTAATTTATTTTATTATAAATGAAATTGAATATCTTTCGTAGACTTCTTAACTGATGCATCATTCCTTTTTATTATCACTTGCCATTTTATGGATGCAGTTTTTTATCTTTTTTACATACACATCGATTCGTAAGACCCCATCATGTATTAACCTTGTAGGTCTTTTATGTATAGAATTGGTTGAGATCCCAGAAGACAAAACAAAAGACAAAACTGTCATTCTAAGTGACTAGTCAAAGAGTGCTGAGTGATGAGAAGACCCTGTGAAGACATGGCCATGGTGAGGTGGTCAGAGCAGGATGAGGGGTACCCTCGCCCCATAATGGTGGGAAACGGCCCCCCCAGGGGGTACAGGAGTCAGGAGATGTTCTGGTCCTCCAGGGGGTATGGGAGTCAGGAGATGCTCTGGTCCCCCAGGGGAGCCCTGGGGCTGGTGGAAAGAGGGCCCTGGAGGAGCTGTGAGCTGCAGGGCGGAGTGGCCATCGCCCCCCAGAGACCTGGCGGGGAAGTCCAAGCCATCCTGACACCCTCCTGGACTTCTGTCCCCAGCAGCCGGCCTTGTCCCGTCCCAGCCTCTCCCGGGGGAACCGCCTGGAAACCCGGGGAGGCCGTGAGGGGGAAGAGGTGATGGTGGGGAGGGTGTGGAGACAGAGAAGCAGGTGGAGAAGGGAGGAGGGAGGATCTGGCAGAGGAAGGTCTCCAGCCCAAAGGCCTCCTAGGTTTCCTTATCTGCACATCAGCTTCATATTGGCACTTTGTTTATGCTATCTGAGATAGACACAGGTTATATATATAATTTTAGGCAGCCCAGGTGAGTAATCCTTTTCCTCCCAGCTTCTAGTTTTGAAGTTTCACTAATGAGGTCTTTATCAGCAGGGTACTACATAAATATTAATGTAAGTTTCCAGTACTTAAAAAAATGGATTTTTTTTTTCTGGAAATCATTTTGATATACGCTATGATAGGTATATCTTTTTTCTCCAAACATTTTTGCCTAGTTTTAGAATCGTTTTTTATTCAAAATCCATTTCCACACACATACTCTGTTGTCATTTTGAATCCCTCCACCCGGTACCTACCTCCCCAATGATACTGCATTATCTTTTAAAATACCAGCACCAAGCTGTTTTCAGTTTTATAGTTTTTAATACAAGGTCTCTCTTTTCACACAAACTCTCTACATTTAGTTTTACAAAATTTCTTCTTTAAAACTTAGGGGGAAAATAGTTATTAAAAACATACTTTAAGATTTTAATGGGAATTAGTTTGAATTCATAGATTCATTTGGGAAATTGTCATCTGGGAACACTGCATCATCATTTACTCAGATCTTTCATACACCCCTGTATGATACTAGACATGTTTCAGATATGGCTTTCTTCATATCAATAAGTAGAGGTCTTTGTAAGTTTTTCCCTTGATAAGTTATATTTTTTTATATGAATGGGAATTTTTAATGATAATTCTTGATGTTTTTGAAAACTGTTTCTTTTATACATTTGTTTTGTAACTCTCACACTTAAGGACATCTCTTCATAGTTAGTGATTTTCAAAGGAAGCAGTCCTGTTATCCAAAAATAACATTGTCATGGTGTCTATAGGTTTTTTTAAAAATAATTTTTCAGTCAGTCTGTCTCTCTCAGTGCTTACAATGGTACTTAATTTTTGCCTTTGAAGTGATGCTTTGGTTCCCATGTTCTAGACATCATTCGGTTCTGTAGATATTTACTTTGTCTGGCTTCATGGAAGGTGTACCCTTGGCTGTTTCCTAGTCAAGTGCAGTACAGTTATTTTAAGAAATAACTTCCAGACCACAACCACCACAGCAAATGACATTGATGTGAGGGGATGGGTGTCCTCACGAACCTTATGGTGGCGATAATCTCTCAACATATATGTGTATCAAATTGTTACCTTGGATACCTTAGCCTTACACAGTGTCTTATTTCCATTATAATATTATCTCAATATAGTGATCTCAAGAAAGTTGAAGAAGTAGTTTTAAACTAAGTTAAACCTGAACATGCCTGGTAAGGAAAGAATGGAACTTCCCTCGCAAAAAGTTCTGTCCTTATTGGTGTGGATTTCAGCAGATGGCCTGTCCTGAGCCTCATGGGCCACTGGCTTCGCTCACTTCCTCTTCCCATCAGGCTAGTGGCCCCCGCATTCCCCCAGGCCCAGCCTCACCCAGTGCCCGGGCCCCTGGATAGAGGGCTTTTCCTAACTGATCAATCTGAATCTGCTACTTCTATCTTGAGAATCATCCAGCAAGTCCGGCCCTTAGCTCATAGGATAAGATACACAGTCCTTAGAAAGCATCACATATCCTTTTGTGGGTGGTGGGGCCTCCCTGGCCTGCCGCCACCAGCCACGCTTGCAGACCTGACATTTCCACAGCCCTCCCGTTGCCTGAGTCCCCCCGGCTTCCCCTGCCTCTACCCCAGTGTACTGTGTCCAAACAGTGTAAATGCACTGGACAAGCTCGATAGGCGAGAAGACTTCATTCAGGAGGATTGCAGTAAGGGGGAGAGATGGATCCTCTGCCCTGAAACAGAGGTCAGGAGGGCTTTTGAGTGCAGACGGCAGCTGGTGGGAGAGCTCTGGGGGCCCAAGAGGGAGATGGACGAGCACTTTGGCTCTTCCTGAGTTTGCATATGATTTCCTTGGTGATTAGACTTCCTATGTTTGCTCATCGGTGTGCATCAAGTTTGGGACTCCCGTCCCCTGGAGACTGGGAGACCGAGGCGCCCTCACCTCTGATGACTGCGTTTCAAAGGATCAGCTTCTGAGTCACTGAGAAAGACCATCCTGGATTGTAAAACCAGCAAGACTCTTTTTAGAAAGATTGACATACATCTCAAAGGGATAAGGGGGAAAAAAAATCTGCAGTGAGATTTAAGAGTAAATGTTCTTTAAAAAAGGAGAGGAGGGGTGGGTAGAGGCCTGGAATCAGGAAGACGTCTGTCTGAAGTTTAGTGTCACCCAGGGGATGGGTGAGGCCATTTCAGCCACCTGCCTGACCTGCCCTCAACTGAGTTACCCACTGGCCCATCCCCAGGCTCAGCGAAAGTGAGGGTGTTGATCTCTCCACACACTGAAACCTTCTATATAAGACCTCCTTATAAAATAAGCAGGTCTTAAGTCTCAATGGCTCTGGTGATTCTAATTTATATACCTCAAGTCTGACCTTGGCTATGTATGTTTCCTATGTTTTAAGAAATATTGGAAAGATTTAAAAGAAATATCACAATATCAAATCTGATTGCATTTGAAAGCCTTGCTTGTGCCTCTTAGTGGCAGTATTGTCAGTTGCCTTTAACAGGAGAGTGCATCTGTGCTTAATTTGAGAAGCACCTGGCTGGGTGCAGGATTCTTCGTGATGTAAGAATTGAGCAGTATGTATCTGCAGGCGTGAGAGGACCCAGGTAGGAGCAAAGCCCTGGAGAGCAGGCCGGGGCACCTCCCGCCTGGAATTGCTGCCCCCAGTTCAATACTGGTTGTTAGTTTCCCTTCATATCATTCATTCGAGAAGTTCTTGTCAGGGAAGCAAATGTATATGGTGGTGCTCACATACACAAAGAATTGAAATGTAGCTTGGAAAGCTGAAGCAGCTGGTGCCAGTCAACCTGGAATGCTGTTGTGTGTGTGGACTTGATTGATGGTACCAATAGGCAAAATGGAGAAGCCATTTGATTATGTGCAAAATGTATCTCCTCATGACCACATGATATATTTTCCCCAATGGAAAATAGATGCCTAAGTCAGGCCCTACACACAAAGAAATATGAATTTGCAGTTGTCAGCTGTGTGTATGTGCAAAGTCACTCAGTTGTATCTGACTCTTTGTGACCCTATAGACTATAGCCTGCCAGGCTCCTCTGTCCGTGGGATTCTCCAGGCAAGAATACTAGAGTGGATGCCCTGCCCTCCTCCAGCGGATCTTCCCGACCCAGGACTCAAACTTGCATCTCTTCTGTCTTTTGCATTGGCAGGTGGGTTTTTTACCACTAGTGCCACCATAGCATGTTGCATTTAATTGTTGGTGACTAGTCATAGCTCAGTGCTCAAAGACTTAAAGGTTAAAGAAGTTGGTGCTGTGAACACATTGCTTTCTGATGTGTTGCTATACTTCTAAGGTGACAGAAAAAGTTTGTATACTGTTACCTTCATGATATTTTTCATTTAGATGTTTATGAGACAGATTACCCAATGGCCCACATACATTTCTGTAAAAAAATCGCATCTGTTTTTAATCACATGGTGTCCTATATGGACTTCGGTATGCTGACCAATGGCGTAAAACACCAGTGCACAGTAAAGGTTTTCTGGAGGCTCCTGTGAAAATTTAGCCTGGGAACTGCGTGGTTTCCTCCACACCGCAGTGTTCCTGGGGGGCAAGGGGCCAAGAGACAGAATGTCCTGTATGAAAGGGCATCTGTGTAACTGAGCAAGCTGCTTGGCAGCTCCTTCCAGCACTGATCCTTGTGGTTCTGCACCCTTTGGTTACAAACTGAGTCTTCCATGTGATTGCTAATGGTTAGGGAGCAGTTGTGTGGAGAGAGTTGTAAGGACTGCCCTCACCCTTCCCTGCTCGGCAGGGCTGCTAGCTCTGAGTGTGGTGCCCGGCCTAAGTTGGGGTTTCAGCACTCACAGCAACAAGGAGTGGATAGAAAATCCCAAACTGCAAGTGACATCAAAATGAAATACATTTGATGTCCCACCATGGAACTCGGTCTTGATGTGCAACATATGTACTACATATGTCTAGAGGTAAACTTGAGTAATAATCTTTTTTTAAAGCAAATTACTTGCTGGAAGTGGGCTAGCATTTTATGGGTATAATTTTTGGAAGCTGAGGGGTCGTGGGAACCATGAGTTTTATTGGGCAAGGGAGGGAGCAGAGAGATGTTTGTGTGTTTTCTGCTGTGTTATTTTTTAGCATCATCATTTAGCACCTAGTTCCATGTTTGAGTAATTGTATTAGTTTTCATAAATACATGAGGAAGATAAATGGAAGGAAAGGGAAATGGAGGAGAATGAAAAAGGAGAAAAAGAGAAAAGGGAAGAAGGCAGGGAGAGAGAGGAAACAGAGGGAGGGAGGGAGGGGAGGGTGAGGAAAGTGTTCAGTTAGGAAGTACAGAGGAAGAGACCTCCAGAAAGAAAGGCAAAATTAACACCAGAACAACCAGTTTTGGCTGAGAATGTCACCAGTTTCATGTGAGGTGGTGTTCATGAATCACCTTTGAGGTACCCAATTTAAAGAACGCTTGTGGCCTTCCCTGGCACTCCAGTGGTTGGGACTTCACTTTCCAATACAGGTGGTTCAGATCCTTGGTCAGGGAGTTAAAATCAACAAAGTCTTTAAAGATGGTTCACATTAAAATAAAAAAAAAAAAGTTTAAAAATATGTAAACACACTTGTATAAAGAACAAGAGAATGAGCAGAAAGGAACTAAGTTACCGGTGAAAAGTCCACTCATGCAAAATGAATGCATAAAATTATAATAAATAGAAAGTAAAAGATAGAAGGTGTATCATTAGGGTTTTATAGATCAACATGGGAGAAAATGCCACCAAATTTGGATTAAATTCAAAGTAAATCCTTTAGCACAAGAAATTACTGAGGCCAGAGATGTGCGGGCTTCAGGCATCTTGGGCTGCTCCTCTTCCCTTTCCGACCTGACCTCTCTCGCGCTGGTCCTCTTCGTGGACGAGTTCAGCCATCATGTTGGTAATGGGTGTACAGGCCCTGTTCTAGATTCCCTCGGGTTAACTTCCAATAGAAAAGAGAGAACATATTTTTTTCCCCCAGTGGTTCCCACACAAGTTGAAGAATTTATTAGTTCTTTCTTGAACCCGGCATAATAGGGAGGAAATTTAGTGCATTCTTTCCTTAGTTCAGGTGACATGCTTCACTTTAGATAAGGGGTGGAGTCCCACCTCAAATACATGAACGTTGAGAGATGCTGTGGCCCGATTCCTATACAGAACATTGGAATACTTCCCCGGAAGAAGGAAGAAGAAATGGCCAGGAGATGTCACAGCAGAGTCTATACCAGGAGAGGCCCCTGGGAAGGAGCAGCCTCCTGAGGGTCTGTAACCAGAAACAGGGGGCCAGGGTCATCAGGAATGCAGGCAGGGGCTCTCCACTCACCACCCTGTTCATCTCTTCTTCCTGTAGACCATCCTGTTCATCTCTTCTCTGCAGACCAAGTGGTCCTTCATTTCTATGGAATATATGAGTTTTTTCTTTTCTCTCATAAAGTCTCTCTCTCATGAGATATCTCTCCTGCTGCCTCTCTTTCCCTCTCCTTCCCTGTGTGTCTTCCAGCCCGTGAATCTACATCTCCTTAACTCCAAGTACATAAAATATGTGAGCATAGACTTTCTTACTGACAATTTCTGGTAAATTCACCCATTGGTGGTGAAGCATAATATAAGCATTGGTCTAGGGGAGACACGTCTGTGCTTTAGAAGTATTTCTTCCTCAGAAGATGATGGTGATGAGTTGTAGAGATGAACTTCAGTGTGTATGTGTGATACGAGAAGCCATTCTTTAGGAACTATGAAGGAGCGATTGCTCACCTCAGTTTGACCTGGTCAAAGAACGACATGGTCAGTATCTTCTAGAACTGTCTGACTTGAATCCTTTGGCCTAAAGACTTTACTGATTTGTAACTAAACATGTTCCTGGGCTGCTTTAGGGTGATCACTTCAGATTTTAAAGCTTTAAAAAAAAAATTGGCTAAAAGTACACTACCCCACCTGCCCAACTTGATCTTTCAAAGGTGATTGCACATCGCTAGCACAAAGCTGGTGTATTTCTGTGCAGGGTCTGTGTGTGAGGACCGTGTTCCAAGTGAAGACACAGCCCTGAACAGCTTCGCTGAAATACTGCAATTGATGGAGCATGATATGCCTCGTATGCATTCTGCTTATGGGACCAAGGGCATGGTTGTGATCCAAGTTTTCCTTCCTGATACTTGAGATGCATGTGGCAATACATTTAAAATCCAGTTTAAATCTTACATCTCTACCTTTAGGTTCTGGGTGAATTCGAATATCGGTGTCAGAATGTGACCTGAGCCTCTCATTTGAAATGTAGCAGATCACACCATCTTCTTGCTCTGCTTTCGGTCTCACTCCTACCATTGATGTGCCAGGTAGAGCAAAAGAGAATTTCATCTGTCATAAGAACCTCCTTTTTTTCCCCCCAGTCTCCCTGAGTCTGCTCCTTCTGGACTCTCTCCGTGATCTGATGTCACTGCTTGTGTTTAGGTGGTGGCTCCCTGCTGAAGATGAGCAGGCCTTGGGTCTACAGTTCAGGTGGAACTCAGGTGCGTGCTGGTGGCCACAGTCCTCACTGTGATGCGTCTAATTAGGGAGGGCTTGCATGCAGCAATGCTACAGTCTTTCTCTGGATGGTCCTTGAGGGCAGATTTTACTTAAAGCAATGGTACCCACATATATTTATTTATTGGGCATTACTCTTCTACATGGATTCTTTGTTATGCCCTATATTTCTAGTTCAATAGGGCATCAAGTAAACTGAAAGCTGTTGTTACAATTCTAGCTTTAAATCTTCATATGCTAGGGGATATTCTTATTAGGTTGAGCCGTATGTATTTGCCATAATAATAGCTGGTCAAGCAGAGTCAAGTATTGGCTTTTTTATACAATGCAGCTTTATGTTTTCTCATGAAATTCCTGTGGTATTTTTGTTCCTAGAATTATCTTGAGACTCACCAATAATCATGGATTTGTCTTCCTCAGTATAACCTGACCTCTATCAAGTTAAATGCTGAAGGAAGGTTGACAGCGCTTTTAGGGTATATCTGAAGGGTGTGTTTTTCTCTGGTAGAACAGATTTGATAGCTACTGTTGCATTTTGTTATTTGGACAGAAATGAAAGATAAAGGAGTGCTGAAGACGTTCCAAATTTTAGATTTACATTTATTTTCACAAATAAAATGGCAAGGACCGAAATGGTACCTCTTCCCAAATTACATTAGGATTTAAAGAGTGAGAATAATTACTTTTTAAAATAATGTGCTATATGCATAATGTTATTAGAATTACTGGGCAATCTTTATCTAAATAAATACAAGCCCATGAGTAAATGAATTTTAGAATAGAGTCAATTCTGGAACACAGCTAGTACGCCAGAATTCAACACTGCAGCACAAACTAGCTCTAATCCACGGAGGAAATCAGTTGCTTCCAAACCCTGTCCTGTGGACGAAGTCCCTGGTGGCAGATTCTGGATAAGTGGAAATCATCTGGGAGAGATGCGATTAGTGTTTACTGAGTGGAAACCAGGCGCCAGGCATTTACTTGAGTCACAGTATAAACACTGTTGTTGTTTAGTCGCTGTGTCCTGTCGGATGCTTTGTGACTCCATGGACTGTAGCCTGCCAGGCTTCTCTGTCCCAGGCAAGAATACTAGAGTGGGTAGCCATTTCTTTCTCCAGGGGACCTACCCGACCCAGGGATAGAAGCTGTGTCTCCTGCACATGTCTCTTGCATTACAGGCTGATTCTTTACCACTGAGCCACCTAAGAATATGGGTTTAAAGGATTCAAGGCAGGACAACCACAAGAAAAGAGCAAAGATTCACAGTTTGTGGTCACAGATTTTGTTGGATATGATGAATCTCATAAAGGCCCAAAACAAAGCATTGCCATAACTTAAGTCATCTTTGTGTTCTCCGCTTATATCCATAAGCCTTCACCAGCCTCTGTTCTTGTTGGGTTCTGCCAGTCCCCACATTTGGGAACTCCAGGTCGGTGCCAGCCCTCAGGTCAGGAAACGGGTGGGGAGAACTTCTATGGTGCAGTTTACGCAACGTGCAGGCAGTTCAAACGTAACTGTCATCTTCAGTTAAACATGGCATGTGTGTTCAGTCGCTTTAGTTGTGTCCAACTCTTCATCACTCCATGGACTCTAGCCCGCCAGGCTCCTCTGTCCATGGGATTTTCCAGCAAATATACTGGAGTGAGTTGCCACCCCCTCCTCCAGGGGATCTTCCCCAGGGATGGAACTCGAGTCTTTGCAGGCAGATTCTTTACCCACTGAGCCCCCGAAGCAGCCCAGACATGGCATTTCCCCCGTTTAAGTGGAGGAAGCTGAGACCCAGCCTCACTCTGGCCCTCAGGAGTTCCAAAGGTGAGACCCTGGGCCTCTTCCCTCCTATACGTGATGACCACTTCAGCAGGAGGTGGAATGGTCATGTTCTGCTCACTTGGTTGTCCTATTTCCCGTCACATTGAAGTCTCATCAATATAAATACTGTACAGGTTTCCTGAGTAGATTCAAAGACTGAGTAAGACACAATGCTATTAATCCTGCTTGGTAAACCGCATCATTTAGTCATTGGTAATGTCTCATGGAATTCAGCATTGTCATCTTTTTAATGTTAATACCATTAGGGAGATAAGTGGGGCATCACCATAGGCAGGTGTGTGGCTTTGACAGTGTACAAAAGATATTACCTTAAAAATTTCAGATATAAGCCTCTCTTAAATGGAGTACTCTCCAAGTTATTTTTTTCCTGCTATCACCAACCATCTTATTTGCAGACTTACTATTTTCTCATCATTATCTTGTGTGATCTAAGTTATGCAGGCTTCAGTTTCTCAGGATACATTCCAAATCTGCACATGCTTCCTGATTGGGAAAGATTGAGCACATTTAAAGGAAAAAAAAAAAAAAAAATGAAGCACGACATCCTATTTTTAAAATCTTCTCATGTTTTGAAGAACATCAGATAGAGCAGCATTTTCTTAAAAGAACATATTCTACATTGAATTCAGAGTCAGATCAGAGAGAGGCCCAAACATCATCGTAATAACATTGATGTTGCAACTGCTACAAACTGCTGTCTTTTAAGTGGTCTCTAAATATAAGTGTCTTGTCTAAAGGCAAAAAGAAAAAATTACCAACCACCAATTTCCGTCTCATTGCCAAGAAAATAAAATGAGGCGACTGTGGTGTGAAACAGAAGAGTGGTAGGGAGCCTCGTAGCTGCCTTGGACGGCACATTAGCCATGAACACTTATTAATTAACAGATGCCTCTTTTGTACCCACCAACCTAATCTAAAATTTTGTTGCCAAAGTCATGTATTTTTAAAGTCAACAGAATCCTAGGAGTGTTTGCTTTCTATATAAAAGAAAGAAAAAAGTAAATCCCAATGGATAATTTTTAATTCCAAGTGAATGGGTGGAATAAAACTCTTGCTTACAAGCAAAGGTGGTTGGAAGGGTGAGTTGTCTGGACTTGTGAGCTGTTGTTAAAATCCATTTCCAGAAGCAAATGGGCTGTTTATTTTTCCCCCATCTCACACTCTTCTCTACATAATGGCGATCTTGTTAACATTTATAAACTCTTTGTGTTTAAAAGTGCTGGCTGTTCTTCCTCATCCTCAGGTGCCCCCTCCCTCTGCTGAATTAGGCATATGAGTCTCCTTTGATGTGGCATTCCTTTCCAACACTTTAATTAGGGGAGTGGTTGAGAAAGTCTGATCTTGGGCGTTGTCACTCTTGGAGTTTAAACCCTGGCCTTGCAGGGTCAGGATCCCACCAGATAAGATTCCTGATAGCACACAAAACCCACTGAAATGTTGTGAAGTAATTAGCCTCCAACTAATTTAAAAAAAAAAAATAGTAAAAGCTTTGATTATTTTGCATGATGAATGCCAATTTCAGAAATAAATGTAGAATAGTTTTTATATATGATAAAAAAAAAAAAAGATTCCTGATAGTGTTCAGGACTTGTGTATAAAATCAGGGTTATCACTTCCGTCTTGTAGAACTTCTGTGAGATTGAAAGGCTATAGTTGTTTGCAGTGAACTGGTTCCGAGGATGGGCTCTAAGAGTGATGACCCTCCCTTCCTGTTCCTTCTGTTTGCTGGGGCGGTGTCTGCTTCCCTCTGAGAGCCTAGTCTGGGGCTGGGGCCTCCCTCAAAGCTGGTCACAGGGGTGTGAGCTAGGCCCTGGCCAAGCCCTGCAGATCCAGCAGGTTTCCCAGAGGCACAGACCTTGGGGGTACACTTCAGGCAACCCAGCTTTCTGGCGATATTTGGAGTAATCGACTCTAAATCTCTCCTGGTCTCTGGCTCCAAAGCTTACAGCTTTGTCCTGCAGGTCACTGAGATGCACCTGGCTTAGCGTGGGGACCCCTGGCACCCAAGATTCCCTCCCTCAGACTGGCATCACTCCTTCATCTCCGGCTCCTTTTTCTCTCCACGTAGATTGTGTAAGTTGCCATTAGACTAAGAACATAGTTAAATCTGTGCTCTGTTTCACAGTAAGGGACCCAGTGCGTCCAGTTAGACAAACTGCCTGTCCCAGGGCTTACCTCCTCATGACCCCCCACCAAGCACCTTGACACAGTGTGACCATTACTGAGCAGCCTCGGGGGACCACATTCAACATGGAACGTGCTACAGGGCCATGTTCTGCCCGTTTCCACGGGGCTTGAACATCTCTTGGAGGGAGATACAAAGCGCAGATGACCTCCTGAGATCCATTCTTGCCTTGTGGTTATATAAATATCCCCTTACTAATTTTGTGCCTAGAATTGATTTCAGAATTTCCAATATCAGCTAAAAACTTGAGCACTTCTATTTCTGTGTTGAATATTTTACCACTTGTGAGCCTAATTTAGTCATCTTTACAAACATAAATTTCCAGTGCTGTCAGCATGAAGTCCGAACAAGGGCTGGAGAAGGCCCTTAATAATTTTAGTTTCAATGGCAGTATATCTTTCTAGTCCCCCTCTCAAGGGAGCGCACTCTCCCTAGATTTTTCTGTTCATGTTTCCGAAAAGAGCAGTATAGTTAAAAGCTCTTTTCAGGTAGGTCTTCATTTAAATCTTATGTTAATGTGAAAACCTATTGTCCATCATTCTGTTCTACTAGGCATTTCAAGAGTACAAAAATAATTGTCCCCTTTTATAATAGAGATATGATGGACATTGAAATCTAGTGATGAATAAAGGATAAAGGAAAATAAAATGCTTGTGAAGGAAAAAGCCTTGTCCCCTAGAAAAGACAAAAGATTAAAAGGTCAAAGGGGACAACCTCCTGTGATTAAGTAAAAATAGTTGACCAAATCTATGACAATTGGGAAAGTTTCAGTGCAAGTATTAGTTATAGGTAAAAAATAAAATAAGATCTCTGGGCCTTTGAGTTCCTTTCTTTCCTTTGTAATTGTTTCTGTTATTTTATAACATCATCCATGAAATGACCCACAGGGAGAACATTCCAGAACAAAATGCTGCCTGCTTTTGTGTTTGAACTGGAACTTGAACATTTGGCCAGAGGAGAGGTACATGCTTGAGCTTGACTTTCTTAATGATAATTACAGACCACAGCAATTGAATAAGTCAAAAACAGCTTCCCTTTGCAAGAAGGCATGTGTGCTTGAGCACAAAGATCTGACCTTGCCTCTGATGCAGCCCACGTGCGTGTGGCTACCTTTTAGCACGTATCAAGATGCAGGAAACCTCAGCGCAGTCCTACTATAGGTAGATTCCGATAAATATCCAGACTTACACTGTAGCTATGCATGTCACTTTGGAATGCCAGATGATCAAGTTTCTGATGGCTGTAGACTGACTTTGGGTCCTTAGGTATAATTTACCCCAAAGGTTCTACAACTGCAGGGAGAAAATTCTGGAACCGGGTTTTCCAAGTTGATAGAAAGGTTGAATAAAAACAGCTTTTGCCAATAGAAATGTAGAGGCCCGATCCTAGGACACACTGCCTCAGAACTCATGGGAAAACTGACACGTTGCACGCCTGTCTGTAACCATCATGCTCACTAACCACACTCGTTCAGTGCCGGCCAGCTCTTTAGACCTGTGAGAACTCTTAAGATTCTCTTTTGCCATGTGTTGGGCACATCTGATTTTCTGTCTAGTTCAGTGTATGGAGATCTGTCACAAAAACAGACATCGAGAGTTGGTTCTGCAGGTGTGATTTCACTGATACAGGAACATCCTCCTGGGACTGGACGATCCATCTCCTGGGGGCCCTTCCTCTGCATCTCCACATAAGGGTACCTCCAGGGTGCACCCAGGGGAGGATCGGCTTTCCTGAAGCCCCCACTAGTGTTTGGAGGCCTGGCATTTGACACTTTCGTGAGTGTAGTCTCTGGATTGGTTTTGGTTGGTTAATGACTAGTGCTTCTTGGAACAGGACCCAGTGAAGGGAGGTGAAAGAATGTGAAACTGCTAGCTCATGCAGTGAGACAACCAGTAGCTGGGTCTACTTACTTAGTGGGGCCAGGAAGAGCAGTGCAATTTGCATAAAGTTTACTATTATTATTATTAAATTATTATCGTTATTTAATGACCACACAAATGGTTTAATTCCCAAGTGCATTGTTCTAACAGACAGACAGGTTGCCAAAGCCTCCCCAAGTGAGCTGTCAGCACCTGCATGTGGTTCCAGCTCCAATAGCCCTGTCCAGCCCCTCTCAGCCCCCGGCAAGAGGACCTCAGGGGGACAGTCCGGGTGGGTGGGAGGACATCCTCACCCTGTGTGACTCTTAGTCAATCTTGATTATCTCTGAAATTCCTGGTGGGAAGATGAATTTGCTGATTACTAATGACATCTTACCTTTGTGAATCAGAAACTATGCACTTTGTTGACCTAATACACATTTTAGTACATTTTTTAGAAGAGGTCCAGATTTATAATTGGAGTTAATACCTTGATTTCCAGACAGCAGCACTGCATGGACCTCAGGGTTGTGTCCATTCCTTCTAATCTGAAGTTGTCCTCAGCTAAGAGAGAAATAAAATATCTGACTTTTCTTTTTTTAAGAATTCATTTGTTAGTAAGAATCCAAATAAGACACTTTTTTCTTCCTCCAAAATCAAACCACACTTATAAAACTTTCTAAGGTGAATGTGTTTACTGAAAAAAGAGTTTAACTGCTTTCTAAATTCAATTTGGTGAACCTTGTAAAAAGGCATATAACCAGGAATCTTGATAACTAATATTATCTAGAAAATGATATAGCCAAATGTTCTGCACTTTCACTTTTTTTGTTTCAAATTAAAGAGAGAAAGATGAATTGCTCATTTGCAAAAGGATGAGTCACAGAAGAGCTACATTGTGCAAAAATATACAGTAAAAATAGCTATAGATGTAGAGTTTATTTTCAATATCTGCAAAGAAAATGAGATGTAGGTGTTTCTAAGCTGAGTACCACAAAACTAAAATGTCTTTGAATATACTAATGGTTTAATTATAGACAGACAAAAATCTACCATTCTAATCCTCAGATGAGAGTTCTTTAAAAATGTTCAGAGTTTTATACGCAATGAAAATGAAGCTGTGCTGTCTTTCTGAAGAGTATGGCCTGGTGATCTGTGCTGTTGGGGTTTGAAATCACTGGTGTTTAGTGGGCTTTAAATGTGGCCCAAGAAAGGCAGCACAAACAGATGAGGAGACTCTGGCGTCAGGCAGTCTGTGTGTATTTTGTTGTTCCTATGTTTTCTTAAAGAGTTTGTTTGCAGTGTCAGGAAGGAAGGCATTTTCTGTACCTTTCTAGGTTCTTCTGCCTGACCTAAGAATTCAATTGACCTGAGAGATTTGCAGGAGAAAATCAACACAAATTTAATTACATGTGTCTGTGGGTGATACCCAGGGAAACTGAGTCTTTCATCAAGAGAGATGAAGCCCTCAGCGTAAATGCCATCTTCAGCTCAAGACACATGGAGATGTTGCTGGTATTAGTATGGGGCTTCAAAGAGGGGGAAGGTAATGCGCATGGAGATGAAAGCAAAGGTTTAGTAAATGTGTGTTTGCTGGGCCAGGGACACAGAGTGGACTCTGATCTCAGGGCCTAGCCCAGCCTCCCTGCCACACACAGCCTATATGCTTAGCAGGTGTCTTTGGTGATGCCACTATTCCCGGAGGCCCTTCCTCTAAAGTCTCTTAGACAGTTGAGGGAGAGGTACTTAGAAAGGCTTTCTGAGTCTTCTCTTTCTTAAAATAAATCAGCCTAAATCAATCCTCATGCCAAAGAGGGACATTTTGGAGTGGCAAGTTTTGCTCCCCTACAGTTGTTGTTGCTTTACATTTTTTAATTGAAACAATTTTTAGAACAGTTTTAGTTTCCGAAAAGTTGAGAGGAAGGTACAGAGATTTCCTCTGCACCCCTACACGTGCAGAGCATCCCCCATTATCAATGTCCCACATGGGATGGTACCTTTGTCACAATTGATGCACCTGTGTTGATAAGTCACCATCACCCAGAGTTCATAGTCTACACTGGGGTCCACTCTTGCTGTTGTACATCCTATGGGTTTGGACAAATGTATAATGACATGTATCCACCATTGTGGTGTCATGCAGAGCATTTCCACTGCCCTAAAAAGCCCCTCTATCTGTTCATTCCTCCTCGCTCACCCCAGGTAACCACTGATCTTTTCACTGTCTGCATAGTTTTGCCTTTTCCAGAATGTCATAGCCCTGCTCTCATTGCTAGTAAGTAGCCTTTTCAAACTGGACACTTTCACTTAGTTTTATGCATTTAAGGTTCCTGCATGTCTTTGTGTGGCTTTGTAGCTCATTTATTTTTTAGCACTGAATGGTATTCCATTGTCCGTATGTATCACAGTTTATTTATTCATTTACCCTGAAGGACATTTACAATGAAGCACATCTTGGTGCTACCAAGCTTTGGCAATTATTACAGTTATAGCTTCTATAAACATCCACGTGCAGATTTCTGTGTGGACGTAAGTTTTCAACTCCTTTGGGTGAATACCAAACAGCGTGATTGTTGGATCATATTGTAAGAGTACAGGTGTCCCCTCCCTTATCTGTGTGGGGGGTCTGTTCCCCAGTGGGTGCCTGAAACCATGGATAGCACCAAACTCTATATACTGTGCTTTTTCCTATAGTACCTACCTGTGGCAAGTTCAGTTTTTAAATTAGGCATAGTAAGAGATTAACAACAGCAGGTAATAATAAAATAGATCAATTATAATAATAATATGCTGAAGTAAAATTTATGTGAATATGGGATGTCTTTCTCAAAATATTTATTGTACTGTACTCAATTTTCTTGTGATGATGTGAGATGTTGTGATGCCTTTGTGATGAGATGAAATGAGCTGAATGTCGGAGACATTGGGTGCAGTGTTAGGTTGCTGTTGACCTTCTCACCATAGGTCAGGAAGATCACAGCTCTGGGTGATCCTGGCCTGTGGAGCCGTGATGGTGTTGATGATTGGATGTCAGGAGAAGTTGATGGAGGTGACTGGGGACCCCGGGCAGGGAGGAGCAGGATGGTGAGAGATTTCATCACTCTACCCAGAATGGTGCTCATTTTGAAACTTAGTTGTCGTTTATTTCTGGAATCTTGCAGTTAGTACTTTCAGACTGTGGTGGACCACAGGTAACTGAAACTTCAGAAAGTGAAACCATGGATATGGTGGAGCTACTGTATATTGTAAGAAGGTGCCTGGCTCTCTTAACAAGTGTCTGAAGAGCTTGTTTCAAGTTCTGGTTTCCATTTCCTGGCTGGACATCTGCTGGCAATCACCATTACTTCCTGCTGCTTCGTATTGTAGCTGCCATGTGGGAATCGTCTTTGAGAAACATGCTTTTCTGGTCTATATGAGAATCGCGTGTGCTAATTATCCTACAGATATTACTTACTGCAATGAATAATGGTTATTCAATAGTCAGCATCTATAATATGCCAAGAAATTTGCATACACACTCTATCACAATAGTGATAAGAACAATATCATTTCACAGTTGAATAAGCTGAGGACATTTGATTAAGTACAGAGCCACAAATTAATGAACAGAATAGGCTCAGTTTTAAACAAGATCTGTTTAACCCTCCAGATTGGGTTTTCCACTGCTTTTCTGGCCCTATTACTGTTAGTTCTCTTCTTCATGTGATCTGTTTCCAAAAGACTGACCTCTGGGATTCTTTTGTTGCTTTGATGCTAAACCTGAATTAAGGTGATAATGGTTTTCATCAGTTTGCTCATTATCATATGCAGTAAGCTCTCTGGATGGAACAAAATTAAAAAAGTAAATGAGTGCAGAGAAAACAAGAATCTAGAAAGGGATCACATATCATAAATGACTGTAAAACAAGTGTGAACCCAGACACTATTTTTTTGCGGGAGAATGTGTTATTGTTTTCATGATACTAATCTGGTCTATGTTGGAGGGAATTCCCTTTTCCTGCTTGGCCACTGTACCTCACTGCATATCATCTTTCATCGTACTTTTCTTACTTGGGAGCCATATGCCCTGTGTGTGTATGTGCGCTCAGTCATGTCCAAATCTTTGAAGCCCCATGGACTGTAACCCACCAGGATCCTCCATGTATGGAATTTCCCAGGCAAGAATACTGGAGTGGGTTGTCACTTCCTACTCCAAGGGATCTTCCTAACCCAGTGATGGAACCTGTGTCTCTTGCATCTCCTGCATTGGCAGTCAGACTCTTTAACCCTACAACATACTCACTGGGAAACCATACTCACTAGATTGGGCAGAAAGCATGGCCAGAATCCTGGGTTTTCAGGCAACAACAGCCCCTATTTCTGGAAGCAGTCATGATGCAGAAATGAGACCTGTCTTAAGAGGGTGGAGCACGGCAGAGGGAAGTCAGATGAGGCAGTAGGAATATCTGTCTGCAGGTGGGAGTTACCCTACTTAGGGTAAGATATCAATCCTTTAAGTGAGGGGTAATAATAAAAACGAGCTATGACTTAAGTCTTGTGATGACCTGCTCTTTTTCAAACTGGATGTCATCTTGGCCATGACGAATCAAAGGCAGAATTCCTTTCTCCTTTCTCCAGTAAAAGAGCCGTGAATAGCAATAGAGCAGAGTGAAGAGCTTTCAGTTCCAGACTGTCAAGCTCATGATATAGAAGTTCCTTCTTTTTCAGGTTGCAATTAGCTACAGATAATGTAATAGAGGCAAACTCCCTTCATATCACCAGAGGACACAGAGGGTGGAGCTCAAAGAATATGCACATCTGTTCTTCTTCAGTGTGGTCATCAAGTGGGATTTCTTGTTTGTTTAGACATGATTCCTGTTGTAAACCCACTAGGTGGTTAAAGATGCTAACCGTCTGGTCATTTACACTATGAGTCTATGACTGGAATAAATATTTACAAAACACATCACACAGGAGCGCATATTCAGTAGACACTCTTGAGTAGGGGCTCAGTGATGGTTGAATCGCTCTTTCATCCCTTGTTGCTAATACAGAAGAGAAAAGGATGTCTGCCTAAAAGGCAAAAACTTATTTAACAACTTGTTGGAGCAAGTAAGGTCTGTTTCTTTTCTTCCTTAAAAAAGGAAAAGGAAAAACAATGGCATGGAGGAATGAGCCAGGGGAGTGATCTTCCTGTGCTGTGCAGAAGCCCAAGATTCAGACGCATCGGCTTCTGTGCCATGGAAACCCCCTGGGTCTTCACTGTAGAAAAGGCTCCGGCATCAGCAAGCCTCAATTAAGAGGATTTATTTCTTATTTACACTTTCCTTTGGTTTTATACGTTCATGTTTGGATTTTCTCAGTGATGAAATGTTGCAACGGAGACTATTTATAAAAGCGCTCAACCCAGCTTTGCCGGAGAAGCCTGAAAATACTGCTGGGGGCACGCAGCTGATGTTGCCCATGTTTCTTTGAACTAAACCTGATATCCGTTTTGCTCTTGACATTTATAACCTGCATAATGATCCTTCTCTGGAACTGTATTAGGTTTAGGACTCTGAATAAGGAAATAAGGACAAGTGGATAAATGAGCTTCCTTGAATGTACATCCTGGTGAATTTTGTCTTTCAAAGCAGTAATTCTCCTCTGGGCAATACAGGCTTCCAAGACTTTTGAATCTTTCTGTACAAATTATCCAGTGAGCCAGTTTGACTTAGTTTCACTTGAATTTTTTAAAAATAAAAATGATATGTATGTGAAAACATCGGTTAACCCTAAAGTACTGTACAAATGTAAGGGATACAGAAGTAATGTTAGATTCCCCGTGAGGCCAGAATGCTTTCAAATAAAAATATTAACCTGGCCAATTAGCATATATTTGCCACTGCTGGGAATTAGTAGAAACATAAGACTTCAGTTACTTCCTGAAAAAGGGTTCTAACGTTTTACAGAATTAAAAAGCTTTGAAATAAAAAAAAAAAAAAAAGCTTTGAAATGAGCATCAAATCTCTGATAGTGAATTTATTTGTAAGTATCAGTGTCAATCCATTAAATATTAGTTTAAAAATAATAATAATCCTTATCATTTGTCTAAGCCTTTATCAATGTATTCTAAATATTTAAATGTAGTATAATATTGTATAATGATTGTTTAAAAACTCACCAAAAAACGGATGTCTCCAAAATCTTGTAAAAATTAATCATGTATTCCTTTTCCCATATATTGTTCCATTTTGCAGCCATCCCTTAAAGTAGATAGTGTCTGAATGTTGAGCATTAGATGTTGAATGGAGTTACCTACTCTATAGCAGACAAAGCCTGAATAAAGAGCCTGATACTTCCTTAGGAAAATCACAATGAGAGCCTTTAGGTCCAAAGAGTGACTTTATAAAATTGGGAGAGTTGAATAGAAAGCTCTCCTCTGTCACTCCAGGTTTACCAGGTCGAGGTATAGATCATTCCTGTCAAGATCAGCAAGTCAATAGAAGTAAGAGAAGAAGAACTTGCATGTGACCTTCCGCTCAGGGGATTCCCAGGACGGCCTTACTTGCAGAGTGCGTTGGGCACATGGATAGTTACGACTCTTTGCACGGCTGCCCCGTGCAGGTTCTGGGCTAAGTCCTTTCCTGGTGTTGTCTCATATGGCATAGAAAGTACGTTAGGCCTCCTGGAGAAATTCTGAGTGCTCCAAGGGGCTAAGGGGTCTCCCATATGAATATACTGAAAGGGATTAGGAAGAAGCAAAATCAACATCTATGAAAAAAATAATCAAAAGAATGAAAGAACTAAAGGCCCCGTACAGTATTAATAGTATCAAAATGACTCATGGCTTTTTATTTGCAGAAATGGACTCCCAACCTGTGTGCCTTAGCTTGGCAAATCCTGATCTAGATTATCCATTCACGATTGTTGTTTTTCTGTCACTAATTTGGGTCCAATTCTTTGCTAGCCCGTGGACTGCAGCACGCCAGGCTTCCCTGTCCTTGACTACTCCAGGAGTATGCTCAAACTTCTGTCCATTGGGTCAGCGATGATCTATTCCTGATAGCAGATGAGAATATTAATTGTCATCAGTAATCTAATAATATGATGGTAATTGCATAATAATGAAAAATTTACTATATATTTAGTCCATATTCATACTTATTCATACCTCAATAATATGTATGCTTATATATATGATTATATATAAATAAACCTATAAATAATAGGTAAATATATATATATATATGTATGTATATATATATATAGGCTTCACTGGTGGCTCAATAGTAAAGAATTTGCCTGTGATGCAGGAGATGCAGTTTGGTCCCTGGGTCACAAAGATTCCCTGGAGGAGGGCATGGCAACCCCCTCCAGTATTCTTGCCTAGGGAACGCCATGAACTGAGGAGCCTAGTGGGCTACAGTCCACAGGGTCACAGAGTCAGATGTGACTGAAGCGACTTGAGCACATGTCACACACACACACACACACACACACACACGATATTATTAGTACAGTTGATAGAAGATTTGAATATTAACTTTGCACTGCCGACCAATAGGGGAGCAAATTAGCACTTGCCATCGTGAAACCAGAACCTTAACTCTCGTGTTTGCCCATGTTTGCACACCAACCGTCTTATCGAGGGGAGCGCTTTGCCATGATGCGTGATGTAGACAGTTTGTTTGAGGACTGGAGAAACTGTCGAGTGTGCCAAAACTAAGCTCACACTCTCCCTTCCTTGAGACTCGTAGATCTGATGCCTAGGAGACCATATGGTTCCCCATTTCCTTTACTCTTGGACTCCCTTTTCTGTGTATGCGTGTGTGTGTATCACACATACTAAGTGCACACACAGAATGCTTCAAACGCAAATCCTCTAAAACTGTGGTTTAGGGCATGTGCTTGCTGCATGTTTAGGATTAACTGATGAAAGGAAAACAACCTATGCTTATGGTTCTTTAAAGATGAGTTATGTTTCAGGAAAGCACTTGTTTGGACATTTGGGATTTTTATTTGTTTTTTAACTGACCATGTGTTTCTTTTTTATTTAAGTATCATTGATTTCCAATGTTATGTTAGTTTCAAGTGTAAAGCAGATTACGTTATTATTACTATATGTGTGTATGTGTGTTATATATGTGGGTGTGTATAAAATCTTTTTCAGATTCTTTGGAGTTTGGGATTAATATGTACATACATGTTATAACATGTACATACATCTATATTATACATTTTATACGTTTATATGTAAAATAGATAATAAGTATATAGTATACCTACTCTATACCATGTAGCACAGATATACAGTGCTACTCAATTGTTACTCAACATTCTGTAATAACTTGTATGGAAAAAGAACCTGGAAAATAATAGATACAAGTATGTGTATAATTAAATCACCTTGCCATACACCTGAAACTAACACAACATTGAAAATCGACTATGAAAGAAAGTGAAAGTTGCTCAGTCATGTCCAACTTTTTGCGACCCCATGGACTATGCAGTCCATGGAATTCTCTAGATCAGAATACTGGAGTGGGTAGCCTTTCCCTTCTCCAGCAGATCTTTTGGACCCAGGAATCAAACCACGGTCTCCTGCACTGCAGGCGGCTTCTTTACCAACTGAGCTATACAGACTATACTCTAATATAAAATAAAAATTGAAAAAAAATAACGAGGACTTACTGGATAGGACAGAGAACTATATTCAATATTCTATAATCACCTAGAAGGGGAAGCAGTCTGGACATTTGTTGTATTTCTCCTATTGATGTGAATAGATGAGGCGTCCAGGTGGACGCCCCTCTCTGGTCATGTACCCTGATGGACCATCTCTGGGAAGATCCCTGCACTTCACCCCCTCTCTTCACCCTTCCCCACATCAGGAGCAGGCATCTCAGCTCCTGAGGACACGCTCTCACTTACTGTACTAGACCCAGTTCTCCGGGTTTATCCACCTACTGAGTCAATTAGTCTTAATTGTTTCTCTCCCTGCCTCGCCCCCTGCTCGTGGGAGATGCCCTGTTTTCAGTGTGGGTCAGCACTCTGGTAGTATAGACACCTTGGCTAATGCAGGAAGTTTGAATCGAGCTTGTTAGTCGTCCGTCTCCATGTGGTGCTCACTGTGAACATGTAGTCTGCAGCGTCATGATGAAGTTCTGATCTAAATAAAAGGTTGTCAGTATGCCTCAGACTGGAGTGGATTATATAGAAGACAGACAATTCACTACCGATGTAGAAGTCAGTCACATCTCTGCGGATAAGCTGAGGATAAGCTAGATTTATATTGACAAATCACTGTTAGCTTGTAAAGTGCTGTCACAAACACCAGTGCCTCTTGTCTTCTGGGTAACTTTGTGAAAGAGTTGTTACTACCTCATTTTAAAGATTAAGAGAATCAGAAAGTAGATGATTTGTGGCAGCTGCAGGATTAGGTATGGGTAAAAGCATAGAATCAAAACCTAAATCATCCAGTAATTCTAAAAGAATACTCTTTGTGTTTCTACAACTGTTCTGAAAATGTTTCTTGAAAGACACATTACTGAGTGTAATGTGTGACGTTTCACAGTAAAATTAGAAGCAGATTAAGTCATTCTTTTACAACTCTGTGAGGTTTTGCCCCTTCAGATGGGCTTCCTGGTTGCCTCATTGGTAAAGAATCTGCCTGCCAACTGGGGCTGCAGGAGACGTGGGTTTGATCCCTGGGCGGGGATGGTCCCCTGGAGGAGGAAATGACAACCCATTCCAGCATCTTGCCTGGAGAACCCCATGGCGAAAGGAGTCTGGTGAGCCACAGTCCATGGTGTAACAAGGAATCGGACAGGCCTGAGCATGTACACATGCACGCCCCCTCAGATATAAGAATCATTACTTTTATCATGTAACTACCACTCCATTTAAATACTTTCCAGTTAGCAACAATCCTTGAAGGTTTTATGTAAGTGTGGGCTTTATGCAGAGGTTGAGAACAGTGCAGTCTACACCAGGAATCCACAGGAACACGGCAGGGTCCTTCCAAACGCCCCTGGGACCATTCATGTTGGGTTCTAATCAAACTCTGCTTCCTATTCCCTGAGCTCCAGACCTGCCTGAATCTTTTTTAAAGAGGATCAGAATCATTCTCCAGGGACTTCATCAAGATATCCTGAACTAAGATATCTAAGGTAACAGCACTGGGTAATTATTCAAAAATTAATAGTCATCATATTTCAGTTACTGCTAATTTAAATTTTCAGGAAGGTTTTGAAAGCAACCACAAGCTTTTCCTTCTTCAGGCATTTATGGAAATAACCTGTGGGGTGCCTCTGGCAATGAGCTTTGTCCCAGGGCTTTGCTGAGCATCTGTCAGTAAAGGTCCTAGTCATTTGAGCTAGTACCTACTTCCTGCAATTTGAGGTTCGAGTGCTTGTTATTAAGAGTGATCGCATCTGTAACTTCTGAGTGTGTAAAGGACGAGATGTTTTTTATGGTACTGTTGAGGGCGCTGTTCTTTTCTTGACCCATGATGCCCTATTTAATGTTGGTTATTGACCATCACTGTTTACTAAGACAAGAGGGGCTGTCCTGGTTCGCTTGTCTGAATCTGTCTTCTCTGTGTCTGTATTACTCATTCTGTGTCTCATTAAAGCAGTGCTGTCCTACCAACATAAAGTAAAACTTTTTGATGGTGTTTACTTAGAGGGTTCCTCCCGAACACTTACACTACAGAAAACTGAACAGAAATATGGATGGCGTGACACTTTTTAGAATTATACCTAACATCTCCTTGGCCATGTCACATGCACTGCCTGGAATCTGTAGTCTTGTATTTTATACAAGTCTAAAGACAGTTCTAGAAAAATAAGGGCATCCGCTAAAGTGTCTTTTCAGTTGGCATTGATTAACTGGCTTTAAAATTATACCTAATTTTTATTGTTGTTTTTCTTTCATTCCTAAATCAGTTCTCATCTGTAATTCTCATTCCTCAGACAGGAACCCCTGAAGTCCTAGAATGATAAATAAGTGTTTACATATTTTATACCTCTCTGTTTAATATTTTTATTTCTAATTGAATGCAATGAAGAGACATTTTTATTTATATCCTGTTCCCCTTACTCCATTATCAAAACACATTCAGAACCTGTAATTGTAGATAACATTGTAGATAACATTTTTCGATGAAAAAAAAAAATGTATTGGTCCCTTCCTCAGTATTGTCCTACTTAAAATCTTGATTCCTTTCAAGATTTTATACTGGGTCTGGCTTAATCTTTGTTTTTTCTCTGATTAATTTTTAAACTCTCCCTTTCCTGCTTTAGTTACACGTCCTCCAAATTAGAAAAATAATGAGATTCTCGTCTATATTGAGAATAGTGAGGGGATGACTTCACAGCTTGCTAGGTCAATTCTGTTTGTGCTATTTTAACCCTTTCCTCTTGCTTCTGTTTATTATGTATCCCGACTCTTCCAGTGCTTGATGTGTTGTCCTTGATGATATCCCAAATTTTTACCTTGTGTTTATTTGGTATTACTTGCATGAATAGATATCGTCAGAGGGATAATGGCACCTTTATTTATGAAATGTTTTAAAGTTATTCAAGTTATTTGGTCTATGCAAGCCTATCATCCTGAGTGGCATCATTTGACTCCTATATTTATTTACATGATTTGTCTGTATTTCTCTACTGATCTTTCCAAATGAAGTCTGGGTTAAATAAGCATTATGCTGCTCTGATCTTACTCACTGTCTTTCTTTGGCCTGAAGAGATCTGGCCTTATACACCCAACTGCTGTAGCTCACTCAGAAGCGCCGGGCTCAAATGTCATCGTCACTTTAACACCTTCCCCTTCACAAATGCAGTGTGTACAGAAAAAGACGTGAAGAACAATAGTTGTATGTCAGGCAGCTCAGTGAAGGTGGCTGTTGATGAGACTCAAGCAATGTTAAAACAATTTTTTTTTTTTTAAGTTTCTGTATGTGCCGGGGGTGGGGGGTGGTTCCTGGCATAGCGTGCAGATAATAACACCAATTAAAACATTCATATCGCTGCATCGGCACTGAAGGAAGAGCAGTGTCGTGAGGCGATGTTGATGCGGGAATGCAGTAGGAAGGGCTGTAAGAAGCAACTGAATGCCCTGGTAAGAACCTAAAAGCAAGAGAAAAAAGGCTCATAAATGAATCCTTGGTCTCCCCTTGGTATAGATGAGAAAGAAGGATTCAGAGTGAAGTCAAAGTAACTTTTTTTTTTCAACAGAATCATAAAAACTGATTGAGTAAGCAACCCAACAGAATTCTTTATCCAAGAGCACAGAGCGTCTTTGTGCTGGGCTGCCCAGGCCTCCCAGGAATCGTGCTGCATGAGTGAACCTACTATGTCAGAAACAAGAAGACGCTGTTGGGATTTTGTGTTAATTTCTCACCAAGAAGTATCTGTCGTCTTTGAAGGGAGGGCTTCAAGCTTTTAAAACCAGTTATGGTTTGGGCGTTTATCAACCATTAGTGCATTCTAGAAATGATACTGATTTAAACAGTATCACATATTTGAACACTGAATGTTTATGATTCTAGCAATGTAGGGGATAGAGTACTTAAAAAAAAAAAAAGCAAGTTTCTTGCACTATTCATTGTCAGTAATAGATTTAAAGTCTAGCGTTTGTTGAATGACTCAAGACTAGCCACCTGTCAAGTCTACAAGTCAATGTTAGGAAATATTATTATCCCAAATGAAGAAATAAGGACACCAAACCTTGGGATGGCAGGCATACTGAGGACCCCGTAGCCCATCAAAAGTGACCTAACCAGGATTGGAGGCCACCTCTGTCTGTCTGGATGGATAGAGCGGGTCAAATTCATTCAGTTCAAACGCACACCCTTTCACAGACACGGTTTGTTTTCATGGTTCATTTTCTATTCTTAAACATCTTGGTTTTACATTTTCTTTGCTATTAAATGTTTTCAGTATTAACAGTCTTTATTGGTTTCCTCAATACACTTTATTCAAAAAAATATGTATCTGCCAATGATAGTCCTTAATCATGCTGAGGAATGTCTTCACAATTAGTTAAATTTAACTCAGGGAAAAAAATAGCTTTACTTTAGTGATATTTAATTTACAATATAGTTAGATTTTTGTTGTTGTTGTTCAGTTGATAGATCATGTCTGACTCTTTGTGACCCCGTGAACTGCAGCACACCAGGATTCCCTGCCTTTCACTATCTCCTGGAGCTTGCTCAAACTCCAGTCCTTTGATTTGGTGATGCCCTCCGAATGTTTCATTCTCTGTCACCCCCTTCTCCTCCTGCCTTCAATCTTTCTCAGCATCAGACTCTTTTCCAATAAATTGGTTCTTTGCATCGAGGTGGCCAAAGTATTGGAGCTTCAGCATCAGCATCAATGAATATTCAGAGTTAGATATTTTAACCTAACCAAAATAGCTTTCCATCTCATCGAGTAACTTCAATAAATTTAAAAGCTTGGAGACTGAAAAGATCCTATTTTAAAAGATCCTATCAATATGTGGGTGGTATGATTTAAAGAGTTTAAATAGTTAGAAAGTAACATACTTAGCCAAATCAGCCCGAGATTAGTAGAACATCTCTGTTGGTATTTAGCATTTGAATATCAAATTGGGAAAAGACATGTCCAAGCAACAAAACTATTGCAGCCCTGGGGAGTAGCAGATGAAAACATATCTAAGTACCGTCCTAACTTAATTTTAAAGAAAACACTTAGTTTTTTTTCTAGATAGGCCATTTTGTATATGGAATTTATTCATGTATTATATCTTCAGTATAAGAATTCATTCTCAAGTAAATAGATCAGCTATCGATAAGAATTGCATCTCTGGGGTTGCAAGGTACATATTCTGTTGCTCGCAAGCATCAAATGTGTGTGTGACCTTGGACATCTTGAGTTTCTTTACTCACCTGTAAAATGGAAATATCAAATGTTACCTCTGTCCTCAGGTTTTAGGAAAACTGAGTTTATGTTTGTCATCATCATTATCGTCATCACTGCATCCCTCTTATTATTGTTGGCTCCCCTAAGAGGTATCTTTGGTAACTGCATCAACACAGTCCTTGTGCTACTGAAAACTCCTAGTTTGGAAATCAGATACGTAAAGTTCTATTCCAATTCTTGTTGTTTTTTTTTTGTTTTTTTTTTCCTTGGAGTATAGTTGATTTACAAAACTGGTTTAGTTTCAGGCATACACCAAAATGATTCTGTCAGTTATTTTCCAAATAGTATTTTTATAATATCTTGAATATAGTTCCCTGCAATATATATGTGAATTGTTATCTATTTTATGTATGGTAATATGCATCTATTAATCCTAAACTTCTAATTTATCCCTACCATCTCTCTTCCCCTTTAGTGATTGTAAATTTGTTTTCTATGTCTGTGAGTCTGTTTTTGTCCTATAAATAAGTCCATTTGTACTATTTTTTAGACTCTGCATATAAAAGACATCATATGGTATTTGTCTTTCCCTATCTGACTTGACTTAGTATAATCTCTAGGTCTGCCCATGTTGCTGCAAATGGCATTATTTCATTCTTTTATGGCTGAGTAATGTTCCATTATGTGTTACACACACACACACACACACACACACACATCACATCACATCGTCTTTATCCGCTTATTTGTTGATGTACACTTAGGTTGGTTCCATATCTTGGCTATTATAGATAGTACTGCTGTGTACATCAGGGTGCATGAATCTGTTCAAAGGATAGTTTTCTTCCGATACATGGGTCATATGTCAAGTCTACTTGTAGATTTTAAGGAACCTCCATATTGTTCTCCGTGATAGCTGCGCCAAATTCCATTTCCAGCAATGGTGTAGGAGGGTTCCTTTTGCTCCACACCCTCTCCAGCATTTGTTACGTGTAGACTTTTTTGATGTTGGCCATTCTGACTGGTGAGAGGTGATAGCTTGTTACAGTTTTTATTTGCATTTCTCTAATAATTAGTGCTGTTGGGCATCTTTTCATTGCCTGCTGGCCACCTGTATATCATTTTTGGAGACCGTCCAGATTCCATATATTTTTAAGCTGTGTATTCTTAACTTCTAACCTTTTAGGATCTCAATATCATAGCTCTCGATTATGGAAGGTAGACACCAAACAGTCCTTCTGTTCTCTCATTTTAAGTTTGTTTGAATTCCTTCCATCTCATAGAAAGTTTATCAGTGACATGGAAATCACAAACGACACTTTCTGTTTCTGTGTGGAGTCTTAAAAGATGTGGGAAACATAATGTACATTTGCATTAAGTGAAGTGAAATTCACTCAGTCGTGTCTGACTCTTTGTGACCCCATGGTTCGCAAAGAATTCCAGTCCATGGAATTCTCCAGGCCAGAAAACTGGAGTGGTATCTTCCCAACCCAGGGATCGAACCCAGGTCTCCCGCATTGTAGGCAGATTCTTTGCCAGCTAAGTCACAAGGGAGGCCCTTCATATCACAGCCATTTCATATCACTTGTAAGAGCAATGTCCCCTTACCTTAAAGGCAGATAATTTTCTTCAGATGGAGCCAGAAAGTTGTGATGCAAGAACAGAGAGGAAAAATGAAGTTTAGAGGAAGCTATAAAGTGGGAAGGATTGTTTCTGGCTTTGAGGATGGAGGGAGGGGCCATGGGACAAAGGATCAGAGTTGGCTCTAGAAGCAGAAGATGACCTGCAGATGTGAACTGACAAGGATCCAGGATCTCAGATCAACAACCACAGGAAGTGAATTCTGCTAAAGACCTGGGTGAACCCAGAAGCACATTCTCTCCCAGAGCCTCGAGTAAGAAAGGCAATCTGATTAGACCCATATGGAACATTTAACCTACAGAACAGTTAAATGATAAATTGTCTTGTTTTAAGCCACTATGTGGCTGGTAGTCATTGAAACAGTGTTAGAGACCAGTCCAGGGACAGAACCTAGCAACTGCCTTCATAGCTCCTGCATGGAGCACAGCTCACTCTCTTGTTAAAACCTCAATAAAAAAGTGTTCGTTGTTTAAGGAAACAAAAACAACCTATGAAAACATACAAAAATGGAAAGTCAACAAAATTTTCTATACAACATGAAAGCTGTCCTTGTCTCTCATACGTAATTATCCCTCAGCCCTCCTGATATACCAAGCAAGGCTGAGGTGATGTTTTACCTTGCTTGTAGTTTAATTTAACTGAATAAAGCATACAGCATCAATCTAGAATTTATGTGAGCCTCAGCGTTTAGCTACTCCTTCCTTAAATATTCTGAATCTTTTCAGGAGTTCTTTCCCTACAGTAGAAAATGACTAGCAGCAAACTAATAACTTCTAAATGAATCGGTAATGTGTAAGTACGTTATCTCAGGATGGAGCTGCTCATTGATGATATGGATTTAAAATAACATTTTGATTGAAAATTTTACAAAGAGATCCAAGAGTCCCTGTAGTAGTAATGAAGTTCCCTGAATACAGCCTAAAGCCTGATATTACATTTAATCCCTTGATGTATTATCTAGATGCCTTCATGCTGTCTGGATACAGTAGAGATGAGTGGTATTAGAACTGTGGATTTATATGCAGTTATGTATACATTTCTCTCCATCCTAGTCACGCCTACAGCTAACTGCTTGATTGTAGTCAAAGCAGTTCCTGTTTCTGGGCCTCCACCTCCGTTTTGCAGAGTGAATTTGGACTGAGTAGTATCTGTGTAACCTACCACTGAGCATCTCTTTAACTTGCTTTTACTGAGCAGAGAATGGAAATTGTAATGAGCCAAATGGGCACTGTCCATCTCAGTGGTCCTGAAGATGTAGTGAGAGAGGCACCTATAAAATACATATTTGTGTTTATATATATATGTATATATATATTTGATGCATATATAATTGACTTTCCTGTTGGCTCAGATCATAAAGAATCCCTGGGTTAGGAAGGGCCCCTGGAGAATGAAATGGCAACCCACTCCAGTATTCTTTGCTGGAAAATCACAGGGACAGAGGAGCCTGGCGGGCTACAGTCCATGGGGTTGCAAAGAGTCAAACATAACTTAGCCACTAAACCACCAAGTATATAGTTGTTATTGTGCTAGGTGCCATGAGTCTGTATAATGAGCTGAAACATGAAACAGACTGTTAACTGGATCAACAGGTCAAAGTGGGGTCTGACTGCACAAAGAAGAGATAACATAGGCTCGCATCACAGTGCTGTGGGAAAAAGGAACATGGCTTCTACCAAGTCAGCCCAACTCATGTTCAATGACCAGATGGGCCAGGAGGAATCTGGTGATGCAGACAAGCACTAGTCTGCATAAGTCTTCCAGGTCACGTTACCACCATGTCTTGTCTTAAAATCACATGGTAAGATGCAGAATGCTTTGTAAACAGAGGAGCTACATAGCCGTATTGGTGTTCTGGAAAATTTTCTGGATGTGAAAAGAATGAATGGATGAAATAGAAGAAGGGAATGTGTGATCCATAAGTACCTTTGAAGAGGTTAGTGTAGTATTTTCCTGGGAAATATGGTAGCCTGGACTCAAGAAGTCAGGCTGGGAATGGTGGTGAGGTGAGTGGAACTGGAAAACTTGAAAGGGTAAAATCAACTAGCACATAGATGCTTGTGTGTGGAGGGCGAGAGAGAATGTATCAAGAGTTCTCTTGACTCTGTCTTTCTGTGCAAAGAGAGTTTCTGTGCAGATTTTGCATTCTGGAGTAAAATGTTTTAAAAATCTTACTTGATGAGAATTCATAATTGGAAGGACTCATGCTGAAGCTGAAGCTCAATACTTTTGCCACCTGATAAGACGAGCCAACTTATTGGAAAAAAAAAAGTAAACTCTGATTCTGGGAAAGATTGAAGGCAAGAGGAGAAGGGTGTGACAGATGGTGGGATAGCTGAATAGCATCACTGACTCAATGAACATGAGTTTAAACAAACTCCGGGAGATAGTGAAAGACAGGGAAGCCTGGCGTGCTGCAGTTCATGGGGTCACAAAGAGTTGGATACAACTAAGTGATGAATGACAAAAACATAGTTTAAATAAAGGAGTATAAATTGAGTGGGAGAGAGTTATTCTTTAAGAGGACATAATAAATCACAGTGAGATGTGCTTGTTCAATTATAGAAAATATTGGCTGTGATTATTGTGAATTTCAAGCATTAAGAGACAAGATTAGGAGTCAACAGACTCTCCTGTATTTCCCAGAGTAAAATTTGACTTTGCTTTGCTTTCAGGTCTTCAGTGCAATGTACTGTGTGATTTGACTCATCCACTGAGTCCGTTAACTTTCTCAGGCCCCAGATTTCTCTTTCAACAGTGAGAATTTAAATTAGATATCCTCTCAGGACTCTCATAAATTTATAGTTTATAATTTGCAAAAGTAGATAATGATAAAATAGCTCTTGGGTGATAGGTGTTTTTATTTAAAAAGAAAATATTCTAAATGTTAATAGTTTGTCAGATGTTAATTTATAGACATTTGTGTTTTATAAGTGATCTTCAGACAATAGCACCACAAAATTATAAATCAGTGCAATTTAACACAGGACTCTGAGTAATAAAGTCCCGTGTTTTATGTTTTGGTGTCCCTTATGTATAATTTTCTCATTAAATAAAAATACCTTATTATTAATAGTATGCATAATAAATAATAATAATAGTAGCTTAACAATAACAGTGGTAAAAATGCCTTCAGGTAAAGTTTTGTGCCAGCCACCTTCCCAAGCCCTTTAAATGAATCATTTCATTTCATCTTGTCTATAAACCTATGAGGTGTGTGATGTTATTATCCACAACTTTCTAACGAAGCTGAAATCAATAGAGGTGAGGGAGATTGTCAAGGTCATCAAGCAAATGGATTCTGAACGAAATCTGTATGACTTCAGAACCCAAGCTGTGGACCATTTTGCCTCTAAAATACATTACCTGTAATGGCTTTGTTGGTAGACAATTATAATAACCTGTCATAGGCATTGGCCTTTTCTTCCCATGAAATAACAGTGTCGGCACAAATCAACTTATTTACCTGATTTGGGGGTAAGAGGTGAGGAATCAAAAACATAAATCAAAATTGTTGGAATGGACAAAGCTAGAAAAGTGGAAAAAGAAATGGAGCCTCCTCTAGGCTACCTCTCCTTTCTGTTTGAAGTAAAGGCTGCCTACATTTCCATTCATTTTGTTAATTCCTGCCATATTAATTACTCCCATGCTAATGTGGTGAGCAAGCCCAGTCACTTCAGTGAGGAGAACTCTTCTGGGAGTGCTCCAGGGCCTCAGGCGAATAACTGTTCTGGGGTTTTCGAGTCTTTCCTGCTCACATGAGTGGTCAGCTGACTGGTAGACATTCGTTCTTCTATGCAGAGAAGAGCAGAAAAACAGAGCAAATCAAGATGAACACTGAGCTCCTGAAAGCAAAGTATTTTCTGCAGAAGGGACTAAAAAAAAAAGAAAAAAGATTATTTCAGATCTTCCTTGTAAAGAACTCAACTCAGTGCCAAAGCTCATAAAGGGATGGACACACACAGTGCATATTGGTTTCCCCAAAATCTGACAGAGTTGCTGGTACTCAGCAGCATCAGGTAAAGATTTTTTTGAATGAAAAAAAAAATGCAAAGCTTTGACTTTGAGCACTGAAGAATTGATGCTTTCAAACTGTGATGCTGGAGAAGACTCTTGAGAATCCTTTGGCTAGCGAGGAGATCAAACCAGTCAATCCTAAAGGAAATCATCCATCAACCCTGAATATTCATTGGGAGGACTGATGCTGAAGCTGAAGCTTTAATACTTTGGCCACCTGATGCAAATAGCTGATTCATTGGCAAAGACCCTGATGCTGGGAAAGATTGAGGGCAGGAAGAGAAGGGAGTGACAGAGAATGAGTTGGTTGGATGGTATCACTGACTCCGTGGACATGAGTTTGAGCAAACTCCAGGAGATAGTGAAGGGCAGGGAAGCCTGGCATGCTGCAGTCCAAGGGGTCACAAAGAGTTGGACATAACTGAGTAACTGAGCAACAAATTTCCGACATTTCCCTGTGCATGTTACTATCATATGCAAGTTTGGATATATATCATTAGTGTGATGGTTTCTACCATATGCTTCCTTACTTGTTAGGGGCTACTCTTCAAGATGGGTTCATAGAGGTCCATTTTCACATAGCAGGTATCTTTACATCAACCATCAAAGACTTGTTGATTTTCCCATCATATCTGTTTAAAAAATCTATTCCTCATGATATTTTCACACTGTGGTTGAACACATATTGTCTGGATATCTGCTAAACATCAGATGCCTTTGAAAAGTGTTGAGGACATTGAAAAATTAACTTAGTCAAAGCCTGTGGCCAGGAAACTTGAACTTGACCTTCACATCTGTGATGTGCCAAACTCAGTGCTAGAATCACCCAGGACATCATGGACCTCCGAATATAGAGGAAACAAGAGAGGCAAATCACTCCCTAACAGGAAGAAAATTCTAAAATAGAGCTTGAGTAAATAAGTGGTCCTCTAGCCTAGGTATTTGGGAGTTCCCTTGTAAAAAGATAACTAAGTGTGACTGGATGAAAAGTAGAAAAATACAAAGAAGCTGAAGGAAGAGGAAGGGTGTAGGTACTTGGAAGGACTGTGGTGGTAGATTTGAGAGGGGGGTGTGGAAGCCAGGTGGGGGACGCGGGTGTGGACATAGTGGTGTGGGTGTGGGTGGGAGCATGCATGTGGGGAACATGGACGTGGGGTGGGAGAAACACAGGAGCCAGGGTGAAAAGAAAGGGACTAACTTTCACTGCAGCAAAAGGTGATTGTGTTCATAGATCTCTGTATTTGAAGATAAGCATCTGATTTCAGCCACCAAGATAGCCAAATGTATAGTTCTAAAGTGATATTTAAAACTTGGATTTTGCTCTTCATTTCATCCATTTGGGACAGGTCGGTAAGCATCTGAGAACGTGGCCCTCAGAAGCTAAGGGGTTTTCTGTATCTATTAATTTAGTGCCACACAACTACTCCCAGCCAGTTTTCTCTACACATAAAAAGGAGTGAGGGTCTATAGTTCTAACTTGTCATTTTAAAGCACTGTTTCCTAAAAGCGTTTGTTGATCAATAAACATACTACACTTTCCCAAGAAGTCCCTAATTAAGGAACGATTTCCTCCTTGGCACCTTTTCTAACCTTCTCAAAATATTTTCCTATATAGTGTAGATGTGATCTAATTTCTTATATTGATTCAAGTAAATCAATATAAGAAATCAATATATACATATATATGCAAATCTTTAAATCAATGTAATCTATGCTGATGTCACTTTTGTAGAATTTTATTTTCATGGTGGGTATAAACCTCCATTAATAAGTGGGAAGAGGGGACAGAGGAGCAGGGGCAACCTTCTCAGACCGGAAACCAGAGTCTGGGTTCACCCCTTAGCAGTCACATAGAACCCCAGGCAATGCCTTCGTTAGTCATCATTGATTTGTGTTCTGGTTTACTTATTCCATAAGCAAGCCATGAACACCTTAGTACATGTGAGGCAAGCCTTTAGGAGATGAAAAGATGACAAGGGGGCGCACTCCTTAACCATCCTGGCAGTGGCTTGTAATGAAGTTTATATCACAAAGAAGTTCCATTCTTCCTGATTGTCATAGCCCTCCTTCTTTTTGTGACACTTGAGCCTTCTCAGTGGTTTGGAATTGAAAGGGAGCTCTGTTTCACTGCTTTGGAAGACTCTCATCTCTTCCGTCTGCAAGCCCACTTTCTTTCCATGTTCTACCATCCTTGCCCAAGGCCCCGTTCTTCACAAAGCAGTCAGTAGGTCTGTCTTCTTGTTGCACAATTGGAGACATTCGACATATTTCTTAGCCATTTATGCATGCATTTACACTCTTGTACATGATCATTCAGATAAAAACTACATGGGAGAAACTCTCTTAAACACTAAGCTATGTGAACTTGGACCAATTCCAATAATTTATTCTGATTCCATATTTCTTATTTGTAGAATGAAGATTTACTTCTATGTACCATATACTCAATAGCTAAGTTTTTATCTTTAGCCGCATTTTGTTTATTTTTTTTTTTTAAATCTTTATTGTGTTTTGGGATATTGTTTATTTATAAGGTTGTGTTAGTTTCAGGTGTATAGCAAAGTGATTCCGTTATGCATAAGTATGTGTGTGTGCATGTGTGTGTGTTAGTCTCTTGAGTTGTGTCCGACTCTTTGAGACCCCATAGACTGTAGCCTGCCAGGCTCCTCTGTTCATGGAATTCTCCAGGCAAGAATACTGGAGTGGGTAGCCATTCCCTTCTCCAGGGGATCTTCCAGACCCCGGGATCAAACCCAGGTCTCCTGTTAGAGGCAAATTCTTTACTATCTGAGCCACCAGGCAAACCTGGTTATACATATATGTGTATCTATTCTTTTCAGACTCTTTTCCCGTATAGATTATAACAGAATGCTGAGTAGAGTTACCTGTGCTAAACAGTAGGTCCTTGTTGATGATCTGTGTTACACATAATAGTGTGTGTATGCAATCCAAATCTCCTAAATTACACCTCCTTCCCCATATTTCCCCTTTGGTAATATACATTTGTTTTCTATGTCTATGAGTCTAATTCTGTTTTGTAAATGTGTTCATTTGTATAACTTTTTTAGATTCCACATATAAGTGATATCATATGATACTTATATTTATCCATCTGACTTACTTCCCTTATGATTACACAGAGTTGATGCATAGAAGTTTTCTGAATTAATAGTAACTGAATGAGTAAGACTTTTTTTCAGTACTCACCTGTGAAGTTCTGCTTTATAAAAGTAAAACTATTTAATCAGCAGATGATATATTATGTTTATTAATATAACAGATGACAATTTTAGGTATGGTAAAATAAAAACAATAGAGGTATATCTGTGTAACATAAAGCATTCAAGAGTTCTCAAAGACTTTTTACTTTGAAATAGTTTTCCACCAGATAACTGATAAATGACATAATACCAGAAACGGAGGCGATTTCTCCAGTTTTGGTGCCCTTGTGATTTTCCATTAGATGCTTATTCTTTTGAAAATATTGGTGGCTACTACTTTGATTCCATTGAACTGATAACTATTCAGAAGGCCCAGTGAAAAATTAGGCAAATTTTATACCTGAAGTCTATGTAGTTTATGAATAGGGTACAGTTATCTTACTAAAATGACATGCCATTATGAAAATTTTCATAGAGTATCAATAAGAATAAAACAGATAACTAGCAGGTAAGATATTCTGGATAAGTTACTGTGCAACTCCTTATGTTCATTCTGGTTGTTGCCAACACACTTTTTGTTGCTAGGCAACCCCAGAGTGGATACTGCCTCAAGTCTCCAAGAAGAAAACACAATCATTGTATATTTTAAAGAAAAACTATATTAGGTTGCAAATTATTAATATAATTGCCATTGGGGAAATGCATTTTTTCAATGTTCTTTTCAGAGTCTCAGAATAGCACTGTGTGTCTGTGTGTATGTGTGTGTTTATATATATAGATAAATATTTTTATAAATATTTTACATTGTAGCATTCATTGAAATACATATGAAATATTTTATTGTAAAAAAGGACATAAAAGTATTTCCAGAAATGGATTTTGTAACTTTGATTCTTTAAACTATCTTTGTATTTAATGGCATATATGCTTCTAAACCAGCAAAAAAATTGGCAAGTTATTTTTTATGAATTTTTGTTACCCCATGGACTATAGTCCATGGAGTTGCAAAGAGTCTGACACGGTTGAGTGACTAACACACAAACACTCATGAGCCCAAGAACAGCCCATATTCGAAGCTCCCAGTATAACTTTTACGGTTACCTCTGCATCCAACTACCTTTCGGTCAGTACTGGACTCTGCCTCCATTATGGAAAACAGACAGATTATTCAAAACTCAGCTAGAGCTCCGTCCCTTGATGCCCATCTCACTGGGAACCTCCTTCTTTTGCAGTTACTTGGATGCATGTTTAGTAAGTTCTTCCCTTGGCTTTGTAGCCTTCTTGTTGCCATCTACTCATCAGTTATCTGGAGAAATACCGTTTTCTGTGGTGTTTCTACTGTAAACAAAATTAGAAGCATGGTTGGGAGAAGAGAACGTTGGAGCTTTGGCAGGGCTTCAGAAGCTCACCTCTAGTGTGGGGAGAAGAGGTTTCCCATGACTCAGGCGGTTTCCCTGCGGCAGCGCATGGGGTTTGAAAGCCATAGACAAAAGAGGGTACAAGACAGATCTGACTGGCCGTGCACTTTTACATGCAATTAACCCAAACTGATTTGCCGTTTAAAATCGGGTGAACATATACAATTTGATAATCATTTTGCTAGTTAAGTAAGAAGAGATGTGTTAATATTCACTTTCAAATCAATAGGGTGGAACAAAGTTTATTCATTATTTTCTGCAGTGTACAGGTAGACAGTGTTACAAAGTGTCGTCCATGGCTTGTACCTTTATCTGTATTTCTACTATGTTACTTATTGCAGTGATATTCAGGGGTAACTCTGAAATCTAATTTTTGAAAAAAGTACATACTATCACAGTTTTGCTCTCTAGGGCATGGTTTTATAAAATGCCTTAGACTGGGACCTTCCCAACAAAGGAGGATTTATTTATGCTTATAGTGGCAAACTGCCCCTGCCAGGCTGCCTCACTCACAGAAATAAGACCAAAACCACAATAGCAATGTTAACTCAGAAAAGGTGGATTCTTAAAGAAAGTATGTGCGAGGGGAGTGCAATGGTTTCAGCATTAAAATTACACCAAGCTAGCAATAACATAATATTTTTGATGGTAACGTTCTCAGAGAATCATTCTGTGAAAACACCCCAGTGTGCTGTCCAAGGTACAGAGTGTATGCACCGCCCTCAGCAAGAACTTGAAGAGCTTAAAAAACCAGGAAAACAGAAGATGCAGAAAACGACTGATGGCATCAGCATCTCACTATTGTTACACCTGTATTAGCTCAAATATGAAGCATAGGTTAGGAATGTGAGAATTAGCTAAATCCAGTAGACAAAAATCTTCTTTCCACACTTGTAGAAAACAGTAGTTTAATTTGATATTTTTAGAGAACAGCTTGGCTGGCTTCCAATTTTGACAGAACACTTAATTTGAAAAATTTCTACTCCCTGGAATGCTAATTGTCTTTCCAATTTCAGACTCTTAAGAATACAGAGGGTAACATGAAATTATCTTCCATTTACTTGGGTCCAAACTTGATCAAATTGTAAAAAGGCAGTAGGTCAGAAAATTCTTAATCTCATGCTTGCTTCTTTATGTATCAGTGATCATCTCTAGATTTCTAAATCTGTATATTTTGGTCTACTGTATGTGTTGCAAAAAATAGTGTCATGTCCAATCCCCATAATAAAGAAAATATCTCTTAGTCTCTGTAAAATACAGTCAAATTGCTAAATTCTATGTGCCTCTGGAAAAAAAAAAAAATTGCCAATCTTTTCTTGATTCCCATAGTGGATGTTTCATACAGCTAGCTAGAATAGTATCAAATCTCATATAACCTTTATTACTTATGTGGAGATGGAGATTGGGTGGACATTGCACACAGAATGCTGTCTGCTGGTAACCTAATTCACTGGCAGTTAGCTGCTGCTTATACAATTTAAATTTAAGACCACATGTTGATTTCCTGTCAAGGTCTAATATTTTGACATGTTGTGAGTGGCATGAGAGACATTATGACTGGCCAGACTTAATATTTTAAAGACCTCAGGGTTATGTAGTGATGGCTCAATTGTGTTTTATTTATTCTTGTTTTCCTTCAGGAAAATATCTCAAGTGGAAATTGAACTGTAATCATTTAATAATATTAATTCAAGTATTTCAGATAAATCAGCAGATATTAAGAAACTATTTGCACATGATTCTTGAAGTGGTATTCCAGAACTCTTAAATTGCATGCTATCTATTTAATTAGTAATATATTTAAATCAGAACTTGCTTGCAACATGCATTATTATTCACATCTCAGGGACTGTTAATCCTTTAAATATAGTTGGTAAAAAAGGAGTTCACACATAGCAGGATCCATTATTCAGAAAATAAACAGCTGCTAAAAGAGTGTGTCTTCTTTTTGTATGGTACCTTACCCCATAGAAAAATGATTGGCACAGTATGGTAATCACCAATAAATAATTGAAAGATTATGGATCTATGATTATATCACTGTGATAAATAATGCAGTTTCCCAGAAGACTGACCTTCATTCTACTCTCAGCACAGACTGAGTTCATCATATAGAAACCCACGGTACCAAGAATTCTGGATGGAAAAGGGACCATGGGTGATGATAAGGGATGAATTAGCCCTTAGGGAATTATAGAAAGAAGAATTATTTTATGTGTAGAAAATATATCAAACTTGCTGTGGACCTCCCCCCCCCCCCATTTTTCAAGATAGTTTTCAAAAAGAAAATAACAGTATGAGTTTTCAATTCTGTTTTACCCAATAATCCTTGAGTCATTAAGTTGATGGTTTACAATCTTTGTTTTGTTACCTCTCTGAGTCCCTCTGTCTTTGAAAGTTGGTGCTGAATTTGGTTATCATGTCTGTTCACCCAACAGTCTTAGACACAGGATGTTATAGACATGCTTATCCTTGAGAGTGTTCCATAAAATGAGAGTCTGTCTTTGCAAACAGCTTCCTCTTTTGTCTCTTTCTCCTAATAGAGCCAGATATTGAGAAATATAAACCAGTCTAGACTTTTCAAACTATAACCTTAACTACAATGTTACTCTGGCAAGGATATGTAAATGAGATGCCTAATAATTATTATGAAATTTTGGTGTAGCATTAGTAGATGGTATAATTTTGATACATCTTTTGACCTCATTTCAAAGAGTTAGGAGAAGACCGACTGCAGGAGTGTGAACTGAGGTGGAGAAAGCAGGACAGACAACTCTAGAGATGCCTCTGTGCCTTGAATGGTGGCCCAATTGATGGAGAATGATGCACTCGCGCAGAGTCGATGCATCAGTGTCCTCCACTGAATGTCAGGGGATCACTCAGAGCCCAACACCTTCATGTGTTTCCTCATGTTCATGGGGGTTGCATTTTTGAAATGTAGGTCAATCACATTTTTGAATCTTCTTTTTTGCAAATGTATATGTTTATATATGTAAATTAAGACAACATCAAGCTAAAGCAATTTAGTTACTGAGACACTGAAGAAAGGCAAATGTTCGGTATATCATGATAACATATTTAATATCCCAGAACTCAGGTGGAATTGGTTTTATTAAAGTATGGCATACACTTAAAAGCAGTTATGCATTTGTTATTGGAGAAGGAAACGGCACCCCACTCCAGCATTCTTGTGTGGAGAATCCCCGTGGACAGAGGATCCTGGCAGGGTACAGTCCATGAGGTCGCAAACAGTCTCACACATGACTGAGCAGCTAAGAGCACAGACGCAGATGCATTTGTTGTTTCCTCTTAATGAAACCGCAGATATCAGAAAACCAAGTCATCTCATGAGTTCAGATTCTAAAATAGCTAAAGCTGGCAGCATACAAAAAGATGTCAGTACAACACATAAGAATGAATATGTGAGATATTTTTCTTTTAGGCTAGGTGGTGACATTACACTTTTTAGATTTATGTCGTTGTTATTTTAAAGGGGAAATTGAATTTAAACCACAAACTTCTGTGTTTGTATCATCTGAGACTTCTTTGGTCTTAATCAGTATCCTGAGTACTAATATATTATTTAAAAGTTGTAATTGAGTTTCCTATGTTAATTTGGGTTCCTTTTCCACTGAGAATCTTCCAGTATAAATTTTCATGTAGTATTTTGCTATATCATTTATTAGCAGAATTATTCAAAATGTTAAAACAAAAATGTACAGAACAAACCATGTACTCTATAGTTGGAAATAAAACCGACCTAATTCATTATTTCAGAGTAAATAATTTCGGGATCACTTGATTCAGCAAAATACGTAATTATTTTAATAAAATAAATATACATACTTCTGAATTTTAATGGTATGACTTGCAAATCCTAAAGATAAGTAGTTTATATTAAGAGGTGACCTTTCCAGCCAAGTTCTCATCAGAAATTTCAGACTTTGCTTTGGGGGAGTCTGATAGAAATATAATGCCAACTGTGTATGCAATTTAAAGTTTTATCCACATTGAAAAGTAAAAGAAACAGGTGAGGTTTATTTTAAGAATATATTTTCTTTAATGTAGTATAGTCTAAATACTGTTATGTCAACATATAGTTGATACAAAATGACGAATAAAATACCGCATGTTATTTTTGGGCTAATCTGTCAAAATCTGTCATGAAGTTTACATTTCCCATGTCCCACCTTTCAGAAGACAGTGAGGTGAAAATGTCAGTTGCTCAGTCGTGTTGACTTTTTATGACCCCATGGACTGTAGTCCCCCAGGCTCCTCTGTCCATGGGATTCTCCAGGCAGGAAGAGTGGGTAGCCATTCCTTTCTCCAGGGGATCTTCCTGACCCAGGGACTAAATCCAGGTCTCCAGGTTCTGAGAACCTTGCCCCAGTGGTCCCGACTTCAGGTGACTTTTTAGCTCCTGAGTTGGATAGCCCAGCTCCAGCTTATCTCAAGTTTCGTTGTTGCTGTGACTGTTTCTAGGTAATTTTAGTGTGTGGAAATCAGCTCCAGGGGTTGCATATACTGACTCTCAATCTGATAACAAACATATCTCTTGGACCACCCACCTTTGGCTTTGAGAGGTAATATGCTTTCTGCTCTGAGTGTAATGCTTTCTGTGTGGGCCCCAGACATTTCCTTATCAGTTAAAAACCGATAATGAAACTGAGAATTGACACTAATATCACAAAATTGGTCTTAGATAAGTTGATACATTTGTAAACAAGCATAAGTTAGATATTTCACTGTTAGCGTCTTCCCGCACGTTTCCTAGAAGATGACATGAACTGTATATAATAGGAATAATGCAGTTTGTCCATGATCACTCCTTGCTATTGTGACAGATCTTAATTTAATACTTCTTCCATAACTTGGTTTGCCCACATAACCTGGTTTCCCCAGGTCGAGTCATTTTCATTGCAGAATATGCGCTATATGAAAGTTTACTTGAAAAAATATGGACAAACAAGAAGCAAACAAAATGTCACTCTTATATCAAGATATTTATAAAATATTTTGATATATTTTCCATCCATTTTTTCTACTTTTCCATATGTATGATAGTTCTAAAAATAAGGATTTCATTCCTGCTTATCATTCCTACATGGCTAAGGGTGGGACAGAATTTTGGGAGATGATGGATATATTTATGGCCTTGATGGTGATAATGGTTTGAATGTCAGGTATACACTTATCTCCAAACTTATTGAGTTATGTACATTAAATAGGTACATCTTTTCGCATGTCAATCATACATCAACGAGGTAGCTTATGTCTGTATTTTAAACCACTGGGTCGGTTGGTATTTTAAACTACTGGGTTGGTTGGATGGCATCACAGACGCAATGGACATGAGTTGGAGTAGGCTCCGGGAGTTGGTGATGGACAGGGAAGCCTGGTGTGCTATGTCCATGGGGTCGCAAAGAGTCAGACACGACTGAGCGACTGAACTGAACTGGTATATATACATAAAATGTGAAAGTGAAATGTTGGTCGCTATGTTGTGTCTGCTGCTTCACCACCCTGTGGGCTGTAGCCCGCCAGGCTCTGTCCGTGGGATTCTCCAGGCAGGAATACTGGGGTGGGTAGCCATTTCCTTCTCCAGGGGACCTTCCCAATCCGGGGATCAAAGCTGGGTCTCCTGCACTGCAGGCAGATTCCTTACTGTTTGAGCCAGTAGGGAAGCCCCAGTATAAAATGTGTAAATGTAAATTATGGTTACATTTGAAACATTTTTATTTACTGGGAAATTAATGAGCTTTAATTCTTACAGTTTCATTTGTTTTCCAGCCTCAGGAAATACTGTATTAACAAATTATAGTTGCTAGAGAAGATTGGTTCAGTGGTTTTGATTTTTGTTTTCATTTTAATATCTGTGTGTGCTATAGGGATTTTAATTCTGTGTCTGCATTTAGGTGACTACTTACCTGTACGTGACCAGTCAGGATATGACACCCAAGGAGACTGGGTGGCCACATGGGGTGTGGGGCATTGTAAGAAGAGCGCAGAATTTGAGGTTGGACTTGGTCCTGTTCTGTGCTCTCCATTATGCAGCTGTGAAGCTTTTAGCAATTTCTTCTCCTTGCCAAAGCCCTTTTCCTTCTCTAAAAATGAAAATGAGAGGCCAGCCTTCCAGAGTCTTGAGGATGAGTTATGTGCATGAAGTGTTTGGTCCTAGATTGTACTCAGTCAAAAATGACCATTTTATTGCTACCAGTTGGCATGAACTTTTAATGCAGCATGGTATTCGTATTTCATATTTCTAAATATGACTAGCTGTATATCTGTTGCTTCTCCTATGTCAAAGTTAGCCACCTTCAAAGAAAATCTTCAGCTGGACAAAGTATTTTACTCTGCTTGTGACTGAATACACTCCTTTGCTATTTTTAGAAGACAAATTATTTATTCATTTGGCTGTGTTGGATCTTAGCCATGGCATGTGGGATCTTCAAGCTTTGTTGTGGCATATAGGGTCTAGTTCCCTGACCAGGGATCGAACCTGGGCCCCCCTGCATTGGGAGCACAGAGTCCTGCCACTAGACCAGCAGAGAAGTCCGTCCTTTGCATTTTTTTAATTAAAAAATTGAATTTGAAAATGTATATTAGGCACATTCCATGTGCTAGGGTCAGATAAGCAGGACAATAAATCCCCACCACCATCCAGCTTAGAAGAGATAAAGGAATGCCATTCAGTGATTATAATGCCAAAAGTCTATGGGAAGGATAAAGTCCTCTGGACCACAGGAGGATACAGTGTGGAAGGGATAGAATTTCACCATCAGAAGTCACAGTTACATCTGGGCTATGTCTTAGAGGTGAAATTAACTATTAAAGGAGCAGAAGATCAACAGAGATGTGGGGAGAACTTATGAAGACAGTGTAAAAGACCATGCTATACTTGGAGAACAGTACTGTTGGGAAGTGAAGTCTCTGGTGCCAGTGATGAGAAGTAATGTAAGGACGGTGATCGTGGGTCACGTGGATTATAGGTGAAAGACCTGGACCATCTGGTGAGAAGCACAGGCTTAGAGGGAGTGAGGATAATGGGCCAGAAGCATTTTTAAGTGTTGACAGTGGCAAGGAGCCATGACGAGTGATCTGGGGCAGGCCGCTTCACCTCCCTCAGCTTCATGCTGTCATCCATGAAATGGCTACAAGATTAGCGCCTATCTTTTAAGGACGTTGTGAGGATTGAATGAGATGAAAAGATCCATCTTGCCTCTTACACATTTGATGACTAATGATTATTACATACCGAACCACTCATCACCAAATCTAAAAACCAATTCTTTAGTTGTGCCTTCAGCATCTTTACCCTACCAGCAATGTCTCTGCCAGTCTCACTCACAGAGACTGAGGCCAGGGACTTCAGGGTGGACATGAGGCATCGGCATCTTCACTGTGTCCTCAGGCCGTGTTCACAGGTCTTCACCTTACTGACCCTTCTCTCTGCCCTGATGCCGTTTCTCCTATATAGCCTGAAGTGTATCACCTCCATGCTTCCAAGGAGGAAACTGAAGAGGCACATTTTTCCAAGCCTTGCAGGTAAAAAATCCCCATGCAGGGCAATTCCATTTTGCCATCAGAGTTTATCTCTCCAAAAGAAAACATAGCAAATTGATGTTTTCCCCTCTCACGCTCTCCCTTTCTTGTTTCCAGAATTTCACTCATGCATTTAATATACTTTGGTTTCACTGTGTGCATCTGGCCAACAGGGCTTTATACTTTGAGTTGCAAATACCTATTCACATTTCCATCCTCATACTCAAAGCCACAAGTGAAGAGCGCCTTCATTACCTAAGGTAGCACATGAAATTTTATGAAATAATCAGTCACACCTTCAGTCAATACCTGTGACCTTACAGAAGTACACAGCTTTTGTTTTGCCTATTTTTCAAAAGAGTAAAAAAGGTGATACACAGAGAAATGCATAAGGCAATACCAAGCAAAGTGAAAAGGGGTTATTTTAAATGGCCATAACTGAAACTGTACAGTTAAGACAAATTCAGAGTAATATGCAGAGATGAAAAAATATGTAAGATAGGGTTGTTTATGGTAGAGTAAAAAGTACAGTGAACTAAGATTCTGAAGTCACAAGTTGATTCTTTCAACTTGACAAATTGCACAAAATAAGAACCCTGGTTTTTTTTTAAATTTTTTATAAGTGGTAGAATATAGAATTGTTCTCTGTTTCTTGCTCAGAGGCACTGTAAGGGCCTAAAGACAATCCATATTGAATAGACACATACGTAAAATACATATAGATGCATGCTCAGTTGCTTCACTTATATCTGACTCTTTGTGACCCAATGGACTGTAGCCTTCCAGGCTCCTCTATCCATGGGATTCTCCTGTCGAGAATACTGGTTATGGGTTGCCATGCTCTCTTCCAGGGGATCTTCCAGACTCAGGGATGGTACTTGAATTTCCTGCATCTCTTGCATTTCAGGCAGATTCCTTACCCACTGAGCCACCTGGGAAGTCCATAGCATGTGTATGCAAATAACTAGCATACCATCTTATGGTTAAAAAGGATATAGCATATAAGTAGAGACTCACAGATTTTGATACTTCTTGATTTTTTATTGTTCATTAGTTTTTTATTAAAATATAAATTTTGAATGAAATTGACTTAGTAAACAAGTGTATTAAAAATTATTAAATTTGGAATTGTTAAAGTAAAACACTTAATACTGACAAATTCCAAGAACACATAACTTTTTCCTATGTACACTAAACAACCTTAATTTTAGAGGTCTAGATTAAAGAAAACTTGAATAATCAGAATGCCAACCGCAGATCATCAGTTACTAATGATTCTTGTGTTTCCATTCTCAAAAGAGTTTTAAACTTACTTGCATGGCCAAATGCCTGTACTTCTAAACACCTGAATGTATGAATCATTTTCTTTACCAAAAACTATTTGGTAACTTGCTGAGAATTTAAAAGGCTTTTATGTTTAATCCCAGATTCTAGTATACTTTGATGTTGAACTAAGAATAACCCTGGAAAAATTCCATGGTGAAATTTATAAAATATTGTAGGACATTCCCTTCAAAGATACATGATATTCAGCTCCTTATCTTAATTAACGGAAGAGTTTTCAGATTTATTAATATTCTTCTCATCCATAGCAGTTAATAGATTGTCCTTTTTGTTATAACCTACAGTGATGTAATTTGGGAAGCAAAACAGGTCAAATCTGTTTACACTCACCCGGGTTTAGGATCAAAACTGATGATGTGTTGCAAAGACAAAATACAGATTGATGTCAGTAGCCTGTTACTTGTTAGAAGAGCTGCATTGACTTGAGGAAGGTGAATTATATCCCAGTGTCAGTGGGAGATGCCTTCAAAGTAACAGAATCAGAACATTCTGGAATAATTGCCCTAAAGGGATCACTCTCTCTCTCTGTCTGTCTGTCTCATGTTTCTGCATGTTTACCATGGTGAGAATGAGATATCAGTCTCAGACTTTTCAGTAAGTCAGCAAAAGTACAATTGTTTTTTGTAAACAGCACATTTTATTCTATTAACATTATTTTGAATATATCTGACTCAGGTACTGAATATGCAGGTTGTACACACTTGAATATTAGACTAAATAGGAATATTAAATTCCTGAGACATGCCAACTAGCAAATAATTTGGGTGTGGACACTATGGTTTCCCCACTGAGCTCCCCCAGATCTGTAAACTAATCATACTAGGGGTCTTCTGGGGGATGGCTACATCGTCAAATAACTAAGAGAGATAATCAGAAGGAGTGATGGATACGAGACTGACCATACGCTCCACATTTTCGTACTTCTCTGGGTCATGATACTGTATTTTAGCAGCCATTAAAATGCTACTTTCTTAGTTTCAGATTCTAAGACTAAGAGGGAACGAGAAAAGGAGGCCTCCCCCTACCAGCTAGTTCTGCAGTACCTGAGCGCTGCCTATGCCATTTGTAAAGGTTAACTCACAGGTTAGCAGATAACTTAATCTGCTTTGCATGCTTCAACTCACCTGAGATTATTCATAAGGTATAGTGAGCCACCTTGATATGTTCTCATCTAAGAATACTACTTTTCATATACATACATTTCCATTTAACATGATGAGCTCTACCTTCCCTGAGTGACTTTTCCTTGTTCTCTGCTTTTCAATTGTTTTGTTGATTGTTTGAGCTATTTTTTTTCTTGTTTCCACTAAAAGAAAGTGATTTTAAATATCTTATTCATGTGAGAAGGTGACTCTTAGAAAAACAAGATGATGGTGATGCTCTGTAACTGCAGCCCATGTCTGGGTACCATGGAGGAGGGCATCCACCAGTATTCTGCCACCAGAGGGGATGGACACCGCGGACCCTGTATGGTTACTCAGGCTTGTAGAGCTTAACAACCGTTGGAAGATGGATGGATAACAGTGAAAAAGATGTATCAGCTGAGGCAGTATATGGCATGGTGCGTAGAAAGCCGACCACATGGTAGGTTCAGCAAGAAATTGCTTGTTTGTCATTGATTATGCCTTTCTCAGAGCAGCAACAAATATCCTGGTGTGTATTATGACAGGATAAACCTGAACACTCAATGAATGGAGACATTTACAAATGATGCTCTGGCTGCGTTTGAATGCTATTTATTAGCCTTTGTCTAGCCTTTTAAATAACAGTCACTGTGCTTGGACCACAGAACCCTGGCATCTCATTCATCTGAAGGCCGAGATGACTGTGGGTGAAAAGCCTGGTGTGTCACACGCGTACAAAATAAATAGCTGAGTGTAGAGGCAAAGGACAGGAATGATGCCTGCTCTGGGAGAAATAGCTCCTTGTTTGTTGTTGCTCAGTTGTTAAGTTGTGTCTGATTCTTCTCAGCCCCATGAACTGCAGCCTGCCAGGCTTCCCTGTCCTTCACTGTCTCCGGGAGCTTGCTAAAATTCAGGTCCATTGAGTCGCTCATAAAAATATGCAATATTCAGAATATTTGGTCAAAGACAAAGAAAGTAGGCACCGTAGCAGACTCAAAAAGTAAAACATATGCAAATCTGGAGGGATCTGCTTTGAGTCAGAAGGTATTCCTCCACCTAGGAGGGCACTCTTTCCTCTTCTCCTCTGCTTACTTTTTCTCTGGCCTCCATCTTACCACTTAATATACTGTACATTTTTCCTGTTTATCTTGGGAGTTTTCTGTCTACCCCACAAAGATTTTATCCTTGAACATTAACTAGTGTGTGTAAGGCATCCTTGAACATTAACTAGTGTGTGTAAGGCACTTAATAAATGTTCATGAAATGAATGGATGAATGAGTGACTGAATAGAACATGTCATGTACTTGAAGAAGAACAGGGTTTATTTTCATGGTTTTTCAATGCTGTTTATGAAGAGGGCATGTCCTCAGGTAACACTTTGTTAGAGGCAGATGTCCTTTAAGAATATTCATTGGAAGGACTGATGTTGTAGCTGAAACTCTAATACTGTGGCCACCTGATGCGAAGAGCTGACTCATTGGAAAAGACCCTGATGCTGGGGAAGATTGAAGGCAGAAGGAGAAGGGGACGACAGAGGATGAGATGGCTGGATGGCATCACCGACTCAATGGACATGAGTTTGAGTAAACTCCGGGCATTGGTGATGAACAGGGAGGCCTGGCGTGCTGCAGTCCATGGGGTCGCAAAGAGTTGGGCATGACTGAGCGACTGAACTGAACTGAACTGAACTGTCCTCTAAGAAGGAAAAGTGCAGGGTCTTTGTTCCTCCCTCCCTTTGAGAGAAGGTGGGCTGCAGCTCCCCCAGTTTTCAGAGCAGCAGATAGAGCCACATGCTTCTCTCCGGACAGGGTTCCGTTTGGTGAGAAGAGGAGGCTATCGTCCCAGGCAGGTGGAGGCCAGGTCTGCAGTAGAGACCCAGGTCAGCTGCTTCCAAGTGATGGCGTCTCACCAGCTCCCTGTTTGAGAGGTTAGGACAGCTGCTCTGTCTAATTTGGACTGACTCTTGAGCCATTATCTTCATTGCATTAGAACTGCTCACAAACCATGGGACCCTCTTCTTCTTGATAGATGATTGTGATAGACAGTCACCCTTTGATGTTATAACACCTAAATCAATGACCTTAATATCTCCTGAAATTACTCTTTCTCAGCCCCTCAAAGAAGAAATATATATTCATTCCTGTCCCCAAACTTTTAGGATGTGCTCCATAACAGATCAAAAAAAAAAAAAAAAAAAACAGAAACAATAACTCCAATCATGGTTCTGTGATGCTCTGGGTAGATCTAATGATTATTCCAGCAAGTGTGTTATGGATGAAATGCTTGAGTGCTAGAGTAGATCTCATTACCTCATTCTCACTTGGCAAGGCTTTGGCCTTCATTGATAAGAAAATTATGTCTCTTAAATGCCCCCATCTCTGATGAGAAAGACACAAACCAGTCATTCTTGAAGGAGCCTAATGCTATGGTGAGCAAGTCTTGTCTGATTCAGAAGAAGAAATGCTGCCTTCCCCTTAAAGTGAGACTTGAGGGATAATGAAACACCTTATCACTTAAAAATAAAACCCTTGAGTCCTGCCAAAGTGCCTGCAGCTTCTATTCTTAGCCACTTCTTTCTGAAAAGGCAGCAGTGCCCAAGGCCGACTGTAATTGTTACATCTGGATGGAATCTACTCCCGCTGGAATATGGCAGTCACTCCTCTCAGACAATTCAGCTGAGAAATAACCCGAGTTCTCTGTCTGGGCTCCATCCCACTTTGGATAAGAACATGTATAATCTGGAAAACTGGGCTCAAAGAGGAGTTAATTTTTTTTAAGTTTTTATTGGAATATAGTTGACTTAAAATGTTGTGTTAGGTTCAGGTGTATAGCAGCATTAATCACTTGGGTGGATAGATAGATAGACAGACAGACAGATTATTTTTTAGGTTCTTTTCCCATACGCCTGCATGCATGCTAATTTGCTTTAGTCATGTCTGACTCTTTCTGACCCGAGGGACTGTAGCCTGCCAGGCTCCTCTGTCCATTGGGTTCTGTAGGCAAGAATACTGGAGTGGGTTGCCATTTCCTCCTCCAGGGGATCCTTCCCACCCAGGGATAGAACCCACATCTCTTAAGTCTCCTGCATTGGAAGATGGTTTCTTTACCACTAGCACCACCTGGGAAATTCCTTCTTTTCCCACATAGGTTATTACAGAGTATTGAGTGGAGTTCCCTGTGCTACACAGTAGGTCTTTATTCGTTACTTATTTTATATATGGTAGTCTGTATATATCAATCCCAATCTCTCAATTTATTCCTCTTCCCTCTTCCCTCCTGCTAACCATAAGTTTGTTTTCTACATCTGTGTCTCTATTTCTGTTTTGTAAGTAAGTTCATTTATATAATTTTTTTTTTTTTAGTTTCCACTTATGAGTGATATCTGTATTTGTCTTTTTCTATCTGACTTATTTCACTTACTATGATAATATTTTGGCCCATCCATATTCCTGCAAAAGGCATTTTTAAAATTATTTTTATGACTGAATAATATTGCATTGTATACATGTACCACATCTTTATCCATTCATCTGTTGATGGACATTCAGATTGCTTCCATGTTTTGGCTATCGTAAACAGTGTTGCAATGAACATTGGGGTACATGCATCTTTTCAAATTAGATTTTTCTTTGGATATATGCCTAGGAGTGGGGTTGCTGGATCATATAGTAGTTCTGTTCATAGGTTTTAAAATTTAATAGTAGAAAAAGAACAGTGGTGTTTACTAGGTTACTGGTGGGATGTGGTGATAGTAACAAATTCTACTAATGAAAATAGCCCTTTTTTACAATACTTTATTGTCTAAATAAATTCATCTTGATTCTTAGTAATTCTGGGTGAACAGTTGAGATTTTACTGTTGTTACCATTATACAGATAAAACTGTCATTCAAAGATGTTAGACTGATTTGATGATCCCAAGGAACAGAGGAGCTAAGCATGTATTTATCACACTGGAAGCTGGTTGAAATCCATGGAGGAAATTTTCAATTTTCTTTGTATCTTCAACAAGCTCTTCATATCTAGTATCTTACTCTACTCATAGTAGGAGTTCAAAAATTCATTTTTCTATTCATTTAAATGTGCTGTATGTTAGTCACTCAGTCGTGTCCAATGTTTTGCAACTTCATGGGCCTTAGACCACCAGGTTCCTCTGTCCATGGAATTCTCCAGGCAAAAATAGTGGAGAGGTCAGCCATTTTCTTTGGAGAATGTTAATTCCTTGAAAATGCATTAAAACATCTTAGTCCTCAGTAGCTAAGATTGTGAAGGCATACATTGTATGTTTTCTTTGTTTCCTTTCTTTCTTCTTGTATTCCTAGCACCTAAGAAATGCATACTTCATTTAAGTAAGTGAATAAATAGTCAAATAAGCCCAAGAAAGCATGAGCAGGATCTTAATGTGAAGGTAGTCATGAAGGAATATGTACCACAGTAATAAATAGTATCTAACAGCTTTCAAGCAAAACTTGAAAAAAACAGTTTCCAAGCAAAACTTGAAAACTAGGAGAAATACATGTTCATATTTAATACTTATTAAAATTTAAATCTTGATTACTAATTTATTTTTAAGAAAATTGCATTGTATTTCTACTTTTTATAAATTAAAACAGAATAAAATACATTAGGCTACAATAACATTATTTTAAAAAAAGCCTAGTTTTCTTCCCAGACCAAGGAAAAAAAAGTGATTTTTGTCTAGGAGATAAAAACTACTAAGAAAATGAGATATTGATGATATTTGTATGAATAGTAAATAAAAACTTTACTGATTACAAGTTATCTATAATATTAAATCTGATTTTAAATGCATAAATTTGAGTTAAAATTTGGTGTGGAGTTTTTATGCTTTTCTAAAGATTTTATTTACCAAAAATAGGTTCTGCTTGCCATAAAAAGAAAGTTATTGGTGTATTTGCTCAATTTAGCAGTAGTTCATTATGGAAGGCTGATGTTCAAAATTACCATATGCCTTTAAACATGTCTTATTTTTTTGAAATGATTGAAGGACAATTTCATTTTTTTTCCAATTTACATTTAAATTCTGTATGCTGAATCGTTAAGATTATATTCAATAATCTGGCTCCAACTTTGATGTCTAAGAACATTAAGAAAATGCATTTTCAGAAAGATGTGTCCTACTTTTTTAAAATTTATGATAGTTAATTAATAAAGAAATTCTATAAGAGTTTGGTGAACAAGAACCCATATTCATATACAAATTAACATAATAATTATTTGTCAAATGTTACTGAGGAACCTATTACATGTAATAATGTCTGACACAAATATTTGGGTTAAAAACTGAAAAGAATAATATTGTCCAAAGTGATCAAGTCAAAAGTGGTATGTTTTTGCTGCTGTCAACTATGGGTGTTCATATTAGTGTTTTTTTTTTTTTTTATATTATGAATCACTGAGCCAGATACTCTGAATATAAATAGTCAATTTATATATTATTACCACAAAGGACATCTATACAGAGGCTCCCTCATGAACAGGGAGTCCTTGAATACAGTCCCTCCCTCATAGAGAGCATTTGTGCGTCCTTGAAGAGGCACAGAACTGAGAAGCTGGGCTTGGCGTAGTTTAGAACTGAGCTGAATTGTTTTGAGGAGACACAACCTGAAATGAAGATCTTCCTCAACTTACAATGGGGTTGTGTGTTAGGCACTCAGTTGTGCTTGACTCTGTGACCCCATGGACGGTAGCCCTCCAGGCTCCTCTGTCCATGGGATTCTCCAGGCAAGAATACTTGAGTGGATTGCCATTTCTTCCTCCAGGGGACCTTCCTGACCCAGGGTCTCCTGGGTCTCCTGCATTGCAGACAGGTTCTTTACCGTCTGAGCCGCCAGGATTGCATCCTGATAAACAATGGGGTTACATTCTGATAAACCCAGAGTAAATTGAAAATACCTTAAGTAAAAACTACGTTCAAAGTGCCTGCCCTGCCTAGCATGGTTCACCCTGGCTTCTGTCAACACACTCAGAGCTTACATCCACCTGCAGCTGGGCAAAACCATCAAACACAGAGTCTGTTTTAAAATAGTGTGTTCTCCCACAGAGTCCAGAAGTCTGTTCTGTACATCTGTGTCTCTTTTTCTGTTTTGCATATAGGGTTATCATTACCATCTTTCTAAATCCCATATATATGTGTTCGTATGCTGTAATGTTCTTTATCTTTCTGGCTTACTTCACTCTGTATAATGGGCTCCAGTTTCATCCATCTCATTAGAACTGATTCAAATGAATTCTTTTTAATGGCTGAGTGATATTCCATGGGAAGACCCAGAGGGAGCGGGTGGAGAGGGAGGTGGGAGGGGGGATCGGGATGGGGAATACATGTAAAACCATGGCTGATTCATGTCAAAGTATGACAAAACCCACTACAATATTGTAAAGTAATTAGCCTCCAACTAATAAAAATAAATGAATAAATAAATAAATAAATAAAATAGTGCGTTCTGTCATTTGTTGACCGCTGTCCTGAACGTGGAAAAGAACACAGCTTTCTGAGTCCTGAGTGGTCGCGAGTGTGTTGTCTGTTCATGCTGGTGATCTCGGGGCTGACTGGGAGCTGTGTCTGCCACCGCCCAGCATCACTGGCCCAGGAAAAGGTCGCAATTCAGAATTCCAAGTATGGTTTCTGGGTACTGTTTTCCATCATTAAGTGGAAAACTCTTTAGGTGTGAAGCGTCGTAAATCGGGACCATCTGTACTGTGAAATGGTAATAGAATTTAAGGGGGAGTAAATTATTTGTAGTAAAGCAAACAAGAAAAACTACAGAGATAACGTTTCAGTAGAGAGGCGAGTCGAAAGCATGGGGCATGCTCTTTGCGTGGGGGCCAGCTAGGTGCCCAACCAGCATCCTCCCGGCGAGCCTCAGCCTGCACCTGGTCTGAAGTATTCTCTTCAGAAGTCAAGGAGACTGCCTTCCTTCAGGGTCTTTCTAAAGTGTGCATCTAGTTGCTGGGTTGTTGTTGTTCAGTCACTAAGTCGTGTCCAACTCTTTGCAGCACGCCATGGACTGCAGCATGCCAGGCTTCCTTGTCCTTCACTGTCTCCTGGAGTTTGCTCAAACTCATGTTCATTGAGTCAGTGAAGCTCTCCTGAGACCTGTAGCTATTTCATTCAATCACCGTGCAAGCCCCATCAGCAAAACGGGTCTTGATGGTCCATGCTTGGTGGATGGAGGCCCCAAAGCCTTGCACCAGAGCGTGTGTTTTCCAGCACATCCTCTGTGAAATCGATCTGTAAGGATGGAAAGAGGGAAAACAGCCTGTGATTTAGGGACCTCTCACCAGCTTTAGGGAGAAGCAAACAGTGTCTGAGTGGAGAGAACACAGGTGGAGGTGGACAGAGATTTGTGGCCCTGCAGCTTTTTCTTTGAGATAAAGTGGCTACTTGAGGCATCAAAGAACATCCACCGCATTGCATTTGTGTGTAGTATGTGACTCTTCAAGGTATTTGCCAGAGTCCAGAGAAAAATCCATTCATATATCAAGAGGTGGTTAGGGCAAGGGAAAGCTTCAGCTCATATTAAGTAAACTCACAAATGATTAATGTACAAATCAGTATAACAGTTTTTAAAATTCCAATAGCATATCACACATCCCTGGGAGTAGCCCAATGATCAGTTCATCTTTGTAGTTAATCAGAGTTGGGTCTGGTTGTGAGTCCCTGATACTGCCATTCTGAATGGGTCAGCACTCTCTACTCTGCCATTCTTAAGGGGCACACATCCCTTCTTGGTATGGGGATGTCATTTTCTTGTTTCATGATTATAATTTTCATTTCTGTGAATTTTTTGTTTGTTTGCCTTTGTTCTTTGTTTCGTTGTCAGCATTGTGATAGAAATGAATTGACATAAGGATTTTTTTTTTTTTAGTTGAAATTTGAGTCTTGGTCAAATTCCATATGTACTATTTGAAGTATTGTATGTATTTTTTTCTGGGGCTTACCTGGTGACTCAGTGGTAAAGAATCCTCCTGCCAATGCAGGAGATGTGGGTTCAATTCCTGGGTCAGGAAGATTCCCTGGAGTAGGAAATGACAACCCACTCCGGTATTCTTGACTGGGAAATCTCATGGACAGAGGAATCTGGTAGGCTACAGTCCATGGGGTCGCAAAGAGTCAGATACACTTAGCGACTAAACAATAACACTATCTTTCTTTTATCAAAGTGTGATCTGTACTGTGAGTTGAATTATTATTATTATTTTGGCATATTTAATCTCAGATATTCATGCCAGCTTTAGACTTCAGAGATACCATATTCTAAATCACAAGTTTCTGTTAAAGTAATAATTAATGCAATAAAAGATTGAACAATCAGAAAATGGGTGTGTATCTCCAGCATGGGGAAGCTTGTGCTTGATAAAATGAGTCAGTCTTTCTCCTGTAGTTCTAGAGAATGTAGTTTCTGGTATAATTTATAAATTTTATAATTTATTTTCAGATTTACTTATGTAGTTCTGATAGACACTCATCCCTTTATAAAAAGCAAGACCAATTAGAATAATTGAATTTTTTTGGTATCAAAATGTTCTACAGGAACATTTTCTACAATTCACATAATTTGACATTTGTGAGATGCCATTTAATGGATCATACAAGTGTTTTTCTTTCTGCCACATGCCATTTCTCAGTTGAAATTTTGCTAAAACTAACCTGATTATCAACACTAAGGCACATTCTATTTAAATATTATATTGGTTTTACTTTGATTCTTACAATAGTAGAAACATTAACATAATAATCTCAACTTGCAAATAATGATTAAATAAAACAAACCATTTATATATATATATATATATATATATATATATGTGCAAAACACACTCTAGATTCTCTTTATATATATGTATACATATTTGACTGACAGTGAATAGTAAATATATATGTTTTAATGCTAGTTTTTTTTTAATTGAAGTAAGGTTGATTTACAATGTGTTTAGTTCAGATGTCCATCTGTATCTATATTCTTTTTTCAGATTCTTTCTCATTTTAGGAATACAGGCAATAATCTATAATGGTTATCACTTAGTATAGGTTATTACCTATAGGTGCTACACAGTAGGTCCTTGTTTATTTAAATGCTTGTCATCTTAATCATGAGAAGCAGCACAGACTGCCTTAGGAACAGTAGACATTTGTTCCTCACAGCTCTGGAGGCTGGGGAGTCCAGGCCCAGGGTACCCCCAGATTAGATACGTGATGAGAGCTCACTTTGGCTCATAGACTCTTTCATCTGCCTGTGTCCTCACAGGGTGGAGGGGAGAGAGCTCTCTGCGGTGTATTTCATGAGGGCACCCATCCCATTCATAGGGGCTCCATCCTCATGAACTCATTACCTCCTAAGGCCATGCCTCCTGACACCATGGCTCTGGGGCTTAGGTTTCAACATATGAATCTTGAGGAAGCACAGACATTCAGACCTAAGCACAACATTATGTTCATTATAACACAAGTGCTGACACAGATCTGTGCTGTTCACAATTTGAGGTGTGCCTGGATCACTGAGGATTATTTAGAAGCAGATCTAATCCTGTAGGCGGGGGTGGTAGTGCTGAGATTCTGAATTTCTAGCAAGTTTCCAACTGATGCATAAGATGTGAGACACTGCTGAGTAGCAAAGACACAGAAGATGCGATTTACTAAGTGGGTCTTATTTCCCTAAGTAACTTAGTACGTGTTCTTCTCATACTGTTCCCTGAAGGTCTTTCCATCTGGTTCTCAGGACAAATGCCATGATCTATAACTTTAAAAGCATTCTTATTGTTATTTAAGGCATGTATGTTTACATGCTAGTTTGATCACACTGACAAAGCCTTCTAACACATATTTTGTGTCTATGATAGATATGTTAACATGTTCTCATTTAAGAAGAGCAGATCCCTTCTATCTCCTGCTAATTGGTTATTTAGGTAATTTTGTGGCACAAGCGATCATTTGTTTACAACAAAATATCAAAATAGAATAGCATGGAAATTGTACAGTCTGAGAGAGAAATTCCACACTTTTTAAATGCAATAATGAATATCATTATGATAGCATGATTCAATGAAATTTAAGAGTGATGCTTATCTCTCAGCTTCATTAATGGAAGATTAATGAATTTTGTGTACACCACTAGGGCCTTCTATTAAGCAGTGTCTTCTGACAATTAAATAAAAGTCTAGTGCTTTAGAAGAAAAACTGTATCCACAACAGGATAGTAAGGTGTCTCTGGGAAAAGGAGGAGACAATAGGGTGAAATCTGACAGGAACACAGTGTTTTCATTCCTTAAATCATAAGTATTAGCAACAACATTGTTTAAGCTACACAATTGGTTACTGGGTTCTGTGAACTTATTTTCTGTATTTTTATGATTCATTATTTTAAATTTTAATCATAATAAATAGGGTTTACTTAATACATATTACGATTTTTATTATGTGTGTTTCAAAGTTTATATTTAAAGTGAGGAGTTTTAGCTATCTGAAACAAACCAGAATAGCCTGGTTTGCAGGTGGGAAGGCATTTAAAGCTCCTTTAGCGCAGGGGGCCCCCAAGCCCCCAGCGTAGGGCCCACACCTGTGCCTTGCACACACGTCGAGAGGAGAGGTGTGATTCTTGACTAGACTCTTGATCCCTCTTTGAACAGCTGGAGAGCTCTTCATATTCACTGCAGCTATATCTCCCCTACCTTCCATCGTTTGCTGTGTGTTCTGCTGAGATGATAATTTAATAAAACAGTCCAAATATCTTTTTCCTGAAATACTCTTGCGCATGTTTGGAGACGGAAAGTACCTCTCACTCATCCACCATCCTGCCTTCCTCTGAACTCCTTCCACGGCATCTGCATCTCAGGGCCCCTCTCAGCGCTGCAGAAATAGAAGAGCTAGCGTATGGCCCAGCGAGGCTGCTAATTCTCCACTCTAACCCCTTTTCTACAATAAAGCCTTGGATGCAAATAGCTTTTTCTGATAGCTGCATCCCAAGGTTGGTTCACAGTAACTTTGTTTCATTTTTTAATTAAAAACCCTACATCTTTTGCCAACTGAGGTTGAAGCCATCTTGTGCTTGTATACTGGTTTAGTTGATCTGAGTCATGTTTTTCTTTGAGGGCAAGGCTGTAACCTGAACTACAGAAACACCTACTCTTCTTGTGAACTTGAGTCTATTGCCTTAACTTAGTAAAAAATCGGCAGTGGAGATTCAGGTATTTCCTCCTAAGCACATTTGTTATCCCCTTTTTCCCCTTCTATTAAAAAAAAACAAAAAAACAACTCTCATGCTAGAAAGGAAATGTTGTCATTGAAATTTGGTTCTCCCACCAATGAAACAATGCTTATTGTATCTCAGTACAATACATTGAGTCATTCAAGGCTAAACTCCACTTAGATTTTCACTCACATAAAATAAATCATCACCCTGTACTTTAAAATATGCAGTATGATGTAAAGACAAGAAATTCAGTTATTGAGTGGTTTCTTTCATTTTGGTGGATAAAATTAATTTTTTTGTTAAAATATCTAAGAACAATTAAATGGTATAAGGCCTGTAACTCTAAGAAAACCAACAGAGTTCCTTCCTTGAGTTTGGAGAACAAGGAACAATTACATAGTTGAACCATCTTTCTAACAACCTAAAACATACAGCTAATGTTCCATTTCTGAATGTTTGAAATAGCTTGTGGTGTTTTACTTAAATATGACAGGAAGTGGAGTTTTGAAGGCTTTTGACAATCCAACTGTCTTCTTCCTGAACTTGAGATCTAGATTTGTCCTTTGTTTCTAGTGGATGAAATATATGGTTAGTCTTCTCAGAGGTGGATTTACCATCAAATTTCAGGCCCCACATTTTCAGTACCCCATTTCTAATGTGTTCATCTTGTCAAATATTCTTGTAAATGTTAGATATTAAAAGTGCAAATGGTTAAGACCACTGTCTCTTTCCACTTTGACTTCTCCACCACCATTCATCTCATGGTGAATGGCCCAAGGGCATTTTGAGGTCACCACTAAGGAGAAATTCAACTGGAGGAATATTGACTTGTCTTCAGTGAGAAATATTTGTGGGATTCCCAGGTACATGGTGCATAATTAAGATTCTGATAGTCCTGTTGAGAAGTGGCTTTTAGGAATGCTGGTGCTCAGTGCTGTAAGATGAGTGAACAGAGATGAGGTTGTATCATGGTGTGAATAGGTCTCTGGGTACCCGGCACCTGTAGTGCGTGAGTGGGGAAAAACATAATGACTGATGTGTGCAGAGCCAGAATCTGGTCTATGGGAAATGGTTCTGATCATAAGACTTGCAAAGTGATAAGTGAAAGGCAAAGTTCTTGTTGACACCAACCTACACTGTCAGAAATGGACTTGATTATTCACGGATCTTCCCTGTAGCTCAGGCAGTAAAGAATCCCCTTGCAATGCAGGAGAGCTGGCTTCAGTCCCTGGGTTGGGAAGATCCCCTGGAGAAGGGAATGGCAATCCACTCCAGTATTCTTGCCTGGAGAATCCCATGGATAGAGAAGCTTGGCGGGCTGCAGTTCATGGGGTTGCAAAGAGTCAGACAGGACTGAGCAACTAACGCTAACTATGTATCATGTATCCTGGCATGGAATGGAACTTTTTTTTTTTTTCTATTTGTTTATAATGGCCTATGTGATAGCTCTCTAATATGAATCATGGTGAAAGTGACAAAACTCAAATTTAATCTTCAATTTGAGAAAAGGATTTAGAACAATTCATTAAAAGAAATAAGAATCTCTTGTTGTGGGTGTTTAAGAGAGGTTCCACTTGTCTCATCTTTAAAATTAAATATATTTATTAAATACAGAAATATCAGATATATAAAGCATGATAAAGATTAGTGTTGAAAATTATGTTGGCAAAGTGAAACAAATATTAATAAAAAGTTAAATCAGACCAACTCAGTTACTCCTTAAGAGAAAAAGATATATTTTGAATAGAATTATTAGGCTTTGTATTGTTTGATGAACCAATTAATGAAGAAGAGGAAATTAAATATTTGAAAAAAATTTCCACTTGTTGATTTAACCAAACATAATCACATCAGTAATAATAAGACAAAATATACCACAAAATGTGGTTAATAAGTGTCAATGCAAAGAGCATTTATTATTAATCATTTCACATAAAAGTCTGAAGAGCTCTAAAGACTTACTGATCATGAATGCAAATAGTCTGTTAGAAATCTTCCCAAATTTGACAATACAAAAAATTACATGACTTTAACAATAACTAGTTTTGTACCTCGACCAAACTCTCTATTAACAATTATATTTTTAAATTTAATTTGCCATGGTTGTGCGGGGGGTGGGGGGAGGTGAGTACTAGGTGATCTACTTTGTTGACAAAAGGAATTCTTTCAAAAAATGAGATTTAAAGTTCTCTGAAATTTTTTTGTCTGTACTTGAGATGGTGGGATGCAGAGCTTTGTGTAACTTTACTGTTTTCACACAAGAATTTGCCTCAAGTCAGTATGTGACCTGAGCTCTCTCCACCATTATCAACTCTTCTGCCTTTTATCCTTCCCCAAATCACACGACTGAGAAAGTCTGTGCTATCATTAGATCGCTTCAATGTCAGGCTGTCAATTCAAAACCAAAATGTCAAATTTTAATTCCTCACCTTTTCCCAAAACCAGTTTTGCTGTCAATCTCTTAGTCATAGAGGATTAACATCTTTTTTCAGTCAGTTCAGTTCAGTCGCTCAGTTGTGTCTGACTCTTTGTGATCCCATGAATCGCAGCACGCCAGGCCTCCCTGTCCATCACAAACTCCTGGAGTTTACTCAAACTCATGTCCATCCGGCCATCTCATGTCATCCAGCCATCTCATCCTCTGTCATCCCCTTCTCCTCCTGCCCCCAATTCCTCCCAGCATCAGGGTCTTTTCAATGAGTCAACTCTTCACATGAGGTGGCCAAAGTACTGGCATTTCAGCTTCAGCATCAGTCCTTCCAGTGAACCCCCAGGACTGATCTCCTTTAGGATGGACTGGTTGGATCTCCTTGCAGTCCAAGGGACTCTCAAGAGTCTTCTCCAACACCACAGTTGAAAAGCATCAATTTTTCGGCTCTCAGCTTTCTTCAAGTCCAACTCGCACATCCATACATGACCACTGGAAAAACCATAGCCTTGACCAGACGGACCTTTGATGGCAAAGTAATGTCTCTGCTTTTTAATATGCTATCTAGCTTGGTCACCAATTTCCTTCCAAGGAGTAAGTGTCTTTTAATTTCATGGCTGCAGTCACCATCCGCAGTGATTTTAGGAGGGGGTAATATTTGATTTTCTCCCTCCATATCTACTTCAGGCAGTCCATCATGGCTGATAATTTCTAAAAGAGACTCATTTCGACTTCTTGTCATGCTGAGTTAGTTCAAGTTCTTATACTACTGGTTAGATCCTGCAGAGCCCAGTTAACCAGGGTACTCATGTATCCCTTCCAACTGGTCTCTTTGTCTTTTCTTCCTAATCCATTTTCTGTGAAATTATTTACTTATCAAATATGTATAAAACACTCGATGTGTCAAGTCTGAAACCAGTGCGACGAGGAGGGTGAGATGTGTCTGTGCTTTCATAACACTCAGCGTTTATGGGGGAAATAGTTGCCTTCCTGCCGATGCTGTATGTTAAATGTGAGCATCAGGACAATAGGGCAACCATGGGAGAATGAAAAACGCGATGCGGTCCTGGGACTCAGGGCTGGGTTGGTTCCCAGAACTGTGGAGACAGCGGAAGCATCTGCTGACCACTCCTGGGCCAGCTCTGCCCGAAGCCTTTGTGACATCTCCAGGAGGACCTGTTTGCTCTTCTGGTACAACCCCTTAGGAGCTATGTGACTTTGGACAAAGAACCCTGAACTTGAAATTCTCATCTACCGGGTGGGCATGTGTGCATGCTAAGTCATTTCAGTCGTGTCCCGCTCTTTGCAAACCCCTGGACTGCAACCCACCAGGCTCCTCTGTCCACGGAATTTCCCAGGCAAGAATACTGGAGTGGGTTGCCATTTCCTTCTCCAGGGGAGTCTTCGCCACCCAGTGATCGAGCCTGCATCTCTTATGTATCCCGCAGTGGCAGGCAAGTTTTTTCCCTTTTTTTTTTAAACCACTGGTGCCACCTGGGAAGCGCCATCTACAGAATAGGGAGACCAAGGAATAGAGTGAGGCAGAGAAGTTAAAGAACTTGCCCAAGTGGAGAAAAAATTTAGAGCCGTATGCATATACAGAACCAGCTTCCAGAGTCGGCGCTGTTCTGTTGAGGCCAGGCACGTTTTTCCCCATAAAACTTCCCTGCTATCGTGTGGTTTATCTTCTCAAATTCACTATTTCCCCCGAGAGTTAGGTCTGTCTGCAGTCACAGCACGGGGTTCACAAGCCTACCTCTGAGGCTTCTAGCTGAAGGTTCACACTTCCTGATGCCTCTGCAGCTCTTGTGGCTGATTCACTAATGACTGTGAAGCTCTGACTTCTCACTTCTTAGGTTTTCTCATCTATCCCCACCTGAGGGAACTGTGCATTCTCTCTCTTCAGGCGGATCCCTTCCACAATTTCTAAACCAATGCTTTGCTCACCCTAAAAGCTTTTCTGGGTCACTGTGATCATGGCGATCTCTTCATCACCTGAATATGTCTAAGAAACATCAGACATATCTCCCTGGATACAAATTATATAGTATGCTCAGAACTAAAGGAGAAAAAATAAGTGTGAAAAGTTTTATATATTTTGCTTTCCTTCCTTTGTTTTTCACAGCCTTTAAAAACTTGACATTGCTCAGTCCCATTGGCACAGAGATCTGAGTGAGGCCAGGAGTTCAGAACTGAGAGCTCAGGCCAACAGAATGTGTTCTAGAAAAACACCTGACAGCCGATGGGAAGCAAAGGTTTCCAACGACAAGTAGATCTCCCAGAAAGCTGATGTGGAGTAATAGAAATGTCTACAGATAACCTGAGTGCCTCCAACCACTTGGTAATATCAGAAAATCAAGTTACAAAATCCATACGAGAAAACATTAAGTGGGATAACAGGTTTATGCCTGAAAATGTGGCTCTTTATTACCTGTTCATCATTAAATACTGAATAAAGCAGGATTGTTCAGTGGTGAGCCCTGAAATCAGAAAGACCTGGGTTCTAACGCTGTCACCACCCGGGAGCTATGCGAGTAGCATAGTACCGCAGTACTATGTACTAAGCCTGCAGTACCCGCCTCCTAGGGCCCCCTGAGCACGAGAGAAGCCGTGAGGTGTCTGACCCAGTGCCTGGCACGGGGCGGGTCACAGCGCAGGTCACTGCTGCCTGTCTTGTCCTTGTCACTGCTGCGTCATTGCCATTAACGTTATAGCAAAGTTTACTTAAGACTCGTTCACCTGTTTTCTTGGCAATATGTGGAGTCCGAGGGAAGAGACATTTAAAATTTTGTCTTATTTTATTTTTTTGGTTTTTAAATTTTTTATTGAGATATAATTGAGTTACAATGTTGTGTTAGCTTTGGGTGTACAACAAAGCGATTCAGTTACAGATGTATATATGTACATCTATCTATCTATACACACACACACACATATATATATATGCACTGCTGCTATTTAGTCACTCCGTAATGTCTGACACTTGTGACTCCATGGACTGTGGCCTCCCAGGCTCCTCTGTCCATGGGATTTGCCAGACAAGATTACTGGAGTGAATTGGAGTTGCCATTTCCTTTATACAGATATGTTTATATATATACATATATATTTTTTAATTATTTTCCATTATAGGTTATTTTAAGATATTGAGTACAGTTCCCTGTCTTTGTTGGTTTTCTAATTATTTTGTATGTAGTAGAATGTATATTTTAATCCCAAACTCCTAATTTCTCTCTCCCCATTCCCCCGCCCCCTCTCCCCCTGCTTTCCCCTTTGGTAACCATAAGCTTGTCTTCTGTGTCTTTGAAAAGAGGCATTTTTTAAAGAGAGAATAGTCTCCTGCCCTTTACTAAGTTGGATTAAAGCACTGCAGCAAGTTTGACATGTCAAAGAAAATCTATCTTGCAACAGAACCTGCAGGTCTGCCTAATATGTACTCTTTCTCGTGGAAGAGAGGAGTTTATTGGGAGCTGATAAATTGACGATGGAAAGACAATTGCCCTGGCAACACAGAATCTAGGCTGCGTCCTGGCTCGGTAACTCAGTGGCTGGCATTTGAGAAGCAATTTAAAAAGTCAATTGGCTGAGATTGCTAGGCCTTCGCATTTTTCAGTGCTATGATGTCTGAAGGGTCCTCAGTCACTCGGTGGCAGCAATAAAGGTTCTGAGAGGGAGGAGGCTGTCCCTCACCCTGGGGAGCAGCCTCCGCCTCGCGGGTGAGTCAAGGGCATGCAGACCAGCCCCCAAGACCCCTTTGCTCAGCCCTGTGCAAACTTTGCTTCTGTTCTCTTCCAAATTTTAATGAGGAACAATTTGCTATTCTGAACCAACTCATTCTCCATCAGTCTTGATGGTGTTGCAAATATCCTGAGCACTCCTCAATACCATTTTGCATTCATCCAAGTGGAAGTTTCCACACAATCCCAGGGCGTAACTTATAGTTTTTAAAGCAGACCTCTTAGGTGAGCAAAATGCTAGGGCTGCTGGTCGCCCATGTAGACACACAGACTCACAGCATTCACTAAAGCAGAGGTTCGCCTTGGAACCAGAACTGAGAATATCCAGGTCCTTGAGAGATGTCTTAGAAATGAGGATGGGGGTGGCATTAGTGAAGTTCATTAAATGAGCATCTACTATCTTCTCTGCCCCAACATTGCCTGTCTTTTTTGCTGGGACAATCCACTCATCTAAACTATGTAAACACTGAGAATCATTATATATATATGTGATCATTAAATATAAGTAGTATATATATTTACAAGTCATGAATATATAAGATAAGTCCCCATAAAATGAATTGCATTATGTTAGATAAAGATATATTTTCATGCCCGGCCTTTATTTACACTTTTCTTCCAAAATACCTCCCCAAATCTTTAATATTTCTTATTTTCTAGAAATAAAATAGCGTTAGGATTTTTAACCATACAGGAAAATCTTCCAGCCAGAAAACCTGGATCCAATTTTATCTTTTCATCTCTTCCTTTCACTAGATAAACACAAGAAAAATTGCATGCATTAAAACACTCACAGTAAGTTTCAGATTTCTGTATAATAAGCTATACTGTGAAATTCACATCTATAAGAAATAATTTGTTTTTCTTAGTGCTTCCCAATTTACCACATTTTCTGAAAAAGATTTAATAAATTCCTCTAAAGATAGAAAATCAAAACATACCCTTGTAGTATGCATGGTTCAGGTAAATATATTTTAAAGTCCCAATATAAACATTTATTTGTACTTTAGCCTAGTTTAAAGATGTGTGAACTTAAAATAAATTTTTTAATAAATTAAAAATGTTGATACTGACCACCAGCGTAGACCCAAAACAAAAGGAAATCTCAACTTCTACAGACCTGTGAAAACATTCTTCAAAATAGTGTCATAAGGAGGATTCCTCACATTGGGAATATTTACTAGACCCGTGTCAGAGAACTAAAGACCAACTTCAGAAGCCTTGTGCTAATTCCTGCAAAACCTTTCCTCCTTTTTTTTTTTCCTCCAAAATTTCAAAAACCTACCTAGATGAATTTCACAAGTCACTCTGAGATTCGGTCTCATTTCTGAAACAGAAATAAACAGACATCTCTGAAATGGTCAGAGACCATGGTAAGCCAAGAAAGTTTTTATGATATAGTGTTAATAGCAAAAAATGTTACAGTGGTGTCTGTTTTATCTTTATATTGTTTCTTTTCATGGATGGTTGCAACTTACTTTGTTTAGTCATAGATGGGAGAAAAAAGTAGATAGCCAATGAACAGAATGTGTATCTACTAAATTAAAAACTCAATGTGAAATATTGGATAGAAATACTAGAAAGAGCTTTGTTTAAGCCATAGGTAAATTATTTAATCCCTTAACTTTTGTATCTTCACCTGTGTAAATGGGGAATTCACTGTATATCTTCTTAGTCCACTGAGATGGTCCAGTCATGATAGATCCTAGTAGGTATCCAGAAGACCATCTAGTTGATATCTAGCAGATGCTGACTTCCTCTCTTCTTCCCTCTCTTCCTTCCATCTGTCTTTCCTTCCCTCCAGAAAATGGCTAGTCTAGAGGGCAGGGAAGGATTTACCATGATCTGCTGTACGTACTCTTGCCTGGGAAATCCCATGGACAGAGGAGCCTGGTAGGCTACAGTCCATGGGGTCACGAAGAGTCGGACACGACTGAGTGACTTCACTTTCACTTTTCACTTTCATGCCCTGGAGAAGGAAATGGCAACCCACTCCAGTGTTCTTGCCTGGAGAATCCCAGGGACGGGGGAGCCTGGTGGGCTGCCGTCTATGGGGTGGCACAGAGTCGGACACGACTGAAGCGACTTAGCAGCAGCAGCAGCTGTATGTAAGGCTCCTGAGGGGGCACTAGTGTAAAGAACCTTGAGTTTGTTAAAATTTTTGGTTGACTCCGTCTTAGAATATAATGATCAAATGTTTTTTAAACAAATTTATTGGAGCATAGTTGCTTCACAGTGTTGTTAGCTTCTGCTGTACCGCAAAGTGAATCAACTATACATATAACATGTATGCCCTCTTTTTTGGATTTCCTTCCCATTTTGGTTGCCACAGAGCATTGAGTAGAACCTCCCTGCGCTCTATGTAGGTACTCATTAGTTATCTATTTTATATATAATAGTGTATATATGTATACGTGTATGAGTGTGAAGTTGCTTCAGTTGTGTCTGACTCTTTTGCAACCCCATGGACTGTAGCCCACCTGGATCCTCTGTCCATGGGATTCTCCAGGCAAGAATACTGGAGTGGAGTGCCAAGACCTCCTCCAGGGGATCTTCCCGACCCAGGGATCAAACCTGTGTCTCTTGCCTCCTGCACTGGGAGGCAGGTTCTTTACCCCTAGCGCCCCCTAGGAAGCCAGTATATATTAATGATCAGATTTTTTTTTTTTCCTTTTTCCAGCATTGTTACTTGGGAGGTGTTGAAGGAATGAATGAATGTCTTCTCTTCTGGTTTGCCTTAAAATCTACTGTTTGGATACCAGCCTCAGCCTGTTTCTAATTATTTTGTTTGTCTGTTTGGGGCACGATTTATTTTATTTTTCAAAGAAACACACTAAACATTGGGAGAGGAGGAGAGTTAATGCAGAGGCTGGAGAACAGAGGCCTCTTCTCCCCTCTGTGATGGTCTCCATTCTTATCACCCCCGGGTGACACCTGTCCCCAGGTGTGGCACGTTTTAGGGCCCCTGTGAACACTGCAAATGAATGAGCATGGTCATCAACCACACTAAAAAGAAGTTCCAAACACATTAACTGCCTGGAGTTACTAAATCCTGGAGGATTTGAACACAATTAGAGCTGTTAAATGGCCGCTCAGTTTTTATCACGCCGAGGGCTAAAAATGACAGAAACTGCAAGGGAGGCTGATCGCTGAGTGCAAGGACACAGCTGGGCGATGCCGCCTGGACGTGACTGCAATCAATGCCCAGGGAGCTGGATTTGCTGTCCCCTGCATCCTGGGGTGCTCAGAAGGCTGGGTGGTCCTGGCAGGTCGCTTTCCATTAGTAAAAATAAAATGCAACAGCTTCTCAGGACGTGAATTTGGCAAAGTTATTCAAACATTAATAGATCCTAAAAAGGAAGGGCTTGTAAATATGTGCCATTGTGCATTGGGGGGGCAGAGTGAAGGCTTGGCGCCTCCACACCCAGAGTAGGGATCTCGGGAAAAACCATCAGAAATTGTCACGTTAACCCTTAAGGTGTTTTGATTTAGCATGACGGTTTCAAGTTTTACTGGAGGTGTTTTGCTAGAGTAGAAAGCATCCTTCCTGTGGAGTCCGATAAATCTGAGTTCTGTCCTGTCTTCTGTTCACCTACTTCACACCTCTGCCCTCTGGGTCTGGGTCTCATGATTAGAAGTCTCTGAATCTCAGAGTGTGTGAGATGAAGATTTGTTATTGTTCAGTTGCTCAGTCATGTCCAACTCTTTGAGACCCCATGGACTGCAGCATGCTAGGCTTCCCTGTCCTTGATCATCTCCTGGTGTGTGTTAGTAACTCAGTCACTTCCGACATTTTATGACCCCATGGACTGTAGCCCATCAGACTCCTCTGTCAGTGGAGTTTTCTAGGCAAGAATACTAGCATGGGTTGCCATTCCTTCCCCAGAGGATTTTCCCCACCCAGGAATAGAATGTGGGTCTCCTGTATTTCAGGCAGATTCTTTACCATTTGAGCCACTAAGGAAGCCCCAACTATCTCCTCGAGCTTGCTCAAACTAATGTCCATTGAGTCAGTTATACCATCCGACCATCTCGTCCTCTGTCATCCCCCTCCCCTCCCACCTTCAATCTTTCCCACCATCAGGGTCTTTTCCAATAACTCAGCGCTTCGCATCAGGTGGCCAAAGTATTGGAGCTTCAGCTTGAGCATCAGTCCTTCCAATGAACACTCAGGGTTGATTTCCTTTAGGATGGACTGGTTGGATCTCCTTGCACTCCAAAGGATTCTCAAGAGTCTTCTCCAACACCACAGTTCGAAAGCACCAATTCTTCAGCATTCTGCCTTCTTTATGGTCCAACTCTCACAGCCTACTGGGAAAACCACAGATTTCACTATATGTACTTTTGTTGGCAAAGTAGTGTCTCTGCTTTTTAATATTCTGTCAACCTTTGTCATAGCTTTTCTTCCAAGGAGCAAGCGTCTTTTAATTTCAGGGCTGCAGTCACCATCTGTAGTGATTTTGGAGCCCAAGAAAATAAAATCTTTCACTGTTTTCATTGTTTTCCCATCTATTTGCCATGAAGGATGCCATGTAGTTCTTTTTTTTGAATGCTGAGTTTTAACCCAGCTTTTTCACTCTCTTCTTTCACCTTCATCAAGAGGATCTTTAGTCCCTCTTCGCTTTCTGCCATAAGGGTAGTGTCATCTGCATATCTGAGGCTATCAGTATTTCTCCCTGCAATCTTGATTCTAGCCAGTGCTTCATCCAGCCCAAAATTTTGCATGATGTACTCTGAATATAAGTTAAATAAGCAGGGTGACAGTATACAGCCTTGATGTACTCCTTTCCTAATTTGGAACCAGCCCATTGTTCCATGTCTTGTTCTAACTATTTCTTCTTGACCTGCATACAGGTTTCTCAGGAGTGAGGTCAGGTGGTTTGGTATTCCCATCTCTTTAAGAATTTTCCACAGTTTGTTGTGATCCACACAGACAAAGGCTTTAGTATAGTCAGTGAAGCAGAAGTAGATGTTTTTCTGGAATTCTCTGCATTTTCTATGATCTGACAGATGTTGGCAATTTGGTCTCTGCTTCTTCTGCCTTTTGTAGATCCAGTTTGAACATCTGGAAATTCTCATTTCATGTACTATTGAAGCCTAGCTTGGAGCATTTTGAGCATCACTTTGCTTGCATGTGAAATGAGTGCAATTGTGGGGCAGTTTGAACATTCTTCGGCATTGCCTTTCTTCAGGATTGAAATGAAAACTGACCTTTTCCAGTTCTGTGGCCACTGAGATGAAGCTAAGAACATGGGATTGTTGTAAGGACTGGTGAGAGAGAAGTCACACTTCAGATTTGTAGTTGGCCTGCAGTGACATTTTCCTCCCTTCTCACATTTTCCCTTCTTCTTCTCACCTTCCTCTAAGTTGTCAGTAATAAGATATCTATTGTTGTTGTTGTTCAGTTACTGAGTCCTGCCCAACTCTTTGTGACCCCATGGACTGCAGCACGCCAGGCTTCCCTGTCCTTCCCTATCTCCTGGACTTTGCTCAATCTCATGTCCATTGAGTCAGTGATGCCATCCAACCATCTCATCCTCTGTTGCCCCTTTCTCCTCTTGCCCCCAGTCATTCCCAGCATCAGACACCACTTTATCGAGGCATTTTAAAAAGTAGAAGAAAAATTTAGGAAAAACACAGTACAGATGTCCCCTGGGGCAAGATAATGGGTACAGTTTCCCTCATCAGGAAACCCCTCCAAACACACAGAGCATCCAAAGACACCTGCCTCTCTCCTCAATAGCAGTAGAGCAGTCACTGCAGGTGAGGTCCCCCAGGGGCTGGTAAGCTCCCTGAGAGCAGAACTGGGTTGGTTTTTGTTCACCGTTTCACTCTACATGACTGCCAAAATGTTCAATTAAACTGTACTGAATGCGTTACTAAACAAAGGAATTGATAGATAAATGTCATGATATGATGTAAAGGATATTTTCTTCTTTCCAAGGTAAGCTACTCCAAGTGAACTTGTAAATTTTAGAAAGATGACAATATACTGTGCTATGAAACACACACACACACACACACACACACACACACACACACACAGGGCAACAGGCACGGAAATGTGGATATATGAATCCTGTTCCAGCCCTTGACTCTGTCCCATGGTGAGAGGAGGAAGGGATGTCATTCCCAGAGACAGGAACCTGATGGTGGTGCTAATCCAACATAAATGAGATGCCCTGGGCCTTGCTTGTGGGGAGACCAAGTCGGGAAGGACTCGTTATCACTTCAAATCTAGGGCAGACATTTGCATTTAATTTTTAGCTGTATTTTGTAAGCTCTAGCCCTTCTCTAATCCTTAAAATGCTTTCTCCTGAAACCAAATAGAAAACCTGAGTGAACTCGAACCCATTACTGCAGGTGAAGGCCGTGCGTGGGTCCCCACAGTGGTAGAGCCGCCATATTCTTCTTCCATTAAAGTTGAGCCCAGGATTTGAAACCAAGAAATCAAACTTCAAAGCTTTCCCAAATTAGTGAAATCTAATCATGACAACAGGTGGAAACATTAGCCCTGCCTCCCTCAGAGATGCCTGAAAGTGAAGCTAAGTCAGCTCAGAAGGGCTTGGGGGATTCAGTTTCTATCTCTGCTTTTTCTTCTTTAGATGCAGAGTTTGTGGCAGAAACGATGAAAATCAACAATTTCCCAACTACTCACTTCCTTTATTCTTAATTCCGATTTTCTTTGAGTGACTCCATCCAACAAGTAGTCCTTATTCTCAAGTTTATAATTTATTTTTAATAAGATTTTACATTCCAAGGCCTTTCTCTATAGCTTCAATATTTCTACTGGACCTAATTTGTCTCCGGATTAATGAAATGTCTCCAAAATTATTCTGAGTTTGCTCCAAGTAAAATTCCCTTCTTCTGTCTCTCTTTTGTTAGCCCTTTCTTCTTCACTGTGGCTATTCTCAGTGTTCTGGGAATCTATCCAAGTACTTTCACATACTTTGAAATGAGGAGAATAAAAGGGATGATAAAGACATTGTCTGATTTCTTCTATTCTCTGGTCATCTGAGAGTAGTTACAACATGAACATGGTAGCGACTCTGTTCTTAAGCATGTGGTTCAGAATCTAGATATTACATGTGTTCACCCTGTAATATGTGGCTCCAATGCAACATATGAAAATACGGACTATCAAAACTCTTGCTTACATTCCAGATGGTGAGGTCAATACCATGTTAAAAGTTCTTTTTGGAGGAAGATTAGTACTTAAGAGTATCTTCATTTTCACTGAAGTTACTTAGAAAAAATTTAATTCTATTAGCTGTTATATATGTATTCTGTGTATACATTAGTCATGAAACACTTTTATGATCTTTTCAGAAGCACATGTGTGAGCATAACTTTTAAAAAGCCATTGATATTCTAAAATCACTTTTTAATCTTCTGTGTTAAAATGAATATGTGTGCAAAGTTTACATTCCCTTTTCTCAGTGACTTGAGGATTAAAGTATTTCATTTTTTTTCTCTCTCCCTAGCATTAACAAAATTTGCTTAATGGATCATTCTCAATAGTGTAAAATCATGTTGTGTGACTTTTGTTCCATCTTAAAAAATCCCTTAGACCCGGAATCTGCCTTCAACTACTGCCCATTTCCCTATTCTCCTCTGCTATAATTCTCTTAGAATGTGTCAATATTTGCTTTCCCCCTTTTTAAATTTCCTTTCATTCTCTTCCAAGCCTATTCTTTTTTCATAACATATTTGAAATTTAATAATGAAAATATTGTCATTTATGATACTAATGCAAAGAGTGTAATGGTATACCCATTGAATGTGAGCGACACTGTTTTCTCATTTTCATATCAGTGTACAGTTACCTTACAATGTTGTATTAGTTTCTGGTATACAAGGAAAAATCAGACATCTGTGTACATATATCCCTTCCCTCTTAGACCTCCCTCCCACCCCACCATCATTGCTTTTTTTTTTTTTAATTTGTTTTCTGAGTCCCCAGGTTCTACCTCATGAGCCACTCTGAGTTTTCCATGCTGGCTCTTCCACTCCATCCTTCCAAATAGTGTTCACCTCTTCTCTGTCTATCATCACTTCATAGGTGATGTTCACCTAGCTCCATCCTTACACTGACAACTTCTAAACGTTTGTCTCAAACCTGCCTCCTGTTGGCAATCAAGCTCCCCATTTAAACTTCCACATGGAGGGCAGTCATGTCTAGTACGTATCTCAAACTCAACATGCTCCATGCCAAATCCCTGCATTCTACCTGCCAGGATAGCCCCTCTTCCTCTGTTAATCTCAATAAATGCTACCTCTTTGCTTTCAGGTAGTTTGAACTAAAGTAGTCAGATATTTTTTAGTAGCCAGCAGACATCCAGTTAATTTGGAAATTTCAGCTAAGCACCTATTTAAATAAACTCACAAATAGAACTAGGCAAACTACCTGCACAGAAGTATCTTCTTTAGGCAGCATTAACTAGTGAAGAGGTTCTAAAATAGATGTGTCTTTGAACTGTGACTTGGAGTTGGGAGGGCCTATGTTATATGGTCATCTGAGTTAAATTCACCCATTCCAGTCCATTTTAGTTCGCTGATTCCTAGAATATCGACATTCACTCTTGCCATCTCCTGTTTGACCACTTCCAATTTGCCTTGATTCATGGACCTAACATTCCAGGCTCCTATGCAATATTGCTCTTTACAGCATTGGACCTTTCTTCTATCACCAGTCCCATCCACAACTGGGCATTGTTTCTGCTTTGGCTCCATCTCTTCATTCTTTCTGGATTTATTTCTCCACTGAGCTCCAGTAGCATATTGGGCACCTACTGACCTGCGGAGTTTCTCTTTCAGTATCCTATCATTTTTGCCTTCTCATACATACTGTTCATGGGGTTCTCAAGGCAAGAATAGTGAAGTGGTTTGGCATTCCCTTCTCCAGTGGACCACATTCTGTCAGACCTCTCCACCATGACCCGTCCATCTTGGGTGGCCCCACATGGCATGGCTTAGTTTCACTGAGTTAGACAAGGCTGTGGTCCTGTGATCAGAGTGGCTAGTTTTCTGTGATTATGATTTTAGTGTGTCTGCCCTCTGATGCCCTCTCGCAACACCTACCGTCTTACTTGGGTTTCTCTTACCTTGGACGTGGGGTATCTCTTCAAGGCTGCTCCAGCAAAGTGCAGCCGCTGCTTCTTATGTTGGACGAGGGGTATCTTCTCACAGCCGCCCCTCCTGACCTTGAACATGGAGTAGCTCCTCTCGGCCCTCCTGCGCCCACGCAGCAGCCCCTCCTTGGACAGGAATCCCTTAGAAGAAATGGAGTAGCCATCATAGTCAACAAAAGAGTCCAAAATGCACTACTTAGATGCAGTCTCAAAAATGACAGAATGATCTCTGTTCGTTTCCAAGGCAAACCATTCAATATCACGGTAATCCAAGCCTATGCCCCAACCAGTAATGCTGAAGAAGCCGAAGTTGAAAGGTTCTATGAAGACCTACAAGACCTTTTAGAACTAACACCCAAAAAAGATGTCCTTTTCATTATAGAGGACTGGAAAACAAAAGTAGGAAGTCAAGAAACACCTGGGGTAACAGGCAAATTTGGCCTTGGAGTACAGAATGAAGCAGGGCAAAGGCTAATAGAGTTTTGCCAAGAGACTGCACTGGTCATAGCAAACACCCTCTTCCAACAACACCAGAGAAGACTCTACACATGGGCATCACCAGATGGTCAACACCGAAATCAGATTGATTATATTCTTTGCAGCCAAAGATGGAGAAGCCCTATACAGTCAGCAAAAACAAGACCGGGAGCTGACTGTGGCTCAGATCATGAACTCCTTATTGCCAAATTCAGACTTAAACTGAAGAAAGTAGGGAAAACCACTAGACCATTCAGGTATGACCTAAATCAAATCCCTTATGACTATACAGTGGAAGTGAAAAATAGATTTAAGGGACTAGATCTGATAGACAAATGCAAAAAGGCAAAATGGTTGTCTGAGGAGGCCTTACAAATATCTGTGAAATGAAGAGAAGCTAAAAGCAAAGGAGAAAGGGAAAGATATTCCCATCTGAATGCAGAGTTCCAAAGAATAGCCAGGAGAGATAAGAAAGCCTTCCAAAACGATCAGTGCAAAGAAATAGAGGAAAACAACAGAATGGGAAAAACTAGAGATCTCTTCAAGAAAATTAGAGATACCAAGGGAACATTTCATGCAAAAATGGGCTCAATAAAGGACAGAAATGGTAGGGACCTAACAGAAATAGAAGATATTAAGAAGAGGTGGCAAGAATACACAGAAGAACTGTATAAAAAAGATCTTCACAACCCAGATAATCACAATGGTGTGATCACTCACCTAGAGCCAGACATCCTGGAATGTGAAGTCAAGTGGGCCTTAGAAAGCATCACTACGAACAAAGCTAGTGGATGTGATGGAATTCCAGGTGAGCCATTTCAAATCCTGAAAGATGATGCTGTGAAAGTGCTGCACTCAATATTCCAGCAAATTTGGAAAACTCAGCAGTGGTCACAGGACTGGAAAAGGTCAGTTTTCATTCCAATCCCTAAGAAAGGCAATCCCAAAGAATGCTCAAACTACCACACAATTGCACTCATGTCACACGCTAGTAAAGTAATGCTCAATATTCTCCAAGCCAGGCTTCAGCAATACGTGAACCGAGAACTTCCAGATGTTCAAGCTGGTTTTAGAAATGGCAGAGGAACCAGAGATCAAAATGCCAATATCTGCTGGATCATCAAAAAAGCAAGAGAATTCCAGAAAAACATCTATTTCTGTTTTATTGACTATGCCAATGCCTTCGACTGTGTGGATCACAATAAACTGTGGAAAATTCTGAAAGAGATGGGACTAGCAGTCCACCTGAACTGCCTCTTGAGAAACCTGTATGCAGGTCAGGAAGCAACAGTTAGAACTGGATATGGAACAACAGACTGGTTCCAAATAGGAAAAGGAGTATGTCAAGGCTGTATATTGTCACCCTGCTTATTTAACTTCTATGCAGAATACGTCATGAGAAACGCTGGGCTGGAAGAAGCACAAGCTAGAATTAAGATTGCTGGGAGAAATATCAATAACCTCAGATATGCAGATGCCACCGCCCTTATGGCAGAATGTGAAGAGGAGCTAAAAAGCCTCTTGATGAAAGTGAAAGAGGAGAATGAAAAAGTTGGCTTAAAGCTCAACATTCAGAAAAGTAGGATCATGGCATCTGGTCCCATCACTTCATGGGAAATAGATGGGGAGGCAGTGGAAACAGTGTCAGACTTTATTTTTTTGGGCTCCAAAATCACTGCAGATGGTGACTGCAACCATGAAATTAAAAGACGCTTACTCCTTGGAGGGAAAGTTATGACCAACCTAGATAGCATATTAAAAAGCAGAGACATTACTTTGCCAACAAAGGTCCGTCTGGTCAAGGCTATGGTTTTTCCAGTGGTCAAGTATGGATGTGAGAGTTGGACTGTGAAGAAAGCTGAGCACCGAAGAATTGATGCTTTTGAACTGTGGTGTTGGAGAAGACTCTTGAGAGTCCCTTGGACTGCAAGGAGATCCAACCAGTCCATTCTAAAGATCAGTCCTGGGTGTTCATTGGAAGGACTGATGTTGAAGCTGAAACTCCAATACTTTGGCCACCTCATGCAAAGAGTTGACTCACTGGAAAAGACCCTGATGCTGGGAGGGATTGGGGGCAGGAGGAGAAGGGGATGGCAGAGGATGAGATGGCTGGATGGTATCACCGACTCAATGGGCATGAGTTTGAGTAAACTCCGGGAGTTAGTGATGGACAGGGAGGCCTGGCATGCTGCGATTCATGGGGTTGTAAAGAGTCGGACATGACTGAGCGACTGAACTGAACTGAATGTTTTATGGTGGAAATCAATAAATTTGATAAAGACCTGCTCTAAGATAAGAATTGAGAGTCATTCATTCATTCAGTTACTAATTATTTTATGAGTTCTTACTCAGGCCACTTCTGTCCCGTGTACTGTTAGTTCAGTTAGTGATAAAATGGTTTTTGCCCCTGCATTGAGTTGGTTAAGCTGTTTCTATAACATTAAAGTGCAAAGTGAAGCATCAAGTCCTGATGTGGAAGCCACAGCAAGTTATCCAGAAGGTCTAGCTAAGATAGCTAATGAAACTGGCTAAACTAAACAACAGATCATCAGTGCAGATGAAGCAGCCTTCTGTTGGAAGAAGAATGCTACCTAGGAATTTTACAGCTGAGGGAAGATATCAGTGCCTGATTTCATGGGTCCAAAGGAGAGGATGGCATTCTTGTTAGGAGCTATTGCAGCTGGTGACCTGGAGTTAAAGCCAGTGCTCATTTACCATTCCAAAAATCCTAGGACCCTCTAGAATTATGCTAAATCTACTCTGCCTGTGCTCTATAAATGAAACAACAGAGCCCAGCATGATAACACATCTGTTTACAACATGCTTTACTGAATATTTTAAGCCCACTGTTGAGATCTACTGCTTAGGAAAAAAAGATTCCCTTTGAAATATTATTGCTCATTGACAATACACCTGGTTGCCCAAGACCTCTGATGGAGATGTACAATGAGATGAATGTTGTTGTCATGACTGCTAACACAGCATCCATTTTGCAGTCCATGGATGGAGTAATTTTGACTTTCAAATCTTATTATTTAAGAGATGCATTTTATAAGGCTATGGCTTCCATAGATAATGATTCCTTTGATGGATCTAAGCCAAGTAAATTGAAAATCTTCTGGAAAGGATTCACAATTATAGATGCCATTAGAAATTCATGATTCATGGGAAGAGGTCAAAGTGTCAACATTGATAGGGGTTTGGAAGAGGTTGATTCCAATCTTTATGGATGATTTTGAGGGGTTCAAGACTTCAGTGAAGGAAATAACTGCAGATGTGGTAGAAGTAGCAGGGGAACTGGAATTAGAAGTCAGGCCTGAAGATGTGACTGAATTGCTGAAATCTCATGACAAAAATTGAAACAGTGAGGAGTTTTCTTATGGTTGAGCAAAGAAAGTGGCTTCTTGAGATGAAAAGTATGCTTGATGAAGATGCTGTGAACATTGTTGAAATGACAACAAAGAATTTAGAAGATTGTATCAACTTGGTTGATAAAGTAGTGGCAGAGTTTGAGATTGACTCTAATTTTTAAAGAAGTTCTACTGTGGGTAAATGCTACCAGATAGCATTACAGGCTACAGAGAAATCATTCATGAAAGAAAGGGTCAATCAGTGGGGAAAACTTTATTGTTGTCTTATTTTTAAAAATTGCCACAGCCACCGTGACTTTTAGCAACCACCACTATGATCAGTCAGCAGCCCTCAACACTGAGACAAGACCCTCCACCGGCAGAAACCTTAACTTGCTGAAAGCTCAGCATTTTTGGCACAAACAGTATATTTTAATTAAGCTAATGCATTACTTTTCAGGCATAACACTCTGATGGTGCAACAGTATAGTGTATACATAACTTCTGTATGTACTGTGGTAGTGGTTGGCGGTAGTGGTGGTGATTTAATCGCTAGGTCATGTCTGACTCTTTGTGACCTCATGGACTGTAGCCTTCCAGGTTCCTCTGTCCATGGGATTTCCCAGGCCAGAATGTTGGAATGGGTTGTCGTTTCCTTCTCAGGCGATCTTCCCCACCCAGGGATCAAACCCAGGTCTCCTGCTTTCCAGGCGGTTTCTTTACCAACTGAGCCACCAGGGAAGCCCTAGTGTACTAGGAACCCAGAAATATCCATGTGATGCACCATGTTGCAATGCTCGCTTTAATGTGGTGATCTGCAATGAGCCTGCCGTATCACTGAGGTCTGCCGGTATTAACCTCCCGTTGTTATTCCAGTATGCCTCATAGGGCCTCATTTTCCATGTCAGTTATCTCCTCAATGCATTCAGTATTTCTTCTAAAGACATCTGTACATTTCCCAGAAGAGACTCATAAAAAAGTGATTAGTTCCAAGTCTTCATATGTCCACTAATGGCCTGAAACTCAACAGTCTCACAGGGCGTCTTATTCATTGGTATCTCCAGATCAACCCTAGTGCTGGCCTGGTTCTTAATAAACAGCGGGACTGATGAAAGGCAATGTGTTCACACTCCATCCTGTGCTGGAGGGAAAGTGCCAGAAGGAGGCAGAAGAAGCAAATTAGAAAAGCTGAGGCCTGGTGACAGCAGAGCAGGAGAGAAGATGCTGAAGCTCCTGGAAGTAGGTCCCAGTTTCTGCTTCAGGTGGAAGTTGATGAGATGCCCCAGAAGTCTCACCTGTCAGATGGAGATAACCCTACCCTCTGACATCCCTGGGGCTCAACTGATAAAGAATCTGCCTGAGATACGGGAGACCTGGGTTCGAGCCCTGTGTTGGGAAGACCCCCTGGAGAAGGCTACCCACTCCAGTATTCTGGCCTGGAGAATTCCACGGACTATATAATCCATGGGGTCACAAAAAGTCAGACACGACTGAGTGACTTTCACTGGCCAGCATCAGTTAGATTCTTTCTAAGGTCTTGTCCACTGGGGTCGCACTTGAAAAGTGAAGCAAAGACCACGAAGAGGGCTTGAGGAACGGGAAGCCCTGGAGGTTGAGAAGGAGCTCTGTGCTGCAGGGAGGGGCAGAGTGCTCTATTTTTAGTTGTCAGAAGAGAAAGCTTTTGGTCCTAATAACCACCTTCAAGGAATAGGGAAAGCTATTTTATTTTTAAAGGACACACTAGCCGGTTAGTCTCTTTCTCTGCAAAGGATCAAAGAGGCGGGAAAAATCAGCAGACACACAAAAGCGCTCTTCTTGAATCTGACATGAGTGATGAAGCTACTGCTGGAAACCTCAGCGCTCCTACAGAACCACCTTCAGGGTTTATCCACCTGGAGGCAAATGGCCGGTGCAGGAGACGTCCTGCTTGTCTGCCGTATATTCTCGTCTTGGTTCTTCCCATGTATCACGGAGGCACTCTGTGCTTTGTAAACCGTTTGTCAGCGCCTTGAACTGGTGCTGACCTGAGGCATCGTCACTGGCTCACATGCCAGAAATGTCTGTTGTAAGGAAGCCCCTGCAACTTGTTAGTGATGTCAGATTTTGTGCTCGATCTTTGTTACTTTTCAATAAAAGAGGCCCATCATTTTAGTCTACTCTGTGTGTGTGCTCAGTCGTGTCCAATGCTTTGCGACCCTATGGACTGTAACCTGCCAGGCTCTTCTGTCCTTGGAATTTTCCAGGCAAGAATACTGGAGTGGGTTGCCATTTCCTATTCCATCTAGTCTACTAGCAGATGTTAAAAAAAAAAAAAAAAAAAACCCTTCCAGAACATGTACCCAGTTCTACAACCAGAATGTAAAGACTGTTGGGATGCAGGTCAGACTGGGAGCCCTCTTAGCAACATTTTAAAAATTACACTCAGTTCCAATCAGCTACCTAGAATACAAGGCAACGCAAAAGTCTATACAATAACTCTAAATTACTAAACTCTACAATAACTCTAAAAAAAAAACTCAGTTTTTTTTTTAAATATTAAATAATGCAGGGCAAATTGTTGCTCTAATATTTTGAATAGATGGAGATTTTCTTCTTGGATGCCAAAAGCAAGGTTGGAATTTCTGTGAGATTATAAAAGTTGAAAGGCCCATCTGCATCCATTTCAGGAGGTTTATTTAGAAAAGTTGAAATCTCAGAAGTACATTAAGTTGCTGCTGAAATTTCAGGGTTTTGGTTCATTAGCTATTGCTAGGAACATCCTGAAAAGCAGAAGCATAAAAAGGAAATCTCTGCTCACAATGTGCCCCTATAAGCTCACATAGCTATGTTTTACTGATCTTTTTTTTTTTAATGGAGAGCCTAACAAAAAATACTGTACCTAATAGCTTATATGATAGTTTCATGCCAAAAACATCATCAATATTACCATCATCATCAGTATCAGTTTCTGTTAGATTTTCTTTTTTTTGTGGGTAAAGTAATGTCTCTGCTTTTTATTTTTATTTTTTTTCATTTATTTTTATTAGTTGGAGGCTAATTACTTTACAATATTGTAGTGGTTTTTATCATACATTGACATGAATCAACCATATCTGTTGGATTTTCTATAACTTGATTCTGGCAATTCTAATAGGAAGAAAAGGCAAAAAGGGAACTCAAAGAAGTGAATCTTGGTCACTCATGGAACTGTGCAATAAAAACTTACTCATGACACTAAGCAGCTTGTAACAATTCTTAAAATTAAACTTTTGGTATTATTTCTTTGGTTATTGCTCTCATTCTTTTTGGTTGTGATGCTAGTTTTGTCAAATGAAGAGCAGTTTGCAGATATACATTAGTTTGAAAAGTCAGAATCATAAGTAGCCAAACCCACAGTTTTCCTTTTTTATGATTAAAATAACAAATGCAGATATTTAAAACATATGTTCTTTCATCCAAAAATTTATAGGCTTAAGTTTTAGACTCATCATTTCTATAGCAGTTATCATCTTATTTTTTTAATCTGCACAATTAGTTTTCCATTGTATTGTAGTGAAGTTTTAACAAAAATGTAAACTGCTGTCTAATTTTGAAGTCACATTTTCAATCTTTATACAACTTGTAATGTGTATGTGATTGAACATGTGAACTTGATGCATACTGCAAGATATAGTGTCTCAACTTTTAAAATGTGCTAAGAATGTGAAACCTGATTATTAATTTTATCCACATCTTATTTTACAATAAAAATACAATTTAAGTATTTGTGTGAAACATATTTACTTTTAGACTGCATGAATATTATATTTGAATCTCATGTTTATATATTCAAGATCTATTTTACTTCAAATATACCTAATGTGGTATAAGAAAAGTAAAATGCATTATTACACTTTAATGAACATTATTAACTTTTTAAATAATTAGCAGTTGTCTTGATTTTTGTCATAACTATGCTACCACATAATTCAGATAGGCTTACAAGTCAGTAATTCATGACTTACAAGTCAGTTAAATGACTTACAAGTCAGTATTCACATTTCAACCTGAAATTCCTGTTCTTACGACTGCAAGATCAAATATTTTGCTGTGAGATAATGATAATTATCAACAAATCATAAAACTGTTTCTGAAGCGTGCATGTTTTCTTTTACTTTTCCCAAGATGAGCTCTTACAGGAAAACACCAAAGTACAGAGTCTCACTTAAGTGCAAATAGATTTTTTTTTTTTTTACCATCTTCAGAGCTACAAAAATGATTCGCTGATTCCTATTTCATAGATCTGACATGATAGTATATAGTACAGAAAGAATGACCTTCAAATTCTCTCAGATGATGGGATTCAGTGCACTTCCCTAGGCAGATACTGGAAGCTTCCCTTTAGATACGTGTATGTATGTTTGCTAGTCTCTCAGGCGTGTCCCACTCTTTGTGACCCCATGGACTGTAGGCCTCCAGGCTCCTCTGTCCATGGGATTCTCCAGGCAAGAATACTGGAGTGGGTAACCATTCCCTTCTCCAGGGGATCTTCCCAACCCAGGGATTGAATCCAGGTCTCCCACATTACAGGCAGATTCTTTACCATCTGAGCCACCAGGGAAGCCCAAGATAAGTGTATAAACATAAGTAATCTCATTACCCATGGAACTTTGTCCTGGGAAGGCAAGAAAAAAGCCTTGCAGTGTCAGCAGAGTGGTGGATAATGTGTTTCTTCCTTTTTTTTTTTTTAATACTAAGACATGGTTCTAGATTTTTATGAAAAAATGAGAAAGTGAAAAGTGTTAGTCACTCAGTCATGTCCAGGTCTTTGCAACTCCATCGATTGTAGCCTACCAGGCTCCTCTGTCCTTGGGATTCTCCAGGCAAGAATCCTGGAGTAGTTGCATTTCCCTTCTCCAGGGGATCTTCATGACTTAGGGATTGAACTCACATCTCCTGCATTGACAGGTGGATTCTTTACCATCTAAGCCACCAGGGAAGCCCATAGATTCTTGTAGGAATTATCAATTTTTTATGATTGTTAAATACATATACTTGTTGGGCATTTTGATCAGAATTACAAAAATATGTAAAAATGGACAAGATTTTTGCCCATTAGCTAAGCAAACCACTTAATATCATTATTTGTTTTTACATATTCTTCCTTTTTCTCATAAACTATAATATGAAGTATTTATTTTTAGACTTAATCTGTCCCGTTCCTTAAGGGCATAGATTCTACAAACAGAAAAGAGACAGACTGTGCAGTAGCCTCTTTTTGTGACTTGGATCGTATTTCACAGACTGCCCTGCTCCGTGGTATTAAACGTGGTTTTCAGAAACGATGACAAGCTTTCATGAGTTTAGCCAGTCTCCCTCTTTAGTAGAGACCTCTCCTAGCTCTGGCTCTCAATCCTGTTATCCTAGATATTGTAATTGGATTAGCCCCAGTTCACCAGTGAGAATGAGGTTCAGGCATGGCATGAAAATTGCCTGAAATGTCTTTAAAAGTAGCTATCTACATAATACTCTATTACTCTCCTGTGGGTTTCCCATGAGGCAATAGAATGGATTCTGTTTCCACTAATGCACTCAAATAGGTTCTAATGGTGTTAGGGATACGAGTCAGATATCCAAGTGTCCAGATAGAAAGCTGACCTCTGCACATTGTTGAAAGTAGATCAATATTGTATTAGGTACTCCCAGACTACATCTTTCTCGAAATACTAAAAGTAAAGAGAAATGATCCTTTCACCCTCTAACCTCACAGCCCACTGTGTTTAGATCTGAAAAAAATCTGCTAGGTATACAAAATGAAAAATAGCAGGTCATTGTGTTTAACAAAGGACATTCCCTTTGCTGAGATTTCTAAAGTGGTGCCTTGCTAGTCATCTTTATGAATTGACTAAGAGGTTGAAGAAAATAAGTGTTTCTGAAATATTCAAATAGTTAAGTTCAAATTCATGTCATTTTCCTGACTGAGGGCTATCAACGTGCTGTTGTTCTGTGAAAATGAGCCAATTCATCATATTCTAATAAAATATTTTTTCCATCAAGAATAGCAATGAGATATGGAGATTATTCTGTTTGGTCTTATACACCATGTGGTCCAGGATTCTTTCAGAAAGGAGGACGTTTATCGTATTAGATGTGGTTTGAAAAATCCCACCCCATTCGGAATGTAATCCTTAAGACTCAGTGATACCACCTAAAGGAAGACAGTACAGTGACTCTAGTGCATGCATGCATGCTCAGTCATGTCCAACTCTTTGAGGCCCCATGAACTGTAGCCCATCAGACTCCTCTATCCATGATTTTCCATGCAAGAATACTGTAGTGGTTAGCCATTTCCTCCTTCAGGGAATCTTCCCAACCCAGGGATCAAACTCATGTCTCATGCATTTCCTGCATTGGCAGCAGGTTCTTTACCACTGCACCACTCAGCGACTCTGGACTGCAGTATAAAATACAGCTTCCCTGTATCTGAAGCAGATGGCATAAGTTTTAACTCAGTCCAGAAGTGTACAGCATTGTTCAGTTGCTCAGTTTTGTCAGACTCTTTGGGGCCCCATGGACTGAAGCATGTCAGGCTTCTCTGTCCTCCACCATCTACCGGACTTTCTGCAAATCTTTGTCCATTTAGTTGGTGATGCCATCCAAGCATCTTGCCCTCTGTCATCCTGTTTTCCTCATGCCTTCAATCTTTCCCAGTATCAGGGTCTTTCCCAGTGAGTTGGCTTTTTGCATCAGGTGGCCAAAGTATTGGAGCTTCAGCTTCAGCATCAGTCCTTTCAATGAGTATTCAGGGTTGATTTCCTTTAGGATTAACTGGTTTGATCTCCTTGAAGTGCAAGGGGCTCTCAAAAGTCTTTTCCAAAACCACAGTTCGAAAGCATCAATTCTTCCTGCACTCAGTCTTCTTCATGGTCTGAGTCTCACATCTGTATAGGACTACTAGAAAATCCATAGCTTTGACTGTGTGACCTTTGTCAGCAAAGTGATGTCTTTGCTTTTTAATATGCTGTCTAGGTTTGTTACAACTTTTCTTCTAAGGAACAAGTGTCTTTTAATTTCATGGCTGCAGCATTAGGAATATCAATTATGTTTGGCTACTTTGCTTTAGATGAAATTAAAATTTGTACATATGTTAAGTATATTATACCATCTTCTTTTCTTCAAAATAACTTGTATATTTCAGAAAGGTTCAACATTGATGTGAATCCCAAGTCAGAGACATATTTGTTTCCGTTGGACAGTGCTTGATTCCTTTAATATCCCTACCCCTCTCTAAGTAGTAGAATAAGAATGGGATGTTTCTGTTAACCACCTAGACTTTATTATTGCATTAACAATGAAACCAGGACTTTCCTGGTGGCTCAGTGGTAAGGAACCTTCCTGCCAGTGCTGGAGACAGGGGTTCAATCCCTGGCCCGAGAGGATCCCATGTGCCTCAGAGCAGCTAAGTCCGTGCACTGCAACCACAGACCCTGTGCCTTAGAGCATGCGTCCCGCAACAAGGAGAAGACCACAGTGAGAAGCCTGCTCCCTGCACCTGGAGAGTATCCCCCACTTGCCACAGCTAGAGAAAAGCCCACACGCAATGAAGACTGAGCATAGTCAAACATAAACAAAACAAACACACCCCCAGATAAAAAATAAATGAAACCACATTTATTTCTTGAGTCAACAGGTGGAACAGGACACTAGGCAGGGGGATGCCAAGGGTAAGGAAAACTCGATCCCAGTACCTAAGATGTTCATGGGGCAAATTACCTTGGTTTCAACACTACACCTTGGTGAGATCTGTACTGCAAGAATTTTGGTGTTGACTTGTGTTTGTGAGTTTTCAGTCTTTGTCTTGCTCCCACATTTAAACCCATGTTCATCTTGAGAGTTTAATATATCATGGTTTTATAGGCGACTCTATAAACCCAGAGATTAGCTCTACATGTCAGTTCGGTTCAAATAAAAATGATCTCCCTGGTGAGTGGGCAGGGCAGGCTTCAGAGATGGTGACTCATGGGTTTATGGAAATTCAGACATTCGATCAAGGTCACTGAATGTGTTAGTGCCACGAATGACACGGAAGTGTTGGTTTTCTGTTTGCACTAAGCATTCATCTGCCGTGTCATAACGCCCCTTGTTAATTTTTACTGGGATTCTAAGTCAAAATATTGGCCACAATGATCTGTCGAAAACCTTTGGTTTTTAAATACTCAAATCAAGGTAATTATTTTAATACAGTACTGTAAATGAGAAATAACAGCTCCTAGTTTTCTATTTAATAGTGTTTCTCCTATTTTCTTTAAGAGACTGTATTGCATATAATTCTGGTAGATAGATTTTGTTTTGAGAAGAAATGATTCCACAGGTCTTTTTTCTATGATATTTGTGAAAGCTCTTTAGATTTTCCAAAAATATTCCATTCCATTCACATATTAATTACTAAAACACAGCAAGGCATCAGTTTTCCCTTTTAAATATTTATGTGGGTTCCTGGCTTTGAGAACCGAAAATACAGAAGTCCACAACCGTAAACTAAAAGGTGGTATTTCACATTTTGAAAAGTGTTACATTTTGTAACAAGGCTCACCACAGGAATCATTTCTTTAAAAGGTTTAATGATCTATAAGTAAGTACTTAAATTCAATAAGAATGGCTTGTTATTTTGCAGGTAAAATATAGAAGGGAAAATTTAAAGTGGAGGTGTTAGTTGCTCTCAAAAATTGGTAAAATCAGTCAAACTGGAGTTAAATGCATATATATGAGATGTATATAGGGCGTCTTTCTCAGTGTTTTATACTACATTAATGAGATAAAATTTTATTTACAAAAGTGAAAGGCAACAGTTCAAGGTCTCCAAGGGAAATAGTAATCTATCCTTTCAAGATCACAGATGCATATTGGGAATGCAATACTGTAAGTAATTTAAAGCTCCCTTGCTTTTACTGAAATTCATAAATCAAATTACTTTCATCTGGGAGTACAACATAAATGGAAATTTAGCTTTTGTATAAAATAGGAAAAGGAGCCAAGTTTTTACTTACCTTACCTGTCTGAAAGCATGCTCATCCCAGAGTCCTAAAATATCTTGGAAATGTTTCAATGATTCTTGAAAATCTTTCAGGAATTTGGTCTTTAAAGTAGAGGGAGACGGGAGGGGGGATCAGGATGGGGAACACATGTACATCCATGGCTGATTCATGTCAATGTATGGCAAAAACCACTACAATATTGTAAAGTAATTAGCCTCCAACTAATAAAAATAAGTGGGGAAAAAATAAAGTAGATTTTTCTTTTAAAGACAGGTGTATTTACAAACAGTTGAAGGGAATAAAATACTCAGTTTCAGGAGTAATGAAGCAATAAATGTCAGAACCTAATAAGAATACAGTAGTACAATGAAAAATCATAGAAGAGAGAGAGAAAAAAGAGAGCAAGAGAGAGAGGGATCAGAATGTCACCATTCCTTATTAAAATTTATTTGTTTGCTTGTTTTATCATGTAGGTAACATGCACAGAATACAAGAGATAGAATTTTAAATTGTGTGTTGTTTAAAATCTCTTTCTTCTTAAACTACACAGATGTCTCTCCCAGGTTTGTTCATCTGTCAGATCTTCTTTGAGCATAAACAAACTGTTTTTTCTTTTTAAATATTCTAACTCTCGTTTTTTTTCCCATAAATTATAGCACAGTATAAATTTCTTCTCTACCATTTTATTCCCATAATGTGTCTCAAAAGTACTTTAAATATCAATGTAGTGAACCTCATTTTTTTACACAGTTGTATTGTTTCCAAAAATAGGTTTATTCATTTGTTTATGTCTGTCAAGGGTGTTTTAAAGTTTTCCTAAATTTGGTCATGGCTATTTCTTGTTTAGTTTATCCCCTCCCATCTTAAGTTTTTGTTGTTTTAGTCAATAGATGCTTTTCTGTGAAATTCTCTAATATTTTTTATATGAAAACTAATAATTCCTTTATAATAATTGAATTCCTGTTATCTTATTAAATGTTTTCATACTTTGTATTAGCATTTTTTATTTGAATTTTTGGCATGCAATCAAATTTTAAGCCAATAGTGGTACATGTTTATCCTCCTCTCTTTTATGGTTTATAAATTTTATTTATAATTAGGCTTGGCTAGTAATTCCTGTAAAATATTAAGTCATGTTGTAGCAAGCCTTATATAGTTCCTATTTTTAGAATCAGTGCCACTAAGGTGTCACTATTAAGCATGTGATTAAATAGAGAAGTAAGCGAGATTTCTTTTATCAGGCTGAATATAAATTTAGGAATATTCAGATTAATTTTAGCAAAAACGTTTATGGGATTTTCATAATAAAGAAGCAAACATATACTTCTTTCCTGAATTCACTCAATTTTATAAACTTGACTGTGCTTTCCCACCCTTCACTTTATAGTTTGTTGCATCAATACTTCAGCAAGCTTCATTATTATTAATAAAAAAGTGTTGCGTGTCTGTGGACCTACTAGGCTCTCACTCCACACTAGATTTCTGGTGTGGAGTGGGACCTGGAATGGCCCAACCATCTTCCATGTTTTAAGGGTTTTCACAATCTGAAGATTCTTTTCTCACTCATGGACACTGTTTCCAGGTAGTGTGGCTTCCCAGGTAGTTCTTGGGATGCCCCGTCCTCTTCTGAATCAAGGGAAGTTCTGTGATCAACCTCCCCACTCATCTAGGTTCCTTCACCATCACTGAAACCCAGCTATCTGGCCCGAGCCTCCCTTGTATATAAGTTGTGCGTACGTTTTGCTCACACCTTGGACTCACCCCTTCTAGAAGCGCTCTCTACACTGCTCTTCTCTTCAGTTCCTCATCTGTGACTCCCAAACATCTCATGTTAAACATATTCTCCCTGTGAAGATTATATCTCCATGTTTGTATGAAAATTTCACTTTGAAGTAGAGAGGGAAGGGATGAAATTTTTTTTCCTTTTGATTATTTTAGTGATATTTAGGACTGAACAGAAAAAAAAAAAAAAAAAAAAAAGCCATCCCTGACAGCCATGCATATACACCAGCACTCCCAGTTTATGTCTTTTTTCTCCTTATTAATATGATTATTCCCTGTGGCTCTGACAAGCCATCTTCCCTTTCAGCATTGTTGTTTTTAGTCACTCAGTCATGTCCGACTCTTTCGTGACCTCATGGACTGCAGTCCACCAGGCTTCTCTGTCCATGAGATTTGCCAAGACACAAATACTGGAGTGGACAGCCATTCTCTTCTCCACTTTCAATGTTAGTGAATCTGGCTATTTGGCAGAGGATGTGATATTTAGGAATTCAAAGAATCTTTGAAGAAAGGACAAAATGAATTTAAGTAGTGTGTAAGTGGGCTTATGTGCAGTGGGTGGGCTACTAGCAAAGCTGCAGCTCATATTATTGGTTATTATGTGCTGAGGACTTTGTGCTCATGTTTCTTCCAAGGACTTGTTGAAGTTGATCCTTCTTAGGGTTAAGGGAAGCACCATGTGGGGAAAAGAATCCCAAAGTAATGGGGACATGTGTCTTTTTCAGTTCGGGCTGTTGTTAACAAAAGTATCATAGAATAGGTGGCTTACAGTCAACATAACCATCTCACTGTTCTGGGAGCTAATAAATCCAAGATTAAACTCTGACAGTTGTCGAATGAAAGCTTTCTTCCTGTTTCGTGGATTCTGTCTTCTCTCTGTGTCTTCACATTAAAGAAGGGACAAAAGAGCTGTCTGGGGTCTCCTTTATGAGGACACTAACTCCTTTCATGAGGGCTCCACCCTCGTGATGCAATCAACGGCCAGTGCCCCTACCTCCTAACACTGTCACCTGAGGGATCAGGATTCAACAGGATGGATTTTGGAAGCAAGACATACAAGCATTCAATCTGTTGCAAAGGGTGCTGTCACATTTGTGAAAAAGAAATGAAAGACATTCATCCCACCTGGGCTGGTGATCTGTTTCACTATAGATAATATATATGCTGTTCTCTCCAAACATCCCACCCTTGCCTTCTCCCACAGAGTCCAAGAGTCTGTTCCCAGAGGAATCGGGTGGAGAGGGAGGTGGGAGGGGGGATCGGGATGGGGAATACATGTAACTCCATGGCTGATTCATGTCAGTGTATGACAAAACCCATTGCAATGTTGTGAAGTAATTAGCCTCCAACTAATAAAAATAAATGAAAATAAAATAAAATTTACAAGAAAAAAAAATGAAAGACATAAGAAGTGCAAAATAAGGCAAGAAGAGCAGAGAAGACTGGGTAGATTTGCAGTTTACATGGAGTGGTCCAATTAAGGAAAATTCATTCTGGCTTGATGAAATGGCACCCCAGAGCTGTGACCAGCTCCTGACAGGAGCAGGTTTGAGAGGGAGAGGGATGTTTATGTGGAATCAGAGGTGGACAGCTCTAATGTTCAGTTCAGTTCAGTTCAGTTCAGTTCAGTCACTCAATCGTGTCTGACTCTTTGCGATCCCATGAACTGCAGCATGCCAGGCCTCCCTCTCCATCACCAACTCCCAGAGTCCACCCAAACCCATGTCCATTGTATCGGTGATGCCATCCAACCATCTCATCCTCTGTTGTCCCCTTCTCCTCCTGCCCTCAATCTTTCCCAGAATCAGGGTCTTTTCAAATAAGTCAGCTCTTTGCATCAGGTGGCCAAAGTATTGGAGTTTCAATGTTCACTAATGTTCACTATCAGCTATTTATTATAAACTTTTCAAAATTGTTACAAATAATTATAGGCTTGCTAAATTGGTACTTAAAGAAGTTTTTGTTTTTTTTTTTTCCCTAATTCTAAGAACCATTGACCTGATCTATCTAAAGGATTTGTCTTTGTTTTCTTTTCTTTTCTTTTTTTTTTTTTTGAGGGTCTTGACTTCTGTTTTTATTTTATTTTATTTTATTTTTCATTTATTTTTATTAGTTGGAGGCTAATTACTTTACAATATTGTAGTGGTTTTTGTCATACATTGACATGAATCAGCCATGGATTTACATGTATTCCCCATCCCGATCCCCCCTCCCACCTCTCTCTCCACCCGATTCCTCTGGGTCTTCCCAGTGAACCAGGCCCGAGCACTTGTCTCATGCATCCAGCCTGGGCTGGTGATCTGTTTCACCCTAGGTAATATACATGTTTTGATGCTGTTCTCTCGAAACATCCCACCCTCGCCTTCTTTGTTTTCTTTTTCTCTTTTTTTGGTTTGTTTTCATCTGTGTGAGACTCTATTATGTAAGAGGTATACCATTCAGTGGAAAAAAATATAGACAAATTACAAGTAGTCCCTTATAAAAAGCTAAATAAAAGAACTTTTGAAAGAAAAACTACAGAGTGAATATTAACCTTCGTGTCAACTTTAGACATAAATTCTTTTAATGCTAAGTAATACTGAGTATTAGTATGAGTATAATTAAGTAACTTCTAGCATTAAGTTATATTAAGTTCTAGTAAGTGATAAATATGTTTTGCATAGATCTATTTATAGTATACTTTACATATTTGTTGTCTTAAATGTGCTGGCATAATAATTCTGTAAATCCACCCTGGAACTTCTGTTTTTTCATGATTGTATCACTCATTTTTTTTAAACTACAATTAATTGAAAGAAACTATTTTCTATGGAGATTTTTTTAATTGGAAACATAATACTAATTTAAATTACCTCTCAAAATGTCTAAATTTTTACATATTATTTTTTCCTCACAAATAGTGCTAATTTTAAATGTTCTTATTTAATTTCCTAGACTGTATTGATCTGACCAAAACCATCATAGTTTTAACTGCCAACTATATAATGTGCATAATTACAAAAATAATATATATACACAAAACACACATATCTGCCATATATCATATTTTATATGTGTTTCATGTATACATTTTCCAAACTTCTGCTTTTTAAATTTAATTGGTATTTATATTACTTCCATTTTTATATCATTAGATTTTGACATTATTAAAACATTGAGTGAAGAGAAGACAAAAGTATTAAGTTTCATTGATCAACTGGACATTATGCTGGGTATTTAATGATAGGTAATTACATTTAATCACAGATAAATATGAAAAATGCAATGTATTTATTTTCTAATATAGCTCATGTTGTCTTCCATCTATATGCATAACTTCTTATACATGGTAAAATAATAATTATATCCATATTTTAAAATATGTTAAGCAATTTAAATATCATCTATTTCAATGGCTAATCACTTAAAATTAAAATAATGTGCTTTTTTTTTCCTCCCTTTAAAAAAGTCACTACTCATTCAGTCAGATGCCTTTCCTCCTAGTTTACTCTGGGTATAGAGGGAGATCAGTTCAGTTCAGTCACTCAGTTGTGTCTGAGTCTTTGTGACCCCATATACTACAGCATGCCAGGCCTCCCTGTCTATCACCAATTCCTGGAGCCTGCTCAAACTCACGTCCTTAGAGTCAGTGATGCCATCCAACCATCTCATCCTCTGTCATACCCTTCTCTTCCTGCCTTCAGTCTTTCCCAGCTTCAGGGTCTTTTCCAATGAGTCAGCTCTTCACATCAGATGGTCAAAGTATTGGAGCTTCACCTTGAGCATCAAGCCTTCTAGTGAATATTCAGGACTGATTTCCTTTAGGGTTGACTGGTTTGATCTTGCAGTCCAAGGGACTCTCAAGAGTCTTCTTCAACACCACAGTTTAAAGCATCAATTCTTCAGCCCTCAGCTTTCTTTATAGTCCAGCTCTCACATCCATACTTGACTACTGGAAAAACCATAGCTTTGACTATATGGACCTTTGTCGGCAAAGCAATGTCTCTGCTTTTTAATATGCTCTGTAAGTTGGTCATAGCTTTTCTTCCAAGGAGCAAGCATCTTTCAATTTCATGGCTGCAGTCACCATCTGCAGTGACTTTGGAGCCCAAGAAAATAAAGTCTTTCACTGTGTCCATTGTTTCCCCATCTGTTTGCCATGAGGTGATGGGACAAGCTGCAGAGGGAGACACATGCCGGCTTACTGTGTTTCTTGGTGTGAGGGTGGTGTGACGATGTAAAGATTCTTGGGACACTGTCTTTTCTAGACCAGCCCTCATCTGCTTAATCGTTTTCTGCTCTGGGAGATCATATGTTAAAAAAAAAAAAAAAAAAAAAATCTGTGACTCCTAGAATAGTTTATCTCAGAACTCAGGGTTCTCCCAGATAAACACTCACCCAAGTCTGTGCTCCCCAAGATGGTTTCTCTGCTGGTTCCTCTGTTTGTTTGTTGGCTTTTATACTCCAGTCTCTGCCTGCCCTTGGGGTCTCTGGTGAGATGTGAGCAGAGGAGTCCATGGTCTGATTTATATTTTAGAAGAAAGATTTACAGGACGACTTTAGCTAATGTGTCAAGAAAAGTCTCTACAGGAGCAAGGGCAAACACAAGGGCACCGCTTAGGAAGCTGCTGCTATATTCTTGGTTGCCTCACTAGGGAGCAGGTTAGAGTGTTCCTTTTGAAGGTAGAATGAAGAGAGTTTGCTAACAAAGTGGATATGGGTGACAGGAACAGAGTAGCTGAGATGGCTGATACCGTGGTGGTAGAATTGAGTGCCCAGAAGGATAGTTAAGAGAAGTCTGGAGGAAAACAGTGACTTGGAAAAGAAAAATAAAAACAAATAAATAAAATAGGAGCTCATTTGTGTACTTGTTAAGTTTGCAGTGCCTATGAGGCATCTACATGGGAACAGAGGAAATCTCAGCTCTATGAACCACCAATCAAAGGGAGCAGTCTAGGCTGGGGAAATAAATCTGGGGCTCATCATTTCATCTGTTGTATTTAAAGCCATAAAACCAGTGAAATTGTCAAGAAAATATGAGTAAATAGGAAAGAGAGGGTAACAAAAGCATTTGTTTTAAATTTTTTATGTGTTTGGTTTCTAGCATTGCTTTTCAATTAGTCATTACTATGTGAATTTATAAGTTATTTTGTGTAAACAAAGCAAGGATAGTGTCAAGTCAGCTTTAATTAGCTCATCATTTTTGTCACAACTAACAGAGTTTAGCTTCTAAACACAAATCCATGAAAACATTTAGATGTATATCACATTTTCTTTTTTTTCTATAAAATGATAAAGTCACTAAAGCATATATTGCAGTATATTTGTCTTATTAGGTTTTGTAAATGACTTGAAGATTAATGACTTTAGATCACTTAGCTAGACTTATTCAATTAATAGCTCCCTGGATAACATAAGAATTATACTTGAACATTTTAACTAATTTTGGTTAGTTTTTAAATTTTTTATGAAGATTTTATGTTTAAATTTTATGGGATGAAATTATACAAAGGTGTATATGAAAGCACCTAAGTGCTTTGACTTAAAATTTCCTACTTGTCTTGTTTTGATTGATTTTTGTTTGACTTTTATTCTGTGTACATCCTCTTTTCTTACACATGAGAAGTGAAAAGTGAAAGTGAAAATCACTCAGTCCTCTCCAACTCTTTGCGACCCCATGGACTGACTATACAGTCCATGGAATTCTCCAGGCCAGAATACTGGAGTAGGTAGCCTCTCCCTTTTCAAGGGTATCTTCCTGACCCAGGAATCAAACAAGGGTCTCCTGCACTGGAGACGGATTCTTTACCAACTGAGCTATGAGGGACGCTCTTATACATGAATGTGTGTGTGTGTAGTACTTAATTGCTTGCTTGCTTCCTCGTCCCCATCCTCAGACTTTAGCAATGTAAGAATGATCTAGATTTTCTTTTCAAAGATCCTTTCAATACAGAAATTATTCAAACATTGGTTGGCTTCCCAATTTATAGTAGGATGATTCTGCTTATTTCTGAAAATCACAGTCTGTACTGCACAAGGATCTGTATTACATATGAGTCCATGGAGTAACAAGAGTGTTCGGCAAGAGTCAAAGTCAAGAGTGACTTACTCAAGGGTCCACTTGAAGCTTCTTTCCATCTCCCCTTTGTCCTTTGAACAGTTTCTAAGATATGCTGGGGACAAGCACACTGCTTGCAAGATTTGAAGCATTTAGAAACGCCACCTTATCCATTTGGTTAGTCTTGTAATGAATGCCAAGGATGGTCTTGAAGAGAAAAGAGGCGACCTACGTTCATTTGGGATGCGCATATATATTTTTTCCTGTGTCTCAGGGTGTAATGAGATGGCATCGCATACCTTCACCGTGATGGACGCAGAACTTGGTGATTGATGTAGAATACAGAGTGTCTTTAAGAACCAGCTTTCCAAACCCTGCGTGCACTTGTGCATTTGGCTTCTGGTCTACCACAGAATATCACAAAAAGGGGACAGAGAACGTGTAGAGAGGAGAATAAACACCTCCTAGTATGATTTTCAAACTCTGCTTCTCGGGACTCTGGATTCTTTGCAGTTGCCTCAGGAACCTGTTGGAGCTTTGGGGAGTAGGGGCTGAGAGGGAGGAGAGAGTTAAGGCCCCTGGCCCTGACCTTTGTTTTGTCAAGAGAAGTTTCACTTTTTAATATTTTAAAGTGAGAATTTTATACATCATTTCATTTTTTCAAGCATGACTGAAAAATAGAAAGATGGGACCTCATTGTGAGATATCACAGAATGATGGTTCTTTCTAGCTCTCCTTTCTCTCCATACCAGCTTGGTCTAACCTCTCCTGCACAACCATTCCTTCTGTACTTTGAATAATTGGCTAATAAATCTGAAACTAATTTGGTCTAAAGTGTTAATGGCTGATAATGATTTAATGTGTTTCCCCACCCAGGGAATGCATTTGCATTTTAATAGAGGTCTTCCTGGCAATTTTCTTAACTCAAAAGAATGACTTTAATGGTGGGTGTTTGAGGTGCAGTGGGGACCAATTTTTAGAAGAGGAACTTTTTCAGTATCCCTGTAATCACACCATGCCATCCAGGCAGCTGGATATCACCACCACTAATGCCTACTGGCTTATCCTGGTAGGAAATTTTATGGTTTGTGTGAGCCTCCCATGCAGGTCAAGCACAAGTTTTGAGAACTGTATTCTCTCATCCATCTATACTGATGTTTCCTAATATATGTCAAGATTAGACCTCTCTGAAATAAAAACTTTAGACATTATAGTCATAAATATACCTCAGCAAGGTACAAAAAAAAAAAAAATTAAAAGTCAAGTCTACAGTCCCAAGAGAAAGAAGGAAGCAAAGTATACTTAGCATCCCCAGTTAACAGAGAAAAAGGAAGCTGTAGTCCTTATTATCCATTTGTGAACTGTTTACTCATTACTGAATAGAGAAAAATCTGCAAATCTTCTCATCAGAAATAAATGACTATCATTTTATGTTAGTATTCCAAAGCCTCTTTACTTTTCATTCACTCATCTTCTTCATTCACACCAGGTAAATATCCCTGCACCCAACTGGCCACTTCTGCATTGACATGGGACAAAAAAAAAAAAAACAAACAGTTCAAAGTTAGAATTGAATTTGTTTTTCCCTTTTGTTAGTTGAGATATAATTGACATATAATATTATATCAGTTTTAGAAGTAAAACATAATGAGTCAATATGTGCATATATTGTTAGATGACCACTGTAAGAAGTCTAGTTGATATTTGTTACCACATACATTGAAGAATTTTTTTAAGAAAAAATCTTTTTTTTAATAAGAACTTTTAACACCAAGTCTCTTAGCAACTTTCAGATATTCAATACAGTGTTGTTAACTATAGTCACCTTGTTATAACCCTATGACTTATTTTATGACTAGAAGTTTGTAACTTTTACTATCTTCACCCATTTTGCCCCCATTCCAACCCCTGCCTCTGGCAACCAATAATTGCCAGTTTCTCCTCTCTATGAGCTTTGTTTGTTCAGATTCCACATATAAGTGAGATCATGTGGTATCTGTCTATTCCATTAGCATAAGGCACTCAAAGTCCATCCACGTTGTCTCAAATGGCAAGATTTCATAATTTTTTATGACTGGGTAACATTCCATTGTGTGTGTGTATTATATTTTCATTTATCATGGAACACTTAGGTTATTTCCACATCTTACTGAGTGTGAATAATGCTGCTGAAGAGAAGGACATGTTTTTGTTTTTTTGGATTAAGAACCCAAAATAGGTCTTGCTGGATCATATGGTAATTCTATTTTTAATATTTTGAGGAAATTCCATGCTGTTTCCTCAGTGGCTACACCGATATACACATTCCCATCAGCAGTGCATGAGTGTTCTCTTTTCTCCACATTCTCACGAGCATTTGTTATTTGTTGTCTTTTTGATGATAGCCGTTTTGATGTGTGAGGTGTTATCCCATTCTGGTTTTGATTTGCATTTCCCTCATAGTTAGCAATGTTAAGTATACATGTCATGTACCTCTTGACTATCTATACCTTCTTCAGACAAAAATACTTATTTAGATTCTCTGTCCACTTTTCAGTCAGATTAGTGAGTTCTTTGGTTATAAAGTTTCATAAATGTTTAATATTTTTTGGATATTAACCCCTTATCATAATATATGGTTTGCAAATCTTTTCTGCCATTCAGTAGGCTGCCTTTCTATTTTGTCAATGGTTTTCTCTGCTGTGCAGAAGCTTTCTGGTTAGATGTGGTCCTACTTATCTTGTTGCCTTTGCTTTAGGTGTCTTTTTTTTAATGTTTCTAACTTGGGGATTATTGGACAATTTCCACTTGTGTCACATACTATTTGAAGCTTTTAAATATTCAAAAAAGGGCGTTGGGAATGCCCGATAGAAAATGACCTGGCCTATACTCAAGTGCACTCATGCGCTGTGGCCCCCTCAGCCAACTGAAAATGGTGGTTTTGTCCTGAAAATCATGAGTGGAAGTCAAGGACTAGTGAGTTCACAGATAGCCGAGCCCAAATAAATGATATAGAGGAGACTCAGTGATCGAAGGTCCTGGCTTCAGTGATGGACAGCCTCATAGAATTTCAAGGGGGTCAGTCATCTCCTCTTCACAGCTCTTAACATGTGTTTCATAGGATTTCTCATGAATAAATCTTCTCTGTAACACTTTCACTAGGTCACATTTTTCTTTTTGTGTGGTTATTTTTTAATATTAATGTATTTATTTTTAATTGGAGGATAACTGCTTTAAAATATTGAGTTGGTTTCTGCCATATATCAACATGAATCAGCCAGGTCACATATTTTAGATCACTGACTTGAGATGGAAAATTACCTCCCATGGGATGAACATGCCAAGCACCCGAGTCCAGAGTTTTCCCATAGTAGGCACTTAACAAACCAACTTGTTATTTTTGGCATTGTAATCTTGTTGTCAATAATAATTGCTGCCATAGAACCAAAATTCATTGGTCAGGGTGCTTTCTTAGATGTTTGAATCCTGTCTTTGAAGGGAAAGGTGGGGAAACTTTTGAAGAGAATTCCAGAAGAATTCTTTTGAAGTTGCTTTTAGGCTCAAAGTCTTTATTAGAGTTTTTAAAAAAGATGGAGGGATAAGAAAAAAGAAAGAAGAAAAACTCTCTACCTACCACAGTCCTAGAAGTATAAATTGGCCTTTCCTATTGTGGCAATATTTTCTGTTAAGTGGTATTTCAAATTTAGTACCAATATATATATATATATATTTTTTCATTTTCCTCTGTCCTTTGTTGAAAAATGGTCAAATTTTTCTATTATACCTTTTTCAGGATAGTTGTTCCAAAAATAGTTTCGCTGGAAGTCAATTTTGCTTTACAAAAAATAAAAGGCACCATTCATATCTTTGTTTGAAAATGTAGGTGATAGAAAAGAACCTGTTATCTAAGGATAACTGATACTAAAACAAGGCCACTTAATTGCCTTAAAACCTGAGCCAGATTCCTCAATTATAGTTGAAACAAAGATTTATTCTGGCCTTCAGTTTAAAGGATAAACAGAAAATGACTCAAATGAATGGTGTTTCCTAAGTCTAATTATTCTGGCAATCTCATTTGGTAGTGTCATTTGCAAAAAGGCCATTTTTGAAAAAATTGTTCAGAGTTTCACACGTTTTGCAAAGACTTTTCTTACAAGCATTTGTTATTAATACTTAAATAAAATTGGCTTCTGAAACCTCATATCATCCTTTTTTCTCAATTTTCTTTTCATCAATGGTTTGCTAACCCACATGCCTGAGACACATTTATCCATCACTGATATCACTCAAGTGTACATACATCCAGCACACACTCAGCGACCTCAGTATCTAGTATGGCCTCTCAAAACACGAACATGGGCTGTTTTCTAGCTATAAATTATTTTTAGTCATTTTATGCAACTATTTTATCACCTCAAATTTACCCTGGCACACTTACTACCTGTATTTTTGAATTACTCCTTTAGTCTCTGTACCTCTTAACCTATCTTTTAAAAATATATTCTATCTTGCCATCTTCCTAGGCTGTGTTTTGCTCTCTCTTCTCAAATTTTCCAAATCACTATTTTTCAAGTCAGCTTAGTTGCCTAATCAAAATACCTAGTGGTATCTTTATTTAGTTAATTCTGAGTTTAGTACTAACATTTCTAAAATGACCTGGTATTTTCTAACGGTCCCATTTCTTCTTACTGTTTCCAGTCTTTTATGGCTTAGGTCATCGGAAGTGTATGCTTATTCTGAATTTTTATTTAAATGCTGTTGCTGTTATTATGCCTATTTGTGTTCAGTTTGGGGCCTGTGTGAACACCATCTTTATTTCCCATCTGCTATCTCTCCCTGCTGGAGGTTTCTCTTGTGGAGTATCAGGATTCACCCACTGGGACCTTGCACACATAGGAATGTGGCTTGCCACTAGTTCCCTCATCCCATGGACAACACCCTGGTTCCTGTTTGGAAGCTAGGGCTGCTCTAAGGGACTTGATAATTTATGGAAGGACCTTGACTCTGATTGGCTGTATCCATTCAGGTCTACAGCCCAGACTTCTCTCCCCACAGGAGCCTCTGATCTTGACCCCAGATTTTCAATCCTTCCCTGAAAAAGGGAAGCTATTTTTTTTATTTTTATTTTTACCCGTGTCACTGTCATAACTTCCAGGTTGTTCTTCTAATTTACTTTCCCCAGAACTGCTGGTGTGATCTCCCTAAGTCTCACATCTGATCATATTAAGTCACTTAATAAGGCCTGTTGATGACATTCCTCAAAAATCAAGACATGTTCTTAGCAATTCAGTTCCTGTCACTCTAACCCCAACCTCTGCCAAGCTTCAGTTGAACAGATTACTCATCACTTCATGAAATTAGAAGCTTTTATGACTTTCCTTTAAGTTAATACTTTCATTGGGCTGACTTTTCTGTTTATAAGGGTTTTCTCCACGTGGTCAGTACAGTTGATTGTGTTTATTTCAATCACAACTCACTGCATTATCCTCCCCCAACTCTTCCTGGTGCCTCTGAACCAGGACTCTTCTCTGTGTCTCTTCTGTTGTTTTTCAGATGCTTCTGTCTCTCTCTGCTTCTGCCAGGGCAGTGATGAGGGATGATTTATCTTTATTTCTTCACTCTTAACATGTTGTTGTGTTGTTTTTTATGGACCAGAGGCTTAGTAAATATTTAAAGTGATTTGAATGTGGCATAAGGTGACCTAATGGATGTTGACTTAAACATTATTTATTTACAGTTCAGTCCATTCAGTATGGAATGCAAGAATTTAAAAGGTCACAACATGGAAAAGGATTTGATTTGCTTCTTATTGTTCCTTGCTAGAGAATAAAAAAAGAGAAACATTTAGCTCAAGTATATCGTGGAACTTTCAAACTGTTACCACTGTGCAGATGATACCCAGACATGTGTTGCCTTCTCCCTGAAGAAATTATATTTCATAGGGGTCTCCTAAGCGCTATGCAGAGGTTCATTAAAGGAATTTGTGTGTTGAGCAGGAAATGCCACCCTGGACCTAACCAGGATGATGTCCCAAGAATGGAATCAGAGGATGCTTATGTAATGTAAGTGCACCCAAGTGATCCTGATGCAACTCATCTATCAAAAAAGATTCCCACAAAACTAGGGATTCTTTAATTTAAATATAATTAAGCATCCTCATTTTTAATTGTATTTTGAATTACTAGTTTTAATGCACCAATTTATAATTTCATGGACAAAGTTATCTGAAAAATTGATCAGAAGCATTTATTATTCCTACAGCCCTGAAGTCAGTTGATTATACTCAGCACAACATTACTTAGGTTGGGACCTGATGTTCTTTCTCTCTTAAGGACATATCTTTTCTTTTTTTTTTTTTCCATTTATTTTTATTAGTTGGCCATGTGAAGATGGAATACAGAGAGATTTCCAGCAGGTTTTGGTTAAAAGTATTAACATTGGATTATAGTAAAAAGCCAACAGACATTTTCCTTCACTCTGTATAGGACATATCTTTTCTAAGCAACCAGAGCAAAAGTGTGTTTTCTTTAAGTGACCAGTAGGAAATAAGGATGACTAAAGAAGAAATGTACAGAGTTAGAAAATTCAGAATTGATCAATGTCGTGATGTCAAGTTAGCAGTGTTCTATAATTAATAGCAGTCAGGGTATCTATAGAATGACACTGAAACATTAAATTAGAAAAAAAGAAGAAATACTACAAAAATTCAACTTTCTAAAATTTAATTTCATTCAAGCATATGTGTTTTGAAATCTCAGTCTGTCCCAAACACCAAATTGCAATTAAATAAGTGAAAAAAGGGTACTGCTTGATTCCGATAAGTGATATAATCCAGTCCCAACAAACATTTGTGCATGCAGTTATGAGGGGTGAAACTTTATGTGGAATATGGAAGGCATGTTCAGAAATGTGTTAATTCATTCAGTAAGTGTTAGTTGTTCACTTGCTGAATACAGTAAACACTGTTGAATTGACTATTAAATTTGTAAAACTTTCTCTCTTCCAGATATGCCTGGAGGAGACACAGCGATTACAAGTAGGAAGTATTTATTTATTGTATTAGCATTTTTATTGAGATGCAGTTGATGTTCACTATTATATAAGTTACAGGTGTATAACATATTGACTCACAAATTACAGGTTATAGTACATTTAAGGTTGTTATAAAGTGTTGGCTGTACTCCTGTTTAGTGCAATCTTTCTGTGTAACTTATTTGTACATACTGCCTTGTACCTTTAGGCCACTATGCCTGTGTTGCCCCTCCCCTATTTCTTCTTCCCACTGTAACTACTTGTTTGTTCTCTATATCTCTGAGTCTGTTTTTTTGTTGTTGTTGTCTTATTATATTCACTGTTTTTTTTTTAATTTTTTAGATTGCACATGTAAGTGATATCATGTGGCATTTGTCTTTCTCTGATTTACTTCACTCAGTATATTACTTTCCAAATCCATCCATGTTGTCCAAATGGCAAAATTTCATTCTTTTTTCTTGGAGGAATAGTGAGAAGTGCTTAAATGACCTTGTGAAACTCTTACCAACAAATTGAACCTGAGATGAGTGGGTAAATTATACATGTTCTGTGGGTTCTGAAAGAAGAAGATACTAGAAATCAGGGCTTGATGGTCCAGTCAAATGATATCTCTTCTTCACCTAATAGTGCCTTGTGTTTGTATTCACTGAATTTGGCTAAAGTCACTCTGAGTTTTGTTGTGTGTGTATGTGTACTTATTACAGCCATGAGAAATCTCAGTCAACTGCTATTTGTCTTTAGGATTTTCTTGTCTTGGAATACTTAGAAATTACTAGTCTGAAAGGACTGAAATATTTCCTGAATATAAAAAGTGTATTGTTGCTGTGATTATACTCCACTTCTAATTACTTTCTTAATTAATTTTTAAAGGGATATACATTTTAATAACCTTAATGAAGTATACATATTAGGTAGTTACAGATTCTTCATATTTTGTTGTAAGATAGGATATCCATGCAGAATCAAAATAATGAGTTATAGGTGAATGGAAATAGTTTTGGTAATGTCATTACTTCTCCTGTCAATCAAGGAGTGAGGAGCATGGATCCTTCCAGAAGGGGATATGGAGAAGATGTATTTGAAAAAATTTGACAGATGATTCTGATGTACACAACATGCACTATTATTTCCACATCCTTCACCACCGTATCAACAATTGAGACTCACCAACTTTCATCATGTAGACAAGAGCATCAGACACTGAGTTGTGCAAAGAAAGTTTTTGAACTTCTTTCTATAGATGATACACTTTTATTTTCCCTGCCATATTTTTGCCTGTAATTAATATGCAATATGACATATCACTCAAATGCAAACTATAAGTGGGGTATAGTAATTCACATAATAATAAAATGTGACAATTAGAAATTTAAATTATCACCAAATTTTCCCCCAAAATTTCACATAATTTTCTTCCCTAGGGAAATGTATTTTTAAAAGAATTTAGAATTATATTAAAATAAAATACATTTTAAATGTATTTTGAGATCCTCAGGGTAAATTTCTCATTTTACATTATTTTTTAAAATATGCAATCTATGATGAAATGAAAAAAACTATACAACCTATGATAAAAATGCATAGTCAGCTTGCAAGGTACTTTCAAATGACAATAATACATTTGTTTTAATACCATCATCAGGAAAGTACTAAAGAAAAGGGGATGTGATGAATCCCTGAGTTATTATTCAGCCTGCTCCCTATAATGTTTTTTTTTTTTCCTGGCAATGATGGTCTTTCTTTCATTGCTTGGAATAAACAAAAAATGCTATATTAAAGACTTTTTCATGGTTAGTGAAAAGAACATGGTTGTATTAGTGGTTATTAAAGATGTTTCTCAGAAACCCTTATTTGTGATTCTCAATTTCTCGTTGACTACTAATGAGGTTCATTTTGCAGTGGTCATTATGTTCTCATACAAAATCTATCATATGACTCATAGTTATGAATGTCTTGTGATTTTTATAGTGGTAAATATTTTTATTTTCCATGTTATTAAAAATATTTTGAGCAAATGAGACTATTTGGATTGCTCTAATCTGGTCTGCAAAATGTCATCTCCTTCAAGGTTATTTTAGCAAGATGATTCATTCAAGCCTTTGTTAGAAAGTGGTTCTTGAAATGGTTAGTTCTAATAGGATGTAACTAACATAAGATTCATAATCCAGTCAGACAGCCTGGAGGCCTTCCAGATCTGGGGAACAGTGCAACCTATTGATTCTTGATGGGCTTTTATGGGGTTCTTCTTCCAGAGGCTTCCCTGATAGCTCAGTTGGTAAGGAATCTGCCTGCAATGCAGGAGACCCCGGTTAGATTCCTGGGTCAGGAAGATCTGCTGGAGAAGGGATAGCTACCCACTCCAGTATTCTTGGGCTTCCCTTGTGGCTCAGCTGGTAAAGAATCTGCCAGTAATGTGGGAGACCTGGGTTCAATCCCTGGATTGGAAAGATCCCCTGGAGAAAGGCTACCCACTCCAGTATTCTAGCCTGGAGAATTCCGGGAACTGTGAAGTCCATGGGGTCACAAAGAGTCAGACATGACTGAGTGATTTTCACTTTCATCCAGAGGAGAACCTAAGATTATACTTTTGAACCAAAGCTTAACCTCAGTTTTTCTTTCTTTCTTTAATTTCATTTTTATTTTTGGCTGTGCTGGTCTTCACTGCTTTTGTGTGGTTTTTCTCTAGTGGCATCGAGTGAGGGCTGCTCTTCTTTGGAGCACTCAGGCTTTTCATTTCAGTGGCTTATCTTGCTGAGGAGCACAGGCTCTAGGGTGTGGGGGCTTCAGCAGTTGCAGCTCGCAGGCTCTAATTTGCAGGTTCAGCAGCCGTGATGCATGAATTTAGTTGTTCTATGGCATGTGGAATCTTCCTGGACCAGGGATCGGACTAAAGTCCTGCGTTGGTAGGTGGATTCTTATCCACTGTGTCACCAGGGAAGTCCTTAGCCCAAGTTTTTCTAAAACTTGCTTCAAGAAGCTATTGTTAAGAAGTTGTCACTAAGTCAGGTCCGACTCTTTGTGACCCCATGGACTGCAGCACACAAAGCTCCTCTGTTCTTCAGTATCTCTTGGAGTTTGCTCACATTCATGTCCCCTGAGTCAGTGATGCCATCCAACCATCTCATCCTCTGACCCCCCCTTCTGCTCCTGGCCTCAATCTTTCCCAGCATCAGGGTCTTTTCCAATGAGTCAGTCCATTGCATCAGGTAGTCAAAGTGTTGGAATTTCAGCTTCAGCATCAGTCGTTCCAGTGAACACCCAGGACTGATCTCCTTCAGGATGGACTAGTTGGATCTCCTTGCAGTCCAAGGGACTCTCAAGAGTCTTCTCCAGAACCAGAGTTCAAAAGCGTCAGTTCTTTGGTGCTCAACCTTCTTTATGATCCAGCTCTACAAAAGACAACTTTCTGAATCATTATCACTAAACTTTTAATTTTTTTAGGAGGGAATGAGGAGGCTTGGAAGGGAGATGTGTGGACCTGGCCCACTTCACGTCAGGGTCTGTGCTCATTAGTTTCTGGCACAAAACATGACATTGTTGTGGTTAAAATTTATTTCTTGAGTAGAATTCAGTACCATACTACCTCTTCAAGTGCCCCCCATAAATGTTTATCCAGTGGCCTCTGTGTGACAGCCTGGCTGCCGTGTGCTGGGGATGCAGAGCTAGGGTGCTGTGGGGGGTCCCTCACTATCAGACACGGAAGGAGGAGCCCAGATATGTGTAGCTTCATTGTCCTCTCTGTGTCTCTGCATGTGCGTGTGCTACACACATGTAGACACATGGCTGAGAAATCAGGTATCCATCACCTTTCAGGTTACCAACTGCAAACTGATGGCCAGTTTCAGAGGAAGTGTGTGTCTTTGCTCAGGAAATGGGAAGAGTGGTCCGTAAAGGACGTGCACTGGAAGCAGCTCTCAAGGAAGTGTGCCGGCAAGTGACTCCAAAAAAACCAAGAAGACCTTTCAGTGATTCACAGCTCCCTTCTCACTGATACCTCTGGCTGTTCCTGGGGCCCCAGTTTACTAAACACACCCCTCACACATGCCATACACACCCACTACACAACACACAAGACCAACAGGAAACGCACAACAAACACCTATATTTACACACCACATATACACACTACACAAAAGCAAAATCCTCAAATTATCACCTATTTGCATCTATTACATACATGCAAATCCAAAGTTTAGGGGAAGACATAAGGTAATCTGTAAAAGTCTGTACCTTCCTCAAAAATTTTTCCAAAGAACTTTGGGGTAAGCTTGACCTAGAAAAACTATGCCATTTCACATTTTATAAACGCTTTCATGTATGAACTTACTGTTTCATCACAGAAACCTTTTAAATAAATACTCAACATTAAATAAACATTTAAATAATACTCAACACATCTCCTCAAGCTGGAAGTTAATTTTAGATTCTGATGAAGAATCAGATACTATATGAATGTAGTTAAGTAAGTGTATGTCATGGAATTTGTGGTATATCGTGCAGTGCTCTCTTAAAATATATATAATATATATATATACACACACATATATACATACATATATATAGGTGCAGCCACTATGGAAAACAGCATGAGGGTTCTCACAAAACTAACAAGAGAGTTATCAAGTGACCCAGCAATCTCACTTCTTGGCATATATCTAAACAAAATATAATTCAAAACTATTCATGCACCATGCCCATAGCAGCACTGTTTACAGCAGGCAAGACACGGCAACGACCCAATGTCCACTGAGAGAGGAGTGGATAAAGATGTAACACATACACTGCACAATGGAATCCTGCTCAGCCATAGAAAAAGAATTAAATAGTGCCGTTTTCAGAAACATGGCTGGACTTAGAGACTGTCACACTAAATGCAGTAAGTCAGAAAGAGACACACACTATATGATATCATTCATATGTGGAATCTGAAATATGACACAAGTAAAGTTATCTACAAAAGAAATAGACTCACAGACACAGAGAACAGACTTGGAATTGTCAGGTTGCAGGGAGGGAGTGGAGTGGGAGTGGGAGTTTTGGGTTAGCAGATGCAAATTATTACGTATAGAATGGATAAAGATCAAGGTCCTACTCTATAGCACAGAGAACTATATTCAATGTCCTGTGATAAAGCATAATGGAAAATACATGAAAAATATTGTATATATATACATACATGCATCACATGAGTCACTTTGGAATACGGTGCAAATTAGCACAATATTGTAAATCCATACTTCAATAAAATAAAACTCTTAAAAAGACAACAAAACCAAATATTCAGACCAAAAATGTTCTTAGATTTAGCATGTGGTTTGTACTCAATATATTTGGGAAAGTATTCTTAATATTTTGATCAAACCATTTCAATTTCACAATCTTGTTTCTTCTATATGCACATTAAATAGTCACTACAAATTATAGATGGTAATGAATACTTAGACTTAAACATCACTATCTGCCTTGACAGGACCAAGATTTTAAATGTTGATTGGCCATATAAATTATTCTAAAACTAGTAATGTTCTTTTACTTCTTATATAACAAGTTGCAATATTAAGCCATTTACTACTTACAGAATTAAGACTGAGAGTGTCTGCTGCTGCGCAATGGAAAGGTGTTTGCCCTTCATCAGTTAATGACATCAAACGACTCGTGCTTCCCTTTTGTACTTTAAACTGTTCAGTAATTCACACATTTCAGAACTCCCTTGTCCAGTAATTAAAACTGTCCAGGGGAATCATGTCATCAATCTCTAATATCTGTCCCCGTTAAATCGCCTCTGGTATCACAACCTGAACTCATTGGCTGAGCCCTCGTCAGTGATCATGTGGATGACTTAACTGTTCTGAGCAACAATCCCCACTGGAGTGGGCAGTGAGGGACCCCACAGTCCATCTGAAGCCAGAGGAAAGCATCATCAGAAACCACTGCGCCATGGTTCACGTCTCTGGACTCACTTGTATTAGCAAACACAAGCATGCTAAAGCAAACTCGGCTACACTACCTGAACAAGGGAGGGTGGTGGTGGGGAGTAAAACAGCATAAATATTTGTCAGAGCACAACCCCAGGTGGCATTCCTGGTGTTACTCAGTGCCCTTACTAAGGACCTTTATTTGTGAGTTTGTTTACTAGGTTCAAAGGACAAACCAAAATCTTTTTCCTTATTCTTTTAACTTACAATGTCCATGCTAAGTTTATAACTCTAATAATGCTAGCATTTTATGATATTTATGGAATGAAATTTGATCATTCTGAATGGTCATAGGTTTTTCTATTCAATCGCTCTCAGTCATTCAGCAATCATGTGTAAAATGATCAATAAGATTAAAGAGAACACCCACCCCCCCCAAAAAAAAAGAAGAAGTAAAAGAAAAGCATAGAATTGACATTCCTACAGAGTTAGTTAGTGGAGAGCAAGGTAAGAGTTTAAAAAGCTGGAATTGTTGAAGCCAATTCAGTTGGAACAGACCCCCCTGAAAATTCCATTACCCCAAATTTTGTTCCTCCCTGTGTTCACATAAACACCACCATCTGTGTGTTGCACTGTGTCAAAGATATGAAATCCCTTGGCTTGCTTCTCCCTCTTCCCTTCCAGCCCTGAGCACACTCTTCCTGGCCCTTTTCATCTGGCTGCCCTCTATTCTTCAACTCAGAAATACTTCATTTTATTTTTCCCTTATCACTTCCCTCAATTCTCGTGTCCCCTAGACAACCATGTACTCCAAAGGAGAGTTTTCAAAAGCTGGAAATTTCACCAGAGAAAGTGTCTAGGACTTGTGTTTGGGAAGTAGAACCTGTGATTGTTTTGTTTTGTTTCTAATCCTTTTTTCTTTTGTATGTTCTTTTGTTGTTGATGTTCAGTCACTAAGTCGTGTCTGAATCCTTGTAGCCCCATGGACTGCAGCATGCCAGGCTTCCCTGTCCTTCACTGTCTCCTGGAATTTGCTTAGATTCATGTCCATGGCATTGGATATGCTATCTAACTATCTCATCCTCTGTCACTCCCTTCTCCTCCTGCCCTCAATCTTTCCCAGCATCAGGATCTTTTTAAATGAGTCAGCTCTTCGCATCAGGTGGCCATAGTATTGGAGCTTCAGTTTCAGCATCAGTCCTTCTAAGGACTTCCAAGGCTTGATTTCTTTTGGAATTGACTGGTTCAATCTCCATGCAGTCCATGGGACTCTCAAAAGTCTTCTCCACACCACAATTCAAAGTCATCAATTCTTTGGCATTCAGCCTTCTTTATGGTCCAACTCTCATATCCATACATGACTACTGGAAAAATCATAGCTTTGACTATACAGACCTTTGTTGGCAAAGTGATGTCTTTGCTTTTTAATATGCTTTCTAGGTTTTTCATGGTTTTCCTTCCAAGGACCAAGCATCTTTTAATTTCATGGCTTTGGTCAAGGTCCACAGTGATTTTGGAGCTCAGGAAAATAAAATCTGTCACTGTTTCCACTTTTTCGCATTCTGTTTGCCATGGGACCAGATGCCATGATCTTAATCTTTTGAATGTTGAGTTTTAAGCCAGGTTTTTCACTCTCCTCTTTCACCCTCTTCAAGCGGCTCTTTATTTCCTCTTCTCTTTCTCCCATTAGAGTGGCATCATCTGCATATCTGAAGTTGTTGATATTTTCCCCAGCCATCTTGATGAGTCTCTCAAAATGGCACTCTTTCTTTCATTCCTCATAATAGACAAGACATTCTACATTGAAGAATTTTTAGTCATTAGCTCAAGAAATATGATTGTATTAATGGTTATTAAGTATATTTCTTGGAAACCCATATTTGTGATTCTGAATTTGTGGCTGGCCAGTCGTGAGGCTCACTTGATGATGCAATCTATCCTTGCACTGACTCTGCCATTGGGCAGGTAGCAAGTTGAACAGTGACTCAGGGATTCATCAAATTCTCTCTTCCATTTGGTATGTTAGTTAGTGACAGTATTAAATTAAGTTATTCATGAGTTATGCCTCCTTAAGTTATATGTTGGGCTTCCCAGGTGATGCTAGTGGTAAAGAACCCACCTGCCAATGCAAGAGACACAGGAGACTCAGGTTGATCCCTTGGTTGGGAAGATCCCCTGGAGGAGGGGATGCAACCCACTCCAGTATTCTTGTTTGGAGAATCCCATGGACAGAGGAGTCTGGCAGGTAACAGTCCACAAAGTGATTTAGCGTGCACGCATACAACATATCTGTTAAAACTTGCCTTTTGGGAGCTGCTTCCTGGAGGACTTGGTTGACGTCAATCAGCATGACTCCGCCTGAAGGTCCAGATTTGAGGCTACTGGTTTCTGGGAAGAGAAAGAATGAAGGTGAGGGGCTGGGGAGGCCATGGACTTGGAGGGATGTGCAGTGTGTATGGCAGATGTGTGCCCAGGTAGCCAGGATCCAGCCAGATGTGGCTGAACCCAGATGGACATCTGGCCAGTGTAGGTAGGCTTAGCGATGTGGCATAAGTGGGGAGCTGAAGTTTGAGTGCCACAAACTGATCATAGCAGGCATGGGTCCCCAACTTCAGTTCATGTTTTCTACCAACTCGTAGGATCATGTTTGAAAAATGTGAAAACATTGGCTGGTTTCAAACCTCTTCAGCTTTATCCATTGTGATTAGATTTAAACATCGATGTAAAGGTCAAAGAATTAAAATTCCAGTTCCAGGCTCCATAGCCATGCAATCCAGATAGTGTGGTTGGAAATAAGCAAAGTTGAAAAAGGCAGCAGATCTGCCTTATACTCTGTTAACACAGATTTGACAGGCATGGATTGACTGCAGGAAAGAAAGAACTTTTGCCACAGTTTCTGGAAGAAGAAGTGTGGCCATTTCCCAGGATAACCAAATAAATGGAATTTACTTTACAGAACCCTTGTCAGAACAGAAGGTTAGGAAGGGGTGAAATCCAAATGACCTTCACAGGTGGAGAGCCCCATCAATGATCAAATTGTCAGGAAGGATGGGTGTTATCAAGATGAATATAATTACTAAACATTTTGCAGAAATGTGATTTCTTTGGAAATAGGTGTCTATCAGGGTGAGTCAACTGAGTGACTTTGAAATAACAGCCTGTGGTCAAGGTTATCAGGGAAGAAAATTAAACTGAGGCTTAGCACTGAAATTCAGACCGTCCACCTATTTATTCTGCTGACAAGTTGGCTTTCCAGTTTAATTCTGCTTAGCAGTTCATCCCTATGAGTTTGTTGCTGATTTGCAGTTTCTTTTGGTAAAGTTCTTTGATTCCTTACCACTCTTCACTCTGTTAAAATGCCATGTGCTATTTTATTCTATCACAAAGACAGAAACAAGTTCATTTAAAAAAAATAAGGTACAATTTTAAAGATGCATGTTTCAAAGCAAAATATAGCAAGACTTTCAAGATGACAGATCCCTAGGAAAAAGCTACAATATAAATTATGCAATTTATAAAATCAAATTGCAAATGCCGAGACAAAATCTCATGTTAACAACTATATTCACATAATTTAAGACTAGCACAATTTGCTAATATATAATACTTTGGTTTAGAAGTTACCCTGTTTCTTTAATTTAATGTTATAAATAATTTCCAAGGCATGTAACACAAAAATTCTTATTTATTATCCAGTACAAATTTTAAAAATTAAATTTCTGGTATTTTTTAAACTTTGCAATATTTTTGTTTGCCCATTTTTCTATTATTATATTAGTTTCAAATGTACAGCATAGTGATTCAGTATTTTCATAGATTGTTGTTGTTTAGTCACCAAGTTGTGTCCGACTCTTAACAACCTATGGACTATAGCATGCCAGGCTTTCCTGTCCCTTGCCATCTCCCGGAGTTTGCCCTAGTTCATGTCTTTTGAATTGGTGATGCCATCCAACCATCTTATCCTCTGTCACCCGCTCTCTTCCTGCCCTCAATCCTTCCCAGCATCAGGTTCTTTTCCACTGAGTCAGCTCTTTGCATCAGGTGGCCAAAATATTGGAGCTTCAGTGTCAGTCTCAGTCCTTCCAAAGGGTATTCAGGGTTGATTTCCTTTAGGATTGACTAGTTTGATCTCCTTGCTTTCCAAGCGACTCTCAAGAGTCTTCTCCAGCCCCACAGTTTGGAAGCATCAATTCTTTGGGGCTCAGCCTTCTTTATTGTCCATCTCTCACATCCATACATGACTAGATTAGACCAATTAAAGTTATTACACAATAATGGCTATGTTTCCCTGTGCTGTACAATATATTCTGTCATTTATTTATTTTATATGGATCTTCCCTGTAGCTCAGGCGGTAAAGAATCCGCTTGCAATGCAGGAGACCTGGGTTTGATCCCCATGTTGGGAAGATCCCCTGGAGAAGGCAGTCCACTCCAGTGTTCTTGCCTGGAGAATCCCATGGATAGAGGAGCTTGGTGGACTACAGTTTGTGGAGTCACAAAGAGTCGGACACAGCTGAGCGACTAGCACTAACTATTTATTTTATACATAGTATTCTTTTGGCTTCCCAGGTGGCTCAGTGGTAAAGAATCTGCCTGCCAGTGCAGGAGACATGGGTTTGATCCCTGGGTTGGGAAGATCCCCTGGAGAAGGAAATGGCAATCCACTCCAGTATTCTTGCTTGGAGAATCCCATGGACAGAGGAGCCTGGCGGGCTCCAGTCCACGGGGTCACAAAGAGTTAGACAGGACTTAATGACTAAACAACAATTAATCCTATAATCATACCAAAAAAATAGATTCCATGCATAAGTGATAAAAAAAAAATCCTATAATCCAACCTTACCCCTCCTTCCTTCCTTTTCTTCACTGATAACCACTAGTATATTCTCTATATCTGCAAATCTGTTTTGTTGTATTCATTCATGTCCATTTTTTTAGACTCCACATATTAGTGATAACAGAATATTTGTCTTTGTCTGGCTTATTTTATTAAGTGTAATACAGTCTAGGTCTGTCCACCTTCCTGCAAATGGCAGAATTTCATTCTGTTTTGTGACTGAATAATATTCCATTGTGTGTTTGTGTGTCTCTCTGTGTACATATATAAATATATATCACAACTTCTTAATCCATTTATGTAAATGAACACTTAGGGGTACTTTGGCAATTGTCAATAATACTGCAGTGAACATTGGAGTAGACGTATCTTTTTGATGTAGTGTTTTCATTTTCCTGGGATGTGTACCCAGGAGTGAAATTGCTGGATCATATGATAATTCTATTTTAAATTTTTTGGGCACCTTTATATTGTTCTCCAGATTGGCTGCACCCGTTTACTTTCCCATTAACAGTGCAAGAGGGAGGGCTCCCTTTTTTCAAAATTGTCTCCAATATTTGGTAGTTGGTAGACTTTTTGATGATAACTATTGTTTGTTCATTTGATCACTTGGAACTCTGAGTGTACCAGGAGCAGATCTGGCTCAGAAAATGTGGGAAGCATTTAAATTTTCTGTGCCTTTTACTTAAATTAGGCCACTGGGCTGCTGCACCACTTCCTTCAGGTGGAGGCCTGGGGCCTCTCAGTGTGACTTGTATTTGTCATGTGCTTATTGGACTAGAAATGTTGGCAACCTGAAAGTGGTTCAGAGTTAAGAGGAAAAACATGTACTCTCCTGGCGAAGAGACAGTGAGAGCCATCTTAAATTGTGAGCATTGTGGCAAGTGTTTTGGTGGCAAGTGAAGTTATTTGAAATAGAACAATTTACCCTGGAGGGCTTTCCAAAACCCTCTCCATGGAAGATTAGCTGTGAGTCAGTCCTGTTCTATTCTCTAAACTCATTAGTTTTTTTTTTTAATTTGCTTTTAATTTTTTCCCCTGTTTTGATGTGGTAAAATGCCCACTTCTTGATGGAGAAGACGGATGACAGCTTGGAGCCTGCCCTTGAATAGAGGTTTGCCTTTTTGTCTATTGAGTGGTTTTAATCACTCATATAAATATACTAGGACTTTAGTCATTAAAGCACCATAAAAGGCACCATTGGGTTCCAGGGATGGATATCACTGGGACTCAGCCTTGAACCTTTGATGGGTGAATAGGAGGAAGACATCCGGTACAAGAGTAACTGTAGCCAGAGGTGGACTGTGTGTGTGGTCGGGAGGCAAAGCAAAGGCATTTGGCAAAAAAAGATCCCATACTCAGCTGCCTTAGACATGCGATGTTTTCCGGCACTTCTATTGTCTGAATGATAAAGAATCTTACCAAATGTTTTCTTCTGCTTTTCAAATATATATTGTACCATGAATAGTTATAATAAAGCATATGGCAGTTTAAAAATTTTCCAAGAACTTGCCCAAGAATGATCTTAGAAAGGAAAATTTTTTCACCCCATGAAAAAAGTCAAGAACTTTTTTTAAGAGTCAAGAACCTTGGGCAAACATGTAGAGTCCTCCCATTTCTGTGTGAATATTGGAAGACCATAGCACTGGAGAGAGAGTGAATGGAACTTCAGTGTAATCAATTAAGTATTAAGTTAAAATAATTTAAAGTATTAATTTAAAAGTATTTCACTAAACATGTTCTGTTGGATCTTTATACCCAGTAAACCATGTTTTCTAATTTCTTATGAAGTATATAGACAAGTTAACACACAATATGGCTCTTCTATTTCTCATAGTTCTGCAGGCTGAAAAGTCCAAGATCAAGGTTCTTACTGATTTAATATCTGGTGAGAGCCTGCTTCCTGGTTTACACTTTTTCATTGATGTTTATGTTTTGCCTCTTTCGTCTCATGAAGAAAGCTTTAAGATTAGATTGTTTTCTACTAATTCTTTAGATGGTTTTAAAGAATTCTTTTATCTCCCTGAGATTTGTTTTTGTTTTCAGTAAAGCATTTTCTCAACCAGTATTTTGGTATGGATAAAAAAAAAAAAATTTTGAAAAAATAAAAATAAACAAAAGGGAAAAGTCACTCAGGAAAGTGAGTGTTACTGGTATCGAATCTTAAATTAGCAATGCCCAAATTCATCTCTCAGTGTATTCCAAACTGAGAAACTAGTAAATTCTCTTTCTTATCAATGCTATCATCAATATATTATGTGCAAAATCACCCAACAGATATAAGAACAAAAAACATACAGATACTAAAATTTCCAGTTTTAGAGCTGCTCAGGTTTGCTGAACCCAGGAAAAACAAGATCAATAAATTATCTATTGGGTTGAGAACAAGTTTATCAACACCAAGCATTTGCCACTTGAAAAAGAATTATTCGGTAGACATCAGAATATTGCATGCACCAGAACGTTGCGTGCTGTTGGACCAGTGAGTCCCCTGACCCATTGCTGTAGCTGATATCAGATTAGAAAATGTTTTTCTTTTTTTTTTCTTGAAAAGTCGGAAAGGAAATGTTTTAAAGGGCAGCCCCTGTTGTGCTTCCAGACATTGATATGAGTCAAAGAATGTGCAGCAAACGTTAGTTTCCCTGTCCATGCCCCTTATAAACAGGCCACATGTGATGGTGAACTGGAACTAGTCTCACAAGAGACAGAGTTCTGGGTCTTGGGTTCTCTCCCCGGCTCTGTAATCGACTCACTGTGAGGTAATAAGGGGATATTTATCAAACACTGCATGGGTCTCACATGAGAAGAACCATGTAAATAGGAAGCATTGTTATGAATTAAAGACCTCCCACCCCCATAGGCTTTGGAGTCAATGTGACTATTCAGTGGAATAGGATGTAGGGAAAGTTCACATTTTGGCTAATGCTTAGCTGGAGACCATTTAATTAAGAACTGTTTGGGAGGATTTTCCTTGGTATTTTAATGAAATTCGATTCATCATGCTTATTATCCCAGTGCCCGTTCACATCCCGGCTGGCAGCTGGGAACACGGGTGACTGCCCCTCCTTGGTGTGGCCTTGTAGGTGGCACATCATTAACGCAGGCTCAGCATCTCAGCTGATCATCCTGCGCGCATACAGCTTTTCAGCTTTAGTCTGTTGACCTTTAGTCAAAGTCCAAAATTGCTAATTCTCATTGAGACGGATGCATGATGCCAGACCCATATGCATCTTGTAATTTGTACCTGCGGTTGAGAATTAAATGTAAAAAGGAATATTGAAAATGAAAGAACCTAGACTCTTCTTTTGCACTGAGAACAGACTTCTAGAGTCAGGAAACATGGAGAGATTTGTACAGTCCTCCCGTTAATAAACGAATATAGGAAGGCCTTAGAACTGGAGAAACAGTGAATGGAACCTCCGTGTAATCAATTAAGTGTCTTATTACGGTGGCTTATTATTGTGAAAAGCACACCAGATGAAACCAAGCAGAAGTAAAAACAGTTGTTGTTGTTGTTGTTCAGTCGCTCAGTCATGTCTGACACTTTGCTACCCCATGGACTGCAGCACACCAAGCTTCCCTGTCCTTCACTATCTCCCAGAGCTTGCTCAAACTCATGTCCATTGGGTAGGTGATACCATCTAACCATCTCATCCTCCGTCATTCCCTTCTCCTCCTGCCTTCAAACTTTCCCATCATCAGGGTCTTTTCCAATGAGTTTCTTCACATCAGGTGGCCAAAATATTGGAGCTTCAGATTCAGCATCAGTCCTTCCAGTGAATATTCAGGGCTGATTTCCTTTAGGGTTAACTGGCTTGATCTCCTTGCAGTCCAAAGGAGTTCTGTCCTCCAACACCTCATTTCAAAGGCATCAATTCTTCGGCACACAGACTTCTTTATGGTCGAACTCTCACATCCATACATGACCACTGGAAACACCATAGCTTTGACTCTATGGACCTTTGTCAGCAAAGTAATGTCTCTGCTTTTTAATATGCTGTCTAGGTTGACCATAGCTTTTCTTCCAAGGAGCAAGCATCTTTTAATTTCATGGCTGCAGACACCATCTGCAGTGATTTTGGAGCTTAAGAAAATAAAGTCTGTCACTGTTTCCATTGTTTCCACATCTATTTGCCATGAAGTGATTCGACCGGATGCCATGATCTAAGGTTTTTGAATGTTGAGTTTTAAACCAGCTTTTTCACTCTCCTCTTTCATCTTCACCAAGAGGCTCTTTAGTTCCTCTTCACTTTCTGCCATAAGGGTGTCATCTACATATCTGAGGTTACTGATATTTCTCCTTGCAATCTTGATTTTAGCTTGTGCTTCATTTAGGCCAGCATTTTGCATGATGTACTCAGCATATAAGTTAAATAAGCAGGGTGACAATATACAGCCTTGACATACTCCTTTCCCAATTTAGAACCAGTCCATTGTTCCATGTCCAGTTCTGACTGTTGCTTCTTGACCTGCATATAGGTTTCTCAGAAGGCAGGTAAAATGATCTGGTATTCCCATCTCTTTAAGAATTTTCCATTTTTGTTGTGATCCACACATTCAAAGGCTTTAGCATGCTCAGTGAAGCAGAAGTAGACATTTTTCTGAATTTCTCTTGTTTTGTTTATGATCCAGTGGATGTTGGCAGTTTGATGTCTGCTTCTTCTACTTTTTCTAAATCCAGCTTGAATATCTTGAAGTTCTTGACTCACATACTGTTGAAGCCTAGCTTGGAGAATTTTGAGCATTATTTTGCTAACTTATAAAATGGGTGCAATTGTGGTACAGTTTGAACATTCTTTGGCATAGCCTTTCTTTGAGATTGGAATGAAAACTGACCTTTTCCAGTCCTGTGGCCACTGCTGAGTTTTCCAAATGTGCTGGCATATTGAGTGCAGCACATTAACAGCATCATCTTTTAGAATTTGAAATAGCTAACAGGAATGCCATCACCGCTTGTGTTCGTAGTGATGCTTCCTAAGGCTCTCTTGACTTTAGCATGCAGGATGTCTGGCTCTAAGTGAGTGACCACACCATCGTGGTTATCAGGGTGATTAAGATTTTTTTTTTTTGGTATAATTATTCTGTGTATTCTTGCCACGTCTTCCTTATATCATCTGCTTCTGTTAGGTCCATACCATTTCTGTCCTTTATTATGTCCATCTTTGCACTGGAGAAGGCAATGACAAACTATTTCAGCATTCTTGCCTTGAGAGCCCCATGAACCATATGAAAAGACAAAAAGATATGAGACTGAAAGGTGAACTCCCCAGGCCCATAGGTGCCCAATATGTTACTGTAAAAAAAAAAAAAAAATGGAGAAATAGCTTCAGATGGAATGAAGAGGCTGAGGCAAAGCAGAAACACTGCCCAATTGTGGATGTGTCTGGTGGTGAAAGTAAAGTCCAATTCTGTTAAAAAAAAAAAAAAAAGAAAGAAAAGAAAGAAACTTGGAATGTTAGGCCCATGAATCAAGGTAAATTGGAAGTGGTCAAACAGGAGATGCCAAGCATGAACATCAACATTTTAGGAATCAGTGAAATGAAATGGATGGAAATGGGTGAATTTCATTCAGATGACCATTATATCTACTACTGTGGGCAACAATCCCTTAGAAGAAATGGAGTAGCACTCATAGTCAACAAAAGAGTCTGAAATGCAGTGCTTGGGTGTAATCTCAAAAACGACAGAATAAACCTTGGTTTGCTTCCAAGACAAACCGTTCAGTGTCACAGTAATCCAAGTCTGTGCCCCAACCACTGATGCCAAAGAAGCTGAGGTTGAATGGTTATGTGAAGATATACAAGACCTTATAGAACTAACACCAAAAAATATGTCCTTTTGATCATAGGGGACTGAAATGCAAATTAGGGTGTCAAGAGATACCTGGAGTAACAGGCAATTTTGGCCTTGGAGTGCAGAATGAAGCAGGGCAAAGGCTAACAGACTTTTGCCAAGAGAACACACTGGTCATAGAAAATATCCTCTTCCAACAACACAAGAGACAATTGTACATATGGACATCACTAGATGGTCAATACTAGAATCAGATTGGTTATATTCTTTGCAGCTGAAGATGGAGAAGCTCTATACAGTCAGCAAAAACAAGACTGGAGCTGATTGTGGCTCAGATCATGAACTCCTTATTGCAAAATTCAGACTTAAACTGAAGAAAGTAGAGAAAACCACTAGGCCATTCAGATATGACCGAGACCAAATCCCTTATGATTATACAGTGGAAGTGACAAAGAAATTCAAGGGATTAGATCTGATAGAATGCCTGAAGAACAGGAGGTGGTAATCAAAACCATCCCCAAGAAAAAGAAATGCGAAAAGGCAAAGTGGTTGTCTGGGGAGGCCTTACAAATAGCTGAGAAAGGAAGGAAAGCAAAAGGCAAAGGAGAAAAGAAGATATATCCCTCTGAATGCAGAGTTCCAAAGAATAGCAAGGAAGGATAAGAAAGCCTTCCTAAGTGACCAATGCAAAGAAAATGATTGGGGGAAGCAGAATTAAATGATCAGAATGTGAAACACTACTATCCCATTTCATGCCATGTCTGTACTCATCCAAGCTGACACCTTACCACAAGGCCTGGGGAGAGATATGGTGTGTGTGTGTATGTATATGTGTGTGTGTATGTGTGTGTGTGTGTGTTAAGAACATTTGTTGGGAAAGGGGGACGAGAGAGCCAGGAATTGCATAAAAGTAGAAACTGGAGATGACTTTCCCAGCATGATTATCTTGATAGATCAAAACTAGAGAGGCCCCCTTTTAAGCCTACACTGATTTAGCTTTGAGTAACTTCTTTATAATTTACTGGGGAAAGTATTTTTAAATTAAGGGTTTCTTTTTCTTCAGTTTTTATATTGCTTATATAAACTTTCTGCAGATTTTATTCTAAATCACCCCAAGATAGTGCCAGATGTCATTTCTTCCAGCATCATCTGCCATAATTTGCTTCTAAATTGACAAGTTTGAGTTAGTATTGATGAAAATCATCATCTTCGTGTGAAGGTTCTTTATCTCAGTGGTCCTTTTTCTATGGCATTTGAGGATATAACACATTCCTTATTTTACTTAACTCTCATTAAATCTGCTTTTCCACCAACCCGGCCATCCACTTGTTGAAGAGTCTTTGCACAAAGAATCTAGAAGCGCCTCACCCCCCCTTCCTTTGGTTGTTCAGGCATCCTCTGGATATATGGACCGTGACCAGATTGGCAGAAGGCTGCTCCTCGTTCTCCCACTCATGACCTCTCTCTCTTGGCCATCAGCGGCACCCTACTCTGCTGACCCCCCCATTGTCTGCTGACTTGGCCTTCACAGTATCTGAATCACCTGAAGCTCGTCTTCAGAAGACATTTTTCACGAGCATAGGGAATTCACTAGTTGGTTGGCCTTGTGGCAGGATGGCCGCAAGGAGGGGGCCACCTGCCACCTCCTCGGGTGCTGTCTAGGACTGGGAGCAGGTCCCTCCACTCCCGAGTGCTTCTCCAGTTTCTGCCACTGGGAGATGCTCCTTTGTCCTCTGCCGTCGCCCCCTCAAGAATGCACCTCCTTCCTCTGTCCCCCCAGCGCTGAATCCACATTGAGGCTCCCACGGTCCTAGCTTTCCAGATGGATAGAACTGGGAAGGATGAGTCTGAAGGATTTTTTTTTTTTCTTTTTTTTACCAGCCCTTCGAAGAAAAGGCTTGATCATTCCTCACACCTGCTGAAAAGGAAAGCCAAGACACCTCAGTCAGAAAGTCTTGACTGACTGGGAACATGGAAGAAAGCATGGTTTTGATGGTCTTAGTTCTGGGCCTTAGGAAGACAGATGCCGTGTCTCAATATATTATTCTGATATAAAGTACAGAATGAAAACAGGAAGGAGGGTACCTGTGAGAAAAAAAAATGCTAATTGGTCCCCTTTGGGAAACGACATGATAGAAAATAAGGTTTTTAAATGAACAGTCTTTGCCATCCTGACTTGTGTTTATTACAAATTCAGCATTTATAAAGATAATACTATAATATCCACTCATGCAATTCGTCATTTTGAAAATCAACATCACCAACCAAGGAGAAATCGACCTCTTTTACCAAACCTACAGAAATATTATTCTCACTAGCAGATTTGAAACATATATATTTTGTTAATGTCTTTAGAGTTAAGGGTTAGTATTTTACCTCTTTTCACTTAATTTTTAAATGCAATTGATTTTGTCATCTTCTTTCAAGTGTAAAACTAATGATCAGATTTCCATATATATATATATATATATATATACACACACACACACACGTATTATAAAGTATGTATAAATTGTTCATGCTGTTATATTGCTTTTATGGTTTATGTGTATTTGTGTTTATTACTTTCTTAACTGTCTTCATTCTTGTTTGAGATACCCTGTATCCTTTCTGTTTGTTAACAATATATATTATGAATTTCTGTCACTCCTCTTAATAAGTTTTATTTAGTGATAAGAGAAGGTAGTAAGTGTTGGAGTTTCTAGATAACTGAGAAGGGTCAGAAAATCTGTGGTTGGAGCCACTGTTTTTCTGCTTGGTTTGTGAGCACCCCTTTCTTTCTGTTTCTGTGTCACATATTTCCCTACTAAAGGGAATTTTATCTCAGCAGTGGGAGCAATTGGTAAAATATAAAAGGCAGTATTACTACTCAATTTCACAATTTTGTTAAGTGAATGATTAATGTAAGAAGAAAAGGTAACACAAATTTGTTATGTTCTTTAGCACGTAAGAGCAAGGAATCTTTTTTTTTCCAGTTAATATTTTCAAGAATTGAACATGCACAGTTAACTTACTAGCAATTTGTGACTACTTACGGTTCATGATATTTTTTATATTTGTCCCTCTTTTTGCTAAGAAAGCTAATGTTGATGATATTTTACATATAGTCTTTTTTTTTTTTTAAGGGTAACTTTTATTTTTTATTTTATTTTTTTTTTATTTTTTATTAGTTGGAGGCTAATTACTTCACAACATTTCAGTGGGTTTTGTCATACATTGATATGAATCAGCCATGGATTTACATGTATTCCCAATCCCGATCCCCTCTCCCACCTCCCTCTCCACCCGATTCCTCTGGGTCTTCCCAGTGCACCAGGCCCGAGCACTTGTCTCATGCATCCCACCTGGGCTGGTGATCTGTTTCACCATAGATAATATACATGCTGTTCTTTCAAAACATCCCACCCTCACCTTCTGCCACAGAGTTCAAAAGTCTGTTCTGTACTTCTGTGTCTCTTTTTCTGTTTTGCATATAGGGTTATCATTACCATCTTTCTAAATTCCGTATATATGTGTTAGTATGCTGTAATGTTCTCCTTCACTATCCTTAGATTCTTGTAATATTATCCCTACTTTACACAAAATGATTCAGATAGATTAACTAGTACAAAGCACCATGTATGTCTATGGCCAAGACTATATCTTTGATATCTGTAAAGATGATTCTATCTTTAAAGCATCTTTGGAAACAAATCTATTCCTTTTGGAACAGACATTACATGTGAACTAAGTAATTAACAATTGACTAGGTATGATAAAATATATTTGGGTGTGAGTGTGTGCAGGTGTGTGTGTTTGTATCCAATTCTGAGGAAATTATTGAAATTTGGGGAATATAAACTAGATGTAGGAAAGAAGGCAGGTTATATTCTGTGAGAATAGCATCATCTCTCTTGCTTTTTTATTATTAAAATCAATGCACATTTTTGTAGAAAGATTTTCAAACTATGAAGAAGAAAAATGTACCTGTAATGTCCTTACTCAGAATAACTTGCTGATGTTTATCTATTCTTTTATTTTCCTACATTTGTGTCTGCATGTCTCACATTTTGCATCCTGCTCTTTTTCTTATACAAACTCCCCTTATTTTTTAATGCTTTTGAAAAATTGTTTTTAAAGTTGTGCAACACCGTCAGGCTGATGGTTGATGACCATAATTTATTTAGCCAATATCTCATCAGTAAATTGTATTTCCTCAAATTTCACTGTAATAAATAGGCCTTTAATTAAAAAAAAAAAGAATCCCTCCTGTACATGAGATTCTGCTCACATCACTAATTATCACTTGACTGTACAGCTCTTGAATGAGATTAATGATCTAGAATGTGCAGATTCATGCTCCAGAAAATACATCTCTGCTTGTTCTTGTCGTTGTTTTGTGAATGTTTCAGTAAGCTTAGTGTCTAGAGAGATGTGAACAACAGAATATGCCCAAGCTAACTGTACAACAAGGAGGGAGTTCTTATTGAATGCATCAGGACACGTGGTGAACCCCAAGGGGCAGCATGGCTGGCGTGGCTGCTGGTCCCCAGGCTTTAGAATGCTCCCCTCCCTCTGTGAAGTTCATGGTCATCGCCAGGACTCTCTGAAGAAAAGCTCTCCCAGGTTCCATGAGTAGGATGAAAAATAATATGTTCTTAGTTGATGTATTTGCCTTCCTAGCGCCATCACTAATAGAAGTGAATGAGGCTGTCTCAGTCTTGACCCCACACCTCCAGGAGCTGAGTCTGACTGAGCTGGCTGGATCAGGTGTGTCCTTCAGTCCGTGGTCAACGTGTCAATGTGAGGCTGGACTCTGAGCAGGAGAGACAGGGTGTAGACTTGCAATGGCCCCCCCCATGGGCCTGTGCACTGGGTTTGCTCTCTCTGTATGATGGAAGAATGTCATATTCACCTTGATGATTTTTAATGCATCTTTCTGAAGAGCACATCTTCCTGACTTTTAAAGCATCTTTTATTCTTTAGATGAATTTCCTGATATGGAAATTGAGATAATAAGACTCTTTTTGGTAATACTAAATTGCTTCATGGTCATATTATCCTTTGAATAAACACATGAGAAATGAGAATTCTAAACCATTGTTTCTGGTATATGCCAATGGTCATAGTATGGATTGAATGAAAACCTCTCTTGATGTCTGACTTCATCCCACTTGGATAAGTTGAACTACTTTGATCTTTCTGTAACCAGTGAAAGGTGAGAGAGCCTGGGTATGTTCATAATATGTGTTAAAATCTGTACATATAAAATAATACTCATTTTTTTAGGAGAAATGGGATGGACTTTCTTTGAAACTTTCCATAGTTATTAAAATATTGATATACTATGCATTTAACATTTATTAAACTTTAAACATATATGTTAATATATATTTTAATATATCTGACATAGTGGGAAATCCTGTTATACACATTATTCATTTAAATGCACTCATTATAACATTTTAACCATTTTTTTTATACAAAAAGACATCATGAATTGAACTAATACTATCTAACTAGAGTATTTTTTTGCCAGAATTATATGTGGCATGCTATTGTAACCTATATAGTATCCTAAAGCCCAAAATTAAAAGTAAATATTTTCTGAAAGCTTTTACATTTATATTGAACTTTCCAGATAGCATAATATATTCATATATTATACATATATATCTTATATATATATATATATATATATATGTACACACAAACATATAATACACTAGATTATATAAATACCGTATTTTTTAAAAAATCTGTAAGAAGTAAATAATTGTAATTTGAAAAGCTTGTCATGATACAGTTTACGGGATCACAACTCGTTGGACAGACTTAGAGACTGAACAACAACAAACAATGCATCATTGCGAACCTTTTAAAAAATGTAAAAAAAATAATTAAGATACATTAGAAAAGCTTATCTAAAGGAACTAACAAAAAATTCTAAGCTCATTAATCAAGTTTTCCACTAACTTCAAGAAAGGCGGTCAAGTCAGCATTTACAGAGGATATATCACATGGCAAGAATTGTGCTGGGCGCTTCCTCGTCATTTAGAGCTTCAAGATTTATTGTCTCTAATTTACAGAGTAGGAGGTGGATGCTTCCTGAGGTTTTAAGACCTTCTCAAAGTCACATGCATTCTAAGTACCAGTTGTTGTTCAGTCGCTCAGTCGTGTCCGACTCTTTGCGACCCCATGGACTGCATCATGCCAGGCCTCCCTGTCCATCACCACTCCCAGAATTTACTCAAACTCATGTCCATTGAGTCAATGATGCCATCCAACCATCTCATCCTCTGTCATCTCCTTCTCCTCCTGCCTTCAATCTTTCCCAGCATCAGGGTGTTTCCAGCCATTGGGCAATGGCCATGGACTTCCCATGGGTGAACCAACTTAGGTCACATGTCCAATCGTACGGACCCCCAATCACCACAGCCAGGCCGATGGGGCATTTAGGTCTGACTGATCCACACCACACGGCCATTGGAAGAAGTGCTGAGTGCTAATTGGCTTAAGCTCACTGAATCCTTGGCACTAGAATGGACTTCTTTCATCAAAATCCAGTGTCTGGAAGAACTGGGGTTTTGTTAAGAAGGGAAAAAGAGGGAAATAGATACAGTGGAGACAATAATCATGCCCCTGAAACCAGAAAGTCATTTACTTCAAGGTTAAAGTCAAACATTATAGTACCTATTAAAGTACAGATTATAGTGCATCAAATATGTGCATTATAGTACATATTATAGTACATCAAATTTACAAATAGGAAGCAGGGGATGAAAGCACAGCTGAAGAGATATGTCCATCTAGATAGCTAGCTTCTTGGAATCAAATGGTCTCTCTTTATTTCCTAAAAGCCGTTCCACTGACAGGGATACATTTTGAAGACATCTTGTTGACAGTGCATGCCTCTGTCAAGAAATGTTGTCTTTTCATCTTCGGAAGTGACATTAATTATTTTTGATTATACAGCCACGTCAGAAGTTAATGTTTCTGAATTTAAAAGACATGCATACGTGTGTGTGTGTTCTTCTGTTCACATGAGAAACTATCTAAAACGTGTTGTCTGGCTCTCAAGTCAGCTCACTGTCCCCAGGCCCTCTTCACTGCCCTGTTCCTACCCACTCCGTAATTTAATATGCTTGCCCACACCATCAAGTGTGAAAGTACAGTGATGGGAACATGGTTTCTCACTGCATGTTGTTTCAAAGGGTGAAGGAAATTCACAGCGAAACACATTCATATTGCAAAGTAACATTAGTAGGGGGAGGTCTGAGGTTGAATTAAGTGACCCAATGCTTTCAGATTCATATGGCTTTCCAGGCTCATTTTTCTAGGTAGAATTTTAATGACAATGAAACACACATTTCTCAGATTCAGTTCAGTGACCAGTGCTGCAGCCTGCATTTTTCGGGTGCACAAATTGATCTGAATTGATCCCAAGCACAGTGCTGCTTTGAAATGCAATGTGTATATTTATAGTTGCCCTTTTACCAAAGACTGTGAATCTTTTAATGATTTAAAGTATATATTTGATTCATTTTCATGGCCTATTGTTTTATCGTATCATTTGCATACATTGTTCACCATAGAATTCATGCAGGATCTTCAAACAAATGATAAGCTGTTATATCTAATATTCTAGAAATATGGTTTTAAATCTGCATTGTTGGAGATAAAACAACTAGCAATTAATTGGGGCAGTGACCGTCTACTTTTAAAATCAATAAAGGAGAATTTGAACTGCATAGCCATTTTATATAATTTATGCAGACATTACTTATGCATAAAGCTTCATTTAAAAAATATTAAGTAGTTACAGAAACCAATAAATTTCAGATTCAGCAAATGTTTGCTGTCTGGGCTTTTTTAGATAATTATGTTATTTGATCCTCCTAACCTCTTCATGAGATATTACCTCCTTGTAGAAAAATTATCAAAAAAGAAAAAAAAAAGAAGAAAAATTGTCAGTAAGAAGGGAAGGAGATTAAGAGGTTTATTGCAGTTTTTGTGGTGTAAACACTTACCCAACCCCCAAGTTGGAGTTTGGGACCAGATGTCAAAAGTGAAAGCTAGGCCCATCAAATTCTAGAAGAGTAATGGGTATGCACGGGACGGGAAGGTGGCCGGTCTGAAAATAAAGAGCTGAGTTACTTAGATTTGTTATTAAGCACAGTGTCTTTTATATTTTGAATTTCAACAACACTAAAAAAAGGATTAATATTTTAATGTTTATCAAGTAGGCATGAGCTGAAAATAGTTTTAAAGCATCTGTCAGTAAGATTGATTGGATAGCATCACCAACTCAGTGGACATGAATTTGAGCAAACTCCAGGAGATAACGGAAGACAGAGGAGCCTGATGTCACAAAGAGTCAGACACGACTTAGCAACTAAACAGCAGCATCAATAAGACGGCTGCTTTGGGAGTAGAAAAATTCACCCTGGAGTGTGTTGCTTGCTGCCAAGGTGACCACACAGGGCCGAGACCTGTAACTTGCCTTTCGCTCCCTTCTGCAGGTTTGGCCAGGGAGGCAGTGATGGGAAGGGTCCTGAGAGACCCCTGTAAAGGGTTGTGAATGTGAGGTCCCCTGGGGGAGTGATTAGGGCCACAGAGGTTATTGTAACAGGGAGTAATGCCATGGAGACTTGGGCAGAGTCCTGTTGTTGCCTGTCCACGGGAGATGGACAGAGCCAGTATGAGGCCACCGTAACACCATTGCTGGTCTGGAGGCTGGAGTCCAGGTGTGGCCCATGAGCCATCTGTTAGTATCACTGGTTATCATGTCCACCATGATGGGATTGGAGGTTGACCTCTGACCGGCAGTGCCCCAGTTAGCAAAATCAGGCCCTGGTCATGGGGTATTCAAGGCAACTTTGCCAAAATCTGGTAAAAAGAGAGGCAACCTAGCTAGTAATTTGAATTAACATATGGTGTTAACAACAGACTTCCTCAAAGACACCTTGATCTACTTTAATCGTCTTGTGCTGAGATGTTGTCCTATTGTCCATTTCCAAGATAAATATGGAGAGACTGTTTTTCATTAATTAGTGAACTCTATACATTTATCTTTTCACTTTAATTTCTGAATATATTATCAGATATTTTCTATAAAAAATGATAATAATAAGATGCCTTCCAAATCTCAGTGTGATTTCCACAGTAACTTAACTATTTATACAAAAAGCAGCAAAAATAATGCCCAGTTGTGGATGTGACAGTTGATGGAAGTAAAGTCCGATGCTGTAAAAACAAGATCACATAGGAACCTGGAATGTTAGGTCCATGAATCAAGGTAAATTGGAAGTGGTCTAAAAAGAGGTAAGAAGAATGAACATTGACATTTAGGAATCAGTGAATTCAAATGGTCTGGAAGGGCAAGTATAATTCAGATGACCATTATATCTAGTATTGTGGACAAGAATCCCTTGGAAGGAATGTAGTAGCCCTCACAGTCAACAAAAGAGTCTGAAATGCAGTGCTTGGATGCAGTCTCAAAAATGACAGAATGATCTCTAATTGTTTCCAAGGCAAACCATTTAATATCACAGTAATCTAAGTTGGTACCCCAACCACTAATTCCAAACAAGCTGAAGTTGAGCATTTCTATGAAGACCTATAAGACCTTCTGGAACTAACACCCAAAAATAGATGTCCTTTTCATCATAGGAGACTGGAATACAAAAGTAGGAAGTCAAAAGATACCTGTAGTAACAGGCAAGTTTGGCCTTGGAGTACAAAATGAAGCAGGGCAAAGGTTGACAGAGTTTTGCCAAGAGAATGCACTGATCATAGCAAACACCCTCTTTCAACAACAAAAGAAATGACTCTACACATGGACATCACCAGATGGTCAGTACTGAAATCAGATTGATTATATTCCTTTGCAGCTGAAGATGTACAAAAACAAGACCGGGAGCTGACTAGCTCAGATCATGAACTCTTTATTACAAAATTCGGACTTAAATTGAAGAAAGTAGGGAAAACCATTAGGTATGACCTAAATCAAATACCTTACGATTATACAGTGGAAGTGACAAATAGATTCAAGGGATTAGGTCTGATAGACAGAGTGCCTGAAGAACTATGGACAGAGAGGTTCCTGACATTGTACAGGAAGCAGTGATCAGAACCGTCCCCAAGAAAAAGAAATGCAAAAAGGTAAAATGGTTGTCTGAGGAGGCCTTACAAATAACTGAGAAAAGAAGAGAAGCTAAAGGCAAAGGAGAAAAGGAAAGATCTATCCCTCTGAATGTAGAGTTTCAGAGAATAGCAAGGAGAGATAAGGAAGCCTTTCTCAGTGATCAAAGCAAGATACTAGAGGAAAACAATAGAATGGGAAAGACTAGAGATCTCTTCAAGAAAATTAGAGATACCAAGGGAACATTTCATGCAAAGCTCTCACAATAAAGATAGAAATAGTATGGACCTAACAAAAGCAGAAGATATTAAGAAGAGGTGGTAAGAATACACAGAACATTTATTTTAAAAAAATCTTAATAACCCACATAGCCATGATGGTGTGATCATTCACCTAGAGCCAGACATCCTGGAGTGTACAGTCAAGTGGGCCTTAGGAAGTATCACTATGAACAAGGCTAGTGGAGGTGATGGAATTCCAACTGAGCAATTTCAAATCCTAAAAGATGATGCTGGTAAAGTGCTGGCACTCAATATGCCAGCAAATTTGGAAGACTCAGCAGTGGCATGGGACTGGAAAAAGTCATTTTTTATTCCAATCCCGAAGAAAGGCAATGCCAAAGAATGTTCAAACTACCCACAGTTGTACTCAACTCACATGCAAGAAAGGAATGCTCAAAATGCTCCAAGCCTGGCTTCAACTATACATGAACCAAGAACTTCCAGATGTTCTTGAACTAAGAACATCTGGATTTAGACAAGGAAGTAGAACCAGAGATCAAATTGCCAATGTCCATTGGATCGTAGAAAAATCAAGAGAATTCCAGAAAAAAATTCTATCTCAGCTTCATTGACTATGCCAAAGCCTTTGACAGTGTGGATCGCAACAAACTGTGGAAAATTCTTAAAAAGATGGGAATACCAGACCACTTTACCTGTCTCTTGAGGTCAAGAAGCAACAGTTAGAACTGGACATGGAATGACAGACAGGTTCCAAATTTGGAAAGGAGTATGTCAAGGCTGTATATTGTCACCTGTTTATTTAACTCCTATGCAGAATACACCATGTGAAATGCCAGGCTGGATGAAGCACAAGCTGGAATCATGATTGCTGGGAGAGATAACAGTAACCTCAGGTATGCAGATGACACCACCCTTATGGCAGAAAGTGAAGAAGAACTAAAGAGCCTCATGATGAAATTGGAAGAGGAGAGTGAAAAAACTGATTTAATACTCAACATTTAGAAAACTGAGATCATGGCATCCAGTCCCATCACTTCATGTCAAATAGATGGGGAAACAATGGAAACAGTGGCAGATTTTATTTTCTTGGGCTCCAAAATCACTGCAGATGGTGACTGAAGCCATGAAATTAAAAGACACTCATTCCTTGGAAGAAAAGCTATGACCAACCTAGACAGCATATTAAAAAGCAGAGACATTGCTTTGCTGATAAAGGTCCATATAGTCAAGTCTATGGTTTTTCCAGTTGTCATGTATGGATGTGAGAATTGGACCATAAAGAAAGCATCCCCACTAAAGCTAAGCATCAAATAACTGTTGCTTTTGAACTGTGGTGCTAAAAAAAAATTCTTGAGAGTTCCTTGGACTGCAAGGAGATCCAACCTGTCCATCCTAAAGGAAATCAGTCCTGAATATTCATTGGAAGAACTGAATATTCATTGGTTGAAGCTGAAGGTCCAATACTTTGGCCAACCGATGGGAAGAACCAACTCATTGGAAAAGACTCTGATGCTGGGAAAGATTGAAGGCAGGAGGAGAATGGGACAAGAGAGGATGAGATGGTTGGATGGCATCACTGACTTGATAGACATGAGTTTCAGCTCCGGGAGTTGGTTGTGGACAAGGAGGCCTGGCGAGCTGCAGTCCATGGGGTCGCAAAGAGTCAGACATGACTGAGTGACTGAACTGTACTGAAATGATAATTGTCTATATAAATGTAATAAATACATTATCGTTCTTAAGTTACTGCTGGATGTTTCTTCTCTGTAGACTTTGTGACTCCATGTAGTATGATAAAACTGTCCCTTTAATTCACATGTTCATATGTATATGTATGTGTGTGTGTACTCTTGCAATAATTATCATCACATAGTCTTGCAATTATGTGTGTTTTGTCTCTATTCTCTATTGTCAGTAAATGAAAGGCAAGGATTACTGCCTTTAGTATTTTATACCCTGGGAATCAATATATAGCTTCATTAAACTTATAGTTACTTTGAACCATGAAAATTATATGTTTCTAACATATAACTTGAGACATAATTAGATTTCCTCCTTCCCTCCCTCCCTTCTCTCCTTCTATCTTTTCTCCCCACTACTATTTTTGAGCATCCACCACCGGCCAAGGACTTTAAAGTGCTGCAGGGGTACTGTGGCGAGGAAAAGCAGAACTCATGAAATGTACAGTCCAGTTGGAGGGAGAAATTCATTAATGATCACATGGAGAGATGTAAAATGGCAATAGTTATCATTGTTATAAGGAAATTTTATTCTGATGCTATGAAAGCATAAAATGAGGTGTTCTTGATATGGTTTAGTTTATAAGGATAATATTTCCTAAGAAATTTATTCTGGCTTGGAAATAAAATCCCTGATTACTAGAATAAGTAGATAAAGTGTGGTATATTGGGGTGAGCCAGTGGAGTGGGGAGAGGGGAGAGAGAGAGAGAGAGATGAAAGCAGAGCAGTGGTTCAAAGGGATTTTAGAAAATGAGTGATGTGCTAAATAAAAGAACCAAGAAAGGTCTTAGGGTCTGGAGGGAAAGTGTGGTGGGGGTATCTGTAGAGATGTGGACATGGAACTGTAGTGATGGGCTCTCTAAAGCATCATAACAGATGTGTTTTTCATCCTCTGACTGTGACCTGGAAAGTAGATTGTTGCAGATGAGAAGTCAGTGAGGACCATGGCCTGGGGTGGCTGTAGGCAAGTGCTAGGCTGGTGCTGCTCCTGATGGAGATGGTTGGAAAGGATGACATTTATTTAAAAAGCAACATAAGCAGGACCTGGTGACACATAAAATGGAGAGATAAAGACAGGAATAATGACCTAGGGCAGCAGCTGTGGAGTCTCTGAGAAGTGCCTTGGGGTGGGTCAGGGTGCCAACTGTGGGGCAAGACAACATGGGGTGAAGGTGCAGGTGGGGGGAGATGGACCCCTGGAGCCTCAGTGTTTGGCAGGAATGAGAAGCTAGCTAATTTGGTCTCCACATGGATGGAGAGGGTGTCATAAACAGGAATAAAGATACCATTGAAAGGAACGTCAGTCCCAAGTACCTCCCAGCTGGTATATGTTGAGTTCCGTGTGGTGATCTGTCTGTCCAAAGATGCACAGAATATGGCTATTGATATGAGGAAATTCTTAGCAAAGCTGAATCATGTATTTATCACTCAACAAATTGGGGATAACAGTACCCTACCTACTTTCTAGGGATTGTTGTCAGGATCATAGGAGATAATATGCTTCAAAAGCTGCAAAACCTTATGCAAAGCAATGAGAGGAATTGCTTTATCTGTCGAACTCAGCTGTGTTCTGAAGGCAGAGTGTGTGATTCAGCCTGAACATCTCTCTGTAGGCTCATCCTGTCGATCTGAAAAGTTAGGAACCTGGTGTCTAGGAAACAGTATGATGGCTTAGCATGAGACACATGTGCAATGATTAGAGTACCAGGTTTGATCCCTGGGTCAGAAAGATGTCCTGGGGAAGGAAATGGCAACCCACTCCAGGATTCATACCTGGGAAATCCCGTGGGCAGAGGAGACTGGCAGGCTACAGTCCATAGTGTTGCAAAAGAGTTTGAACATGACTTAGTGACTAAACCACTACCGGCATTATTGAAAAAAAAAAAAAAATCCCCCAAATGTAAATACAGCCTTATTGTTGATCAGCAGAAGGCACTGGAGACACTACAGGTGAACATATGGGAAAATAGGTAAAAAATGTACAAGCGTACCTGCTGAATTTTTACTTAGCTCTCTTTTGATGCTTCCAGGAAGGTTATCCCTTTAATATCCCTTGTGACTATCTTCTCCTGTAATTGATGGTCCTTCTGCTCAGGACCTGGTCAGGTCTGCAGGGGACTCCGGCTCCTTCTCAGACCCAGCCCCGCCTTCCATCTCTGGTTCTGCTTGAAACCGTGCTCTGCATCATGCTTGTATCCTTCTCACCTCATACTCCTGCAATCCTGGGGCTCCATGAAGTTAAATAAGTCAGTGATGATCAGTCAACTCACCAGTGATGAAATCAAGGTTTTGCCCTTGGGTCTCCACTTTCCCTTGTTTCACTCATGATTTCTGAAATGTCCCTTCATGAATCATCCCTCCCCTCCTTTTTCTTTTAGTTTACTTATGGCTATTCTGGGTCTCCATTGCTGCCTGGGCTTTTCTGTAGTTGCGGCGAGCAGAGGCTACTCTCTAGTTGCAGCGCATGGGCTTCTCGTTGCCACGGCTTCCCTTGTTGCAGAACATGGGCTCTAGGGCGTGCAGGTTTCAGTAGTTGCGGCTCCTGGGCTCTAGAGCACGGGATCAGTGGTTGTTGTGCACAGACTTAGTTGCTACACGGCATGTGGGACCTTCCCAGACCAGGGATTGAACTCGAGTCTCCTGTACTGCAGGCAGATTCCTTACCAATGGGCCACCAGGAAAGCCTCCTTTTTCTTTCTCCCCTTCCTCCCCCCCGCACTTTTTTCTTTCTTGGTATACTTCTCTTTGCCTCTTAATGCCCTTTTTGAGCTTTTTTTTCCCTTCAATTTTCAAAAAAAAGTGCACATGTGCATGCCAGTATGTGAGTGTGTGTGTATACAATCACGTTTTCTTCCTCCTTCGTGACTCTAAAATCTTTTTCTTTTCCTTTATAGTCAAGCATCTCTCCCTTATGTGTGTTTGATTTTAATTTTTCTATGTACTTGGTGCATTTTATTTACCCAAAATTCAGTGATAGTCTTAGATTTTCTCTTTAGGGTGGGATTTAACTTATAGATTTGTGTTTCATTATTTTAATAACCCTTTACTGAAAGATTGTTGTAAGCATCAATAAAAATAGATTTTCTCCCCCCTTCTCTCCATAAGTAGTTGGGTGATTTTGTATTCGCTGTAGATACCTTTTGCCCATCCTCCCAAGTCTGCTTTTATGTGGGGAATGTTGACAGGGTCCACCATTCTTACACCCTGTGGTCAATTCGGAGCCTCCCATTTCCCAGCTTTGATCTTCGAGACGAGGTCAAGGGCTTTTTTCATGTGAACAAGTTCAAGAGGTCACAAGAACCCTGAAGCGTGTTCTTACAGAGGAGATGCAGACACCTGTACCCGCATCCCTTGTGAGGACCCCAATATTCCCGGAGTCCCAGGGGACTGGCCAGTAGAAGCCCAGCGGGGCTCTCACTGGGGTGCAGGCCTGGGACCTGGGACCCCAGGCACAGGAGAAGTAGGTCCCCAGGCTCTTTGGCTGCAGGAAGCCTGGTTCTTTCAGGGATGCTGCATCTCCCACACAAAGAGCTGGGGGCTGTCCTTGATATGAGCGCTGTCACACACTCCACAAACCACCTGAACCGCGTCAGATGTTTTGAGAAAGAAGCACGAAGCTGCCCTGGGAAGGGGAGCCCCTCCTCACTTTGGAAGCCTGACCCGTTCAGTAGCCATTCTTGGCAACTGGGGGTTTCTGTCTCCTCGTTCTGAATGTGACTTGAAAAGACGCGGCGTCGATCAAAGTCTTCAAACGCTATTTTTTCCCCCCACTGGCTCCTTCAGTCTGATAGCCTCCCAGAGAGGGAAAAAATAGATATATAACCAACAATACTTTCTGACCTGTATGTCTTCCAAGGTGAGAACAAAATGGATCTATTAATTAAATCTAACCATGAACACTGTTCGTTTTCAACCTTTTCTCCTTAATCTCTCTGTGCTGAGAGAGGCACTATTGAGGATGAGTTATTTGAGTTCATTGGAAGTGTCAGTGAATCCAGGTGGGGAGGCAGACAGGACCCCTGCCTGGAAGACCGCCAGCCACCTTTGGCCCACACCACTGTTTTTGTTCCAGAGCAGCGACTGACTTCTCTCCTGGTCTTTCAGCATTGTCACAATAAACCTGTCTGCCAGAATGTTTATGTTTAAATTTTGCTCCTCATGGAATGTTTCCCCTTGATTAGCCAAATGACACAACTGCAGTACGTGTGTGTTGTTTTAGTATATAACCAAACAGCGTGAACTGGGGCTCCGAACAGGATCTAGACATTGGCCAGGTTAGTGTCTCCCCAGGGCCAGTCGGCAACCTGAGGTGGCATTTGCAGAGCAGTGATTCCATGACCCTAATGACGAAAGAATTGACTGTTTCATCTGGAAGGACAAGAAAAATACTAAGAAAGATAGAAGAGTACTAAGCTTCATAGGTGTATAAATCATGCTGCAAGGTCCTAACAGAGAACAGGACTTGGGAACAGAGCTATTTTTCAAGTCACGGTTTTGACCAGCAGTGTTTGATGCTCTGTGATGTATGCCATCATTGTGTTCAGAATTATTGGTGGGGAAACAGCATCCAATGGACTCGAGTCCAGGGGAGCCTCTTGGGAAAGCCACAGTCTGCGTGGACACGGATGTGCTTGTGATGTGGCTCTGCTCCATGAATAAAGCCCTTCCCACACACAGCCATCATCGCCACACACAGCTGCATTCCTGTGCTCTCCGTGAAAATGCACTGTTCCTTGGTACATGAAACATATCATCTTTGTCTTTGTACTAGACATTTTTAATGAAGTATAGTATTGTTATATAGTTATTATATATATATATATGCATTATTTTTTATGTTCTTTTCCATTATGGTTTATCATAGGAAAATATAGTTGAATATAGTTTGAACATAGTTCTCTGTGCTAGACAGTAGGATCTTGTTGTTTATCTCTTCTTATATATAATAATTCATATCTACTAACCCCAAACTCCTATCCAACCTTCCCCCATTCTCGCTCCCCCTTGTCAACCACCAGTCTGTTCTCTATGTCTGTGAGTCTGTTTCTGTTGTGTAAATAAGTTCATATATGTCATATTTTAGATTCTGCAAATAAGTGATATCATATGGTGTTATTCTCTTTCTGACTTACGTCACTTAGTATGATGATCTCTAGTTGCATCCATGTTGCTGCAGATGATGTTATTGTATTCTTTTTTATGGCTGGGTGATATTCCATCATATATCTGTACCACGTCTTCTTTATCCATTCATTTGCCCACGGGCATTTAGCTTGTTTCTATTTCCTGGCTTTTGTATATAGTGCCGCTATGAACATAGGAGTGCATGTATGTTTTCAAATTATAGTATTGTCTGGATATATGACCAGAAATGGAATTGCTGGATCATAAGGTAATTCTAGTTTTAGTTTTCTAAGAATCCTCCATATTGTATTCCATCGTGGCTTCATCAGCTTGCATTCCCACCAGCAATGTAGGAGCCTTCCCTTCTCTTCATACCCTCTCCAGCATTAGTCACTTACACAGTTTTTAATGCTGGCCTTTTTGACTGGTGTGAAGGTATACCTCATTGTAGTTTTGAATGCATTTCTCTATTATTAGCGATGTAGAGCATATTCTAATGTATCTATTGACCATGTGTGGGCTCCCTGGTGTCTCAGCAGTAAAGAACCCACCTGCCAATGAAGGAGATGTAGCTTTGATCCTGGGGTCAGGGAGATCCCCTGGAGAAGAACATGGCAACCCACTCCAGTATTCTCGTCTAGAGAACACCATGGACAGAGGAGCCTGGTGGGCTACAGTCCATGGAGTCGCAAAAGAGTCAGACACGACTTAGCGACTAAACAGCAACAACAAATTTGCCATCCATATTTCTTCTTTGGAGAAATGTCTATTTAGGTCTTCTGCCCATTGTTTAATTAGGTTGTTTGTTTTTTGTTGTTAAATTGTATGAACTGTTTGTATATTTTGGAAATTAAGCCATTGTTGGTTCCATCATTTGCAAATATTTTCTCCCTTTCTATAGGTTGTCTTTTCATTTTGTTTCATTTGCTGTAAAAAAGCTTATACATTTGATTAGGTCCCCGTTTGTTGTTGCTGATTTTATTTCTGTAGTATATGTTTTGTGAACCTGTGTTTCTCAATGAGTCACCACCAGCAGGAGTTTGTGGGTTGTCCGAAGTGTCCTGAGTCCTGTGAAGACACATGATCGTGGATCATACAGCACATCTCTGGTAACCTTTGAAAATACTTTTGTATTAGTACAGATAACATTCACACAGTGAAGGATCAAAACACATACCAGAGAATACTGCTTACAGTAGGGATGTGCTTCAGTCCTCATTTTTTGAATACAGACCAAACATAAAATACAACACCTGATGTGAAGAGCCAAGTCATTGGAAAAGACCTTGATCCTGGGAAAGATTGAGGACAGGAGGAGAAGGGGGATGACAAAGGATGAGGTGGTTGGATGGCATCACTGTCTCAGTGGACATGAGTTTGAGCAAACTCTGGGAGATGGTGAAGGACAGGAAAGCCTGGCATGCTGCAGTCCTTGGAGTTGCAAGGAGTTGGACATGACTGAACAACTGAACAACAACGACTCCTGAAGTTGATGCTTTTAGTTCTAATAAAATATTAATATACAGTCAAGATATCATAAGGAAGCTGGCTTACAGGTCATACACTATGGGCTGAATTGTGAGACACCTAGTGAAGTTTTGCCAGTTGCCTTCTAATTCACCATTCATCTTGCATGCCTTTCCAAATATTTCTGTTTGAATCATTGTCCTTCTGGAACAGCATTGCTTTGCCTCAGCCTCCGACCCTGAGAAGATGAATACAAGCTATGTAAAAATAGTTTTGAAACATAACTGCTGAAAATTTCAAGTTAACAATAAAAGTTAACAACTTTATACCCTAAAATTTTAAAGAGCTTTATTCAAATGTAAAAAGTTTCAGGAATTCCCTTGTGGTCCATTGGTTAGGACTCTGAAGTTTCACTGCCAAGGTTGAGGGTTCAATCCCTGGTTGGGGAATTAAGATCCTGTGAGCTATGGGGAGTGGACAAAAAAAATAGATAAATAAATAATAAAAATAAGAGAAGAAATCCTAAGCACTAAAAATAAAAGTTTCCACAAGAAAATATAGACTGCCCATCCTCATGTTTCCAGAATACTAGAACTAGCCATTCCAATCAATGAGATTGAAAGGAAGGAGGTGATCTAAGGAAATATCCAGCAGGTAGACATGTGGCCATGTTTCTCTATCTATCCACCAGCCCACATTGTAGTAACTGCTTTTATTGTTTCTATTTTGTTCCTCTTTTGTTGTCCGACTCACATAGGGATGTGCAGTCTTGCATGTTTCAACACATAACACATGTCCTAACACAATGTTGACAATGAGGGAGCGGGTTTGTTTCACAGCGTCGCATCCCCAGTGGGAAAGGGCTAGATCCACAGTCAATGGAAATAATGGAGCGAAGGTGGACGTGAAGAGTAATTGCAGAAAATTTGACAACACAGTGTAGCCACATTCCTGAAAATAGAACACAAAGAGAAGGGGCTGCTGAAGGGATTTTATGTTTCTGAAGAACATGGTGTGAGGAATTGTAACGGTTCAGACTGACATCGTTGGACACATGACTCATGTCTTCACATTAGCATTCACCAGGGAGACCAGGGAACATACGCAAGAGACCCACAGATGGGCTTTTCACGATGGGAGGCACCCAACCACAGAAGCAAAGTGACTCGCTGGAGAAAATAAAAAGAAATTAGCGTTATTAAAAGAAAAGTGTGTCAGTGTGGTCTTTTTGTAAAACCCAATCCTTTTCCTCAGCAATTTCAAGAACAATACATGTTCCTAAAAATTGCCCCCATGTGTTTTCTCATTTCCTCCAAATAATTCAGTCTCTGTTATATTTAGAAACTCCCTATTTGTCTCCTGAGTAGGAACGTTTATTAAATTTGCTATGAATTATCAAAAATGCATTTCATAATTCTGAGAACAAACCCAGTATTAGACATGGTTTGTGATTTTTCAGTGGAGGGATTTCATTTCCATTGCAGTTGACACGTTTGATCGTCATGGGCTTGAAAAGTCATAAGTGTATGTGGCGTTTATCCATCTCTGATTTTCTCTTTTCATATAAACTCTGAACACATTTGTTTATTTGACTTGCATGTGTCAGCGATGCATTTGTTCGTGAAATGTGAACTTTCCTAACAGCAAAATTATGTTTATTTTATCATAATAACACTATAGATTGTGCTTGTTACTTGGTCATGTCCCATTCTTTGCAGTTGCCAGGTTTCTCTGTCCATTGAATTCTCCAGGCAAGAATACTGAGTAGGTAACCATTCCTTTCTGCAAGGGATCTTCCCAACCCAGGGATCGGATCATTGTTTCTTGTGTCTCCTGCTTTAGCAGGTGGATTCTTTACTATTGGCACCACCCGGGGAGCCCACAGATTAGTATAACTATGTAGAAATCCTATCAGTTCAGATAATCATATTAGAGGATATTAACTGTGGATATATAATATACATATATATTCATTATATAATATGCTATATCATATTCATTACATTAGATATATATGCATACATACTTATTCACCCATCTTGCAACATGCTGTTTTTGTTTTTTTTTTTTTTTCCCTTCATCTTCATGCTAACACTAGGTTTCGCCAACTCATATTGCCTGCTGCAAACACATTTCCAATTTCAACAGTTTTGGGGATTTGGGATGATCAGGAGTTACTGTTCTTATGAGGAAGGAACTGATTTTAGTCTGTATCTTTTCCTAGTCAAACGTGTCCTTTTGAGATAATTTTAGATTCACATGTAGTTGTAAAAACTAATACAGACATCCCTGGCCCTTTACTTATTTCCCTCCGCGGTAACTTCTTACTGGAGTGTTGACATCAATATGATCAAGTCATAGAACATTTAAAATCAACCTGTACAATATATCCATCACTATTAAGATCCTTTTACCTGTTCATAGCCAACACTCACATCCCTCCTGACCCCACCTCCATTTAACCAACCCAGGACAACTGTTGAGCTGCTCACATTCCTAGAATTTTGTTATCTTGACGTGGAATGTTGAATAAATTGAACTATATGGTATGTAGCATTTGAGATTATTTGCTCCCCCATTCAGCATAGTTCTCCTAGATTCATGTATCGGTATGTAACCTGTCCCTTTTTATTGCTGAGAAGTGATACATGTTCCAGACTTACACGTAATCATTGGTGACAGGACATGTAGGTTGTTTCAGCTTTTGTCTATTCCAGCAGAGCTGCTATAAACATCCATGTACTGGTTTTGTGTGAACATGTCTTCAGAATTCTAGGATTAAATACCCAGCAGAGCAGGTATTGGGTTGTATGGTAGCTGCAGGCTTACTTTTTTAAAGAAACTGCAAACTGTTTTTCAGTATGGCTTACCATATTCCAGCAATGTATGTATGAGTGATCTGTTTTCTCCACATCCTATCCAACACTGAATATTATCACTTTTTTAAAGTTTTCCCATGCTGATAAGTGCTTAGGGATCTCTCACTATGGTTTAATTCGCATTTCCTTAGTGACTACTAATGCTGAATACATGTTCATGTGCTGCTTGATGCTGCGGACTGCACTTCTCCTACTCCTTCTTTGCTCAAGGTCACCTCCCATTGAAACCGAGGTTAAATTAGGTTTATACCATTGGTGGTTCCTTAATCCTTGCACCTGTGTACCTTTTTCCCCCATCCCATGACATGGCCCATCTCCGCCAGGAACATATAATTTATGTACTTATATCTTTGTTGTTTATCGCCTAACCCTCTAAACCACAATGGAGTACCAAGGGCCAGGGTTTCTGTCTTCCCTGATAGAACCCCAGGGACCAGAACAGTGGAAGCAGTTTATAGTCAATAAATATTTGATGAATTATGGGAAACATTTCTCTCCCATTCCCAATAAATGAATTAGCTGAACTCCAGTCCATATTTTGTTGAGGTTCTTTTAGTGATCAAATCTTATAAATCAATTTTAATGTTACTGTAAATGAGTAGCAGTGTTTATTAAAATGATATTTCCCTTTAACATCTCTTTGTGGCCTCTTTAGGTCTGTATCATCTAGGCATTTCGGCTACATTGTTAAGGTGCCATATTTTCCTATAGCAAATATCACAAAGTTACATACATAGATATTCTTCTGCAAACACTCAGTTGAACCAGTTCCACTGTTGTTTCTCTGTAAAGTATTTTGTGTTGTGGCTGTGCTCAGTCAGTCCTGTCTGACTCTTTGTGACCCCGTGGAATGTAGCCCAGCAGGCTGCTCTGTCCATGGCATCTTCCAGGTGAGAATACGGGAGTGGGTTGCCATTTCCTTCTCCAGGGGACCATCCAGACCCAGGGATCAAACTCACATCTCTTGGGTCTCCTGCGTTGGTAGGTAACAGAAGCAAATATTACAAATTGAGCTTCTCTTAAATTCTGATCACTAAAGATTTTACCTCAGTTAAAAATAAAAGGAAGCCAGGAGTCGTGTCTATAGCCTCCCATTTCCATGTAGACACTTATTTGTGCTGTTCTCTTGGCTTTGTTTGGCTCTGTCTCCTAGAAGTTACTTTCAAAGCCTCAGAAGTTGGGTTGAAGACAGGTCAGGTGAGAACTAAAGGAGCCTGAATATTAACATGAAAAGGGTTTCTGTTCTTTTATAATTACAAAGAAAAGATCGATAGGAGGAAGTTAAACAGATTCATGGGATGTTGTTTGTCTATATTGAAGGAAAGATCTTTTGATGAAATCAGAAGAATCAAAACTTAGTCTTAGATACAGTCCTTAGGATTTTCAATAGGAAAGAGCCCATGGGTCTCCTTTGATGGACAAATGGATTGAAGTTTTCCACAACATAAGAAGAGATTGAATATGTGTCTATGTGTCAAGAACTTGTTTAGCCTCATTTTCCAGGGATAGTTATTTGTTGTCCGAGAGAGAGAGAGAGAGAGAGAGAGAGAAAGAGATCCTGTTTGGCCAATCGGAGTCTACCTTTCAAAGTTGTCTGCCTGTGTAGGCAGAGGGAGCCCAACAATAACCTTCTTTCCAAAATTACAGATAAATTGAAAAACAAAGCAAAGATGTAAGGCTGATGGGAATCTATGGGCAGCCTTATTACAAATTAAGCTACCATTGAAGCCTTTAGTTGATACCTACAGTCATTTGATCTTCCTACTAGGAAACTCTTTCATTAGACCATCATCCTTTCTCTCTCTCCCCCATTCAATTCCACTCACATTTTTGCAAGTGTGCACTCAGTCCTTAGGAACAAAGAATGCAGGCTGCCCAAAGATGGGCGAGAAACAAAGATTCTTGTTCCAGATTTCTACTTTCCCATTTTAAACACAGCAAGCAAATGATTTGCTCTCTCTTGCAATAGAGTGTGCGTGTGAGGGGTGGTTATAGAGAAAGCAGGAATGTTACCCTAATGGGGTTCCTTCCAAATGGAAGCACATAGTGTCTCAGACTCATGACTGTCTTCTGTCATGTATGTCCATATTTACTTGAGATTTGCCTGAGCTGAACTTAATTCTTGAGGAATGTTTTAGATGCACTGGGAGACCTGGATCCAGAGTAATCCAGAAAAATGGTTTCAAGATGAGATAACAGAAGATGCAATCAACAAATAGAACATGCATCTAGTAACTGTCATGTTAAATTGGCCCCAGTTTGCAGAGAGAGAGAAAAAGACTATTAAAGCTCCTTATGGGACTCACGGATGTTATTTTTGAACTTGGATGATTGTAGCCAATTCATGTGAAGAACGAACCTTAACACTTGTGTATTAAAACCCTAACTGTGAGCAAATGAAGCCAGCTCAATCCCAAAATATCCTCAAGCTCATACTTTGGGGAAAAGTATCTACTGAGACATTTTGCATGAATAACAACAATATGGAAAGTATGTGTTCTTCAAGATCCTAAAAGCATGGCACTTGAAAAAGATCAGTTTCTTGCAAAAGCCCCAATTCAAAGTCAAAATGATATTTGGCATGCTTTGGTGTCCCAAAGAAACACGTTTGAAAATAGCTTTCCCTCTGTTGTTTCCTTTTCACCATGTGTGTTATGATATTTTCTAGCCTGGGGCAACTTAACTACTACCCAAGTATCATATTGCGATCAGGACCCCTGCAGTTGACTTGACAGCACTGAGTTGTTATCTAGGACTATTTTAATGCATGTCATAAATCACAAAGAAAAGTTCCTATTTTGAAACAAATAGACAAAACCATGATCATGGGTTCCTAAAATCTGTTTGAGAAAGTCTGTTGGTAAGTCATTGCTTCATTCAAGATTTTAGAACATGCCTAGAGAAAAAAAAAAAAAAGTGTTATTTGCATCTGTACAGAGATAGACAAGTGACTATTGTGAATTAAAACACAATAACAGAATTTTCAACAATAGAAAAAAGATACCATATTTCATATGCTTTTGCTGCTGAAGCCAAATCTGGGCTCTGTACTCTGACACTGGACTAAATCTCAGAGACAGAGTTTTGGTTGAAGTAGAAAATAACAGTTTTATTGTTTTGCTAGGCAAAGGGGACCACAGTGGGCCAACGCCCTTCAAAGTGTGTGTGCTATCCTGGAGAGATGCTGAGGAGTTTTATAGAAATGGGTCAAAGAGGGTGTGGTCAGCTCATGGACATTCTTCTGATTGGTTGGTGGTGAGGTAATCAGGAGTCGACATCATCAACCTTCTGGTTCTAAAAGGTCTAGGGTGTACATGCTTGTGGGCAGCCCACAGTTAACTTCTTCCACCTGCTTGGGATTTCAGTATCTGCAAAACAACTCAAAGATATAGGTATGTGTATCCCTTGAGGGGGAACCAGACCCTGCCCCAAGGCTGTGCTATTTATTTTTTAAACATTAAAAAAAAAAAAAAAATGACTGTGTTGGGTCTCTGTTGCTGTGTGTGGACTTTCTCTAGTTGTGGCAAGTGAGGACTGCTCTCTAGTTGTGGTGTGTGGGCTCAGTAGTTGCAGCTCTAGAGCACTGCCTCAGTAATTGCAACACAGGGACTAAGTTGCCCTGTGGCACGTGGAATTTTCCCAGATCAGGAAAGAACCTTGTCCCCTGCATTAGCAGGCAGATTCTTAACCACTGGACCACCAGGGACGTCCCACACTGTTGTTTTCTGACTGCCCTTCCCTGGTCTCTGCATCTCCTCCCTTCCCTAACTGTATCTGTTTGAACCTGCCCCTTGGAACTCAAGGAATGTCTTAGAGACTGAATGAAGCCTATTTCCTGTAATCAAGAAATAGAAGACACAGAAAGGCTTTTGTGCCCAGGAGCCCCACAGCTCCAGGGTCCTGCTCTGTTTCACTGCTGCCTGAAAAACAACCATCCATCTTCTTAGTCATCTACTGAAATCAAAACAGTTGACTTGTGCATTTGTGATTGTTGCCTTCCATCAGATATGCAGATGACACCACCCTTATGGCAGAAAGTGAAGAACTAAAAGGCCTCTTGATGAAAGTGAAAGAGAAGAGTGAAAAAGTTGGCTTAAAGCTCAATATTCAGAAAACTAAGATCATGGCATCTAGTCCCATTACCTCATGGGAAATAGATGGGGAGACAGTGGAAACAGTGCTGGCTCCAAAATCACTGTAGATAGTGATTGCAGCCATGAAATTAAAAGACGCTTACTCCTTGGAAGGAAAGTTATGACCAACCTAGATAGCATATTAAAAAGCAGAGACATCACTTTGTCAATAAAGGTTCGTCTAGTCAAGGCTATGGTTTTTCCAGTGGTCATGTATGGATGTGAGAGTTGGACTATAAAGAAAGCTGAGCGCCAAAGAATTGATGCTTTTGAACTGTGGTGTTGGAGAAGACTCTTGAGACTCCCTTGGACTGCAAGGAGATCCAGCCGGTCCATCCTAGAGGAGAGCAGTTCTGAGTGTTCATTGGAAGGACTGATGCTGAAGCTGAAACGCCAGTACTTTGGCCTCCTGTTGCGAAGAGCTGACTCATTGGAAAAGACCCTGATGCTGGGAAAGATTGAGGGCAGGAGGAGAAAGGGACGACAGAGGATGAGATGGTTGGATGGCATCACCGATTCAATGGACATGGGTTTGGGTGGACTCCAGGAGTTAGTGATGGAGAGGGAGGCCTGGCATGCTGCAGTTCATGGGGTCACAAAGAGTCAGACATGACTGAGCGACTGAACTGATTCAGTTACTCAGTGGTCTGTGGATCAAATGGATCCCTTTACCCTTGCCAAATTTTTGAGGATTAGAAAAGTTATTTATTTGACCTCTAAAACTATCACCTGGTAACCAGGAGAAAGGATCTCTATCATAGGTAAGTCCCTTCCTCAATGGTCAGCACAATGGGAATTACCCCACCAGCTAAATCCAGGTGAACTTACTCTGGGCCAGTTCAGCGTATTCATTCTCTCCTGTAGGTGAAGGGACTTGGCCCTACTTGCCCCACTAAACAGAATTCTCATTTCCTCCCAAAGCAGAGAGAAATATGCTGAAAATCGGAAAAGAACTGTTGTATGTTTGCTTCCAAAGACCTTTTCTGATGTTAATAAATTATGCTATTCCCCATCACATTCACCCTTAATGTCTGTTAGTATTTTTGTTACAGGGAGGAAGCCAATTCTGTCTCCAGGTTGAAAACTGTTTCTTTGACTTGCTTTTATTACTGTAATCATACACAATGACTTGCCTGGAGGACCCTGTCCCTCTGCTTGACTGTAAACTAAAGTGCCTTTGTTCAGCTCATGGAGAGATAGTTTTTCCCTGCCCACCTGTGAATAGAAGAGATTAACACACCTCTTCTGAAGGCTGGACATCCTTCAGAGATGTTTAACAAGACTGAAGACCCTTTCACTTTACTGCCCCAACCGCATCTCCCTCTCTGTTCTGCTGTTTGACTTTAGTTCCTCTTTGCTTCTTTCTCTCTGATCTGTAAAATAACCTAGCATCCAGACCCCAATAAGATAGTAACTTTGAGGTTCTCACCTGCCATCTTCTCTGTCTGCTGGTTCCCTCGTTAAAATCTCTTCCTTGCCTCAACATCTTGTCTCTTGGATTCCTTGGCCTATCATGCAGCAAGTAGAGTGAGCTTGGACTTGGTAACATTTGTTTTATGTGTTTAGGTGCTCTTATGTTGGATGCATAATATGATGTACTTTATATGTGCAATCTAAAAAAGTAGTATAAATGAACTTATTTACAAAGCAGAAAAAGACTCATAAACATAGAGGACACATTTCTGATTACCAGCGGGTAAAGGGGGAGGAATAAGCTGGGAGTAAGAGATTAACAGGTACAAATTACTATGTATGAACCAGATCGCCAGCCCAGGCTGGATGCATGAGACAAGTGCTCGGGGCTGGTGCCCTGGGATGACCCAGAGGGATGGGATGGGGAGGGAGGTGGGAGGGGGGTTCAGGATGGGGACACATGTACACCCGTGGCAGATTCATGTCAGTGTATGGCAAAAACCACTACAGTATTGTAAAGTAATTAGCCTCCAACTAATAAAAATAAATGGAAAAAAATGCAGATATGAATAAACAAGGAAAAAATAAATAAAACAGGGAACCAACAAGGATTTAATGTACAATATAAGGAACTATATTCAATATCTTGTAATAAACCATATGTGGAATATATATGTAATACACACACACTCTCATATACTCTCATATATAAATAACTGAATCTCTGTGCTGTACCCCTGAAACTAATTTACTAACAATGTTGTAAATCAACTAGCTTCCAGTTTAAACAAAGTAAATTAGACGGACAGGAAATGCCAAAGATTGTTCAAACTACCACACAATTGCACTCATCTCACACAGTAGCAAAGTAATGCTCAAAATTCTCCAAAGCTAGGCTTCAACAGTATGTGAACCAAGAACTTCTAGATGTTCAAGCTGGATTTAGAAAAGGCAGAGGAACCAGAGACCAAATTGCCAACATCCATTGTATCATAGAAAAAGCATTAGAATTCCAGAAAAACATCTACTTCTACACCAAAGCCTTTGACTATGTGGATCACAGCAAACTGGAAAACTCTTCAGGAGACGGGAATACCAGACTACCTTACCTGCCTCCTGAGAAATCTGTATGCAGGTCAAGAAGCAACAGTTAGAACTGGACATGGAACAATGGACTGGTTCCAAATTGAGAAAGGAGTATTTCAAGGCTGTATATTGCCACCTTGCTATTTAACTTGTATGCAGAGTACCATGGAAAGTGCTGGGCTGGATGAAACACAATCTGGAATCAAGATATTCAGGAGAAATATCAATAACCTCAGATATGCAGATGATAGCACCCTTATGGCAGAAAGTGAAGAGGAACTAAAGAGACTCTTGATGGAAATGAAAGAGGAGAGTGAAAAAGTTGGCTTAAAGCTCAACATTCAGAAAACTAAGATCATGGCATCTGGTCCCATCACTTCAGGGCAAATAGATGGGGAAACAGTGGAAACAGTAGTTGACTTTATTTTCTTGGGCTCCAAAATCACTGCAGATGGTGGCTGCAGCCATGAAATTAAAAGACACTTGCTCCTTGGAAGGAAAGTTATGACCAACCTAGACAGCATATTAAAAAGCAGACATTGCTTTATGACAAAGGTCCATCTAGTCAAAGCTATGTTTTTTTCCAGTGGTCATGTATGGATGTGAGAGTTGAACCATTAAGAAAGCTGAGTGCCAAATAATTGATGCTTTTGAACTTTGGTGTTGGAGAAAACTCTTGAGATTCACTTGGACAAAGGAGATCAAACTAGTCAATCTTGAAGGAAATCATTCCTGAATCTTTTGGAAGGACTGATGTTGAAGTTGAAGCTCCAGCACTTTGGCCACTTGATGCGAAGAACTGACTCATTAGAAAAGACCATGATGCTGGGAAAGATTGAAGGCAGGTTGAGAAGGGGACGATAGAGGATGAGATGTTTGGATGACATCACCGACTCAATGGACAGGACTTTGAGCAAGCTCTGGATATTGGTGATGGACAGGGAAGCCTGGAGTGCTGCAGTCCAAGGAGTCACAAAGAGTCAGACATGACTGAGTGACTGAACTGAAGAGGAAATATCAAAATGCATTTCATGGTAATTCCTGCTCTCCAAATATGAATGAGATGAGACTGGATTTATTTTTCTATATTATTTTCCCCACTCCCCTCCTTAGATTTTCATGGTACTTATGAGGATTCATATTAATTCAATCTCCTAATTCTTTGTGGTTGAAAATATAATTTATCACTTCTCCCCCTGCCTCTCCTATCAATTTATTCAGAAAATGTTGTTGTAGAATTGTCAATTCACACTTTTGCTGATTTCAGTGTGGTTCATTCATATCTCAGAGGAAACTCGAGATGGAGCTTTTCTAATTCCATCTCTCCCATGTACTTGAGGGAACTCAGCCCGGAGAACTGAACTAGATTCTTCACTCTCCCTTCTTTAAGAAGCCCTGGGTGTGCAGCATCTTCTAATGCCCTTAGCTTGCTGGCTGGAGGACTTTCTAAAACAGAAAACTTTTAGTGTCAGACATCTCTGTTTCGTTCAGTGGATGAAATCAGGTCCCTCTAATCAACACACAACTTGCCAATTAAGTAGTGCAGGTGGGGGCTAGATTGTTGTTGTTCAATCACTAAGTTGTGTCCAACACTTTGCGACCCCACAGACTGCAGCCTGCCAGGCTCCTCTGTCCTCTACTATCTCCCAGGATTTGCTGGAACTCGTCCATTGAGTCAGTAATGCCATCCAACCATCTCATCCTCCACTGTTCCCTTCTCTTGCCCTCAGTATTTCCCAGCATCAGAATCTTTTCCAATGAGTTAACTGTTTGTATCAGGTGGTCAAAATATTGGAACTTCAGCATCAGTCCTTCCAATGAATATTCAGTGTTGATTTTCTTTAGGGTTGACTGGTTTGATATTTATGAAGTGAAGTGAAGTGAAAGTTGCTCACTCATGCCAGACTCTTTGCAACCATGGAATTCTCCAGGCCAGAATACTGAAATGGGTAGCCGTTCCCTTCTCCAGGGGATCTTCCCAACCCAGGATCGAACCCAGGTCTCCCACATTGTAGGTGGGTTCTTTACCAGCTGAGCCACAAGGGAAGCCCAAGAATACTGGAATGGGTAGCCTATCCCTTCTCCAGCAGATCTTCACAACCCAGGAATTGAACCATGGTCTCCTGCATTGCAGGTGGATTCTTTACCAACTGAGCTATGAGGGAAGCCTTTGATATGTATATTTAATTTAATTCTAAAATAAGGCTTAAACCAGAGTGTCATGGGCAGATAATAATGAGAGAATGACAGCATACACTGGGCAGGAATTGAGACAATGAACATTCTCTTGGAAGGTGTCTGAGAACTGCCTGAGGCTGTGAATTCCCTGGACTCCATGTCTTAGTTGGGGGATTGAGTCGCTGTGGAGTAAATAGGAGTTCAGTCCTTAACAGTAAAGGGAAGTATGACTTTGCATAGAGAAACCACTAAGCCTGATTCTTTCTTATCTGATCCACTTGTATTTGTTCAGTTTTCTTTTCCACAAATGTCTGTTGTCAAGCTACATACATATATCTGGAAATCACCAGAAATGATGATAACTCAGGGCCCGTGGAAGCAGGATCGCCCATGCCCCATGGACTCATTGATTTTAAAATGGGGCTTTTCTGCTTTAAGATTCACCACTCTAGAGTGGTTTTTATCAGCCTTTCTTATTCTGGAAATGATTTCAGACACATGTGGCAGTAAGCAGCAGCTTGCAGTGAGCAGTAGCTGGAAGCAAGGTCTTAGATTCCCAGACCAGATGTACTAACTGCTGGACCACAGGAGCCAACAGTTAGAGCTGGAGCCCTGAGTCCTTGCCTCCCTAGTCAGGAACGGATTCAGATGAGAAGGCAGAAGGTAAAGACTAAAGTAAAAAGTTTATTGAAAAGATAAGTACTTGCAGAAAGGCACACAGATGAACTCAAGAGAGAGTTGCGCCTTTGGGAAGTTGAAATCCTTTGTAAGGGGGCAGTTTTCTGGGTCTTTGTCATCTCGTTTTGTCCCACCCTGGTTGATTTGTCTCAGGACCTTCTCCTGAAGCGCACATCCTCAGCCCAAAATGGATCTTGAAGTGAAGGCTTCTGGAAGGAGCAGGACTCATGGCCTGGAATTATCCTCTGAGTTTTGACCCCAAGGAGCCTTTCTGTATATGTATAGTGGCTCTCTTGTCCCGGAAAGGGAGGCATGGAGATCCATTAATCCTTTACCAAACAGGGCTTTGCCTCTCTTTGTCCTTACCATGACTATTACCTTGACTATTGTCACAAGTATTATCTTAAGGTGTTTGCAAGAGACAGAATCTTGTTATTGCCTCTGTTTCTGTTGTTACTTCCATTTTGGAGGGCCAAGAGGAGGCTGATTGTAAGCACTTTAACTGGAGCCCACCTGCCTCTCGTCTCAGGGGATGTATACAGGAGGCTAGTCACAAGTATCCAGCCTGAAGCCCACTTCTTTCTGCACCATGAAATGCAAACAGGAGGCCAATTGTAAATGTCTAATCTTGAGACCATCTATCTCCTACCTCAGAAATACCAACTACATAACTTTATTGCTGTGACTTTTATATTGAGTCATACATATAGCATTGTTAGTTTTGATATGCATGTGTGCTATGTCACTTCAGTCATGTCTGACTCTTTGTGACCTTAAGGACCATAGCCCACCAGGCTCCTCTGTACTTGGGATTCTCCAGGCAAGAATACTGGAGTGGATTGCCATGCCCTGCTCCAGGGGGTCTTCCTGACCCAGGGACTGAATCCATGTCTCTTATTTCTCCTGCTTTGGCAGCTGGGCTTTTTACCTCTAGCACCACCTGGAAAGCTCTAGTTATAATGTACATCATGATAATTTAATATGTGTATATATTGCAAAATGATCACTGCTCTAAGCCTAGTTCACATCCATCAGACTCTCTTAGCAAGGGTCAAATGTACAATATGGTGTTACTAACTCTAGTCACCATGCCGTGCGTCACATGCTCAGGACTGATTAATTTTATTACTGGAAGTTTGTACCTTTGGACCTGCTTCGCCCATTCTGAGAATCCTTTCATTCTTGATAATTAGACAAACACTTAAAAAAATCACTTATTTGGTTTCCCCCTTGCTTCCCAGGTAGTGCTAAGGGTAAAGAACCCACCTGCCAATGCAGGAGACTAAAAGACATGGGTTTGATCCCTGTTTGGGGAAGATCCCCTGGAGAAGGAAATGGCAACCCACTCCAGTGTTCTTGCCTGGAGAATCCCATGGAGAGAGAAATCTGGAGGGCTATAGTCCATGGGGTCACAAACAGTCAGACACTGCTGAAGTGACTTAGCACAGACACACATTCAATTTCTCTCTTGCTCTAGGCCAGCTATATGACATTCCTAAATGTATATACATTTGATGTCATGGAATCTTATATATCAGGATTTTTTTTTTCATACTCGAAAGCAACATACTCGTTTTACCTTCAGCGTTCATACCCTCATTCACTTTGCTTCCCATTATACTTTCCAGAGATCCTCTGCAGATCTAAACGTTTCTATTTACTGTGAAGCTTTGATCAGTTAATACTGCAAATGGTCCCTTATCTCTTTGCCTATATTCCTTCTTTTTATAAATGTTTAAGTTATGAGTATAATCATCTGGTTTATATGCGATAGTTAGAGCAAAGCAAATTAAATTAGTGCTTTCCTGCAAAACAGATCAACACTGCTCTTAATGCTCTTTATCTAGGCAATAAGCTATTTTTCTCCTCGGTCTTTGTTTCTGATCTCAAACCTTGAAAGTGAAACTACAATAAAACAGAGAAGAATAGAACCTAGATAAAACTATGTTTAGAAAGGAAGAAAAACCCTTTTGTTCTCTTGAAGTTCTAAGTAGAAATCAGTAAAATTAAAAAAAAAAAAAAACATGCATAATTCACTACAAATTTCATTTTTTCAACTCAAGGCCACAAATTTGAAAGAACAGTGTTTCCTTTCTGCCAAAATATTTTTTATAGCAAATTCTAATTGTCAATGGAATTTCAGTATCATGCATAATTTCTTCAGAAACACCCACAAAACCAAGATAAAGTAAGGGACAGAAACCAGGACTTTGCTTTCTTTCCCACAACTTAGGAGCAAGTGAAAAGTTGAAAAGTCATGAATGTGGAAGTACAGACTTACATAAGGTCAGTTACAGTAGCAGATACATAAGTGGAGCTTTTGGTTCCATTAATAATTCCATGGCTGTTTGGTCAGTGTCTCGTGTATTGTTTCTGCATGTTCAGAGGTGACGTTATCAGGACATGAGAAATTTGAATACCAGTCAAGTTCTCAGCTCTCTTTTGTTTAATGAGCTGGGTGGTGTGTGTTCTCAGGGGCTTCCTTGGTGGCTCTGTGGTAAAGAATCCCCCTGCAGTGCAGGAGACAGAGGTGTGAACCCTGGGTCGGAAAGATCCCCTGGAGGACAGCGCAGTCACCCACTCCAGTATTCTTGCCTGAAGAATCCCAGGGACAGAAGAGTCTGGCGGGCTACATACAGTCCATGGGATTGCAAAGACTCAGACACTACTGAAGCGACTGGGCGCATGCACCGTGTAGTGTATGCATAGCATCCCTTGGAGTTGTGTAGTGCTCAATCTGTGTGTCCCAGAGCCCCACACCTAGAAATATTAGTGAAATCCCAAGTCCTTCCCATGTGTTAAAGCATATAATAACTTTGGGGCAAAAGAGTTATTTAAGGAATCAATCCATAACTAAAAATAGCTTTTTTTTTTCACTTTCTTAAATGTCCCCCAGTAAAGACAAATAAGCCGAATCCAGTCATCATCTCAGATGCACAAAATCAGTTTTTGTTTCCTTCCCAGTTTATGTGGTCACCTGTCTTCTCCTGCATAGCAGCGGGAACATTCTGAGGACTCAGACACTGCCGTTTGCTCCTGCAGCACAATTTGGAGGCGTCGTTCCTTTTTAGAAAACATTCCTGTTTTAGAAAACAGAGGGGAGTGGTAGTATGTGGCTTCTAATTGTGGTGTCATGGGATGCGAACTGGTGTTGAAGTTGGAATAACCTTGATTCGCGTCCCAGTTCTTTGACCTTCGTGTCTTTGTGACTTTGGGCAAATCATTTACCCTCTTTAGTTTCCTCATCAACACAAAAAGGAATGACAATGCCTGCTTATCAAGATCTTTGTGAGAATTAGAGAAAATCTGAAAGATGCTCTCTGTGGAGAAAGGATGCAGTGATTATCACAGGCACCCATACAGTCCTTTATCAGACAGGGCAGTCAGCTGGGCTTTCCTGCTCCCGTAGATAGATGGTTTAGTATGACCTGGACATAGTGCTGAGCATCTAGGGTGGAGGCACAGCTTCCAGGGTGAGGAATTTTGCCCTCATCTGACTTCCAGTCTTGAGCCCTTAGATCTTCACAAAAAGATTGCCTGAAGTAATGATGGGTTATCAACAGTAACTCACTTTTTTTTTCAGGTTCTCTGGCAGATAAAGCCATTGCAACCCAGAAGAGGAGTTTATGACCCAGGGAAATAGGTCATCAAACTGTAGATTATGTGTTAATGACACTTGGTAAGGTTTTGTTGAGTAAATCTCAGTTCTTCAGCACACCACAGACCCACATCCCTCCCCATCATCCATAAAATGCACATTTCCTAATTTAGAGGTAGTGAATGTAGTAACAGGAAGCCCCCAGTCAGATCCAGGCCAGTGCTGAATCCAGGGAAGATGCTTTCTGATGTCTTATCCTGATGAGGGCTGTGTAGTCAGGCCCTTATGCCTCAACCTTCTCTCCCTGAAGACTCAGGAAAACCAAAATTGTGAATGTGAACAGTCTGCTAAAAGGTGAAGCATGGTAGTGTGTGAAGTCATCTCTGTCAATGAGGGCATATATCAGGGTACTGTGTGCAGCCACTGTGAAGATGTCTAGTGTCTCATTCAGGAAGACACAAGCCTAGTTCAAAACCCCGAATCATTCCATCCAAAGGTGAGAGAAGCAGGCTAACACTGTGTGTGTGTCTGTGTGTGTCTGTGTGTGTGTGTGTCTGTGTGTGTGTGTGTGTGTGTGTGTGTGTGTGTGTGTGTGTGTGTGAGGGAGGGAGGAAGAAGAGGGGGGCGGATCTCACCTATTGATGCTCCAGAGTTGTGGACCCTCCTGGAAGCCACGGAGATCCTGTGTGGCAGAACCGTCTCCATGGTGACTCACAGGTGGAGAATGGGAACAAGAGAGACATTTAATTGAGACATGAAACATTTCAGGAGCCCTGTTGGGCCCAGTGGTCTATTTGTCCAAAGGGACAGATGGTAAACTGGCTTGTTTGTTTGATAAATTTAAGCACAACTTCTTCGATATCAATTATTTCCTATTAAACCTACACAAGAACCCTTACTATTATGAGGCATCCACCATCTCAGCCACTCATTCTGGATGATATTAAAAAATGGAGGAAATCATTGCGCGTTTCTTTTTTTTTTAGTGAATTTGCTAATTTAAGGTTAATATATATTTGCTAATTAAGGTTAACATATATATATATGTTTGTGACTTGTCAGCTTTTCAGTCTCTAAATCTGAAAGTCTTCCATAACCACAAAGGACCTTATCAGTGTACATCCCCGTTTACTTTGCAATAGATTCATGTTTCATAGATGATCATAGGTCAATGGTGTTTTTTATTTTTAATTAATTTTTATTCAAGTATAGTTGCTTTACAGTGGTTGTGTTAGTTTCTACTGTACCGCAAGGTGAATCAGCTGAACATATATAAATACATACACGCCCCCGTTGGATTTCCTTTGCATTCAGATCACCACAAAACATTGAGTAGACTTCCCTGGGCTATACAGTACATTCTCATCAGTTATCTACCTTATCCTTAGTATCGGTAGTTTATATATGTCAATGCCAACCTCCCAATTCATCCTCCCTTCTTTCCTCACTTAGGGTCCATGCATTTGTTCTCTGCATCTGTGTCTCTATTTCTATTTTACCAATAAGATCATCTACACCATTTTTTTAGATTCCAAAAAGATGCATTAATATGCAATATTTGTTTTTATCTTTCTGACTTCGCTCTGTCTGATAGTCTATAAATCCTCATGGAATTTTAGCCTGTCTTTTTAATATTTCAATTTCTCTTTGGAGGTAAACTGTCACTAAACATTAAAACAGAACATCCTATTAGAATTTAAAAAAATCTCACTTGCTGATCTAGAAAATGTTCTCTACTACTTAAAAAAGAAATAAATGAAGAATGGAATGGTGACGACAGTCTATCTGCACAAAAAATAATTCATGTACAGGATGGAGCACCCAGGAAGAAGTCAGGGGGTGGTTTTATTTTACCTTTCTTAACAAATACCACTGGACAGATAGCATAGCATCATAATTAAAATATAACAATTCATCTTAAATTTTAAATTCTCTATTTAAGCGAAACTTACTTTCCTACATTGATTCCACCATTACCTTAAGTCTGATTTGTATCTCTTTTGAATTCTCATGTATTAAGGCACAGATATGAAATGACATTATTTCAAAGTTGAGGAGCAACTCAATTCTACTGACCAGTCATAACGTGCTTCATCACTGGGTATTTCATTAAAAGATAAAGCAGCACCTGACGTAACATTAAGAATGTTAGTTCTACAGGCTGTGGAGAGAGAATTATCTTAATTGACAATGCATGGTCTGTTTCTAAGAGAAAAGTAGAATTGAGTTCAGAATAACTTGTAGTAGAGAAATGCCGATTTGAAGTTTCTGAAATAAAAGACTCAGATTTAGATGGTAGCCTGTTTTGGGCCAGAAGTCATCTACGGAAAGCATCAGCATAAAATCTTGGAGCCTTGACAGAGTACAGCTTAATTTTCTTGTTTATTTTGTGTTAATGTGGTTTGTTTTGTAAAATAACCAACTTCATCACACTCAAAATCTAGAAAGTCAAATAATTTGGCAGTTGGAATCCTAGTGTTTCATTACTTTTGGCAATGCTGGGTCTTCACTGGCGCACAGACTTTTCTCCAGTTGGGGTGAGCAGGGTCTGTTCTCCAGTTGTAGTGTGGGGTTTCTCACGGCGGTGCCTTCTGATGTTGCAGATCACAGGCTCTAGGGTATGAGGGCCTCAGGAGTTGCAGCTTCCGGGCTCTTGAGGAACGGGCTCAGTAGCTGTGCACAGGCTTACTCTCTAGGAGGCATGTGGGATCTTCCGGGATCAGGGACTTAACCCACGTATCCTGAATTTGCAAGCAGATTCTTTAATACTGAGCCACTAGGGAAGCCCCAATCCTACTATTTTCAGTGCCACAATGAGAGCTGAAAACCATGTGGGCAAGGCACCAAGAGGGCATTGATACTCAGAAAAGCATCTCCAAAAAGCGACGTCTACCCAGACATTTAAAGGAAAGCAGGACTGCTGAGTCAGATAAAGGATGAGGTCCAACTCTTTATTATTTTACTTGTAAAATTCTCTTCAAATCAGGAGATTCTAGTGAAATATACTATTGAAAACTGTGTGGATTGTCCTCCACTTACGATAGGGTTACATCTCAATGTTATATCCCAGCAAACCCATTGTAAGTTGAAAATATCATCAACTGAAATTGACTTAACGCACTTCCCCTACAGAACGTCATCACTTAGCCCAGTCTACCTTCAGTGTGCTCATTCCCAACCCGTGGAAACTGAGGTTAACATCAGCCAGGTGACTTGATCTATCCCCAGGGCTCCATGCTGGGAATTCCTCACATTTTTGTTTTGTTTGATCTGTAGCTCAGTGCTTTTTTGACCCCATTCTATGCACAGAGTTCTTCCAATCTGCCTCTTTAGAGTGGATTGGCATTGAATGACTTTATTACCAACAATGCAACGATTTCTCAGTTGGTGAACCTATTACAGACCCAGAATTAGATAAAACCCCTCCCCTGGTTACGGCAGCTAAGGAAACCATATGGGTCTCGATTCAGAGCCACTCCAGGTCTGACTCACTGCAGCCTGCCTTATCCTGAGTCATGACCCACTTCTAGAAGGCAGAGAAGCCAACCTACAAAGGAGGATCACAGAGGAGAAAAATTAGCTGCACACAAAGCAGGGGGTATTTAGTGGTAAACTTTTATTTTATCTTTTATTGTTTTATTTTTCAATTTTTAAAAAATTTTATTGTAGTTGATTTACAATGTGTTAATTTCTGCTCTTCAGCAAAGTGTTTCAATTGTAGATATATTTATTATTTTTCATATTATTTTATGCTATGGTTTTTCATAGGGTATTGAATACAGTTCCATGTGCTATGCAGTAGGACCTTGTTGTCTATCCATATCATATATTTGGTAATTTGCATCTGCTCATCGCAAACTCCCAATCCTTCCTTCCCCCAACCTACTTCCCCCTTGGGAACCACAAGTCTGTTTTCTGTCTGTGAGTCTGTTTCTGTCTCATGTGTGCATGCTAAGTCACTTCAGTCACGTCCGACTCTGTGACCCTGTGCAGTGTAGCCCACCATGCTCCTCTGTCCATGGGATTCTCACAGGTAAGAATATTAGAGTTGGTTTCCATGAGCTTCTTCAGGGACTCTTCCTTACCCAGGGATCAAACCCACGTCTCCTATGGCTCCTGCATTGCAGGTAGGTTCTCTGCTGCTGAGCCACCAGGAAAGCCCTTCTGTTTTATAGATAAGTTCATTTGTGCCATACTTTAGTTTTCACTTACAAGTGATACCATATAGTATTTGTCTTTCTTTGTCTGACTTCTCTTAGTATGACAGCCTCTAGTTCCGTCAGTGTTGCTGCAGATGGAATTACTTCATCCTTTTCTATGGCTGAGTAATACCCCATTGTGTAGATGTACCATGTCTTTACCCATTCATCTGGTGATGGACAATTAGATTGTTTCCATGTCTTGGATATTGGGAATAGTGCTGTTGTGAACACTGAGGTGCATTTATCTTTTCGAGTTAGAGTTTTGTCTGGTATGTGCACAGGAGTGGGATTGCTGGATCATACGGCAATATTAATTTTGGTTTTTTGAGGAACCTCCTTTCTGTTTTCCATAGTGTCTGTATTTACATCCAAGGCGGGGAATATTTACAATAGTCTAAAGGGCCATTGCCAATCAGACTTCTCTGGAGGACTGAGATGATACAGTCCCCTTTCTTAGAATTAGGCTGATAGTGCCACAATAGGGGCTTCCCTGGTAGCTCAGCTGGTAAAGAATCCACCTGCAAGGCAGGAGACCTAGGTTCGATCCCTGGGTTGGGAAGATCTCCTGGAGGAGGGCATGGCAACCCACTCCAGCATTCTTGCCTGGAGAATCCCCATGGGCAGAGGATCCTGGTGGGCTATAGTACATAGGGTCACAAAGCGTCGGACACGACTGAGTCACCAACCACAGTACCACACTCTGAATCTTCTAAGGAATCACGTGACTGGAGAATATATGGGAAGTTCCTTCTAGTAACATTCCTTTGTGATTTATAGATTCTTCCCACATGAGTGGGCCTGTAGATTCGTAGTTAATATTAATAATAGTGATGATCACACCACGACTGCCACTACATTTTCCCACACATGTACCCCAGCTCACCTACATGCCTCCATAACAAGACTCCCAGACACTCTTCTGGGAACAGGGTTATGAACAAGGCACACAGCATCCTCCCTCTGGAAAGGTCCACGGGTTGGACACAGAGGCAGGTAAGCAATGAGTGAACAATGAAAATGATAAATGGTGTCCAGAAACACAGTAGCGCACGGGATGGTGAGCAATGGTGGACAGGGGCTGCTGACCAGGATAAGCGTGTCTGGGAAGAGCACCCTGCTCTGGGACCGCAGGAGGAGGGGTCTGACACGGGCGGATGTGTGGGAAGAACGCCCTGGGCACACGGATTAGCAGGTGCAGAGGCCCTGCGGTGGGGGCAGGCTTGGTGTGGATGAGGAAGGGGAAGATGCTGAGCAGACCACACCTGCTCTTGGTTGTGATAACAAACTCTGGAGCAGAATGAACGACTGTACTCGGCGTTTACACTGTCCAGTAAGCCATAGATCTGGGCATGCATGGTTCTCCTACAGTGTTAGGGCTGCTTGCATGGCCCTGTCTGTGGGTGGTGAAGTCATTAGGAAGGAACTGAGTTTGTGGCCCTGTCTCAGGCTCATGTGCCTCTGCCTTTTCTATTTTCCCTCTTTGCTCACATCTTGAATAATCTCCCCTAAGTGTTCGGGATTAAAACTGAACGAAGCACCCTCAGGCTGTCAGCTACTGTAGCTGAAATGAGGCTGCTCCGGGTGAACGGAGAAATAGAATGCTTTTAAAACATCCTTCAGGGCATGCAGTTCCTGGAAAAAAGCCTGAGGAGTAATTATAAAACACCTTAATCAAGTCTTGGACAAGGCATTCTACATCATGATCCTTCTCCAATTACTCTTTTCCCAAATATTGCACACCCAGAAATAACCAGTGAAACCATAGACATTAATGCTGAGCAGAGTTTAATGCTTGTTTGATTTGTAAAAAAAAGTACTTATCTGATTGGGGAGACTTCCACTCATCAGTGGAATATGAGTCCTCCTGATTTTGGAAATTCTGGATCCTTTTAAAGCACATCATACTCCTTAGTCATGAAGGAAAATGGAAAGTGACAGTGAAAATCACCCTGGGCCATTCCCTTTTACTTTTGAGTTACTGCATCATTGCCTCTGATAAGAGAAGGAAATTCTCAGTCTTATAGCAAACCTACAGGTGTGGAGTCTTTATCCACACAGATTCCAAGATAAGAGAAGCTTTGGAGGTCAAAAACCTGGTTGTAAGATAGTCATTAAAATTTCATTTGCCCAGAAACTTACATAATAAATGAAAATTTTAAACAATATATAAAATTTTTAGCAATTTTAAATTGTTATTTTCACAGAATGGAATGAATGAGACAGCCACCAAATATAAATGTTAAAACAAGAGCAAAATAAAACAAGACTTCCCTTGTTTTCAGAATGAGCCAGAATGGCTTGTTGCATACAGGGCGTAAACCTGTCAGTTTTCGATGTTCACCCTCAAGGAGAGATGCTGTTGGGGTGACAATACTCCTTTAAATGGCATCAGGCCACAGAGTTAGAAGGTAGCTCTGTATTTCTGAAATGTTCTCATCTGTTCTTCTATAGCCCTGGCATCACTTGTCACTTGGCTGGTGTCCTTGTTTGTAGAATTCAGGACAGAGTATCTTTCCTTGGTTGGCTTTCTTCACATTCTGAAAATGTGACTGTGACTTTCTGTAGTCACTGAACCAGGTCACAGGTCAAAACACTACAGATGGCAAAATACTTTTGGGTATTTTGATACAACTTAGCAAGGAGTTTTATCAGCAAATTTGCTGGCTTATCCTACATTTTCATCTGAATAAATATCCTAATAGCTATGCTGCTGCTACTGCTGCTAAGTCGCTTCAGTCGAGTCCGACTCTGTGCGACCCCACAGATAGCAGCCCACCAGGCCTCCCCCCCGCCCCGGCCCTGGGATTCTCCAAGCAAGAACACTGGAGTGGGTTGCCATTTCCTTCTCCAATGGATGAAAGTGAAAAGTGAAAGTGAAGTTGCTCAGTAGTGTCTGACTCTTCCAGACCCCATGGACTGCAGCCCACGAGGCTCCTCCATCCATGGGATTTCCCAGGCAAGAGTACTGGAGTGGGTTGCCATTGCCTTCTCCCCTAACAGCTATGATGTAGCAATAATTACCTGATCAATAAATGTTGTAACAGTTAGCAAACTACTTCCTACCTGAAAGACTGTAGAAATTAAACAAGACAGTAGGTGCCAGATGCTTGGCACATGGGCTTACAAATATCATGTCGTTCACCTCTGTTACTTTCCAGGAATGGGTCAGGTGGTCCAGAATTTAGGGAAATGACAATTTCAACAACTTGGAATCAGGAGGGCATTTGTGTATATTCACGTTCACTCATCAAGTGTTTACAGTGAATCAGGATGAATCACAGATGAAACATCTCAGCAGATGTCTTCTTCTAGGAAGTACAAGGTGTGTGCGAAGCTTTAGCACAAATTAGAGTAAGACCTTGGAGAGGCACAGATCCCAGTGTGATGACCCTTCAGAGCAGAGTTGTTGTTGTTCATTTGCTAGGTTGTGTCTGACTCCTTGCAGCCCCATGGACTACAGCACACCAAGCTCCCCTGTCCTTCACTATCTTATTTCCCAGAGTTTTCTGAGATTCATGTCCATTGACTCAGTGATGCTATCTAACCATCTCATCCTCTGCTACCCCCTTCTCCTTTTGCCTTCAGCCTTTCCCAGCACCAGGGTCTTCTCAATAAGTTGGGTCTTTGCATCAGGTGGCCATAGTATTAGAGCTTCAGCTTCGGCATCAGTCCTTACAATGAGTATTCAGGGTTGATTTCCTTTAGGATTAACTGGTTTGATCTCCTTGCAGTCCAAGGACTCTCAAGACTCCTCTAGCACCACAGTTTGAAAGCATCAATTCTTTGTACTCAGTCTTCTTTATGGTCCAAATCTCACATCCATGCATGACTACTAGAAGAAAAACAAAAAAACAAAAAAACATAGCTTTGACTATATGGACCTTTGTTGGAAAAGTGATATCTCTGCTTTTTAATAACTGTCTAGGTTTGTCATAACTTTTCTTCCAAGGAGCAAGTATCTTTTAATTTCATGGTTGCAGTCACCATCCATATTGATTTTGGAACCCAAGAAAATAAAGTCTCTCACTCTTTCCATTGTTTTCCCAACTATTTCCCACAAAGTGATGCAACTGGATACCGTGATGTTAGTTTTCTGAATGCTGAGTTTTTCACTGAGCTTTTTCACTTTTCTCTTTCACCCCCATCAAGAGACTCTTTAGTTCCTCTTTGCTTTCTGCTGTTAGGGTAGTATTGTCTGCATATCTGAGATTGTTGATATTTCTCCTGGCAGTCTTGATTCCCCTTGTGTTTCATTCAGCTCAACATTTCACGTATGTACTCTGCACAGAAGTTAAAGAAATAGGGTGACAATATCCAGCCTTGACATACTCCTTTTCCAATTTTGAACCAGTTAGTTATTCCATGTCTGGTTGCTTCTAGGGCACCGTGGGCCCTGTGTTTCTTGTAGTGTGTTCCCCAGCCTCCATGTGAAGCTCCCTATCTGACCATCATTAGTTACTCTGCTCTTAAGACTTGGGATTTTTCAGTGGTCTCTTTGCAGAAGCTAGGCAATCTTATGTAGCTTCTCAGAATCAACAGAAGCATCACCAACCAACCAACCAAAGGACAAAGCAGGGCAAATTCTATACCCTGTTCTTACTGTCTCCCTTTCAGTCCATAGGACATGGTCACCTAAAGCAGATTGCTCACATATTATACATCAGGTAATACAACACCATTAAAGTATAAACTGGAAAAATTTCATAAGCAATAATTTGTAATGGGATGGTAAGTGACACACAGTTTTATAATTATAAATTTATTGAAATATACCAGACCACCTAACCTGCCTCCTGAGAAATCTGTATGCAGGTCAAGAAGCAACAGTTAGAACTGGACATGGAACAATAGACCTGTTTATTTAACCTGTTTTTTTAACTTGTTTTCACCTGTTTTCACCCTGTTTATTTAACTTATATGCAGAGTGCATCATGAGAAATGCTGGGGGTGGATGAAGCACAAGCTGGAATCAAGTTTACTGGGAGAGATATCAATAACCTCAGATGTGCAGATGGCACCAAACTTATGGCAGAAAGCAAATAACAACTAAAGAGCCTCTTGATGAAAGTGAAAAAGGAGAGTGAAAAAGGTGGCTAAAAACTCAACATCAGAAAACTAAGACCATGGCATCCAGTCCCATCACTTCATGTCAGATAGATGGGGAAACAGTGGAAACAGTGGCAAATTTTATTTTCTTGGACTCCAAAATCACTATGGATGGTGACTGAAGCCATGAAATTAAAAGATGCTTGCTCCTTGGAAGAAAAGCTATGACCAACCTAGATAGCATATTAAAAAGCAGAGACATTACTTTGCCAACAAAGCTCCATCTAATCAAAGTTTTGGTTTTTCCAATTGTCATGTATGGATGTGAGAGTTGGACTATAAAGATAACTGAGTGCTGAAGAATTGATGCTTTTAATTGTGGTGTTGGAGAAGACTCTTGAGAGTCCCTTAGACTGCAAGGAGATCAAACCAATCTATCCTAAAGGAAATCAGTCCTTAATGTTCATTGGAAGGACTAATGCTGATGCTTAAACTCCAATATTTTGGCCACCTGATGCAAAGAAGTGACTCATTGGGAAAGAGCCTGATGCTAGGAAAGATTGAAGGCAGGAGGAGAAAGGGATGACAGAGAATGAGATGGTTGGATGGTATCACCGACTCTATGGACATAAGTTTGAGTTTGAGGTGGTGATAGACAGGGAAGCTTGGAGTGCTGCAGTCCATGGGGTCACTAAGAGTCAGATAAGACTGAGTGACTGAACTGAACTGAACTGATAGTTGATTTACAGTATTGTATTAGTTATATGTACAGCAAAATGATTCTATTACACAATCACATATATAAATACATAAATATATATTCTTTTTTTTACATTCTCTTTCATTATAGATGAAAGTTATTGTTGCAAGATATAGAGTATCATTTCCTGTGCTATACAGTAGGTCCTTGCTGTTTATTTGTTTTATATATAGGAGTGTGTGTATCCCAATCTCCTAATTTACAAACCCCCACTCACAGCTTTCTCCTTTGGTAACCATACATTAGTTTTCTATATCTGTGACTTTATTTCTGGTTTATACATTTTTATATTCTTGAATCCTGCTTTATGCTTTTTTTCCCCCAGTGAGCATCCATTAGTTGTAAAGCAGGTCTTGGCTTAGTTTCTAAATATCTAGGTTTCCTGAATGTCTGTCTTCCATCACTGTTTTATTGTGTGGTCTGAAGAATTCCTCATGATGGACATGGGGTATACCAACTGTATGTGCAGCAGAGGGTGGACTGCATTCTGTGCAAGTGTTTGGCTCAGCTGTGATTTTGGGAAGCAAACACCAGGCTTTGATGTCAGAAGACCCCACTTCATTTCTGGGAGGCTTGGGACGACTCACATCACTTTTCCCCTGCCTTTGCATGTCTATCAGATCATGTGGTGGCTGGATATCATGGACAACGAAGATTATATGTGAAAATGTATTCTGAGAACAATGATGCCCTCCAACTTATAAGACAGAATTAACAAGACTGCTGGGAAGCCCTCTGTATTTGAAGTTGTCGTGTTGAGCACCCACAAACTGGCTAGAAACCTATATTAAATTAACTCCATATGAGTACTTATACCTAAAATTTTGTTGACTTCAAACATTAGCCAAGTATTTCATAAGGTGCAATTTAGCTGCTAGATGATTTGAATGCCAATTTCTTCCCCTTCCCAGCTTTATTGAGATATAATGGATACATAACATTGTCAGATAACAATTTCTTACAATTACAGCATGTGTTGATGTTTTTTTATTGTAGTTTGTTAGAATGATAATGAAAACTTACCTGTGTGTACAGTTCTATGTGTATGTTTCCATGTGGTGTGTATTTATAGGATACATGAAATTTCTAAGTGCATGTACATAGACACTTGCTTTTTTTCCCCATTGACATTGATGTTTGATTTCAGGGTAACTCCTAATATCAGAACGTTAAGGACAGTTTCTTCACTGACTTTACCATCCTGTAACTAACAGTATTATTTTCACTAAGAGATTAAAATGATCACTGAACCATTGCAGATTATCTCATCACTCTTAGGAAATAAAATTTTCAATTTTATAATAAATTGCTATTTTGCAGTATAGAAATATATGGTTATATTTATAGTTTTAAAAGTTTGTACATTAACTTTGTTTTCCAGTTAAAATGGTGGTGGTTTAGTCGCTAAGTCGTGTCCAACTCTTGCAGCTTCATGGACTGTAGTCCCTCAGGCTCCTCTGTACCTGAGATTTTCCAGCAAGTATAGTGGAGTGGGTTGCCATTTCTCTCTCCAGGGGACCTTCAAAACCCCGGGATCAAACATGAGTCTCCTGCATTGGCAGGAGTATACTTTTACCATTAAGCCACCTGGGCAACCTCGAGTTAAAATAATCTTCTTATCTGAGGCTATGTTTAAGGCCAACATTGAAATCAAGTATGGATGTCAGTTATTTAAAGATAAAACATTCGTAGAACATTTGAGAGTTCTCTGTAGCAGGTGGGTGTGCACTGGAGTATAGGAACCAAGGTGGGAAATAATATAAGGAAGATAGGATGAAAACTCCTCGGGGAACCCATAACTTGGCATTTGGTGGTGGTGGGACAATTGGCAAGCCACATACTCCCCCTTTTGTGCTTCCCAAGTGGCTCTGGTGGTAAAGAACCCATCCAACAACACAGGAGACACGTGAGACCTGGGTTCGATCCTTGGGTGGAGAAGATCACCTGCAGAAGGAAATGGCAAGCCACTCTAGTATTCTTGCTTGTAGACTTCCATGTACAGAGAGCCTGGTGGGTTATGGTCCATAGGGTTACAAAGAGATGGACACAACTGAAGCAACTTGGCATGCACATACATACTCCATCTTTATGTCAAGTGCATATGAATTCTGAAAACATATACACACATCATATATAATTTATGTATGTACACTGATGGCTTTATTTTATTCAGTGAAAAGTATACCTTTCCACTGAAATGGACTTCCCTGGTGACTCAGACGATGAAGAATCTGCCTGCAATGTGGGAGACCTGAGTTAGATCCCTGGGTTGGGAAGATCCCCTGGAGAAGGGAACAGCTACCCATTTCAGTATTCTGGCCTGGAGAATTCCATGGACAGATGAGCCTGGCGGTCTACAGTCCATGGGGTCGCAGAGATTTGGACATAACTGAGCAACTTTCCCTTTCACTTTCCTCTGACGCAGCCTTTCTGTCAGACACACATGATTCTGTACTAAGTTCTGGTACCAACAAAGAAGTTAAGTGATGCGTTGTTTATGTTTGTTCATTATAATGATTTTCTATCCTGAGATTTCAATTTGGAGAATAATTTTAGCTTAGTTATTAGTGGTGGCAGCCATTATTTTTGTGGGTCTGTCAGGAAGCACAAACTGTATATAGATCCCAATGATGCTGACCAGAGTTTTAAAGTAATTGTAACAAAGGAAGTGTCCTTCGATTCAGTAATCACGTGGATTTCCAATTAATCCCGATTACTCTGAGGAACTCTAGTCAATACCATTGTAGCACTATTGCTTGGACAAATTATTTTCATTTGGTTTCTTTTATTATAAGTAAAATTCGAGATATTTTCATGGGTAGGGAGATACTGACTAAATTCCTGGCAAATTTGAAGTTCCTTACTGGGACCAAAAGTTGTGTGGCATGAACCACATTACCAAATGGGGTTGTTGTTTCTACAAAGAAAGACCAAACAACTCTTTTTTTTTTTTCCTCAGCACAAAATGTCATTTCCCTACACCTCGAGGACAGGCCCTGGCCTGGGGTAGGGGGAGGGGCTGGAGGGGAGAGTCAGGGCCAGAGAGTCTTGTACATGCTAGGACCACTTTGTGTCTCTCCAATTCTAGAAAAATCCCCACTGGTTCTATATTTCCAGCTACTGCTAGTTATTGTTTTTTACTGTGTTGCCTTTTTCTTATTGATCTGTGAGGTTTGTTTATTCATTAGATGGTGAGCAGGTCATTGGTTGAGTATATGGGTTGAAAGTATATCCATTTTTTATTTCCTGCTCACATTTTCCTTTTATGACTATTACTTTTTATATGCTATTTAAAAAATCTTTGCCTACCACACATTTATGAAGATGTTTTTATGTTGTTTTCTTTTGGAAGCAGTATTGTTTTACATTCAGGTCTGTAATTCATTTGGGACTGATGTTTGCATATATTGTCAGGTAGGGAATCAAGATTTTTTTTCCCCATTTGGATATTCAGTTGGGCCCAGAACCATCACTGAAAAGACCATCCTTTTCTCCAAGCCTTTGGGGTCTTGTTTGTCATAAATCTAGTCTGTTCCTCTGTGGATTTGGGAAGTTTCTATTCTGTTCCATATACTTTTATCTCAGTTTGCACATGATTAAACATCATTCAAATCTTTGTAGTATCATAATAAAATGTGTGTTAAGTAGCAAGAGATCTCTGGTATTGTCTTCAAAATTCTCAGCCCAGACCAGCTAAATCAGACTCTCTCAGACATACTTTGACAAGTCCTCAGTTATTTGCAGCATGTAGGCAAGCTTGACAGGGACTTTTGAGCACTTCCATAAGTTTGTACTTGGCCCCTGGTAAAGTCTATCTATGGATCAAATATGCCTCATTCTGCAAAGCACCATGTAATAATTAGTACCCAGATGTAGCCTGAGTGTTATTCCCAGGAAAAAAAATCTTAATATCTGATAATCTGGTTCACCATGATGGGTCTATAATAGTAACCACTTCCAGATGACATTTTTTTCTGTTGCATTTACTTTTCTTTCCTCCAATTTATAATCAAGTCTTCACTTTTTTGATTTACTGTGAAGCAAGCAATTGCTAGATAAACCAGAAAAGCTATTTTATTTAACAGCCTTTCAAAACCCCACAGCTTTAATATCTACTTGTTACAGTGTTATTGTTAGATTTAAATTTAGTGGAAAATGGGCTTCTTATTAGTTCTTTGGTTTTAAACTCATAAATCCCTTTCATTAAATCTTTTTTTTTTTTTTTAAGATTTAGCAAACTCCCACAGCATTTGATAACATTACTGTGAAAGATTTGAGCTCAGTGAGAGCTACTATGGTGAATGATTTTTTTAAGTGTAAAATGTAGTTGGAAATAATTTTTGTTTGTCGCTCAACAGTAAAATCTGGGATAATACTTGTATTCAAGGGCTTCTACTCTATGCAGCAATCTGAGTGTGCCCAGATTATTAATATGCTTTCCTAATATTCTTAGTGTAAAAACATTTAAATACGTTTAAGTATCTTGGTGGAAAATGGCCAGGTTAAGAAGGAATGAAACCCTGAACACCATTTGCAGGGGCTATATAAGAGCTCTGTGCATGCTTAGCCACTTCAGTTGTGCCCAACTCTTTTTACTCCCATGGACTATAGCCCACCAGGCGCCTCTGTCCATGGGGTTATCCAGGCAAGAATACTGGAGTGGGTCACCATGCTCTCCTTCAGGGAATCTTCTCGACCCAGAGATGGAACCTGACTCTCCTGTATTGCAGGTGGATTCTTTACCTATGAGCCACCCTGGAAGTTCTACTGAAGAGCTAGCCTCATGTAAACTCAAGGTTGGAACAATTTCACAGGAGTTATTTTGTTCCCTCTCCATACCATGATATTTATGGTTAAAATGATTCAAGTGTATTCATTAGGGAAATTCAAAGAATCCACCATCCATCTCTTAGCTTCTTTTTTTCATCCAGTCTGCCTGAGCTGTAGTCGTGGAAGGGACACTTTGGGGTAAGGCACAGAAAGCATATAAACAACTACAGGGGCCTGTTAGCACATCCCTGAAGGCTTATATACAGGAGTGGTTACCTGTGAAAGGGAGGCGGAAAGAACAGATGAGGAACAAACCAGGGAGCAAGAGGAGGTGGATGAAGGACAAGGAATGGCCAAACGGAGCTGGACTGGTGAGGCTGGAAGGGAGGAATTTTAGGGCTTGTTGAGTGGCAGGAATGCACTTGGTCCAGGTGTGGGGCTGTTACTAATCTCCCAGATGATGTCCTTTCAGCAGAAGATCCTTGTAGGTATCCCAGGGCTGCAGTTTACCAAAAAAAAAAAAAAAAAGGAAAAAGGTCCTGTTCTTTGGAATTGCTCCTGAAATCTGAGAACTGCCAGGGAAGCCTGATGTTAGAGTCAATTCCACAGCATCTTGAGAAACCGGGGCTGCCTAAAACCAGCTCTTGAGGAAAGGCTTCATTACACAGGTGCACTTGATTAAAACACTGGCCATTGGCTGTTGATCACCCTCCAGCTCCTCTCTCCCACCCTCCAAAGGTCAGGAGCCTGACTCAAAGTTCTAACCTGCTAATCACCAGATGAAGTTCTCCTGGCAATAAGTCCCACCCCTAAGCCTGGTCCAAAATTTGCCTCATCAACACAACAAAAGACACACACATCCACATCACCTGAGGAATTCCAAGAGATTTAGGAGCTCTTGGCCAGAGAGGACAAAGACCAGATAAATATTTGTTATTGTTAATCAATCACAGCAATAAATATTTAGACCTTGAACACTAAATTAGCTATGCTAATTTCTCCTCTCTAAGGCAAGTAGGAAGAAGAGTGAACCAAGTATGGGTTACCCTACAACCTGCATGGGGAAGCCTAAACTCACCCATTCCTGACTCTGAGCCTTTACTTTAGTTTTGTTTTTCAGTAACTTGATTATATCCGACTCTTTGTGACCCCACGGACTGTAGCACACTAGGCGTCTCTGTCCTTCACTATCCCCTGGAGTTTTTTCAAACTTAGTTCCATTGAGTCAATGATGCCATCCAACCATCTCATCCTTTGTTGGCCCCTTCTATTCCTTTCTTTCTTTCTTTTTTTCTTTTACTTAAAAAATTTTTTTATTTATTTCAATTGGAGGATAATTACTTTATAATATTGTAGTGTTTTTTGCCATACATTGACATGGATCAGCCATGGGTGTACATGTGTCCCCCATCCTGAACCCCCTCCCACCACCCTCCCCATCTCATCCCTCAGGGTTGTCCCAGGGCACTGGCTTTGAGTGCCCTGTTTCATGCATCAAACTTAGACTGGCAATCTATGTCACATCTGGTAATATACATGTTTCAATGCTATTCTCTCAAATCATCCCACTCTTGCCTTCCCCCACAGAGTCCAAAATTCTGTTCTTTATATCTGTGTCTCTTTTGCTGTCTCACATATAGGGTCATTGTTACCATCTTTCTAAATTCCATATAAATGCATTAATATATGGTATTGGTGTTTTTCTTTCTGACTTACTTCACTCTGTTTAATAGGCTCCAGTTTCATCCACCTCATTAGAACTGATTCAAACATATTCTTTTTAATAGCTGAGTAATACTCCATTATGCATATGTTCCACAGCTTTCTTATCCATTCGCCTGCTCATGGACATCTAGGTTGCTTCCATGTCTTGTAAACAGTGCTGCAGTGAACATTGGGGAGCACGTATCTCTTTCAATTCTGGTTAATTCAGTGTGTATGCCCTGCAGTGGGCTTGCTGGGTCAGATGGCAGTTCTTTTTTCAGTTTTTTAAGGAATCTCCACACTGTTCTCCATAGTGGCTGTATTAGTTTTCATCCCCACCAACAGTGTAAGAGGGTTCCTTTTTCTCTATACCCTCTCCGGAATTTATTGTTTGTAGACTTTTGGATAGCTGCCATTATGACTGGTGTGAGATGGTACCTCGTTGTGGTTTTGATTTGCATTTCTCTGATAATGAGTGGTGTTGAGGATCTTTTCATGTGTTTGTTAGCCATCTGTGAGTCTTCTTTGGAGAAATATCTGTTTAGTTCTTTGGCCCATTTTTTGATTGGGTCATTTATTTTTCTGATATTGAGCTGCATGAGCTGCTTGTATATTTTTGAGGTTAATTCTTTGACAATTTCTTCATTTGCTGTTATTTTCTCCCACTATGAAGACTGTCTTTTCACCTTGCTTATAGTTCCCTACATTGTGCAAAAACTTTTAAGCTTAATTAGGTCCCATTTGTTTATTTTTGCTTTTATTTCCATTACTCTGAAAGGTGGTTTATAGAGGATCTTGCTATGATTTATGTCAGAAAGTGTTTTGCTTATGTTTTCCTCTAGGAGTTTTATAGTTTCTGGTCTTACAGTTAGATCTTTAATTCATTTTGAGTTTATTTTTGTGTATGGTGTTAGAAAGTGTTCTAGTTTCATTCTTTTACAGGTTGCTGACCAGTTTTCCCAGCACCACTTGTTAAAGAGATTGTTTTTTCTCCATTGTATATTCTTGTCTCCCTTGTCAAAGATAAGGTGTCCATAGGTGTGTGGATTTATCTCTGTGCTTTCTATTTTGTTCTGTTGATCTATATTTCTGTCTTTTTGCCAGTGCCATACTGTCTTGATAACTAACTTTGTAGTATAGCCTGAAGTCAGGCAGGTTGATTCCTCCAGTTCCATTCTTCTTTCTCAAGATTTCTTTGGCTATTTGAGGTTTTTTGTATTTCCATACAAATTGTGAAAATATTTGTTCTAGTTCTGTGAAAAATACCATTGGTAGCTTGATAGGGATTGGCTTGAATCTATAGATTGCTTTCATTTTCACTATATTGATTCTTCAGATCCATGGACACGGTATATTTCTACATCTATTTGTGTCATCTTTGACTTCTTTCATCAGTGTTTTATAGTTTTCTATATATAGATCTTTTATTTCTTTAGGTAGATGAAGAGTTTCTATTGAAATATAAGCTGCTATCCTTATGGGGAGCCCCTTGTGTGTTATTTTTTGCTTTTCCCTTGCTGCTTTTAATATTTGATCTTTGTGTTTGATCTTCATTAATTTGATTAATATGTGTCTTCGTGTGTTTTGCCTTGGGCTTATTCTGTTTGGGACTCTCTGGGTTTCTTGGAGTTGGGTGGCTATTTCCTTCCCCATTTTAGGGAAGTTTTCAGCTATTATCTCCTCAAGTATTTTCTCATGCCCTTTATTTTTGTCTTCTTCTGGTACTCCTTTGATTCAAATGTTGGAACATTTAACATTGCCCCAGAAATCTCTGAGGTTGTTCTCATTTCCTTTCTTTCTTTCTTTTTTTTTTCTATTTTCCTCTCTGCTTCATATATTTCCACCATTCTATCTTCCACCTCACCTATATTCTGCCTCAGTTCTAATGTTGGTTCCCTCCAGAGTGCTTTTGATCTCAGTTATTGCATTATTCATTATTAATTGACTCTTTTTTATTTCTTCTGGGTCCTTGTTAAACATTCCTGCATCTTTTCAATCCTTGTCTCCAGTCTATCTATATGTAACTCCATTTTGTTTTCAAGATTTTGGATCATCTTTACTATCATGATTCTGGATTCTTTTTCAGGTAGACTCCCTATCTCCTCCATGGTTGTTTGGTTTGGTGAGCATTTATCATGTTCCTTTACCTGCTGAATATTTCTCTGCCTTTTCATTTTGTTTAGAATGCTGTGTTTGCAGATCCCTTTCTGAGGAAGTTTCTGGTTCCTCTTTATTGTGGAGCTTGCTGTCTGTGGGTAGGGTTGGACTAGTGGCTTGTCAAGGTTTCCTGGTTAGGGAAACTTGTGTCTGTGTTCTGGTGGGTGGAGCTGGATCTCTTCTCTCTGGAGTGCAGTGAAGTGTCCAGTAGTGAGTTTTGGGATGTCTATGGGTTTAGTATGGCTTTGAGCAGCCTGCATTTTAATGCTCAGGACTGTGTTTCTGCATTGCTGGAGGGTTAGCATGGTATGTCTTGCTCTGAAAGTTGTTGGCTGTTGGGTGGAGCTTGGTTTCAGCGTAGGTATTAGAGGCTTTTGGGTGAGCTCTTGTCTACAAATGTTCCCTGGAATCAGGAGTTTTCTGATGTTCTCAAGTTTTGGATTTAAGCCTCCTGCCTCTGGCTTTCAGTCTTATTCTTACAGTAGCCTCAAGAGTTCTCCATCCATACAGCACAGATAATAAAATATCTAGATTAATGGTGAAAAAATTCTCCACAGTGAGGGAAACCCCAAGAGGTTCAGTTTCATGGAGAAGAGAAAAGGGAGGAGGGAGATAGTGGTGACCAGGATGAGAAGAGGGGGAGTCAAAGGGGAGAGGTCAATCTAGCCAGTAATCAGTTCCCTAAGTGTTTTCCACAGTCCGGAACACACAGAGAGATTCACAGAGTTAAGTAGAGAAGAGAAGGGGGAGGGAGGAGATAGAGTTGACCTGGGGGAGAAAAGGGAGAGTGAAAAGAGGAGAGGGCAATCAAGCCAGTAATCACATCCCTAAGTGAAAATGGATACTGAAGATTAGATTCTTAAAGGTACAAAATCAATAACAAATACAAAAAAGCAAAGATTAAAAATCTAGAGTAGAGGTTAGGCTCCCAAAAATACAATATTAAAAATAGAAAACAAAATCAATCACAAAAATTTTATATATGAAATTTGCTATAAAAATAGGGTATTTTTTGCAAGGTAATAGTATGTTATAAAAATTAAAATTAAAGAAGTGATAAAGAACTTAAAAAAGTTAAAAAAATGATAATAGTAAAAATATATCTATGACTTTCACTGGACTTTCACTATCTAGGACTTTCTCTGGACTTTCACTGCCCACTGTTGTGGGCAGTGTGGTGTCAGTTCACTTTCAGATAGCTCCTTGTTCCAGCCTGTACTTCTTGCCAAGGACTATAGCCCCCTTCCAGTGATTAGTCAATGTTAACTACCGGGTCTTAATCTGTTGCAATGGCTACTTCCAGAGCAGTTCCCTATTCTTTCTTTATTTTGGCTTCCTCTGTTTGCAAGTCTCTTCAGTGTCCAATTTCCACCCTGACACAAGGGGTTGAAGGTGGTCACTTATTTAGGCTCACTTGTTCAGTTGTACTGTGGGGAGGGAGGAGCACTGCAAACAAATATCACTGGCGTGTGTGGGGAGTGCTCACAGTGTCTGGGCCACACTGGGTTTGCCCCCACTCACAGGTGCTTTTGCTTTCTGGGTCTGCACTGCTCAGGCTCCAGGTTGCTCTGAAGAGCAACTGTCCAAATCAGGCCCTGGGTTTCCTGCACTTCCCAGATCTAAGCTGCTCAGGTTCAGGTTCTAGAGTGTGACACAAGGGCACAGACTCGGTTGGGCGTGCATTTCATGCCCTCCCCAGGTCTGAGCAGCTCAGGCGACCAAGTGCTTGGTGAGTGCACATTCCCAGGTGAGCCGTCTTAATCACCTCTCTGGTCCAGGTGGTCGATTACCCTGGGGCGCCGCAAGAGCACCGTCTCAGGTGTGCTGTGTGTCTTCTCTGAGGAGCTGATCTCAGGCTGAGACCTTCCTGGCAGATGTCAACCATCTAGGATCCCAGGAAGATATGGTTAGCAACTGGGAGCCTGCTCTCAGTTTGGTGGAGGATGCTGGTCTCTGGGGCCAAGATTGCCCCTTGCCTTCTGGCTCTGGCTGTCGCCCACCTGCCTCTCTGCCTCCAGCAGGAAGGAGGGACCTGTACATACTCAATCCTTTGTTCTCTGAGCATTTTGTGCAAAAGTTTCATTTTGTTTTTTGTTTTTGTTTTTGTTTTTTCTCTCAGGCTATCCCACAGATTGGGTTGTTACATCAGGTTAGATCCCTCAGATTGTCCTCAGGGCATTCACGCCTGGTCCTTACCCTAATGATGCAGCCCATGCCTCCCTTTTCAGCCTCCACTCACCGGTGGTGGACATGAGCGTCTGGGCTATTACTCCGCTGGGAGTTGTGGTTAGGTGCATATTCTGTGTTTTTTGTTTTTTTCTCCCCCTGGTAATGTTGCCTTCTGAGATGACAAAACTGCCCACAAACCTGTCACTGGGACGGTTTCCTGCTGTTTGGAAACTTCTCCTCCAACATGACTCCCTCCCCAGGATGGGTCTCCATCCTTAACTCTTTTGCCTCTCTTTTTGTCTTTTATATTTTGTCCTACCTTCTTTTGAAGAGAATGGGCTCCATTTCTGGGTGCCTGGTATCCTCCATCAGCATTCAGAAGGTGTTTTGTGGACGTTGCTCACCATTGAAATTATCTTTTTATTAATTTGTGGGGGGGGAAACTGGTCTCCCTATCTTATATCTCCACCATCTTGGGATCTTCCTTTTTTTCAGTTCAGTTCAATTCAGTCACTCAGTCCTGTCCGACTCTTTGCGACCCATGGACTGCAGCATGCCAGGCTTCCCTGTTCATCACCAACTCCCAGAGCTTGCTCAAACTCATGTCCATTGAGTTGGTGATGCCATCCAACCATCTCATCCTCTGTCATCCACTTCTCCTCCCCCCTTCAATCTTTCCTAACACCAGCGTCTTTTCCAATGAGTCAATTCTTCTCAAAAGGTGGCCAAAGTATTGAAACTTCAGCTTCAGCATCAGTCCTTCCAATGAATATTCAGAACTGATTACCTTTAGGATGGACTGGTTGGATCTCCTTGAAGTCCAAGGGACTCTCAAGAGTCTTCTCCAACAACACAGTTCAAAAGCATCAATTCTCTGGCACTCAGCTTTCTTTATAGTCCAACTCTCACACCCATACATGACAATTGGAAAAACCATAGCTTTGAACAGACAGACCTTTGTTGGCAAAGTAACGTCTCTGTTTTTTAATATGCTGTCTAGGTTGATCATAGCTTTTCTTCCAAGGAGCAAGTGTCTTTTAATTTCATGGCTGCAGTCACCATCTGCAGTGATTTTACAGCCCTAAAAAATAAAGTCTATCACTGTTTCCATTGTTTCCCCGTCTATATTTCCCATGAAGTGATGGGACCAGATGCCATGATCTTAGTTTTCTGAATGTTGAGTTTTAAGCCAACTTTTTCACTCTCCTCTTTCACTTTCATCAAGAGGCTCTTTATTTCTTCTTTGTGTTCTGCCATAAGGGTGGTGTCATCTGCACATCCGAGATTATTGATATTTCTCTAAGCAATCTTGATTCCAGCTTGGCCTTGAAGTGCAAAATGAAGCAGACACAGTCTAACTGTTTTGAAAAGAGAACACACTGGTCATAGCAAACACCCACTTCCAACAACACAAGAGAAGATTCTACACATGGATATCATCTTTCTTTAGTGGAGCCCATTATTTCAACAAGCATCTCCCTTCTGTGTCATCCAGTAAATCCCACCAAATAAACAGGAAGACACCCATAGAGGGGAGGCCCCTTCATTTGCTGAGGCTGCTCCTGAATTTCTTCAAAATTTAATTTCTCTTCACACCTTTGTTTTCAATTTGATGAGATTTCTGTAGGTTTATTTTATTCTTTGTTATCATGGGACTTGGACCAGCATGAGTGCAGATCATTTGATTTTGAACATGATTTCCCCTAACTATTCATATCTTGTCAGATCACACTAATTTGGGTATGTTAATATGTACATACATTTAGAAAGTGATATAATGGTTATTTTATCTGTCAATTTAATTTCCCCATCAATGATCTCATAGGCAATGTTTCATGATGCAGATAGCTGGCACCAACTTTGTTTCACAAAAACGGTGGTCTGATATGGATGAAGTTGTAAGAAGAAAAAAAACCCCAAACTTGTAATATGAGTTCCTCAACGTTGCATGTTTTCCTCTCTTTTCTATCTTTCTTTATCCTTTCTTTTTCTTAGGGAGGGGCTATGTTCTATCTTTTGGGGCTTCCCAGGTTGCACAGTGGTAAAGAATCCATTTGCCAATGCAGGAGACATAAGAGATTAGGGTTCGATCTCTGGGTCAGGTAGATCTCCTGGACAAGGAAATGGCAAACCACAGCAGTATTATTTTTTTCTTTTTTATTTTTAGGGGAGTTGAAAAAAAAATATTTATTATGCTTTTGTTACTTATCTTTTTTCTTTTTCTTTTTTTTTTCCTTTTTATTTTATTTATTTTTTCCCATTTATTATTATTAGTTGGAGGCTAATTACAAATTTTTTTTTGAAAAATAATTGCTTTAGAGAATTTTGTTTTCTGTTAAAACTCAACATGAATCAGCTATAGGTATACATATACCCCCTCCCTTTTGAACCTCCCTCCCACGTCCCTCCCCATCCCACACCTCTAGGTTGACACAGAGCCCCTGTTTGAGTTTTCTGAGCCATACAGTAAATTCCCATTGGCTGTCTATTTAACATATGTCAACGTAAGTTTTCACATTACTCTTTCCATACATCTCACCATCTCCAAATGTGCGTAAGTCTATTCTCTATGTCTTTTTTTTCCACTGCTACTCTGTAAATAGATTTTTCAGTATCATTTTTCAAGATTCCCTATATATGTGTTATGATATGATGTTTATCTTTCTCTTTCTGACTCACTTCACTCTGTATCACAGGTTCTAGAACCAGTTCAGAACTGGCTCAAATGCATTTCTTTTTATGCCACAGTAATATTCCATTGTATATATGTACCACAATTTCTTTATCCCTTTATCTGTCAATGGATATCTACATTGCTTCCATTTCTAGCTATAGTAAATAGTGCTTCAGTGAATAATGGGATGAATGTGTCTTTTTCAGTTTTGACTTCCTTGGGGGTGTATGCCTAGGAGTGGGATTGCTGGGTCATAAGGTGGTTTACTCCCTGATCTTTAAGGAATCTCCATACCGTCTTCCATAGTGGCTATTTCAATTTATATTCCCACAAACAGTGCAAGTGAATTTAGAAAACTCAGCAGTGGCCACAGGACCAGAAAAGGTCAGTTTTCATTCCAATCCCAAAGAAAGGCAATCCCAAAGAATGCTCAAACTACCGCACAATTGCACTCATCTCATATGCTAGTAAAGTAATGCTCAATATTCTCCAAGCCAGGCTTCAGCAATACATGAACCATGAACTTCCATATGTTCAAGCTGGTTTCAGAAAAGGCAGAGGAACCAGAGATCAAATTGCCAACATCCGGTGGATCATTGAAAAAACAAGAGAGTTCCAGAAAAACATCTATTTCTGCTTTATTGACTATGCCAAAGCCTTTGACTGTGTGGATCACAATAAACTGTGGAAAATTCTGAAACAGATGGGAATACCAGACCACCTGACCTGCCTCTTGAGAAACCTATATGCAGGTCAGGAGGCAACAGTTAGAACTGGACATGGAACAACAGACTGGTTCCAAATAGGAAAAGGAGTATGTCAAGGCCATATATTGTCACCCTGCTTATTTAACTTACATGCAGAGTACATCATGAGAAATGTTGGGCTGGAAGAAGCACAAGCTGGAATCAAGACTGCCAGAAGAAATATCAATAACCTGAGATATGCAGATGACACCACCCTTATGGAAGCAAGTGAAGAGGAACTAAAAAGCCTCTTGATGAAAGTGAAAGAGGAGAGTGAAAAAGTTGACTTAAAGCTCATCATTCAGAAAACTAAGATCATGGCATCTAGTCCCATAACTTCATGGGAAATAGATGGGGAAACAGGGGCAACAGTGTTAGACTTTATTTTTGGGGGCTCCAAAATCACTGCAGATGATGATTGCAACCATGAAATTAAAAGACGCTTACTCCTTGGAAGGAAAGTTATGAGCAACCTAGACAGCATATTAAAAAGCAGAGACATTACTTTGCCAACAAAGGTCTGTCTATTCAAGGCTATGGTTTATCCCGTGGCCATATATGGATGTGAGAGTTAGACTGTGAAGAAAGCTGAGTACCGAAGAATTGATGATTTTGAACTGTGGTGTTGGAGAAGACTCTCGAGAGTCCCTTGGACTGCAAGGAGATCCAACCAGCCCATCCTAAAGAAGGTCAGATCAGTCCTGGATGTTCATTGGAAGGACTGATGTTGAAGCTGAAACTCCAATACTTTGGCTACCTCATGTGAAGACTTGACTCATTTGAAAAGACCCTGATGCTGGGAGGGATTGGGGGCAGGAGGAGAAGGAAATGACAGAGGATGAGATGGGTGGATCTCATCACCGACTTGATGGACATGAGTTTGGGTAAATTCCGGGAGTTGGTGATGGACAGGGACGCCTGGCGTGCTGCGATTCATGGGGTCTCAAAGAGTCGGACACGACTGAGTGACTGAACTGAACTGAACAATGCCAGTGTGTTCCTTTTTCTCCACACCCTCTCCAGCATTTATTGTTTGCAGACTTTTTGATGATGACAATCTGACTGGTTTGAGGTGATATCTTATTGTGATTTTAATTCACATTTCTCTAATAATGAGCGATGTTGAGCTTCTTTTCATGTGTTTTTTAGCCATCTGTATGTCTTCTTTGGAGAAATGTCTGTTCAGATCTTGTCCCACTTTTTGATTGGGTTGTTTGTTTTTCTGGCATTGAGTTTTATGAGCTACTTGTATATTTTGGAAATTAATCCTTTGGTGGTTCCTTCAGTTGCTATTGTTTTCTCCCATTCTGAGGGTTGTCTTTTCACCTTGCTTATAGTTTCCTTTGCTGTGCATAAACTTTTAAGTTTAATCAGGTCCCACTTGTTTACATTTGTTTTTATTTCCGTTACTATAGGAGGTGAGCCATAGAGTATCTTGCTTTGGTTTATGTCATCGAGTGTTCTGCCTATGTTTTCCTCTACAAGTTTTATCAGTTCTGGCTTTACATGTATGTCTTTAATCCATTTTGAGTTTATCTTTATGTATGGTGTGAGGAAGTGCTCAAATTTCACTTTTTTACATGTAGCTGTCCATTTTTCCCAGCACCATTTATCAAAGAGGCTGTCTTTGTCCCATTGTATATTCTTGCCTCCTTTGTCAAAAATAAGGTACCCATAGGTGCATGGGTTTACTTCTTGGCTTTCTATCTTGTTCCATTGGTCTATATTTCTGTGTTGGGTCCAGAATCATACTGTCTTGATGACTGTAGCTTTGTAATTATAATCTGAAGCCAGGAAGGTTGATTCCTCCAGCTCCATTTTCCATCTCAAGACTGCTTTGGCTATTCGGGGTCTTTTGTGTTTCAATATGAACTGTGAAATATTTTGTTCTTGTTCTGAGAAAAATGTCATTTGTAATTTGATATGAATCACATTGAATCTGTAAATTGCATTTGGTAATATAGTCATTTTTCACAATATTGTTTGTTCCTACCCAGGAACATGGATTATCTCTCTATCTATGTCATCTTTGATTTCTTTCATTAGTGTCTAATAATTGCCTGTGTACAGTTCTTTTGTCTCGTTAGGTAAGTTTATTCCTAGATATTTAATTGTTTTTGTTGCAATGGTGAATGGGATTGATTCCTTAATTTTTCTTTCTGATTTTTCATTGTTAGTACATAGAAAAGCAAGTGATTTCTATGTATTGATTATGTATCATTCAAATTTTCTAAATTCACTGATTAGCTGTAGTAATTTTCTGATACTTATTTAGGGTTTTCTATGTACAGTATCATGTCATCTGCAAACAGTGAGAGCTTTACTTCTTTTCTGATCTGGATTCTTTTTATTTCTTTTTCTTCTCTGATTGCTGTCGCTAGGACTTCTAGAATTATTTTGAATAATAGTGGTGAAAGTGGACACCCTTGTCTTGTTCCTGATCTTATGGGCAATGCTTTCAGCTTTTCACCATTGAGAATAATGTTTACTGTAAGCTTATCACATATGGCCTTTACTATGTTGAGGTAGATTCCTTCTATGCCCATTTTTTGAAGAGTTTTAATCATAAATGGGTGCTGGATTTTGTCAAAGGCTTTTTCTGCATCTATTGAGATTATCATATGGTTTTAATCTTTCAGTTTGTTAATATGATGTATCACATTGTTTGACTTGCTTATATTGAAGAATCCTGGAATAAACCCAACTTCATCATGGTGTATGAGCTTTTTGATGTGTTGCTGAATTCTGTTTGCTAAAATTTTGTTGAGGATTTTTGCAACTATGTTCATCAGTGATATTGTCCTGTAGTTTTCTTTTTTGTGTGTTGTTTTTGTCTCGTTTTGGTATCAGGGTGATGGTGGGCTCGTAGAATGAGTTTGGAAGCATTTCTTCCTCTGCAACTTTTTGAAAGAGTTTTATAAGGATAGGCATTATCTCTTCTCTAAATGTTTGGTAGAATTTTCCTGTGAAGCCATCTGGTCCTAGGCTTTGTTTATTGGGAGATTTTGATCACAGCTTCAATTTCAGTGCTTGTAATTGAGTTGTACATAATTTCTATTTCTTCCTGGTTCAGTCTTGGAAGAATGAGCTTTTCTAAGAATCAGTCCATTTCTTCCAGGTTACCCATTTTTTGCCATATCTCATAATTTCTGTATTTATGCATTGTCTATTGTAACCTCTACTTTTTCATTTCTAATTTTGTTTATTTTATTCTTCTCTCTTTTTCTTCATAAGACTGGCTAAGGGTGTGTCAATTTTGTTTATCTTCTCGAAGAAGCAGATTTTAGTTTTATTAATCTTTACCATTGTTTCTTCCATTTCTTTTTGCTTGGATCTTTATGATTTCTTTTCTTCTGCCAATTTTTTTTCTTGTTTTCTAGTTGTTTTAGGTGTAAAGTTAGATTGTCTGTTAGATTTTTTTCTTGTTTCTTGAGGTAGGGTTGTATTGCTTTAAACTTTCCTCTTAGAACTGCTTTTGCTGCATCCCATAGGTTTAGAGTTGCTCTGTTTTCATTGTCATTTGATTTTAGAAAATTTTGATTTGCCTTTTGATTTCTTCAGTAGCCTGTTGGTTTTTCAGAAATGTGTTTTTTAATCTCCATGTGTTTATGTTGCTTATAGATTTTTTTTTCTTTTAATTGATATCTAGTCTCATAGCATTGTGGTCAGAGAAGATGCTGATATGATTTCAATTTTCTTAAATTTACTGAGGTTTGATTTGTGACCCAAGACATAGTCTATCCTGGAGAATGTTCCATGTACACTTGAGAAGAATTCGTGTTCTTCTGCATTTGTATGGAATGTCCTGAAGGAATCAATGAAATCCATCTCGTCTAATGTATCATTTAAAAGTTGTATTTTCTCATTAATTTTCTGTTGTGATGATCTTTCCATTGGCGTCAGTCGATTGCTAAAATCTACTATTATTATGTTAGTGGCAATTTCTCCTTTTATGTCTGTTAATGTTTGTCTTACGTGTTGGGTACTCCTATGTCGGGTGCATCAGTTCAGTTGCTCAGTCATGTCTGACTCTTTGTGACCCCATGAACTGCAGCACGCCAGGCCTCCCTGTCCATCACCAACTCCCGGAGTCCTCCCAAACCCATGTCCATTGAGTCGGAATGCCATCCAACCATCTCATCCTCTTTCATCCCCTTGTCCTCCTGCCCTCAATCTTTCCCAGCATCAGGGTCTTTTTAAATGAGTCAGCTCTTCGCATCAGGTGGTCAAAGTATTGGTATTTCAGCTTCAACATAAGTCCTTCCAATGAACACCCAGGACTGATCTCCTTTAAGATGGACTGGTTGGATCTCCTTGTTGTCCAAGGGACTCTGAAGAGTCTTTGCCAACGTCACAGTTCAAAAGCATCAATTCTTCAATGATCAGCTGTCTTTACAGTCCAACTCTCACATCCATACATGACCACTGGAAAAACCATAGCCTTGACTAGGCAGACCTTTTTTGGCAAAGTGATGTCTCTGCTTTTTACTATGCTGTCTAGGTTGGTCATAACTTTCCTTCCAAGGAGTAAGTGTCTTTTACATAGATATTTACAATTGTTTTGTCTTCCTCTTGGATCAACTCCTTGATCATTATGTAGTATCCTTCCTTACCTCTTGTAATCTTCTTTATTTTAAGGTCTATTTTGTCTGATATGAAGATTGCTGCTGCAGCTTTTTTTTTTTTTTTTTGCTTCCCATTTGTTTGGAATATGTTTTTCCATCCTCTCATTTTCAGTCTAAATGTGCCTTTAGGTCCAAATTGTGATTCCTGTAGACAGCATGCATATAAGTCTTGTTTTTGTATCCATTCAGCTAGTCTGTCTCTTTTGGTTGGAGCATTTAATCCATTTACATTTAAAGTGATTATTGGTATATATGTTCCTATTTCCATTTTCTTAATTGTTTGGGGTTGTTTGGGGTAGACCTTTTTTCTTCTCTTGTATTTCTTGACTAGATAAGTCCCTTTAACATTTGTTGTAAAGCTGGTTTTGTGGTACTGAATCCTCTTAACTTTTGCTTGTCCAAAAAGGTGTTGATTTCTCCATTAATTTTGAATAAGATCCTTGCTGGCTACAGTAATCTTGTTTGTAGATTATTCCCTTTTAGTAATTTAAATATATCCTGCCATTCCCTTCTGGCCTACAGAGTTTCTGCTGACAGATCAGCAGTTAAACATATGGCGTTTCCCTTGTATGTTACTTGTTGCTTCTCCCTTGCTGCTTTTAATAATTTTGTTCAGTCTCTGTTAGATTGATTAACATGTGTCTTGGTATGTTTCTCCTTGGGTTTATCTTGTATGGGATTCTTTGTGCCTCTTGGACTTGATTGACTATTTTCTTTTCCATGTTGGGGAAATTTTCCAAAATTTCTCATACCATTTCTTTTTCTCTTCTTCTTCTGGGACCCCTAATTCGAATGTTCATGTGTTTGATATTGTCCCAGAGGTCTCTGAGACTATCCTCAGTTCTTTTCATTCTTTTTATTTTATTAAGCTCTTCAGAAGTTATTTCCACCATTTTATCTTCCAGCTCACTAATTCGTTCTTCTGATTCAGATATTCTGCTGTTGATTCCTTCTAGAGTATTTTTAATTTCAGTAGTTGTTTTCTTTGTCTCTATATATTTATTCTTTAATTCTTCTAGGTTTTTGTTAATTGTCTTGCATTTCTCCATTTTGTTTTCAAGGTTTTTGATCATCTTTACTGTCATTATTCTGAATTCCTTTTCAGGTAGTTTTCCTATTTCCTCTTCACTTATTTGAGCTTCCGTGTTTCTAGTTTGTTCCTTCATTTGCGCAGTGTTCCTCTGCCTTTTCATTATTATTTTTTAACTTATTGTGTTTGAGGTCTCCATTTCCCAGGCTTCAAGGTTGAATTCGTTCTTCCTTTTGGTTTCTGCCCTCCTAAGGTTGATCCAGTGGTTTGTGTAAGCTTCCTATAGGGTGAAATTTGTGCTGAGTTTTTATTTGTGTGTCTGTTTTTCCTCTAATTGGCAAGGCTGAATGAGGTGGCAATCCTCTTTGCTGATGATTGGGTTTTTATTTTTGTTTTGTTTGTTGTTTAGATGAGGTGTCCTGCAGGGGGTGCTATGGTTGGTTGGGTAATGCCCAGGTCTTGTATTCAAGTGGTTTCCTTTGTGTGAGTTCTCACTATTTGTGTGAGTTCTCACTATTTGATACTCCCTAGGGTTAGTTCTCTGGTAGTCCAGGGCCTTGGAGTCAGTGTTCCCACTCCAAAGGTACAGGGCTTAATCTCTGGTCAGGAATGAAGATTCCACAAGTGGTTTGTTATGGCATTAAGTGAGATTAAAACAAATATCCAAAAATGAGAAACCAAAGATGAATCAAGACAAATGGAAGTTATAAAACAGGCAAATAATAATTTAAAAATGGAATATACACATATACATATACACCCTTGAACAAAATCAAAGCAGTCCAACAAAAATAAAGTACAATAGGTTGACCTGGTTAACAATGGAAACCAAAAATTATACCTTCCAGAACAAAACTAACTAAAGCACAAACTGGAAAACAGAACTAAAGCAAGGTGCCAATTAGGGAATAAAGCAATGGAAGTAAAGCTAACAAATATGTTGAGAGTAAAGGACAGAAAGAAAAGAAAGAATAGATATGTAAAGTTAAATAGAGGTAGATGAAGATTTATATATAGTAAAGATTAACTTCAAGGGGAAAAGCAAACAAAGGAGTAAATGTGGAAAATTATAACAGGTTTAAAAATCTAAAATTAAAAAAAAAAAGTGAAAAGAGGGAAAAATAAAAGAAAAAAAGAAAGAAAACACCCCAGAACTGCAAGAACCCAATGCAGAAGCAGAGGTTTATAATAGCAATAAAAATGTGACTGTGAAAAAGAAAAAGAAGCTCGAAAGCTTAATTAGATTTCATAGTGTCAATAAAATCGCCAACTACCACAGAGCAGGGGGAAAAAGCGGGGGGAGGGGGGAATCCAAAAGATTCTACAGAACAAGTCAACACATAAGAATAATGAATGTTTTTCTCGAGCCACTGCTGTCAGAGTCCTTTCCCTCTCTGGGAGTCAGAGTCTGCCTCACCTCTCTAGGACACCTTCCAGCACTGTGCTGACCTCTGGCCCTGCTGTGGGGGCAGCTCAGACTCTAATCTGGTCCTGCTCCTGTGTGTTCTTGCCTCCATTGTCCACACTGTCAGAACTGGTGCGTTTTGTTTTGTGGGAGCTCTCAGCAACCTTTTATATATTCCACAGACACAGAGTCCGCCTAGTTGATCGTGTGGATTTAGTCTTCAACTTGTACAGCTGGTGGGAAGGATTTGGGTCTTCTTCCTTAGTCACACTGCCCCTGGGTTTCAATTGTGGTTTTACTTCCACCTCTGCATGCGGGTCCTCTACTGGGGTTATCCCCTGAGGCTGCCCTGGAGGACTTGGGTTGGTCCCTGTGACTGATGGAGGTGGTGCAGCTGCTTGGGTCACAGGGGTTCTGGCAGCACCAGGTCCTCAGGGGAGTTAGGGGTTAGGGCAGCAGGAAATATGGTGCTCTAGAAGGGTATGGCAACAAGTATTGGCCAATGCGCTCCAGTATTCTTGCCTGGAGTACCTCCAACCTGACAGAGGAGCCTGGCAGGCCACAGTCTACAGATTTCAAAGAATCATACACTACCAAAGCGACCCTGTGTGCATAGATGCAAGACTTTTTTGCCTGTGGCAGCTCTGCCCCAGTGAGAGTTGAGCGTGAAGGTGGAAGAGCTGCTTGGCTCGCTGGGACCCTGACAGCACCAAGTGTGCAGACACGGATTGCCTCCGCCACAGAAGCTATGGCCCTCTCAGAGTCTTTTATTTGAGCCTCTGGTAGCTGGTGATCAGAAAGCCTGTTTGGCCAGTCTTTTCCGTAGCTCTGCCCATTTAGGCCCTTAGAGGGCTCCCTTGCCTGGGGTCCTTCTCTGTTGTTCTGCTTGTCAGGCACATAGAGGGAGTACCCCCTGGCTGGGGTCCTCCTCTGCAGATCAGCCAGTCAGGTGCATAGAGGGGCACCTGGGTGGGGTCTTCCTCTGCAGATCAGTGCATTGGGCACATAGAGGGGCGCCCTGGCTGGGGTCCTCCTCTGCAGATCCGCGCCTCAGGTGCACAGAGGGGCGCCCTGGCTGGGGTCCTCCTCTGTAGATCAGCGCATCAGGCGCATAGAGGGGCACCCTGGCTGGGGTCCTCCTCTGCAGATTAGCGTGTCAGGCGCATAGAGGGGCACCTGGGTGGGGTCCTCCTCTGCAGATAAGCACATCAGGTGCATAGAGGGGCCCCTGGGTGGGGTCTTCCTCTGCAGATCAGCGCGTCAGGCGCACAGAGGGGCACCCTGGCTGGGGTCCTCCTCTGTAGATCGGCGCGTCAGGCGCATAGAGGGGCACCCTGGCTGGGGTCCTCCTCTGCAGATCAGCACGTCAGGCGCATAGAGGGCACCCTGGCTGGGGTCCTCCTCTGCAGATCAGCGCGTCAGGCGCATAAAGGGGCACTTGGGTGGGGTCCTCCTCTGCAGATCAGTGCCTCAGGCGTTTGATGGGCCAGTCTCTTTATTGTTCAGCTGCTGATGCTGGTGTGTGGGGAAAGAGCGGCTATGGTGATGGGTCCACCCCCTACACATGACTCAGCAGTATCGCCTTGCTTCCATGGCTGCCTGGCTTTACTCCACAGGTGTTTCCCACCATGATCTCCTTCCTCACAGCCCCTTGAGCTGTCTCTCCGCAGTCAACAGCAGCCCTCACCCTGGGATTGCTCCACAATCCCTAAACTCTGGCTTCCAGCCGCTGTGCCTTCCAGGGACCCTCCTCCCTGTCTGGGGTACTTATGGCTGAGGCAAGGACTCCCTGATTTTCATTCCATTTAGGCTGCCACAGATCAGCTGTTTCAGTCTCAGCCTTAAATGTTTCCCCTCTGACTCAGACAGTTGCCCCCATGTGGGGATGGGACCCCCGCTTCAGTTCCCCCACCTGTGGAGGGCAGGTCCAGTTCTAGTAACACTCTTGTTTCTCCCCCTAGTTCCTTCATCTTACCGAGTTTTGCATGGGTCTCTATATTCTTTTCCACTGGTCAGGTACTCCTGTCCGCTCTCCGCTGATGTTCTGCCTGCACTTCTGTGTCTGAAGGTGTATTCCTGATGTATCTGTGGAGAGAGATGCACTCCATGCCCACCTACTCCTCCACCATCTTATTATCTATTGTTATCCCACTCCAGTATTTTTCCCCCTCTTTGATTTAATTTTATTATTTAAATATGTAAAAATTATCATGTTTCAGAACTCAGAAAAATATAAAAAAAAAACACATTCAGAGAAGTCTCGCATCTCAAGCCCAGCCCCATCCCTTGATCTCCTGATAAATAGCACTTTTCATTGGCTTCCCTGTTATTTTCCTTTATTTCCTTTAAAAAATATAAGCAAACACATGTATGTACTCTTACTGCTCTCTCTTCTTTATAAAAAGGGTAGAACACTATATATTCTTGCCTGGGAAATTTCCATGGATAGAGCAGCCTGGTGGGTTATAGTCCATGGGGTTGCAAAGAGTTGGGCATGACCAAGCACACACACATTCTCTAGTTTTTAACATTGGAGAATACTGCTGCAATTTATCACTCAGCATTTGTGCATGAAGGATCACACAATAAATCATTATAAAGACAGGCGAAGAGTTCCCTGATGGTCTAGTGGTTAGGATTCTGGACTTCACTGCCATGGCCCAGGTTCAATCCCTGGTTGGGGAACTGAGATCCACCAAGCCAGACAGTGTGACCAAAAATAAAATAAATGGCCATGATGGTTGGAACATTTTACAAAGAATACCTTAAAGACAGGCCAAACTCATATGCTTTCTGGTGTGTGTTCTTTTCCAGGTCAGAACTGCGGGGGCTTAGTTCAGGGTCCCAATGGCACCATCGAGAGCCCAGGGTTCCCCCACGGCTACCCCAACTATGCCAACTGCACCTGGATCATCATCACGGGGGAGCGCAATCGGATACAGCTGTCTTTCCACACCTTTGCTCTGGAAGAGGACTTCGATATTCTGTCAGTGTATGATGGACAGCTCCAACAGGGTAATCTGAAAGTGAGGTAAGGTGTCGGCTCTTCCTGTTACAGACCAGGTGGCAATGTTTGACATACTCCGATTCTGAAACTTCATTGGGGTTAGCATTTGCATTTAATGATCAGAAAGGTACATCTTAGTTACTATAAAGAAAAAGTAAAGATTAGGGATGTGTGCACCATGTTTTCAATCCCTAAAAGCACAACTTCTTACTGAAAGCAATCACTGAGTTCATTAATAGATACCAAATTGTTCAAGATGGATAAAACAGTGTTGCTAAGGTAATTTAACTACAGTTACAATACACCATTGTTTTTAAGCAACTGTGTGTTTGAGAGAAAAAGCACAGAGGTACATGTCTGAGTACAATTTAGAGAACAACAAAAGAAACCTTGATATCATCATAGAATATATTCACTACAAAGGATATAGGAGGTGCGTGGGGTAAAAGCATGGAAAAATATTGCGCTCTGGAAAAATTTTGGTTTGCACCATCATAATACATCCCATTGCTCATTAGCTTTCTCTTTTGATATATGATTTTTCACCATGAGAAAGGACAATATTTCCTGGGATGATTGTTAGGTTATATTTTTAATTTATCACCAAGATTGTATCTATACAATACATCCATCTTTTTTTTTTTTTTTAATTTTGGCTAAGGAATAAGGACTATCCATTTCAAAGACATTGGAATTTCTTAATATATTAATAAATATATAACATGAATGTGTATCAATATTAATGTATTAACTAGCTAGTCAATATGTTAAAAATAGATTATGTCTATATGTAAAACTATTTTAATTGCATTTCTTTATGCATTTTCAGATATAAATCACCTTATAGTTTTTTCCTGATCCATCTCCAGTGTTACTGTCTGCTTTTCCAGTTGTCCTTTCTGAGACTTACTGCATATGGCTACCCCCTTTATGGACTCCTTAGCCAGGCTTGCTTTCTCTTGTCAAGGATGCATGGGCCAGTGTGTTTGGACAAAGTATCTACATAGGCAGTACTTGTTAATTTGATGCAAGATTTCTTAATCTCTCTGATGCTCTTCTATTAGTTATTTACTAGTTTTTATTCCACATAAATGATTCTACTAGGGAATAGTGCTATTTTGTAAGAACAGAGAGAATTGTAATAAAAACTCCAAAGAGTTGTGACAAAAAATAGATAATCCAGTTAACTCAAATATTAAGGCATATAATTCTGTGTTGAAAGTAATTCTTTCCCTTTTGATGAGAAAACAAAGCCTATTGCATGTGGAAGTAAAAAATACTTCTCTGTGAGGAAGAGTGCCCAGCTCTTGCATGGTAACTTTCCCAGGAGTGGTCTCAGATGCAGCCAGATCCATCATCTGTTGGATGTGATTTTTAATTTACTGTACAGCTGAAAGCACTCCTGTTCTGAGGGAAAAACTGCAAACGATCTTCAAATCTATTATTTTAAAATATCCAAGGTCATTTTTATGCACTCTGTAGGTTCAGGCATTATTTGGGGTTGGGGGAGCAGTTTCCAAAGTAATTAAATAATTACATAAACTTCTGTTGCTTATAAAACAAACAGCAAAAAAAAAAAAAAAATCTGTTAATATTTCCAATCCCTATAACTCTTGTAATTTCTATAATTCTATCCTATTCTAAAGGAAATCTATCTTAAATATTAATTTTCTCAACTTTGATGTTGTTTAGTTGCTAAGTTGTGTTCAACTCTCTTGTGGCCCTATGGACTTTAGCCACCGGTCTCCTCTGTCCGTGGGATTTCCCAAGCAAGAATACTGGGGTGGGCAGCCTTTCCCTTCTCCTCTTCCTGACACAGGGATCAAAGCCAGGTCTCCTGCATGTCAGGCATTCTTTACCCTCTGAGCCACCAGCGAAGCCCAATCTGCCTTTAAACCATTTATTATTCCCTTAAGTTTTTAAGTTGACACTATGATCATTTTATATGTTAATGAACTTCCCTGGTGGTTCAGACCACAAAGTGTCTGCCTGCAATGCAGGAGACCTGGGTTCAGTCCCTGAGTTGGGAAGATTCCCCTGGAGAAGGGAATGGCTACCAATTCCAGTATTCTTGCCTGGAGAATTCCACAGATAAAGGAGCCTGGTGGGCTACAGTCCACGGAGTCACAAAAATTTGGACACAACTGAATGATTGACACTTACATGTTATAACGTTTAGGAAAAGGCATACCTGCCATCTTCAGTTTTATAACAGGATCAGCAGTAGAAATATTAAGGTTAGAATAGTTAGATTCATTGTATTTTATCCTGAGGTACTTTATTAATATTGGTGAGTTATATGTGTGAAGCTTAATTCTTACTCACTTAGCTGTTTTAACTAGAGAAAGTAAGGAAGGCTGATAAGAAAGAAACTGCTTGGGTTTGTATAAATTACTCAGTTACTTATAAGTTTTCATTTGAGATGAATAACAAGTCACAATTCTATGTGTTTCTTGTCCTTACAGTAAGGAAGATGTTTTTGTCTTTCTATTAAATGATTTAATTTTTCCTCTGAACTCCATAGTCAGAATACCTCTTCGAGTGGACATTCTAATAGTACATTATAAGTCTTCTGGGCCACAGAAGTGACCATTTCAGGTGTCCTAACAAATTCCCAAAGCATATCAGAAACAGAATTCCAATAATAACTGCCAAGCACTATGCTGTGTGCTGTGTGCTTAGTCAGTCAGTCGTGTCTGACTCTTTGCGACCCCACGGATTGCAGCCCGCCAGTCTCCTCTGTCCACGGGGATTCTCCAGGCAAGTATACTGGAGTGGGTTTTCATGCCACAAGGGTCTTTACAAATATAAAATTTGAATCAAGAATGATGTCAAATAGGAAATAAATAATGTTGTGAAATAGGAAAAATAATGACGTAAAATAGAAAATGTTCTCATTATTTGGGCAAATATGTGAGCAAATTGTAGTATTTCAACATTAGTTCATGGACAAAATAGTTGTATAATAATAGTATTGAAATCTAATTAATAAGGTTGAGGTGGAGACTCCAAGGCTATTTGTTTCCCATTGTATCTTGGAACAGTTGTTCCTTTCTCAAATACTATTAAATTGTACCCAGAGCATCTCTGGAATTCAAACAAAGGGCACCTTTGTGAGAGACTTGATGTGCGAGTTGCCAATTCATTCAATTGTCAGGAAAGTTACTACTTAGAGCTGCCATGGTCTCTGGTGTATCACTTCTGTACAAACATTGTTTTTAGCAGCTCAACATGTGCAACAACCAAAAATGGACAGTTGTATAATATTAAACAATGTGATCATTTTACTATAAAGAAATGTATTTTGTGAAATACAATAGATAAACATTTTTATATAAATTACATAACATTTAGATGTAATCCCCAGCTAACAAACAGAATTTGAGGTTAAGAATTACTCATGTTTATGTTGTAACTTGAAATTTAGTAAGAATATATGATTTACCCTGTGTAACAAAAAAACTTTAAATAAAGCAATAGTGTACAGTGTATGTTTCATTTTGGATTATTTATATGAAACAAACTCATATATGATTTATATATCTATCAATAAATCAACTTTTACTATGGGGCTATTGAGCATTAAATGAAGACTTTTGTGAGCACAAAAGAAACAATTAGACTCAAAGTTAGAAACCTGCTCCTAGATTATCTAGAATTAAAACCTTAGTTACTCACTGTTTTTTAATTAATTTCTATGGGAGTAGAGTTGATTTACAGTGTTATATTGGTAAAGTGAATCAGTTATGCATTTGTACATATCTACTATTTTTTAGATTCCATTCCTATAAAGGTCATTATAGAGTATTCCCTGGTTTATACTTTGCGTTCCTTTTGGCTCAGACAGTAAGGAATCTGCCTGCAATGTGGGATACCTGGATTTGATCCGTGGGTTGGGAAGATTCCCTGGAGGAGGAAATGTCAACCCACTCCAGTATCCTTGTCTGGAGAATCCCATGGACAGAGGAGTCTGGCGGGCTACAGTCCACGGGGTTGCAGAGTCAGACACGACTGAGCGACCAAGCACAGTGCAGCGTTTCACATATAGCAGTGCGTTTGTGTCAGTCACAAGCTCCCAAGTTGTCTCTCCCCGCTTTTCCTCTTTGTAACAATAAGTTTGCTTTCTACATGTGTGACTGTATTCCTGTATTGCAAATAGATTCAGATGCAATATTTTCTTTTCTTAGATTCCACATGTAAGTGATATCATGCAGTATTTGTCTTTCTCTGTCTGGCTTATTTCACTCAATATGACAATCTCTTCAGTCCATAAATGCTACTGCCAATGGCATTATTTTGTTCTTTTTTATAGCTGAGTAATATTCTATTGTGTGTATGTATATATGTATATACATACCGGATCGTATTTACCCATTCCTCCATGGATGGATATTTAGGTTGCTTCCGTGTCCTGGTTATTGTGAACAGTGCTGCTGACAAACATCAGGGTACATGTATCTTTTCAAATTATTTTGTTTGTTTTGTTGTTTTTTTTTTTTAACAGATATGCCCAGGAGTAGGACTGCTGAATAGTATATTCTACTACTGGTAGATAGCAGTGGTATGCTACTACAGCTGGTAGCTCTACTTTTAGGTTCTGAAGGAACCCATATACTGTTCATCGTAGCGGCTGCATCAGTTTCTTTCCTCCAAGAGTGTAGGAAGGTTACCTTTTCTCTCTGCCCTCTCTAGCATTTATTGTTTGTGGATCGTTTGGTGATGACAGCGCTGACTGGTGTGAGGTGATACCTCATTGAAGCTTTGATTCAAATTTCTCTAATAATTAGTGATGTTGAGCACTTTTTCCTGTCCTCTTGGCCATCTATGTGTCTTCTTTGGAGAAATGTCTATTTAGATCTTCAACCCACTTTTTGATTTTTTTTTTTTTTTTTTTGAGCTTCATGAGCTCTTTTAACATTTTGGAAGTTAATCCATCATTGGTCACTTAATTTGCAAATATTTTCTTCCGTTCTGTGTGTTGCCTTTTCATTTTGTTTATGATTTCCCTTGCTGTGCAAAAGCTTTAATTAGGCCCAATTTGTTTATTTATTTTTTAAAGTTTTCATTACTGTAGGAGTTGGATCAAAAAAGATCTTACTGTGATTTATGTCAGAGAGTGTTCTGCCTATGTCTTCCTCTAAGAGATTTATAGTATCTGGTCTTACTTTTCAGTCTTTAAGCCATTTTGAGTTTATTTTCTGTATGATATTAGAGAATGTTCTAATCTCATTCTTTTACATGTAGCTGTCTAGCTTTCCCAGCACCACTTATTGAAGAGACTTTTTTCTCCACTTTATACTCTTGCCTCCTTTTGGTAGATTAATTGACCATAGGTGTGTGGGTTTATCTCCGGCCTTTCTCTCCTGTTCCATTGATCTATATTTCTGTTTTTGTGCCCTTGCTGTTTTTTTATGAGCTGTCATATTACTGCTGTTTTTTAAGTCTCTGGCCATATTGACTCTGTAGTTTCTCTTGATTCTCAAATCTCCATGGAAGTCCCACCAGGTGGTCATAAAACCCTAAACATTTTATTTTGCAGTATCTCTTTTTAAACCACAGCCTGTTTTGATGCTCACAGAAAATGCTCCATGAAGGCCCTGTCCTGCCCGAGGCTGACCCTCCATAGGGGGTGACTATGACGGAGACAAGGACACGTGGCCCCAGGCTCACCCCTCTAATCCTGAAACGGCCGCTGTGCTCCTGTCTGCATTCTGTGTTGCCAGTAAGAAGAACGCTCTGGTCAACGTGACCCTGATATTAAAGGAAGCCTCCAACCTGACCCCAGACTGTTAAACATGTCTGCCTTCCAGTCTCTTCCGTGTGTCCCCTGTAGTGTCTCAGTCCACTCTGGCTGCTATAACAGGATATACCACGGACTGGGGGGTTTAATAACAGTGGCCATTTATTCCCCATAGTTCCAGAGGCAAAAAGCTCAAGATTAAGTTGCCAGCAAACTTTGTGTCTAACGAGGGCCTGTTGCTTTGTTCATAGGGGCTATCTGTGTCTCTGCTCTCAGTGTCTTCCTGTGGTAAAAGGGGCTGGGGGACTCTCCAAGGTCTCTCATAGAAGAATGCTAATCATAGTCATGAGGACCCCACCCTCCCTACTGTTAGTCACTCAGTTGTGAATGACTCTTTGCAATCCATGGACTGTAACCTGCCAGGCTCCTCTGTCCATGGGATTTCCCAGGAAAGAATACTGGAGTGGTTGCCATTCCCTTCTCCAGAGGATCTTCCTGACCCAGGGATCGAACCTGGGCCTTCTGTATTTCAGGCAGATTATTTACCAGCTGAGCCACCAGGGAAGTCCCTCACCCTTCTGGGAAGCCCCCCACTCTCTCCCTAATCACTAACCACTTCCTAGAGTCCCCGCCTTCAAATGCCAGCACATTAGCAGGGACAGGGGAGAATGTGAGTTTGCAGGGGGGGAGAATAGATATTCAGTCTATGAATATATTTTAGGGAACATATTTAGTAAAATGGGTCAATGAGTTATTCCTTGCTCTGACCTTATAAGAAAATATAATATACTACAATATTCTTCCTCTTTCACTCTGCTTGCCTAAGTTATATTCAACTTTCAAAACCAATTACATATTATATTTATTAATATTTCACAAATCTGTTCCTGTGCATCCCAAGTTAAAAACAACACCCCTCCAACAAGTCTTTTTTTTTTTTTTTTTAATTCTGAATGCCTTTAGCACTTGCTATTAACATAGACCTTGAATCATGTACTCCTTTGAAATCACAGTATCTCTGATGTTGCCTTTCTTGAAGGTTATATGTATCTTTGTGTTCTAATATGGAAAATAGAACATACATCCTCCAAGGCCAAGAACTGTTCTGTGACTGTCTTCTCTGGTGACAACAGATACTTTAGTTTAAAATAGTCAATAAATCTTCATGGAGCAGTTTTGATTTAATCTATTCCCAATTCAGGACCACCCCTCACTGAACTCTGTGAGTTTAACCCAACATGACTTATATGTAACTCTCTCCTACAGGTGAGCATAGAGACAGTCATATCTTGTAGACATTCTCTAAATTTGAAGTTGTATTTCAATTTGTCCCCAAATCTAAAATAATTGAAGTTGACATCAATTTCCAAATGTGATAACATTATAATATCAAACTTGGAAAATAAATCCCATTATAACCTCAAAAAGTGAATAAAAGTGGACCTATGAAGGAATACTGTGCCATGCAGAAGTGGAAAATCAACATATTTATTCCATGATTATTACAAGTCCTAGGAAAATAGCTGTGACAGACTTCTTCGCTCTACATTCCTCTCACTTTTACAGGATTATCCCTAATTTTCTGCAGTGATGGTGATGAAGAGGTAAGAGATGACTGTGATAGGGCCGTGAAAGTCAGGAAATCATGACTGGGTGATGCTGAGGTGTCAGTATTGTTTTGTTTTTTTTCAAAGAAATGTGGTTGAATGTATTACCAAAGAAATTTGTATAATATTAACTCTATCTGGTGATTTTTTTTTTTCATTTATTTTTATTAGTTGGAGGCTAATTACTTTACAATATTGTAGTGGTTTCTGCCATACATTGACATGAATCGGCCATGGATTTACATGTGTCCCCATCCTGAACCCCGCTCCCACCTCCCTCCCCATCCCATCCCTCTGGGTCTTCCCAGTGCACCAGCCCCGAGCACTTGTCTCATGCATCCAACCTGGACTGGCGATCTGTTTCACACTTGATAATATACATGCTTCAATGCTATTCTCTCAGATCATCCCACCCTCGCCTTCTCCCATAGAGTCCAAAAGTCTGTTCTATACATCTGTGTCTCTTTTTCTTTCTTGCATATAGGGTTATCGTTACCATCTTTCTAAATTCCATAAAAATGCGTTAGTATACTGTATTAGTTTTTATTTTTCTGGCTTACAATGTTTAGAACTTGAGAACTTTTAAGGGCTAATAAGCGGGTTTGGTTGCATTTCGATTAAATTAGGCTAGAGGCCCAGCAGTGTTGAAATTCCACCCTCCTCTTCCCCATTGTCATTATGAGGTCCTAGGGAGCCATTCACAGACCCATAGTCAGATAAAAATCAAAGCATCATTTTATCTTTAGCTTGACTGGTGACTAATGTCCCATGTAAGACTCAGAGAAACATTGGATGAAACAATAGGATAAAAGCTTCCGGAGTATTGTATTCATACCAACATCTTAGCATCTCATTGCATGCGGCCAGCCATGTGGTCAGGGACTAGAAGGGATGGGGCAGCACCATCAGACCAGCACCCCGTGAAGGAGGGTCCTGGAGAGACGGCCTGTGTGAGGCAACAGAGGGGCCCTCTCCGCAGGGTGGACGTCTCAGGCTGTCAAAGCCCAGGGGCCCCACCAGCGCTTAGGGATCTGATCAAACAGGCCATCCTGTCCGAGAGGGGGCGCTGCAGGGAGGCTGTGGGGGACAGCCCCAGTGTTCCTTCCTCTCCTACAAACCTATCATGTTTCGATGAGTCTGAATCTGTCAGCCATGGTCACTATTCTTTGTACATATTTTAAGATGATGAAATTAAAAATCATTTGATACAGCTTCCAAATTCCCTTCCTGAGCATATGCTTTAAATTAGTAACTCATGGTCAAGATAAATGTCATCAGGTAAGATTCAGTCCATTGATTTATTTTTTTATGTTGGTTGTCTGCAACTGGCTAGTGTTGAAGAGAAGACCAACTGAAGAGACGATCGAAGATTCAAGGATCCAGTGGAGGCCTAAATATGTATTTCTGTTTGCATTTATATAAAAATATGTACTTGTATGCTTACCAGGTAGCACTAATGGTAAAGAACCTGCCTGCCAATGCAGGAGACGTAAGAGACACAGATTCAATCCCTAGTTTGGGAAGATACCCTGGAGGAGGGCATTGCAACACGCTCCATTATTCTTGTCTGAAGAATCCCATGGACTGAGAAGCCTGGCGGGCTACAAAGAGTCAGACATGACTGAGGCAACTTAACATGCATGCACACATGTAGTTGTATATAATCTTCTTAGCTGAGCTTAATGTGCAACAACTCATTAAAAACTGCAAGTATTTTTTCATAAGACTCATTTATTAACAAAAGTGACTAAACTGTAATAATGGAAATTCTGGAAATAAAAATATGAAGCGTTTAAGGGAGATAGGCAGAAATATATTTGCAAAACTACAAGCAAGTTTCAACATGTATTTGAATTCTGTTCACTACTATCCATGCTGCAGTGGTGTTTTTACGTGAGCCAAAATGGATGGTTTATTTCATTATCCTGGTCATTTTGGAAGTAACAAATCATATTAATATGGGCAACTGAGTGCTTTGAGTAATCATGAATATATATATAGGGAAAATATTTCCCAATCCCCCAAATACTAGGGCAGATTTCTTATATAAATGTAGACATATGGAAAGGCACTCAGAGTTACAGAGAGAGGATGAAAGGACAATAAGACTAACAGCTAACTTGCAACATGACCCCGTTTTAGCAGACAAATCTCTTTTAAGGTCTTGGTGACAGAAACATGAAAGTAGACACAGTTTTATAAAATACAAAATCTTGTCTTCACTGCTTAAAACAAAATTAACATGTTGGACCATCAATTTAAATATTAATATGTAATGATAAAAATACTAACAAAAACTACTTCAGTATACATAACGTAGAAGTTATGGAGAAAATGACTGAAGAATTGGACATCCTGAAACTTAAAATCAAAAAACCAAATTGAGAAAAAGAATTTGCAATAATATGAAACACAAGGGACTATTTTCTTAATTTATGACATGTACTCCCAGAACTATGAGGAATTAAATAAATCCTTTAATTGAAAACCAGGTAAAAATATGAACAAGGAGTTCAAATATAAGCCATCCATGGTAATAAGTATATTTAAAGCAAATTAAAACAATAATGCAATATAATACTTCACCACTCTGAATGGCAAAACTTAAACATTTTTGGTAACTCAGAGTTTTTGACATACTTAGACAAATGCTTTTATATCCTGTTGGTAAAGTTATGAATTGCAGCAGGTTCTTTTAGACAGAAATTTTGAAATTTCTCTAAAATTTAAAAACTATTAATACAAGTTGTCTCCTTCAGCAAGGCTATTCTATGTAAGAATTTATTATACAAAATTACCATGAAATATACATGGAATGAAATGCGTATGGGTGCATTTTGATAGCATTAAAAACAAATTCAAAAATGTATTTTTTATTTTATATGAATGTCTATCTTTCTATATAGAGCATGATTAGAGGGTGCATGTTTTACAGTGTACTATGAAAAAATAATAAATGAGATCTTTATTCACTGGCATGAAGAAATTTCTCAGTATATGCTTCCCTGGTGGCTCAGCTGGTAAAGAATCCACCTGCAATGGGGAAGACCTGGGTTCAATCCCTGGATTGGGAAGATCCTCTGAAGAAGGGAATAGCTACCCATTCCAGTATTCTGGCCTGGAGAATTCCATGGACTACAGTCGCACGTGACTCAGCGACTTTCACCATATGTTACACTTATAAATTATAGCAGTATCGGTGTTCAATTACTCTCAATGTTTTATTTTCTTGAATAAGTGGTATGTAATATCTCATAAAACACCATCTGGAAGTATGGATGCTGGCGGGACCCAGGGTATCCCTTCCTTATATATATTCAATAACTGCAGCACATTGTAGTGATTGCAAGGAAGAGGTCAGAAGGAGAATCAGGGCATCTATCCAGCCCCAGGGCTCCCTGAGGGCTGCCTTCCAGCCATTGTCATTTTAATCAGGATAAAATGCTGCCTTAATCCAGAAAAAGTATGGCTCTCCTGGTGTTCAAGGCAGGCTAGGAGTAGGGGAGGTTTTGTTTTTACTGTTGTTGCTTTTTTCTCTTTTTTTCAGAATTCAGATGCAGTTGGTGTACAATATTATATGACTTTCAGGCATATATCAGAGCAATTCAGAATGTTAAAAAATTATATACTCTATTGATAATTATTGTAGACTTGGCTGTATTCCTTGTGTTATACAATATATCTTTGCAGCTCGTTTATTGTATACATAATAGTTTGTACATGTATTAACGACTAGTTTCATTTCCCTGGGTCTGTTTCTATTTCGTTATATCCATTCTTATATTCACTTTTTTTTTTTTCTTAAATAGTTTAGATTCCACATACTAGTGAAGACATTTGGTATTTGTCTTTCTCTGTCTGACATTTCATTATGCATACTGCCCTACAGGTCCATCCACGTTGCTGCAAATGGCAAAAATTCATTCCTTTTTATGGCTGAGTTGTTTTCTAATATATACATATACCACATCTTCCTTATCCATTCATCTGTCAGTGGGCACTTGGGTTGCTCCTGTATCTTGACTCTTGTAAATAATGATGCTGTGAATGTTGGGGTGCATATATCTATTTGAATTAGTGTTTGGGTGTTTTTGATTTTTGTAAGTATATGTGCTCTGCCTCTGGACTTCTTATGGAGGCAATTATCTCTATGTTTATGAATATCTGTATCTTAATGTTTTTCCCCCCTCTCTCTCATATATATATATATGAGAGCAATCTTATGCTATAGGGAACGTTTGGTAATGTCTAGAGATATCCTTGTTTGACACAGTTGGGTGGGGTCCACTGGGTATGGAGGTATAATACTTGCTGATGGATGCCTTAAGACACACAAGACAGCCCCATGTGACAGAGGATTGTCTGCTATGAAATGTCAAAAATGCTGAGGATGAAACCCGCTGACCTGAAGGAATAAACCGCCTGTATAGGACCATCTGTGGCTGTAACCGTCTACATCTGCAGGTGTACCTCTATGTGCCTCTCTATGTTGTTTCTCTGTGCAGAGACCCAGGCTGAAAGAGGTCAGTGAGAATGCTCTGAAACTGACGGTCTATCTCTGCGTGTGGAGGTAACCAGGCAGATGGGCTGATTGAATTGAACAGAAATGAGGGGTCTCCTGTAGGACTGTGTCAGCAAGGAAGTGGGATTTCTAACATATTGTTATTCAGTCACTCAGTTGTGTCCAACTCTTTGTGACCCCATGAAATACAGAATGCCAGCCTTCCCTGTCTTTCACTATCTCATGGGCTTTTCTTGAACTCATGTCCATTGAGTCGGTGATGCTATCCAACCATCTTATTCTCTGTCACCCCCTTCTCCTCCTGCCCACAGTCTTTCCCAGCATCAGGGCCTCTTCCAGTGAGTCGGCTCTTCATATCAAATGGCCAAAGTATAGGAGCTTCAGCTTCAACATCAGTCCTTCCAATGAATATTCAGGGTTGATTTCCTTTAGAATTTACTGGTTTGATCTCCTTGCACTCCAAGGCACCTTCAAGAGTCTTCTTCAGCACCACAATTTGAAAGCATCAGTTCTTTGGCACTCAGCCTTCTTTATGGTCCACCATAAAGGCATCACTTAATTTCACCAAGAATCATTGTTACCTTATGTCTCAAAAGGAAATAAAATTGTTATTATTATTTCCCATAAACTTTGGTTTCTGGGAAAAGGAACATAAAGGTGTCCAGAAGTCAGTAAGATATTAATTGACTTTATTATTGTACATGATAGTGAATCTGCAAAGAGTTTGTTCAAACGGCTTGCTGGGAAGCCATCCATCATAAAGAGAAGCAGGAGCTATAAATAACCAGATTTCTTAGAATTTACAAGATTTTAAATGAATTTTAATGTGGATGATTGTTGCCGAAATCCTGGCCTCTGTTCTCCAGTGCTGAATAGAAATACAGAGACAGAGTTTTGGGTGAAGTAGAAGAGAAGCTTTTATTACTTTGCAGGCAAAGGGGGGCACAGTGGGCTCATGCCCTGAAGACCATGTGACCCACCCTGGTGGAGTTCGTGAGGAGTTTTATGGTGTTCAAGTAATGGGGCCTGATCAGCTCATGGACAGTTCTTGGATTGGTTGGCATCAAGGTGAAGTTTCAAGCATCATCAGCCTTCTAGTTTCAACCAGTTGAGGGTCTCTGTTCTTGTGGTCAGCATGTTTCATCGGGGGGAGGGGGTAGGCTTCCTGTAAAAACAACGTAGGAATGTGTATCAGACCTTTATTTGTATCTTGCAGGAAACTGGAAGCTTGATGATTTTGTTATGTTGCAGAATTATAGTTGAAATTTTTACCAGTTCTTTATCCCAACAGCTATTCTTTGTTTCTGCATCTTCACATTTCCCAATCATTAATTAACTCGAGTCAGCGTTTTACTTCAGAAGATAAGGACACAGGGGCTTGTACATGGCTACATGACCAGATCTGTAGTTGAATGATTTTTACATTTAAAATATACTTTCCCCACTACTTGCCCCTCTTAGGTGTTTAGGTAGCAGAACCTTTGCTGATTTCTCTTTATATCCCTATCCAACACTTAGAATACATTAAACCATTTCATTTTGATTGAATACATGTACATTAGTTGTTTCTAAAATAATTTTAAAGGAATGAAGTCTATATACAAAAATATGCATTTTAATTCACAACATTTAAAAGGCAGAATAGGATATTACTTAGAACTTAAAATAATTACTTCCTTTACTATAGTAAACACAGTCACCCTCCCTTCGCATATAAATGCGATTGACTTTGCATCTGAATGCACTGAAATATGGGGCTTCTCAGGTGGCGCTAATGGTAAAGAATCTGCCTGCTAATGCAGGAGACAAGAGAGATTTGGTTCGATCTCTGGATCAAGAAGATCCCGTGGAGGGGAGCATGACAACCCACTCCAGTATTCTTGCCCGGGGCATCTCAAGGACAGAGGAGTCTGGTGGGCTACAGTCTGTAGGATCGCAAAGAGTCGGACGCGACTGAAGCAACTTAGGACAAACACACATGCTGAAATATAATCAAAAGGCAAATATATATCTTAGAAGCCCTCTCCCAACGTTTAAAATATTACTGTTATCCTGGAGTAATCTTGATATTTACACATGATGAACTTGTGCATTTAACTAGCCAAAAGCATTATGTATGAAAATTGTATAAGTGATTAAGAGTGTTTACAGTTCAGAAGCCTCTAAATTTAGTAAATTCTTTCAAATAAGGTCATAGGAGCAGAAATATTGGCCCCTCTTTCTGAACCTCAACTATACATCTCCCCTGGCTTACCTCTTAGAACCTTAAGTATTAACTCAAGCAGGGTTCAGAAACTTGCTCATAGATTCCAGGTGGCAGATACAAGTGCATAAAACCTTCAAAATCTTTCTTTAGCCCATCCTTGCCCTGAAAGATGAACCAGCTTGGGGAGGATCCTTAAATGAGTGGGAAATAAAACCTGCCCGTGTGAACTTCCTCAGAAGGTTTCAGAGCTCTCCCCTCCCAACCTTGGCCCCCTGAGTCACTGACCTTAAGTGGATTTCCTTGGCTTTATGCCGAGGAACCAGCGCTTGTTGGTCTCTGACTTACAATCAGTGGAAAATCAGATGAGTTTCTCTTTGAACCTTACCCTCAGTACAATTTCCCAAGCTCCAGGATTGTATTGATCCCACACTAAACCCTCAAACGGAAGATGTAGGGTCATGGCTATAGTTAGACTATACTACTCACTACCGTATACTTTATCACTGACATCTGTTACTTTCTATTTTAGAAATCACTAGTATAAACCAAAATCTGTATAGCTGGCTTCCTGCTTCAAGGAAACAGCTCCCCCCTCCCACCATAAACAGGGGGTGTGTTCCACTTGAGAGAGAGGATCAGAGTAAACAGGAAAGAATGCCAGTGAATGTTTCATGTAACCTATCACTTTTCAGCCCAGAGAGAACTGAGGTAGACAAAACCGGGGCCTCCCCAAAGTTTCTCAAAGTGTTTTCCTTTCAGGAAACAGCATCTGTTTCTCATAGCTGTTCTTGGACCCTCTGTGGCTATTTCTGTTCTCATCATATCACATCTTATGGATCCATGGTCATCCCATGGACAAATGTACCAAGCTACTCTTGGAAATGATAAGGTGCATTCACCACCATATTTTTTTGCTTACCTTTAAAGGTTTTCATATTTTACATGCCTAGGAGTCACATTTTTTTTTTATATTTCTAAAATTCAAATGCTCTGTGTATATATAGAGCTTTCTAAAAGATGTAGGTAGGCAAATATTGCCTTTGAAAAGTGAGAATGAAGGTGAGAAGCAAGTGGCCAGTAACTTACAAAGATGGATTCCTTGTAACTCACAAAAGTGGGTAGCTGTAACTCACAGAAGCGGAGGAGTTGTAACTTACAGAGGTGGGGAGTTGAAAGCATTTATATCATCAAACTGATATGCTTATGCTCATTGAAGTCGGAAGCACTGTCCAAGAGTCAACTGCTTTCAAATGCAACACATACTGCTCATGCAGGGACCTTGAAAGAATCCTTTACATTGCAACTTTACCCTCTAGATGAGGCTTTATAGCGTCATATACTATAGCCCTCATATTTCATGATTTCAGGGAAATATCATGCATATCTTTTAAAAGATAATGGATGAATAAGTTAGTCACTACACACTCTGGGTGTTAGTTTTCTTTAAGTTAGTGACTTTTGTACATCAAATGCATATTTTAAATAACGGATGAGTGTGCACATTTCCCTGAAAACTGCAAGCCAAAGGCACAGCATTTCAGAGAAACACTTGGGGCCAGAAAAGGGTATGGTGGGAAAGATTGAGGGTCCCTGAGGGAAAAGCCACAGAAAAGGAAGGTTTGTTTCTGGGCTGATGACTCAAGGCCACTGAGCGGTAGGCTTGGTTCTGTCCATGGGCTATGGGGCCCTGGTTTCCTTCCACATCTGTCTGACCCCTACATCTGAGAACTCTTTCTCTTTCCAAATGTCCCGGTCATGTTTCCCACTTTCTCAAGCTCTCAATCAAGTAAACAGCAAACACACTGAATGAAGAAGAGAGTGATGATGAAACCGCATCCATCCTGAGATCATTTGCAAAGATGAAGATTATCCCCATCATCCCCTTTCAGTGTCGAGGTATGGATGTGTGAACCTCAGGCCACCTACCCCCCAACCCCCGCCGTTTGTCATTCAGTTGCTAAGTCGTGTCTGACTCTTTGTGACCCATGGACTGCAGCACATCAGGCTGCCCTGTCCTCCACTGACTCCTGGAGTTTGCTCAAACGCATGTCCATTGAGTCAGTGATGCCATCCAAACATCTCATCCCCTGTCGCTCCCTTCAGTCTTTTCCAGCATCAGGGTCTTTTCCAGTGAGTCAGCTCTTTGCATCAGGTGGACGAAGTAGTGGAGCTTAACTGCCTACTGTGGACCTTGCACTAACCTGCAAAGGCCACGTGGGCACACCTGTCACTAAGGGGTCTTTCTCTGCCACTTACTACACCAGCTCCTTGAACTCACAGGCCTGCTGCAGAGAGAGAGAGACAATGTGCGTATGTGTGTGTGCGTGCACTCAGTCCTATCTGAGACTGCGACCCCAGGGACTGTAGTCCGCCAGGCTCCTCTGTCCATGGGATTTCCCAGGCGAGACTACTGGAGTGGGTTGCAATTTCCTCCTCCTGGGGATCTTCCAGACCCGGGGACCATAGCCCAGTCTCTTACATCTCCTGCACTGGCAGGCAAGAGGAGGATGTAGGTACCTGAAACAGAGCGGATGCAAGGCAGCAGGTGAGGTGAGGCCGATGTAGATGCAGCACCTCTTCCCCAGCTCCGGCCAATGGCCGCCCAGCACAGACAGAGGCTGAGTGCCGCAGCTGCTTCCAGCTGCTTCCCAGCTCAGGGAGGTTCCTGCCGGGAACAGATAACCCAGGCCCGTGGCCTCCCAAGAGCCCCTGCGGCCAGTGTTCTGCCAGCGGTCGGCTCCTGCAGCGGTTCCCTGGGGGCCCGGGTTCTTTCCGCCGCCGCCCGCATTCACGGGCGCGTCCCGGGCATCCTCTCCTGCCCACCTCCTTGCGGGACCGCACTTGCTGCCCTGGAAGCTCCAGGGCACACACGTTCCTCTTTGCCTTCCCGGCGCCCACAGTCAGTCGGCTTCCAGGACCAGGCCCACCCCACGGGAGGCCCCCAGAGAGCTCAAAGGAGAAGATTTCTTCTTGGAGGGGCCTGTGGATGGGCTGGACGTGAACTTGGGGCCAGAGAGTGGCCCCTGGAGGTCCTCTCCGGGGAAGAGACTTGTCTCCGGAGGCGTCCAGACAGCCCCGAGCTGTGAGGAGGAGCAGCAGGCCCGAGGATGCAAGTGAGTGTAGGGGGTTTTCTTGCTTGGGGTTGTGTGTTGGTCTTGGCCTTTCTGTCCACTGGCTGCCTGGGGTGCAGGCAGTGGACCGCACCCTGGGGCTTTGTGCAGAGCAGTGTCCAAAGCGGGGAGCCCAAGGGCCCTGGCTCGAACTTCTGGGACTCCAGAGTAAGAGCCTTGGCCCCAGCTTGTGCTGGGAGGGTGTCTTTTGTTAGAAATTTTCCTGGGTTTGACATGAGAATGGCTGCTAAGCTGTGGATGGACTTCAGATTGCTGTCTTGGGAAGATGGTTTGTGTAGCTGCACTCGGGGCCCACCTAGGGCATCTGGGGTGGGGTCCCCACGGAGGGGGCGCTGTGTGCATGCGCCAGGTCAGGGCAGAGCTCTAGTGCCCTCCCTTTTAGCTACCTGGGCAGATAAAAGTGACCCAGTCTGTGGTTCGCCGGGACTAGGAGTCTGTGGCCTTTGGGGAGCCCGGCACTGGGGTCTGGAGAAAGAGGAGGCTGTGGACCGGCCATGGAGGGTGACCAGAACTGACAGAAGCGGGGTATCAGGTGTGCTCCCATGAGGGGCCTCTATGGTCTGACTCTCACTGTTTCCATTAAAAAAATATATATTTATTTATTTATTTGGCTGTGTCAGTCTTAGTTCCTGCACACAGGATCCTCATTGTTTTATTATTAAAAAAGAAAGAAAAGTAAAAAGACATACAGTGCAGAAAGTATATGTGGGCAGCAGCAGCTTGAGGCCTCTGCCCTGGAAGGTTAATTAACAATCCCAGCCTTGTCAATTCCATCTGTTGGTAATTCCAGAGTGATGAGAGGAGGCGGCCGCGAAACACCTGGCCCCAGAATAGCTGGGGACCATCAAGGTTTCAGTTACTTCCCGTGGAAGATGGAGAGGTTTGATAAGATTTCAAAGGTATCTTCTGGAATAGAGCTCTCTGTTTCTTATGGCACCTTGCATTGCAGTGACATGGTATGTCATGTCGTGTGTTTAAATGTTTTCAGTCACTTTAATAAAGTTTGTAATCACTCGTGTATTATGTTTTCACTCACTGTAAGTGAATGACATTTGTATAATTACTAGGTAGTGGATTTGCCAAGTTTTTTTTGTTTTTTTCTTTCTTTCTTTCTCTGAAAACCTAGTGTTTCCTGAGTTAGGTCTCTGGGATGTAAATAGCCCCACGTGGTTGGGATGCAGTCTAGATTCCTTTATACAAGAGCTGGAGACAGTATTTTGGACAATTGTTTTAATTTCTTTGGGTAAATACCTAGGAATGAAATAGGTCGGTCTTATGATAAGCTTATGGGGGCTTCCCATGTGATACTAGTGGTAAAGAATCCTCTTGCCAGTGCAGGAGACACGGGTTTCAGCCCTGGGTTGGGAACGTCACCTGGAGAAGGAAATTGCAACATAGTCCAGTATTCTATTGCCTGGAAAATCCTATGGACAGAGAAGCCTGGTGGGCTACATACAGCCCATGGGGTTTCAAAGAGTTGGACGTGTCTGAACGTCTGAACACAGTATTAATGATTTATGCTTTCTTGAAGTGGCCCAAACACTTCCTATGGGGTGTAACTTTTTACATTCCTATCAACAGTTGTGAATTCTAGCTGTTTCACACCTTTGTAGTCCATATATCTGCTCTTTAATTTTGGTCACTCTAATGACTACATTATGGAGTATTACTTTCTTGTGTTTTGATTAGCATTTTTTATGTTAGGATCTTTGCATGTGCTCATTGGTCATTCATGTATCTTCCTTTGTGAAGTCTCTCTTAAAATCTTGTTACGCTGATATATGTTACAGATAACTTCTCACAGATTCATTTTCTTTATGGTGTATTTTGAACAACAAACATTTTCAATCTTGATAAAATTAAATCTATCAATATATTTTATGATTTTATGTTTTTTTTAATTTATTTTTATTAGTTGGAGGCTAATTATTTTACAATATTGTAGTGGTTTTTGCCATACATTGACATGAATCAGCCATGGATTTACATGTGTTCCCCATCCTGATCGCAAAATGTAAGAAATTTTTGCATGCTTTCAATCACAAATATTCTCCCTGATAACTTCGGAAACTAATAGTTCAGTTCTTTCAGTCTGTGATTCATTTTGAGTTGATTTTCTTATGTGATATGAAGTAAGCTTTTAAATTCATCTTTTTGAATATGGATATCCAATTGTTAGAGCACCATTTATTGAAGAGACTGTAATTCTTTTTTTTTTTTTTTTTTTCAAATTTTAAGATCTATAGTCCTCTTTAATATGTTTATATAAGATTTTTTCTAATTTCCTATCACTCTCTGCATACTTCTTCATTTTTATTATTTTTTTTTTGTCATATCTTTTCTTTTTTTTTTTTTTTTTTTATTATTATTTTTTTTTCCCAGTGGGTTTTGTCATACAAGACCCAGAGGAATCGGGTGGAGAGGGAGGTGGGAGGGGGGATCGGGATTGGGAATACATGTAAATCCATGGCTGATTCATATCAATGTATGAGACTGTAATTCTTATAAAGCTGAACTTTTGTGTTTGGTTCTAGCTAAGGGTTGATGCTCATTTTTCAAAACTTGAGATACTCAGCTGATCCAGCATTTGTTAAAAAGACTTCATTTTCCTCTTTGTACTGACTTAGCACAATTGCTGAAGATCAATTTCTGATATATGTCAGGGACTATTCCTGTACTCTCTATTTTGTTCCATTGATCTGTTTGTCTTTTTGCTGTATTGATTATTATAGTTACACAGTAAGTCTTAAGATCATGTAGAGTAGGTACTTCAAATGTGGGTGTTTTTCTTTTCTTTTTCTGAGCTGTTTATTCTGGGCCTTTTGCATTTCATAGAATCATTTAGAATCAGCTTATCAACTTCTGTAAAAATTCCCCTGATTTTGGTTGGGATTGCATTGAATCTACAAATTTGGGAAGAATTTCCATATAAGCAATAATCTTCCAATGCATGAATGCATAATCTCTCTGCATGCATTTTGGTCTTCTTTAATTTCTCCCATAAAATGTTAAGTTGTTAATAGATTCATCACTTACTACTCTTAGTGTTTTGCTGCTATTATACATGTGATTTTTTTAAAAATAATTTCATCTTGTTTGCTGATAATGCATAAGAATGCAACCAATTTTTCATTTAGTGTTAACCTTGTTTCCTATGACTTTCCTCATTTCTTTATTTCTAGTAGCTATTTGGAAGACCCTCCGGGATTTATTTTTAGTGGGAACAATGCTCTCTGTGCAGAGGTCCAGTTCTACTTCCTCCCTTTGGCCTTCTCTTTTGCCGGCTGCTTTGAAATGGCTGGTACCTTCAGCTCAGTGCTGCAGAGGTGAAGAGTCACCATCTTTGCCTTGGTTCTGACCACAAGAGGGGAAGTGATGACCATTATAGATGCTGTTACTTGTGCTGGTCACTGGTTATCAGTGATTATAAGAGGATTGCCTCTTGACTGCAGTCTGCCCTTCCTTCCCTGCTCTGTGAGGGCAGAGCTCTACCCAGGCAGTGCTCACTTGCCAGCTGGCACCAGGCTAAGCCATCCCAGTTGCTGTGGGGGCCTTATTGGAAGAAAGGACTGTCCCTGCTGCTCCCATGTGCCCTTACTTTCCTGCTTCTTTGTCAAGGGACCATCATGCTGTACAGAATGTCAGAGGGCATCGTCCTCTGTCTGCAAAGCTTTGCTGACTCCTGGGGTGCCTTGCCAGGTTCACCAGCACATGCACATTCCTGGTTGACCTTGGCAAACATTTCCACTGTCCAGTTGACCACCGGACACTCCCTCTCCAACAAGTTCTGAATCTCAGCTTGGTAGGAGGGGTCTTTTATTTTGTTTTCCATTCCTGGGTACTCTAGTTGTTCAGTTACTAAGTCATGCCCAACTCTTTGTGACCCATGGACTACAGCATGCTAGACTCCTCTATCCTCCCCTGTCTCCCATAGTTGCTCAAACTCATCTCCATTGACTTGGTGGTGCTATCTAGCCTCCTCATCCTCTGCTGCCCTCTTCTCTTTTTACCTTCAATTTTCCTAGCATCAGGGTTTTTCCCAGTGAGTTGGCTCTTCACATCAGATGGCCGTAGTATTGAAGTTTCAGCTTCAGCACACTTCCAGTGAACATTCAGAGTTGATTTCCTTTAGGGTTGACTGGTTTGATCTTCCTGAAGTCCAAGGGACTCTGGGGAGTCTTCTTCAGCACCACAGTTCAAAAGCATCAGTTATTCGGTGCTAACCCTTCTTTATGGTCCAACTGTCACATCCATACATGACTACTGGAAAAACCATTGCTTTGGATATATGGACCTTTGTCAGCAAAGTGATGTCTCTACTTTTTAATACACTTTGTAGGTTTGTCATAGCTAGTACTACCCTCATCTTAAAGATAACAGCTACTCACCATTTCTCCATTGTTGCAGTTCTTTTTTACCTCTTTGTGGTTAATCTTCTCTGCTAATCATTTAACCTTTTTAATCTCAAAGATTGAGTAAGGTGAGATGTTGAACACTTACCATGCAGGTGATGATTACTAAAGCCTCACATTTATTCATGGAAGTATGAAAGAGGAGTATGTAAATATTCAACCAAATTGAGATTTTCTTCCTTCCTAATGCAAAATAATGCTCATCCAAGCATAGTTTACAAGAAAAAAAGGGCTTGGAGATTTGTCTTTATATTAAATTTTTCCCCTTCAAATTACTGGTGCATTGTCTGTCTCCTGACTGGAACTTAACTAACATACTGATTGCACTTTTTTTTTCATATCAAAAAATGCCCTTTATCAGTTTGAGAGAGTTTTATAGTGTTACTGGTTTGCTGAGGGTTTTATTGTGAATTAGAACTTAATTTGTCAGATTATTTTTGTGCATCAACTGAATGGTGGCCCTTTCTTCTATTAATATGGACAGTGTGATTAGCTTACTAAATGTTAATCCATCCCTTTCATTCTATAAAGTACACTTGGTTATAAGATTTTATATATTTATATATCTATTATATATATAATAGATATAAATAATATATCTTATATAATACCTTTAACATATTGTTAGGTTTGACATAATATCTTGTTAAGGATTTATATGTATATATGCAAGTGATTTTGGTTTGTAATTTCCTTTAATGGTAAACTTTTCCAGGTTTTGGTGTAAGAGTAATTTTAAAAGCCCAAGTAAAACAGTATTCCTCATCCTCTGTTTCTGAAGCAGTTTATGTACTTTTGGTGTTATTCCTTGACAAAATTCAACAGAGAAACATCTGTGCTTGGAGTTTTCTTTGGTAAATCTTTAAAAAAAATAGAATGTATTTTCTAGATTTATGACTTTTCAGGTTTTCCATATCTTCTGGTGTAAATTTTAATAAAATATTTTCTATGGTATCCATTTAATTTCTTATGAAATTTGTTGATTCAAAGTTGAAATCACATTATTTTGAATCCTCTTAATATCGGTATAGTCTGTGGTGATAAATTGTTTTTCATTTTTGGCATTGATCTGTATTTTCTATTTTTATTTCTATCTAAATTTTTATCAGTTTTCTGGATTTTTTTTTTTAAAGACCAAACTTTGTCTTTATTATAGCCCCAATTTTTCCCTATGTATACCTACTTTGGGCTTATTCTGCCCTTTTCCTAGCAGTTTATGTAAAATGTAAAGCCACTGATTCATCTTTTGTTTGATATTTTCCCTCCAAACACTATTTTATCTGTATCACATGATTTGTTAATCTAATTGTGTTTTGTGGTAACTTAGTTAGAAATATTTTGTATTTTGTCTCCTGATTTCATTTTTGACATATTAATTAAGAATGGTGTTTGATGCAAATACTTGGTGCTTCTGTGATGAGTTTATTACTGTTGACTTCTCCTTTACCCTGATGTAGTCAGAATATTTTTATCCTCTTATGTTTTTTGAAAGTTGGCATTATTTTTTTCTTCTTATTGAAACTTTTTTTTTTTTTTTCCAGTTTGGGCTTGCCCTCCCATGTTGAGCCATGATTAAATAGAAGAAAGAATCACGCATGCCCATTTACTAAATTTCAGACTCTGGGCATATCATTTAACTTTCACAAGATATTTAAATACATATTTATATGCATATATATACACATTTATTTTAAATATCCATGCATATATATGTATATACATATGCAATCTGTATTTCTTGAAATGATAGAATATGAGTATTTGTTATTAATATATTCAATTGTATTCAGTAGGCTTCTGAAACATTTGTTTCTCAGCGCTAAGCACAACTGAGGCAAGTCTTGTAGACCTATTACTATAGGAGGGAAAGCTTACATTCTGCTAACAAATAACATGATTCTGTAACTATGAATATGAATAAAAGTATTTGTACTTTTCTAAAGATTTCATTCACCATAGTGATTATAATTTAATAAAATGTGTATGAGTGTGTTTGTGAACACATTATGCCTAGTCTAGTAGTCTAAACACATTTTCCAGTGCATAAATATAAACATTAACACTTAAAGTTTCTATCTGATTGGCACAGTGCTAATATCTTTACTTTATTTGCCCCAAAATGAAACCATTAACTTAGTTTTTTACGAAGTTATTTAACTCCAAGGAAAATGTGTTCTGTAACTAATAATGTACAAGAAATCATATTCAGTTATATTAGCACAAGATTGCTAGGTTTTGCCTGGTTTCCCATGAGTTCCCTCTTGAGGGAAAAAAGGGAGAGAAAACATTACTAAAGCAGGAGAATATGAGCAATGTGGTTAGAACAGAGCGCGTGTAAAGATAGTGGGAGGGGTACCTGGGTCTATTCAGTGGATGAATCATGAATACTTTGAATGTCAGAGCAGGATGCAAGGGAACTTAGAATTCGGGTTTGAGTTAGAGTCATGGTTTGTAATGATTAGTTTAGTGGGTCTTCCCCCAGGCCCCTTGCACCACACCCATGGCCATCATCCCAATCAATATCTGGTTACTTTTTCATGGAAGAAAAGACAGATAACTCAGAACTGAGAATCAGTCCTGTTGTCCAGTTCAGTTCAGTCACTCAGTTGTGTCCGACTCTTTGCAACCCCATGGACTGCAGCACGCCAGGCCTCCCTGTCCATCACCAACTCCCAGAGTTTACTCAGACTCACGTCCATCATGTTAGTGATGCCACCCAATCATCTCATCTTCTGTCATCTCCTTCTCCTCCCGCCCTCAATCTTTCCCAGCATCAGAGTCTTTTCAAATAAGTCAGTTCTTCACATCAGATGGCCAAAGTATTGGAGTTTCAGTTTCAGCATCAGTCCTTCCAATGAATATTCAGGACTGATTACCTTTAGGATGGACTGGTTTGATCTCTTTGCAGTTCAAAGGACTCTCAAGAGTCTTCTCCAACACCACAGTTCAAAAGCATCAATTTTTTGTGCTCAGCTTTCTTCATAGTCCAACTCTCACATCCACACATTCTATTGGAAAAATCATAGCTTTGACTAGACGGACCTTTGTTGGCAAAGTAATGTCTCTACTTTTTAATATGCTGTCTAGGTTGGTCATAATTTTTCTTGTTGTTAAATGTTGCCATCCCTGAGTGATACGTTCAGATTCTTTAGAGCATGTTGAAATGCTCTATAGCATTAATTTTATTGTTCCAGTATATTAAACAGCTTTCAAAGTCATTAGTACCTAATCTTTGGAAAACTGATCATGTAGATAGTCTATCTCACACCATTCCCCAAGTAAGGGAAAATCATTCATTTCTTTCATTTGAATTAAACCCAGGTCAGAAGACTAGTGAAATTCAGCAAGGTTATTGATCTGTGATAGTTGTTAAGCATCCCTGTTGGGAAGGAATTCTTGAACAGAGAGGTAGATAGGTAAATCCTTTTTTGAAACAGAATTATATTATTTCAGTCTCCTTCTGGTGTTACTGAAATGAGTGCTATCTCTGCTAGAAATAGAATATGGATTTGTTCTTGCAGTTTCGTTCCTGGAGAATTTATTGTAGCTCACAGTATCTATTCCAGTACTCACATTCTAGTATTATAAATGCCATAGATTAACTGTAAGGTAATGTGAAAGATCCTATAATATTTTCTGAGGATGGAAGTCAGAAATATGCTTTGGGCTTCCCCACGATACTGGAAAGTCAGTGACAGCATTCTTCCCCAGGTCTGAAAACAAGAAGAGGGTCCATAAACTGCATTTTGGATCTACTAGTTTAGCTACAACAATAACTGATATATAGCAAATAATTTAACTCCCTCCCCAGGCAATGCCTCTGGCTATGCAACTAGGAAACACATTAAAACCTGCTTCTGTTGGATAGAAGGGGAGCTAAGTAGGGGAGCAGAAGGATCCAGAAATAAATACACAGCTGAAGAAATCCCTATTCTGAGATTTTTGCATGGCTCCCCAACCAGAATATAAATTAGACCTCAGCTTAATCAGAGCATTATATATCATCTTGCTCACTTTTTCTCTTCTGCTAAAGACCTCTGAAATCTCTCTGCATTTAGGATACTTGGTTATGGACTACCTGAGTGTCAAGCTGCACTTGCAGGAAGGTCAGATTCACTGAATTTCCTGCTTCTAAGGAAGGAACCTTATATTCCTGAATCTTAATAGTATCTCAGAAGGGATAAGTTGTTGTTCAGTTACTCAGCCATATCTGACTCTTTGTGACCTCATGGACTGCAGCACACCAGGCTCCCTTGTCCATCACTATCTGTTGGACTCTTCCCAAGCTCTTGTCCCTTTAGTTAATGATGCCATCCAACCATCTCATCCTCTGTCACCTCCCTCTCCTCCTGCCCTCAATCATTCCCAGCATCAGGGTCTTTTCCAAAGGATATTTATAAGATCTGGGCTTGAGTTCTTTCAGATGGGTCTTTCCAAGTGACATCACTGGCTGGCCACCTAGAATAGACCCTGTGAGATGTCTCCATGTGGGTTGTTTTATTTCGTTCCATGCCCAGGAACCACTGATGCAACCCTTAGCAACTTGGCAGTCTTGCAAAATCCAAGCTAACTTCATACTGTAGTGATCTGTCATTGTGCATATTCTAAATGAGTAGAGGACCTAAGAGTTGTCCTAAGGTGAGCTAACCAAGAACCATCAGCAAAATAAGCGACCAAATTTTATATATTTTAAAAGATCAATATTACAGTTTTCAGTAAAATATTGATTGAGTGGGAACAATCCCACAAACATTGGTCTTAGAGACTGGGGGTGAAGTGACGAGACAGGATGGAGAGTCTCATGGAGACAAAATAATAAACAATTCAAAATGTACAAGCAAGTGATTTTCTCTTCAATGTTGAGTGCAAGAAGGCCATTCTGCAAAGTCTGGTGGTAGAGAATGACTGGGGTGATGAAGGGCAGATCGACTGGGGAATGGCCTGTGAGCTGTAAGAAGTCAGTTATAAGGTGACCTGGGGAAGCACCCTTCCAGCACAGGGAAGCAGAGCACCCATGCTAACACGTTACTCAGGGGGGGTTGTATGTGAACTGAGTGGTCGTCCATGAGGTCCTGGGGCTGCCTGGAGAAACAGGATCCAGTGTGAAACTGAGTGGTGAGGTCTGGTTGATGGATGACTCACCTGGATGTTTACAAGCCATATTCATGGAAAGAGACTTGCTCCATCAAAAGGTCAGTCTCAATATTTAGAAACCTGGAGGAGTGACAGGGTTGCCTTATCTTTGGTTCTATTAAGTAACATTGGAATCTGCTCTGGTTTCTATTTCATTTCCATCTGGAATTTGAATATTTTTTCGTAAAACCTGTATCAATTTCTATACTTTGTCAAAGAAGAGAACTTAAAAGCACTTAACAATTTTAAATGTTTATCTATTTGTATCGTGTGAACAGTAGCTGAGATAAATCAAAATGGCAAAAGAGCAGATGGAAATAACAAAAATACAGCTTGTCCTCATTTCCGTAAAAAAATTGGAACATGTTTCAAATTTTTTAAAATCATGTAATTAGTCATAAGTCTCTTTCTAAATTAACAAGCCTAAAGTATAATCAATTAGTAAAACTTTAGAAACCTGTTAGAAATCATTTATGGAGTATTAGGGAATATATCAGGTAAAGTGAAAAAAATACTGCTTTGAATAAATTTGCCATTGGGTATTGAATATACCTATAATTGGAATTCCACATAAGATTAAAGTCAGCATGAACAGACTGAATGACAGGTTGACTTCTCTAGATTTTGTGCTGTGTGTGCACACGTGTGTGTATGCAGGCATGCGTGTGCTTGGTGTGGACCCACTCATAGATACACGCTCACCCTTGTCTCTCTTTGCATTGAAAGTTCAAGGGTGATAACAGATGTGAAATTGGTAATCGCTTTTCCTTTTCCCTGTCCTCCATTTATTTTATGTCATGGTGTTACGGAGGTACTAATAGATGGTATGGGTTTGTGGATTTGAGACAAATAGGAAATGTTTCTTATCTGAAAAAATAAGTGTGAAGTCATTAAAGTTCACCAATTCTAATTTTCAGGTTAAATTACTTTGTGCTACAGTGTGATGGCTTTCTGGATAAATCAGAGAAAATTAGTAACATTTTAGAAAATGATCTGAGATCTGTGAATAATTTTTACTTTAAGAGTGTACAGCTTTTAGTTTCTGGGGCAAACTAATTTTTTTACAAAGTGAATATTTGATTTTTTTAGTAAGATTAATGCATTTCAAGTGTTGTAGACTTACTGTATTTTAAAATATCTTCCTGAGTGAGAAGCTTTCATCTTTTCAGCTCAGTTGAATATTTTAAGAAAACACTGGCTCCATTATCTGGATGCAAATGGTGTGTGCACACACGCACATGTAGTCATATTCAGCTCGTTTGCACCTGTTTCTATGTTCTAGGTATGCATGTTATCTTACTAAATCCTTGTTATTATCTCAGTCTTAAAAATAAGAAAATGGGATCAGAGGTTAAAGAACTTTCTCAGGCGCCAGTAGAAGGTCTGATTTGGACCCTGCTATTCTCTTTGTTGTCTGCACACTTTCTCCACCCCCCTTTCCCCACATGAGCTACGACGATGACAGTGGGATGGTACAGTGGGATTTTCCACTAGGTTTTAACCTTTGCCTGCAGTCCTTTGGTACCCAAACTCAAATGTGAGGAAACCAAATTAGCCTTTGTCATGTCCTAAATATCCAGTGTCCTTTGCTCCTTGATGCCCTTTTTCTTTCTAAATGATATATTTTTTGTGCACCTGATTTTTTTGTTATTGTCAGAACAGGTGTTTACTGACCTTATTGCCTGGAACAATTCTCATGTTGGTTTTTCAGTAAACTGTCAATCCTGTGCTCTTTATCAGTATAATAACCCTGCATGCAGTACTTTTAGAGTACTTCTCATTTTTCACCAGAACTTCTGATCAGTAGAATCCATCGTCTGATGGAAATACTCTAAGGTGAACTCACAGACCCAGGAGTAGATTGATGAGGGGTTTTATAGCAGTAGGCAGACTTCTGCTTTCAAAAATAGCAGCACCATTGTACCATTTCTCATGTAAACCCGTCTCTTTGTGCTCCTGATGCTCAGAAAGAGAAAAGTGTCTGTTAAAGACACACATGAATACTTAGTCTTCTGTGAGTGGGTCACCTCCACCGTTTGATTGACTTGTTTGTTCGGTTCGTTGCGTGGAATTCATGAAGGGTTGCCAAGCAGACCTTGGTCAGATCACTTACCAAGAGACAGTGGGGGAAAACTCAGGTATCTGCTTAGCCATCCTGTGACTTGAGGCAGGGTGGGAGTTGATGCCTCGACGTCGGACGTCCAGGCCTGGCAGCAGACCCAGGTCCACTCGAATTTGTTAGCAGGGTGACCTTCACCGAGTGCCCACTTCTCTGCAGGCTTCTCATATGTCAGGACAGAGGTGAAACGGGGTAACTCTCTGGCCTTGCCTGCCGTGTGGTCTCATCCACAGCAGTGGATGCTCAGGAAGCGCTGGTTATAAGCCTGTTGCAGTCACTGTGTCATGAATTACAAGCAATCATTTATATATATTCCACAAAATCCTTTCTTTTTTTGCTGGTTAAGCATTATTTAAGCGAAAAGGGTTAGTTCTTTTTTTAGATTTATATAATTTTTTACTCAAAGTAGAATTGCTTTATAGTGGTGTGTTAGTTTCAAGTATACAACACAGTGATTCAGTTATACACAGACACGTACACACACATTTATTCTTTTTCACATTCTTTTCCCGTATGCTGCTACTGCCAAATCGCTTCAGTCATGTTTGACTCTGTGCGTCCCCATAGATGGCAGCCCACCAGGCCCCTCTGTCCCTGGGATTCTCCAGGCAATAATACTGGAGTGGGTTGCCATTTCCTTCTCTACTGTTCCCACATAGGTTGTTAAAAAGTATATGCATAGCTCCTGGAATGGCTTAGTCCTCATTCTCTTTGTGTAGGGTAGTGAGGCCCCTTTTGAATCATGTGTGTCTGGGATGGGGGTGTTGGGGGGGGGGGGTTCAGCTAAAACACAGGCCTGGAATAGTAACAGATAAAAAATCTACCACTAGATAACATGTCCAGACCACAGAGATAGCTAAATGCTGGAATTTTGAGGGGAAACTATTTAGTGTTATGCAACTGAGCCATTAACACTTTTGGAGAAGGAAATGGCCACCCAGTCCAGGATTCTTGCCTGGAGAATGCCATGGACAGAGGAGCTCCAGTCCATGGGTCTGCAAAGAGTCAGACACAACTGAGCAATTAAGGCTATTTTAGTGTTTCTGGAGCATTTTTGCTTTGAGACTTTGAGTCACTATCATATCATCAGTGACTCAATTAATAAATAAAACATCCCCCTGTCTCTTCAGAAAACCATAACTGCACATTCTTGTGTGCTTTAGGTTAGTCACATGTATGTTATTGTTTCATCTTTTAAGTGGCATCGCATGCAAGTAGAGCCAACTCATTGTCAGAGCCCTTTAGGGTAGTTGTAACTAAAGCTGGCCGGCAGGGTTGGTGTCTGGGGAGGGTCTGCTTTCTGGTTCAGAGAAGGTGTCTTCTTCTTCTTCTTTTTTATTTTTTGCAAGAAGAAATTTATTATTTAATAAAGTTTGAAGGTCTGAGTGTAAAAACAAATTCTTTTGGCACACATTAAAATAATCATTGAAGAAAAATGATTCTCCATCTATCACCTAAAATTAATTCATATACCCCCAGGAGTTTACATACCCTAGTAAGACAGTACTAGACATTTTGTAGCTGAATTAGAAGACATCTTCCCAACTCCAGATCCAGTGTTCCTAGTTTATTCCTGTTCTCATCTTGTTGCTGCTGCTGCTAAGTCACTTGAGTCGTGTCCGACTCTGTACAACCCCACAGGCGGCAGCCCACCAGGCTCCCCTGTCCCTGGCATTCTCCAGGCAGGAACACTGGAGTGGGTTGTCATTTCCTTCTCCAATGCATGAAAGTGAAAAGTGAAAGTGAAGTCGCTCAGTCATGTCTGACTCTTAGTGACCCCATGGACCGCAGCCTACCAGGCTCCTCCGTCCATGGGATTTTCCAGGCAAGAATACTGGAGTGGGGTGTCATTGCCTTCTCCATCAGAAGGTGTCTTCCTGCTGTGTCCTCACTCAGAAGGGGCAGGGGAGCCCTCGGGGGTCCCCGTTATCAAGGCCCTGATCCTATTTAAGTGGCTCCAGTCTCACGACCTCGGCCTCCCAGTAGGCCCCTCCTCCTAACACTATCGCTTCAAGGGTAGGTTTTCAGCTCACGGATTTTAGGCTGTCACACCTGTGTGCCATTTGTTGAATGCACATACACACACACCACCCTTGACGTCCTGCAGACAGGATGTGTGATGGGGGCTTGGGTCAGCAGCCAGGTGGAACCGGTGTCCATGCAGATGTACCCCCTGCCCCTTCAGTGAGCATCTCTGGACTCCACTGTGTGGGTGGGTGTGCCTGGCCCAGCTTCACACAGCCATTCATTCAGCAATTCCTCTACGTCCTCAGTGCAGAAGGAGCTGGGCTGGAACTGCAGTGATAACCAAGAATGATTCAGGCAGTGAGCCTCCATCTACGTAAAAGGCTCTCTGCATTCAGGTTCCCTGACCCTCTCTGCCCCCACGGTGGGCAGCACCCCGTGCACGGGGCAGACACTTTCTCCCCAGCCCTCCTACTCCTGGGCCTGTGATGGAGCAGCAGGGAAACACGGAATTCTCCTCACTCAGATTAAATCACTAAAATTTTTTCTATCTCAGAACGTGAGTGGGGAGAGGAAAGGCAAATTTTGCTGAATTCAGGACGACATTCACAAGTAATTTATTAAGGATGTGAACTGGATCACTGATTTCCAGTTGACCTTTAAGCTGCAATGTAAATATATTAGACTCTTTGATGCCTGGTGAGGAATTACCATTTTTAAACTGGGATTAGATTAGAATATTTGTACAAAGCAGAAGGGGAGTATTGAGTAATTTTGCTGCATTTTGAAGAGAATTCGTAGTCAAGGGCATAAAAACATGTGAAGATATAACATTTTTAGTCCTGATGGTATTACACCTTAAATGAATAAAGGGCTCTCTTTCTCTTAAAATGACTTACATTTATCCAGATTGCAGGAGAGTGATTCACAAACTTTGGGGTGGGAGGAAGTTTGGATATTTGAGGGAAGACAGTTTGGCAATTTGTATGAAAAGCCTTAATAAGTTTGTATAGTTTCATCCACAAGTTTCAAATCTAGGCTATTTTTAAAATAACTGAGAAAAAGGTGTGTGTTCATGGATGCTTCCTGCAGTGGTTATAATATTAAAGGGTTGTGAACAAACCAGGTATTCACTGAGAGACATCAGTGGAGTACCCTGAGGGGATGCTACACTGTCTATAAGAACAAGAAGAGTCTTAGTTATTGATGTGAAATGTTTTCATACCACTTTCAGTGAAAGACATTAGCAGTTAGTACCTACAGTAAAAATCCCTTTGTATTTAAAATTCATGTGTCCATACGCTTATGGACACATAGTAGATCCATGGACAGACATCTAGAAGGAGATGTCACTAAACAATAATACTAGTTATCTTTGGGGCATGGCGCTATGACGTCCTTCTTTTACTTTTCTGAAGTTATTGTAATCACACCAAAAAAAAAAAAAAAAAAAAAAAAGCCAGTTAGTTTTCAAGGGAGAAATCTTGGCTCTTTTCCAAGGGAACCATGCAGTTGTTAGTTTCAAAAAGGAAAATTTCATTAAGTGTAATTTTCACCATAGGATTTAATTCTTATCACTCTTCATGGACAATTAAAGACTGTTCACATAATGAAAAAAAAATTCTGTAAGATTTTTAGTCATGCATGCAGTTGCTTATATAAATATTGTGTGTGCCAACCCAAATTCTTCTCGAAAGTAACATGAGGGTTATTAAATTAAGTAACTTGTATAATTGGTAGTTTACTCAAGAAGAACCATTTTAAAAGCTGTTATAACTGTAGACCTTAATTTTTGAATAAATATGGAATTAATTCATTGGTTGAACCAAAATGGCTTATCTCTAATTGGGTACATCTACACTCATCTGTAAAATGAACATATGTTTTAATCTTTCTGCACAGGGCTGTTAATAATGCATGTAGCATGCTTAGAACTGTATCTGCTTGTTAGGATTCAATACTAGAAGGATGGTGCCTGGTTTCATGGATTCAGGATTGGATTTCAGTTGATTTCGAAAGAAGGTAGCTCTTAGTACTTATTTTTATTTTATTTAATTTTATTTTTTTTAGTACTTATTTTTAAAGTATTTATTTGGATGTGCCGTGTCTTAGTTGCTGCATACAAGATCTTCCGTCTTTGCTGTGGCACGCAGAATCTTTATTGGTGGCATGCGAGCTCTCAGCTGCAGCAGGTGGGGCCTAGTTTCCTCACCAGGGATTGAACCCTGGCCCCCTGCACTGGAAGTGTGGAGTCCTTAGCCACTGCACCACCAGGGAAGTTCCACTGCTAATACTTATTTCTGGAGGTTCTCACTTCTTCCTTTGTATCCTAATTTCAAACAGAGTAGTAGAAAGTAGAAAGAAAAACACAAATGGTATCAGTAACCTACTGGAATTTAAATGATACACTTTTCCTGAAGAGAACAATGGGGGAAAACGAATGTCTTTATGATAAAGAATTTAGAAGAAATAACAATTTGTCACATTCTTTTATGAAATGTGCCATAAAGTGATGGTCGTTCCCATAGCTTTTTCCAGCTTATTGAAGGTATTCAATGTTCTTCATATAAATACTTACTGATTTCCTTTTTAAATTGAAGTTTAGTTGACTTATGTTGTGTTAGTTTCAGGAGTACAGCAAAGTAATTTAGTTGCACATATACTAATTTCAGGGCTTCCCTGGTAGCTCATCTGGTAGAGAATCCACCTGCAGTGCAGGAGTCCCTGGTTTGATTCCTGGGTCGGGAAGATCCCCTGGAGAAGGGATCAGGTACCCATTCTGGTTCTCAGGTTTCCTTGGTGGCTCAAACAGGAAAGAACCCACTTGCAATGTAGGAGACCTGGGTTATATCCCTGTGTTGGGAAGATCCCTTGGAGGAAGGCATGGCAACCCACTCCAGTATTCTTGCCTGGAGAGTCTCCATGGACAGAGGAATCTGGCGGGCTACAGCTCATGGGGTTGCAAAGAGTTGACCATGACTGAACAGCTAAGCACAATACATACTAATTTCCATTTAAAGGGATGGTTGCTTCTATTTCAGATAAGAGTCCCACATCCCATTGCTCAGCCACTTTTGCCATAGAAATCCCAAGGCCTCAGTTTATGATCATTGTATGAGTTCCCATCCTGATCTTCATTTGTTTGTTCTCTGCTGTAATGCCTCATACAAATCCCTTTACTTAATATTTTTAAATGTTTATTTTAGTTGTTCTGACATCGGCAACTTCTCTTATAAGATGACCAGCATATAGTCTTTTGAAGTCAGGAGTCTAGTAAGGATAGAATTTTAAACAGAAGTTGTTTTGATAGTAAGATCACACTTGATGATATCAGTAACTGATTATCCTGCTCACATTTATTAAATAGCATTTAGCAAAATGAAGAAAATAGGGTTAATATTTACTCACTAAATCATTGAATTAAATATTAATCAGTAAATCAGTATACAGTATGAGAACTAGGGAGGAGCTTTGGGGTCACCAGAGTTAGCATCTCATTCTAATACCTGGGAAAGATGCACATGAGTTTGAAGCAGATGTAGGTTTGAGCCTGACTCCTGATTTCATGCATTTTGCCATTCAAAGTGTAGCCCCTTCCTTTTAACACCTCCACAGAGGAAAAGGATGGCAGTATTTCCAGAATTGAGTCAAATAAGATACAGAGTGTTTAACCTGGAATGCATTTTTAAATGGTAAATTAAATGAATGTGGTCTAGTTCCAGTCCTGTAGGAAGTAAATTCTTCAGCCAATGGGCCATTGCACTGTTATCCAGGGCACCCCACATTAAAGCAGGTATTTCCCTGTCTCCTGAAAGCAGGCTTGTTAAGGAAATACACTAACTTGGGAGGGAACACACATTGTCACAGATGCATTGGGGTGATTTCCACCACTCCACAAGGAAGACTTGGACTGTGTTTTATAAATAATAATTATAAATTCACTGTGAAGATTGTTTAAGATCATTAATAATAATATAATTTAATATAAGAGTTTGTTACCTTGATGCTGAAGAGCAATCTTCAATTACAGTGCTGGTGCATATTATGGAAACTGAGTACTTGAATGCCCTGGATACCCTGGATAATAAGTCATTTTCTTGACTTTCTCTCAGATCCTGTGTCAATCCAGTAGCCTGTCATGTTACCTCTGCCTTTGCTGGAACTGAATGCGTTTTCCCCCATCCCCTTAAACATATGTTTTGAAACCCTAGCTCCCAGAAATGGTGGTATTAGGAGATGGGTCCTTAAGGAGGTATAAGGTCATAAGGGTGTGGCTCTCATGAACAAGATTAGTGCCCTTTTAAAGGAGACCCCAGAGAACTTCCTGGTCCCTTCCAACAAGTGCAGACACACTTAGAAGATGAAAATCTATAAACCAGCCCTCGCCCAACCAGGCGGGCAACCTGATCTCAGACTTCCAGCCTCTAGGAATGTGAGAAAGTCATTCATCGGGCAGCTGCCCAGTCTGTGTCATCTTGTTATGGCAGCAGTGGGTTTAGAAAACATTCTTTATCCAGCACTTCTATGACCACACATGGAAGCCAACATTATGGCTTCCCCTGGGTCACGGCAGTGGCCTCCCAGCCTTCTCCCTTCTTCTCCTGTGTGCCCACCAGCTCTCTGGGGGTGACCAGCAAGGCCCTTTGACTATTGAAACCAGATCACAGAGCACCTTCACTCAGAACCCTTCCCTGGCTCTCTGTGTCCTTTGGAGGAAAAGCCGGAGTCATCACCTTGCCCTGCAAGGTCTTCCGGGGCCTGTTCTCCTGCCCTGCCATCTGCCTCCTATCTTCATTCCAGCAACACTGATCCGTGGCTCTTCCTTTCTGGTTTGCCAAGCGGGCTCCTCGGAGGTTTCACCTGGACCCCTTTCCCCAGCAGAGATGGGCCTCTCCCCTTGACTTTCATCACACTTCTGTCACCTGTCACTTCATCAGCCACACCTTTCCAACCGTGCAATAAATAGAAACAGCCTGTATCCCTGCGCTCAACAGAATTGTTTTGTATTTAGTCATTTGCTCATTATCTAACCCACCCCCCATCATTAGAATTTAAACTTCAGTGCAAGGGTCTTATTTTTCCTAGGGATTAAATTGCTTGAAATCAGTACTCCACCTATATTGGTTGGTTGAGTGAAGAAATGTATTACTGGATGGGAATAATAAAGTTGGGGAGTTATCTGTTCTTAGATATGAACATCGAGTTGCTCTAAATATGCTGCTAGCTTACAATAATTTAACTTTCATGTTAGTGACTTTCAAAACTGTGTACATTTTATATATAAGAAGATCTGTACTCAATAATAGGAAGAAACTTAAGCATGTAACTTTTTTTTTGTTTTTTTTTTTAGTTTATTTGTCATTGAAGCATCATCTTTGCAGAGTTCTCTTTTTGGAGATACTGTTTCCTTTGTGACTACAGTTTTACTGTTATTCCAGTTTATGAAACCAGAGGATAGATCAGTAATAAACAATCACATACAGAAGTTCCAGGCAGACAAAGCTTGTTGTGGTTTATTACCCGTCTGCAGCCCACACTCACCTCGTTTTGCTAATGTCGGGTGGCTCCCCAGTGCTGCCTGGGCCCTAGGAGGCCTGTGCTGAGAGTTCCAGCAGCTGCAGCCCTGCCGCCGTTGGCCACCTTCCTCTGGCTGTGTACCCAGCCATGCTCAGGCCCAGGGGTGCAGAGGCCTTGGCATCAAGCGACGTTGTAATCACAGCAGCGAGTGCAGCCTGATAACCCCATGTGATCGCAGGGCCGGGAGCTCGCCAGGAACCCCAGCTCTGGCAAGAACTGAGCCTGTCTCTCTTCTCTCCTCTTCCCTGGATGGTTTCCTTCCCACTTCGTAAGAAACTCTGTTCAAACAGAGCCTATTCCTAAGACACAGTCCCTTGTCTGAGCTTCACTTTTATTTCTAAATGAAGCATGCTTTCTCCTCCTGACTCTCAGACATGCAAGGCCTGCTGAGCTGAGTAGAATGCCAAATGCTAGTCCTGTGTCCTGCCGTTTAGACACTCCATGCTGGTATGAGTTTTTCCTGCAAATCATTCCAGCAAGCGTGGTGTTGAATGTGGGACGAGGCCTCATGTACTCTTTTCCCTCTTGCTTCCAGAATAGAAGCACCTGAGCCATCCTGCCGGCCCGGTGTCTGGTCCCCATATTTCGGTGTAGAGGCCATGGTCTGTTCACTGGCATTGACCCCGTCCTGCTCAGCCATACTCTGGCCAAAAGCACATTTCCTTCTCTCTGCTTCGATCTTGGGACCGTTCCCAGCATTGCTGCTCCAGCCACATTTGGCTGTCCTGACACAGCAATTAAAACTCGAGAGCTTTACCACCATCAAATTTCACCTGCCAATGTTTGAAGAATGGGGTGTACTTTAGCAGCATGACTTGATTCCCAAATTCAGAAGTCACAGACCACTGACATGAGGGAGCCAATATGTTTTATGAGTTCTAGAGAAAACAAAGTAGAGATAGCTATTAAAAGAATTAAAAGAAAAAAAAAATAAAGCCAAATGTATTGGTAGAAAATTGCATGATTTGATTTTGCCATTTTTCATTTTGCTTCCCGATGCCTCTATTGATGGGATGATTATCTTGTTTGTGATTCTTTTCTGCTGCTTGCTGTTTAGTCCCAATTTAACTTTTCAGTCTTCCTGGTAGATTAGGTAACCTCATGTAGGGAATAAGTTTAAGATGAATGATCATGGTCAGGGCCCTGCTGGGGGCCCTTACAGGCATGTTCTGTATTCAAAGGGCGTCCTCCAGTCTCCAGCTTACATGATTCGGTATATAGGACGCAAACTATAAACCTGTGTTTGGTTTGTTTACAGACACATGAATGACAGAGCCTGAACTTCTCGCTGAAGTCTGAATTTCTCTTCCATGAACTCCTGACCTAGTATAGACCACCCCCTTTTGGTCACAGATTTGTCTTTGCAACGAGACAGACTTAGTCACGCAAAGACGGCCTGCCATAAGGAGCAGATTGTAGCTGCTGACGCTCATGGCTGCGAGCAGCTGTCAGAGATTCACACGCTCACCTTGATCCAGTTTCCCTGGTATTTGTAAGGGCATTGGGCAGAGCTGGCCAGAGGATCCTAGTGTTGGTCACAGAATTCAGTGTGGGTTCCCTAATTAAAGAGAGCTAATCCTGTTTTTTGTTTGTTTATTTTGTTTTGTTTTTTAAGTAAGCTCTGTTGGGCTAGCATTATGATCTGGGATCATTTTCCTCTTTGCAAAGTTAACATGGCTACAATTATTGCCTTAAATTTAAAGCACATTTAGAAGGGCTCTCATCTTTTTTGTATGATCCCAATGGTGTGACAATCATTGCAGTCTTTTAAAAAACTGTATGTGTCTGTTAAGGTCATTAAGATCCGAGTCAGCTTGGCAGGAGGCAGGCAGCACTTTTGGTGACCAGCCACTGACCATGTGAGGGTGGTTGCTTAAGTGTTGTGGACAGCACGGCGGGAGAAGCTTCCTCATTCCTGGCACAGATCCTCAAGGACACTCTGCGTACCTGGCAAATAGCCTGGCATGTGCGTTCATGACCATGAGCCCCAGACAGTCCGAGGCAACAATATATCTTGGATTACCTTTTGCTATAAAGAAGGTGAAAGGTGCTGGGAGGGGTAAATTTGGAGTTTAACACACACACACACACATACACACACACTACTGCATATAAAATAACCAGGAAGAACTGCCTATATAGCCCAGGGAACTTTATTCAGTATCCTAAGATAAATCATAATGGAAGAGAATATACACACATGTAGCTGAATCACTTTGTTATATAGCAGAACTTAATACAACATTGTAAGTCAACCATACTTCAATAAAAAAAAAAAAAACACAAGGTTTAAGGAAAAGAGACACTGTTTACTTTTCTGATTATGGAAGGACTTTGACATCTATTTACAACTCTAAAATGAAATTTGAAATATATAAAGAAACAATAAAAAATTATTTCTATATCTATGATCCACAGTGTCAACAAATTGATATATATACCCTTCTAGTTTCTAAGAAATATATGTGGATTATGAAATATGCCAACTTTGTAAATTATTTAGAAACATAGATGGAAATCTACCTTAGTAAGTATTCATTTAAGAAATTCAATCACATTCAAAAGTCCAACAAATAATAGTAAGAATTGAAAATCACTCTCCTACAAAATATCTAAAATATGAGTTGTTCTCTCAAACACTGATGGTTATTTTGTTTCATTCCATCAGGGGTAACCATAATCATCCTTAGTTTTCTTTTTGTAGAAGAATCTGCCTGATTAGCATGCTACCAACATTTAGGAACTAAAAATCATATTTGATGGGACAGAAAACTCACATCATTTGAGGTAGTTTTGACCTGAGATGATTTTTACTTTTTTTTTCGCATTTTGCACTATTTTGAAAAAATAAAAGGAGTTGTGGGCTCATTTAACAGTTTTGTTAATTTATGTATATTTATGTATATTTCAAATGGAAAATGCCTTTGTGCATAAAGTTTAGATATGCATTAAAAAAAAGTTGATAAATTGGAATTTTAAAAACAAAGTAGAATCAAATACAGAAAGGTTAGTAAATGTAAAAATATATATATATATATATATGCAAACTCCATAGTAGACTATGATTCAATAGAGAATTTCCCTCTATTGCACAATGTGTAAGTCAGTATTTTTAAGCAAGTGATTAGAATTGATACCTAAATTCATAAATGCAATTAGAATTTTTACTTTCTTTAATTAATGAAGGTAGCAATGTCTCCATTAAAAAAACATGTATCCTGTCACAGGTAAATTGTCATTCTTTTATCCGTTACTTAGGATTGTATTTTAGTTGATACTGTAGAATTTCAGTTGCAGAATCAACAATATTTAATTACTCAAAGGTAAATTAGATGATATTCAAACAACTTGAATCACATGGCTTTGCCCTTTCTTCCATCAGTATCATTTTCATAGCAGTACGATCGAAAGATGATCCTTCCTGCTTTCCATCAGTACAGGATAAAATTAACTTGCCTTTTTACCAGAATGGTGATTATAGAGAATCATTTAGAAAATGCTTATTATAGATTTTTCTGTAGCAGCTTATGACTTCCTTGTGTATTATAACAGCGATAAAGATGTTAAGTAATTAAAAGATTTCAAGTCAAGAAATGTTTGCCATTTGCTCTAGCATGAAAAAAAAAAAAAGAGAAAAACAGTCATTCTCCAGTCCATGCGCTTGCAAGGTCACTGAGTCGTGTCTAACTCTGTAGCCTACCAGGCTTCTCTGTCCATGGGGTTTCTCAGGCAAGAAGGCTAGAGTGAGCTGTCATTTCCATCTCCAGGGGCTCTTTCTGACCCAGGGATTGAACCTGTGTCTCCTGCTTGGCAGGTGGATTCTTTACCACTGAGCCACTGGGAAGCCCTCACTTTCCTATGGGCAAAGTTAATGGGGCAAATGTGCATTTTCCACCCACAGAATGCTCAGTGAGTCCTCATGTAATAAGTAGAGATGGTCATCTTCTTATAGGGAGGAGTGTGTAGAAATTATTGTGAACTCCCCCACTTTGAGTAATCCATGCATGATGAGTGCTGGTAGAAGAGGACTGAATGATGTGATTAATACTCCATCCTAGCAGCTGTATGGCCATAAAATGCCATCAAGTGTCTTGACACTTTTTTTCTCCTGTGACTTCACATCTATCTGAACAATTAACCAGGCTTAGGACAAAGTGAGTTGATACTTGAGAAGATGCTTCAGAGACTGAGAAGGACTCCACAGTTGGCAGTGAGAAAGTCTCAGGAAGAAGACACAACTGAATCTCACTGGTAGATCTCCACTTCAGTCTAGCTCCCAGAGACTGTGGTTTCCATTAACTTCAGTGTGTATGATGGAGGGAGAGTCCAGAGTTGCAACCATCTTTTGCATCCAAGAAGTAACTTAACTAAGGGAAGCAGTCCATTCTTCTGAACGAGACAAGGTCCAGCCTATGAGAGCTTCAAATTGGTGGAATGCCTTGGGAGTGTCCCCAGACTTTTCCTTTTGATGATTCTCTTCTCTGCATATTATCCTCATGCTTTCTGTCTGATTAGGAGGGAAAGGTCCATCCCTGGGACACATTTACATGTTGCCTTTTTTCCTGAGTAAGATAATCCCTCACAAATCAGAAGGTGTGGTGATCAGAGAATGTTTTGCTTAAAAGTGAGAGTATCTTCTATCAGGCATAGAAACTGATCAGTATTGAGAGATTTTTAAAGTTTGAGGCTACTAACAATTTATCTTTATTCATGAATTTCCTTAAGAGCAGATTAAGTCTGTACTTTACATCTTTCTGTGAGTAGAAAAGAATGCCATCGTCTTATTTTTGTGAAATGGTTTTGTCAGCTTCTCCTTTAGTTTATGGTAATGCATGATATTTAATTTGATAAATAGAATTTGTTGAATTTGAACCATAGAATTGGTTTCTTCAGGATAGAGAATATGTTAGGAAATGGTAATAATGCATTATGTTTACATATGGCATACCTACTTTTTACAGTATACAAGGATATAGTATAAATACTATAGTATATAGTATGCTTTTTATACAGTTGTCTTTTATTTGTTAATTTGGAAAAGACGATCATCATCTACTGAATTTACTTTTGAAATAAGGAACACAACCACCGATAACTATGCCAGCATCTTGATGTTGATGACTGTAGATTTGGAGTTCACCTTTTTTCCAGCAGCTATAACTAACTCCACTTCTATACTTGTTGTCACATGCTCTATATAGAGCTGCCAAGGTAATCTTGGAGGTAACATCCAGCTGGCAGAAGGGAGGAGAGAGAGGGTAGGGTATCACATGAAAGGTGTTTATAGGCTCCACACAGAAGAGGTTTGTATCACTTTCTGGTTACATCAAGAAACCCATGGAAATTTCTCTGGTTGTAACTTTAGTTCTCTCTCCAGTAAAGATAATTTACATACCTAGGTGGGTTGTCATGATAAATACTGTATGAAGAGGTACTCGGTATGATGGTTATTGTGTCTGCCAAATTCTCATGGCTCATTTTTAGCATCTGCAGAAACAAGACCTGGTCAGTCTTTTTTCTGACCAGCAATGGTGTGGGCCATGCTGCTGTTTAAATATTTAAGTGTCATTCTCTAAAGTCACCAAATACTTAAAATAGGTAAAAGGAATACACGGAAGTATGGTGGAGAAGTTTGTGTTTATTAACCTACTTTCTCAATGAGTTTTTTTTTAAATTTCATATTTTTATTACCTTGTAAACTGACTTAATGTAAAATGATCAGTGGTCTGTAGAACTTGGTCATTCCACTCAAACTTGACTTCCTACCATTTCCTCTGTCAATGATGTGGCATCTATTCCAACTTAAAAATACTGGATTTTTTGTTTCTCTAGTATCACTCAGCCATTCTTTAAGTCTTTCTCTCATTCCTGATGAGTACACAGCAATGTGACCACATGATCCCCTGTAGTATGTAACATCTCTTCAAAAGAAGACACATAGAATTTCTCAACCTCATTCTTTTATATCTTAGTTATATTAGTTATTTTTTATTGATTTAAGTTATAACATCTCTCTGCAGATACAGTTTGTTGGTCTAACAACCACTTTAGTCTACAAGTATGTTCTTTTTTTAAACTAACCCCAACATTAGAGCTTGCATAGAATTAGGTCATTTTATACAGATGCTCTAGATTAAATATAGGGTTAATATATTTAAGAACCATTTTAGAATTTTTGTAGCAGGTTTATAACCTACTTGAAGGATTTAGTTGATTCAAAATTTGGTTTACCTACAGCAGAAATTGTTGCTTATTTTATGGTCTTCATTGAACCTAGAAAAAAATAAGTCATTTCATTCTATACAAAATAAAGCTATTCCTTGTTTGATAAGCTTAGACAAGTAAAACCCTTCCTATTTAAAATTCACCCCACTTCTGTGATTAAAAATAATATTCTAGATAGAGTTCTGTTGCTTCAGTTAATACAAGATATGTATCACCTCTCTCCCACCCAGTTGAATGCTTGCTGTCAACATGTGGATATCTTTCAGACAAAATCAGGTGGCTGGATACTAACACACATATATATGGAATTTAGAAAGATGGTAATGATAACCCTATATGCAAAACAGAAAAAGAGACACAGATGTACAGAACAGACTTTTGGACTCTGTGGGAGAAGGCGAGGGTGGGATGTTTTGAGAGAACAGCATCGAAACATGTATATTATCTATGGTGAAACAGATCACCAGCCCAGGTTGGATGCATGAGACAAGTGCTCCGGCCTGGTGCACTGGGAAGACCCAGAGGAATCGGGTGGAGAGGGAGGTGGGAGAGGGGATCAGGATGGGGAATACATGTAACTCCATGGCTGATTCATGTCAATGTATGACAAAACCCGCTACAATATTCTAAAGTAATTAGCCTCCAACTAATAAAAATAAATGAAAAAAAAATCAGGTGGCTGTAATCTTAGACTTGACATCTATTGAGATAGTTTAACATGGAAAGAAGCAAATTTAAAGTGAGTCTTTTATATTCTTTAACAACTTTAATGTTTCCCTTCAACTGTGTTGGCAGATAAATTGTGACTGGCACTCACATTGTGCAGCTAAGGTTGCACATGGTGTCTGTGGTCATGAATCGCCTGCCGTCGTTAACAAAACAACTCAAGGTCCCTAAGCCCCTGCTGATTCTGATGACCCCTGTGACATCACAGAGTTGCACGCATATGTTAAAGCTGACAACCAAGTGCTGTATCCTGAACCCCCGAACTTCGTTCAGATGTTTATTGTGCCAGGCACTCAGGATGACCGTTTTCCCTGGTATCCATGGGGGATTGGTTCCAGGACCCGTGCTGAGAATACCAAAATCCGAGAATGCTTAAATACCTTGCACATGATGGTGCTGTCCAGTCAGCCCTCTGTATCCACAGATAAGGAACCTGAAGATACCAAGGGCCAACTCTGATTAAAACTGAAGTAAAAAATACACCTCCTGACTGTGTTTGAGCTGGATGTGTGTAGCATTGAAAGCTCTCAGGTGTTTAAATAGTAATCCCTAAAACTAGGATGATCCCACTCTGCACAGATTGTACTTATCTAATGTGATTGGGGTTGGAGGGGTAATGTAACACAGAGAGATTTGGGGGGACATTTTTCCTAGTTTGTTTTATGTCCTATTAAGTTATTGTAAGTTATTGTATATAGAGAGATTTGATAAACAATCTATGGCATAGTTTTTATATCTGTGTGCGTGCATGCATGCTCAGTCGTGTCTGACTCTTTGCAACTCCATAGACTGTACCCTGCCAGGCTCCTCTGTCCATGGAATTTCCCAGGCAAGAATATTGGAGTGAGTTGCCATTTCCTACTTCAAGGGCTCTCATCGATCCAGGGTTCAAGTTTGTGTCTCTTGTATTGACAGGTGGATTCTTAGCCACTGTGCCACCTGAGAAGCCCATTTCTATATATATTCAACTTTATTTAAAAATAAATTAATTGTATCTTTAAAAATGATTGTATAGGACACTAATGATTGTCATAAAGGCACTGGTAATTTTAATAGATATTCTATTCTCTAGATATTATGTTTCATCTGTCTCTCTCTTGCCATACCATAAGCTTCTGTAAAGTCAGGGACATGCAAGCCCATCTTTCTGGCAAAGAATATGATGATTGGCCTGGAGGAGCCATCTAATAATTTTTCGACAGAAATAGAAGAAAAGGCAAAAATCCCAGAAATCTCAGGTGATTATATTGTGATAGTCCCCAGAAGTTAATGAAACTAGTCTTTAGCAAAATGTATGTTCTGTGATTTAAGATGCATAAGGTATAGAAAATACATTAATTTTTATCCAAATTTTACTTTTAATAACTTTTTTCACTTCTTTTGAAAAAAAAATATTCTACTTCAAATAGAATTGACAGGTATGAACTCAGAAAACTCTCAAGTGTATTTCTTAGATAAAATAATGTAATTTACATAAACCAGTTAGACAAATTGGTTTGCATCAGGACAGAAGATGAACCAGCATATTGGGTCTGAGTGTGTAACCTTTGTGGGTCAGGACCACACTCTTCAAACTGCTTTAGGTCTGTGAAATAGGGGGACCATCTGTCTGTGTTTGTGAGGGTCATGTTAAGGGTCTAATAAGATGATAGAAGCACACTGAATGTTGGGATGCATGTACTTATCAAATTAGGAGGCAAATGTCATGGAAATACTGTATCACCAGTATTGCTAGGAATCATGCAACTTATCAGGTCATTTGGTCAGTTAACATAGTGTCTTCATATAATATGTTGACTCAGGAAAAGAAACTATTCGCAGTGTCTTCCAGATTCTAGAAATAAGTATTTTACTCTGTGTCTGTGATTGCTTATTTCTTTCACAGTGAGACTTTCTCGAAAGTACAGTTGAACACAGTCTTGAAACAGCAGAGGTTGCTATTACAGAGAAAAAATAGCAATAATAATTACCGAGAGGTAACAAAGAGGATGCTGTATTGACTCAGGAAGAAAGTATTGATTTCAGACAGTTAATTCTTAAGTACTATACACTTTTGAGTTAGGTATACATTTGAAGAAAACAACTACTGTAAAGGAACTGTGTTTTATGGGAGGTCCCAATGATTTTAAATATTAGAATCCTACAATGTACATGATCTATGTTCTGGCCAAGAGCTCAGGGCTTGTTTACAGATGAACAGAAAACTCTCTTCAGGATTATCTAGAACTCATTTTTTCAGTAAGTCTCCCTGAGATCTTTCCTTTGGGAATCTTTTCTAAGTTCAGTTTGACAACTGGGTTAAATATCCTTCCCATAATTATTGGTACAGTGTTTTGTGATTTCCCTCTTTATGTATCCATCTCTTCCAACAAAACATAAATTTCTTAATGCTTGAGACTGTACCTTATTCCGCATTTACTCTATGGCTAGTCTCATATGTTTAGAACCTGTAACTCTATGCATGATTTCGGTTGTAGTGGTGCAGAGAGAAATTCTCCTTAGGTGGAGCATATTCAGTTCATGAAAAGCAGAGTGAGGGGAGATGACATGTCAGATGGTGGATTTGGTCATGAGGGGAAGTGGGGTGTCTGAATTTGAGACAGGGAGGTGGTAACCGTGACAATGATGAACAGATCTGGAGTGCGTGGCAGAGGGCAAGATCCTCCTCAATGTGAGCAGATCAAAGGAAGAAATGCAAGCCTGTGCAGACACTTCACTGTCCAGGAAGGAAACTGAGGCCCTGGGAGAGAGAAATGATGCTGAAAACAAGACGCTAATGGCATCTGGATGGGTATTTCCACGTGAAGTACAACATTTAGGAAGCAACATGGAGAAGGTACACCTGCTGCACTTTCTGAAGATGCCTAGGTGGCTGTCGGAGGGAACAAACATACCCTATCTACTATTGGAGAGGGCAACAAAGCGGGTCATGGGTCAGAGCAGACCTGCCAAGGCTTCCCTCGATCTCAGAGGATCACAAGGACTTAATGGATGAATGGCGGGGGATGGGGGTGTTGGGTAGGTGGGAAAAAACAAAAACCATTAAATGCCTGAAGAAAGAAATGGAAAAAAAAAAAAATGGAGAGATCTTTATGTCGTATGCACCCTTTGCATAGTCTTCCCTCTCCCTTGCTCACATTTTGTCTTCTGTCTCAGAATTACAGAGTGATAACCAACTCAAGCCCATCTGAGATCTGTTCTTATACACCTACGTTCTGGCATGCCTTGGCAATCAATTAATTATACTTTTCCTGCAGCAAACTAAATGAGGGTTGTCAGAATTCCTCAGGATTTTTAAATGCCAATGCTGTTAAAATTGTAAAAAATGCCACGTCTGTGTTTACTGTTGCAAGCTTTGTTAATTGGTTGTAAAGATGAATCATAGTACATCGCAGATACCAAGATTTATTGACTGTATCTCATTTCTTTGGCATGTAATATCAAAAAAAAGCCAATCATTGAATTGTAATATGTAATCTCAGCATTCAAACTGCTACATATACTGAAATCATTTACATTTTTTCAAATAACCTATTCTACTCAGTATAATAAATAGTTACTGAAAAATGCACTAGACACTTACCTACTGTGATGAGGCTATAATCATAAATAAGGTGATACATCTGGCTCAGGAAACTTAGAGTCTAAGGAGGAAAGGTATCCAAGTAAATAGACATCGACTGAACTGAAAGGTTTCACATGGAGTTCTGATGACAGTGTGTTGTGGGCAGTGGGGTAAAATAGGTTTGGAGGTTGGACACTTTCCAATATGTATGTGTTTGTCTATTGCATTGTTCCTCTAAAAACACATCTTGAAGTCCTAACCCCTAGACCCATTAATGTAATTTGAAAATAGTTAAATAAATGAAATATAGTTGATTTGCAATGCTGTGTTAATTATTATCATACTGAAAAGTGATTCAATTATATATATATAATATATATATTATATACAGATACACACACATATTCTTTTTTATTTTATTTTAATAAATAATATATAATATTTTATATATAATATAATATATAATAATTTATATATAATAAATATTTTTATATTATATATAAATATAAAAATATTTATTTTATTTTTATTTTATTTTATTTTCCACTGTGGTTTATCTCAGGACATTGAATACAGTTCTATATGCACTACAGTAGGACCTTGCTGTTTATCCGTCCTCTGTATAAAAGCTTACATCTGCTATCCCACCCTCCCATGCCATCCCTCCCCCAAACCCCCCCTCTTAGTAGCCACCAGTGTGTTCTGTGTCCCTGGTTCTGTTTCATAGATGGATTCATTTGTGTCTTGCTGTAGATTACACATGGAAGTGGTATTATATATTTGTTCTCTGGGTTCACTTAGTATGATCATCTCTAGCTGCATCCGTGTCAGTCCAAATGGCATCACGTCGTTCTCTTTATGACTGTGAGTACGTGTCTATGGTACAGATGTGCCACATCTTTACCCACTCATCTGTTGATGGGCATTCAGGTTGTGTCCAATGGTCTTGGCTGTTGTGAATAGTGATGCTGTGAACACTGGGGTGCATGCACCTCTTCAAATTACAGTTTTGTCTAGCTATATGCTCAGGAGTGGGATTGCTGGACCTTAAGGCAATTCTTCTTGTAGTTTGGAAATAGGTCTTCACAGATATAATTAATTTAAAATGAGGTCATTAGAGAGGGTCCAATTCCAATAGGACTTATCAAAAGGGGGGACTTTGATGCATGGACAGACAGACACAGAGGAAAATACGATTGAAGCGATGAAGTCCACAGGCCCCCAAACATCAGAAACTGGGCAAAACACTAGAAGCTAGAAGAGGTGAATCTCAGCCGTCAGAGGAGCATGGTCCCTCTGTCGCCTTGTGGCTGGACTAGTAGCCTCTGGGACTGTGAGACTGTGCGTTTGTTTTCAGCCACTCATTCCGTGGTACTTTGTTATGGCAGGTCTCAAAAACAAGCATATTTCCTATAAACTTTTCGAGAAAGTTACTTAACATCTTGCATCTTGCACGCATGCTCAGCAGTGTCCACCTCTTTCTTTCCTGCTAAAAGGAAGTGCTGTTATACAGAAACAAGCTGCTATTGGTAAAATAAGGCATCCTGCCTGTGAGATGACTAGTTCTTAATAAGTGGAAGTTGTTACTGTGATATTTTTAAAATACGATCTTTTCAGAGCTTTAAGAATCCTGATTTGAAAAAAAAAAGAAAATCATTTAAATGTTTTTGCCCTTTTCTGTTTTCATTATGAAGTGTGATTATATATCAACTTTCAGTGCTGCAAATAGTCACTTTATAAGCTATTTACAATTGAAAATTAATCCAGGACTCTAAAAGCATTCTCTTTTATTTTGCAATTCCATTAAACAGCCTTTCTCCTCTGCTTAAGGGTATTTCTATTGAGATGAAACAGTATGCCAAAAATGCATAATTAGCACCAAAATTATTACACTAATTTTTTAAATCATGGCAATAACAAAGCTGTAGCCATGCTACAGCAGTATTTAATTTGCTGTGTACATGCTAAGGGGGGGGGGTTAAATGGGAAAATCATATTAATGCTCATGTTTCTAGAGAAATTCCATTAACCTTGCTTTTCAGCCTTAGAAGTTGAGCAGTTTCCTTGTGCCTATTTGCATTCATTTGCAAACCTTCTCCCAGTGCCATGAATTCTGATCACCCTCTATTCCCCTTAAAAACACAATGAGATTAGCACTGGTGTGGATGAATGAAGACATCTAAGATGTTAAAGATAGCAAGGATTTCTTAAAATCCTTCCAGCATATAGACAGAAAAGAATTTTCTGAGTGTCTATGCATTTCACATTTATGAAAACCTTAGAGGACTCACATTCATAGAACTACTCACACATGTAAATGTTGATTCGGAATTTCTCAATGAATTCTAATGTAGAATTTAGGAGTAAATTAAAATATTCATATACAAAAGGTAAAAGAAACATTTCAATATTATAGTGGATTCATTATTAGAGAATGAAATATATCAGATTATAGAAAAATCATTAATTTATACAAAAATTATTTATATTGAAAAATTAAAAAGTTGTATATAAAATTTAGCATTTATTTCCAACTTTTATAAACAAATAGGATACTTTAAAAAAATACCATTTTAATGGGCCACTTACAAAACATTCCAATTCTAGAATGTTGCTTTTAGTCATATAATATTCTCCTGGAAATGTGAATTAATGCAGCCAGTAAGAAAATAAGAGGTAGATATTTAGAAAAACAGTTCTCATTGGGAGCTAGAAATTATCATGGCAGAAGTGTTTTCACATTGTTTTCCAATTTTGAGGTAATTGACATACAGGACTGTACAGGTTTAAGGTACACAGCATGATGATCTGAGTACAGGAGAAGGTACCCAAGGAAATTGGCAAATGCTAGAAGTCAGGGATTCCCCTCGACTGCAAGAAGGGCCGACCGTCATCCTACCACCACTCCCCAGTGCCTGCATGTCTGTAGGTGCCTGAGACCCAGTAGTCTGTAACACAGTCTCTCCTCTCCATACTGGCCACGCCGCTTCGCCTGGAGCCTGTTCGCTGGTAGGATCGTTACCTTCTACCCAGACCTGCCCAGCGTCTGCCTTTTCCGAGGGCCCGCCGAGTCCCCTTAGAGCAACCTCCATTCTCCCCCTCCCCCAGTTACTGTTCCTCCTAAGCGCGGTCACAGAGTCTTTCAGATGGTCTGCTGCACCCGCTCATTGCTGAGAGTCCTCCCCTAGGTACTCACAGGCACATCCTGTCTCATCACTTGACTGCCCTCAACCTCAGCTGCTGGTAACCTTTCCTAGAATATCTAGGAAGCCTAGACAAGAAGTCCACCCTAATCTGACGCCAGCCATATTCCTATATCACCTGCTGCTGAAGCAGGGGGGTTGAGGGGTGGCAGGCAGATCTGCCATCAGGAGCCTTGGAAGGCTCTTCTGGACCAACAACACCCCCCCACACCGCCCCTGCCAAGATGCTGTCTTTGACTCCCACCTTCCCTTAAACTGTTCCGGAAAACCCACACCTCCCCAGACCTCCCCTGAAACCTCAGCAGCTTGGTAGCATCCCTGAAGCTTTTGCTTATGTTTGCTGTGCTCTTTCCCTCCATCCTTTCTACACTGGGATAGTCTGATCCACAAGTCAAGGCCTGGTTCAACTTGATTCTCAGTGAATTTGTCTTGATTGGACTGGGGGAGAATTAGTGCTGCTGCTTCTGTATTCTTACTCAACTTTCTGCTTTGCATTTGGCTTTTCTTCTGGTGACTGTGAGCTTCTTTACATTAGGAGAGCATTGCTTGTTTCTTCTTCTTTACTCAGTCATTTGGTCAGAACCTAGCACTGTGTTACAAAGAATGAATACTATATAGATTGTCAAGAAAGGCCTGTCAAGAAAACCTTGATGGGATAATTCCAAGCTGAGGACAGAATCCCAAATCCTGGGAACTTATGTTGGAGACAAGAAGATTGACTTCTGGAAAGTGTATTATTGGCAGCAGAGAAGGAGGCACAGACTGTCAGGCGTGAGGATTCAAACAAGACAGCCACCCAAGCCATCGGAGGGCAGAGTCTCCAGCTCCGCAGAGCTCAGTGAGGCCTGAAAACGTCACTAACAGGGTCGACGCCCAAGTAGACAGAACAAAAGTCACAGAGGCAAGTAAATAGCAGAAAATACTCAGCTACCCTGAGATTTGCATTTTCCTAAGATTTCATAAGGCAATCCCAAAGAATGTTCAAACTACCGCACAATTGCACTCATCTCACACACTAGTAAGGTAATACTCAAAATTCTCCAAGCCAGGCTTCAGCAATATGTGAAGCGAGAACTTCCAGATGTTCAAGCTGGTTTTGGAAAAGGCAGAGGAACCAGAGATCAAATTGCCAATATCAGCTGGATCATCGAAAAAGCAAGAGAGTTCCAGAAAACCATTTATTTCTGCTTTATTAAATATGCCAAAACCTTTGACTGTGTGGATCACAATAAACTGTGGAAAATTCTGAAGGAGATGGGAATACCAGACCACCTGACCTGACTCTTGAGAAACCTGTATGCAGGTCAGGAAGCAACAGTTAGAACTGGACATGGGACAACAGACTGGTTCCAAATAGGAAAAGGAGTACGTCAAGGCTGTATATTGTCACCCTGCTTATTTAACTTATATGCAGAGTACATCATGAGAAACGCTGGGCTGGAAGAAGCACAAACTGGAATTAAGATTGCTCGGAGAAATATCAATAATGTCAGATATGCAGATGACACTACCATTATGGCAGAGAGTGAAGAGAAACTGAAAAGCGTCTTGATGAAAGTGAAAGAGGAGAGTGAAAAAGTTGGCTTACAGCTCAACATTCAGAAAACTAAGATCATGGCATCAGGTCCCATCACTTCATGGGAAATAGATGGGGAAACAGTGTCAGACTTTATTTTTTTGGGCTCCAAAATCACTGCAGATGGTGACTGCAGCCAAGAAATTAAAAGACGCTTACTCCTTGGAAGGAAAGTTATGAGCAACCTAGACAGCATATTAAAAAGCAGAGACATTACTTTGCCAACAAAGGTCCGTCTGGTCAAGGCTATGGTTTTTCCAGTGGTCATGTATGGATGTGTGAGTTGAACTGTGCAGAAAGCTGAGCGCTGAAAACTTGATGCGTTTGAACTATAATGTTGGAGAAGACTCTTGAGAGTCCCTTGGACTACAAGGAGATTCAACCAGTCCATCCTGAAGGAGAAAAGTCCTGGGTGTTCATTGGAAGGACTGATGCTGAAGCTGAAACTCCAATACTTTGGCCACCTCATGCGAAGAGTTGACTCATTGGAAAAGACCCTGATGCTGGGAGGGATTGGGGGCAGGAGGAGAAGGGGACAACCGAGGATGCGATGGCAGGATGGCATCACTGACTTGATGGGCATGAGTTTGAGTGAACGCCGGGTGTTTGTGATGGACAGGGAGGCCTGGCGTGCTGCGATTCATGGGGTCACAAAGAGTTGGACACGACTGAGCGACTGAACTGAACTGAACTGACAGTTGTTTCTGTACAAGTCAGAAACAACTTAAAAAAAAAATCAGCAATCTATTTTGAAAATGCAAATAGATATTTATTTTCAATAAATGACAAATATTGTTAAATATTTATACAGTTTAACAGGATAGACAAAAGTTCTAGAAACTACACTAGGCATGTCATATTATAAAATATTTATTGCCATTCTATATACCAGAAGTAACATCAATTTTGAACTATAGTTCAGTAAAGTAAATGTAATAAGTATAAAGTATTTTCTGTATTTTAGTGTTGACTAAATATTCAGATATTAGAACTTAATATATTCTGTGGCTTTTTTTTTTTTTTTTTTAATTGAAATGAATTAGTCCGCTTCCCAGAACTTCTCTGCTGCTGTGGTCACTGTCTTCATCCAGGCTGCCATAACAAAGTACCAGGCCTGGGTGCTTATGAACAACAAACATAATTTCTCACAATACTGGAAGCTGAAAGTCAAGATCATGGGGCCAACACACTCCACGACTGGGCCACCTTTTTGCTATGTATCACATGGTGGAAAGAGCCAAGGTGGCCTCATTTATAAGATCACTAATCCCTTCTTGGGAGCATCACCCTCATGGCCTAACCACCTCCCAAAGGCCCCGCCTTCTTACACCTCCACCTTGGGGGCTAGGATCTCAGGGTACCAACTAGTAGAGGTCCAAGAACTCAATCTATAGCAACTGCCGTCTCTGCAGTTTCCAGGCTGAAGCCAGATGGCACCCTTGGTAGTAAATAGCATGGATTACTTATCTTGGCCTCATTTCCCCAAAAATGGCACAAATAATAACTGTGAGAAGAATTCACTTTCATGACAAAAAGAAAGTTGATGTTACTCTAAATATGAGTGCAGAAGTGTCGGTGATCATGCATTTCATAAACATATGCTCCCATTACAAATGTTTGTCCTTTTTTTTTTCCTTTTTCATACTTTGACTTAGACCAGAAAGCATCTTAAGCATTCACTTAGCCTAGGATCTTCCAATTCTAGATGGAGTATTCTGTGTTGGACTGAAGTTGATATTTAGACACCATCACAAGATGAGACCCGGTGCCAGTGAAGATCCTGTCATAGTCCGCAGTCTCAAAATTATTAGTATAGTGCATTCCAGAAACTCTTAAAATGTTGTTGTACATGTTTTTTTGGTGTCAAAGAGTATTATTTTTTCCCATGTTGGCAACTAAACTCTTCCAACTTTTTGCCATGAAAAGTTTAGACATCACATACTTATGATTGGAGCCATTACAAAGTTGCAGGAGTTATTTATGCCCCGTCTTTGCAGTGTGAACACACACGACTAGCAGTATTGTGCCATGAACACGTTTGTTATGCTGTGAGTAATGAACTAGCAAGCCTCATAAAGCCAAAATTAGTATACTAATATGCACCTCATAACCTGAGGGGAGAGTGGTGATTTTCTCCCCATTTTTCCTTCCCTAGGAGCTGATAAGCAGATAGTTCATTATCTTTAATTTAGCCCTTTAATTTTTAGTATTGGGAAAACGAAACTTTATTTCTCACTGCTGTTAGTTTTTTGGTTCAGAAAAGTTCAGAAGACTGAGATTATGGTTAATGTTTTAAGTTAAGTAGGAACAAGTATATAAGAATAATTTAGGTAACAGTCTTATTGCATAATTTATGCAGAGGGAGAAGTACATTTAAATTTAAATGTATTCATTTTCTAATAATAGGCAAATTTCTTTCTCTCAGATTTTCACAATAAGTCTGTAACATTTTCCTCTTGGCTGTGTCTTTTCTTCCTTTTTGAGAACAATGGCAAGTTCCAGCTTCTCTGTAAAATGTCGACATATAAATTTTATGACTTGTTTCTACTTCTGGAAAGAAAAATGCCATTGCAATCTTGATATGGATTACACTGAATTTATAGATGAATTTTTAGTATTGACATCTTAACAGTATTCTTCCAGTCTATAAACATTGAATACCTTTCTATTTATTTGTGTCTTCTCTGATTTCTTTCATTAAATTACTCTGGTAGTTTTCAGAGGAGAGACCTTTCACCTTCTTAGTTAAATCTGTTTGTAAACCCATTATTGTTTTTGATGCTATTGTAAATAGGTAAATTTATGTTTCTCATAAAATTTATTGTTAAAATGTAGAAGCACTACTGATTTTTGTATTTTAATTTTATACCCTGCAACTTTACTGAATTTACTGTTTAGATCTGATTATTGGTCAAGTGTTTTGGGCTTTCTATGTGTAAAATCATGTCATCTGTAAATAGAGACAATTGCACTTCTTCCTTTTCAATTCTGATACTTTTATTTTATTATCTTGCCTGACTTCTCTGCCTCAGACTTCTCGTAAGAGGTTGAATGAGTGGTGAGAGACACCCTTGTTGTTTTTGTTGTTGTTCAGCCACCCAGTTGTGTCCGACTCTTTGCAACCCCATGGACTGCAGCACGCCAGGCCTCTCTGTCCCTCATCATCTCCCGAAGTTTGCCCAAGTTCATGTCCATTGCATTGGTGATGCCATTCAGCCATCGCATCTTCTGATTCCCTCTTCTCCTTCTGCCCCCAATCTTTCCCAGCATCAGGGACTTTCCCATGAATCAGCTGTTCACATCAGATGACCAAAATACTGGAGTTTCAACTTCAGCATCAGCTCTTCCAATGAGTATTCAGGATTGATTTCCCTTAAGATTAACTGGTTTGATCCCCCTTGTGTTGCCCCTAATCTTAGAGGAAAATCTTTTCAATCTTTTATCATTGACTATGATATCAGCTGGTGAAGGACAGGAAAGCCTGGTGTGCTGTAGTTCATGGGGTCGCAAAGAGTCAGACATGATTGAACAGCGACGATGATATTAGCTATGGGCTTGGCATACATGGCCCTTATTGTGTTCAGATATGTTTCTTCTGCACCTAGTTGTGAAAAGCTTTTATCATGTAGGGATGTTGGGTTTTGTCAAATGCAATCTGCATCCCCATGTTAATAGCAGCATTATTTACAAGAGCCAAGGAATGTAAAGAACATATGTCCATTGATAGATGAATGGATAAAGAAACCTGTGGTATCTATAAACATATAGAATTATGTATTATTCAGCCATAAAAAATGAGGAAATCCATTTTCAACAACATGAGTGAACATTGAATGCACTGTGCTAAGTGAAATAAGTCAGACGGAGAAAAGTCATTACTGTATGATCTTATATTTGGAATCTGAAAACAAGACAAAAACAAACTCATAGGAAAGAAAAATCAGACTGTTGTTAGCAGAGGCTGAGGGTGTGTGTGTTGGGGGAAATTGGGAGAAGGCGGTCAAAACGTACAAACATCCAGTTAAAAGACAAATAGGATGTATGCAACTAGAGGCTTATATACAGCATGGTTCTAACTAATGCCACTGGATGATATATAGGAAAGTTGTTAACAGTAAATCCTGAGAGTTCTTGTCACAAGGAGAAAATGCTTTCCTTTTTATTGTACCGGTATGAGATGATGAGTGTGAGCTGAACCCACTGTGGTCATTATTTCACGATGTATGTAAGTTGCATCATTATGCTGTATGCCTTAAACATATAGAGCAGTGCACGTCAGTTATTTCTCACTAAAACTGGGGGGGGGGGCAGGGGTTATAGATTAATGATGGTATAAGGACAGCGTTTTCTGTTTCCGTTTTTACCCTAATATTGTATGATGTATTTTCATCCTACATAGGGTGTGTGTGTGTGTGTATGTGTGTGTGTGTTTAAGGGCAGGGGTAATTTTGTGAGGTCCTTTTCATCTGTCTCCACAGTCCTGGCCTCAGTGGAAACACAAGCAACCTCCTCTGCAGAAAGAAACTAACATCAGAAGTGCATCCTTTTCTCTAACAAAAGAGTTAGCCAATGAATTCCCTCTGCGTTTCATTCAAAATGGTGATCTGACATGTGCTTCTTCTTCTTTTTTTTTTTTTGATAATATTAGCATTTAATGGGGTCCTAAAAATTATTCTCCCCCTTCTGAGGGCCATTTATTGGTTATCAACATAGACAGTATGTTTCATCTCCAGCTACTTTGATGTACAATTAAGAAAGTATATCACATCCTTTTATTAGTCATTTAAGAGAAGTTCAGTGTAAAGTCATCACTTACTCTAGATAGAGGAAAGTCAGAGGCACTTGAATATTAAACATTCATTAGATATGCTTTAACTTTTTTGTTTGTTAGTATTTTTAACCAATGGAGCACTTGTGTTTCAGAGGAGCCTCTAGTGAGTGGTTATTGGGTATGTCTGCTTTATTAAATTATGGGGAATAATGGGTCACTTTAGATTCAATCTTTCACTATCACTGAGGTAAGTTTTCAGGATCTTTGCCCTCCATTTCCAAAGGGATGACAGTTATTACATTTCAGTACAGGATGTGAGCTGCTTTTGTATCTTTAAGGGAGTGAAAAGGCAACAACATCAAAGTTCATAATGTGAAAAACGGCTTCTATTAGCATCTATTCAGCACACAAAGTCTTTTCCTCTTCAAAGAGATGAACACAACCTTCCACCCAGTGCTCAGGGAAGCAGGGTTCATGAGGCACCGTCCTTGTCAGTAAATGAGATCATGCTGGCAAGTCGGTCTGGGTTTGATTACTTGTAGGTAAAGCTTATTTCTTCTTTTATGAGTCTAGGGAAGAGTGTTTATCAAAGGGACCTTTTATTTTAGGACTTGAGCCTCTTGGAATAAGGAATATTTGCATATACATTGTATCTCTCTTAAGAACTTGCCAACCCTTTAAGAAACTGACACTTTTAGAATTATCCACATCCTTTTATTTTGCCAGGAAGAGTGAGCAAAAGCATATTAAGCTAGCTTCAAACTGTGCCTCAGTCTTGAGCACTGATTTGAGAGGAGCACAAAAGACAGACTGAGAACTCTTTTTTTAACAAAAGGTATTAGCCTTGAAATGAAAGATTCAGGTTTGCTGGTTCTCCAATTGTGGGAAGGAAAATTGGAAGAAGAGAGGGCACCTCATCCATTGGTCTTCACAGGATAGTGACTCTACAAAGCAAAATTCAAAGTGGGGTTTTGTGAGGTTGAAAGTGAAAGTAAAAGTGAAGTCCCCTAGTTGTGTCCGACTCTGCGACCCCATGAACTGTAGCCTACCAGGCTCCTCCGCCTATGGGATTTTTCAGGCAAAAATACTTAAAAGTGTTCTAAAAATTAATGAGTAATTCAAAAAACATATAAATCTGTAGCATTACTTCTCATTCTTGTATAAAGACCTTTTACACAGTACACATTCATATGTGTGAATCCTCATATATTTAGTCATTAAATAGACAACATTAAGCTGTTCCCTCAAATCCTGTGCCAGGTACTGAGTTCACAAAGTTGAAAACATTGCCACAGTTCTGTAGTAGCCAGGCAGACCCACGTTAAAACAGCTGTGATGCAGTGTAGTCATGGAGAAGCTTATAGGTTGCAGTGGGAAAAGCAAACCCCTCAATGTTTCATTCTCAGGCGCTTTGCCCTAGGGAATTTGGGTTAGTCTGTCTAATATGAATGCTGGTAAATTTTTAAAAGGGATTTCAGTAGTGTGTTTTCATGATATAAATCACCAGAAGAGAATAGTTTTCATCCAAGTCCTAGAGGAAATTGCAAAATGAGATACCAAGAAGAATCAAGTCCTAGAGGAAATTGCAGAATGAAATACCAAGAAGAATATCACTCTAAAAATACTCCTGGAGAATTGTCAACTTAGCATCATTTTCTGTAAAGAAGTTCAGTGTGATTTTGATCACTCAAATAGTAACTTTCACACCCATGATTGAGGATACGGTTTAAGAAGGGCAACAAATGTAAAAAGAGTAGGACATGACTTGATAGGTTAGACATCTTACAACTTTTTATAAGCATAGACTCATTTTTATTTGAGCATCATTAAAGACTAAAGCTTATTTGAGAAACATGTCTTATAGTTTTCAAGACTTGCATATTTTCATAAAAGAATATAGAGGTATGAGAAATAGTTTTGAGATTAACGTCTTTGCAGTGTGAACATTTCACATGTTAAAACTTTATAAAAGAAGTCTATATACAAGAAATGACTAAAAAGCAATGATACCAATATTCATTGTTTGCTGAGTTGATTTTTGTTCAATTTTTTTCCATGTATTTAAATCCATAAAACAGCTAAATTTGCTCAGTCGTATCCGACTCTTTGCGACCCCATGGACTATATACAGTCCATGGAATTCTCCAGGCCAGAATACTGGAGTGGGTAGCCTTTCCCTTCTGCAGGGGATCTTCCCAACCCAGGGATCCAACCCAGGTCTCCCGCATTGCAGGCAGATTCTTTACCAGCTGAGCCACCAGGGAAGTCTGTTCATCCTCATATTGTCAGTATTCATTTATATTCCCTGGTCGGCTTCATATCACTTCTTATTCATACTTCCACCTGGGAACATTCTTCTTTCTTTTTTTATGAAAAGATTAATTAGTTTTTGTCTGTGCGGGGTCTTCGTTGCTTCTCGCGGGCTTTCTCTGGTTGCAGAGAAGGGGGTCTACCCTTCCTTGTGGTGCAGTGGCGTCTCTTGGGGCACACAGGCTCCAGGGTGCTCAGCTTCAGTAGTTGTGACACGTGGGTTCTCTTAGAGCCCTGGCTCAATGGTTTTGGCAAACGAGCTTAACTGCTCCATGACATGTGGGGTCTTCCCACATCAGGGATTGAACCTGCGTCTCCTGAATTAGCAGCCAGACTCTTTACCACTGAGCCACCAGGGAAGTCCTGGTAACATTTTTCTTCTCTAAGTCCCATCGGAATTTTCTTTTCTTTTTTAAATCTGAAAATGTCTTCATTGTTTCAAAGATATTTTCCAAAGATGACTATGTTGACAGTCATTGAATTACAGTCCCTTAATAATACCATCCAATTTCTTCCAGCTTCAATTTTCCTGTGGAGAAATTATCTGTTAGTTTTACTGTTGCTCCTTTGGCCTTCTTCCTAGGGTTGATTTTAAGATCTTCCTTTGGAATTTGATTTTCTCTGTATCTGTTTTACCTTTTCACTCTGTTGCTTGATGTCTTTAATAAATTGTAGAAGGTTATCTACTATCACACATTCAAATATTGCTTTATCTTCATTTTTCCTTTTCTCCTTATGAAAAAGTGTTCTTTAATGTCTCCTCCTATACCCCCAGCTTTTTGAGACAATTGTTATTCATTTATGATTATTTTATTATCTATTTCAAATATTTTGTGCTCTTCTTCAATTTACCTAATCCTCCCTTCAACTTTGCCTAATTTACTATTAACTTAATTTTTAACTTCATTTTTTTTTTTTTTTAGTGGAGTGCAGTTTATTACACCGGCGGGCCCAAGGCAGAGTCTCCTCTTAGCCAAGGACCCCGACCAGCATTTGTGAAAATCTTTTATACCCCATGTGTCCAAACCCACTACCCCAATTCCCCTGAGACTTACATAAACAAAGGAAGGGTAGTTATTGCCTTTTTCAGTTGTAGAATTGAATTTGACTTTTTAATAGATGTCAGCTATTTCCTAATGTTCTTTATATCTTCCACTATCTTGAACACATTAAGCACAGTTATTTTAAAATCAACTTTTGATAACTTCAATAGCCAGACTTAACTGTGGATCTCTTTCTAATTCATCTTTTCCTCTCTTTGATCATTTGGTATTTTCCTCTGGTAGTCTGGACATAAATATTTTTGACTTTAGGACCTTCTGTAGGAAGCACTTTTGAGATAATTTGAGGTCCTGGTGAAGGTTAGATTTCTCCAAAGAGGATTACTTTGTCTTCTGGCAGGCAGTTTGACTGTGGCAGGTCACCTTTATCCAGTCTAAATTGGGGCTGATACACATTTTGTGAGTTCTGGTCTTATTCTGTGTGCATCCTTGCTGGGGTAAAGCCCTTCATGAATTCCCAACAGAAAGCCTGGGTGTTTTATCGGGACCTTTCCTCCTTCATGAACCCTAGTGCCCTTGTTTTCCTCACTCCTGTGAGACTTAAGAGAAGCCTGCATAGCTTCTCAGCAGACATTGACTAGCAGTAAACGCCCATGGGGACGGGCAGTGGGCTGGCCTCCCGTTTCTGTGTTCTCTTTCTCTCCGTTTTGGTTCCTCAGGTTGTTACTGCTGTGATAATCCTCCCAGGCCTTCAAAACAATCATCCTTCTACACATTTCATCCAGCTGTTTTAAGCCGGGGCTTAGCATGAGTCTTGGTTTGATACAAGCTATTCAATTCTAGGCGGAGAACATGGATTTTAAGTCAGCTCTCTTCTACTACCCATGGCATTTCTAGGTGGTTAGCAGGGACCAGGTATGGTCCAAATGTCTCCTCTGTCCGTTCTGCTGACAGCCATGCCCGGAGGGGATTAGTGCTTGTGTGATTCTTGCAGAGTGACTCAGTGAAGGACTGGGGGGTCTGAGCGTCCGTGTCCCATCCTCTGAGCCGGCCCGGCCTGCAGATATCATCCTGACTCTGAGATCATGGCCTCCCTCCTCAGCTGTCCCCCCAGGTCTCCTCAGGTTTCTCTCTTTCAGCTACTGCCCCATGTGACTGGGGGTGGGTGACGGGGTAGTGGCGATTCAGAGCAGGTTGGAAGGAGTCAGGAGGTGCTTTAGACATGGGCCTTAGACATGGGCCAGGTTTTATGCGTCCCAGGCTTCCGGCTCATTTGCACTGAGCCTAACCCTGGCAATTTCTTTTGCAGGGATCCCTGGCCACTGAGATGGTCTTATTCTGACAGGAGCCCCAGTAAGAATTCTCCAGAGGCAGCTGTAGCCGAACTGATTATCTGGCCCCGACTGAGAACATAGGCTGAATAAACTGAATCCCCTTTCCTACTGAATTCCTTGTAAAACTAGGGAGTTAGTTCCTAAATACACTCACTCCTAAAATATGTGTCTTAATGAAATATTGAGGTTTTTTTTTTTTTAACAAAACTTGCTCAAATGAATATATCTTATGTATTAAATAAATTCATGTGCCTCATACATTTTTACATAAAAAATAGTATCATATTTTTTAAAAATCCAGTTTAAAAAATAGAAAACAACTGCTGATGAGATCCATGAAGTTAAAAAGGGTAGACTTATCATGTCATAAACGTAAGTTGATAACATATATTGAGAGATAATAAAGTTTAATTAAATGAGTATATATCAAATTCAAAATAATTTATCACTGCCCTCTATCTGAAGTGCCTTGCTGTTGCTGTTTAGTTGTCCAGTAATATCCAGTTCTTTGTGACCCTGTAGTCTGCAGCATGCCAGGACTGCTTGTCCTCACCATCTCCTAAAGTTTCCCCAAGTTCATGTCCACTGCCTTGGTTATGCCATCCAGCCATCTCATTCTCTGATGCCCTTTTCTCCTTTTGCCTACAATCTTTCCCAGCATCAGGGACTTTTCCAAGGAGCTGGCTGTTTGCATCAGGTGACCAAAATGCTGGAGCTTCAGTATCAGTCCTTCCAGTGAGTATTCAGGATTGCTTTCCCTTAAGATTGACTGCTTTGATCTCCCCACTGTCCAAGGGACTCTCAGGAGTCTTCTCTAGCACCACAATTCTCATCATCAATTCTTGGGTGCTCTGCCTTCTTTACGACCCAACTTTCATAACTCTACATGGCCACTGGGAAGACCATAGCCTTGACCATGCAGATATGTGTTGGCAGAGTAATGTCTCTGCTTTTCAGCACACTGTCTAGGTCTGTCATAGCTTTCCTGCCGCAAAACAATTGTCTTCTGATTTCATGGCTGCAGTCATCATCTGCAGTGATTTTAGAGTCCAAGAAGAGGAAATTTGTCACTACTTCCATCCTTTCCCCTTCTATTTGTCAAGCAGTTATGAGGCTGGATGACATGATCTTAGGTTTTTTAATATTGAGTTTTAAGCCAGCTCTTTCACTCTTCTCACTCACCCTCATCAAGAGACCCTTTAGTTCCTCTTTGCTTTCTTCCTTTAGAGTGGTATCATCCGCTATTTGATGTTGTTGATATTTTTCCCACCTATCTTGATTCCAGCTTGTAACTCATCCAGCCTGGCATTTCTCATGATGTGCTCAGCATATAGGTTAAATAGGGTGACCGCAGACAGCCCTGTCATACTCCTTTCTCAATCCTGAACCAGTCAGTTATTCCATATAGGGTTCTAACTGTTGTTTCTTGACCTTCATACTGGCTTCTTAGGAGAAAGGTAAGGTGGTCTAGTATTCCCATCTCTTTAAGAGTTTTCCACAGTTTGTTATGATGCACACAGTCAAAGGCTTTAGTGTAATGATGAAACAGAGGTAGATGTTTTTCTAGAATTCCCCTGCTTTCTCTATGATCCAGCAAATGTTTGCAATTTGATCTCTGGTTCCTCTGCCTTTTTTCAACCCAGTTTGGATATCTGGAAGTTCTTGGTTCACATAATGTTGAAGCCTAGCATGCAAGATTTTAAACATGACCTTACTAGCATGGGAAATGAGTGCAATTGTCCAATGGTTAGAACATTCTTTATTACTACCATCTCAGTCTTCTGGCCACTGCTGGGTCTTCCGGATTTGCTGACATATTGAGTGGAACACTTTTATAACATTATCTTTTAGGCTTTTGAATAGCTCTGGTGGAATTCCATCACATCCACTAGCTTTATTAACAGCAGAGCTTCCTGTGGCCCACTTGACTTCACACTCCCGAATGTCTGGCTCTAGGTGACTGACCATAACATCATAGTTATCTGGTTCATTAAGATCTTTTTATACAGTTCTTCTGTGTATTTTTTCTGTCTCTTCTTGATCTCTTCAGTTATTTTCTAGATCTGTACCATTTCTGTCCTTTATTGTGCCCATCTTTGGGTGAAATTTTCCCTTGATGTTTCCAGTTTTCCTGAAGAGAGCTTTAGTCTTTCCCCTTCTGCTGTTTTCCTCTATGTTTATGCACTGTTCTTTGAAGAAGGCCTTCTTTTCTCTCCTTGCTGTTCTTTTGAACTCTGCGTTTAGTTGGATGTATGTTTCCCTTGCTCCCTTGCTTTTCACTTACCTTCTTTCTTCAGCTGTTTGTAAAACCTCCTCAGATAACCACTTTGCCTTTGCCTTCTTGCTGTTCTTTTTCTTTGGGATGGTCCTGTTAGCTGTCTCCTGTACAATATTATGGACCTCCGTCTGTAGTTCTTCAGGGACACTGTTAATTAGATCTAATCCCTTGAATCTATCTGTCACCTCCACTGCATGTTCATAGGGGATTTAAGTCACACCCGGCTGGCCTAGTGGATTTCCCTGCTCTCTTTAGTTTAAGCCTGGATTTTGCTGAGAAACTGACGCTCTGGGCCAGAGTCAGCTCCAGGTCTTGTTTTCTTTTGGGACTGTGTATAGCTTCTCCATCTTGGGCTACAGTGTAATCAATTTGATTTCCAGTATTGACCATTTGGTGATGTCCATGTATAAAGTCATCACTTGTGTTGTTGAAAAGGGTATTTGCTATGATCAGTACATTCTCTTGGCAGAATTCAGTTAGTCTTTGCCCTGTTTCATTTTGTTCTCCAAGGCCAAACTTGCCTGTTATTCCAGGTGTCTCTTGACTTCCTACTTTTGCATTCCTATACCCAGTGATGAATAGAAGATCTTTTTTCGGTGTTAGTTCTAGGAGGTCTTCTAGGTCTTCATAGAACTGATTAGCTTCAACATCTTCAGCATCCGTGGTAGAGACATACAGTTGAATTACTGTGATGCTGAATGGCTTGCCTTGGAAATGAACTGAGATCATTCTGTCATTTTTGATGTTGCACTCAAGCACTGCATTTTGGATTCTTTTGTTGATTATGAGGTCTACTCCATTTATTCTTTGGGATTCTTGCCCACAGTAGTAGATATGATGTCATCTGAATTAAACTCACCCATTCCCACCCATTTTAGTTCACTGATTCCTAAGATGTCAATGTTTATTCTTATCATCTCTTGCTTGACCACATCCAATTTACCTTAATTCATGGACCTTACATTCCAGGTTCCTATGCAATACTGTTTGTTGTAGCATCAGGCTTTACTTTCACCAGCAGACACATCCATAATTGAGCATCATTTCTACTTTGGACCATGAAGTGCCTGAGTGTTCATAATTCTGATGAGAAACCATTTTTTAAATTATTTTTATTGCCAGACTAGTTCTATTAGGGAGTAAACTCAAGCAGAATCTAGCATTTATTTACTATGCTTGAGTAAAACTTTCTTCTACCCTTCATTTTTAAATTAATTATTTAAATATTATAGTATATGGTTTAAACATGATTTCACATTCATTCCTTAATTCATGAGTTTTATTTACCCAGCATATATCAAGTGTCTATTATGTACTAAGTATCAGTAAATCAATGGACATAAATTTGGGCAAACTTTAGGAGATAGTGAAGGACAGAGGAGCCTGGCATACTGCAGTCCATGGAGTCACACAGAATCGTACACGACTTAGTGGCTGAACAACACCTGAGACCCAGTAAGGACTGAGATGGGCAGAGATTGTTCACTTTGACACCTCAAAATGAGCATGGCAACTTGCAATGACTCTGCAGAGTTACCCAATATGATGGCAAGGAAAAAAGGTACGTAAAGATACCTGTGTCAGTGAGTTTCCTATCCAGTTTGAAACAAATGACATGTACAAGAGAGCGGCCTTTTTAAAGGTAGGATTCAGTTAGCATCATCGTAAAGAAACTGATTGTGAGGATAATACCAAAGAGAAAGAGGAGCTTCCATGACTTCCTGCGCCCCGTTTCCCGCCCATGCAGTGTGTGACATCGTCCCTGTAACTCAGGGTTACGGTGAGGGTGACTTCCTGAGGCCGTTTCCCGCCTGTATGGGGTGTGACATCGTCCCTGTAACTCAGGGTTACGGTAGGGGTTACTTCCCGCGCCCCGTTTCCCGCCCGTGCAGTGTGTGACATTGTCCCTGTAACTCCGGGTTACAGTGAGGGTTACTTCCTGAGGCCGTTTCCCGCTGGTACGGTGTGTGACATCGTCCCTGTAACTTAGGGTGAAGGTAAGGGTGACTTCCCGCGCCCCGTGTCCCGCCTGTACGGGGTGTGACATTGTCCCTGTAACTCCGGGTTACAGTGAGGGTTACTTCCTGAGGCCGTTTCCCGCCTGTACGGTGTGTGACATCGTCCCTGTAACTTAGGGTGAAGGTAAGGGTGACTTCCCGCGCCCCGTGCCCCGCCTGTACGGGGTGTGACATTGTCCCTGTAACTCCGGGTTACAGTGAGGGTTACTTCCTGAGGCCGTTTCCCGCCTGTACGGTGTGTGACATCGTCCCTGTAACTTAGGGTGAAGGTAAGGGTGACTTCCCGCGCCCCGTTTCCCGCCCGTGCAGTGTGTGACATCGTCCCTGTAACTCCGGGTTACAGTGAGGGTTACTTCCTGAGGCCGTTTCCCGCCCGTGCAGTGTGTGACATCATCCCTGTAACTTAGGGTGAAGGTAAGCGTTACTTCCCGCGCCCCGTTTCCCGCCCGTGCAGTGTGTGACATTGTCCCTGTAACTCCGGGTTACAGTGAGGGTTACTTCCTGAGGCCGTTTCCCGCTGGTACGGTGTGTGACATCGTCCCTGTAACTTAGGGTGAAGGTAAGGGTGACTTCCCGCGCCCCGTGTCCCGCCTGTACGGGGTGTGACATTGTCCCTGTAACTCCGGGTTACAGTGAGGGTTACTTCCTGAGGCCGTTTCCCGCCTGTACGGTGTGTGACATCGTCCCTGTAACTTAGGGTGAAGGTAAGGGTGACTTCCCGCGCCCCGTGTCCCGCCTGTACGGGGTGTGACATTGTCCCTGTAACTCCGGGTTACAGTGAGGGTTACTTCCTGAGGCCGTTTCCCGCTGGTACGGTGTGTGACATCGTCCCTGTAACTTAGGGTGAAGGTAAGGGTGACTTCCCGCGCCCCGTGTCCCGCCTGTACGGGGTGTGACATTGTCCCTGTAACTCCGGGTTACAGTGAGGGTTACTTCCTGAGGCCGTTTCCCGCCTGTACGGTGTGTGACATCGTCCCTGTAACTTAGGGTGAAGGTAAGGGTGACTTCCCGCGCCCCGTGTCCCGCCTGTACGGGGTGTGACATCGTCCCTGTAACTCCGGGTTACAGTGAGGGTTACTTCCTGAGGCCGTTTCCCGCCTGTACGGTGTGTGACATCGTCCCTGTAACTTAGGGTGAAGGTAAGGGTGACTTCCTGCGGCCGTTTCCCGCCTGTACGGGGTGTGACATCGTCCCTGTAACTCCGGGTTACAGTGAGGGTTACTTCCTGAGGCCGTTTCCCGCCTGTACGGTGTGTGACATCGTCCCTGTAACTTAGGGTGAAGGTAAGCGTTACTTCCCGCGCCCCGTTTCCCGCCCGTGCAGTGTGTGACATCGTCCCTGTAACTCCGGGTTACAGTGAGGGTTACTTCCTGAGGCCGTTTCCCGCCTGTACGGTGTGTGACATCGTCCCTGTAACTTAGGGTGAAGGTAAGGGTGACTTCCCGCGCCCCGTGTCCCGCCTGTACGGGGTGTGACATTGTCCCTGTAACTCCGGGTTACAGTGAGGGTTACTTCCTGAGGCCGTTTCCCGCCTGTACGGTGTGTGACATCGTCCCTGTAACTTAGGGTGAAGGTAAGGGTGACTTCCCGCGCCCCGTGCCCCGCCTGTACGGGGTGTGACATTGTCCCTGTAACTCCGGGTTACAGTGAGGGTTACTTCCTGAGGCCGTTTCCCGCCTGTACGGTGTGTGACATCGTCCCTGTAACTTAGGGTGAAGGTAAGGGTGACTTCCCGCGCCCCGTGTCCCGCCTGTACGGGGTGTGACATCGTCCCTGTAACTCCGGGTTACAGTGAGGGTTACTTCCTGAGGCCGTTTCCCGCCTGTACGGTGTGTGACATCGTCCCTGTAACTTAGGGTGAAGGTAAGGGTGACTTCCTGCGGCCGTTTCCCGCCTGTACGGGGTGTGACATCGTCCCTGTAACTCCGGGTTACAGTGAGGGTTACTTCCTGAGGCCGTTTCCCGCCTGTACGGTGTGTGACATCGTCCCTGTAACTTAGGGTGAAGGTAAGCGTTACTTCCCGCGCCCCGTTTCCCGCCCGTGCAGTGTGTGACATCGTCCCTGTAACTCCGGGTTACAGTGAGGGTTACTTCCTGAGGCCGTTTCCCGCCTGTACGGTGTGTGACATCGTCCCTGTAACTTAGGGTGAAGGTAAGGGTGACTTCCCGCGCCCCGTGTCCCGCCTGTACGGGGTGTGACATTGTCCCTGTAACTCCGGGTTACAGTGAGGGTTACTTCCTGAGGCCGTTTCCCGCCTGTACGGTGTGTGACATCGTCCCTGTAACTTAGGGTGAAGGTAAGGGTGACTTCCCGCGCCCCGTGTCCCGCCTGTACAGTGTGTGACATCGTCCCTGTAACTCAGGGTTACGGTGAGGGTGACTTCCTGAGGCCGTTTCCCGCCCGTACAGTGTGTGACATCGTCCCTGTAACTCCGGGTTACGGTGAGGGTGACTTCCTGCGGCCGTTTCCCGCCTGTACGGGGTGTGACATCGTCCCTGTAACTCCGGGTTACGGTGAGGGTGACTTCCTGCGGCCGTTTCCCGCCCGTGCAGTGTGTGACATTGTCCCTGTAACTCCGGGTTACAGTGAGGGTTACTTCCTGAGGCCGTTTCCCGCCTGTACGGTGTGTGACATCGTCCCTGTAACTTAGGGTGAAGGTAAGGGTGACTTCCCGCGCCCCGTTTCCCGCCCGTGCAGTGTGTGACATCGTCCCTGTAACTCAGGGTTACGGTAAGGGCTACTTCCCGCGCCCCGTGTCCCGCCTGTACAGTGTGTGACATCGTCCCTGTAACTCCGGGATACAGTAAGGGTGACTTCCTGAGGCCGTTTCCCGCCCGTATGGTGTGTGACATCGTCCCTGTAACTCCGGGTTACGGTGAGGGTGACTTCCTGCGGCCGTTTCCCGCCTGTACGGTGTGTGACATCGTCCCTGTAACTCAGGGTGAAGGTAAGGGTTACTTCCCGCGCCCCGTGTCCCGCCCGTACAGTGTGTGACATCGTCCCTGTAACTTAGGGTTACGGTGAGGGTTACTTCCTGAGGCCGTTTCCCGCCTGTACGGTGTGTGACATCGTCCCTGTAACTCAGGGTTACGGTGAGGGTGGCTTCCCGCGCCCCGTGTCCCGCCTGTACGGGGTGTGACATCGTCCCTGTAACTCAGGGTTACGGTGAGGGTTACTTCCTGCGGCCGTTTCCCGCCTGTACGGGGTGTGACATCGTCCCTGTAACTGAGGGTTACGGTTAGGGTTGCTTCCCGCGCCCCGTTTCCCGCCTGTATGGTGTGTGACATTGTCCCTGTAACTCAGGGTTACTGTGAGGGTGGCTTCCCACGCCCCGTTTCCCGCCCGTACAGTGTGTGACATCGTCCCTGTAACTCAGGGTTACGGTGAGGGTGACTTCCCGCGCCCCGTGTCCCGCCCGTACAGTGTGTGACATCGTCCCTGTAACTCAGGGTTACGGTGAGGGTGACTTCCTGCGGCCGTTTCCCGCCTGTACAGTGTGTGACATCGTCCCTGTAACTCAGGGTGAAGGTAAGGGTTACTTCCCACGCCCCGTGTCCCGCCCGTACAGTGTGTGACATCGTCCCTGTAACTCAGGGTTACGGTGAGGGTGACTTCCCGCGCCCCGTGTCCCGCCCGTACAGTGTGTGACATCGTCCCTGTAACTCAGGGTTACGGTGAGGGTGACTTCCTGCGGCCGTTTCCCGCCTGTACAGTGTGTGACATCGTCCCTGTAACTCAGGGTGAAGGTAAGGGTTACTTCCCACGCCCCGTGTCCCGCCCGTACAGTGTGTGACATCGTCCCTGTAACTCAGGGTGAAGGTAAGGGTTGCTTCCCACTCCCCGTTTCCCGCCTGTACGGTGTGTGACATCGTCCCTGTAACTCAGGGTTACGGTGAGGGTTGAAGCAGCGCCTGGTGCCGAGCCAGGGCCTTGTAAGTGAAACACTGTGAGAAGCTACTTAGTTTCCCCACGCGCCCCCTTACTCACACACAGAAGGGGTCAGCAGCGCACAACTGAGGAAACAGAAGATCAGATACACTTTGGCAAATGCAGACATAGGAGACGTGTCATAGGGCTGAACACCTCGTGTTCTATGCTTACTTAAGCAGTTGGCAGATTGGCACAAATTAGGCACATTTATACACCTGGAAAGTTTTTAAACAGAACTGGATCCCAGAGTTGGACACAGACTCAGAACAAGCAGAGGCCAATATTGGATATGAGGTCAGGAATTCAGATTGGGATTCTCCAGAAGAATTTCCTTCATGGATGTTGTTAAGACACAGCTTTGAACATGGTCACCTTCAGGAAGGTTTTCCTCATTGCTCGGAGTAGCCTCAGGTTTCTTTCTGAGCTCTTCCTCTACTTGAATTATCTTATGCCTTTCTGCAATTTGTAAATAAGAGTTCTGCCTACACATTTTATCCTCTGCTCTTTGTAATCTATTTGAATGGAAATTTGCAAATTCATTTTTGGTGTCTACCATGTGTACATAATAAACATTTGAATATATATTCCAATGTAATTCATGAGAAGATGTTATTTTAGAAGGTTAATCATTATAATTACATGTATTGATTTATATTTTCCCACAGAATAGTTTTCATAATATAATTTAAAAACAATCTAGTAAAATGTGCTTTCTCTCATGCCGCTTTCCTGCTTTTAGAGAGATTTTATGACAAAGTAAAATGTAATAACATCCTGAGTATTTGTGGAAGGGTTTATGTTGATGTAATCTATACCAGAGAATATTTTTAGTTACTTTAAAACACTTTTTCTTTTCAGCTTGTGAGAAACAGTGAAAGTAGTTGAGGAAAAGATGCTAGAAACATCTGTGAATTAAATTATGAGCATTTTCAAAGTATACTTTTTTATCGGTATTGATTTTATCGGTCAGTTTGAAAGCCAAGTCCTTGCTTCATCAAACATGTGATTCCTGAAAAATCTAAAATTTGCAGTAAGTTGGTCCCTGTAACTTTTTTCTAGAACCAAATAAACTTAGGTCTATTTCTTATGACTTGATAAGTTCACCATATGTTTACTCAAATAATACACATTTATTCAGGATCTGCCATGAGCTATGGATTTGCCAAGTCAGGGAATATAACTCTGAAAAAGACATCTTTTTATTCTCAGTGAGTTTTCATTCACTGCTTGCCTGGTGGATTGGGCAGTAAAAGAATCTGCTTGTAATGCAGGAGGCATGGGTTCTATCCCTGGATTAGGAAGATCCCTGGAGAAGGGAATGGCAATCCACCCCAGTATTAAAGTGCAGGGAAAGAGAAAATTGAAAATATGTGTGGAAATGCCCCAGTAGGATTCAGTGTGAACTGTCTGAAGGAGTAATTGTCCTGCCTTAGAGTTCAGAGAAGCCTCTCAGAGGGGAGGTGTTGTCTGCCTTGAGGGTTGAATAGCAAGTAAGACTTCCACATCTGAGGAAGAAGAGGTCTGTGTTCCTGCCTGAGGGCACACCCTGTTGAGGGTTGGATGGGCTGTGAGTGGCAAGGTGGCCAGACAATGGCTGTTGCTGGACTTGTTCAGAGCAGGGCTCCCTAGATTGTGAAGAGCTCAGGGGGGGTCACTGATAACCACAAAGGCACACTGGGTCACAAAGATACACTGGGTCATCACGTATCTTTGTTCAAAACTAAAGCCTACCCTCAGATAACAAGGTCCTTTTCTTGAAACAGATGTAAATAAATCTGCCACAAACTTAGAAGGTAACTCTGAAATGGAGACTGCAAAATATTTGGTGACATCATTATTATAATTATAGGTTCTCCCAAAAGGACAAGTATGAAGTCAAGTAGTTTGAAGAGCTTAGCAGTCTGTAATGTGAACTTTCTCCTTACCTTGTATATTTGACTTCCATCTATTTAAAAGAAAATCTAAATTCAGGAACATCAGTGCAGAAGAAAGCAATCTTTAGAGATAATTAGCATGCTAATGCATGTTATATATAAATAAATACAGATTATCATGTAACCATTGTTGACCTGTTCATGTTAATCAAGGCATTGCAAGGTAAAAATTTGTCCTCAAATATCTGTCACCATGGAGATAGGTTCACACTGTATTCATTGAATTGAAAGCCTCAGTGAAGAGTTTGGGGAACTTATGCATGCATAAATCTAAACAATAATTCTGTTGATTCATGAAAAAATAGTCTTTAGTCATAACTCAAATATGTGACTGCAAACAAGTATAAAAATATGAAATAAAGCTAGATTGTTCCAGTTAATATTTTAGTAAATTTCTACAAATAACTAATATCACTTGAATTGGGATGTATCCAGATAGACATTAACATATATTTATAAAAAGGTTAGATACATTTTGGGAAATGATTTTCAGTCTTAAAGCTATTGTGGTTTTGTTGCTGTTCAGTCGCTAAGTCGTGTCCGACTCTTTGTGATCCCATGGACTGCGGCCCGCCAGGTTTCCCTGTCCTTTGCTATCTCCCTGAGTTTGCTCAAACTCATGTCCTCTGAGTCAGTGATGCTCTCTTAACCATCTCATCCTCTGTCATTTCCAGCTCCTTCTGCCTTCAATCTTTTCCAGCATCAGGGTCTTTTCCCTGAGTCAGCTCTTTGCATCAGGTTGCCAAAGTATTGGAGCTTCAGCGTCAGTCCTTCCAATGAACATTCAAGACTGATTTCCTTTAGTATGGGCTGGTTTGATCTTCTTGCAGTCCAAGGGACTCTCAAGAGTCTTCTCCAACACCACAGTTCGAAAGCATCAATTCTTCAGTGCTCAGTCTTCTTGATGGTCCAACTCTCATATTTGTAGATGACCAAGGGAACAACCATAGCTTTGACTATACAGAACTTTGTCAGCAAAGTGATATCTCTGCTTTTCAATACACTGTCTAGGTTTGTCATAGCTTTCCTTCCAAAGAGCAAGTGTCTTTTAATTGTATGACTTCAGTCACAATCAGCAATGTATAGCTGAAACAATTATGCTTTACACCCCCCGCTTTCTTCTTCAAAGATAGTGAGTACCTGCCTACCATATATAAATCAGAAACTCAAAACTGAGTATATGGAGACCTAACCTCCCTGTCATTATGAAAAGTAAAAATAAATGTCAGATGTGGTCCATGTTCTCTTGATAGTCATTGATCAGAAGCAATATGAATAAATTCACACTTCCCAAGCATGTTAAGAACTCTGAAGGGAAGGCTATGAGGATTTACCAGGAAGAGGTCATTTAGGCTCGGCATTTGGATGAGCAAGGACCTTTTCTCAGCATCAGTTCAGTTCAGTTCAGTTCAGGCACTCAGTTGTGGCTGATTCTTTGCAACCCCATGGATTGCAGCATGCCAGGCCTCCCTATCCATCACCAACTCCTGGAGTTTACTCAGTCATGTCCATGAGTCAGTGATGCCATCCGTCCATTGAGTCGGTGACTCCATCCAACCATCTCATCCTCTATTGTCCCCTTCTCCTCTTGCCTTCAATCTTTCCCAACATCAGGGTCTTTTTTTTTTTTTTCCATTTATTTTTATTAGTTGGAGGCTAATTATTTTACAATATTGTAGTGGTTTTTGTCATACATTGACATGAACCAGCCATGGAGTTACATGTATTCCCCATCCCGATCCCTCCTCCCACCTCCCTCTCTACCCGATTCCTCTGGGTCTTCCCAGTGCACCAGGCCCGAGCACTTGGCTCATGCATCCAACCTGGGCTGGTGATCTATTTCACCCTAGATAATATACATGTTTCTATGCTGTTCTCTTGAAACATCCCACTCTCACCTTCTCCCACAGAGTTCAAAATTCTGTTCTGTACATCTGTGTCTCTTTTTCTGCTTTGCATATAGGGTTATTGTTACCATCTTTCTAAATTCCATATATATGCGTTAGTATACTGTATTGGTCTTTATCTTTCTGGCTTACTTCACTCTGTATGATGGGCTCCAGTTTCAAATGAGTCAGTTCTTCACATCAGGTGACCAAAGTCTTGGAATTCCAGCTTCAACACCAGTCCTTCCAATGAATATTCAGTACTGGTTTCCTTTAGGATGGACTGGTTGGATTTCCTTGCTGTCCAAGGGACTCTCAAGAGTCTTCTCCAACACCACAGTTGAAAAGCATCAGTTCTTCAGTGCTCAGCTTTCTTTACAGTCCAACTCTCACATCCATACATGACTACTGGGAAATTCCTCAGCATAGTGCCTTCTATTCTGATGGAAGGATGGGCAGGAGTGAAAATAGGAAAAAAACAATAGGGAGGAGACTCCCGGTGAAACCTGGTGTCAAGAGGAATGCTGGCCCTTTTGTGAAGAAACTGGAAAGTTGTCTGGAACTAAGAAGATGGGCTAGAAAGCAGATGTGCTCAAGAGTTAAGTGGTGGCGATGTACCTAGAGCTCCAGGGTCATGGGTATCCAGTCCATAGTCCAAGAAATTTGATAGCAGGAAAGAGAGACTTGATCAAATAGTGGGGAGCCAGCGAGAGGAGAAAGATGTTGAAAGATCACTTAATGAATAATTGCATTTGTCCATCTGAGAGATAATGGCAACTTGAACTTAGGGTTTGATGGCAGAGGTAGACAGAAATTGGCTCTATGATGTGGTGGATTATGATTTATATTTTTAAATAGACCACCCTGGTGACAAGGGGAGAATGAAGTACGGAGGAATGGTCTGCAAGCAGTTAGATATTGAGCTTTCACCTAATGACATCAGTTTCTTTGGACCAAAGTGGTACAAGAAGGGGATCAGCAATAACTGTTGAGAAGGATGTGTGGAGCGCAAGAAAAAAGGGAGCCTCCAGAGATACTTTTTTTTTTTTTCATTTATTTTTATTAGTTGGAGGCTAATTACTTCACAACATTGCAGTGGGTTTTGTGATACCAAAAATTTAGAGACGAGCTAACACCTATCTTACTCAAACTCTTCCAGAAAATTGCAGAAGAAGGGAAACTTCCAAACTCATTCTATGAGGCCACCATCACCCTAATTCCAGAACCAGACAAAGATGCCACAGAAAAAGAAAACTACAGTCCAATATCACTGATGAACATAGATGCAAAAATCCGTAACAAAATTCTAGCAAACAGAATCCAACAACATATTAAAAAAATCATACACCATGACCAAGTGGGCTTTATCCCAGGAATGCAAGGATTCTTTAATATCCTCAAATCAATCAATGTGATACACCACATTAACAAATTGAAAGATAAAAACCATATGATTATCTCAATAGATGAAGAGAAAGCCTTTGACAAAATTCAACACCTATTTATGATTAAAACTCTCCAGAAAGCAGGAATAGAAAGAACATACCTCAACATAATAAAAGCTATATATGACAAACCCACAGCAAGCATCACCCTCAATGGTGAAAAATTGAAGGCATTTCCCCTGAAATCAGGAACAAGACAAGGGTGCCCACTCTCACCACTACTATTCAACATAGTGTTGGAAGTTCTGGCCACAGCAATCAGAGCAGCAAAAGAAGTAAAAGGAATCCAGATAGGAAAAGAAGAAGTGAAACTCTCACTGTTTGCAGAGATACTATTCTTGACCACATACTTCAGTCAAAACGGGTTCTATCTTCAGAACAACTCTTGCATTTATGTACTTTCATTTTAATTTTCTAATCAAGGAAAGGTGGAGCTCAGTGAGATTAGCAGAATGTCTGGTGTAACATAACTGGTTACTGACAGAGGCAGCTTTCACACTCACAGTCCATTTGCCGGAAGATGGTACCTTCTTTCTTCAGTGTCTTGATGCTCCCTGAAGATATTATTCTTACTCTGGAGATGATGTTTGGAGAATTTGTTAAACAGCCTGCCAAAAATGACACAAGCAGATAATCAATAGTGGAGATGGTTTTGCAAACCAGGAAGTTTATTTCTCAAACCCTTTTGCATTTTCTTACCTCAAGGATAACATTGCAACCTGAGACTGTTGCTTCATAGAATAACAGCCTAGCAGAAAGGACAGGGAGGCCAGTTACTATGAAATTGATGAAAATCATCACTACCTTTTAACCATGAAAGAAGGCATTAGTGTCACACTTAGGAAAAGCATTAGTAACCTTGGAGGAGGTGAAATCAAATGTTACAGGTCTTGGCCATATTTATTCAGTCTATGGATACTTGTTGAATGAAAGAATGGACATGAATAGTTAATCCAGTTTGGCCAGATGATATCTTATAATAAATTAAAAATTTACTTTAAAAACTTTGTTCTGGAGGGGATCTTTTTTCTGGTGTTGATGATGCTTCATATTAGAACAGTTTCACTTAACTAGTATTTAAAGGTCACGATAGTTTATGTCTAGCAGTTATTGAAACAGTGTTTTCAAAGTATGTATATCATTCCATCATACATAAGTTTCACTCCAGTTAAATTTGGACAAATGGGCATGCGACTGTTCTTTTGTTACTCTTATTCTGCTTTAATTTGAGATACCTAATGTAGAGGCTTGACTTCACATTCCAGGATGTACGGCTCTAAGTGAGTGATCACACCATCATGGTTATCTGGGTCAAGAGGATCTCTTTTGTATAGTTTTTCTGTGTATTCTTGCAACCTCTTCTTAATATCTTCTGCTTCTGTTAGGTCCCTACCATTTCTGTCCTTTATTGAGCCCGTCTTTGCATGAAATGTTCCCATGGTATCTCTAATTTTCTTGAAGAGATCTCGAGTCTTTCCCATTCTGTTGTTTTCCTCTATTTCTTTGCACTGATCACTGAGGCAGGCTTCTTATCTCTCCTTGCTATTCTTTGGAACTCTGCATTCAAATGGGAATATCTTTCCTTTTCTCCTTTGCTTTTCACTTCCTTCTTTTCACAGCTATTTGTAAGGTCTCCTCAGATAAACATTTTGCCTTTTTGCATTTCTTCTTCTTGGGGAAGGTCTTGATCACTGTCTCCTGTACAGTGTCACGAAACTCTGCCCATAGTTCTTTAGGCACTCTGTCTATCAGATCTAATCCCTTGAATCTATTTGTCAGTTCCATTGTATAATCATAAGTAATTTGATTTAGGTCATACCTGAATGGTCTAGTCGTTTGCCCTACTTTCTTCAATTTAAGTCTGAATTTGGCAATAAGGAGTTCATGATCTGAGCCACAGTCAGCTCCTGGTCTTGTTTTTGCTGACTGTATAGAGCTTCTCCATCTTTGGCTGCGAAGAATATAATCAATCTGATTTCAGTGTTGACTATCTGGTGCTGTCCATGTGCAGAGTCTTCTCTTGTGTTGTTGGAAGAGGGTGTTTGCTATGACCAGTGTGTTCTCTTGGCAAAACTTTATTAGCCTTTGCCCTGATTCGTTTTGTACTCCAAGGCCAAATTTGCCTGTTACTCCAGGTATCTCTTAATTTCCTACTTTTGCATTCCAGTCCCCTATCATGAACAGGACATCTTTTTTGGGTGTTAGTTCTAGAAGGTCTTGTAGATCTTCATAGGACCATTCAACTTCAACTTCTTCAGCATTGCTGGTCAGGGCATAGGCTTGGGTTATTGTGATATTGAATGGTTTGCTTTTGCGAAGTCAAGTGGGCTTAGAAGCATCACTATGAACAAAGCTGGTGGAGGTGATGGAATTACAGTGGAGCTGTTTCAAATCCTAAAAGATGATGCTGTGAAAGTGCTGCACTCAATATGCCAGCAAATCTGGAAAATTCAGCATTGGACACAGACTGGAAAAAGTCAGTTTTCATTCTAATGCCAAAGAATGCTCAAACTACTGCACAGTTGCACTCATCTCACACACTGGCAAAGTGATGCACAAAATTCTCCAAGCCACACTTCAACAGTATGTGAACTCAGAACTTCCAGATGTTCAAGCTGGATTTAGAAAAGGCAGAGGAACCAGAAACCAAATTGCCATCTGCTGGATTATTAAAAAAGCAAGAGTTCCAGAAAAAAATATACTTTTGCTTTATTACCTATGCCAAAGCCTTTGGTATTCCCATCTCTTTAAGAATTTTCCAAAGTTTTCTCAGAAGGCAGGTTTCTCAGAAGGCCGGTCAGGTGGTCTGGTATTCCCAACTCTTGGAGAACTATCCAGTTTGTTGTGATCCACACAGTCAAAGGCTTCAGCACAGTCAATAAAGCAAAGGGCTCTCAAGGCAAGAATACTGAAGTGGTTTCCCATTCCCTTCTCCAGTGGACCACATTCTGTCAGATCTCTTGAGAAACCTGTATGCAGGTCAGGAAACAACAGTTAGAACTGGACATGGAACAACAGACTGGTTCCGAATAGGAAAAGGAGTACATCAAGGCTGTATATTGTCACCCTGCTAATTTAAATTATATGCAGAGTACATCATGAGAAACACTGGGCTGGAAGAAGCACAAGCTGGCTTCAAGATTGCCAGGAGAAATATCAATAACCTCAGATATGCAGATGACACCACCCTTATGGCAGAAAGTAAAGAGGAACTAAAGAGCCTCTTGATGAAAGTGAAAGAGGAGAGTGAAAAAGTTGGTTTAAAGCTCAACATTCAGAAAACTAAGATCATGGCATCTGGTCCCATCACTTCTTGGGAAATAGATGGGGAAACAGTGGAAACAGTGTCAGACTTTATTTTTGGGGACAATCACTGCACATTGTGGTTGCAACCATGAAATTAAAAGACGCTTACTCCTTGGAAGGAAAATTATGACTAACCTAGACAGCATGTTGAAAAGCAGAGACATTACCTTGCCAGCAAAGGTCCATCTAGTCAAGCCTGTGGTTTTTCCAGTGGTCATGTATGGATGTGAGAGTTGGACTATAAAGAAAGCTGAGTGCCAAAGAATTGATGCTTTTGGACTGTGGTGTTGGAGAAGACTCTTGGGAGTCCCTTGGACTGCAGAGAGATCCAACCAGTCCATCCTAAAGGAGATCAGTCCTGGGTGTTCACTGGAAGGACTGATGTTGAAGCTGAAACTCCATATCTTTGGCCACCTGGTGTGAAGAGCTGACTCATTGGAAAAGACCCTGATGTTCGGAAAGATTGAGGGCAGAAGGAGAAGGGGACAACAGAGGATGAGATGGTTGGATGGCATCACCAACTAATGGACATGGGTTTGGGTGGACTCCAGGAGTTGGTGATGGACAGGGAGGCCTGGGCTTGCTGCGATCCATGGGGTCGCAAAGAGTTGGACACGACTGAGTGACTGAACTGACTGAACTGAACTGAACTGATGCCTTTGACTGAGTGGATCGCAACAAACTGGATAGTTCTTCAAGAGATGGGAATGCCAGACCACCTGACCTGCCTTCTGAGAAACTGTATGCAGGTCAGGAAGCAACAGTTAGAACTGGACATGGGACAACAGACTGGTTCCAAATCGGGAAAGGAATACGTCGAGGCTGTATATTGTCACCCTACTTATTTAACTTATATGCAGAGTACAACATGAGAAATGCTGGGCTGGAAGAAGCACAAGCTGGAATCAAGATTGCCAGGAGAAATATCAATCACCTCTAATACACAGGTGACACCACCCTTATGGCAGAAAGCAAAGAATATCTAAAGAGTCTCTTGTTGAAAGTGAAGGAGGAGAGTGAAAAAGTTGGCTTAAAGCTCAACATTCAGAAAAGTAAGATCATGGCATCTGGCCCTATCACTTCATGGGAAATAGATGGGGAAACAGTGGAAACAGTGAGAGATTTAGTTTTTTGGCTAAATTTTGGAGAGATTTTGGCTAAATTTTGGAGCGATTTTGGCTCCAAAATCACTGAAGATGGTGTCTGCAGCCATGAAATTAAAAGACACTTGCTCCTTGGAAGAAAAGCTATGACCAATCTAGACAGCATATTAAAAAGCAAGATATTACTTTACTGACAAAGGTCCATCTAGTCAAAGCTATGGTTTTTCCAGTAGTCATGTATGGATGTGAGAGTTGGACTATAAACACAGCTGAGTGCCAAGGAATTGATGCGTTTTTTTTTTTTTTCATTTATTTTTATTAGTTGGAGGCTAATTACTTTACAATATTGTAGTGGTTTTTTTCATACATTGACATGAATCAGCCATGGATTTACATGTATTCCCCATCCCGATCCCCCCTCCCACCTCCCTCTCCACCCGATCCCTCTGGGTCTTCCCAGTGCACCAGGCCCGAGCACTTGGCTCATGCATCCAACCTGGGCTGGTGATCTGTTTCACCCTAGATAATATACATGTTTCGATGCTGTTTTCTCGAAACATCCCACCCTCACCTTCTCCCACAGAGTCCAAAAGTCTGTTCTGAATTGATGCTTTTGAACTGTGGTGTTGGAGAAGACTCTTGAGAGTCCCTGGACTGCAAGGAGATCCAACCAGTCCATCCTAAAGGAAATCAGTCCTGAATATTTATCTAAAGGACTAATGCTGAAGCTCTAATACTTTGGCCACCTGATGCAAATAACTGATTCATTTAAAAAGACCCTGATGCTGGGAAAATAACTGATTCATTTAAAAAGACCCTGATGCTGGGAAAGATTGAAGGCAGGAGAAAAAGATGAGATGGTTGGATGTCATCACCAACATGATTGACATGAATTTGAGTATGTTCCGAAAGTTGGTGATGGACAGGGAAGTCTGGTGTGCTGCAGTCCATGGAGTCACAAAGATTCGGACACAACTGAGTTACTGAACTGAATGTAGAGACTGCATGTCAGGTTTTCTTTGTGATTTTTCTGTAGACCTCATGATGCTCTGTTGCTGTGTTTAGTTTTGAAAGGAAGACCCTTTTCCCCACAAATCTGAAAGAGTTAGTGCACTTAGTGAAAACATCTAAAATCCTTAGGTATCTCCCTTAATGTATTCATGACATGTAAATTAAGACATAGAGAGCTCTTAGATATGAACGTACTTTTGGATTCTATTTTATATTTGCATCAGGTAAACATTCACATTGTTCAAACTAATATTCATGTCTTAGTATATTTTTTAACAAGCTCTGTATAAGCACCAGTCAAGATATTGAGATCCAAAGTTAAGAAAGTCCTGGTGCTCTAGAATCTCAGGTGGAAGTAAAGAGTAATGTCAGGTCATTAAGTAGTTTGACCCATTAAAAAAAAATTATTACATAGCTCTGTAGAATCTGAATTGATGGTCAGTGTTAATTGGCTCATGAAGGCTCACTTTTTTTTTTCCTTTCTGGAATATAATTTTATGACCAGAAATATTTTAGACTAAGTACTGAGTAGATTATACATATCATTAGCATTATAATCAATCCAACTAAACTGTATTGTGAAATTTCTGTCTGGCCAAAAGAAGCTTCATCCTTCATCAGGAAAACACAAGAACATAATTTCACAGTAATTGTTGAGAGCATTCTTTCTGTGGATTTTTAAGGTCAATTTAATGATGAAACCAGACACTTTGTTGAAGAATAAAGGAATGTTTTCATAGTTGTGGGTCTAAGTTATAGGTGGGAGATACAGTAAGCTGGAGGGCTTCCCTGGTGGTTCAGATGGTAAAATAATCGGCCTGCAATGAAGGAGACCCAAGTTCAATCCCTGGTTCTGGAAGATCCCCTGGAGAAGGGGATGCCTACCCACCCCAGTATTCTTGCTTGGAGAAAGAATTCCATGGACAGTGGAGCCTGCCATTTCACAGTCCATAGGGTCGCAAAGAGTGGGACATGACCGAACAATGAGCACTTTCATTTTCATAGTGAGTTGGAACAGATCATTTTTCTCTCCTTTCCAAAAAAAGACATTCGTTGAGAGAAAGACCACCTTTATCTCCATTTCTGCCGCCATGCTGTCTGATTTCTGGCATGGCATACATCTCTTCTGAGTAACCATTTATCTTGTTCTTGTTTCTTTTCTTTTTAATTAACATTGTGGAATTTTACAAGTGCTGAGAAAGAAGTTACTACAATTGTAGTCAGTGAAGTAATTCATGTTTTCATTCACTCATCCCCCCATCCCTTCAGTTACCTAAAGTGTTGTGAAATAAAAGGCAACTGTACCCATCTGTAATCATTCGTGGACCAGTGAGCAGGGTCATGCTGTTATGATTTGTGTTCAAAACCATACATTTCAAGTATTGCTTAGTTGTTTATAAGCTTTTTTTCTAATACTTTTATCAGAAGATAACCTCTTAGTTCCTTGAATAATACATACTGGGTTTGATTTGGAAAACCATGCTTATTCTGCCTATTCTGTTCAAGTCTTGCTTTGCTAGAGTTAGCTTAAAATTGTAGATATCACCAAACTCTTTTTTTTTTTTTTTAATTCTTAGGAAACATCCAGGCAGTCAATATGTCTCTGAAAGAAATTATTGAGCTATATTCAGTAAGTTTCAGAGATCTCTGACATTAAATTTTACAGAATTTACAGTTGCATTTTTAAAATGCTATGTTAAGCCATATGTTCCATCCAAGACATTTGGATGAGGCTTTTATACATTCCAATGTTATAAAATATACTAAAATGAAATTTCCCATAAAAATATTCTACTTTCGTGGACTCATATTATACTTTTTATAACAAATATTTTCCTAATGTTGTTCTGTTTTGTTTTTGTTTTACTGTATTATCTTACTCCGTGGTACTGGCTACCAGTGTTTTTAGTGAGTTTTCAGATCTGTATTGTTAAAAATCTATTCATTGTCTAGAATGCCCTAGTGAAGATGAATTTAAAACATTATTTAATAATAATGATAAAGTGTAATATAAAGTATGCTCTTAGAAAGCACAGATTTGAATAACTGCCTTCAAGAATGTTACAGTTAACAAAACTAATAGGCAAAATGCTTTATAACAGTTATCCTAAAATCTTTCTATATAAATTGGAGTTAAAAATTCAGAGTTGGATAGATCCAAATATAGACTATCTTGTAAAATTTGGAAACATTAAAGAATAACAATTTTCTATTCAACATAACAATGGCATGATTTCTAATAGGAAACATTAGTATGTCTTCCAACAGAAGCACAGAATCTAGAATGACTAAATTAGTTTTAAAATCTGTATTTTACTTGGAAAATTGCTACTGAATTACTTCCACTGCAATTTAAAAGGAAGAGGTGTGTGTGGGCATATCCCAGCTGTGCATGGTTTGTTACGAGCCATTTTTAGGCCAACTGGTCAGCCACAGCTGCCTAAGACTGGTTTAGAAATTACAGATCTACATTTTTCCACTCTCAATTTTTTGTTAAAGTGCTTTGAATAAGGCTTTCTTAGTTTAATTTTCTTGAAGTTATTACACAGGGCACATATGAGAAAGCTATTGTCATTGTTGGAAACAAGTCAGATCAAGTTGAGGCAGAATGATAAGGAGCTGGAATCAGTCTGAAACTAAGAAGGCTCTTGGGCAGATAACATCTTTACTTAAAGTTCTTTAGTGCATCTCTTAAAGATGGACCTCAAAATGCATTTTCCTAAGTCAGAAACATCTGTCGTTATAGCAGTAACTCCATGATTTCCTGTGCAGGGAGAACCCCATTCTTTATTTTGGACATAATATTTCAAGATTTTGTACATAAGTTAGTAGCTATTAACTATAGCATAGAGATAGGAGTAAATTAAGCTACCTGAAACAATAGCAGTCACAGGAGAAAAAAAAAGAAAACAACAATGAATGCTGGATCTGTTATAACTGAAAAAAAAAAAAAAGAAGATTCTACATCCTGGTAGAAGATGTTTGATATATTTCTAATGCTGCCCCCCGCCCTTTGGTTGCACTTCTGTGGTAACTACTTGTTGTGTCTAAAAGTATCAAAGTGACCTTAGTATTATTGTCATGTACATGCATGATTTTGGCCTGATCAGGTGCTCCAGAACTTTAGACCTAGATGCTCCCTAAGAAAGGCAAGTGAAAGCGTACTCTGTGCAGCGAAACTCATTAACTTCCTGAGACAAAACTTGGGTGTTACCTGGAGTCCCATAGTTGCCATTTACACTAGTGACCATCTCCACTTACGCTTATAAAATTTGAAACACCGCATCTCAGACATCAATTTTTAGTTATATAGACCATAAAATATTACCAGCTTGAATGACAAGACATTCAGAAAATTAAAAAAAAAAAAAAAAAAGCAGATACTGTCTAAGCATTTGGTCATTATTTTCCTTGTAAATGTCTAATAGGAGTGACAGATGTAAAAACCTTAGCAGTGATTACTGTCTTCTGAACCTTTTCTAGATATTTGTATGGTATAAAAAGGATGCCATCATTAAAACATACTTCTGACTTTCCTGAGATATTCTCAGTGTGTTGGGTAGTTGAGCTACAAATCTTCGCAGGCCTTGCAACCCTCAGATTCCTTGGGAAGCTGCAGAGAGCAGCCAACAAAAATATAACTGAGTCCTCTGCTAGAATCCATTCTGCAGAACTGTGCTATAGAAGACACATTTTATATACAATTACTCTTCTTTGTGGATTCACAACTCAAAGGCTCCTTGGCAGAAATCTTAGACACCCTTGTTCTTAGAAACATTTAGGACAGGGCCTTGGAGTTCAATGTCTGGAGGAATGGTCTGCTGATGTTAATGTGTAAATAAGTCACCTATTCTAGAGTCACAATTTGCATATTAAAAAAGGAAGTATTTTCTACAAATTTTGTAACAAGCAGCATTTTCCATCTATTTTTAGGTCTTGCATTTAAACCAAAGAAAGCCTTAATTATTCTTGAGAAATGCTTCATTGACTTTAACTCATTTATAAAGAACTTTGGGGCCAGGTTGATGATAAATGGGAAAACAGCAGTGGAGCAGGGAGGCAAAGTTATGAGGCGGTGCTGAAATGGACAGCTCCCTGTTTGCTGTTGTATGTGACGTGGCCATTGTTCCAGAGACTCAGGAAATCTAAATTCATAGAAGAAATCCAGTGTTGAAGTGGGCTGAAACAAATCAAATGGTGTTTAAAACAACGTAGGAATCTTCACTGTGCAGGCCGGACACATCATGTTTCTGGGGCAGACTGCCAACATGCGGCAACTTGTGCCAACAGAAAATAGAATTTATTTCTTGATGTTTCTTTATTCTTCTATGAAGAAAGGCAGGTAACTTGTTGACTAAGATTTCTCTGGGCATTTTGGAAGCCACACAAATTTTACCTGATATTCTAAAATAATGGTCTGCTATAGTCATGGTTTCATGATAAACCTTTTAGGATTAATAATGCTGACTCAAATGGCCACCAGCATTCAGTCTATCTGAAGGTCAAGTGGGGGATTGCTGGCTGGCTGTCCTGGCTGGTCCTTTTGGGGACTGGACACCACTTACTTGGATCTCCTTGTACCTGACATATCTGATATGCTTTCAGTTTCTAAAGCTGAGATATTTTAAAATTATTCTTATAGTCAAACTGTATACATTTTTGTTCCATACTTTTACATTTTCACTTAATACTGATAATTAGATCATTCTTTATTTACTCAGTGTCTATATAGTTGATAAATGAATAATTACATTTTTGCTTAAGTCAACTCAGTGTAGCATGAGCTGAATTATAACCTCAGAGTTAAAAATGACTTATCTAGGGAGTCAGTTTATGTCTCTTTCCTTTGGTTTTTGATATGACATCTTCCGATTTTCCATTTCTTAGTGGTCTCCCAGTGACCTTGCTGACTCCTCTGCTGTGGAAGGCTGGTGTTTCTCTGCTCCTGCCCTTCTGCCCACGTGTCCTCTATGGAGACTGGCTGTAAGGTTACTTCTAGAACTAGGCTCAGGTTGTGTTTCCCCACATCCTCCCATTCTGTTCACTTGTATCTGTGCTCCTCTTGGCTGGATCCACCTGCAGCCTTTCCTGCCACTCTCCAGCTCCAATAGGCATGACCTTCCATCTTCCTATGTGTTGACATCTCCTCTCAGACGACACTGAATATTTATAGTCTTGATATTCTTGCATTGCTTGAAGACTACTTCCTCTGAACCCACAAAGTGGCACCTGGGAGGCTCTGACAAAGGTCTAAGAGCCTGCCCTTTGTGGATAATCAGTTCTGGTTGTGATCTGCATATTGATTGCATGTGGCTTTGAGCCAGTCACCATATTTCTCTGGATTGCCAGCCCCTTACCTGTAGAATAGGTATGATCATAAGAAAAAAAAAAAAGTATTAGTCGCTCAGTCGTGTCCGACTCTTTGCAACACTATGAACTGTAGCCCGCCAGGCTCATCTGTCCATAGGGTTCTCCAAGCAAGAATACTGGAGTTGGCTGTCATTTCCTTCTCCAGTGTATCTTCCCAACCCAGCAATTGTACCCAGGTCTCCTACATTGCAAGCAGATTCTTCACTATCTGAGCCACCAGGGAAGCCCAAAGTAGGATCTTAACACCTGCCCTATAAGATCAAATGTGAGAATACTGGTAAAGTGCTTAGCATGGTGTCTAGGAAATAGTATACATTCAATGGTTTTGCTATTAATAATGCTATTTTTATTCTCACCTGTAATTTCTGTAAGTATGGCTTGAAAAGACACTACATAGAAGGCACAGATAGGTATGGAGGAGGAAAAGGGCACATTGTTAGTCCATGTAAAAGTGTGCGAATACAGGAAACATATCTTAGATACATGGGTCTGTCTGGATTTTATGAGAACCAGACACCAAGGTGGAGTTAGATGTGCAAGAGACTTGTGGATACCTCTTGTGAAGGATAGAAACAGAAGCTGAGAAGAGCTTTCCACCTACATGCAGGCTTGACATGTGTGAGAGAATGGAGGGAGGAAAGGGTGGGGCAGGGATGTCCATCCCTCAGACCACAGTTGCAGTTCTGAGAAAGTATGGGACAGACAACAGGCTTGCTAAGCAAACAGTGCTCAGTGAAGCAGTCCCAAGTCTGTGGTCAGTAGCTGGGAGTGGCCTGGGGGACTGTGGCCTTAGTAGCAATGCTGTGGTTGACCCAAGGTGGTGACAGATGGAGGCTGTCAGTTACATTTCTCACATCAGGTTCTATTGAAGGAGATGTGGGAAACACACCTCTGTGGCTTACTACAAAGTGGAATCACAGTGATGTCTGCTGACTTATGATAGAGAAACCGAGGGTGCTCAGGGACCTAGGATTGTTCAAATGAGTCTAGAAATTTCCTTGAAAATGTGGCATTAAGTAGAGAAGGGCAAAATGAACAGGATTAGCCAACTGGAAATAAGGTTAACAGGGTCTCAGGCAGAAAATAAACAAGGATGAAGGCTGGCCCAGAGACACATGGGTATAGCCAGGATTTAGGAAGAACTTTGAGAGTTAAGTGAATGTGTATTGGATCAGGGTAAGGGGGAGATGCTGTCCACAGATTTCAGGACAAGTGATCCCAGGGTTCCCAACCTACTCTGCAAAGGACAAGGGAAGCTCTTCGAGAGATTGAACCTGGAAAACTGTCAGGAAGTGACTGGGTTTGGGAAGTGTCTTTCTGGGTACTGGTGGAGGACAGATTAGAGAGGGATAAGACCAAATGAAGCTTTTGCCATCAAGTCAGAAATGATGGTAGCTTGTCTTATGGGTTGGGATCAGATAGATGGATTTGGAATAAACTATGTTGGATCCTGTCATCTAAACATATGGCATGGGTGAGTTCAGGAATTCCAGGTGGCTCTGCCAGAAAGATGGGCCTCCTTGATAAGAACGGCCAGTTATACAGCTGGTGTCCAAGGGGTTGGCTTCCCTTTAAATTCTGCCCTGACAGCAAGGGCTGAGTGGACCAGGAAGACTGATGGAAAGCCCTGCTCAGCATCTCTGCTGTCTACATTTTGCTGACCTTCAGGTCTAGGTTACCTCAATATGAATTATTAATAACTTCATTACAACCTTGGATATAGAGCTTATAACTTTTGTACAACATGAAGGTAATGTAATTTCCTATCAGTGATTTAAATAAATTTTTTCTGAACAAAACTGATTATCAGTTTCCAGGAATTTAGTATGAACTCTCATCTTTTACCTCCTTAAAGTTATTTTATCTCTTACTCTTCTTTTCCAAGGCCATATTTCTTAACTGTTTCTTTATTAATATAACCTTCCAAATGCCATATTTTATTGTGTTGATTTAAGACTACCTCAAGGTTTTAAAATTATTTTATGATGTAACCAAAAGTGGGAAACAGGCAATGGAAAAATGCATCCTCAAAAATTCCACAATCCAAATTAAAATGCGTATCAATTATACCTTTATATTTTTGAACTTATTTTTTCCTATTGTAAGTTTATCCAATTTAAGGTCATGACAGAACAAAGACAGAATATGCTCATGAGATGATAATATGAAGCCTGTACCTCCATCGTAAGCAGGTTCTATTTAATTAGTATACACCTACTGAAGTAAAGCATTTACTCTTCATTCGCTGCCTCTCAAGTACAAGATGGGAAGTTAGGATAGAGGACTATACAAAGAATTCTAAGGTGGATGCATATTAAATCAGCAAGCAATACCATCTTCATGGAGTAACTAAACTTGGGGAGAAATCAGATACAGGCCCTGAGAAAGTAGACTTGAAGATGGTCTGAGATCTGGTGACTACATGGGGTTTGAGTGTAAGTGGAGCTGTATTGTATTTGGTATCAGCTGCTAAATTGCAGCCTTCTCTTAAGGTAATTATTAGGTTAAAAAAAATCTTAAAGATTACCAATTATCATTCATCATACGGTTCTATGGATGGTTTGAAGTCAGAAAATGTAATCATGTTTGTAGGTGAAAGTACTTCCAGTGTGTAATTTAATGTGTTTATTTATAAAAGTGGATTCTCATAAGGTCTTTATTGATTAAAATTTACCACAGTAGTGATTATGGGCCAAACCTTGTGTTATTATATCCCCATTTAGATGATGTGATAATTCTTTTTTGCCTAACAGCTGAACTCCAAAATATGGAACATAATATCCTATGGGCTAGACCGTAAGTTTTGGCAGATTTTTTGGGAAATAATGGATTAATCTCTCAGCCAGTATAATATCACATATTGTAACATTTAGCTCAGGGAACCATAATTTGAGTCAAAGGCAGCTGTCCCCCTTCATAAAAATCAGGCCCTAGTGTATGTCAGTTTCCTGAAAGGCGTTCATAGCCTTTTTCAGATCCTATGAAAAAACAGAAACATCAGATGGAACCCTTGTTCCACTGTCCGAGTCCATTCCATCGTTAACAGACAGTGTGGAGGTAGGTAGAACTACAAAACATAATAAGGAATGAAGGAAGAAAATGTGATCTCAAAGTGGGTTTTGTGCCATTTTTTACACTTAAAATCCTCGAAATTGACTCTTCGGTGTGCGTGATGTGCAGGGATTCTTCCGAATCATCCTTCCTTCCTTAATCTTTGACATTCTCACCACCACCCATCCCTTATTTTAAGCAATATAGTCTTGTCATTGTGAAAGGTGAATTGCATTTCTCCGCTGAGAATACTTCTGGAATGTTTTAAATAGTAGGATAGATGTGCCTTTTAAAAATATGTCATTGCATTTTAAAAAGGGTTTTAAATGGATCACTCTTTTGTCTTCTAAGATAATGCTACTAAATAAATTTTCATATCATTGCATTTAAAGGTATACATTGGGTTTTCTTTTAAATTTAGAACAAATTTATTTTCATTGCTATGACTATAGACCAATTTGATACCTTCAGTTTAAAAAAAAAAAAAAGACACTAAGAAATTAGAAGAATAGCCTTGAGTAGCATCAGTTCTGTATCAGGTTTGAACTCAAGACACAGCTCATCAATGTGTTCTAATCAGTTGACTTAACTAGGGAAAGAAAAAAAAAAAAGTAAAACTTACCTTTACTAATTGCTTAGAATATGTCAGGAATTGGATTATGGCAGCACTTTATGGAGTGTGTTTTATGACCCATGAGTGGCTCTGTTAAAAAAGAACAACAAGAAACACACAAGGTTAATAGAAGTTAAATTTTAGAAATGCTGCCCAGTTTTGGATATTATCCCAGTTTGGGTATAATATCCCAGTTTTGGATATTATTCAAGCATATCAGCTTACTTCAGGTATCACAGCAAATCTTTTCTGGCTAAAGGTTTACATCAAATTTGACATAAAAATATTGCCTATTTGCATTCTACTAATAACATGTTTTTATACATTTTTGGGGAAACAGAGAATGATGCTGATTTACTGCTTATTAATCCTCCCCTTTATTCAGGGTGTCACTCCAGTCTTTTCTCATGAGCCTGAAGCATGGAAAATACAAGTGGCATGGGTGTGGTCTTTTCCTCTATCACCATGGCCTTCTTTGGTGTCCTTACTTGCTAGCAGTATTCTATAGATTGTTATAAAATCATGTGTGACCATTTTCATAACCTTCAGTATTATTTTTTAAATTAATTTATTTTTTATTAAAGGATAATTTCTTTACAGAATTTTATTGTTTTCTGTCAAACCTCAGCATGAATCAGCCACAGGTATACATATATCCCCTCGCGTTTGAACCCCCCTCCCATTTCCTGCCCCATCCCACCCCTCTAGGTTGACACAGAAACCCTGTTTGAGTTTCCTGAGCCTCATAGCAAATCCCTTTCGGCTGTCTATTTCACACATGATAATGTAAGTTTCCATGTTACTCTTCCCATACATCTCATCCTCTCCTCCCCCTCCCCAGGTCCATAAATCTATTCTTTGTGTCTGTTTCTCCATTGCTGCCCTGTGAATAAATGCTTCAGTACCATTTTTCTAGATTCTGTATATATGTGTCAGAATACGATATTTATCTTTCTCTTTCAGACTTCACTCTGTATAACAGGTTCTAGGTACATCCACCTCATTAGAACTGAATCAAAGACTTTCCTTTTTATGACTGAGTAATATTCCATTGTGTATATATACCAAAACTTACTTTATCCATTCACCTGTCGACGGACATCTAGGTTGCTTCTATCTTCCATCTATTGTAAACAGTGCTGCAATGAACAGTGGGATATGTGTGTAATTTTCAATTTTTGTCTCCTCAGGGTATATGCCTAGGAGTGGGATTGCTGTGTCATATGGTGGCTTTATAACTAATTTTTTAAGGAAACTCTATACTGTCTTCCATAGTGGCTGAATCAATTTACATTCCCACCAACAGTGCAAAAGCTTTCCCTTTTCCCCACATTCTTTCCAGCATTTATTGTTTGCATACTTTTGGATGATGGCCATTCTGACTGGTGTGAAGAGATATCTCACTGTAGCTTTGATTTGCATTTCTCTAATAATGAGCAGTGTTGAGTATCTTTTCATGAGTTTGTTAGCCATCTGTATGTCTTTGGAAAAATGTCTGTTTAAGTCTTTTTCCCACTTTTTGATTGGGTTGTTTGTTTTTCTGGCATTGAGTTGTATGAGCTGCTCATATATTTTGGAAATTAATCCTTTGTCAGTTGTTTCATTTGCTACTATTTTCTCCCATTCTGAGGGTTGTCTTCTCACCTTGCTGAGTTTCCTTTGCTGTGCAAAAGCTTTTAAGTCAGGTCTCACTTGTTTACTTTTGTTTTTATTTCCATTACTCTAGGAGGTGGGTCATAGAGGATCTTGCTTTGGTTTATGTCACTGAGTGTTCTGCCTATGTTTTCCTCTAAGAATTTTATAGTTTCTGGTCTTACATTTAGGTCTTTAATCCATTTTGAGTTTAATCTTTGTGAATGGTGTTAGGAGGTGTTCTAATTTCATTCTACAAGTAGCCATTCATTTTTTTGTTTTGTTTTGTTTTGTTTTATTAGTTGGAGGCTAATTACTTCACAACATTGCAGTGGGTTTTGTCATACATTGACATGAATCAGCCATGGAGTTACATGTATTCCCCATCCCGATCCCCCCTCCCACCTCCCTCTCCACCCGATTCCTCTGGGTCTTCCCAGTGCACCAGGCCCGAGCACTTGGCTCATGCATCCCACCTGGGCTGGTGATCTGTTTCACTATAGATAATATACATGCTGTTCTTTCGAAACATCCCACCCTCACCTTCTCCCACAGAGTTCAAAAGTCTGTTCTGTACTTCTGTGTCTCTTTTTCTGTTTTGCATATAGGGTTATCATTACCATCTTTCTAAATTCCATATATATGTGTTAGTATGCTGTAATGTTCTTTATATTTCTGGCTTACAAGTAGCTGTTCAGTTTTCCCAGCACCGCTTATTGAAGAGACTGTCTCTGCCCCATTGTATATTCTTGCTTCCTTTGTCAAAAATAAGGTACCCATATGTGCATGGGTTTATTTCTGGGCTATCTTGTTCCATTGGTATTATTTCTTTTTTGTGTGTGTGCCAGAACCATACTGTCTTGATGACTGTAGCTTTGTAGTATAATCTGAAGTGGAAGGTGGATTCCTCCAGCTCCATTCTTCTTTATCTTCTTTCTCAAGACTGCTTTGGCTATTCAGGGTCTTTTGTGTTTCCATATGAATTGTGAAATTTTTTGTTCTAGGTCTGTGAAAAATGCCATTGGTAATTTGATAGGGATGGCATTGAATCTGTAGGTTGTGTTTGGTAATATAATCATTTTTACAATATTGATTCTTCCTACCCAGTAACATGGATATCTCTCCATCTGTTGATGTCGTCTTTGATTTATTTCATTAGTGCCTTATAATTTTCTGTGTACAGTTCTTTTGTCTCCTTAGGTAAGTTTATTCCTAGGTATTTCATTCTTTTTGTTACAATGGTGAATGAGATTGGTTCCTTAATTTTTATTTCTGATTTTTCATTGTTAATATATAGAAATGCAAGTGCTTTCTGTGTATTGATTTTGTATCATGCAAATTTGCTAAATTAACTGATTAGTTCTAGTAATTTTCTGATACTATCTTTAGGGTTTTCTATGTACAGTATCATGTCATCTGCAAACAGTGAGAGCTTTACTTCTTTTCTGATCTGGATTCTATTTATTTCTTTTTCTTCTCTGATTGCTGTAGCTAGAACTTTCAGAACTATGTTGAATAATAGTAGTGAAAGTGGACACCCTTGTCTTGTTCCTGATCTTAGGGTGAATTATTTCAGCTTCTCACCATTGAGAATAATGTTTACTATAGGCTTATTATATATGGCCTTTACAATGTTGAGGTAGGTTCCTTCTATGCCCATTTTTTGAAGAGTTTTAATCATTAATGGTTGCTGGGTTTTGTCAAAGGCTTTTTTATTTTTTTCATCTTTTGAGACTATCATATGGTTTTAATCTTTCAGTTTGTTAATACAGTGTATCACATTGATTGATTTGCATATACAGAAGAATCCTTGCATCCCCGGAATAAACCCAACTTGATCATGGTGTATGAGCTTTTTGATGTGTTTCTGAATTCTATTTGTTAAAACTTTGTGGAGGACTTTTGTGTCTGTGTTCATCAGTGATATTGGCCTGTAGTTTTCTCTTCTTGTATTGTCTTTGTCTGGTTTTGGTATCAGGATGATGGTGGCCTTGTAGAATGAGTTTGGAAGTATTCCTTCCTCTGCAATTTTTTGAAAAAGTTTTACAAGGATAAGCATTATTTCTTCTCTAAATGCTTGATAGAATTCTCCTGTGAATCCATCTGGTCCTGGGCTTTTGTTTTTTCAGAGATTTTTGATCACAGCTTCAATTTCAGTGCTTGTAATTGGGTTGTTCATAATTTCTATTTCTTCCTGGTTCAGTTTTTGAAGACTGAACTTTTCTAAGAATCCATCCATTTCTTCCAGGTTATCCATTTTATTGCCATATAGTTGTTCATAATAGTGTCTAATAATCCTTTGTATTTCTGCATTGCCCATTGTAAACTCTCCTTTTTCATTTATAATTTTGTTGATTTGATTCCTCTCTCTTTTTTTCCTTGATGAGTCTGGCTAAAGGTTTTCAATTTTGTTTTATCTTTTCAAAGAAACAGCTTTTAGTTTTATTAAACTTTAGTATTGTTTCTTTCATTTCTTTTTCATTTATTTCTGCTCAGATCTTTATAATTTCTTTCCTTCTACTAATTTTGTTTGTTTTTCTTCTTTTTCCAATTGTTTTAGGTGTGAAGTTTGGCTGTCTATTTGATGTTTTTCTTGTTTCTTGAGATAGGATTGTATTGCTATAAACTTCTCTCTTGGAACTGCTTTTGCTGCATCCCATAGGTTTTGGGTTGTCGTGTTTTCACTGTCATTTGTTTCTAGAAAGTTTTTTATTTCTCTTTTGATTTCTTCAGTAACCTGTTGGTTATTTAGAAATGTATCACTTAATCTCCATGTGTATGTGTTTCTTAGTTTTTCTCTTGTAATTTATATCTAGTCTCATAGGGTTGTGGTCAGAGAAGATGCTTGATACAATTTCAATTTTCTTAAATTTACTGAGGTTTGATTTGTGACCCAAGATGTGATCTATCCTGGAGAATGTTCCATGTGCACTTGAGAAAAAGGTGTGTTCAGGATTTGTATGGGATGTCCTGAAAATATCAATGAGATCCATCTCATCTAATGTATCCTTTAAGACTTGTGTTTCCTTTTTAATTTTCTGTTTTGATGATCTATTCGTTGTTGTGAGTGGGGTATTAAAGTTTCCTATTACTGTGTTACTGGCAATTTCTCCTTTTATGTCTGTTAGTGTTTGTCTTATGTATTGTTGAACTCCTATGTTGGGTGACTAGATATTTACAATTGCTATGTCTTCCTCTTGGATTGATCCCTTGATCATTATGTAGTGTCCTTCCTTATCTCTTGTAATATTCTTTACTTTAAGATCTATTTTGTCTGATATGAGGACTGTTACTCCATCTTTTTTTTTTTTTTTTTTTGCTTCCCATTTGCATGGAATATATTTTTCATCCTCTCACTTTCAGTCTATATGTGCCTGAAGTGGGTTTTCTTGTAGAAAGCATGTATATGGGTCTTGTTTTTCTCTCCATTCAGCCAGTCTGTGTCTTTGGGTTGGAGCATTTAATCCATTTACATTTAAAGTAACTATTGATATATATCTTACTATTGCCATTTTCTTAATTCTTTGGGGTTGATTTTGGAGATCTTTTTTCTTCTCTTGTATTTCTAGATTATACAAGTCCCTTTAACTTCTGTTGTAAAGCTGGTTTGGTGGTACTGAATTCTCTTAACTTTTTCTTGTCTGAAAAGCTTTCTATTTCTTCATCAGTTTTGAATGAGATCATTGCCAGGTACAATAATCTTGGTTGTAGATTTTTCCCTCTCAGCACTTTAAATATATCCTGCCATTCACTTCTGGCCTGCAGAGTTTCTGCTGAAAGATAAACTGTTAAACGTGTGGGGTTTCCCATGTATGTTACTTGTTGCTTTTCCCTTGCTGCTTTTTAAATGTTCTTTCTTTGTGTTTAGTCTTTGTTAGTTTGATTAGTATGTGTCTTGGCATGTTTCTCCTTGGGTTTATCCTGTATGGGACTCTGTGCCTCTTGGACTTGATTGGGGGGGGTGGGTTTTCAGCTATAATCTCTTCAGAAACTTCCTCATACTCTTTCTTTTCCTCCTCTTCTTCTGGGACCCCTATAACTTGAATGTTGGTGTGTTTGATATTGTCCCAGACATCTCTAAGACTATCCTCATTTTCATTATTATTATTTTTTTTTACTTTCTTCTGCTCTTCAGAAGTTATTTCTACCATTTTATCTTCAAACTCACTGATTCTTTCTTCTGCTTCAGATATTCTGCTATTGATTCCTTCCAGAGTATTTTTAATTTCAGTAATTACATTGTTTGTCTCCAATGTTTATTCTTTAATGCTTCTAGGTCTTTACTTTCATTATTCCAATTTTTTTTCAGGAAGTTTCCCAATTTCCTCTTCATTTATTTGGACTTATGTGTTTCTCATTTGTTCCTTCATTTGGCTTTTCATTATTTTCTTTTAACTTATTGTGTTTGAGGTCTTCTTTCCCAGGCTTCAGGGTTGAATTCTTTCTTGCTTTTGGTTTCTGTGCTCGTAAGCGTGGTCCAGTGGGTTGTGTAAGCTTTGTATGGGGTGAGATTTGTACTGACTTTTGCTGTTGCTCTTGTTGTCTGTCTGTTTTTCCTCTGGTTGGCAAGGCTGAGTGAGGTGGTAATCCCGTCTTCTGATGATTACATTGGTAATTTTGTTTGGTTTCTTATTTAGATGAGACATCCTGCACAGGGTATTACTATTGGTTGGGTAATGCTGGGTCTTGTATTCAAGTGGTTTCCTTTGTGTGTGTTGTCACTATTTGACACTCCCTAGGGTTAATTCTATGGTAGTCTAGGATTTTGGAGTCAGTGTTCCCACTCCAAAGGCTCAGGAATTGATCTCTGGTCAGGAACAAGGATTCCACAAGTGGTTTCTTATGGCATTATGTGGGCCTAAAACAAATACCCAAAAAGCGAAAAGCCAAAGATGAACCGCAGACAAATGGCAGTTATAAAATCAGGTAGATAACAATTAAAATAAGGGAATATACACATTTACATATACATCCTTGAGAAAAGTCAAAACAGTCCAAATAAAATAAATTACAGTATATTGACCTGGCAAACAAAGGAAATCAATAATTATATTCCAGTTAAGAACAAAACTAACTAAAGCACAAACTAGAAAACCAAACTAAAGCAAAATTTCAAGTGGGGTATAAAGCAATGAAAACAAAACTAATAAATATGTTGAGAGGAAAGAAAAGGAAGGAAAGGAAAAAGAATAGACATGCAAAGTTAAACAGAGATAGATGAAGAAGATTTATATACATTAAAGATTAACTGCAAGGGAATAAAACAGTAGGAAAGGCAAACAAAGTAATAAATGTAGAAAAATATAATAGGTTTAAAAAATTAAAATTTTAAAAAAAGAGAAAAGAAAAAAAAAAAGGAAGAAGAAAGAAAAAAGAAAGAAAGAAAACTCCACAGAACTGCAAAAGCCCAATGTAGAGGCAGAGGTTTATAACAAAATTAAAAAGTGTGACTGAATATACACATCTGCATATGCGCCCATAAGTAAAACCAAAGCCATCCAACAAAAGTAAAGTACAGTAGATTGACCAGCGAACAAAGGAAACCAAAAATTATATCTACCATTTAAGAAGAAAACTAGCTAAGACACAAACTGGAAAACAAAACTAAAGCAAGGTACCAATTGGGGAATAAGGCAGTGAAAATAAAACTAACTAATATGTTGTAAGGAAAGGAAAGAAAGAAAAGAAAGAAGAATAGATATGCAAGGTTAAATAGAGATAGATAAAGATTTATATACATTAAAGTTTAACTGCAAGGGGAAAAGAACAGTAGGAAAAGCAAACAAAGGAATAAATGTAGAAAAGTATAATAATGGGATTTAAAAATTAAAAGAAAGATAAAAGAAAAAAAAGAAAAAGGAAAATTTCACAGAACTGCAAAAGTCCAACATGGAGGCAGAGGTTTATAACAACAATAAAAAAAAAAAAAAATGTGGCTGAGGTTAAAAAAAAAAAAAGTTCCAAAGCTTAATTAGATTTCATAGTGCCAATAAAATTGACAACTACAACAGGGGTGGGAGGAGGAAGAAAAAGAAAAAAAATTCAAAAGAATCTACAGAGCAAGTAAAAATATATCGGTAATAAAGGTTTTTCTTGAGTCAGTGCTGTAGAGTCTTTTCACTCAGAGTAACAATCCACCTCACTTTCCTCGGATGCCCTCCAACACTGCTGAACTCTGGACCTGCTGTGGGGGCAGCTCAGACTCTAATCTGGTCCTACTCCCATGTGTTCTTGCCTCCAATGTCCACAGCTATCAGAACTAGTGTGTTTTCTTTTGTGGGAGCTCTCAATGTCCTTTTATATACTCCATAGACACAGAATCTGTGGAATCCACAGAATCCACAGATTGTTTGGATTTAATCTGCAGCTTGCAAAGCTGGTGGGAAGGTTTTGGGTCTTCTTCCTTAGCCACACTGCCTCTGGGTTTCAATTGGGGTTTTATTTCCACCTCTGCATGTGGGGCATCCTCTGGGGTTTGCTCCTGTGGCTGCCCTGGAGGACTCGGGTCTGCCCCTGTGAGGGCCAGGTGTGGAGCTGGTGCAGCTGCTTGGGGTGCAGGGGTTCTGGCAGCATCAGGTCCTCAGGGGAGCTGGCGGCTAGGGCAGCAGGAAATGCAGTGCTCTAGAAGGGTATGGCAACCAGCATTGGCCAATACGCTCCAGTATTCTTGCCTGGAGAACTGCCCTCCCTGACAGAGGAGCCTGGCAGGTCACAGTCTATAGGGTCGCAAAGAGTTGGTCATGACTGAAGCGACCCTGCATAGACGCAAGACTCTTTTGCCTGTGGCAGCTCTGCCCCAGTGAGGGTTGACCGTGAATGTGGCACAGTTGCTTGGCTTGTGGGGACCCTGGCATCACAAGTGTGCAGGGACATGGACTGCCTCTACTGCGGGAGTTATGGCCCTCTCAGAGTGTTTTTTCAAGCCTCTTGTAGCTGGCAATCAGAAGGCCTGTTTGTCCAGTATTTCTCCACAGCTCTGCCCATTCAGGCACATAGAGGCCCCCCCCAACCTCTGGCTGGGGTCCTCCTCTGCAGATCAGCATGTCAGTCACTAAAGGGGCACCTGGTGGGGTCCTGCTCTGCAGTTCAGTGAGTCAGGTGTTTGATGGGCCGGCCTCTCTATTGTTCAGCTGCTGATGCTGTCATGTCTGGGGAGAGAGGCTGTGGTGATGTCTGCACCCACTACATGTGACTCAGCAGGATCACCTTGCTTCCATGGCTGCCTGGCTTTCCTCCACAGGCATTTCCCACCACAGTCTCCTCCCTCACCTCCCCTAGATCAGTCTCTTCACAATCAACAGCAGCCCTCGCCCTGGGATTGCTCCACAATCCCTAAGCTCCAGCTCCCAGCCGCTGTGCCTTCCAGAGACCCTGCGTCCCTGTCCAGGGTATGCACGGCTGCGGCAAGGACTGTCTGATTCTCATCCCGTTGAGGCTTCCCCAGATCAGCTGTTTCACTCTCAGCCTTAAATGTTTCTCCTCTGACTCAGACAGTTGCCTTGCTATGGGGATCAGACCCCTGCTTCAGTTCCCCCACCTGCGGAGGGCAGCTCCAGTCCTACTAACACTCCTGTTTCTCCCCCTAGTTCCTTCATCCTACCGAGTTTTGTGTGGGTCTGTGTTCTTTTGCTCTGGTCAGGTACTCCTGCCCGCTCTCAGCTTGGGTTCTGCCTGCACTTCTGTGTCTGAAGGTGTATTCCTGATGTATCTGTGGAGAGAGATGTACTCCATGTCCACCTACTCCTCCACCATCTTTCCTTACTCTCTTCAATATTATTTTATACTAATTATTATATACTATTTTACTATGGCAGTTTATGAAGATGGTCAAGATTAATTTTTAGAGAAAAGTATGGCATAATGAGTTTTATTTTCCCAAGAGTAATTATAACTTTTCTGTGACTTAAATGTGTGATTTGAAAAGAATAAAATATTTAGTACCACAGATAACATACTAATGAAATTTTAATGTATTAGTTCTTTTTCCCTCCTTTTGAGCTGAAGATCCCCTAAGTACAATAGACTTACTATTTTAATTATAATACGTTTTTAGTCTATTGACTTTATTGGAAACATTTTGAGTTCAAAAACTTTGCTCTAAAAAGAGGCTGCCTTATATAGGAAAAAAATGTAGATTTTACTTTTTAAGTGATGGACTTTTAAAAAGTTGCATTATCCTATTTTATACAACAAATATACAGAAATCTTTATATAAAGTTAGTCTTTTAGATATAGTTTTATTCACCATAACTCTAGATGAAATTATATTGCAAGTTAGTAGGCATTTCTATTTTTTTTCCATTTCAGTATATTCTTTAACACTTGCAAACTGAAATAGAATATTCTGGTTTATTCTTACTCAGAAATGTAGACCACTGAGGAAAAACACAGACTCCTGAAAAACCTGCCCTTCACGTGTCTTGTGTCTTCATTGCTGACCCAGTTTTGTGGACAAGGGTGGTATTTTATCATGAGGAATTAAAGTCTTAGAGAGAAGTAGCCCACTCACTTTAAAACCTACCTGAAATAACAGTGTTCCACCTGGAGGTCCTGGAACATAGAGGAGGCCCCAGGGAGACAGGTGGGGAGGAAGGTGGGGGTTGATGGTGAACTCCATCTGCTTCAGAATCACCCTCTGACTTGATCATGTCTGCAGCTATCACAACACGCCCAGATCTGTGTTCTATTCATGATACAGCCCGAGAATCTAAGCACCACCATGACATTTCTCTCTTCCTGACTACCCACATTTCATCTATACCAAATCCCTGTAGCCATCATAACACACCCAGACCTGTGTTTGATTCAGTGACACAAGCCAGAGAAGCTAAGCATCACTGTGACATTCTTCTCTCCCTCAATACCCACATTTCATCTGTTACCAAATCTGATTGTTTCCCTCCTAAGCAGGCCCTTGTCTATGCCTCCCTTCTGACCCCTTCTGTGTCCAAAAGCCTGTTTGAAAAGCCAGGTGCCGTTTTGGGGGCTCTGAAGAGCTCCAATACCACAGTTCTCCATGTCTCAGCACAGAAATAATTCACCGAGAGGCAAAGTGGTAGATAAGAAGTGATTTATTAGAATGCTTGTGAGGCTTACAGGTGGGCAGATGAGGGGCTGCAGCACCCCGAGAACTTACTGGCTACAGCTTTATAATCAAAGGAAAAGTGGGGAGGGGGAGAAGATGTTCTTTGTCTTTCTAGAGTAGATGTTATGCTTCCATCATCAATATCTCCAGGTTGATCAGAGGAGTTTTCTTGTCCCTCTATGGTCAAGGTAGCTCCAAAAATTTTTGTTTTTTTGTGCAGAGAGCATATCCTAGGGTTCACTAACTTACTAAGCTCACTGGGCAAGATGTGGGTCTCATGCCACCTTTGTTTTATTTTGAGGTATGTCTGGGGCTTCTGTTGCATAGTTTTGTTGCTAAACAAACCTGTTTGGTTTTGTGGTTAAGCAAACCTGATTTTTCAAGTGATCATTAACTTATAAGGGTCTCCTATATTTTTCAACTTACAATCCCCTAGTGGGATTAACTATTTAACCACCTGTTCTGTCTCTTTACTCTGTCCCTATCATATCTTGACCCAGATGTTGGCCGTGTCCTGTTCACTGATCTCCTTGACAACCCTCCTGACCTCCACTGCAGACACAATGATCTCTCCAACTGTTAAATGGATAGTAGTGTCCCCACTTATGAAAATCTTTTACACACATATCATTTTTTTTTTTTCTAAAATGAAGACCCAGATTACTGCCATGTGACGTTGCATCATCTGGGCTCTACCAACATTTCTGTCTGTGTATCCCCACCCTCCCTGTTGTAAGGTCTTTAGGTGCCCAGGGGCCCCTTCCAATGGGCCAGGGTCACAGCAGATCACGTTGGGTAGTACTGTTTGTTTCTATTGTCCTCATTCCCTGGAAAGTAGCACCACATCCATGGCCCCTACTTACTGTGTGTTCACAGGCAGTTTTCAGCCTCATCCTTGCTAACACAAGGAATATTTTCTGCCTGGAAAGACACCGTACAGATATGCTGCTGTTATTGTTTGTGGTGGTTGTTCAGCCGCCAAGTCATGTCCCACTCTTTGTGACCTCATGGACTGTAGCATGCCAGGCCTCCCTGTTCCTCACGATATCGCAGTTTGCCCAAGTTTATGTCCATTGAATCAGTGATGCCATTTAACCATTTCGTCCTCTGTCTCCCTCTTCTACTGTCTTACAGTTTTGCCTCACCTGTGACTAGCACTTAACAGATGTTTAATAGGCCAAGAAAAAAGAAAAACTTGCAAACCATATTTTTAAATGTTTATAATGATATGATACTTACCACACTATATTTAATGGTTAGGGCAAATGCTGCACATATTGATTTTAAAATAGGGTAAAATCAGCATAGAGAAAAGACATATGACATGTGTTTTAAGTGTTATCATCAATACCTGTTTTTATAAAGCCTCATTCTTATTAAAAGGAAAAATAATCCCAAGTTCTCAAATGATAGGAATAAAGAATAACAATAATAAAGGGATGTTCTGTTGCTGAGATAGAATTGAACAAGTGATGTTCAGAAGTGACTGATACAATAATGTCTAATGTATGACAGAAAGTCATAGACCTAAATTTCCAGCACTGACAGGGGAGTGTTGATATAAGCAGCAGCCCTGGGCTGTAGACCTAATTGAATACTTACTTTTAGCAAAGACTGACTCACACTATCAGACTGGCTGATAAGCATCAACTCAAGGACTTCCTAACAAAGAAATCAATTGCAGCTGAACAGATCTGATTTCTCCTGGGTGGCTGTAGCAACTTCCTTTGGTTTATGCTGACCTAATGTTGCAGGACCCCAGGCCTCCCTCATGAACCTTCTCAGTGTGGATTCAGTCTTCTAAGTGCAGAAGTAAGACTTGTAAATATATTTCTCTGAGCGGTTGTCTGTGTGTTGTAATTTCCTTTTCCAGCAGTTAAGGTGTATTCTATACAGTGATGGCATTATTGTGACGCAGAATTAGCATCACTCCCAACTCTAAATATGCCAGGAAGTGAGCTCAGGATGGTTGTCATCTCCCTGTTGCTTCTCACTCTTGTTGGGTAGAACCAACTTGGTTTCTGAAGTTCTGGGCTAAAAAAAAATTCTAATTTAGAATTTTTAATATGCCCTCAATTTGATTGCTAAAATCTTAATCATACAAAGAAAATCAGAATTATGTTTTATTTCTCTACCAGTCTTTCTGTCTCATATTTTTCATTGAAATATAGTTTATTTGCAGTGTTGTGCTAGTTTCCAGTGTACAGCAAAATGATTCAGTTATAAAGGTTCATATAAATATACACTTTTTAATGTTTTTTGTTCCATCATAAGTTATTACAATATATTGAGTACAGTTCCCTGTACAGTGCATCCCCCTCTTATATTTGAATACTTTGCTTTGCCCTCCAGGTGTTTCTCCATGTTATTTTCCATTTATAAAGGACTCTTATGTGTAATGAATGGAAACAGTGCTAAATGGGGCAGCTTTACATGCAGTGGTGCCAAGAGGCCATCAATGAGCTCTTGGGCTTCAGGGTTAGATGGAATAAGGAACTACTCTTACTGAGGGAGGGATGCACGTGGATGCATTGACCTGGCTCTTAGGGCTAAGGTTAACAGTAGGATGTGTCTGACAAGGGAGGAAGGGAGAAGCAACAGAAGATGGGCAGCGATGGTGCTGTTGTCATAAGCCAAAGGGAGCAAAGTGCCTAGTAAACCAGCTTGGAAAGAAGCCAGTGGTACCTGAAGAATGCTGTTGGTTTTTACTTTCTAATTATCAGCTTCACATTCTGACTTTATGAAACGCCCCTTGCAGCCAGCGTGGACGACCAAGGTACCCAGTGAGCAGAGCGAGAATTGCTCTTTAAAGGACCATGAACTTGTGTTTTCAACCTGTTCCGAGAGAAGCTTCTTAAAAGAAAAGTTACCTGGCTAAGTTTTTCCATCTTTCCAACTAACATAGTTCAAATGGCCTATCACCTTGTAGTCATGGGTTTAGACATGAAAAGCACTTCTCTGCATCCAAGAGACCTTAGTTCAAATGATACCTGTCCAGTTCCCCTTTGAACTCTCAAACTTCGGAGCGCTCCTTGTGGTTATGGATTGAATCTGCATCATTAGAATATACAACTCTGCTTGATATCTCAGAAAATCTCTCCCCCTCCAGCACCATTGATATCGACCGTGATTCCAAAGGGAATGCATATCAGGAGAGCGTAGTGCCCCTCCAGGAGCTCTGGCTGTGAGCTGGTGGAAATGACTTGCAAACATCTGTACTGTGTCCTGGACCATTTCTACAGCCCAGAAGGTGCTGAATCTTGAGGACATGGCAGTGGACACAGCACCCAGAGGCAGAAACTTGGGCTTCGGGTGGATCTTATTTAAGGAACAGAGACACCAAAACAAGGGATTGGAAGGAAATACTAATGTTGCTTCCCAGGTGGCAGGAGTGGTAAAGAACCTGCCCACCAATGCAGGAGACACAGGTTCAATCCCTGGACCAGGAAGATCCCCTGGAGAAGAAACTCCATATTCTTGCTTGAAAAATTCCAGGGACAGAGAAGCCTGGTGGGCTACAGTCCTTGGGTTACTAACAGACATGACTGAGCACACGCACATAGACACACACAAACACACACATACACACACACAATGTTGCTATTAAGTTTCCATGAGATATTTTTCCAGGTCTTTTACAGCAGAAGAAGAGGAGCTGAATCTTACACCTTGAAAGGGAGGGGCACATGCAGGTCTAGTCAAATGCAATTAGATAGTTCATGTTGCCAGGTAAATTAATAATGTTTTAAACCTTACATATTAGATCTTCTCCCTTATAAGATCCAGCATTCTTATCAGTGAGAAAATATGCCACTTGGCTCCTTGATGTCACTACAGGGAACAGTAATTTTTAAACTGAACTATTAAAGGTTCTTCCGAGTCATCTTGGATGCTGGAAAATATAATCTTAGATACATTGTGACCAGCGTCATCCTGGGTGTTGTGTCCAGTGCTCTGGAGTGAGGGGCTGTATCATGAGGGAGGGTGTGAAGGGGCATTGGCCAGCGGGAAACCCATAGTGACAAGGAGGTTGTAGGTTTGTTGGCATGTGCGAAGGCCAATAACCATTTCAGGGTGTTGGTTTTCTGCATACTAGAATAGACCATCAGGTCAGACCCTTTTGGAAAATATGACAGGATCTGAAGAGTATGAGTAGATCTTAGAAGTCTTCATCACAATGGAAAAAAAAAAATGTGCTGCGTATGCTAGTGGGTGCTCACCAGACTTACTGTGGTGACAGTTTTCAATGTATTCAAATAGAAAGACACTACGCTATTTGGCTGAAACTAATATAATGTTTTATGCCAGTTATATCTCAAACAATTAAGAAAATAAAGTCCTAGAAAGAGAAATGGAGAAGGCAATGGCAACCCACTCCAGTGTTCTTGCCTGGAGAATCCCAGGGACAGGGGAGCCTGGTGGGCTGCAGTCTGTGGGGTTGCACAGAGTCGGACACAAATGAAGCGACTTAGCAGCAGTGGCAACACAAAGAGAAAACTCATATGAGAGGATTTACAAGGAGGTGTAGGAAAGGGCTGTAGACCCTTCTGTAGATATGCACACTGGGGATGTGAACCACACAGGCAGGGGTGTGAACGACAACCAGCACAGATCAGCTCTCAGAGCCTGAGGAAAACCATGGGAAGGCAGGAGATGGGATTCTACCAAGACTGTGAATAGGCTTTGAGCCAATTTCAGTTTGGCTTCTGTGTTCTTGGTTTTCCCATACTAGAGGTGGGTAGAGGGTGCTGTGTGTGTGGATTCCAGACACAGACGCCCTCCACGTAGATATTGCCAGTCCAGCTGAGTGCTTGTTTAGGCAGCTGCAACCACGTTTTAAGGACATGCCATAAAGTGAATCTAGTCTTGAGAGTCTGTTGAGTGACTTCAAAAGTCAGGATGTTATAGACCCAGCTGTTCATTCACATGGACTTTAGTCTGTTTCTCTTTTATGATGAAATGCTTGATATCCTCATATTCAGAAACTCTGAGAACTAACCTGCACTGAACTCCTTATGGAAAATGACAGAATCAGACTCTTTCAGAGAGACCAGATAGTTTTCAATTTCTGAGCCCACTGCAATCAATCCGTGGCTGCATGAAGAACTGTGTTAAGCTGCCTTCAGGCTCCAAGGGAAAATTGTCAGGATTTATTTCAAGTATCTGACACCATGGGCAGAGTGATGGAGAAAGTGAGAGGGGAGGGGTACTACATATATGCCATCCTGGGCCAGATACTCTATTAGAGTTCTTTTTAAATCCAAACATCTCTGATTCTATTACTTAGATAAAAATCACCTGCTTTTCAGGTCTGTGACTTTTAAGAATGACAGAAAAAAAAATTGAAAATATCCTATAAAACTTTTAGGAAATTTTAGTTAATCTCTCTCTCTTCATTGGGATATAAGTTCAGTTGTTTTATCAAAGAGACCTAAAAGATACAGTGGTTTCAGTTAGTTTTTCTTTCAAACAGTTGTCCTGAGGTGACCCATCCAAGGCTGGTAGAGTTGCTCAGCCCATCAGCCACCCAGGGATCCAGGACCCTTTGCTCCCATGGTTCCTCCATACCCAGGGGATGTTGTACTTCGATTCATGACAAAGTTAGGTTCCCAAACACATCCATGGAAATGGGAGGAAAGACGTGATAAAGAGGCAGTATACATCCCTCCCTATGACAGCCTGTAGATGACACCTTATTTATCTTGTGGTGCCAACCATCTTTTTGCTCCATTCTTGTGCCAGATTATCATAGACTTGAAAGCTTATATCACAAGGGGGTGTTGTGAACGTCCCTTTAACCACAGATTAACCACTGTCTTCTCAGAGATCCACAGTGCACCAACACCATTTAGTGCAGAAGGTCTGTAGACATTGCTGTTGGTCTTCTTGGATTGGCATGCTCATCTATAGATTGAACAGTTGTTGGAAGTGGGGTCATGGGGAGCCTGTTTAATAGAAACCATTGAAAATAAGTGGGTTAGAAGAGGCTCCAGTTAGAAGAGTATTAATACTTTTGTTTCATCCATATACACCCTTGTAAGACCATATGTTTCTTTTTCTTATTTCTGAAATGATTTCTCCTTTCCACACCCCTTCCCCTGTCTCCCAAAGACCCCCAAAGTTTGGTGTTCCATTTTCAATTTTATATTTTTGGCATTCTGAAAGATGATGTGACTGATGAAATGACATGGTGACCAGTAGGTGTTTTCACATTTCCAGGCGGGTGCCCCTTGACTCTGTCTATGTGAGGAAGACACTTGGGACAGGATATACTTTTACTGTACATTTGAAATATTTAAATCTCAAAGTTAGGCAAGTTTTTAGGAGTTTTAAGAAAATAATAACTAAAAGAGTGAAAAAGAATGAACAAAGGCTACTTGATCATTTATCTGATAAAATTGAAAACACAAAGTAAAATTATATCTTAAAGCTTCTTGCAAATCCAAGACTCAGAGGTCTTGGATTTGGGGTAAAGCAAATTTACCAGGTCGCAGGAGATCTGTTAACCTTTAAGGTACCGAGGTATATTTGACCTCATCGCCACGTCACACAGCCCTTGAGGACCAGTGAGGTCCATGATCAGTGTGTTAGGCTGTTGCATGGTTTCACACCTGGAGATGCAGCTGCTTGAAACACAACTACAATTACCCTGACAATAGGGAATCAGCTAAAAATGAGACATGCTTCGTAGACAGGTAGATGACACATCAAATGCCTAATTGCAGTGATTTGGAACAAAACTATTCAATGGGGGGAAAATCCATTTGCATCTATTACTAATCAAATCATATGTAAGCATATATTTAAAAAGAAGAGCTTGTGCTTTGAATTAGAAGTGAAAGAAATGGCATTCACTCTGTGCGCGTGTGGCATTTCCATTCTGAGGACTTATCTCTTTGCATGAATGCAATTAGATTGATTTTATATTTATATGAAAGTTGGAAATGTTGCAGCCTAACAGTCATGAGCTATGCATCTTAAATGAACAATGCAAGTACTCAATGAACAATGAAAAATGATGGCTTGTTTCTTATGGTAATATTGTTAAGATAATATCAGGCATATACAAAAGTAAATGGGAAAGTATCTCTGAATGGTTTTCATGAAATTATTAATTTCCATATTGAGCATAAACTGTGTATTAAACACATTTCTGATGAGAGTGCATTAGGCCCAACACTGTCTCCTATAGGAATCTTCCTTTCTAGAAATTTAGCACCATCGTCATCTAAACAAAGGAACTAAGTATAGCTCCAATCCCATCTTTACCCTGTGCCTTTTATTTAATAAATTGCAAGGCTTGGCTATAATCCACTGTGTTTGTATAGGGCGTAGTGGATTGCTTGGGAGTGCATGACCTACACTTGTAAATAAATGTAATTACTTTTCCTTTGTTTTCCAGAACTAAAACAAAATTGTTTTCTGGGCCCTTACTTTGTCATGACTGAATTACTATCTCAGATTCCTGCTTGAATATCCTGTCGGTTCCGTACTCAGCAGCAACAAGGGAACGTGATCATTGTTGCTTCTCCTTTGCCACATCAGCTCTTTGTTTTCTAGAAGATTAAATTGTGAGGATTCAACTGTTTTCAGAACAGCTTTTATCTGAATCATCTTTGTGATTCAGCTTAGTGCTTCCACTCTAGATAAGACACCTTGATTTCTTTCTTTCTTTCTTTTTTTTTTTTTGCTATTTCTTATGTAGAGCTAAGGCATTCATTTTGCAAACACTCATTGATAATAATAGGTACAAGGATTTTTTTAAAGCCTGGAGAAACAGAAAAGAATGAAACTAGCATTATTTGAGAGAGCATAGTCTCTGCGAGGATCTAAAAAAACTGTTCTATAACAACTAGAGCAGAGAGTGTGCCCAGGGCTGCTGAACAATGAGACCAGAGATGTGGGCTAATACATATAACAAAGACATTTTTTTATGTCATGCTGAGTAATTGTGTTTCATTCTAAAAAGACATTTGCAGATTTAAAGTAGGAGAATCAAATGGCTAGGTGTCTGTTTTATGAGTTACTTTGGCCATGCTGGTGTGGAAGATGGAATGGAGCAAGAAATGCCCTGAGGTTTTGGTCGTTAATCACATGGAAGATGACAGCTTCGGCTCAGGTAGCAGCTGTGGGGTGGAGCTGTTGAGGCAGAGTGAGGGGCTTGCTGGTAGATGCTGTCTCACGTGGGCTTGGCAGTTGCTCGGGTTGGAGTAGAGATGCAAGGAGGGGCGGCTTGGGTTGTTGTTTCAAAAGTGATGAAGGGGGTTTTGATGCTGAGTTTTTACTGACTGTAAAATGAACAAATGGACAAGTCTCAAGGAAACTGGATATGGATTTGGAGCTCACGTAAGATGTGTCATGTAAAATATAAATGAAGCTGAGGTGCAAGCAAATGGACTCGTCTTCCATGGGCACATGAGATCATTTTGCAGATACAGAAATACATCAAGGACTTAAAAGTTTTCATTGACTCTCACTTCCAGAAAAGTCTTGCATGAGTTTTGGAAGGTGTCAGTAGAAAATAAGGTGGAGGAGATTGAAGACAGTGAACAGATGGTAAGGAAGTGGAGCTGAGACTGAGGTGCCTCCATGGGCTCAGCTGTAAGAGGAAGGAGGCAGGCAAGGAGGCCATCAGAAGATGGGTGTTGACTACAAGGGAGGCTGTTTAGTTTTGAAAATGGATAGGTGTGAATATATTAGATGATGGAGAAAAGTGAGAGAGAAGCTATAAATAAATGTTGGGCAGTAGCTGATGAAATGAATATCTGAAGGACCACACTGTGTGGTCCAGATAATAATGAAAGTGTTTGCTGAATGGAGGGAAAGCATCACTGTCTCAGAATGGCTGTGAACGTGGTGGGTGGTTCCAGGGACAGATATACTTTTCAGCGAATGCCCGCAAACTTGAGGAATTTCCTATCTGATACCAGTTTTAATGGAGAATATCAAGCATGAAGCTGCCAGCTTGGTTAAGACCCTGAAGATGTCCTTCTACCGCTGGACCACACATACTTCATCTGTCCCCAGCAGGTCTGCTACTGGCTCCATTAGGACCCACAATTTGCTGTCTCTGTATGTTGGCTGTTCTTCATTTTCATAAGATCTACCTACCTGTTTATTTTGAAAAAAATCTCTTGGAAGATAGGTGCTAAGCCTCTTCCCTCCTGTTTTCAAAGTTCTGCTAAAGTTTAATGCTTTGGCTAGTTGGTGCATGAATTCAGATTTCACTGGCTGAAATTCCAGAATGGGGGGAGAATGAAATGACTGCCGAGTACATGTTTATTAAGGGCTTTCTTGATTTTGGAAGCCGCTGAGTCAGATTGCAACAAGTATTGCATTTCATTATTGACAATAGTGCTGTGGAGTGATTGCAAATTACCTGTCATAGCTAAAAAACTCAAACTCAGTGTCCAGGTTCAAATGGCTGTTACTTGCAAATATGATTGAAGCAAAACTCTATTTAACTTTCAAACCTACACTACATCCTTTCATAACACAATTTTATATACATATTATACACACCACACATAGACATATGTTGATAGTTTAAATGTGTATATGTATTCAGATATTTGTATATATAATAGATATAAAGTAAAATACACTATACATAGGGCTTTAGTGAATGACAAGTTATAATTTTAAGCTTTCTAATTCTTTTTCAGTTTTAAGTATGTGAAAACTTAAGATTGATGTGATATTTAAAAAAAAAATTGAATTTGCTGTAATACTGTAAGTAAACCCATGCCCAGGAATGATCTTAAATAGATACATGGTATGCATTCTGGGTTAAAGTTGGAAATATAATTCATAAATACATCTACTTCCATATGGTGGTTTGTGTACTTGCTTTTTTCTCTTTTGTAGTTGACATAAGTGTTTTTCTTCTGTTGATTGACCACCATGTATTAGCAAAAATTGAAGAAAAATTTTTATGTCAAATTGCAAGGAAAAAATTAAGTGAACTCAATGATTAGAATATTTTGAATTATTAGGACTAATGATATTTGTGTGTGTGTATCAGTTGCTCAGTCGTGTCTGACTGTGTGACCCCATGGACTGTAGCCCACCAGGTTCCTCTGTCTGTGGGATTTCCCAAGCAAATAAACTGGAGTGGGTTGTCATTTCCTTCTCCAGGGTATCTTCCCTACCCAGGGATCAAACCTGCATCTCTTGTCTCTCCTCATTGGTAGGCAGATTCTTTACTACTGAGTCACAAGGGAAGCCCACAAATTGGAAGTCATAAATCAAGCTAAGGTAGTGTTAGAGACTCAGTTGTGTCCAACTCTTTGTGACCCCATGGACTCTAGCCTGCCAGACCCCTCTGTCTATGGGATTCTCCAGGTAAGAATACTGGAGCAGGTAGCCATTCCCTTCTCCAAGAGATCTTCCAGACCCAGGGATCAATCCCAGGTCTCCTGCATTGCAGGCAGATTCTTTACCATCTGAGCCACCAGGGAAGCCCTAATGATGTTTGCTTTCTTTCAAATTCTTTACCCCTAAATTGAGTGGTCTCTCACCTCCCAACTCTACTGCTTCCAATTTTTATGTATTCATGTTGCTCTTATATGGTACAAATATAATAATACATGGGAATAATTCTAGGAAAGCAAACTAGAAAGTTTCAAGTATATCTCTACCACCTCACCAAGTTTTAACTTGGGGGGAAAAAAAGTGTTTACCTGAGTTTCTACAGAATGATACCTATGAGATTCAGTGCAATTGTTGTCTGTAATCAGTGTCAGCATTTCATTTTTTTAAAACTGCTACTGGGACTGAAAGAGAGAGGCAAGAAAGAGAAACTTCCTCCTGTCTGGGAAAGGAAAATGCTTCTAGGCTGTGCTGCCTGTCTGGTGGCCAGGTTCATGTATTTTTCCGAAATGTTTAGGACCACTGAGCTCTCAGACTATAGATGATGTCACTGGATAAGATTTGCATAAATGTCATCTAGTAAAATAGAGTCTGATACAGACAAATTTGAGCATTTTAAAAAATTGGTCCCCAAATTTGAATCAGTGTTTATTTTTTCTTATCACTGGAGTTAGAGATGTAGAATGCATTTGTTTATTAGGGATGCCATAGCAAAATAGCTCAAACAGGGTAGCTGAAAGTATGGGAACTTGTTTTCTCAAAGGTCTGGAGGCTGGAAATCCAAGATGAAGGTGGCAACAGGTTTGGTTTCTCCTGAAGCCTGTCTCCTTGGCATGCAGACAGCTGCCGTCTCTGTGTCTGTCTGTGATCTTTCTTCTGTGTACAGACTCCCCTGGTGCCTGTGTGTGTGTCCAGATTTCCTCTTTCTGTAGGAGAACCAGTCAAACTGGATTAGGAGGCTCCATAAGGGCCTCGTTTTAACTTAACTATGTCAGTTAACAGTCCCAACCCCAAATACAATCTCACTCTGAGATTCTGGTATTAAGGCTTCAACGTATGAATTGTGGGGGAGGGAGGAGGACACTATTCAGCCCATAACAAAGTTTTCTAGATTGAAATTATCATGCTAATTCTGCAATAACAGAAAATCACACTTTATACAAGAATCTTGGCCATTTGGGCTTAGGGTGTTTTTTTATTGCAGGTGTTTACAACATATATTTAAAATTTTTGACTGAGAGACTGAAGTGACTGAGGAGGACATAAAAATAGATAAATACTAGGTCCTCATCAATCTTCCTCCAGCCAAAGTAGATGCTAGTACATAAATAACTGTAAGATACAAGCTGTGTGGCATTTGTAGATCACAGGCAAACTGGGATTCTAGGAGGAGGAAAGAGTCATTCCTTCAAGGTGGAGATGGAGACTTTATTGAAAAACTATGATTTAATTTGGATCTTACTGGCTGGTAGTGTGTAAATGTGTTTTAATTTAAAAAAAAAAAAAAAGACACAAGGGAATAAAACCAAGAAATATATAGGGGGATTGAAAACCAAGAAGACTTAAAGAGAGTGAAGACTGTATGGTTTAATTTGACTGAAGAGTTGGCAAAGAGACAGAATTGTGAAAATCCCCAGTGGGCCCAGACAGGGGACAGCTTGTGTCCTCAGGGGAAGGAGTTTGCCTGGTGCTTGGTTGACAATACGAAGTTATTGAAGACTCTTGTGAAAAAACTTGTGGTGGGTTGACAACTAGAGTGTAGTAACTTGGGTTTGGAGTAGATTGAAGTGAAGAGAAGTTGCTCAGTCGTGTCCGACTCTTTGCGACCCCATGGACTGTAGCCCACCAGGCCCTTCCGTCCATGGGTTTCTCCAGGCAAGAATACTGGAGTGGGTTGCCATTTCCTTCTAGATGCACAAGATAACCAAGGACGACTGAAGCCTTGGCTGACCTAAATACTTGTCTCTACTTCAGTTAAAACCTGACCAAGGTTAATGACCAAGTAAACAGGGAGCGTGACATAAAAGCTGGGAAACTGTTGGTTAGCAGTTAGGGTGAATATCCGCTAAAAGAATTTGGAGGCCGAAAGAGAGGAAGAAAGGAGCCAAATAGAAGTTTAACTTCCCACTTGGCAAACCAAGAGGGGGAGTCCTGCCAGGTGTTCCTCTGGAGCCCTGCAGTGTCTGCAAGGAACACCTGAGTGATGGCAGGAGTTAGGGCGGGTGGACGGAACTGGAAGCCAGCACTGAGACCTTGGCATTTGTAGCCCGTGTCCCGAGGCAGAAGTTGACCCAGAAAAGAGTTGCAGAAAAGTAGTCCACGCTCTGTTTTTGAATCATGGCCATTTCAATTTTGAGTAGTGGAACCCTAAGCCTCATATGGAGGAAACCCAAATGAAAGCATCCTAAAATGCTTTGTGAATTAAATGACTAAAGACAAAACCATTTTTTTCTGGAACACCTCAATAATTCAATCAAAGAGTGAGGTTGTTCTTCCATGTAACAGTCTTATTAGCACAATTTTCAGTGATTTAGTCATTATATTTGTTCTGTCCTTATGGTTTATCAACTCTGGTTTCCTTCCCTCTCTTAACTCTGGAAGGCAGTGTAATGTTAAAATCTTTACAGTTTCCTAAATATCATGTTGGTTCATTTTGCACAACTAACAAGATTGGGGTTTCATTAATAGAAAATGTATGGGGCAAAGATGGGGGAGGTTATTTCCTATTTTTTTTCCACACAGCTTTAAAGATGACTTGTTTGGAATCTCTTTGAAGTAAATATCTCATGAATGAAATGATTGTTCTGTAAAAAGCATACTTCAGAAACTTACTGCTGATCCATGGGCTTATTGAAAGAAATTTGGAAGTCCATTTAGTCCAAAAATGTCTCAAATGATATATTTTACACTCCACATATGGATACTACCTTCCAGAAATATCGCCTGTGAAAGTGTAATGTGATATTTAACGTCAGGTAACTTATGGCCCTGGCCAACCTCAAGTGCAGAAACACTGCAAAATAATTCAAATCACATGCTAATTCACAGAAAATCCATTTTTAGCTTCTTCCAAAAAATACACTAAGCTAAAGGTCATCATATAACATTTCTTAAGTGAAAACAAAATGCCAAACATTTTTCTGACACCTGTCATTGGTGATAAAGGACAATGATGTCAGAAAAGGGAGAGTTTCTTTTATTTTAGGTGAGTTTAGAATTGAAACACCAGAATTTTTTTTTTTTTTTTGGCTGAACAAATAAAGCTTTCTCTAGTCAACATGAATTTTTAGATGAAAATATTACTTAAAAACAGAAAATTTGGAACTCACAGATGCACATTTGAAAATCATATATATTCTGATTTATATACTCTATTAGATGTAGATATCATGTATGTCTTCTAGCTAAGTAACCTGAGGCAGATAATTTTGAGACCCTGTGTCCTTATCTGTAAAATGGGAATGAAAATAGTCACTTCCCTCAACTGCTGGAAAGATGAATTGATAGGATTGTGTTCAGTGTCTAGCCCAGGGCAGGCAGGCATCAGGGAAGGGTTGCTCTTTCTGTCTCCATTTAGACTTGTCTAGAAAACCTGAAGCCTATCTAGATAGCCTGTAATGTGTGTGCTCTTACAGTGGTAAGATAAGATACTGAACTTAGCAAGAGGGGATGGAGAAGAATAAGAACACCGAGGAAATCAAGAAACCAAATAAAAGGAAGAGACTTCAAAATAGAACCATCTCTAATGAAAGGTGACAGCAGAGCCATCAGATGCCTGTACCAAATGACCCATTATGGGTCCTTAATAATTTTATTAAGACTGATTGAGACATAACAAAAGCCTTCTTCAGTATTATTGGGAAAATGAGGCAATCGACAGTTATGTTTCTATTCAGTGATATGATTCAAATGAAAAGCCATGACTGAGCATGGTATCTAGCTAAGAGCACAGATGTTAAAAGCAAATTAGTCTTGTCAAGGTCAGTTAGGGAACATAAGGCTTTTCTCACAAAGAATAATGAATAATGAGGAAATCAGCATCTACAGCACTATGCGGAAACACTGCTTTTGTTGGCATCGTTCAAGGCTCTGTTGGGTGGATAGAGCCTCAAAGACAGTGGTCCAGGTGGCTCTTTAAGTCCACATAGCTCTTCTTTCCAGTTTTTTCATGGCTTTGCTTAAGGATCAACACTTCCGTCTGAATACAGTCTGATTAAATCCTCAAGCAAGAATGAGAGTAATGTAAATCAATACCAAGCTTGAGAGACTCATGGAATAGTGTAAGATAATGTTCCATGAAGAGCCCAGACCCTAAATTATTCAGCAGAACCTGACAACTGATTATTTTTTTTAAAGTAAATAAAAAACTATTCTGGATCAGATAAAATGATTCTGGAACATACAAATGTTAGCTACATACTAAATAATAAGAATATTATTAGTAATAACAATAATAGCAGTAATCCTCAAACAGGAAAAAAAGTGTAAGTGACATTACATTGGCCTCCAGAAAAAGGACAGAATTTCTGAACATAATTTTTTTAAAAGAAACATTAATTACATTGTAACAACAATAGCATTTATAAAGGCTAAGCAAGGTACTGTATATTATACCTTATTTTTAAAAGTAATTATTTTAATTTTAATTGGAGGCTAATTAAAATATTGTGGTGGTTTTTGCCATACATCGACATGAATCAGTCATAGGTGCACATGTGTCCCCACTGTCCTGAAACCCCCTCTCTGCTCCCTCCCCACCCCATCCATCTGGGTTGTCCCAAAGCACCAGCTTTGAATGTGCTGTTTCGTACATCAAACATGCACTGGTCATCTATTTAGCACATGGTAATATACATGTTTCAATGCTATTCTTTCAAATCATCCTACCCTCACCTTCTCCCACATATTTCAAAAGTCTGCTCTTTACATCTGTGTCTCTTTTGCTGTCTTACATATAAGTTTATCATTACCATCTTACTAAATTCCATATATATGCATTAATATACTGTATTGGTGTTTATCTTTCTGACTTACTTCACTCTGTATAATAGGCTCCAGTTTCATCCATCTCATTAGAATTGACTCAAGTGCATCCTTTTTTATAGATGAGTAATATTCTATTGTATATATGTACCAAAACTTCCTTATCCATTCATCTGTTGATGGACCTCTAGGTTGCTTCCATGTCCTAGCTATTGTAAACAGTACTGCAATGAACTTTGGGGTACATGAATCTCTTTCAATTCTTGTTTCCTCAGTGTGTATGCCAAGCAGTGGGATTGCTGGGTCATATGGCAGTTCTGTTTCTAGTTTTTCAAGGAATCTCCACACTGTTCTCCATAGTGGCTGTACTACTTTGAATTCCCACCAACGGTGTAAGAGAGTTCCCTTTTCTCCACACCCTCTTCAGCATTTGTTGTTTATAGACATTTTGTAGGCAGCCATTCTGATTGGTGTGAGATGGTACCTCATTGTGATTTTGATTTTAATTTCTCTGATAACCAGTGATGTGGAGCATCTTTTCATTATTTGTTAGCTACCTGTATATCTTCTTTGGAGAAATGTCTGTTTAGTTCTTTTGCCCACTTTTTGACTGGGTCATTTGTTCTCCTGGTATTGAGCTGCATGAGCTGCTTGTATATTTAGGAGATTAATGCTTTTTCAGTTGTTTCATTTGCTATTGTTTTCTCCCATTCTGAAGGCTGTATTTTCTCCTTGCTTATAGTTTCCTTCATTATGAAAAAGCTTTTAAGTTTAATTAGGTCCCATTTGTTTATTTTTGTTTTTATTTCCATAACTCTGGGAGGTGGATCATAGAGGATCTTGCTGTGATTTGTATCAGAGAGTGTTCTGCCTATATTATCCTCTAAGAGATTTTTAGTTTCTGGTCTTACATTTAGATCTTTAATCCATTTTGAGCTTATTTTTGTGTATGGTGTTAGAAAGTGTTCTAGTTTCATTCTTTTACAGGTGGTGGACCAGTTTTCCCAGCACCACTTGCTAAAGAGATTGTCTTTTCTCCATTGCATATTTTTGCCTCCTTTGTCAAAGATAAGGTGTAAATAGGTGCATGTATTTAAATCTGGACTTTCCATTTTGTTCCATTGATCATTATTTCTGTCTTTGTGCCAGTGCCATACTGTCTTGATGATGTGGCTTTGTAGTAGAGCCTGAAGTTAGGCAGGTTGATTTGTCCAGTTCCATTCTTCTTTCTAAAGATTGCTTTGGCTATTCAAGGTTTTTTGTGTTTCCATACAAATTGTGAAATTATTTGTTCTAGTTCTGTGAAAAATACTGTTGGTAGCTTGATAGGGACTCCATTGAATCTATAGATTGCTTTGGGTTGTATACTCATTTTCACTGTATTGATCTTCTGATCCATGAACATGGTATATTTCTCCATTTATTTGTCATCTTTGATTTCTTTCATCAGTGTTTTATCATTGTGGATATATAGGCCTTTTGTTTCTTTAGGCAAATTTATTTCTAAGTATTTTATTCTTTTTGTTGCAGTGGTGAATGGGATTGTTTCCTTAATTTCTCTTTCTGTTTTCTCATTGTTAGTGTATGGGAATGTAATGGACTTCTCTGTATTAATTTTATATCCTGCCCCTTTACTATGTTCATTGGTTAGCTCTAGTAATTTCTGGTGGTGTCTTTAGGTTTTCTATGTAGAAGATTATGTCATCTGCAAACAGTGAGAGTTTTACTTCTTCTTTTCCTATCTAGATTCCTTTTATTTCTTTTTCTTCTCTGATTGCTGTGGCTAGGACTTCCAAAACTATGTTGAATAGTAGTCATGAGAGTGGGCACCCTTGTCTTGCTCCTGATTTTAGGGGAAGTGCTTTCAATTTGTCACCATTGAGGATAATGTTTGTTGTGGGTTTGTTGTATATGGTTTTTACTACATTGAGGGTATGTTCCTTTTATGACTGCTTCTGGAGAATTTTTATCTAAATGGGTGTTGCATTTTGTCAAAGGGTTTCTCTGCATTTATTGAGATAATCATATGGTTTTATCTTTCAAATTTTCAATATGGTGTATCACATTGATTGATTTGTGAATGTCAAAGAATCCTTGCATCCCTGGGATAAACCCCACTTGGTCATGATGCATGGTCTTTTTAATATGTTGTTGAATTCTGTTTGCTAGAATTTTGTTGAGGATTTTTACATATATGTTCATCAGTGATATTGGCCTGTAGTTTTCTTTTTATTTGGCATCTTAGCCTGGTTTTGGTATTAGGGTGATGGTAGCCTCACAGAATGAGTTTGGGAGCTTACCCTCCTCTGCAATTTTCTGGAAGAGTTTGAGTAGGATAGGTGTTAACTCTTCTCTAAAGTTTTGGTAGAGTTCACCTGTGAAGCCATCTGGTCCTGGACTTTTGTTTGTTGGAAGATTTCTGATTACAGATTCAATTTCTGTGATTGCAATGGGTCTGTTAAGATTTTCTATTTCTTCCTGATTCAGCTTTGGATGATTATACTTTTCTAAGAATGTGCCCATTTCTTCCAAGTTGTCCATTTTATTGGCATACAATTGCTCACAGTAGTCTCTTATCTTTTTTTATATCTGTGTGTCTGTCATTTCTCCATTTTCATTTCTAATATTATTGATTTGATTCTTCTCCCTCTTATTCTTGATGAGTCTGGGCAATGGTTTGTCTGTTTTAATTATTGTCTCAGAGAACCAGCTTTTGGTTTTGTTGATTTTTGCTAGACTCTTTCATTTCTTTTTCATTTACTTATGCTCTGATTTTTATTATTTCTTCCTTCTACTAACTTTGGAGTTTCCTTTTCTTCTCTTGTTGCTTTAGGTGTAAAGTTATATTGTTTATTTGCTGTTTCTCTTGTTTCTTGGTAGGCTTATATTGCTATAAACCTCCCTCTTAGCACTGTTTTTACTGAATTCCATAGGGTTTGGGTTGTTATTTTAATTGGTTTCTATGCATATTTTGACTTCCTTTTTAATTTCTTCTATGATTTGTTGGTTATTCAGAGGCATGTTGTTTAGCCACCATATGTTTGTATTTTTAATAGTTTTTTTTTCTGTAATTGACATCTAATTTTACCACATTTTTATCAGAAAAGATGCTTGAAATTATTTCCATTTCCTTTTAAATTTACCAAGACTAGATTTATGGCCCAGGATGTGATCTATCCTGGAGAATGTTTGTGTGCACTTGAGAAAAAGGTGAAATCCATTGTTTTGGGGTGAAATGCCCTATAGATATCAATTAGGTCTAAATGGTCCATTGTGCCATTTAAAGCTTGTGAAAGTGAAAGTTGCTTACTTGTGTCTGACTCTTTGCAATCCCATGGACTATACAGTCCTTGGAATTCTCTGGGCTGGAATACAGGAGTGGGTACCCTTTCCCTTCTCCAGGGCATCTTCCTAACCCAAGAATTGAACCCAGGCCCCCCACATTGCAGGCAGATTCTTTACCAGCTGAGTCACAAGGGAAGCCCAAGAATACTGGAGTGGGTAGCCTATCTCTTCTCCAGTGGGTCTTCCTGACCCAGGAATTGAATGGGGCTCTCCTGCATTAAAGGCAGATTCCCTACCAACTGAGCTATCAGGGAAGCCCTAATTTTCTATCCATAGGTGTGAATGGGGTATTAATGTCCACCACTATTATTGTGTTACTGTCAATTTCCTCTTTCATACTTGTTAGCATTAACCTTTCGTATTGAGGTGCAGCTATGTTGGGTGCATATATATTTACAATTATTACATCTCCTTGGATTGATCCTTTGATCATTATTTAGTGTCCTTCTTTCTCTCTTTCATGGTCTTTATTTCGAAGTTTGTTTGATCTCATATGAATATTGCTATTCCTGCTTTCTTTTGGTCTCCATTTGCATGAAATATCTTTTTCCATCACTTCACTTTCAATCTGTATGTATCCCTAGGTTTGAGGTGGGTTTCTTGTAGACAGCATATAAAGGGGTCTTGTTTTTTTATCCATTTGGCCAGTCTTTGTCTTTTGGTTGGAGCATTTAACCCATATACATTTAAGGTAATTATTGATAAGTATGATCCCTTTACCATTTACTTTGTTGTTTTGGGTTCATTTTTATAAGCCTTTTTTGTGTTTCCTGTATAGAGAAGTTCCTTTAGCATTTGTTGAAGAGCTGGTTTGATGGTGCTGAATTCTCTCAGATTTTGCTTGTTTGTAAAGCTTTTGATTTCCCCTTCATATCTGAATGGGACCCTTGCTGGGTAAAGTAATCTTGGTTGTAGGTTTTTCTCTTTCATCAGTTTAAGGATTCCCTGTCATTCCCTACTGGTCTGAAGGGTTTCTATTGAAAGATCAGCTGTTCATGAGGATCCTCTTGTGTGTTATTTGTTACTTTTACCTTGCTGCTTTTAATATTTGTTTGTTGTGTTTCATCCTTGTGAATTTGATTAATTTATGTCTTGGGCTATTTTGCCTTGGGTTTATCCTGCTTGGGACTCTCTGGGTTTCTTGGACTTCGGTGGCTATTTCCTTCCCTATTTAAGGGAAGTTTTTGACTATTATCACCTCAAGTATTTTCTCATGCCCTTTCTTTTTGTCTTCTTCTTCTGGGACACCTATGATTCAAATATTGGGGCATTTAACATTGTCCCAAAGGTTTCCGAGTTTGTCCTCATTTCTTTTAATTCTTTTTTCCTCTCTGCTTCATTTAATTCCAAAATTCTATCTTCCACCTCACTTATCTTTTCTTTTGCCTCAGTTATTCTACTGTTGGTTCCCTCCAGAGTGCTTTTCATCTCAATTATTGCATTATTCATTATTGATTGACTCTTCTTCATTTCTTCTAGGTGCTTTTAAACATTTCTGCATCTTTTCAGTAGTTTTTTCCAGTCTATTTATCTGTAACTCCATTTTGTTTTCAAAATTTGGGATCATCTTCACTATCATTATTATGAATTCTTTTTCAGGTATACTCCCTATCTCCTCCTCTTTTGTTTGGATTGATGGATTTTTATCATGTTCCTTCTCCTGCTGAACATTTCTCTGCCTTTTCATTTTGTTTAGATTGCTGTGTTTGGGGTGCCATTTCTGCAGACTGGAAGTTTGTGGTTCATCTTTATTGTGGAGTCTGATCCCTGTGGGTGAGGTTAGACTAGTGGCTTTTCAAGGTTTTCTGGTTGGAGGAACTTTTGTCTGTGTTCTGGTGGATGGAGCTGGATCTCTTCTCTCTGGAGTGCAATGAAGTGTCCAGTAGTGAGTTTTGGGTTGTCTATGGGTTTGGCATGGCTTTGGGCAGCCCATCTTTTAATGTTCAAGGTTGTGTTCCTGTTTTGCTGAAGAGTTAGCATGGCATGTCTTGCAGCATGGGTGGAGCTTGGTTTCAGTTTAGGTATGGTGGATTTTGGGTTAGCTCCTATCTATCAAAATTCCCTGGAGTCAGGAGTTCCCCTGTGTTCTCAAGTTTTGGAGTTAAGCCTTCTGCCTCTGGGTTTTGGTCCTTCTCTTATAGTAGCCTCAAGACTTCTCCATCCATTCAGTATGAAGATAAAACCCCTAGTTTAGTGATGAAACAATTCTCCACAGCTGGGAACACCCAGAGAGATTCACGGAGTTACATACAGAGGAGAAGAGGAAGGAGGGAAATAGAGGTGATTGGGAGGAGAGGCAGGAGAGTCAAAAGGGGAGAGAGCAATCAGGCCAGTAATCAAATCCCGAAGTGTTCTCCACAGCCTGGAACACCCAGAGAGATTCACAGAGTTATGTAAAGAAGAGAAGAAAAGAGGAAGGAAGGAGATAGAGGTGACCTGGAGGAGAAGAGAGAGTCAAAAGGGGAGAGAGCAATCAGGCCAGTGATCAAATCCCAAAGTTAAAATGGATACTGAGGATTAGATTCTTAAAGTTACAAAATTGTTAACAGATATAAAAAAGCAAAGATTAAAAACCTAGAGAAGAGGTTGGACTCTCAAAAATACAATATACAAAATACAAAATTAATCTATCACAATGTTTTTTAAAAATATGGAATTTGTTTAAAAAAAATAGGGTGTTTTTTTGGACAGGTATTTAGTTCAGTTCAGTCGCTCAGTCGTGTCCGACTCTTTGCGACCCCATGAATTGCAGCACGCCTGGCCTCCCTGTCCACCAACTCCTGGAGTCTATCCAAACCCATGCCCATCGAGTCAGTGATGCCATCCAGCCATCTCATCCTTTGTCATCCCCTTCTCCTCCTGCCCCCAATCCCTACCAGCATCAGGGTGTTTTCCAATGAGTCAACTCTTTGCATGAGGTGGCCAAAGTATTGGAGTTTCAGCTACAGCATCAGTCCTTCCAATGAACACCCAGGACTGATCTCCTTTAGGATGGACTGGATGGATCTCCTTGCAGTCCAAGGGACTCTCAACAGTCTTCTCCAACACCATAGTTCAAAAGCATTGATTTTTCGGTGCTCAGCTTTCTTCACAGTCCAACTCTCACATCCATACATGACTACTGGAAAAACCATAGCTTTGACCAGACGGACTTTTGTTGGCAAAGTAATGTCTCTGCTTTTATCAGTAGGCTGTAAAAATGAAAGTTAAAGTTGTAATAAAGAACTATTTTAAAAAAAATAAGTGATAATAAAAAATATATCTAGGAATTTCTCTGGAGCTGTTGTGGGCAGAGTGGGGTCAGTTCAGTGTCAGATAGTTCCTTGTTTGGGCTTGTACTTTTTCTCAAGGTCTCCACCCTGAATTCCCTCAGGGGGTGTTGAAGGTCAACAGCTATAGCAGCATGGGGTTCAATCTCCATAGAAAGTGAAGTTGCTCAGCCGTGTCGGACTCTTTGTGACCCCATAGGCTGTAGCTTACCACGCTCCTCCATCCATGGGATTTTTCCAGGCAAGAGTACTGGAGTGGGTTGCCATTTCCTTCTCCGGAGGATCTTCCTGACCCAGGGATTGAACCTGGGTCTCCCGCATTGTAAAGGCAGATGCTTTATCATCTGAGCCACCAGGGAAATCCTCAAGGTCTATAGGTGTTTCTCAGATCCACAATCTCAGTATCAATTGCAGGGTTTTAATCTGTTGCACCTGTCACTTCCAGAGTTGTTCCCCCTTCTTTGATTATTTTGGCTTCCTTTGTTTACAAGCCTCTTCAGAGTCTAATTTCTGCCCTGATACAAGGGGGCAAAGGTGGCCACTTATTTAGGCTCACTTGTGTTGTGCAGAAGGAGGGGCACTGCAAATAAATACCACTGGTATGTGTGGGGAGTGCTCACAGTGGATGAACCACTCTGAGTTTGCCACAGCACAAGGCAGCGTGTACTTCCTGGGTCCACACTGCTCAGGCCCCAGGGTGCTCTGCAAGGGCACTGTCTAAGTGGGCCCTGCATTTCGTACACTCCCCAGGTCTATGCCGCTCGGGTTCTCAGGTGCTCTGCAGGGGCACAGACCCACTTGTGCCCTTCCCAGGTCTGAGAAGCTCTGGCGACCAGATGTTTGGTGAGCACACTGTCCCAGGTGGGCCGTGTGTCTTATTCATCTCCCTGGTCCCAGCCATTTGGCTTCCCAGCTGCGCTGTGTGTCTCCTCTGGGGAGCTGATCTCAGGCTGTGCCACTCCTGGCGGATGTCAACCGGCTAGTATCCCAGGAAGACGTGGTTAGCAACTGGGAGCCTGTTCACGGTTTGCTGGAAAATGCAGTCTCTGGGGCTGAGACTGAAGCAGCCCCCTGCTTTCCGGCTCTGGCTGTCACATGCCTGCCTCTCTGCCTCCTGGGAAGAAGGGCCCTATATGGCAGCTGGCTTGCTCTCCTGTGTTATTTGCTCAATCCTTTGTTCTGCAAGTGTGCCTGGGGTCACCGTGCGGTGTTAGAGCCTTTTGTGGGAAAGGTACTTTTGTGTGTGTGTGCCTCTCTGGCAATCCTGATTTGGGTTGCTATCTCACATTAGCTCCCTCAGATTGTCCTCAGAGCATCCAGGCCTGATTCTTACCGTAGGGACCAATGATGCAGTCCGTGCCTCTCTGCTCAGCTGGTGGTAGACACAAGCATCTATGCCTCTTCTCCGTCTCTGCTTGTAGTTGTAGTAAGGTGCATATTTTGTGTTTTTTTTTTTTTTTTTTTCTCCTTACTATGTTGCCCTCTGAGATTCCAAAACTCCCCACGGACACTCTTGGCAGATGGTTTCCTACTGTGTGGGAACTTCTCCTCCTTCACAATCCCCTGCCCATGATGGGTCTCTGTCCCTAAATCTTTTGTCTCTCTTTTTGCTTTTTACATTTTGTCCTACCTCCTTTTGAAAAGATTGGGCCACCTTTCTGGGTTCCTGGTGTCCTCCACCAGCATTCAGAAGTTGTTTTGTGGAAGTTGCTCAACATTCAAATGATCTTTTGATGAATTTGTGAGGAAGAAAGTGGTCTCCCCAACCTATTCCTCTGCCATCTTGGGACCACTGCCCCAGTACCTTATTTTTAAAAATAAATCTGTTGCTTTCATGGTAACTTGCCCCTATATCAAATACCTTTTAATAAATTACATTTTCCTGTGACTTACATTGCTTAAATAACACTTTTATTTTTGAAAATTACAAGAGGACCCCCAAGTATAATAAAATTATACTTATGAATAAATTTGCATTTAAAAATGTTATATTTCTTCATTTTAATTGAATTTTCTTTGATCACCAAGTCTGGTTTAAATAACCCACTTCTGGTATTTTAAACATGACCTTATCAAAATATGTATGCTATATTAAGAGAAATGCAAAATAAAATCATGACATATCATTTCCCATTTATCTAACTGGCAAAAACACACAGTTGACAAAATACCCCATTAATGAGATTTCAGAAAAGCTGACACATTCATACTTTGTTAAGAATGATAAATGCTACACCCTCTATGAAAGGAAATTTGGCAATATCTAGTAAAATTACATAGTCATTATAGTCTACGCAGCAAACTAAGTTCTAGTAATCTATCCCAAAATATTTACTGGTGAAAGTGAAAAAAGATGTGTGTGCAAGGCTTTTCCTTCCAGCACTATTCATGACAGAAAAACTTAGATAAATAACCTTTAAATATTCTAATATTCACCTGCAGAGCCAATGAACTTACATCCACAATGAGTATAAATGCTATAGAAAGGGCTACATTTGACTGTCAAAGGACTTCCTTTTTATAGTACATCATTGTGAATGTACTACAGTTTAATAAAGGGCCACTTTTTGTAGTATGCTGTTGTAAAAAGGAAGGTGAAATATCTTGATATGTCACATTGTAATATTCAAGATTTATTTTTAACTGAAAAAGACAGTAGTAGCATAGTAGTGTTAGTTGCTCAGTCATGTGTGGCCCTTTGCGAACCCACAGGCTGTAGTCCACCAGGATCCTCCGTCAATGGGATTCTCCGGGCAAGAATATTGGACTAGATTGCCATTCCCTTCCCCAGAGACAAGATGGAAATAATGTATATGGGATGAAACCACACATCTATGAAAGATGAAGGGATATGTATGTCTGGTTACATTTACAATTGAAAGTATATAAATAAAAACAAACAAAAAATATTGCCAAATCAGGACTTGAGCATATGTGATTTTGATATCCGAGGTGGGCCCTGGGACCAAACCCTGTGAATACCAAGAGATGGATGTGTGGGACTCTGACTGTAGGGTGATTACCTAACCTCTCTTTTTCAAAGGCCAGCTGGATAGCACAGATGCTGACTTAGTGGCATACATCCCCACCCCCCACCCCCAACCATAAAACACTTTATTTTTATTTTTTCCCATTTATTTTTATTAGTTGGAGGCTAATTACTTTACAATATTGTAGTGATTTTTGTCATACATTGACATGAATCAGCCATGGATTTACATGTATTCCCCATCCCATCTTTTCAAAATATCGTTAATAATATTGGTGTTCTGAGACTTTTCTTTATACATTTAGAGACAAAACATTGCATTAGTGTGAATAGTGGAAGTTGTGCAGTTGTGTCCAACTCTTTGCAGACCCATGGGCTTCTCCAGGCCAGAGTACCAGAGTGGGTAGCCTTTCCCTTCTCCAAGGGATCTTCCCAATGCAGGGATCGAATCCAGGTCTCCCGCATTGCAGACATATGTTCCTATTGCCATTTTCTTAATTGTTTGGGGTTGACTTTGTAGATCTTTTTTCTTCTCTTGTATTTCTTGATTATATAAGTCTCTTTAACATTTGTTGTAAAGCTGGTTGGGTGGTAATTAATTCTCTTAACTTTTGCTTGTCTGAAAAGCATTTTATTTCTCCATCAATTTTGAATGAGATCCTTGTTGGGTACTGTAATCTTAGTTGTAGATGTTTCCCTTTCAATACTTTAAATATATCCTGCCATTCCCTTCTGGCCTGCAGAGTTTCTGCTGAAAGATCAGCTGTTAAGAGTATTTATGGGGTTTCCCTTGTATGTTACTTGTTGCTTCTCCCTTGTTGCTTCTCCCTTGTTGCTTTTTTAATAGTTTTTCTTTGTGTTTAGTCTTTGCTAGTTTGATTAATATGTGTCTTGGCATGTTTCTCCTTGGGTTTATCCTGTATGGGACTCTTTGTGCCTCTGGGACTTGATTGACTATTTCCTTTTCCATGTTGGGGTAATTTTCAGCTATAATCTCTTCAGAAATTTCCACACACACTTTCTTTTTCTCTTCTTCTTCTGGGACCCCTATAATTTGAATGTTGGTGTGTGTGAAATTGTGCCAGAGGTCTCTGAGACTATCCTCAGTTCTTTTCCTTCTTTTTACTTTCTTCTGCTCTTCAGAAGTTATTTCCACCATTTTATCTTCCAACTCACTGATTTGTTCTTCTGCTGCAGATATTCTGCTATTGATTCCTTCCAGAGTATTTTTGATTTCAGTAATTGTGTTTTTTTGTCTCTGTGTGTTTATTCTTTAATGCTTCTAGTTCTTTTTAAATTGATTCTTGCATTTTCTCCATTTTGTTTTCAAGGTTTTGGATCACCTTTACTATGACTATTCCGAATTCTTTATCAGGTAGTTTGCCTATTTCCTCTCCATTTATTTGAACTTCTGTGATTCTAGTTTGTTCCTTCATTTGTGTAGTGTTTATCTGCTTTTTCATTATTATTATTATTTTTTTAACTTACTGTGTCTGAGGTCTCCTTTTCCCAGGCTTTAAGGTTGAATTCTTTCTTCGTTTTGGTTTCTGCCCTCCTAAGTTTGGTTTGTGTAAGCTTCCTATAGCTTGTGATTTGTGCTGACTTCTTGTTTGTTTGTTTTTCCTCTGATGGGCAAGGCTGAGTGAGGTATAGTAATCCTGTTTGATGATGATTTATTTTGTGTTTTTGTTTTGTTTGTTGTGTAGATGAGGCGTCCTGCACAGGGTGCTACTGGTGGTTGGGTGATGCCGGGTCTTGTATTCAAGTGGTTTCCTTTGTGTGAGTTCTCACTATCTGATACCTTTAGGGTTAGTTCTCTGGTGGTCTAGGGTCTTGGAGTCAGTGCTCCCACTTCAAAGGCTCAGGGCTTGATCTCTAGTCAGGAACAAAAATTCCACGAGTGGTTAGTTATGACATTAAGTGAGATTAAAACAAATATTCAAAAACAAGAAACCAAAGATGAGCACCAGACAAATTTCAGTTACAAAATCAGGAAAATAATAATTAAAATAATGGAATATACACGTATGTATATACACACTTGAGCAAAGTGAAAATAGTCCAACAAAAATAAACTACAGTAGACTGACCTGGTGACAAAGGAAATAAAAAATTATATTTACCAGTTAAGAACAAAACTAAAGCACAAACTGGAAAACAAAACTAAAGCAAACTGCCAAGTGGGGAATAAAGTAGTGAAAACAAAACTAACCAATATTTTGAGAGTAAAGGAAGGAAAGAAAAGAAAGAATAGATATAAAAAGTTAAATAGATGAAGATGAAGAAGATTTATATACGTTAAAGATTAATTGCAAGGGGGAAGACACAGTAGGAAAAGCCAACAAAAGAATAAATGTAGAAAAATATAATAGGTTTAAAAAATTAAAGTGAAAATTTTAAAAAGAGAGAGAGAGAGAGAGAAAGAAAAAAAAAAAAAAGAAAACTCCACAGAACTGCAAAAGCCCAATGTAGAGGCAGAGGTTTATAACAGCAATAAAAAATGTGACTGAGGAAAAAAAAAAAGCTCAAAAGCTTAATTGGATTTCATAGTGCCAATGAAATCAGCAACTACAACAGACAAGGGAGAAAAAAATCCAAAAGAATCTGCAGAATAAGTCAAAACATAAGAATAATAATTTTTTTTTGTTTTTTTGAGATACTGCTGTCAGATTCCTTTCCCTCGCTTGCAGTCACAGTCCACCTCGCCTCCCTAGGATGCCCTCCAACACTGTACTGGTCTCTGGCCCTGCTGTGGGGGCAGCTCAGACTCTAATCTGGTCCTCCTCCTGTGTGTTCTGCCTCCAGTGTCCACAGCTGTCAGAACTGGTGTGTTTTCTTTTGTGGGAGCTCTCAGTGTCCTTTTATCTATTCCACAGGCACAGAGCCTGCCCAGTGGATCATGTGGATTTAATCTGCAGCTTGTACAGCTGGTGGGGAAGTTTTGGGTCTTCTTCCTTATCCACACTGGCCCTAGGTTTCAATCGTGGTTTTATTTCCACCTCTGCATGTGAGTCATCCACTGGGGTTTGCTCCTGAGGCTGCCCTGGAGGACTAGGGTTGGCCCCTGTGAGGTGTGGAGGTGGTGCAGTTGCTTGGGTCGCAGGGGTTCTGGCAACACCAGGTACTCATGGGAGTTGGCGGCTAGGGCAGCAGGAAATGAAGTGCTCTAGATTGGTATGGCAACAACTATTGTCCAGTTCGCTTCAGTGTTCTTGCCTGGAGAATCCCCAACCCTGAGAGAGGAGCCTGGCAGGCCACAGTCTACAGGATTGCAAAGAGTCGGGCATTGCTGCAGTGATCCTCTATGCATAGACGCAACACTATTTTTGCCTGTGGCAACTCTGCCCCAGTGAGAGCTGACCGTGAAGGTGCTGCAGCTGCTTGGCTTGAGGGGACCCTGGTGGCCCCAAAAGTGCAGAGACACGGACTGCCTCTGCCTCAGGAGTTATGGCCCTCTCAGAGTCTCTTTTCGAGCCTCTTGTGGCTGGCGATCAGAAGGTCTCTTTGGACAGTCTTTCTCTGTAGCTCCGCCCATTCAGTCACTTAGAGGGCTCCCTTGCCTGGGGTCCTTCTCTGGTGTTCAGTGCACCAGGCACATAGAGGGCCCCCCTGGCTGGGGTCCTCCTCTGTAGTTAGACACTCTCTGGGCCAGCCTCTCTGTTGTTCAGCTGCAGTTGCTGCTATGGTGCTGGCTCACCCCCTCTGCGTGACTCAGCAGTATCACCTTGCTTCCATGTCTGCCTGGCTTTCCTCCACAGGCATTTCCTACCACAGTCTCCCCCCTCACATCCATCTCCCCACAGTCAGCAGCAGCCCTCACCCTGGGATTGCTCCACAATCCCTAAACTCCAGCTCCCAGCCACTTTGCCTTCCAGTGGACCCTCATTCCTGTCCGGGGAATGTATGGCTGCGGCAAGGACTGTCTGATTTTCATTCCATTGAGGCTGCCACAGATCAGCTGTTTCACTCTCAGCCTTAAATGTTTCTCCTCTGATTCAGACAGTTGCCCCTATGTGTTGATCGGACCCCTGCTTCAGTTTTCCCACCTGCTGAGGGTATCTCCAGTCCTACTAACACTCATGTTTTTCCCACTAGTTCCTTTGTCCTACCTAGTTTTGCATGGTTCTGTATATTCTTTTCCTCCTGAGCAGTCTCAGCTCATGTTCTGCATGTACTTCTCTGTCTGAAGATGTATTCCTGATGTATTCTTGGAGAGAGATGTACTCCATGGCCACCTACTCTGCCATCTTGTTCTCTCTCTGTATTTTCTTTAAAAAAAAAAAAAAAAAAATCTTATAGCTCTACTGAGAAGTCCTAGAAACAGTAACCCATTACAGTGAGCACTTCTGGCACCTGGATTGTTGTTTCTAAATACCTTTTTCTGGTCAAGGTACCAGGGCTTCTTCGAAAATGGCTGAATCCAGAACTTTGGCAAAAAAAAAAAAAAAAAAAAATGAACAGAATTATTCAAGCCCATGTTGTTATTCATGAAACACAGCTGTTGTGGGTGACAGGATGAACTTTGAGGCCCCTTTCAGAGCTCCTACTGCACCAAAATAAAACAGTTTGGACATCTAAAGAACACAGTAACAATGGATGAGAGCACATCTAACAGATCAAAATCCAATTTGTAAGGACACCAAGAACAAGTTATTAAGCAGATTATCTTGGTCATCCTTGGAAGAGCCAGTGAACTAACTCATTATTCTAAAAACAACAGTAAGTGAATGAAAATAAAATGTTTTTCCTACATTTGTACTATTTTTTATTTTTTATTTTTTTTGTATTTTTCCTTCCAGTTTTTTTTTTTTTTTGCTCTTTTTTTTTTCATTTATTTTTATTAGTTAGAGGCTAATTACTTTACAATATTGTAGTTGTTTTTGTCATACATTGACATGAATCAGCCATGGATTTACATGTATTCCCCATCCCGATCCCCCCTCCCACCTCCCTCTCTACCCGATCTAGGATAACCAACTAAATGATTCATTTCCCCTTATTGTTGGTTGTACTATTTAATTTCCTATCTTACCTGAATTAAAACCTACAAAGCTGGGGGGTGTTGAAGAATTATCTTTTTTCCATTTTGTGATGGATTACGAATATAAATACAGATGTAGAAAGTATTAATACAAGCTTAATTTTTCCATGAATATATAGCAATTAATCCTTCATAAAAATTAAAAAGAAACCTGTTAAAATGTAGCTAGTTTTAAAATGTTATCTGAAGCATCTCTTTACATATCTTACATAGATTTTGCTGCACTGTATGATTATCACAGTTGTCTCATAAGGAAGAATGTTTTACGATTGTTTCTTATGTCCTAGTCCTATAAGAAAGGAAAAATAGAAAAGTAAATTATAGATACGCTGACAAGAGAGTAAAGGCCAGTGCTTAAAAACAAATTTAACTTCAACTGATACTGTGCATACAAAGGTAGACATTCACAGTAAAGATATGATTGTTTCAAGTAAGTCTGAGTGTGGAAAAAAGGTCTTAAAAATCAGGTTTACCATCTAACCCGCTGTCCTTGAATATGGCCTGTGTAAGTTGTACAAATCTTTCTGGGCTAGTAACTGTGATTAGCTAACTGTTTCATTATGAATTCCTGTTCTTTTCTGTTATTTCAGCTTACATGTCCTGACACGTGCCATTAACATAGCTCAGTGATGGAATAGGCTTTATACACACACACACACGCATGCACACACAAACACATACACACATATATGATGATACCAATCTGTTGTTCCATCTATCCCTCTGTTAGAGAATTATGTCCTTACATATACCTCAAATTTAAATGTCTATAAAGTGGGAGGTGGGTCATTCATCCACACATTTCATGGACTGATACTAAAAATTCTGCCCAGACTAACGATTTGACAAATTAAGAGGAATGTAGATATAAACATAATATAGATGTACAGATATATTTTTGAAACCCAGAAAACTCACAGTGCACTTTTGTTAAAATGTCCAAACATAATACTGTTCTAATTCTATTATTCTTTGATTGTCACCTGCACATAATTTCTAAACATTTAGATTTCTTTTTTGAGCATTTACACCCTTTTTTCAGACCTGCAATTCATTTTAAGTAAACAATGGAAAATCCCATATAATTTTGTCCTCCAAAAATCTCCACCTATATTCTCCAGGAATGAGAATGCTGCAGAATCCAGCCAGTGCACCTGCCCATTAGGGCTCATGTGAATCTTACCAGAGAAGTCCCCTCCTTTGTCTCCCTCTCTCATGCATATGCACCTCAAAGTTCTATGATCTCAAAAAGTCTTCCCAAATGATTTAACTCTGGACAGTGTATAATATTTGGCTTTGGGCAGCAACAGCCTCCTGTCCAAAATGTGACATTTTGGGCCAAGTGACAATCTCAGCTAGAAACTGGCTTCTTGGGATACTACTGAACTCTTTCAAAAAAAAAAAATATATATCAAAGTATAGTTGTTTACAATCTTCTGTTTCAAATGCACAGCAAAGTGCATGGTTTTACATATACCCACTGTGTCTTGGATTCTTTCCTCACACAGGTCATTACCCTGTGCTATACAGTAGGTCCTTGCTGTTATCTATTTTATATATAGCAGTGTGTATTTGTCAATCCTAGTCTCCCAGTTTTCACCTCTCCCTGATCCCCAGACTTAACCGTAAGTTTGTTTTCCATACCTGTGATTCTTATTTCTGTTTTGTAAATAAGTTCATTTGTCCCATTTTCCATTTTCCTGTTTTAGACATGTAAGGAGTTAAGCAGGATGTAGAATCTGAAACAGGGGTAAACCTTGAAAACGTTACACTGAGTGGAAGATGCCAGTCGCAAATATCACACATTGTTGGGTTCTGTGTGTGTGTCCAGAACCAGCGAATCCCCAGAGACGGAGAGTAGCCTGTGGTGTCCATGGTCTGGGGTCGGGTGGGGGGAACAAACAAAGTGGGACTGCCACTGGGGACAGGATTTGTTTTTGGGGTGCTGAAGGTTTCTGAAGAGAGACTGTGGCAATGGCTGTAAAACGCTGCATCAGTTCAGTTCAGTCGCTCAGTCGTGTCCTATTCTTTGCGACCCCATGAATCACAGCACACCAGGCTTCCCTGTCTCTCACCAACTCCCGGAGTTTACTCAAACTCATGTCCATCGAGTCAGTGATGGCATCGAGCCATCTCATCCTTTGTTGTCCCCTTCTCCTCCTGCCTCCAACCCCTCTGAGCATCGGGGTCTTTTCCAATGAGTCAAAACTCTGCATACCCTGAATATTTCTCATGATACTCTTGGAGACCTTTATGGTATGGGAATTGTCTCAATCAAACTGTTTTAAAAATGTCTAAAAGATGAACTAGTTAATTGTACACAGAGAACTAGGTAATTGTACATAGAGCCACGTCAGGGCTGCTGGACTCAGGAGGGCAACAGAACACAGGGAAATCTGAAATAAAGTTGAAAATTATGCGAGAGTCATTGATTGGTGAGAAAAAAGGTGGTGACACTCAAAATGTACATAGCTACAAGCATGAGGGTAGTCAGTTCTAGAGTAGTGTTCTGTGTCTTCCAGGTAAAGAGCACATTAATGGTTTGTTAGGGATCTCAAAGACTTAAAGGCATTTTATGTTAAAAATAATGGTACCGACAGGCAGAATGCAGACACAATTTAAGGCAGTGAAACTACTCTGAATGATACCACAGTGATAGATACAGGTCTTTATCCATTAGTTCAAACCCACAGAGTGCACAGCACCAAGAGAAAACCCTAGTGTAAACTGGACACTCTGGGTGCTGACTGACATGTTAATGAAGGTTCCTCAGCTGTAACAAGTGGACCATCTGGTGGAGATGCTGACAATAAGCGAGGCTGTGCGTGTGTAAAGACAGAGGTATATGGGCAATCTCTGTACATTCCACTTTTTTTTTCTTTTCTGTGAACCTAAAACCACTCTAAAAATAAATAAAATTTAAAAAGATAAGCAATGAGACTTAGGGAACAAATTGTAGGCCAGTGTATCCATAAGATAAATGTGTTATCTTGTGTCTCACTGAAAGAAGAAAGGCAAGGCCACCTCAGTTTTGGGGTCAGTTCAGTTCAGTCACCCAGTCGTGTCTGACCCTTTGTGACCTCATGGACTGCAGCACACCAGGCCTCCCTGTCCATCACCAACTCCCAGAGCTTGCTCAAACTCTTGTTCATTAAGTCGGTGATACCACCCAACCATCTCATCCTCTGCTGTCCCTGTCTTCAGTCTTTCCCAGCATCAGGGTCTTTTCCATTGAGTCAGTTCTTCACATCATGTGGTCAAAGTGTTGGAGTTTCAGCTTCTGCATCAGTCCTTCCAATGAATATTCAGGACTGATTTCCTTTAGGATGGACTGGTTGAACCTCCTTGCAGTCCAAAGGACTCTCAGTTTGGGGCTACTGTAAGGTAAAACCTACCTTTTATTATGTAGATCTTCATGTTTAACAAAACCCTTATCCATTTCATTATGTCCTCATTCCAGCCTTCTGGGGTGTGGGGGGCAGCTGATGGTACCTTTCTTACATAGAAAGGAGAAATATGTCTCACATGGATACTGTGAGTTACTGAAAGCCAGACTGAAAGCTATTGATGGAATAAAGATCAGACCTCAAATATTAGACCCAGATTATTGCTCTTTCCAGTTGACAAGATAAAAGTTAACAGCTCTTGACTCTTGCAGCTTATGAGGAAATGACCTGAATAAATTCCACAGCACATCTGGCTTAGTTATTTTTGTTGTTTTAATTAATGGATTGTCATACAGCCTATAAGGGGATCATCTGTCAAGAGAGCTAAAAATGGCAAATCAACTGTAGAACACGTTATGTGACTCTGTGTAAGTTTGGTCACAGATCCACAAAGATTTCCTCTAAGCCCAGTGCTACATCATCTCTTTTACCTGTTATGGTTCTGCCAGATTTTTTCCATCAGTTCTGTAATTAGCAATTAAAAAAAAAAAAAAAGCTTCATGTGTCAATGTAAGTTCCCAAAGATGTAAACAGAGATTGATGGGTCCCACATCCTGAAATCTGAGAACTTGGTTTAATTCTGGGACTATCTTTTCCAGTGTGTTTCTTAGGTGGCTCAGCCACCGTTTGAGTGCAGTGGGACTGAGTGGCGCTTGCTTCACAGGTTTATAGAGATCACCACAAGCACTCGCAACGCTGCGTTTTCACTTGGATCTGGATGATGCAGCGCTGAGCGGAGCGCGGCACACAGGAGCAGTGGGGTGGCCACCCTGCTGTCAGTTAGCAACCTACATGCGGGCTTTGACTTGCATTCACCGTCTGCACCTAAGCATTTGCTGGGGCACCGATTCTCAGACCTTCCGTGTTAGGGTTGCCTTATACTGTGAAAAATGGTAAGGCCCCTAATTTAGAATTGCCCAGTTCTTCTTGGACAAGCCTATATTCAGTATTATTCAGTTCATTTGCTTTTCAAATAAAACTGGACATCGTGCTTTTATCTGCCTCTTTTAAAAATAATCTGACAGCTCTGTCCCAAAGAGCTTTTGCTATGTGAGTCAAATGACCATGTAAAAAATGACTACTAAGCATTCTGAAATAGTGATCCATTAATTAAAAAATGTAGTAATAAGTCCATTGAATGTTAATATTAATAGCATGTTGATATTAATAATATATTCTAAAGAAAATAATCCCTTTTTCCAAAATAAAATCAATTAAGAGGTGGTATTGACTCATAGATGGGCAAAATTCTAAACACCTAGTTGAATACTCACTATCTGGATTTGCCTTAACTCCTTTTGCATTCAGTCTGTAACATTGTGCATTGTGTAGCTTTTGGAAAACTCTCTTGTGCACTGATGAGAGAATGAGGAAGGGACAAATAACTTCTTGGTATCATTGTGATAGGAGCTGTGAATTCAGACTTGTCTCTCAGGGTTCCTCTGGGGGCACCCAGACCACACTTGGAAGAATCACTATTCTGTGGCTTTAAATTTTTGTTCATGTTAGAGAAACTTTTAGTCTCTGTTCAACTTTTCAGTTTTGTTTTTGTATACCTTCTTGTATCTGCTGTTACAGCTATAATGATGTTACATAAATAATCAGTCACTAATAAATCTTACAGAGACCCAAGGGAAATGCAGTACGTTCTCTGGGGTGACACTGAAATTCCACTTTCATGAGTACTTGGAATATACAGTGGCGCCAAAAGAATAGTCAGCATTTTTTAATATAATAAATAATAAGTGTATATAATATGTATGATTTTACATGTTTTGCTATTTATTAAAACATTATTTATTATGTAATGATTCTTGTCATATCATTTTAAGAAACACATTTTGGCTTCATCATTTGTTGGTCAATTCTGAAATAAATTGTCAGTGAAATGATGTATAATATTAATAGTTTAGGTCAAACATCAGCTTTGATTTGTTAAACAGTGGGTCTCTTTGTATGTTGCCTTATAAGATGGTCATTTGTGTTTGACCAGTGCAGGATTTTATTTTGCTATATGACAAATATTTTACTATGTGGCATTGAGGGAATACGAGATACTACCAAGCCCACTCATAAAACTGGACCTGTGAGGTTCCCAGACTTCACTGTCATCTGTATCATCCCTTCACAGGTTTTGTGGCTTCTCTGTGATTTCCAGTTACAAGCAGCATCTATTTTCCACGCACAACACTTGCTTGAACACTAGCCCACATTTCCTGCTATTATTTGAAAGCCAAGGATACATCTCCTTTCTTTTATCTTCAAACTGTTAGCCGAGTAGACTAGTATCTTCCATCTCGCAGGTGGTCAGCACATTTGTGGACTGAATGTGTATTTTATTTTAGTCTGAGTGTTGTCTTACTTGCTTCTTTAATGCACACATTTCCACATGTATTTCTTTTTTATTTTCCTTTTACCCTACCCGTTGGCTGCTTTACACAACAGAAGATTGATAAATTGGACTGGATTCTTTTCCAGTTAAATGCTTGGGGAGTTATTTATTGTGGATATTCCGGAATCTACTTGTTCATTCATTCTAGAAACATACATGGGGGAATTTGACATACCAGAAGCTATGTTTCCTGCTGGGGATCCAAACTCACATGCCACTTGTGGAGTGAGGAAGCAGTGCTCCCTGGGGAATGTCAGGACCTTTGAGGAGCCCTCAGGGTGGACCTGGCTTTTAAATCCATGCTGTAATTGATTTGCACACCAAAGAGAGAGTGTGGAGGTGCTGGTGAGGTTGGCACCACAAAGCTAATTGCAGTTTTCAAGTCAATATTGTGTTCTTACAGTATTGCGCTGTGTATAATTATAAAATGGTATCATTTTAATATCCCTTATGTTACATACTCCTCACAAGAGCCCCTGAGATAGAAATAGATGTGTCCGCGGCCCATTTTCTAAGTCAGTCTTTGAGATCACTGTCAGGCAGCCACCTTCAGAAGGGGGGCTGGAGTCTCGGTCTTCTGATGGCTTCATTTCTTGCCAAACACTGTTCTTCTGTCTTTTCAGAAACTGTTTTCACATGTTCTTCCTTTGTGTGTGTGCATGACCATGTGCGCATATGAAAAGGAATGCTAACTAATGTCAGCCGTCACTCTGTTTAAAAATAGATACTTTTGAATACATTTTAAAAAATAAATTTATATGCCCTGGGAGTTAGTAAACATATGTAAAAGTAGAGGGCATCATTTAGAATAAAGACACATCTACAACAAAAATTCACTTCAAGGTGACCGGGCATGTTTTTCTTTGAAGAAAAACAAGGAACCATAAAAACCAGATACTGTATATGAGCATTGCTGGCACTTCTGTCTTTAGATCCACAGTGCAGCCACGAGATGATAAACGTGACAGGCATTTCATATTTGGAGCTAGTAAAGGATAGGAATCCTTAACCCTTATCAAAAGTAAGTCCAAAGGATGTATAGTGAGAACTTCATTGACCTTGCACCTGAGAATCTACCATCAGAGTTTCAAGGCTTCTGTATTGATGAAAAACTGTGTGTCATGTAATTAAAACAGGCCCTACTGCTTAGTACTTGTGTGATTTTTGGAAAAATTCTTAACTTTTCCATACTCATCCTCGTGCCTTGTGAGTAATTAGTATTCTTTTCTTTTCCTCCTGTCCTTTCCCTTACCCTCCCCCTCTTCCCCCTTCCCTTCCTCCCCTCCCCCCCTTTTCTTTCCCCTCCTGGTTTATACCCCTTCCCACTTTTCCCTTTCCCCTCCCCCCCTTTCCCTTCCCCCTCCTTTCCCCTCCCCCTTTCTCCCCTCCCCCCTCTCCTTTCTTTCCCCTCAGGGCTTGTACCCCCTTCCCGCTTTTCCCCTTCCCCTCCCTCTTCTTCCTCCTCCCCCTCTTCCCCCCACCTTCCTCCCCCTTTCTACCCCCTTTCCCTTACTGCCTCCCTGGGTTTATTACCACATCGCCATTGCTGCTACAATTTTCTCTAAAAGAATGGAACCAACTCCACAGTGCCATGAGGCTGTAATGTGAATGGGGTGAGTTAGTCAAGTAAGCTGATAACCAAGGTCTCAAATGAGGGGCTGAGAACAGAGAAATCAAGCCGGGGCCCTGGCTCAGAAAGTGTCAGCATTAACATGCTGAATTCTACTTTCCTATCAAAAGGGATCATTTATAAGTTTTTGATAAGAAGCATCAGTCCTATGAACTTCAAGAGTTTGAGTAAAAAAGGGTAAATCTAATGATCTTAATTCACCCAGTTTGGATCTTATTACGCAGTTATCAGTGAGATTTGTAATGATATTTCTAGAGTGTCTGAATGACTCTAGTGGGTTTTCAAAGGTAACTTCCGTTTCCCAATTTAATAAAAATCTAGGATACAAAGGAGCAGGACATTTCAGAACTTTAGGAAAGATTGCTTAAGATAAATAAACCCTCATTATGTGCTTGTCATGGCCTGAGATTTGACCTAGCAATGTCTTTAGTGGGTGAAACGTTAAACTTGGCTGCAAGTAGCATACAAGAAACTACATAGTGACTCATCTGAGTTTGTACCTTCTTTTCATACTCAACTAGAAAGACACTACTTTAATCTCTATTTTCTCCATTCCTGTGAACTGTGCCTATCAAAATATTGGACTATTCCACGTTTTCGTCACAGAGAGAACTGAGGACCACATTTTTTTTTTTTCCAAATAAAGTTATCTTGAAATTATGCTACATTTTTCTCTTTATAGTTGATCCTTGAACAATATGAATTTGAACTAAACAAGTACACTAATATATGGATTTTTTATTTCAATGAATGCAGTTATCCCTCCACATCTGTGGGTCCTGGTTCCTTAGCTGCAGCTGAATCTGTGGGTGTGGAGTCAGCAGATGTGGAGGCCTGGTTATGGGACTTGACCATCCGTGGATATTGGTGTCTATAGCAGGTCCTGGATCCTTGCCCTCACAGATGATATGATTCTGCTGTGTGTATCTATTAGACAATGAAATGAAAAATATTTCTCTATCATGTTTGCTTATACCATTTATTGCTGGTCCTTTAATGGACCGGAACCTGGTGGTCCAGAGTCGATGATAAGAAAGTAAGAGAGAGTTCTTGTTGGTCCTTTAATGGACCGGAACCTGTTGGTTCCGAGAGTAAGAGAGAGAAAGAGGCTGACGTCCCCTGGTTTATGCGGAAAGCCAATAGAGCCCTGTTCTTAGGGCTCGCTCTGCTGCACGTGGGCACCAGGCGTCCTCTCGAGTGGGTGAAGGCACAGGGCGCCTTCTCGAGAGGGTCTTAGAAGCCCGGGCAAGGAAGTGAGCTCAGCGGGCCTCCGCGCTCCAAGGAATTAGCCAGAAATAGAGAGAGAGAAAGAGAGGGAAAGAAAGACACAGGGACCCAAGCTCTGATGGAGCAAAGGTGTTTTAATCAACATGGCGTGGGCATATATACTGTCTTACAAGGTGGTTATTCTCAGCAAAGACAAAGATTAAAATTCCAGACTTATAAAACATAAGACGATCCCTATCAAAGAGAGAGAGTTGCAAACAATCACCTTTTACCGTATGGCTCATAAAAAGGAAGTGGGTACTTATCACTGTAATGAGAAATGCCTGGATTCCTCAGTCCCGGGAAAGGCGTGCCTCTCCTCTTAATTCCTGAATATTCAGGAATCAATAAGGGCCAGAGGGTTCCTGACAGATCCAAAACAGCACACAGGAAGCCTCTTGTTAAATGCTTCTGACAATTTATCACTAGTGTATTAGACAAGGAAGAAATATCCATTAACTATTTTATAGAAATGCAGATTCTTCAAGAATGCTTATTCAAGTTTAGTAGATATAACATTCCTATAAAAACACAAATAATGCATGTTATGTCCAGTCTTTTTTTTTTTTTTCTCTCACTGTTTCAGCACCATTTCTTGTTCTTTCAGTCATCTATGCTCATCTTCCCACTTCCATCTCTTTATTCTTCTGGAAGCAAATTAGTATCTATAATCTTCTGATAATAGGTAATTCTGTGTAGAATAGCTAAAGCAGCACGGTAAAAATAGGATGCAATGGAAATAGAATACAATTCTAGTTAAAATATTGTCAACAGCTTTGTATGTGTGTGCACAGTCACTTCAGTTGTGTCCAACTCTTTGTGACCCTATGGACTGTAGCCTGCTAGGCTCCTCTGTCCATGGGATTCTCCAGGCAAGAATACTGCAGTGGGTGATTAACAACATTAAAAAAGAAATAAGAAACAGATAAGACCAACTTCTGTATTTTTTTTCTTTTTTTTAGTTTAAATAATTTTCATTTTATATTGAAGTAAGTTAATTACAGTGTTGTCTTATTTTCAGGTATGCACCAAAGGGATTCAGTTATGCATATATGTATATCCACTCTTTTTTCAGATTATTTTCCTATATAAGTTATTACAGAATACTGAATAGAATTACCTATGGTATGCAATGGGTCCTTGTTGGTTACCTATTTTATGTATACTAGTGTGTGTATGTTAATCTTTAGTATTTCAGCCTACAGATTTAGTTTGTCTTCTCTTTATAAAGAAATTGTCAGAATCTGAAGTGTATTTTACACTCACAGCACATTTCAATTCAGTTTTAAATTTTCATTGGAAATACTTGATCTATATTTAGAATGTGTAAAAAATTAGACTTGAAAGATTTGATGCACATACTCATGTTCTTCCAAACCTACTTTTGCAAAGTTTCCTAAGAAGAGAATCAAATATCAGTTCTAAATTTTACATATAAATCATGTAAAATTGAAAATTCAATTTTTCAGTCACAGTAGACGAGTGGCCAACAGTCACATGTGATTTAGAGGATTGAAAAAGGGGTAAAGACCAACTTAATCTCTTAAGACAATGCAGAAAGAAAGATAAAGCATATGCCTTTGCCTTACGACTGAACTTGTAAATCTTCACCCCTAGTACCCTACCGACTCTGGCCAGCTGTTACTGTCTGGATTGTAAACTTTGGAGGCGGGCCCTCCATTTAGTCTCTCTTGACTCTTCTCCCCAGGAGTGCCTGGAAAAGCTGAACTGAACAGGATAGACAGTAGCTTCTTGAGGCAGAGCAACCCAGAATAGAGCCCAGGTTCTGCCCATGGATGTCACAGCTTCTGAACTGGGTTTCCTCTTAGAAGAATGAGGGACAGGAAGTGGGAGAATGAGCTGGGAGGACCAAAATAGCTGGACCTGGATTGGGAGAATTTGGGGTACTTTAGCTTTCTCTTGGGGTTTCCATGAGAAATGGTGCGGGACATGGTGTGGTGACTTCCTAGAAGCACCTCAGAGGCCCCAATTAATTCACAAATAATACCCTGAACTTGATCATTGCATGCTGTATTACAAAGCAAGGCCTGGCCCTGCAAGCATCAGGGGATCCGAATCCATTATGAAAGTGCAGTCACTCAGCTGGAGGTTCTCAGAAATAACTCTTGGTGTAGGTGAGGCACTAGTGAAGGTCATAATGGGACCAATTAGTGTCTTATGGAAAATTGACTAAAAGACACTCTAGCCTCTCTAGCTCAGCCAACATGTCTTTAAAAAAAAAAAAAATTTTTTTTCTCCGAACATCCACCATGTCAGTATTGTAGTAGGCAATTTATTCAATTTTCAGATGTCATTTACTCTAAGGAAGATATTTCTTATGCTCTGTTAAATCGCTTCCAATAATTTCCACTCATAGTGCTTTTGTGTCTACCCTGTTAGGAAAAGATGAGACTAATGTTATGGAGAAGTCAAATATCTGAAACTGGCAGCTTTCCTGGATAAGGTTTTTCTACTAGTCTTGTATGGATGTGAGAGCTGGACAATAGAAAAGGCTGAGCGCTGAAGAATTGACACCTTTGAACAGTGGTGCTGGAGAAGACTCTTGGACAGCAAGGAGATCAAACCAGTCAACCCTAAAGGAAATCAATCCTGAATATTCATTTGAAGGACCAATGCTGAAGTTCCAATAATTTGACCACCTAATGCAAAGAGCCAACTCATTGGAAAAGACCCTGATGCTGGGGAAAATTGAAGGCACAAAAAGAAGGGGATGGCAGAGGATGAGATGATTGGATGGCATCATGGACTCAATGGACATGAGTTTGAGTAAACCCCGGGAGATGATGAAGGACAGGGATGCCTGGTGTGATGCAGTTCATATGGTCACAAAGAGCTGGACATGACTTAAGTATGTAAGTAAGTGAAGCTGCTCAGTCCTATCTGACTCTTTGCGACCCCATGGACTGCAGCCTACCAGGCTCCTCCGTCCATGGGATTTTCCAGGCAAGAGTACTGGAGTGGGTTGCTATTTCCTTCTCCAGGGGATTTTCCTCACCCAGGGATCGAACTCAGCTCTCCCACATTGTAGACAGATGCTTTACTGCCTGAGCCATCAGGGACAGCTTAGCCACTGAATAACAAGTGTCTAAGGTTTTGTTTGTTCTGTGGTGCTGAACAGATCTGGTAATTGGCCGAGTCTCTTATGAAAATCAGACAGACTGAGTAGACCTGCAGCTTTATACTTGAGCTTTCACTCTTGGCAAGGCCAGCCCCAGAATCATCACATAGGCCAAGTTCAGGGCTGCAAGATGAGTTTAGGACACATAAATGAAAATGCTCTAGTATTGACATTGAAGCCTCCATTGCTTCAAGTTTGTGCACCACTGTCCCTTGGTGTCCACAGGGACTGATTGAAGAACCTGCTGTGGATTACAAAACTCAGGGGTGTTGAAGTCCCTTGGTCTCCCCTGTATATCTGTGGGCTCTACATCCAAGGATTCAGCCAAGCTTGGGGTGTAAACATCATGCACAATCCATGGCTGGCTGAATCTGCAGATGTGGAACCCATAGATATGGAGAGACTAATTATTTAGATATTAATGTCATTCCACATGGCATAGAGAAAGAAGTGGAAGATGGTGAGGGGGTTTCTGAGGCCTCTCTGCCTTAAGTGGCCCTTCTGCTCTTCCTATCTGGCCTCTGAGAGTATTACCTGAAAGGAATCTTCAGTAACTGTAGTGCTATTGGAGATAGTAGTCAAACTATCACCAGGGTTCTGAGTCACATCTACCAATCATGTCTACACCTTTAGTTCAGTTCAGTTTAGTCAGTCATGTCCAACTCTTTGCCACACCATGGACTGCAGCACGCCAGGCCTCCCTGTCCATCAAAACCTCGCAGAGTCCACCCAAACTCATGTCCACTGAGTCAGTGATGCCATCTAACCATCTCATCCTGTCGTCCCCTTATCTTCCTGCCTTCAATCTTTCCTAGCATCAGGGTCTTTTCAAATGAGTCAGCTCTTTGCATTGGGTGGCCAAAGTTTTGGAGTTTCAGCTTCAGCATCAGTCCTTCCAATGGACACCCAGGACTGATCTCCTTTAGGATGGTTGTTGGATCTCCTTGCAGTCCAAGGGACTCTCAAGAGTCTTCTCCAACACCATACTTCTAAGGCATCAATTCTTCAGTGCTCAGCTTTCTTTACAGTCCAAATCTCACATCCATACATGACTATGGGAGAAACCATAGCCTTGACTAGATGGACCTTTATTGGCAAAGTAATGTCTCTGCTTTTTAATATGCTGTCTAGATTGGTCATAACTTTCCTTCCAAGGAGTAGACATCTTTTAATTCCACGGCCACCGTCACCATCTGCAGTGATTTTGGAGCCCAAAAAAATAAAGTTTACCACTGTTTCCATTGTTTACCCATCTATTTGGCATGAAGTAATGGGACCAGATGCTATGATCTTAGTTTTCTGAATGTTGAGCTTTAAGCCAACTTTTTCACTTTCCCCATTCACTTTCATCAGGAGGCTCTTTAGTTCTTCTTCACTTTCTGCCATAAGGATGGTGTCATCTGCATATCTGAGGTTATTGATATTTCTCCCAGCAATCTTGATTCCTGCTTGTGCTTCTTCCAGCCCAGTGTTTCTCATGATGTACTCTGCATATAAGTTAAATAAGAAGGGTGACAATATACAGCCTTGATGTACTCCTTTTCCTATTTGGAACCAGTCTGTTGTTCCATGTCCAGTTCTAACTGGTGCTTCCTGACCTGCATACAGGTTTCTCAAGAGTCAGGTCAGGTGGTCTGGTATTCTAATCTCTTTCGGAATTTTCCATAGTTTGTTGTGATCCACACAGTCAAAGGCTTTGGCATAGTCAATAAAGCAGAAATAGATGTTTTTCTGGAACTCTCTTGCTTTTTCAGTGATCCAGTGGATGTTGGCAATTTGATCCCTGCTTCCTCTGCCTTTTCTAAAACCAGCTTGAACATCTGGAAGTTCATGGTTCACGTATTGCTGAAACCTGGCTTGGAGAATTTTGTGCATTACATTTCTAGTGTGTGACATGAGTGCAACTGTGCCATAGTTGGATCACTCTTTGGCATTGCCTTTCTTTGGGATTGGAATGAAAACTGACCTTTTCCAGTCCTGTGACCACTGCTGAGTTTTCCAAATTTGCTGACTTATTGAGTGCAGCACTTTCAAAGCATAATCTTTCAGGATTTGAAATAGCTCAACTGGAATTCCATCACATCCACTAGCTTTGTTCATAGTGTTTCTTCCTAAGGCCCACTTGACTTCACATTCCAGGATGTCTGACTCTAGGTGAGTGATCACACCACTGTGATTATCTGGTTCATGGAGATCATTTTTGTACAGTTCTGTGTATTCTTGCCACCTCTTCTTAATATCTTTTGCTTCTCTTAGGTCCATACCATTTCTGTCCTTTACTGAGCCCATCTTTACATGAAATGTTCCCTTGGTAGCTCTGATTTTCTTGAAGAGATCTCTAGTCTTTCCCATTCTATTGTTTTCCTCTGTTTCTTTGCTGATCACTGAGGAGGGCTTTCTTACCTCTCCTTGCTATTCTTTGGAACTCTGCATTCAAGCACGCATATCTTTCCTTTCTCCTTTGTTTTCCATTTCTCTTCTTTTCACAGGTATTTGTAAGGCCTCCTCAGACAGTCATTTTGCTTTTTTGCTGTCTTTTTCTTGGAGATGGTCTTGATCCCTGTCTCCTGTACAGTACATGATCTCCTGTCTCCTGTACATGAACCTCTGTCTATAGTTCATCAGGCACTCTGTCTATCAGATCTAATCCCTTAAATCTATTTCTCACTTCCACTGTATAACCATAAGGGATTTAAGTTAGGTGTTATCTGAATAGTCTAGTGGTTTTCCCCACTTTCTTCAATTTAAGTCTGAATTTGGCAATAAGGAGTTCATGATCTGAGCCACAGTCAGCTCCTGGTCTTTTTTTTGCTGAGTGTTTAGAGCTTCTCCATCTTTGGCTGCAAAGAATATAATCAATCTGATTTTGGTGTCGAACATCTGGTGATGTCCATGTATAGAGTCTTCTCTTGTGTTGGAAGAGGGTGTTTGCTAAGACCAGTGTGTTCTCTTGGCAAAACTCTATTAGCCTTTGCCATGCTTCATTTTGTACTCCATTTCCAAGTTTGCCTGTTACTCCAGGTGTTTCTTGACTTCCTACTTTTGCATTCCAGTCCCATATAATGAAAAGGACATCTTTTGGGGGGTTAGTTCTAAAAGGTCTTATAGGTCTTCATAGAACTGTTCAACTTCAGCTTCTTCAGAGTTACTGGTCGGGGCATAGACTTGGATTACCATAATAGTGAATGGTTTGCCTAGGAAACGCACAGAGTTCATTCTGTCGTTTTTGAGATTTCATTCACGTACTGCATTTCGGACTCTTTTGTTGACTATGATGTCTACTCCATTTTTTTCTAAGGGATTTGTGCCCACAGTAGTAGATGTAATGGTCATCTGAGTTAAATTCACCCATTCCAGTCCATCTTCATTTGCTGATTCCTAGAATGTCTACACTTGGCCTGTTGCAAATACAGGGAAATCACTTATCTAAACCGGCATTCTCCTCTAAGTTTCAGCAGTGTGCCTCCAGTCCTTAACCATTTTGATGATAACCTGTTAGGAAATGGAGGAGCTAAGTGATCTCTAAGCCTCCTCCTCCACCCAGCAAATTACTTGATCACTTACTAGATGCTTCCATCTGGTTTAGTGATTATACCCTCTTTTACCACCCCCCGCTCCGACCAGGACCTAATGAAATCCAAATTTCTGATCCACTGCAAATGGAAATCCCATGAAGTCTTGACTTTGCTGCTGTCTACTCAGAGTTATAGACTGTGAAATGAAATACCAAGTTCATTGACAATTATGTGTAGCAATTGGTCTCATTTAATGTTTGAAACTTAAATTTCAGGAGCATGGCTTTTCAGTTAATTTCAAGAGAGAGCCCCCCCAACCCAGGGAAGACAGGAAAGAGGATGAGTATTTTTCTGCAACTATACTTGGATTTTCATGAATATGGAGACAGAGATGAGCTAAGCAATTTTAGCTCTACCATTTTTACACTTTTGGATGAATATGAAAATAAAACCCAGAATATCATGAGTGTGATTTTTTTTCAACTTACCTATAAAGAATTTTGAGAGTTGAAGAAGTACGAATACAATCTAACTTACTTGTAACCGCTATCTTTGTAATATCTCTACCGAATGTAATCTAACTTACTTGTAATCATTCTCTTTGTAATTTCTGTGATAAGTTTTAGTGCAATATAAATGTACAGATCAAAACAAAAAAAAACAAACAAAAACAAAACAAAACCCACCATATGCAGTGTATGAGAACCACAGTGCTGTCTGGACTTCTCTTTCTGGTGATCAAAATCTAGAGCACTCTCAAACCTGTGAGGTCCAGCCCAGCTGTATCTTACACTGTGGAGCTACCCTCTGCTCTAAAAAGCAGGAGGCTTTCCCCCTCCTGTGCTCAAATAGCATGTTATATCAACTTTTAAAAATGTATTACACGTGTGCTAATCTTGAATATGTGTTTGTGACTGAGTATACATTGAGTAATAAACTCATTTCTGGTCTTCAAAGAAGTAATAATTTATTAGGGAATCCAGTGTGTCAGGAAGTAAATGATTTAATCCATTAATATTACAAATTCTTAAGGTTATAATAGGGGCTGCTGTGATTGGGAAAAACAGGATGAGGGGAGTCTACTTAGATAAACTGATCTAGATGGACTCCTGGTTTCAAAAAGATGAAGTAAAAACTAGCCTTAGGGAATTCTAACTGGGAGAAAAGATGGTAGTGGGGCAAGAGAGAAAGTGAGAGGAATTTCTTGCTGAGAAAGCCATAAATAGTGTGACCAATGGGCTTTCCTGGTGGCTCAGATGGTAAAGAATCTATCTGCAATGTAGGAGACTCAAGTTCCATCCTTGGGTAGGGAAGATTCCCTAGAAAAGGGAATGGCTAACCACTCCAGTATTCTTGCCTGGAGAATTCCATGGACAGAGGAGCCTGGAGGGCTACAATCCATGGGATCACAAAGAGTTAGACACGACTGAGAGACTAACCCTTTTCCACACTTTCAATATGACTATTAGGTTGATAGACTCTTTAACTCCTGCATTACTGGATCATAGGAATATTAGCATGAAGAGTAGCAACTTTACCTTTTGTTCATGCTGAATAATCTTCTATAATTTACTTAGAATTGATTTTGATCTATTAAAACATTAGGGTATGTTTTTTATCTCAGGAGGGGACATCAGATTTACCTGTGCTTTGATTCCCTTACACATTGAAAGATTTAGGACGCTATGTCATTTTTTTATGCCATCCTCATGTTTTTAAAGAATCCCAAATCGCCTTATGAATAGTATCTTTTATTCTGAAGACTGAAGCGTTAATGCTTTTACCACTCCTATTCACTGCTGTTACAGGGCATGTGGTGCTGCTGTTTTGTGCCTGTGGGAGTGAGAAATGAAATGCCAGGTTTATGACAACATGACACATGGAGTCAGCCCACATGAATACCACTAGTGCCGTACTCTTCTTGTCTTGTGGCAAGTTGCATTTCCAGGAAAAACATAATACTGTAATTCAGGTGTTCACTAGATGTGTGTATGATTTTAGACATTTGAGCATCCTAATAAAGCTTGCCGTGAGCCAGGCAGTGTTTTCCTTTATTAACTAGCTTGTGTGTCAGTTTTATGAAAATCAGTACTGCCTGGAACAGGATTGGAATCTTACAAAAGTACTTGATATTCATCAAAACACACAGTGTCATATATACTCTTGGGATGCAAATAAGCCACCTACTCAGCTCAAGTTTCATGAACTATGCATTTTTTAAAAAAATTTTAACAGCTATTGAGTGTATATTTTTCATAAACACTTGAGAACTAGATTTTTTTACTGTGTATATTTAACTTTGGCTTTGATAAGCAATTCGTTGAAGGACTGAGATGTCCTTTATGTTCTGTGAAGCAGTTCTTTAAGATAGGTATTTGTGTACTGAATATGTTTTACTCTTAAAATGTATTCATACCAGTTTAGTTTGAACAAAATATTGGCCCCTTAGGTGTTGAAAGACTCCTGCACATTAAATATACTGTGAATATATGGTATCAACTCTGAAAAAATGAAAATACTTTAGAATAAAGGAGTAAAGGGAATTAGAAATCAATATTTATTAAGCAGTTAGTATGTTCCAGTTATTCTTTAAGAGAATTGTCTAAGTATTCAACTGAATTGTCACAAATGTTTGGAATTGTATATTATGTCACGGGTGAAGAAATCACTGCTCTGGAGGATTAACTATTTAACCCATGATTATCCTAATAGAAAGGTAGTACCTGATGAACTCAATGTCCAAAGCAGGTCTTGTTTAAATACCTAAAGGATGTACAGTTTCCATTACCACCTTAGGCTACAATTATGTTGTAACATTATTTCATAGAATCGGATCATAATATGGTTATATCTCACAAACTGGATGTTTCCTCATATGAATTATTTCATGTAATCTGCCTGCAATGCAGGAGACTTGAGTTTTATCCCTGGGCCAGGAAAATCCCTTAGAGAAGGGAATGGCCACCCCTTCCCATATTTTTGCCTGAAAAGTCCCATGGACAGAGGAGCCTGATGAGCTGCAGTCAGTGGGGTCGTAGAGAGTTGGATGTGACTGAGTGACTAACACTTTCACTTTCAACAGAAATTTACAGTCTTTTTTTTTTTTTTTTTTTTACTTAATTAAAACAGTTTACTGGATGGAAAAGCCCAAAGCATAATCTGAATTCCTGCATTCACAATGAAATGCAGAAAAAGAGAGATCTGAATAATTAGTTTTCCCAGTCTTGGACTATATCTGATACACTGAATTTCACTTATCTTAGGTTTTCATTTTTCATAGTGAAAAGTGATAGCATGCTGAATTAATAACTCGGAGTCATGAAATTCATGTTTGTATGAAAATGTGACATTTGTATTCACCCTCGAGCTACTGTAAAGGAAGGAATTTTGTAATATCTTGCTGAAAATAACCAAAATAAATGTATTAATGTTTCCTGAGTTGATCAACAACAAACTTGCATGGATTTCTCCAAATGTAAAGGTGTCTTTTTGGTACTGAGATGCAAATGTGCAGAGGCTCCCGTGTGGGAAGAGTTTGAGGGGCTGGGGGCTGATCAGAGAAGAAGGTATAACTGTGAGAGGCTGTGGTATACAGTAGGCTCTATAGGTTGATGTTCAGAGTAGCTTGCATGGGAGGGGTGTTCAGAGCATGACAGCTTCTAGAGGTTTTCAGAAGTGTCTAGAAGACCACACCCTGAACGGGAGGAGGGTGCATTGGGGGTGGGGGCTTACATGGGAAAGGAGAATGGAAGAGGGGCTTACATGTTTAGGTGATGTGATGGAACAGTACAGGAGGAAGACTCCAGGCCAGAGGACCCCAAAGGGCAGGCATAGCTCAGAGTCTGAATAAGTCATCTAGTATGGGGGCGTACACAGCAGAAATGTGTTGCATCCAAGTTCTGGAGGCTGAAAAGCCAAGATCAGGTGTTGGCATCTTGGCTTGTAGATGGTCCTCTTCTCACTGTCTCCTTGTATGACTTTTCTTCTCCATGCGTCTGGGTTCTTACAAGGTTGCATACAGTCCTGAAGTTAAGTAAGTTTTACTTTATAGCTTCTCTAGAGAACTGTATCCAAATGCAGTCACCCCGTGAGGCCGGTCAGGTTGAGGGCTTAGCACAGGCATGTCTGAGGGACACAGCTCAGCTCATCTCAGGGACCAACAGCCTCAAGGCCCCATCTAATCAATGGGCAGCAGCTGCCAGGTGAGGATTTGCAGAGGTTCTAAATGGCCACAAATGTGTGAGTTTAGGGCTATTTTTTTAAATAACTGAATGTGTAAAAAAGGGGAGTTTGATATCTGTGGGCTTTTGAGCTAAAAGTTTACTTCTTGCCATGAAGTACATGACACATACGTGATACAGGTCTGACCCCGAGGTCCGTGGGACTGATGCTTCTTGTTAACACCCCAAGGAAGGCACCCAAGACAGTTCTCTTTTTATTTCTGATACCGCTTGTTGGTGAAATACCAACCCCCCTGCCCCTTCAATACCCAGTTCAGGTGTCCAGTTGAAGGCAAATACATCAAACTCAAATTTAACTGGGATTACTCTACTATTTTGAATAACATTATGAAGTTTTTAATAAAAATGTGTGTTTCATTTAGCTCACCTTTCTAGATATTTCTTTACATCTGTATTATGTATTGCTGCTGCTCTGAAGCAGTTCATGACTTTCTCTGGCAAAGTGGCCACTGCTTTGGTCCAGTTGCCCCATAGTCATCTACGTCATTCTGGACTGTGTCACGGTACCTGCCACCAGGTACCATAGCCGTGCTTCATTACACGTGCATCTCCCTGAATCTATGAGTTGTGTCCCATCTAGGACTGTGGTCGCTGCATATAATTCCATTTCCTAGCAGATAACCTAGTGAATGATAGGTGCACATCAAATATTACTGATTTATTAAGTGAATAGAGTGAAGAAGAGGCTCCTGGACTGAGACACGGTAGTAAACTCTACACTGACAGGTGAATTTCTTTCCAGAGCTTTTGTGGTAAATCTTATAGACAAAGAATGGGATATACAATATCATTTGCCTCCTGAGTGTGGAGAGTAGTGGTTGAGATTGCTTCTTTTTAAGAGTGGAAAACTACCATGAAAATGAAACGATCATTATTTCTGCTGAGGCTCCTTTAAAAGGCCCAAGGTTGGCTTATTAGATGAGGTTTGTAATGAAGGGTCAGCATTCTTGTTACTGTTGAGAGTGAACTTTGTTTCTGGTCTGGCTGTTTCTGGGGAGGGAGGTAGTTTTCCTACTGGTGTAAGCTGAAAAATAAGAATAACAGCTCCTACCAAGACATGAGTTGTACACTCAACAAAGAGTCTCCCAGTGAGTCTCTAGTTTTCACAATCATGTTTTGAAGAAGTTGCTAATAAGAGGTTTAATTTCTGTTCCTTTATTACGTATCAGATACTGTATTTGGACAGTTGAGCTTTCCTTTCTCATTAGACAGGGCATTATACTAGTTTTACTATGTGAAAACTAGGAAAAACAAGAATTATCAAGATTGATTGAATCAAGTGGTCTCAGTAGCTAACTGTTGAGTTGGACTTTGCATCAGTTTTTCTGACTTGACTCCTACTTGTTGGCCTTTATTAGTATTACTGTGAGGACTCTTACTAAGTGAGCAGCGGTCCCAGATTGAGCTTGTCCAGGAACCAAAGTTCATGTCTTCAGTGTCTACACCATCAGGAGAGGCTAAAAGCAAAGACGCAGAGGGACACACTTGCTAAAAGTCAAATGTTATGCAATGTTATAGGCATCTTATGTTGCTGCTCAAACAAGTAATTTGGCTAGCCCTTTGTTGGGGGATTGCATCATGTGTCCAGCCAGGGCACATTCACTTTGCTCTTGGACAACGGCTCTGATGATCACCATCCTTGCCTTTTCTGTGAGAGTCTCTCTCACTTGGGGGAGGTGGCAGACACCACACTGTCTGGTAGGAATCCTGATGGCTTAGGCTGCCTACAAATCCCTAGACTGTCATTTTCTTCCTTCTATTACTTTAGTTCTACTCAAAAGTCTACAGTTTAACATACTCCACTCTCTTTCCAAGAATCTTCTCCTTTTCCTCTGTCTTAGTTCCCACTGACTTCTGTCACGGAGCTCACTCTTCTCGCACCGCTGGGTTTATGACTTCCCAGCCTGACACGACTGAGCGGCTGAACTGAACTGAACTGAGCCTGATAGCACCAAGGTGCAGGTGTACTGCATGCCTTGTGTCTTCCCTCTTGCTGACTCTCTACAGAATGGGAAATTTAGTTCAGTTCAGTTGCTCAGTCATGTCAGACTCTTAGCGACCCCATGAACTGCAGCATGCCAGGCCTCCCTGTCCATCACCAACTCCCGGAGTTCACCCAAGCCCATGTCCATTGAGTCGGTGATGCCATCCAACCATCTCATACTGTCGTCCCCTTCTCCTCCTGCCTCAATCTTTCCCAGCATCAGGATCTATTCAAATGAGTCAGCTCTTCTCATCAGGTGGCCAAAGTATTGGAGTTTCAGCTTCAACATCAGTCCCTCCAATGAACACCCAGGACTGATCTCTTTTAGGATGGACTGGTTGGATCTCCTTGCAGTCCAAGGGACTCTCAAGAGTCTTCTCCAACACCACAGTTGAAAAGCATCAATTCTTCGGTGCTCAACTTTCTTTATAGTTCAACTCTCACATCCCTACATGATTACTGGAAAAACCATAGCTTTAACTAGATTAACCTTTGTTGGCAAAGTAATGTTTCTGCTTTTTAATATGCTGTCTAGGTTGGTCATAACTTTCCTTCCAAGGAGTAAGCGTCTTTTAATTTCATGGTTGCAATCACCATCTGCAGTGATTTTGGAGCCCAAAAAATAAAGTCTGTCACTGCTTCCACTTTTTCCCCATCTATTTTCCATGAAGTGATGGGACCAGATCTTAATTTTCTGAATGTTGAGCTTTAAGCCAGCTTTTTCACTCTCCTCTTTCACTTTCATCAAGAGGCTCTTTAGTTCTTTTTCACTTTCTGCCATAAGGGTGGTGTCATCTGCATATCTGTGGTTATTGATATTTCTCCCAGCAATCTTGATTCCAGCTTGTGCTTCCTCCAGTCCAGCGTTTCTCATGACGTACTCTGCATATAAGTTAAATAAGCAGGTGACAATATACAGCCTTTTCCTATTTGGAACCAGTCTGTTGTTCCATGTCCAGTTCTAACTGTTGCTTCCTGACCAGCAGCCAGGTTTCTCAAGAGTCAGGTCAGGTGGTCTGGTATTCCCATCTCCTTCAGAATTTTCCACAGTTTATTGTGATCCACACAGTCAAACGCTTTGGCATAGTCAATAAAGCATAAATAGATGTTTTTCTGGAACCCTCTTGCTTTTTTGATGATCAAGAAGATGTTGGCAATTTGATCTCTGCTTCCTCTACCTTTTCTAAAATGAGCTTGAACATCTGGAAGTTCACAGTTCATGTATTGCTGAAGCCTGGCTTAGAGAATTTTAAGCATCACTTTACTAGTGTGTGAGATGAGTGCAGTTGTGTGGTAGTTTGAGCATTCTCTGGCATTGACTTTCTTTGGGATTGGAATGAAAACTGACCTTTTCCAGTCCCGTGGCCACTGCTGAGTTTCCAAATTTGGTGACATATTGAGTGCAACACTTTCACAGCATCACTTTTCAGGATTTGAAATAGCTCAACAGGAATTCCATCACCTCCGCTAGCTTTGTTCTTAGTGATGCTTCCTAAGGCCCACTGGACTTCACATTCCAGGATGTCTGGCTCTTGGTGAGTGATCACACCACTGTGATTATCTGGGTCATGAAGATCTTTCTTTTGTCCAGTTCTTCAGTGTATTCTTGCCACCTCTTCTTAATATCTTCTGCTTCTCTTAGGTCCATACCATTTCTGTCCTTTATTGAGCTCACCTTTGTATGGTATCTCTAATTTTCTTGAAGCCATCTCTAGTCTTTCCCATTCTATTGTTTTCCTCTATTTCTCTGCACTGATCGCTGAGGAAGGCTTTCTTATCTCTCCTTGCTATTCTTTGGAACTCTGTATTCAAACAGGAGTATCTTTCCTTTTCTCCTGTGCCTTTCACTTCCCTTCTTTTCACAGCTATTTGTAAGGCCTCCTCAGGCAGCCATTTTGCTTTTTTGGCATTTCTTCTTCTTGGGGATGGTCTTGATCCCTGTCTCCTGTACAATGTCACGAACCTCCGTCCATAGTACTTCAGGCACTCTATCAGATCTAGTCCCTTAAATCGATTTCTCACTTCCACTGTATAGTCATAAGGGATTTGATTTAGGTCATACCTGAATGGTCTCGTGGTTTTCCTTACTTTCTTCAATTTAAGTCTGAATTTGGCAATAAGGAGTTCATGATCTGAGCCACAGTCAGCTCCCACTCTTGTTTTTGCTGACTGTATAGATCTTCTCCATCTTTGGCTGCAAAGAATATAATCAATCTGATTTTGGTGTTGACCATCTGGTGAAGTCCATGTATAGAGTCTTCTCTTGTGTTGTTGGAAGAGGGTGCTTGCTATGACCAGTGCGTTCTCTTTTCAGAACTCTACTAGCCTTTGCCCTGCTTCATTCCATACTCCAAGGCCAAATTTGCCTGTTACTCCGGGTGTTTCTTGACTTCCTACTTTTGCATTCCAGTCCCCTATAGTGAAAAGGACATCTTTTTTGGGTGTTAGTTCTAAAAGGTCTTGTAGGTCTTCATAGAACTGCTCAACTTCAGCTTCTTCAGCATCACTGGTTGGGGCAGAGACTTAGATTACCATGATATTGAATGGTTTGCCTTGGAAATGAAGAGAGATCATTCTGTCGTTTTTGAGATTTCACCCAAGTACTGCATTTCAGACTCTATTGGTGACTATGATGGCTACTCCATTTCTTCTAAGGGATCTCTGCCCACAGTAGTAGATATAATGGTCATCTGAGTTAAATTCACCCATTCCATTTCATCTTAATTTGCTGATTCCTAGAATGTTGATGTTCTTCTTGTCATCTCCTGTTTGACCACTTCCAATTTGCCTTGATTCATGGACCTAACATTCCAGGTTTCTATGCAATATTGCTCTTTTCAGCATTGGACCTTGCTTCTGTCACCAGTCCCATCCACAACTGGGTGTTGGTTTTGCTTTTGCTCCATCCCTTCATTCTTTCTGGAGTTATTTCTCCACTGATCTCCAATAGCATATTGGGCACCTACCGACCTGGGGACTTCATCTTTCAGTGTCCTCTTGTTTTGCCTTTTCATTCTATTCATGGGGTTCTCAAGGCAAGAATACTTAAGTGGTTTGCCATTCCTTTCTTCAGTGGAGCACATTCTGTCAGACCTCTCCACCATGACCCATCCATCTTGGGTGGCCCCACACAGCCTGACTTAGTTTCACTGAGTTAGACAAGCCTGTGGTCTGTTTGACCAGATTGCCCTGTTGTCTGTGATTGTGGTTTCAGTCTGTCTACCCTCTGATGCCCTCTCTCAGTGCCTACCACCTTGCTTGGGTTTCTCTTACATTGGATGTGGGGTATCTCTTCACGGCTGCTCCAGGAAACCAGTATGGGAAGGGCCATTGCTTATCCTGTGTAGCTGACTTATCAGGAAAAGACAGGGGAAAACAAAAAAAGAAAACCCAGGCTTGTCTGCATGTGTCTCCCAGCAAATTCACAGAGAAACTCACACTTTCCCCACATTTGACCTTTAGACTGTCCTGTGGGATTTACTCTCTGGGCGGCCTCATGTTATTTATGTATTTTCTTCAAGACAGATGCTACTGAAACCTTCCAGAAACCTTTGCATTTTTTAAAAGAAAGTAAAATTTAATTTTTTTTAAATAGTTGACATATCATGACTCACTGTTTTGACACAGCACTGAAATAATTTATGAATGTTTTACATCTTTACATTTAAATACATCTGATACCTCTTTGAAGCAGCTACAAACTACTCCAGACCCTGTACCAGCTGTCATGTGATTAGGGTGAGGCTTGGGGGAGGCAGGACATCTCCCAACCCCCTGATTCATTTCTTGATAAAAGAAAAGATGGTGTGTCACTCACTTTCTTTGATCTTTTATGTATGGTAGAATCCACTTTCCAAATTTATAAGGTTTGGATGATTTTGTTGAAAAAAATTACTGAATTAAATTCTAGAAGAAAAGTTCTATTTTATTGGCATTTAATTGGATTCTTTTGACTGTGGAGCATAACAAAAGATATGTTTAATTTTATTTCAAAGTCATTAGCACTGGTATTTGAGCTAACTGGAAGTCCCATCTTACAGAATGTTAGAGCTTCTTTGAAGGCAAAACATTATATTATCTTCATCTTTATTTCACCCCAGAGTGTCTAGCAAAGTGAGACACACAGCTGATGAAAAATAAATATTTGCTAATGAACTGTGTTTAAGTAGCATCAGAGAGATGCTCAAAATGACACCTTGTAGGAACTGAAAAAAGAAAATTGTTTTATTTTTCACTGCTTCTTGGGTCTGCAGTTTCACTGTCTCCCCCCTCTTCTCTCGGCAGTTTTCTGTCTCTAAACGTCCTTTTCATGGAGACAGTTACATGGTTCCTGTATAGTGGCCGAGAGAAGTTCAGTTCTGTCTGCCGTGTTCTCACCCTTGTCAGGCCGGTAGGCGTTCCCTCCTGCTTAGACAGTTTGCTCCTCTCTTTTACATCATTCCAAACACCTCCCACTTACATTTCAAACATGTTCAACTAAAATTGGGGTTGGATAAATCCGTCCCCTGCTTACCAGAGAAACCTTTTATCATAAGACAAGTGTACGCAGATGAGAACTCGGTCCCATCCCAGAGCATGTTGACAATGGTCAAGATGCCTTTGGATAAATTGGTCGGCCTCCTAGCCCGAAAATGCCTGCTCTCTCTCTTCTTCCCAGTGAATTTGTGTTCAGTTTCTATTGCTGTGGTAAACTATCTCCACTTATATCAAATTTTCTTATGTATTTCAGTTGGAGATAGATACTTTCTCCAGTGGCCGTCTATAGAAAGCAGTGTTAAAGTGTGTATGTCCACGTGTTGTAATTAAATATTTATGTTTTCCCTGCCCACCCCTGAGCACTGTAATGCAATTCTTGAGAGTAAGAATCTCCTTTTAAGATTCTTTGTCACCACTACCCAGAGTGAGGCCCAGTTCGTGGCATGGACGTTTACAGAACCAGTGAGTCTGAGTGTATGCTACACATATGGCACTTGTGTTTTCCAAAGGGGAAGACACATGGATGTTCTAGGGTGGAGTCCATTAAATACCCATCTTTGAGTGAGGTGCATGCTGAGCTAGAATTTGAAGGGAACTAGTTTTTTCCTTGTATTTTTTTTTTTTTTTAGTAGAAAACAAATGAGACATTGGAACAACTTTTACATGGATCTCCACTAACAAGGGTTCCCTTGGTTAGTTAAAAGACAAATAGCAAAGATTACTTTCTAAAAAATTGCAGAAGTTTGGAGTAATGTGAAAGTTTCATTTCAATTCAGTTGCTTAGTCATGCCCAACACTTTGTGACTCTGTGGACTGCAGCATGCCAGGCCTCCCTGTCCATCACCAACTCCCGGAGTTTACTCAAACTCATGTCCATCACATCAGTGATGCCATCCAACCATCTCATCCTGTCATCCCCTTCTCCTCCTGCCCTCAATCCCTCCCAGCATCAGGGTCTTTTCCAATGAGTCGGTTCTTCCTAGTCACGTGTCCAAAGTTTTGGAGATTCAGCTTCAGCATCAGTCCTTCCAATGAACACCCAGGACTGATCCCCTTTAGGATGGACTGGATGGATCTCTTTGCAGTCCAAGGGACTCTCAAGAGTCTTCTCCAACACCACAGTTCAAAAGCATCAATTCTTCTGTGCTCAGCTTTCTTTATAGTCCAGCTGTCACATCCCTACATGACCATTGGAAAAGCCATACTTTTGACTAGATGGACCTTTGTTGGCAAAGGAATGTCTCTACTTTTTAAAATGCTGTCTAGGCTGGTCATAGCTTTTCTTTCAAGGAGCAAGTGTCTTTTAATTTCATGGTTGCAGTCACCGTCTGCAATGATTTTGGAGTCCCCCAAAATAATGTCTGTCATTGTTTTCATTGTTTCCCCATCTATTTGCCATGAAGTGATGGGACCAGATGCCATGATCTTAGTTTTCTGAATGTTGAGTTTTAAGCCAACTTTTTCACTCTCCACTTTCACTTTCATCAGAGGCTCTTTAGTTCTTTTTCACTTTCTGCCATAAGGGTGGTGTCATCTGCATATCTGAGGATATTGATATTTCTCCCAGCAATCTTGATTCCAGCTTGTGCTTCACCCAGTCCAGTGTTTCACATGATGTGCCCTGCATATAAGTTAAATAAGTAGGGTGACAATATACAACCTTGATGTACTCCTTTCCCAATTTGAAGCCAGTCTGTTTTTCCATATCCAGTTCTAACTGTTGCTTCCTGACCTGCATACAGATTTCTCATGAGGCAGGTCAGGTGGTCTGGTATTCCCATCTCTTTCAGAATTTTCCACAGTTTATTGTGATTCACACAGTCAAAGGCTTTGGCCTAGTCAGTAAAGCAGACATAGATGTTTTTCTGGAACTCTCTTGCTTTTTCGATGATCCAGCGGATATTGGCAATTTGATCTCTGGTTCTTCTGCCTTTTCTAAAACCAACTTGAACATCTGGAAGTTCACAGTTCACATACTGTTGAAGCTTGGATTGGAGAAATTTGAATATTACTTTGTTAGCATTGAGATGAGTGCAGTTGTATGGTAGTTTGGACATTTTTTGGCATTGCCTTTCTTTGGGATTGGAATGAAAACTGACCTTTTCCAGTCCTGTGGCCACTGCTGAGTTTTCCAAGTTTGTTAGCATATTGAGGGCAGCACTTTCACAGCATCACTTTTCAGGATTTGAAATAGCTCAACAGGAATTCCATCACCTCCACTAGCTTTGTTCATAGTGATGCTTCCTAAGGCCCACTTGACTTCACATTCCAGGATGTCTGGCTCTAGGTGAGTGATCTCATCATCGTGGTTATCTGGACCAGGAAGATCTTTTTTGTATAGTTCTTCTGTATATTCTTGCCACTCTTCTTAATATCTTCTGCTTCTGTTAGGTCCATACCATTTCTGTCCTTTATTATGCCCATCTTTGCATGAAATGGTCCCTTGGTATCTCTGATTTTTTTTTGAAGATATCTCTAGTCTTTCCCATAATATTATTTTCCTCTATTTCTTTGCATTGATCACTGAGGAAGACTTTCTTATCTCTCCTTGCTATTCTTTGGAACTTTGCATTCAAATCGGTCTGTCTTTCCTTTTCTCCTTTGCCTTTAGCTTCTCTTCTTTTCTCAGCTATTTGTAAGGCCTCCTCAGACAACCATTTGCCTTTTTGGATTTCTTTTTCTCGGGGATGGTCTTGATCACTGCCTCTTGTACAGTGTCATGAACCTCCTACATAGTTCTTCAGGCAGTCTGTCTATCAGTTCTAATCCTTTGAATCTATTTGCCACTTACACTATGTAACCCATGAACAGCATGAAATGTGAAAGTTTACTGTTAGAAAAATTTTTGAAGTATAAGGTAAAAATGAATCACAGGACAAAAATAAATGTTGTTAAACATGTGCTTATTTCCTGATTAAAATACAAGACTTTATGAGAACATCTTTGAAAATTATTGTTAGAAATTTTTTGATTGTTTCAACTTTCTTTAGAATCAAAAGTTATTTCATCCTTTCTTTCCATATATTTTAGGAACAGAAGATCTATCTACAAGACAGAAGTTGAATTTCCATTATTATTTATTTTATAGAGTTATCACTCTTACAAATATCAGACATCATTTTCTTTCTTAATTAAAAAAGGTGCATAGTTAAACTAAAAATTAAAGGTTGCCCTTTTTAAAGTGTTTATAATTATCTGTGTATAAGGTGGTAAAACAATGCATTTTGAAGAAAAGGGATAAACTGACCATATTCTTTAGTGAAGGCTGGACTTTCTACAGAGACTGAAATTTCAGGGTCTTACCTAATAGAAGACAGTTTCTCAGCTCTGTAAGAGTCTTGGGAGGTGTTCAGTTAGAGGAATATCAGTTCTCCATGTCCCACTCAGGTGTCTGGGCTCCTTCTCTTTAGTGCCCTGAATGGCATCTTCTGCAAACAGACATCAGCAGGGAAGTAGCAGCAGATGGTGTCAGTTCTGAAATGCAGCACCATCACTTTTGCTCAATCCCTTAAACGGGGCATCCTCTCATGGAAAAGGAGTGTGAACTGTAGTCTCACTCATGATGAATGTTAGTAGACAGCTAATCGTCTCCCCCAAAAGTCCTATTAATCCCCGAAGCATGAATTCACTATTTTCCTAGAATGCTAGTTAGTTATGGAGCTGTGGCAGTAGCTTCAAATGCTAACAAAATACTTACTGCAGTCTTGGCAACTTCTAGAAAGGCCAGTGTGGTTATTAGTTTTGATTACTAAAACATGTTTATATTTCTTAATATGCCAGATGTTTAAAAATATGTTTAGATTTTTTCTCAGACATTTCAATGTTAACTCTAGTTTTATGCTTCAGACTTTAAACATTTTTTTCAAACAAGAAGCTGTTTACTTTGAACTTGTAGCTCATAGATTGGTAAAAAAAAAAAAAAATGCTTAAAGTAAAAAACTCATAGCTTTAGAATTGTTTCCGAAGATTTCACTTAGTAGATGAGAAAATTAAAGCTTTAAGAGGCCGACCGCACTGTAAAACAGTGAAACATGTACACCAAACTCTGGGTTTTGGTTATAATAGAAAGAAACAAACTCCTCTCTTAAAAACAGAATTAAGTTATCAAGTGACAAATTCATTGCAATAATTTTTGTATTTTATTAATATTAAGACTTTTAGTGATCAAAAAATTAAATAAGTAAATAATTTGTAATAACGTATTAGGTCTGAGAGGAAATGCTCTTACAACATATAGATATTTTGTCTGTTTTAAAATTTGTATCGATTTCATTTACCTTATCTTTATCTTTGCCTATCTTTTATTTACTTTATCTTAGAAGTTTGTCCACAGCATTAGATTTGATGTTTAGTCAATAAAATAAAATAAGTAATTCATTTTTTGTCTCTCCATTGCCTTACTGATCTTTTTGTTATTTTTAATGTTTTATAATGAAGTCATAGAAAACTTTGTTCCACAAGTCAATGTCTCACCCATTTAACCAAATACAACTAAAGAATACGGAACAAGATAAAGCTTTTATCACTGAATTTGGCTGAGATTTTTTTGTTTTGTTTTCAGCTTTTTTTTTTTTCTAGTTGTAGCAAGAGCACTGATCATAAGATCTAATGTCTTCACAAATGTTTAAGTGTTCAGTAGAGTATTGATAACTACAGGTGCAGTTGTTGAACACATCTCTAGAACTTACACGTCCTGAATGGAAACTTGATACCCCTTGGACAGCAGCTGTTTCCTCCTGCCCTCTGGATTCTCACAACCAGCTTTCTTCCCTCTGTTTCTTTGAGTTTGGCTATTTTGGATGACTCATATAAGTGGAATTGTGTGGCATTTGTGTTTCTGTGTCTGGCTTATTTCCCTCACATGATGTCCTCCAGGTCTGTCCACATTGTCTCATGTAGTCAAGTGTTCCTCCCTATTAAGTTTGTTTAATATTTTGCCTCCTTCATTCATTAATCTGTCAATGCACTGTTTAAATATCCTGGTGCTGTGTAGAAGGTACAGTGACTATGGAGGTAGAAATACCCCTTTACAGCCCTGATTTCAGTTACTTTGAACATGTACCCAGAAATGGGTTTGCTGGATCATACAGTCATACTATCAGTAATCTTTTGAGGAGCTACCATACTGTTTTCTGTAGTGACCATGACTTTGGTTCAGTTCTGAAGAACAACCATCAAGGAGAAGGCAAACGCCTTGATAGATCAGTGATGCTACTAAAAACAGCTGCTGTTGTTGTTAATCACTAAATCATGCCCCGCTCTTAGGGAAATGCCTTAAAAAGCCACGTGAAACCTGTGATAGCAGTTGACATTCTTGCATTGCTTTATAATACACAAGGCATGCAACACATCTCTCATATCTTCCCATTTGTCCCTGACTTCTAGCGCCCACCCATTCTCTCCAGGATTAATGCATTGTGTTGGTTTAGCAGAGAATAATGTGGTGCTGCCTTTCTTATACTGACAATTGTTTCCTCAAATTCACTGTACTGATAAGTTATTTTAAGTTTTATACTTTCATCACATATACACCCATTGAAAAGGTTATTTATTGGTTTTAATAGTGCTTCTGTTGTGACCTCTTGGGTTTTCTCAGGACACAATTATATACAAATAAGTATTTTTTCTCTTTCCAGGTTTATTTAGAAATAAATTGTAAATATAAATTTATTTTCTTCTTATTGGCTGATAGTTACAAAAAAGTAGATACTAGTGTTATATCAGGCACAAAAATATTTTAGGTAGCAGCTCCTCAATATAGATTAGATAAATTTTAAATGGTGAGCTACAGAGTTCTTGCCTGGAGAATCCCCTGGACAGATGAGCCTGGTAGGACAGAGGAGCCTACAGTCCATAGGGCCACACAGAGTTGGATAAGACTGAGGCGACTTAGCACACAGTGCAGATATAAACATCGGTACTTTACTTATTTTAAAATGACACGCAGCCAGCCATAGCAGAGTGCAGTGACTGTAGGCACTGCAGATTTGCACAGAGCAAGAAGAATCACACATCTTAGAGAGACGATACGAGAGTATATACTGAAGGAATATTTAGTATATAAAAGCCTAGCAATTTTATGTCATTTTCCGAATACTAAATACACAATTCTTGCCCATGTATCTTCCTTTGCTTTATAGACAATATACATATCAATTCTCTTCTGCTATGATCATGACTTATGTCTGGCAACATATATGGAACAATTTGCACAACTGACAGTTAAATATCCGTGTTCATGATCTCTGTGATGCTTATATTAACTAAGCCAGTGTCCCCTTGAAATCTCTCTTTCATCCTCTTTGGTGCCATTGTATTTTCTCAGCCTCTTTCACTTCTCCACCTCCAGTCTCTCTTTTCTCTCTCTCTGTTGATGTCCTCTGGGATTCATTCAGCCCGTGGGTATTTGCTTTCCTTGTTCTGTTCTTAGTACGCTAGAGAATTAGTCTTCGCCTCCTCAACAATTAAATCCACATCAGTGACTGAAACTCTAACCATTACCTTCCCACGCGATATTTTCCGTTTTCCTCCTCACAGCTATATTTACTTGAAAATTCCAGTAAAATACTGTCTATAAAATTCAAACATTTCTTCCTTCTCTACTGCCAGTGTATCTTATCTTTTATTTTTCTACTGTTCTTGTCAACATCTGTATCTCCTTGGCTATTGCATCAGATTCATTTATCAAAAGTACTCACTTAAATCTGATTATAACCACCCTCTGGTAGGAGGTGATAAACGAAATACGGCTGTTAATCCCAAGACTTTTCTTATGAAGTTTTTCTTTCTGCACTGCCTTCCTCCTCCTTGGTACATATCCAGGATCACAGGATTCGTTCAGCACTCACTGCCTCTGTGAAGCATTCTTTATAATGCACTGACCCTTAATGTGACTCTTCTTTGAGGGCATACAGCGTTTGTTTCTTTAACTTGGTTTAAATCTCTCAACAGAAATACCTCCATTTTTTTTTATTGTTTGTGTCTCCATTAATATCATGTCCATAGAAGACTGTTATTAGATGTTTCTGTAACTGAGTAAGTTGGTAAAAAGAAAAAATAAAATCAAGTTTGTTTTCTTTTTTAAACCTAAGGAAATACAGATCTACAGTCTATATATAATGCTGAGCCATCTAATCATAGTGTATTGTTTTTATTTCTGGGGTTGAATGAATACCCTTAGCTATAACATTTCTGCAGCATTGTGGAGATTCCCATTGGAATTGACACTGAAAAATCTGAGGCTGAAGTGTTAATTTGGTCAGTTTCCTCCGCTATGAAATGAAGGTTGAATCTGCCTCAAGGATTCTTTGGAGGGTTGGACTTAACGACTCAGGACTTAGACAAATGCCCAGAACAGTAAGATAGGAGTTCAAAAATCAGTTTTCTTTATCCAAATAGAGTGAAAAAAATGCAACTCCATTTTACAGCCACAATACTTCATATTTTGAATTTACTATTTTAAACTTGAATCATCTTTTTCCAAATGGCAATAGAGTTGGAATATTTCTCCACATTTCTTCCTCCACAAATGAAATATGTATTAATAACTTAAACTTATACACAATTGTAGAATATTATAGATGAGATATGCATAGCATATAAATTATACAAACATATATATATATAAGTAAATATATATACACATATATATGTAAATAAACTAGAAATCAATCTGCCTTCCCACAAATTACGCTGAAAAACAAGCAGTTTTTACTTATTGGTTCCAAGCAAGATCAGATCTGCCGAGTCTTACTGTGATCACCCCTGGGTCAGGCACACCAGGGTGTAGATGGAGGTGACACCAGCCCCCCTGTGATATCTTACTGTGTTCCCAAGGAGGAAATAAGTAGATCACTTCCGTTTGGGAATGCCGGAGTGGATGCATATCCAGGGTGTTGTGCAAATGCTGAGGATGCTTCTAGCGAAGACACTGAAGCCTAGGCTGGCAGGAGCCTCGCTGCCCTTGTCCTGTCACCTGAGCTGGCTGCCGACCCTTCTGTGAGCACTTTGCTCCTAAGAAACCTGAATCCTGTTCCAGGAGTGTGCGCGTGAGTGACTGTGCTAAAAGGCAACAGGATGCCCGCGCACTCCTCAGACCAGCGCCCGGGAAGAAATGCTTTTTCTGCCATTGATTTTGGCGAGCTGGGCCTGCCACCCATCTTCCTACCGAGCCTTAGGCCTTAAACCCAGGTCCTGGCAATGCAAAAGTTAAGGAACCAAGTGTAACTTCCCAAACAAGTGCAGATTCCAGTGCAGATTTAACAAAAAGGGAAAATGGAACTTCTGATGGCTTTTGTATACACATACATAACTGCCTGGAGGAGCTTTCTGCCGAAAAGAGCGCTGTATGTTTAGTTTGCACCCTCTTTACGTTCTGCCTTCTGTTTAATTGGGGTTTGATAATTGCCTCACTCAGGAGCGGGTTCCCTTCCTGGCCTTTTGCTTCACTGCCTGCGTGGAAAAAGGCTGCAGCCGCACCTCTGCAGCACCGCGCGGCTTTCATCCTCGGTCCTTGATAGAGGGACGGTGCAGAACGGGCTGGATGCGCGGATATGAATAGGAAAAGCAGCAGAAAGAGCTTTGACAGCTTGGGATGCCTTTGAATACAATTGGGCTTGAAAAGATTATGCATAAATTGAAAAGCACTTAGTATTCTCCACCCCCTCCCCCCAAATATTACCAATAGCGTTGACTGAGAACTTTTCTTCTCACAACACCAAGGCAGTAGCTATATAAATGGATTGACTCAGCCAGGTTGTAGAAAATATATTGAGAATTTCTTGCTTTGGGTGTCAGAGTAGTTGTGGTCTTCAGGGTCATGGTGAAACTTGACTTTGGAGGAAGGGAGTCCATGGGAGACATGGGCTGGAGTTCAGGCAGTGGTGAAGCATCTTATACTCTGGAATATTTTGTAAGAAAAAACAAAAAGAAAATGTCAGTCAGTCCTGTCCGAGTCTTTGCATCTCCATGGTCTGTAGCCCGCCAGGCTCCTCTGTCCATGGAATTCTTCAGGCAAGAATGCTGGAGTGGTGTAGCCATTCCCTTCTCCAGGGGATCTTCCCCACCCAGGGATCGAACCTGGGTCTCCCACACTGCAGATTATTCACTGCTGAGCCATCAGGGAAGCACCCCATGCCAAAAAGAAGTCATAAAAAGTTGAATTGAGTGTAAGAGACAAGCTACATGTTGCCCAGGTTGCTGAGGTGTTGACAGCATCTGTCTAACAGCTCTTGTAAAAGCATTTGGGAAAAAAAGAGAGAGAGAGAGAGAGAGTGGTATTTTCTTTCTTTCTTTTTTTTTTTTTAAGAATGAGTTCTTTTCAGGCTTCCTTGCCTCCCTTTCCCATTCTAGCTTTTTAAGCTGTTAGTCGACTTCCTCCAGCTTCTGTGTCCCTGCTCTTTGATTCACAAAGGAAGCCTGGAAAAGATCTGTCCTGACATTGTCAACCTGTGTGAACTCATTTTTGTAAACCTTGATTCCCCATCAAAAGTCTGTGTCTCAGCTCGAAGGAATTGCTTTTAAACGACTCCCAGCTTGCTTCGCAGCAAGTAGCTCCTGACTTCTCATCAGTTGGTAATGGAGGCAGAGAATGTGTTCACTTTGCCAGAGGGACCGGGGAGGGGCTGGGACATGTGGGGGCTGCCAGAGAGAGGAGGGACAGTGCTGGAGCAGAGACCCCAGAGCAGAGAGGCCCTGGATGGAGCAGAGAGGCCCTGGATGGAGCAGAGAGGTCCTGGAGAGGAGAGGCCCTGCAGAGAGGTCCCCAAGCGGAGTGGTCCTCAGAGCATGGTCACAGTAGGGAGCCCCGTGGGATAGTTAACCTGCCCCTTAACAGGTCACTTGAGAAGTTCCACCAAAATGAGATCCTGCATTTTGGGAGCTTGCCTTTGGTAGAACATCTTGGTTTGATTTGTTCTTCTCTTCCTGAGAAGGAGGCTGTACCAGACTCTCCAAGCTCCCATGTGGGTGGACCTCATGTGGCTGATGCTCAGGAAGGTGTGGGCAGGAGAGAAGGAGCAGGCCTGTCCATCTTCATCCCTTTCTGACACCTGCGTTCTTCTTAGCCTGGCCCCGGGCTCATGGGCTGCTGTTGCGCACAGAGAGTTAAACCTGGGATCTTTTTTCTTTTTATTATTTTTTTTTGCAAAAATGGAAATGATCTGGATGACTATAGAATTTTAAGTTCTCACTTCATGCTATAGCTTCAGAGAAAGTGCAGCTCCACACAACTGGGGATTATTATTTTTCTCTTGCTGAAGTCATGTAGCCAAAATGTGGTTGTCATTGTTTAAGTGGGAAAAATAACCATGCCGATTCAGTTTTAAATATTGCTCAGGATTGCATCTAACTCATCTGTGGAAGGCCTGATAATCTGCACTCTGGGGTATTCAGAACGGTTGCTCTCATCTTCTGCAGAACAGAACTCATGGACCCCTGGCATGGGAAGTTATGAAAACGGAGGGAAATGAGATGAAAGTCAGCTTCTGTCATTGATCTTAATGTTTGCCTATAAAACATAGACAAACTGTAAGGTCTCAGTCACTGTGAATTTGTCTTTGTGTGTTGTTTTCTCTGTGTAACGTAAGGAAGAATGTTTCTGAACAGAAAAGATTGGGTTTAGATAAAATAGAAAAAGGTGCATTTATAAAAAATAAAGCAGGCAGAATGGGTTTTCCAAGGAAACAATTGAAAGTCTTAAAAGGTATTTGGTGGAGAGCTAATGTGTAAAGAATAGACTTGCCTCTCTTCCAAGGAAGGGGACTGACATTTTGGGGCTGAATAACCTGCTAGTGTTTTATTTGCATTCTTATCTCATTTCCACCACCCCCCGCCAGCCCAAGTTCTCATGTGATGTTTTAATACCTGCATCTTAGAACATTATTCATTAGCAAGTGTACATTGAGGCCCTATTACCTGTTTTACACGATGCTAGATGGCCTGCCTGCCCCCTTGTGTTCTTAATTCCATGTGCCTCTTGCAGTAAATAAGTGAATGAATGAGTAAACAACCAACCAAACAAGTAGTATTAATTTCACAGGGCTGCCATAACAGAGTTCAAACTGGGTGGCTCAAAATGATGGAAATCTATCCCCTCCCAGGCTGGAGGCTGGAAGTCTGAGGTCACAGGGTCAGCAAGGCCTGACTCCCCCTGATGCTTCAGAGGAGGGTCTTTCCTCGTTGGGCCCAGCAGCTGGCAGTGGCTGGCTGTTTTTCACATCCCTTGACTTGTGGGCACCTTGTTCCAGTTTCTGCCTCTATCTTCACATGACTTTTCTCCACTGTGTATGTCTCTGTGTTCTTATTTTTCTCATAGTATCAGTTATGGGGTCAAGGCCCACCCTAATGCAGCATGACCTCATGTTAACTACATCTGCAATGACCCTACTGCCACATAAGATCACCCATGAAGCCCTGGTGGTTAGGACCTCAACATACTATTTTTGGCAGGGAGACAGATTTTAGCCTACAATGTACATGGATGCAAACATACATAAATTAACACACATGTAGGACATACATAATTAAGTAACTCATTATAAAACTAGTATTTAGGGACTCAACACAGTGCTAGGATAAATAAAATACTTGAGGACACTACTTTACAGCAGGTCAGGAAGGGTGGTAGCAGGTGGACCCACAAACTGGGGAGAAATTTGTTCTTAGCACATGGCTGGTGTTCAGAGTCAGAATGCAGGCTTGGGACAATGCAGTTGATGTGTTTTTGTTTACTTTATTGCCTGTTCTAGTTATCAGAGAGAAACCACTTTGTATTTATCTAATTTTTGTGACATCTAGCAATAATTTCTGAACTATTTTTCTTATTTTGGAATCCCAGGAAACTCTCATGGAATTTTGGATAGTGCTGTATCTATATAACAGAAACACCAGTTCTTAGTTCATATATTGGTAGTGTTTGCATTTTTTTGGAAGCATGGATAATAGCAAGTTGAGCTTGTCTACTTGCCCCCAAAGCTTTTCTGTCACACTGTTAATGATTTCTTCCCATTTTATTTCTTTTTTCTGTCTTTAGCATCTTCACCCTTTATTTTTTCAATTTTTTTTCCTGTTGGCTCTCAATCTTAATCATGCATATTTATTTATTTATTTATTTTTTTCTTGGAGTTCACGCTTAACAATGAGAATTTTGAGCTTTTGTATTCTTACTTCAGGTAAATTGCTACCTACTTCATCTTTCCTAAATTCACTCTGTTCTTTAGGTTGTTTTCCTTGAAATTATAAAAAAGATACATTCATGATAAAGAATAGGTAATCAATGGGACAATGTAGGCAGCCATTTTTGCATATTTTACTCAACTGATTAGGATTCAACAGATATACTTTTTTTATGTAGTAAGAATAATGATAGTGATTCAACATAATGAAATGTGGATAAAGTAAAAACTTTCTTTCATAACCTGCACAATTTGTGAAGACGCATGATATTTTTAAACCATAGCCCAAAATCAGTCTCCAATCATGTTTGGTAGATAGGAATTATTTATTTTGATAAAATTTGGATAGGACCATCTTCAAGTGAAAGTAGTAGTTGTATTTTAACATAACATGCTCTGGTTTAGGAACACTAGCTTGTGGGTGTTAAAATATAAGCTATTCATTTTTCTGTTTTTCATTTCATTGGGCAGTTCATCACGGGCATGAAAACAGCTACTCACCTATGTGTTTGTGTATATAAAAGCTATTAGAAGTTACATTTTCTCTTTTTGTTAAATTTGCATTGGAATCTGCACTTGGTTCGGAGGTTACACTGGGTTCCTTAACCTTTACGTTGCCGATGAGAATCCTGGTTTTAGGAACAGTGTGGTTTCCCCTCCAGGGCTCCCTTCTCCTGCTTCATGTGCTCTGCCTCTTCCCGATCTTCCTTTCGGAAGCGTGACTTGCTGGAATAGCACCGGGTGGACCATCCACATCCTTCCCCGTGGTGTCCGAGGCCTGTTGTATCTGTAGGTGCTCAGGGCTTTGACAGACTTGCTTGACATGGATGAATAGAATCAAGTGGACTTTTTGTTTTTAAACTGTAATAGTTCTTAAAAGTTCAGTTACGTATGTCTATCATTTGCATTTCTTGGTCACTGTCCCTTCACATGAGATGAGACACGGCAGGAACTGAATATAAAACTTGTTCTATTCTGAGATAATGTTTAATGAATCCACCTGAGCTCTGTGAACGCCATCTTTGTGACAGAGTGAATTCTGTTTGTTATATTTAAGGATATAATCACTGACTCGGGAAGGTGTTTGTATCACACTAGTAGACTAACAGCTGTCCTTTAGGTGAATCGTTAATGGTGAACGTACGTACAAACACACAAACACACACAAAATCCATCTCCTTGTCTCCTAGAATTTCTACAGAAACTAATATTTGTTAAAGCAGCTTTAACCTCTCTTTATCCATTATATCTTTGTGCATCAAATGTAAACATATAACTGTTGCTGCTTTGAGCCAAGAAGTATTATCACTGTCTTAAAAATATCTACCATCTTCTTGAGGTACCAAAATAGCTTCTTCTTCCTTAATACAGGTGGTTCAGTGTATTTCTCTAAGCACATGTACTAACCTCGGAACTGAAATAGTTGATATTGATCTCTTTTCCTTTTGGCCTTTATTCCCACACAGCTTTGATCTTCAGATTGGAGTTGTGTGTTGAGCCTTAACTAGACCAAAATCAATTTTTAATAAGAATACTCATGGTTTGTGACAGTTTCTTGTATTTAATTGATAGCATAGGCCCGTATTAAGTGAAAAATGTATTTTTCAAGCATGTTCTCAGTAACAAAGTGTGCATTAGTGGCAGGAATTGGACCAAACCACTGTGTGCTCTGAATAAGGATTAAGAAGTCTATGGAGAAAGAGTTTCAGGCTGCACAGATATACGTGAATGGTGCACTGTCTATCGCCAGTTATTGTGGGTCCCTGTGTGCTGTATTATTCTCAAAAAATCGTGTTGGTTTTCAGTTGTCTTTTGCTCTTGGTTAAAAATAATTCCAGAGCCAACAGAGAGCTTGGTGGGTATAATTAAATGAAAATAATCAATCTTCCTATTAAAAAATAATTTTTTCCTCTTCTTAAAAGGAGGTAGAAGTAAAATTTTTGAGAAATCACTGTAAGAAGGTCAAGATATAATTATTAGATTTGGGTAAAAAAAGGCATTACATTACAATATGTAAATGTATCAAACCAACATGTCTTACATGTTAAATATTGTTGCATGTCAATTATATTTCAATCAAAAAAAGAGAAAGAAAATTGACTTGATACATCCTGAGGAATCTAAGAACATTTTTACTTAAGATATAAAATAAAACTTGAACTCACCTTCCTGTAGTTTTGCCTTTCTTTAGAACGTCATGTAGTTGAAATCATACATGCAGCCTTCTTTCATTTACAAAAGGCACTTAAGGTTTCCTCCGATCTTTTTGTGGCTTGCTAGCTCATTTCTTGTTCCACTGTATGGATGTACAGTGGTTTATTCATCCATTCACCTACTAAAGAACATCTTGGTTGCTTCCAAGTTTTGACAGTTATGAAAAAAGCTATGATAAATATTTCTTTGCAGATTTTGTGTGAACATAAGTTTGGCATGATGTGGGTTATATACATAGGAGTGCAGATGCCAGATCATATAGTGAGAGCATGTTTAACTTTGTAAGAAGCCACCAGCTGTCTTCCCAAGTGGCTGTTGCATCTTGCGTCCCACCAGCCATGAGTGAGAGTTCCTATTGCTCCATGTCCTCCCCAGCATTTGCAGTTGCAGCTGCTGCAGGTTTTCACCGTGTGCTATGGCATCTCATTTTGTAATGACATATGATGCTGAGTGTCTTTTGACTTGCTTATTTGGCATCCGTATATCTTCTTTAGTCAGGTGTCTGTTAAGATCATTTACTCTCTTTCTCTCAATTTTCGTTTTCCTTGAAAAGCATTTTCCAGGCGACAAACCATGAAATGTTAGAGCAGAGAGGTGAGCTTAGCTAAATGGTTCACCAGACAGAATCTGTAACTATTTGACTTGTCCTTCACAGGCGGTTTTGCTGATCTTACCACAGATGGGATCTAAGAATAACTATGTTGTAAGTTTAAGGCTGAATTGTGGAAAAGGCCTTTCTGGGGAAAGCCTGGATCGATGCACCCAGGCTTGGCCCCTCGCAGACCGAGCCATGCTCATCCACTGTGGCTTCCTGGGATCTCCCCTCCACCACTCTCTGCACCTGTCCCTCATGACCTCTGGCAGGCAGCCTCTCTGGCCATGCAGATGCGCAGATTTGTGGCAATTCTCTCCTGCCCCTGCCACTAGCACACTGAGAGCTGCAAACTAGTCATCGCTAATCACGAAGCAGCTCAGGGGTTTCCTCCTCCAGAAATCTTCCTTAACCACCCCTGTGATAAGCACCTCCAACTTAAGATTTTCCATTGAATGAAAGCTCTGAGCATCATTTTGGAGAATGATAAACCATTTTGATGGGGACAAATGCCAGATATATCTAGGTGTGTTTAAGTAAATACTAATAACAATGACAACAAATCAATTTTTTTTCTATTTGTTTTTATTAGTTGGAGGCTAATTACTTTAGAATACTGTAGTGGTTTTTGCCATACATTGACATGAATCAGCCATGGATTTACATGTGTCCCCCATCCAGATCCCCCCTCCCGCCTTCCTCCCTACCCCAAACCCCTGGGTCTTCCCAGTGAACCAGCCCTGAGCACTTGTGTAATAGATTGAATTTTTGGAACATTTCCCCCCAAATCTTACAGCTACCTTCTTATTCCTTTAAACAAGAGGCCTGTTTTAGTAGGAAAAAAAAAATAAGTAATTATTGATGGCATGTAAATTCTACATGAATTGTTTCAGTTTTTTTGTCACAGGGGGGAAGGATCTTGCAAGAAAGGAGATTACAGACAGGAAGAATTGTAAACATAATTTATCCTTCCTGAGTGTGCAAGAGGCAGGCTGTTGATAACTTCTGAGTTATTTTATTTTATTTTAATTTATTTTATTTTATTTTTTTTCTCTGACTTCACTGAAGTATCCTTGACAAATAAAAGCTTTATATATTTAAAGTATAGGACATAATGTTTGAAATATATATGTATTTTGACATGATCACCACAGTTATTTAATCAACCCTCACCTTACATACTTCTGTGTGTTTCTCTTTATTTTGTGGTGGGAACACAGGATGAACCACCTTAGCAAATTTCAAGTAGACAGTACAGTCTTGCTAACTCCAGTCACCAGTGTCTATATTAGATCCCCAGAACTTAATCTTGTAACTGAAAGATTACAAGACCCTTAGGCCAGTGTCTTCCCTTTTCCCCACCTCCAGGTCCCTGGTCGGTGCTCTGCTTCTCTGGGCTCGGCTGTTTTAGATTCCACGTTGAGTGAGATCACAGAGTGCTTGTCTTCATGCGTCTGCTTACTTCACTTAGCATAACGTCCTCTAGGTCCTTCCATGCTGTTTCAAGGTCAAAGTCCAAGGTCCCGTTGTAGACCTGGGGCACTGGTCAAGGCCCACTGACCGCCCTGCACGCTGAGGGTGGTTCCACCGTATCTGGTTTCCCTTTTGGAGGGGGCGGAAGGAAGCGTGTTGCTACAGGTTGGCGTGTGCTATGCATAGTCACTAAAGGCATTGAATCTGCAGATAAATTGTCTGGGTTCAGTTTCTATCTCCATGTGATTTGTGTGTGAATTTGGACAAGTTACTTATCATCTGCCCTCTGTTAAACAGGAACAGTAATACCTGTCCCTCAAAGGACTGCTGTGAAGATTGAATATGTTGCTACTTACAAAGGCTTTAGACATTACTTGGCGTATTTGAAGCACTGCGCTCATGTTAACTACTTTTATGGTGGTATTAAGTAATGGTCTTCAATAAGGAATTTGAATCCACAGGGCTTCCAATTTTTCATTTTATTTTCTTTCCCATTAGGACTTCCCAGTATTAATGGTCTGAATTTATGATGCATAAAAATAAAAGTTTGCTGGCTATACTCTTTCTCTCTCTTCCATAAGTTAATTAATTTTTATAAGTATATCAAGGACATGGAACTTTTTAGATAATTAAGGCAGTTAGATGGAGTATAGTTATTTTTATATCCTCTAAACAGGTACTTTAGGACAATTTAAAAAAATTAATTACTAAAAGAATCAAAACAAAATCAGCATTTTGCCTTATTTCTACCTTAATTTAGATACATTCATCTTTATTGCATGTTGCTTAAAATAGTCCCTTATGTGATCTTCCTTGAGGCTAACATGACAAAAAATCTCCAAATTAATTAGAAAGGGAAATACATTAAAATTTCCATCAGTGGAGTTTCTTGTACCCTCCGCACTCCGGTGGAGAAGGTATTAAAACTAAAGACAAGGGAGCTGTTCGCTCTGGGCATCTCTCTAGGTGCTACTGTTTAGGACTCTCCCCATGTGACCAACTTTAGTTAAATTATGACTTCCTCTTCTTCACCAGTTTTATCTTGAATGTAATTTTATAAACTTGATGTGTAATTAATAACAATATCGAGGTAAAAATTTAGCTCACATCTTTTTCATCAGAGCAGAGGAGGTTTTCAGTGTCATCTGTCCCTTAGTTTCTTTGTACCAAGAGACTTGCTTTCTTCCATAAGTGCAATTTTCTTTGTACTTCTTGCTTTGTATTTCATTATCTCTTAACTTCATAGGGTCTAAGCTACAGTTTCCTAATCTATAGTTACTTCACAAATTTTAGAATAATGAGTTGTATTTATACTAATAAATCCTGGAAAGAATGATTATATGTGTTGGTAAGCTCTTATTATGCTTATTTCTAAAAATTAGTATTGAACAGATATAAAAAACAAAATCATAGTTTTTTAATCCAACATCAATATGGAAGAAGAAAAGTTTAAAATATGTGATCAGATATAATTATAGAATAATAAAGTACAATTTTTTTTAAAATGATTCCTGGAAATTAAAGTAAGGGTATTTGTAGACCTTGAAGATGCAACCTAGAAAACAATAGCAAAATACCAATCTTTTATTGTGAAATAAAAACCTGTGCACCCATATTTCTGTGTGTGAAAGAAACATGTGTATTAGAGAAAAGAATAATGTAATTACTTGGCCAAATCGGAATGACTAGAAATGATTGCTATATCCTAAGAGGAAATTTAGAAGCAGATCTTCCAATATGTCAGTAGCAGAATGATGAATTTTGTGACTATCAAACAAAACTGGGAAAAAAAGTTACCTAATTATTTGACTGGACCCACTCCTGAGTGCAGGCCAAGACCTTCTGTGTCTGCCAGGGAGGTTCTTTTTCCACTGGATTTGTGCCTGGATGACATGGAGGCTGGGACTGACCAGCACAAGTTTTATTTGGTGGGGAAAAGTGAAGAAGCAGGAACCTCATTTGCAAGTGACCTTCTCCACCAGCTCTGGTGGAGACACTAGACACTTAGGAGGGGTGCAATGACAGCTCTCCTCCTCAGGCCCCGACGGCCTTTTCTAGTGGCTGTCCTGACAACAGGCTTGGCACTGGTGGTGTGTCATCTAGCTATCCCGTTAGGGTGCGCCTGCGATGAGGCTCAAGGTCTACTGGAAGCTGAACCCTTGGCCATCTTGGGCCGACTTGGTTCTGACCAGTTCTTGGTTTTTTTTCTATTTTCAGCTTCTCTCTGAAACTTATTTAAGAGCAGTTGGTTTCCATTCAAGGGAGAGGCAGAGTTATGATTCTGCGGTGATGGTCTTAGTGATAGAAGTTCCTGGCAGGGCGGAAGTCAATTCCTTATTTTCTGGTCAGACTGGAATGTCACCACCGTGAGGGTTTTGACCTCTATCTCTGTTTGGCCACCTTTCGGACTTTGCTTCCTCTTCTATCAGTATTAGATGTGTGAGTGAGTGTATGTGTGCATCTGAGTGTGTGTGTCTCCAGGGGTTGTAAACATAAAGAAAAAACATCAAGCATCTCAGAGTTAGGATTATGTCTGATTTTTTAAATTGCTAACTTACCACCCCCCTGAACGTCATCAGCCTAATTAATCTATGTTGTGCTACACTGCAGGAGATAAAACCTGGAAGGATAAAGGATTGTAAATTTTCCAGTTTAACCATCCAAGGAGAAGAGAGGCAGGTATACAAGTCATCTGACAATAAGACTATTAGTATTCTATTCACTGATTATTGATACTAAGATTAGGAATGGATGAGCCATGATTTTAGCCCAGCCAGGAAACATGTTTGAAGTGTTAAAAAATTTTTCAACTTAGTACAATTTGAAGATCTAATTGACTTTGTTAAATGAGTCATGAATTGGGTGGTGTCATTTCTAGCAAATAAGAGTTCCGAGGAGCTGTTTAAAATGTGTGAGTTTTTAAAAGCAAAGAGGGCCTGAAGGAAAGTGGTAGCCAGAGACATAAGCTGTCCCCCACAAAGGGAAGTACTTTCAATGTGAGACACAAATGTATCAGATGACGTGCAGGACAATTCTTTGCTTGGATAAATGATCATTTCAGCTTATTTTCTCTTTATTCTATTACAAATTGCCCAGAAAATATCTTTGACATTTTCTAATTTTTTGGAAAACTCTTATAAATGATGCAGTCATATTATTGAAAATTTAAATGATAAAGCAATTATACTTTTTTCCCCAAGGTTATCTCTTGGAACTGTTTGAATCAATGCTGTCATTTTGGCTATGTTTCAACATGCAAATTTGGGGGGACACAGATATTCAGTCCGTGTGTGTGTGTGTGTGTGTGTGTGTGTGTGTGTGTGTAGTCACTATCTGAATTAAAGGAGAAACAGAAAAACGTTTTATTCTAAAAGTTTTCACAAGTCAGTACAAGAGAGAATCAAAGGTGGTTAAGATGCAGATTTCTGGGTGCAGTCTCTAAGGACACCTTGATTCAGGGAACAGAGCTTGGCCTCAGGACATTTACAGACATTTAACACATGACCCAGGGGGCAGCAGCCAGAGTGTGAGCAAACCCAAAATGTCCCATTGTTTCAATAGGCCTTAAGAAACACCAGCTCAGTCAGTAAAGGATCTGCCTGCAATGCAGGAGACCCGGGTTCGATTCCTGGGTCGGGAAGATCTCCTGGAGGAGGAAATGGCACTTTACTCCAGTATTCTTGCCTGGAAAATCCCTGGAGCCTGGCGGGCTACAGTCCATGGGGTCGCAAGAGTCAGACACGACTTAGCGATGATTAGTAGTATTAGTAAGAAACTGCTTAATATTAGTATTATTAAAAGTTGCCAGACTTTTCTTCAGGACACAACATAGTATATTATGAAACTATCTATCTATCTGTACATGTATATATACGCATATATAGAGTTGAGTCTATGTCAGGTTGTGTCAAGAAATAGATGCGTGCCAAGGTCCACTGTTCAGGGAGCCACAGGCAGGAAGAACAAGTCTGCACTGGAAAAGCCCCAGGGCATCTGTCTGCGCGGCACTTGGATTCACAATGCAAAACCCAGGTACTGGAACCTGGGGCTTCTGTGTGCAGCATCAGGCAAAGCAAAGGAGACAAGGTCCCTCTTGGTTGAGTGCCTCGGTGTCTCATGAATCTCCACGGGCCCCTGCTTCCTGATCGGAGTAAAGGTGATGCTTGCAATATCCTGGAGCTAGGGATGTCGGAGTGCTTTACAAACTTCAATTAAGACTCAACGATTCTACTGAGGAAAGTAATTTTCTCAGAGAACAGGTGAACCAAACGCGCCAAGGGGCAGGAGCACAGAGGTTAAGTGATTTGTGCAAATTCATTCTGGGGGTGAGTGGGGGCAGCCACGATAGACTGTAAGTTCTGCTTTTTCTTAGAAAGTAATTTCCTTCTTGCATTTTTTATGAGATAACAATACACTGTCTTGAATTAGGAAAAGAGGAGAAAACAGAGTCACAATGAAACAGCGCACGTTGCAGGGCCTTTTACGCTGTCAGTGTTCATCTCTTTTACCCTCTTGAACTGAATGATGGAAACTTCTTCCAGGTAGAATTTGGTGTAAGTAATGTTACCTTTATCCATTTTTCATTTTTTTAATCCTACTTTGTTGTTGTTGTTCAGTCACTAAGTTGTGTCCAACTCTTTGTCCCCCATGGACTGCAGCATGCCAGGCTCCCCTGTCCTTCACTGTCTCCCAGGGTTTGCTCAAAATCATGTCCACTGAGTCAGTGATGCTATCTAACCATCTCATCCTCTGTCACCCCCTTCTCCTTTTGCCTTCAGTCTCTCCCAGAATCAGGGTCTTTTCTAATGAGTTGGCTCTTCACATCAGATGGCCAAAGTATTGGAGCTTCAGCATCACTCCTTCCAATGAATACACAAGGTTGATTTTCTTTAGGATTGACTGGTTTGATCTCCTTGCAGTCCAAGGGACTCTTGAGTCTTCTCCAGTACCACAATTTGAAAGCATCAATTTGTCTGTGTTCAGCCTCCTTTGTGGTCCAATTCTCACATCCATACATGACTACTGGAAAAAACCATAGCTTTGGCTCTATGGACCTCTGTCAGCAAAGTGATGTCTCTGCTTTTTAATGTGCTGTGTGGGTTTATCATAGATTTTCTTCCAAGCAGCAAACATCTTTTAATTTCATGGCTGCAGTCACTATCTGCAGTGATTTTGGAGCCCAAGAAAATAAAATCTGTCACTATTTCCATTGTTTCCCCATCTATTTGCCATGAAGTGATGGGACCAGATACCTTGATCTTAGTTTTTTGAATGTTTAGTTTTAAGTCAGCTTTTTCACTCTCCTCTTTCACCCCCATCAAGACACTCTTTAGGTCCTCTTTACTTTCTGCCATTAGAATGGTATCATCTGCATATCTGAGGTTATTGATATTTCTTCCAACAACCTCGATTCCAGCCTGTGATTCATCCAGTCCAGCATTGTATATGTAGTCCTCTGCATATAAGTTAAATAAACAGGGTGACAATATACAGCCTTGATGTACTCCTTTCCCAAATTGGAACCACTCCGTTGTTCCATGTCCAGTTATTACTGTTGCTTCTTGACCTGCATGTGGGTTTCTCAGAGACAGGTAAGGTGGTCTGGTATTCCTATCTCTTTAAGAATTTTCCACAGTTTTTTGTGATCCACACAGTCAAAGGCTTTAGTTTAGCCAATGAAGCAGAAGTAGATTTTTTTTTTCTGCAATAAACACATATCTGGATAAATTACAGATGTATGTTATCACTTGCCTCTTGGACTTATTTTATTGCTGCTGTTTGGAGAAGGGGGCAACAGATGATGTGATGGTTGGATGGCATCATCGACTCAATGGACATGAGTTTGAGCCTACTCCAGGAGATAGTGAAGGACAGAGAAGCCTGGTGTGTTGCAGTCCATGATGTCACAGAGAGTCGGACGGGACTGATTGACTGAACAACAATTTATGAGATGCTTTTACTATGACTTATTGAATTTTGTTGAATTTTCGAAAATTAGACATAACACATTGTCACAGTAGTTTTTTTTCAAGTTTGTTAGATGAAGAACAAAATTAGCCTCACCATAAACTGAAATGCTAAATACATTTTTTAAAAGTTCCTTGTTAATATTGCATGTTAGATCTCCCAAAGGAAGCATTGCATGTGAATAAGGTGGGAAACACTTTGGAATGATAAGATTGCTCCCCTGGGGTGGTGACATCCCAGTGCCATCTGGAAGCATCTGTACCCTGGGATCTGCCTCCTCCTCCTCCACTGCCTAGGTCAGTGCCTTGGACAGAGCACCCCTCCAGTCCGGGAGCCCTTCTCCTTGATGAGTATGGTGATGCCAAGTTCACCAGATGATAAGGCTTAAATGCAGCAGAACATTTCTAAGAAAATTCTAAATGAGCATCTGATATTTCTTATATATGCAATTAAAAAAAAAATCTGAGATAAATTGTAACTTATTGACCGAAGATAAACACATTTCTATTAAAATGAGGATGAGGAAAATTAGTGAATCACTTCATGTTGAACAGTTGCTAATTGCCAGAAATGAGATTTTCTTTTGCCCTGCTTTTAAATCCAGCCATAATTTCAAGACTGTATATGATGTCAGAGTGTACAAAGTATGTTGATATTAGTTTCCAAAGAATATTTCATTTTTTTTTTTTTGGTGGCCTTAACACCTGTTTTATCATACATCTGTGTCTTTCAGTTAGTTTGTGCATTTTTAGTAGGATCAGCTTTCCCAATAGTGCTTTAACCTACTTAATGACCACATGAAATTAACTTCTTTAGAAAGTTAAGCAGTTCACTCTTTGGGAGCATATTATTCTATGTCAGTTATATTTTCCTGCTTCATTGATAAAGCTGTTTTTCTGTCATCAATATTAGTAAATAAAACAGAAGGCAGACCATTAGATTTCTTCTTTGATTTATATGTATGCTTTTTCATATCTTTTGAGGGAAAAACTGATGCAAGAAGTATTGATTCAGTTTTTCATCTAGAGGAATTTGTAACTTACTGACTTAGAGTATAATATTTACCTTTACAATGTGTTTCAGTATTTTGTACTTGTGTATCAAATCTTACTGTTTCTCACAGCTTAGTAGATGTAAAAATATGATGTGATAGGGAGGCAATACATATTGACTTGAGTTGCTTTTTACTACTTCGAAGTTTAGGAGGAAATTGGAAAATAAGCATTTACAAGGAAGCTTCTCAGTATTAGAATTGATTTTTTTTTTTTTTTTGACAAGTGGAAAAATATAGTAAGAGAAAGAAGGAAGGAGATTTTCCACCTATACTGGATTATAGGTACTATAGGCTTGTGAATGTAAACACTCTTGTGAACAGGTTTTATGGCAGATGGAGGGAGACACTCAGTGACCTCTCTCTTTAGAAAGGCACAAATTCCATTCATGAGGACTCCAACCTCATGACCTAATCACCTTCCAAAGGCCCTACCTCTTAGCATCATCACTTTAGGAGTTTAGGCTTTCTAACATATGAATTTTGAGGAGACACACACATTCCAGTCTTAGTATTTGCATTTCATTTCTATCAAGTAAAACAGTTAAACTGGCCCCTTAAGTGTTTGGCCAAACATTTTAATACAGTTCATTTTAACCAAACATCCAACCTTAAAACATCTCATGGTAATACAGAACTCTAGGAAGTAAGAAATGTGGACAACAATGTTTTTAGATAAATCTTTAGTTAGAAAAATGTCCCTTCGTTATACCCTTTGGAGGCACACCTCTGTGTTTCTTCTAATAGAGAGACAACAACCTCTCTGCAACACCTTCCTGAGCAGAGAAGTCACTTTAAGTGGGAACTTTGCATTTTGCAATTTAAAATGTGATGTAATGGTACCTCATTGTGGTTTTGATTTGCATTTCTCTGACGATGAGTGATGTTGAGCATCTTTTCTTGTGTTTGTTAGCCATCTGTATGTCTTCTTTGGAGAAATGTCTGTTTGGTTCTTTAGCCCATTTTTTGATTGGGTCATTTATTTTTCTGGAATTGAGCTGCAGGAGTTGCTTGTATATTTTTGAGATTAATCCTTTGTCTGTTGCTTTGTTTGCTATTATTTTCTCCCAATCTGAGGGCTCTCTTTTCACCTTGCTTATAGTTTCCTTTGTTGTGCAAAAGCTTTACACGCCAGTCAGGATGGGTGCTATCCAAAAGTCTACAAGTAATAATTGCTGGAGAGGGTGTGGAGAAAAGGGAACCCTCTTACACTGTTGGTGGGAATGCAAACTAGTACAGCTGCTATGGAGAACAGTGTGGAGATTCCTTAAAAAACTGGAAATAGAACTGCCATATGACCCAGCAATACCACTCCTGGGCATACACACCGAGGAAACCAGATCTGAAAGAGACACATGCACCCCAATGTTCACCGCAGCACTGTTTATAATAGCCAGGACATGGAAGCAACCTAGATGCCCATCAGCAGATGAATGGATAAGGAAGCTGTGGTACATATACACCATGGAATATTACTCAGCCATTAAAAAGAATTCATTTGAATCAGTTCTAATGAGATGGATGAAACTGGAGCCCATTATACAGAGTGAAGTAAGCCAGAAAGACAAAGACCAATACAGTATCCTAATGCATATATATGGAATTTAGAAAGATGGTAACGATAACCCTATATGCAAAACAGAAAAAGAGACACAGATGTGCAGAACAGAATTTTGGACCCTGTGGGAGAAGGCGAGGGTGGGATGTTTCGAGAGAACAGCCTCGAAACATGTATATTATCTAGGGTGAAAGAGATCACCAGCCCAGGCTGGATGCCTGAGACAAGTGCTCGGGCCTGGTGCACTGGGAAGACCCAGACGGATCAGGTAGAGAGGGAGGTGGGAGGGGAGATCGGGATGGGGAATACATGTAAATCCATGGCTGATTCATGTCAATGTATGACAAAAACCACTACAATATTGTAAAGTAATTAGCCTCCAACTAATAAAAATAAATGGGGGAAAAAAAACCCAGCACAACCAAAAATAAATAAATAAATAAATAATTTTTTAAAAAGAAAAAAAAATAAAATGTGATGTAATTGAAAATTGGTGTCATAAAGCCTCTCGTGGAAATTCCAGGTTATTCACATAGTGTTATAATTACAGTTGTTAATAATAAACATTTGAAAAGTAATATTGGTCAGAGAGAGCCAGAGCTTGACAGTGGTTAAAGTGATAAAACTGAATTTTATCTAGGAACTGTTGCAATAGGGGAATAGAGACCTCAGCATAAAATAGGATTCACCCTGAACAGTGTGGACAAAGTGGGAAGGGTCGCAGCCAAACTGCAGGTGTTTAGTGGGTAGAAAATTATTAGAGAAGATGAAGATGTCAGGGGCTGAGGAGGCTCCTGGTTGTCAACTTGACAGGATTCTTGCTCAAGGCAGAACAGGGTGGTCAGATACCAGGGTGGTGGATCTTTCTAAACTGACTTCGCAGTACTCTTGCTAAAGTGGGAGATACATACATAGCTGGCAAGGATGGACACTGAATGGGGGTCTGAGAGCGTGGGGATACATGCTGGAAGTGGCCCAGGACAGACTTTATGTCCCTGGCAACCGCAGTTCCTTACTATTCATTTTTTTTCAGCACAGTCTTCCCCGGTCTGATCTCAGCATGGCCAGTGACTTACTGGAAAGCTCCAGCTTTCCTGCCATGGGATCCTCCCCTTTCAACACCCACTGATCACAAAATCTCTCCCTCCGCACAACAGCTGCATGTTTGTTTGAACATTGATGGTATTTCCTCAAGCTCCCCAGCCTTCCTCCAATTATTAGGATGAATGTCTCTAGTTCCTTCAACTGGCTCATGTTTTAGATTGGTCCCTTCCTGCACCAGGACCACAGTCTCTTTGTAAACGGGCATCATTATGAAATGCTGTTCAACGATTCTCATTCTTAAGGAGCTGGGCAGCCACACAACCATGCATCCAATCATCCAGACATACTTCCCACCGTGTGCACACACATCTTGTGATATGTCACTTGCTGATCATCTGTGTGTCGTTCTCTGATGGTCGACCTGCTTAGCAACCTTCCCCGAATAGTAAAATGAAGGCTTATCTGAAAACTCTTAAAAACATAGTTCATTTCAGTGATTACCATTTCTTCTTCTGACTTTTACTAGTATGGTTGACTTTTTGATAAATGTGTGGTTCTTGATTTTCTTCAGTAGGATACAACTTCTGTGGGCTGGAGAAAAACAAGACTGTTTCCAAGGCTCTTTTTTCACTGCATTTCCTGTTGGGAGTAAGTTAGATAAGGCCTAGTGTGGGATCAGTTATGATAAATGATCATTTGAAAATGATGTAATCATGTATTTCATACCAACATAAAATGAATATGTCAACAATCTTAACTGATTAGTGAACAAGGAAATTAATAAGATGTTGCAGATTGTTCAAAAGAGAATTCAAAGAACCACCCACATATAAGCAGGATGTAATGCTGAAATAAATTACAAACAGGAACGAAACTGGCTTATTGGGAGAGGAGGAGGGGAATTTTGGACAAAATCCTTTCCATGTTTGTGGAATAGGATTATTACAATTGCTGTGAGCTATCTACAATTTACAGAGTTTAAAATTGCTTAAAATAATGAAAGGATTTAGTAGGGAGACAACATAAATTTTGACAAGCTAGTAATGTGTGTTTAGACAACCATGGAAGGTTGTCTAAGCAGTTGGGGTCTGCTTGAAAGTCATTTCAATTTTTGTCTACTTTTCCTTTTGCAGTTCTTGTCGTTACTCTTGTGTTTTCTGTCCTTCTGCGTGGCTACACAAAATCATGAGTAGAAGTTCACTACCATCATTGGTTAGTTAATTAACAGGAAAGTAGATCACAAGCTCCTATCTGTAGACCATTGTTAGACTTTTATATCAATATATAGCTATACATATATTTTAATTCTATAAAATGTAATTTTTGTCTAGATAGACTTAAATTCACTTAATGCAGTTCATTAATTCCATTCATCCATTGTTTGATTCATTCAGTATTTTGATAAGAATTTATTAAGTGCCTGCTATGAGCCTTTGGTATCCTATATGTTCCCCATCTAATCATGTAGAGGAATTGTTTTCAGGTCATGAGCATACAGAGGAAAAAGAGGGAAGAGCTAGAAAAAGGCTTGGAGAAGGTGTGATAGTTAGGCAAAGCCATGTTGGAGAAGCGGGCACACTCTCAGGGTGGAAGCAGGTGAAGCCGAGTCCTTTGCACACCAGAGGAAAGGGGGCCGTGGAAGGAAGAACGTGCCCTGGAGGAGACGGCCCAGCCATGCTGAAAATGCCACTGAGGCTAGAGGAGAGGAGGAGGTCAGGAAACCAAGGTCAGGATGCTGTGGCTCTGTAAGTGGGAATTCAGTCCAGGAGAAGGTGGTAGAGAGCACGTGATTGGGGGAGTCTGAAAAGTTGGCTGTCTGCTCTTTTGTGCATAGACTGGGGAAGGGCCACGGCAGAAGGGGACAAAGCAGGTTCTGATGACATCAAAGGGAATGGTCAGCTCCTCAGGAACTTGGATTAAGGGTGCTCAGAGAGAGTCAGGGGTGACTGGGAGGTGTCTGTACTGGCAGCCAGGAGGACTGAGTTTGGCTGATCTGAAAAACCAGATGTCTGGTTCTGACATCTGCTCTCCTCTCTTGCTCTGAATTTGCTCACTTAGTATTGTCAATTCCACAGTTTTTAGCCCTGGATCATACATGTAGTCTAATAATAAGGCAAGATCCTGAAACCAGGCATTTCTCTTTCTCTCTTGGAATTGTGTCCTGTAACCCTTATCAAGGCATTCACATTTCTTTGAATCCCAATGACTGATCATCAGGAAATGGTTTGGCTTCCGCCTCCAGCCCCAGCCCTCCATGGGTGCACCTCCCAGGCCCTAGAGCTCATGGAAGCTGTCTGAGAGGTCCTGTCCCTTCCTCTGCTTGGTAGGGACAGCCTGTCCCTGCGTCCTGCTCTGTTCCTTGTAGTCTGAGTTCATTGAGAGAGCTTCCGATAGCCATTGGCAGTCTACGCCAGCAGGGCTCCCTTTGCCTCTCCGTAGAAAACAGTTGTGACTTCTCCAATAGCGTTTCGGTTTAGAGCTCGATACTATCTTCTGAGCTGTCTTCTCTTCTAGAGGCTCCTCATAGAGAATCAAACCCATCCTATGTCAAGCTCATTAAGTTTGTCTCTTTAAAGAATTTCAGTGCTCATCTAATTGTTTCCAGCATCTCTGTCCTAAGAGCCAGTGCACTGTACAATCCCTTACCCTGTTCAATTTATAATTAGCTCAATTGATAATTCAATTACCCTTTTGGCCAAATTCAATTCAATAATTATTGATTATCCATTATGTGAAAAGCAAGACACACTAAGGTGATTAAGACGTGGCAGGAAGCTTTGAGCAGAACTCACCCGAGCTGGGTCCGCTAATCTAACTTGAGCACTATAGCTATAAAATACACAGAAAACAGGCTAGGAGAAGAAGCGTGCACTCAGTTTTCCAAAGCTGTGGAACTTAATTAAAATTGTCTTCAGGTTGCATCTTAAAATGTCATCTTGGCTGCATGAATGAAGCAGGATTTCGCTGAGGGAAAACTGTAAATGCATTCACATAAGATGGGCTGGAGCAATACATGTGCAGAGGATATAAATCTTTCAGGGTGTCAGGAGGTGAAGGATAGTCTTGACATTTTGGCCAGATCCTTATCAAAGTAGATCTTGCCTCATGCACTAAAGACTTTGAGTTTTCTCTTGTTCTTTCATGCTTGTTTTATTTTATTTTTTTCTTTCTTGATAATAGGGCGTCCCTGGTGGCTCAGACGGTAAAGCATCTGCATGCAATGCGGGAGACCTGGGTTTGATCTCTGGGTTGTAAGATCCCCTGGAGAAGGAAAGGGCAATCCATTTCAGTATTCTTGCCTGGAGAATTCCATGGATGGGGGAGCCTGAAAGGCCACAGTCCACGGTGTAGCAAAGAGTCAAACACGACTGAGCAACTTCACTTTTCTTGATAGTGCCTCAAAAAAGAACTGTAATCCAGCCAATATCACATGATGCTTTCTCAGGTTCTCCGGATGAAGGCGGGTGTGGTTAGTGAATTCTCCCTTCCTTTCCCCAGGGCAGGCCTCCAGACACATGCCATGCTGCTTCATTTAACTGAGCCTGGCAGGCAAGCTGTGGTACCCAAGGTGGAGAGATGAAGGCTTTCATTTAAACTGAGGAGTTACATTTGAATATTTGTGTTTTGGATGGTTCTTCCTGAGAGCAGTGTGGATAACTGGTTTCAGAAGACAGGGTGGAGGAGCCAGGAGGAAAGGTGGAGGCTACTGCAGGAGGTCTGGTGAGACAGGACTCAGTACTCTAGAAGTCTGCAGTTGGCAGATGCAAAATGAAGCCTTTGTTGTGTTGCTGTTCAGTCACTCAGGCGTGTCCAACTCTGCGACCCCATGGGCTGCAGCATGCCGGGCCTCCCTGTCCATCGCTAACTCTCGGAACTTGCTCAAGCTCATGGCCATTGAGTCAGTGATGCCATCCAACCATCTCATCCTCTGTCGTCCCCTAGTTTACTCAGATTCATGTCCATAGATTCAGTGATGCCATCTAACCATCTTATCCTGTGTCACCCACTTCTCCTTCTGCCCTCAGTCTTTCCCAGCATCAGGGTCTTTTCCAGAGAGTCGGTTCTTTGCACCAGGTGCCAAAGTACTGGGGCTTCAGCTTCAACATCAGTCCTTCCAATGAGTATTCAGGGTTGATTTCCACTAGGAGTGACTGCTCAAGACTTGCACACCCATAACTAAGGATCCTGTTAATTTAGGAACCAAATCTAAAAGCAGTGTTTGGTTGTCTACACTGGTCTACTTTTCAAGTCTCCTTTTTCTTGATTTCTCCAACTTTTTCTACAGTTGTTTTTCCAGAAACTGTTAAATGAGCCAGAATTATATAAAATATTTTCTAAGAAATTTGATTGCTTTACATCTGGACTTGAGATTAAAAAAATAATAATTCTTTTGCTTATCACTTTGCACCTGCTTTGGTTAATAAGGACAAGTAATGGAATTTAACATGGTATTTTGGAAAGCAGAAGTGTCATAACTACCTGGTTGCTCTGGAGAAAAAGAGCAATAGGATTTTTGTCCCCAAAACTGCAGTTTCTCATCAGTTTTGATATGTTCAGTAGAGAAAGAAGTTGTCTCTTTATGAGTTGGACTTTCTCCAGGGCAGACACCCTGGGTGACTTCCATGCATACCAACAGCCTGAACTGATTAACAGTTTTGAAGTAGGACTGATGGGAAGTCTAAGAAAAAATGGGAGGGGGGCAGGAATGAGCAGGAATGAGGACTTTTGAATTGATCCAGGTGCAAGAATTTCACATTCAGTAATGGGTCAATTAAATAATCTGTACAGTGACTCCTTATTTCCTCACCATGAATTGGTTTAATTAAATATGAATTGAAGTAGATTATTAGCTGGAACCAGTCTCTGGGAGCTTTGTACAGACGCAAGGAAATTGTTGACGACTTTCAACATTGTTTATAGAAGGATTTGATAATTTTTTTTTTGACTCTGAGGAATCTGGGGCAAGAATAAGTAGAAGTATGAAAAGAAATCAAAGCTAATCACTTTTATTCTTTTTATTTTTCTGCCAAGAGACAGACATTTTGTTGCCTTTCCAAGGCCAGCCAAGAGATGTTTAGAAGACACTCACAGCTGAACACTGCCTTACAGCTGAGGGAGCGTGGACATTTTCACATGTCGCTTGGGTTTTGATGTTGTCTGCCTGGATGGCTTAGCAGGTAAAGAATCTGCCTGCAATGCAGGAGATTGCCTCCAAGCAGGAGACTCAGGTTTGATCCCTGGGCCTGGAAGATCCCCTGGAGAAGGAAATGGCAACCCACTCCAGTATTCTTGCCTGGAAAATCCCATGGATAGAGGAGCCTGTCTAGCTATAGTCTAAAGGGTCACAAAGAGTCAGACATGACAGAGCAACTAAGCCTAGTTGTAAAAACACACTTTAAGATTTCATTATAGTTTAAAAAAATAATCATAGAAGACTGCATTACTGAATTCATCTTGAAATAATATTTCTACTGTTCAATATGTTTTGTTTTAATTTTACACACCTACTTATTTTTCTCTATTTTTTAAGAATTTCTTTCAGTTGATAGTCTTTCCATGACTAATTTTACATATAACCTTAACACATGATATACTTTAACAAATGTTAAATGTGGTATAATTACTGGAAGATACATATATGTTATATTCTCTACAAAAATTAAACATGTTTACCACATATCAAGTATCATATTGGGAAGGCAATTTGTCATATTAACATTAACATCAGAAAACACTGTTGTTTTTTTTAATTTTTAATGATTGATATTTACCAGAAGATACATGTTTTTTAATATTTGATATTTTTGTTTGCAAATGTTATTCTTCTATTATCTCTCCTTTAAAAATACCATACCTAATATTTTTAAAATGATATAGAGATAGATTACCATTTGATTAAGAATGGTATTTCTTAATTACCAGACACAGCTTTCTTGAATGACAGAAAATACAAACCTGCCAAAATGAAATCAGTTGTTTGAATTGCCTTTAAAAATAAAGAAAAATTAAATTTAGTAATAGAATTTCAGCCTACTTTCAGTGCAGCACATTTTCTTTCACACATTTTAATAAGATCAACTATTAATAAAGTAAAAGGTAATTGTGCAGTAATAGGTTATTTTTTTCATCCTGAAGTCTGAGATTTCATAATATTAACATGTTTAGAAGGGTATTTCCTTAAATTCCATTAGGGAAAAATTATGGAGAAAGTAAGTTTACATCATTTCTCTTATGTGTTTTATGAGATCTGGTCTAGTGTCAAAACAATAATTACTCCAAAGTTAAACAGGCAAAGAAGACTTTTTAAAAGATTATTTCTGTAAGGGAGAGAGCCCATAACTCTGAACTCAGATACACTGAAAGAAAAGGTGGAAGTTTGTTTCTTTTATTTTAATTAATTAATTTAATTTATTGGAGACTAATTACAATATTGTGGTGGTTTTTGCCATACATTGACATAAATCAGCCATAGATATACATATGTCCACCCATCCTGAGTCAGTTCAGTTGCTCATTAATGTCTGACTCTTTGCGACCCCATGAATTGCAGCATGCCAGGCCACCCTGTCCATCACCAACTCCCAGAGTTTACTCAAACTCATGTCCGTCAAGTCAGTGATGCCATCCAGCCATCTCATCCTCTGTTGTCCTCTTCTCCTCCTGCCCTCAATCCCTCCCAGCATCAGGATCTTTTCCAATGAGTCAACTCTTCTCATCAGGTGGCCAAAGTATTGCAGTTTCAGCTTCAGCATTAGTCCTTCCAATGAACACCCAGGACTGATCTCCTTTAGGATGGACTGGTTGGATCTCCTTACAGTCCAAGAGACTCTCAAGAGTCTTCTCCAACACCACAGTTCAAAAGCATCAATTCTTCAGTGCTCAGCTTTCTTTATAGTCCAACTCTCACATCCATACATGACCACTGGAAAAACCATAGCTTGACTAGGCGGACCTTTGTTGGCAAAGTAATGTCTCTGCTTTTTAATATGCTGTCTAGGTTGGCCATAACTTTCCTTCCAAGGAGTAAGCATCACTTAATTTCATGGCTGCAATCACCATCTGCAGTGATTTTGGAGCCCAAAAAATAAAGTCTGACACTCTTTCCACTGTCTCCCCATCTATTTCCCATGAGGTGATGGGACCAGATGCCATGATCTTAGTTTTCTGGTTAAGCTTTAAGCCAACTTTTTCACTCTCCTCTTTCACTTTCATCAAGAGGCTTTTTAGTTCATCTTCACTTTCTGCCATTAGGGTGGTGTCATCTGCATATCTGAGGTTATTGATATTTCTCCCGGCAATCTTGATTCCAGCTTGTGCTTCTTCCAGCCCAGTGTTTCTCATGATGTAATCTGCATATAAGTGAAATAAGCAGGTAGACAATATACAGCCTTGATGTACTCCTTTTCCTATTTAGAACTAGTCTGTTGTTCCATGTCCATTTCTAACTGTTACTTCCTGATCAGCATACAGGTTTCTCAAGAGCCAGGTCAGGTGGTCTGGTATTCCCATCTTTTTCAGAGTTTTCCACAATTTATTGTGATCCACAAAGTCAAAGGCTTTGGCATGGTCACTAAAGCAGAAATAGATGTTTTTCTGGAACGCTCTTGTTTTTTCAATGATCCACTGGATGTTGGCAACATGATCTCTGGTCCCTCTGCCTTTTCAAAAACCAACTTGAACATCTGGAAGTTCACCGCTCATGGATTGCTGAAGCCTGTCTTGGAGAATGTTGAGCATTACTTTACTAGCTTGTGAGATGAGTGCAATTGTGCGGTACTTTGAACATTCTTTGGGATTGGAATGAAAACTGACCTTTTCCATGTGGAGCAGTGGCTGTGCTTTGCTGGAGCAGCCATGAAGAGATACCCCACGTCCAAGGTAAGAGAAACCCAAGTAAGACGGTAGGTGTTGCGAGAGGGCATCAGAGGGCAGACACACTGAAACCATAATCACAGAAAACTAGCCAATCTGATTACAGGACCACAGCCTTGTCTAACTCAATGAAACTAAGCCATGCCATGTGGGGCCACCCAAGACGGACAGGTCATGGTGGAGAGGTCTGACAGAATGTGGTCCACTGGAGAAGGGAATGGCAAACCACTTCAGGATTCTTGCCTTGAGAATCCCATGAACAGTATGAGAAGACAAAAAGATAGGATACTGAAAGAGGAACTCCCCAGGTTGGTAGGTGCCCAATATGCTACTGGAGATCAGTGGAGAAATAACTCCAGAAAGAATGTAGGGATGGAGCCACCCAAAAATGATACCCAGTTGTGGATGTGACTGGTGACATAAGCAAGGTCCGATGCTGTAAAGAGCAATATTGCATAGAAACCTGGAATGTTAAGTCCACGAATCAAGGCAAATTGGAAGTGGTCAAACAGGAGATGGCAAGAGTGACATTCTAGGAATCAGCAAACTGAAATGGACTGGAATGGGTGAATTTAACTCAGATGACCATTACATCTACTAACTGTGGGCAGGAATCCCTTAGTAGAAATGGAGTAGCCATCATAGTCAAGAAAAGAGTCTGAAATGCAGTACTTGGATGCAATCTCAAAAACGACAGAATGATCTCTCTTCACTTCCAAAGCAAACCATTCAATATCACAGTAATCCAAGCCTATGTTCCAACCAGTAATGCTGAAGAAATTGAAATTGAATGGTTCTATGAAGACCTACAAGACCTTTTAGAACTAACACCTCGAAAAGATGCCCTTTTCATTATAGGGGACTGGAATGCAAAAGTAGGAAGTCAAGAAACACCTGGAGTAACAGACAAATTTAGCCTTGGAGTATGGAATGAAGCAGGGCAAAGGCTAATAGAGTTTTGCCAAGAGAATGCACTGGTCATAGCAAGCACTCTCTTCCAACAACACAAGAGAAGACTCTACACATGGACGTCACCAGATGGTCAACACCGAAATCAGATTGATTATATTCTTTGCAGCCAAAGATGGAGAAGCTCTGTACAGTCAGCAAAAACAAGACTGGGAGCTGACTGTGGCTCAGTTCATGAACTCCTTATTGCCAAATTCAGACTTAAATTGAAGAAAGTAGGGAAAACGACTAGACCATTCAGGTATGACCTAAATCAAATCCCTTATGATTATACAGTGGAAGTGAGAAATCGATTTAAGGTACTAGATCTGATAGAGTGCCTGGTGAACTATGGATGGAAGTTCGTGACATTGTACAGGAGACAGGGATCAAGACCATCCCCATGGAAAAGAAATGCAAAAGAGCAAACTGACTTTCTGAGGATGCCTTACAAATATCTGTGAAAAGAAAAGAAGCAAAAAGCAAAGGAGAAAAGGAAAGATATTCCCATTTGAATGCAGAGTTCCAAAGAATAACAAGGAGAGATAAGAAAGCCTTCTTCAGCCATCAATGCAAAGAAATAGAGGAAAACAATAGAATGGGAAAGACTAGAGATCTCTTTAAGAAAATTAGAGATACCAAGGGAAAATTTCATGCAAAGATGGGCTCAATAATGGGCAGAAATGGTATGGACCTAACAGAAGCAGAAGATATTAAGAAGAGGTGGCAAGAATACACAGAAGAACTGGACAAAAAAGATCTTCACGACCCAGATGATCACGATGGTGTGATCACTCACCTAGAGTCAGACATCGTGGAATATGAAGACAAGTGGGCCTTAGGAAGCATCACTGTGAACAAGGCTAGTGGAGGTGATGGAATTCCAGTTGAGCTATTTCAAATCCTCAAAGATGGTGCTTGAAAGTGCTGCATTCAATATGCAAGCAAATTTGGAAAACTCAGCTGTGGGCACCATCCTGAACCCCCCTCCAAACTCCCTCCTCACCCCATCCCTCTGGGTTGCCCCAGAACACCAGCTTTGAGTGCCCTGCTTCATTCTTCACACTTGCACTTATAATCTGTTTTGCATATGATAATATACATATTTCAATTCTATTCTCTCATGTTGTCCCTCCCTCACCTTCTCCCACAGAGTCCAAAAGTCTGTTCTTTACATCTGAGTCTCTTTTGCTGTCTTGCACATTGGGTCTTTGTTGCTGTCTTTCTAAATTCCATATATATGCATTAATATACCATATTGGTATTTCTCATTCTGACTTACTTCACTCTCTACAATAGGTTCCAGTTTCATCCACCTCATTAGAACTGACTCAAATGCATTCTTTTTTATAGCTGAATAATATTCCATTGTGTATATGTATCACAGCTTCCTTATCCATTCATCTGCTGATGGGCATCTAGGTTGCTCCCATGTCCTGGCAATTATGAACAGTGCTGCGATGAACACTGGGGTGCACGTGTCTCTTTCAGATCTGGTTTCCTCGGTGTGTATGCCCAGAAGTGGGATTGCTGGGTCATATGGAAGTTCTATTTCCAGTTTTTTAAGGAATCTCCACACTGTTCTCCATAGTGGCTGTATTAGTTTGCATTCCCACCAACAGTGTAAGAGGGTTCCCTTTTCTCCACACCCTCTCCAGCATTTATTGCTTGTAGACTTTTGGATAGCAGCCATTCTGACTGGTGTGAGATGGTACCTCACTGTGGTTTTGATTTGCATTTCTCTGATAATGAGTGATGTTGAGCATCTTTTCATGTGTTTGTTAGCTACCTGTATGTCTTCTTTGGAGAAATGTCTGTTTAGTTCTTTGGCTTTTTTTTTTCCCCCAATTGGTTTGTTTATTTTTCTGGAATTGAGTTGCATGAGCTGCTTGTATATTTTGGAGATTAATTATTTTTCAGATGTTTTGTTTGTTATTATTTTCTCCCATTCTGAACACTTCATTTTCACCTTTCTTAGTTTCCTTCGTTGTGCCAAAGCTTTTAAGTTTAATAAGGTACAATTTGTTTATTTTTGTTTTTATTTCCATTATTCTGTGAGGTGGGTTACAGAGGATCTTGCTGTTATTATGTCAGAGAATGTTCTGCCTGTGTTTTAAGGTGGACGGTTTTTCAGTACAGAGGTGAGGCATCTGAGCAGCAGAGGAGTGGTAGAGTCCACAAAGGGCGGTTTGGTGTGAGCGAAGATTCTGGCAAGAGGAATTATTCCTGAGTTTGCAGCTCATCTGGGCACCTGTGTTTGCTTGATTGCATGTCAAAGGAATAGCTCTCAGATCCTTGAGCAAGACAGTTCTCTATTGTAAAACTGACAAGTGGCCTTTAAAAAGATCTAAATCTCAAAGTGGCAGAGAAAAAGTTGATAGTGGCAGGTTTTGTAATATAAATAAGAATAGGGAGGTTAGGAGTTTGGAGTCATGAGTTAGTTGGCATAAAGCTAAGTCTACCTGACGGGACCAAAAGCTGGTTAGGTCACTGGCATAAATATTTATTGGATTTGGATTTAAATTTTTGTATTTGTGTGTATTTTGTATTGTATTTGTGTATTTCTGTGTATTTGTCCTCTGGGTAGTATGTTCTAATGTATTTAAAATTATTTTTCACTGTCAAGTCTATATTTTACATAAAAAAAATGTAAGCAATATAATCATATCATTAACAGCTGTGTGGTATTTATTTATTTTTGCTCTTTTAAAGTTTATATTATGGGAAGTAAAATATGTGTATTTTAAAGTCTTTGGAAGTTTTTGTTCAAAGAATGAGACACACTTACAGTGGGAAGAAGTCTATTTGCTTTGGTGGTGTTCTGTGCTGAATTCCACTTGAGGTAGACCATCATGTTGCTACATCTTTGGGACCTGCTTATGTCTTCTCTTCACTGTTGGTCATAGTGTCCACAGATGAAATGAGCTGTGATCTCTTCTTTTAGAAATGACGATAGATTCCACAGAACCTCGCTATTTACTTCTGATGAGTAGGCAACCTACACAGGCTCTTGTTGGTTTTGTCAACCCCACAGAGCTTTCATCAGGATATGCAGACTAGAGACACTCTTCGTGGTATCTGTTCTCTAGGGTGTGTTGGTCCTCTCTTCTTTTCCAGTTCTCGCACAAGCTAACCTGAGTGTTTTCATCTGTTTCACACTCTGTACAGACAGTAGGAAACCAGGGTCACTGGCTGAGACCCTCTCACTGCCTAAACACCATGATATGACCTCTACCCTGCTCCTGCAAATCCATGTTGGTACACATCCTGTTGTGGTCTGGGGAACTCCAGTGTTGACCCTTTAGCTTAGGGCACATCTGAGAGTGGAACGGGCTATAGGAATTGGGGTTATGACCCACTCTCCTCCCATAGTGCCAAAGGGAATTATGCTTGAAGTGGGAGCCCAGAATCACCTCCTGCCCCAAAGGACTCTTCTTAAAGCAGTGAATGCCAATGATCCTGTGGGTGTGGATCACCAAAAAGAAAAAAAAAAAGGAGATCGGCTATTCAATGATGATTATATTGCATCCATATACAGTTCTGTCCATATACAATCAGTATATATAATTATATAAGCAAATGCATGATCAGTATCCCAGGGAGAACTTTGTTGAGGAAGTGTTGAGGAGGAGGAGGTGACATCTGAGCTGGACTTGGAGAGACCCACTGATGATCCATCAGGTGAGGCAGGGAGAAACAGCTCCAGGCACACAGGCCATCTCACAAGCCCGAAGATTCTGAGTTCTACGTGAAGCTCCCTTTGGAAAGCCAACTCTTCCGGCCACTCTGCTTTACTCTTCCAAATGAATCAATGCAGGCGTTTCACACATATTTGTTTATTTTTTTCTATTCTCAAACTTAATTAATGTAGGTGCCTTTAGGTATAAATAATTTGCAAGTGGGAATTACAGTCAATTTGAATTTCAGTATCCTATATTACCCTCAGTTCTCACTCCTGAGCTGTTGTTTTCTTTTAACAATAGTTGTTTTGAAATATGATTCATACCATAAAATTGCCCTATTTAAAGTACACGACTCAATGGTTTTCAGTATAGTCCCAGAATTATGCAACCCTCACCACAGTTGTAGAACATTTTCATTAACTCAGAAAGAAACCCTGTACAGGTTTTTCCTCAACCCTTCCAGCCTCAGGCAAGTACTAATCTCTTTTCTGTCTCTGTGGATCTGCCTATTCTGAGAGTTTCATTTAAATGCAATCATAGAAACTGTGGCCTTTTGTGACTAGCTTCTTTTATTAGCATAATGGTTTCAGGGTTCATTCATGAATGAATCAGTAGTTCATTTCTTTGTACTTCTGAATAATGTTGAATTTTATGGATATACATCACATTTACTCATCTGTGATGGACATTTGGGTTGTTCCCACTTCTTGCAATTATGCATAATACTGCTATAAACATTTGTATGCAAGTTTCTGTATGAAAAGTGTTTTCATTCTTCTTGGAAATGTAACTCACGGGGTCTGCTGGATCATGTGGTAGTATTTTGAAGAGTTTGTAGGGGTTTTCCAAAATGCTTATTCTGTTTTGCATTTCATTCAACCGCATGATTATTTCAGTTTCCCACATCTTCACCAATACTTATTAACTGACATTTTTTAGTGTAGCCATTTTGGTAGATATGAACTGGTACCTGATTAGTGGATTTGGTTTGCATTTTTGCTGATGGCTGAGGAAGTCAAGCATGTTTTCATGTGTTATTGGCCATTTGCATATGCTATTTGGATCAGCGTCTATTCAGAAATTTTATCTGTTTTTGGTTGAGTAATTTGTCTTTCTCTTGACTAGTTGTAAGAGAAGATCCACTGGAATAGGAAATAGCAACCCACTCCAGTATTCTTGCCTGGAGAATTCCATGGACAGAGGAGTCTGGTGGGCTAAGTCCACGGGGTTGCAAAGAGTCGGACAAAATCGAGCATGCACACACACAAGAGGCATATTATGAATATAAATCCCTTGTCATGTCATGATTTGTAAATGTTTTCTCCAATTCTGTGGGTCATCTTCTCATTTTTTTTTTTTTGATGGTAGCTCTCTCAGTCCTCAGTATAATGCCCTTCCCATAAGTGCAATAATTATCTCTGAAGTTGTTCTACTCAGTAGTGGCACTGTAGAATCTAATGAGGAGGTTGTATTGTGTTAAGGGTAAGAAGATTAGCAAGGTACTGTTTGTCCTCAGATACATCAATTGCATGTTAATGATTTTCTTCTTGAAGAAGAGATAATGGTTTTATAATGATCACGGCTAAACCTGTCATTTACTTGGCCAACAAAACAGTCTGACAAGCAGGAGGTAATAAACTGTAAAATGAGTCACCTTTTGTGCTCCATCGTGAGTGGAAGTCACAGAGGGAGCCTCTGTCTCTTGGTAGGTGTGATGCCGTGTGAGGTGGCCCGGCTCGGGTGGTTTGTCTCCGCTCTGTCTCTCCTCTGACTACACACCTGAGAGTCGGTCACAAAAAGTATCCGGGGTTGATGACCAGGATTCCCAGCCCCCAGGGTTGTTCCTTGGTTTGCTTGGCAGGTGGGTCTGGGGCCTCTTTAATGCTGATCGATGTAAGGATCCCCTGTGGAGTTGCTGTCTTCCTGATTCTCTGTCCGATAAAGTAGCCAGAGTATTCTAGAGGAATCTTTTAAAATATTTCAGCAAAATAAACAAAAATAGAGGTCATTACAGTGTTTATTGCACCTTTAATTCTGAAGTGACATTTTTATTTTTGCTGTTGTCCAAATCCTCTTTGATATCAGACATCCTGTTAGTATGTTTTCTAATCCTCTGCCATGTTTTGGACCTAGAGAAAACAGTCTCATGAGCAGCGAGATTCCCTCTTTAAATGTGGGGACATCATGCTCCGGACTGTGGCAACAGCTGACCAGTGCAGTAAGATAGTGCTTGTCCTTCTAGAAGCTGGTGCATCTGTGTTGGGGTCAAGATCACTTTTGAAACCATCTTTCCAGGTCCACATAGAATCAAGTTTGCATTCTCTCTAACTTTGGAGAGAAGGTTTGTGAAACTGACATTTCTGTAGCTAGATGTTGAGTCTAGTGTCCATGTGCTTGACCCAGGCACACTGGGGCCAGTTGTCCTGCTTTGCCTGAAACTATCCTGATTTTAGCATGAAGCCCTGCATCCTCGAAGCACCACAGTCTGGAGAATGCTGGGACAGCTGGTTCCCAGTGGGATGCAAATTAATATGCTGAGTGTGAGCTGAGTGCAGCCTGGGCATGCTCCATTGGTTCTAGGACTTGCTCCTGCTCCGGGCGTGATGACCGTGGAGGTGTGGTGACCAGTGTGCAAAGGGGATCCTGGGCCCTCTCCTGGCTCTTCTCCTTGTTTCATGCTTGAGGTTTTGGTGTCCTTCATGGTCCAGGGACAGTATCTTTTCAAGTCTGTCATCTGTTAGGAGTTTATGCCCAGATCTTATTCTTTAGAGGATTGTGAGAAACTACCTGGGCATTTCCAAGGGGGGGAAAAAAAAAAAAACAATTCCATGCTAATTAACTGAATTAAGAATATTTCCATAGCATCAGTCTTTGTGTCTCTGTTTAATCTGTTCCACCATCTGTTTTCCCTTGTCATCTTTATCACCTTTATCATCCCTATTTGCCTTCAGTTTCTCCCTATTATACTTATGACTCAGCAACTTTTTGTTATTAATCCAGTAAAAGATATACCCATTGAAGACAACCAAGCAGACACCTTTGTATGTATGTTTTTATGTATGTGATTATACCATTGGTTATTTTAGTATCTCGAACATCAAATATATCAAGATTTAGTTTGTTTCAAGAAATGCACAAGGTTTATATTGCATTTAACTTGACTGTCATTTGTAAAAATTTTTGTTGGTTTCCTTAGAGATTTATCATAATTACCCTCCTACACCGTTGGTGGGAATGTAAATTGGTGTAGCTGCTATCAAGAACAGTATGGGGGTTCCTTAATAAAAAATTAGAGCTACCATATCATCCTTCAATCTACTCTTGGGCATATATCTGGAGAAATACAATTAGAAATGATACATGCACTGTAGTATTCGTAACAGCACTATTTACAATCACCAAGGCTTGGAAGCAACCTAAATGTCCAACAACAGATGAATGAATAGAGAAGATGCATTGTATTTAAACAATTAAATATTATTCAGTCATGAAGAAGAGTGAAATAATGCTATCTGCAGCAACATGGATGGGCCTAGGGGTTATCATATTAAGTAAAGTAAGTGAGACAAAAGTAATTATCATATGATATCACTTATTTGTGGAATCTAAAAAGAAGCGATACAAATGAACTTATTTACAAAACAGAGAGTAATAGACATAGAAAACAAATTTATGGTTGCTAAAGAGGCTAGCAGGATGATGGGGGAAGGATAAACTGGGAGGTTGGGATTAACATAGACACTGCTATGTATAATAGATAAACAACAAGGACTTACTGTATAGCACAGGGAACTACACGCAGTATGTTGTAGTAATTTACAAGGCAACATTAGAAAGAATAAATGTAATATTATATATATATATATATATGTACATATATATATACATACATATACACACACATATATCAGTTCAGTTGCTCAGTCATGTCTGACTCTCTGAGACTCCATGGACTGCAGCACATCAGACTTCCCTGTCCATCACCAACTCCTGGAGCTTGCTCAAACTCACGTCCATCGAGTCGGTGATGCCATCCAACCATCTCATCCTCTGTTATCCCCTTGGCCTCCTGCCTGTAATCTTTCCCAGCGTCAGAGTCTTTTCAAATGAGTCAGCTCTCTGCATCACGTGGCCAAATTTGGAGTTTCAGCTTCAGCATCAGACCTTCCAGTGATTATCTACAACTGATTTCCTTTAGGATTGATTGGTTGGATCTCCTTTCAGTCCAAGGGACTTTTAAGAGTCTTCTTAACACCACAGTTCAAAAGCATCAATTCTTCGGCGCTCAGCTTTCTTTATAGTCCAACCCTCACATCCATACATGACTACTGGAAAAACCATAGCTTTGACTAGACAGACCTTTGTTGGCAAAGTGATGTCTCTGCTTTTTAATATGCTGTCTAGGTTGGTCATAGCTTTCCTTCCAAGGAGTAAGCATCTTTTAGTTTCATGGCTGTAGTCACCATCTGCAGTGATTTTGGAGCACAAAAATATAAAGTCTGTTACTGTTTCCCTTGTTTCCCCATCTATTTGCCGTGAAGTGATGGGACTGGATGCCATAATCTTAGTTTTTGAATGTTGAATTTTAAGCCAACTTTTTCACTCTTCTCTTTCAATTTCATCAAGAGGCTCTTTAATTCTTCACTTTTTGCCATAAGGCTGGTGTCATCTGCATATCTCAGGTTATTGATATTTCTCCCAGCAATCTTGATTCCAGCTGGAGCTTCATCCATCCTGGCATTTTGCATGATATACTCTGCATATAAGTTATACATGCACACACACACATGCATATATCTACCATACAAATATGCATGTATTAAATCACTTTGTAACCTGAAACTAGCACAACGTTCTAAACAAACTATACTTCAATTTAAAAAGATATTTTGTTTTTAAAAGACTTTTCATAAACATAGTATCAGTTCCCTGATTTTTGAAGTTGTTTAACTCTTAAAATGTGGAAAGAAGGCCCATAGTTTATAATCATTTGAATTTTCTAAAAGTAAGGCTGTGTTTAGGAGCATCATGGTCTGGTTTATTCAGAGTGGGTGGTACCTTTGAGAATGTAACACCTTCTTGCCAACAATCACAGTGTAACAGCCTGGCCCTGTGAAACAAACCTGGATTTTGGTGAGGTGAGGTATTCATGTAGGTTTACCACTTGTAACAAATGTACCACTGTGGTGGGAGATGGTTGATAAGGGGGGTGGGGCTGTGCACCTGTGGGACAGGGTAAATATTATAAATGTCTATACCTTATAAATGAGCAGGGTGACAATATACAGCCTTGACATACTCCTTTTCCTAATTGGAACCAGTCTGTTGTTCCATGTCCAGTTCTAACTGTTGCTTCCTGACCTGCATACAGGTTTCTCAAGAGGCAGATTAGGTAGTCTGATATTCCCATCTCTTTCAGAATTGGTGTAGACAATAAAGCAGAAATAGATGCTTTTCTGGAACTCTCTTGCTTTTTCAATGATCCAGTGGATGTTGGCAATTTGATCTCTGGTTCCTCTGCCTTTTCTAAAACCAGCTTGAACATTTGAAAGTTCACAGTTCACATATTGCTGAAGCCTGGCTTGAAGAATTTTGAGCATTACATTACTAGCATGTGAGATGAGTGCAATTGTGCGGCAGTTTGAGCATTCTTTGGGATTGCCTTTCTTAGGGATTGGAATGAAAACTGACCTTTTCCAGTCCTGTGGCCACTGCTGAGTTTTCCAAATTTGCTGGCATATTGAGTGCAGCACTTTCACAGCATCATCTTTCAGGATTTGAAATAGCTCACCTGGAATTCCATCACCTCCACTAGCTTTGTTCATAGTGATACTTTCTAAGGACCACTTGACTTCACCTTCCAGGATGTCTGGCTCTAGGTGAGTGATCACACCATTGTGACTGTCTGGGTCGTGAAGATCTTTTTTGTACAGTTCTTCTGTGTATTCTTGCCACCTCTTCTTAATATATTCTGCTTCTGTTAGGTCCATACCATTTATGTCCTTTATTGAGCCCATTTTTGCATGAAATGGTCCCTTGATATCTCTAATTTTCTTGAAGAGATCTCTAGTCTTTCCCGTTCTGTTGTTTTCCTCTATTTCTTTGCATTGATCGCTGAGGAAGACTTTCTTATCTCTCCTGGCTATTCGCTGGGCTGGAAGAAGCACAAGCTGGAATCAAGATTGCCGGGAGAAATATCAATAACCTCAGATATGCAGATGGCACCACCCTTATGGCAAAGTGAAGATGAACTAAAAAGCCTCTTGATGAAAGTGAAAGAGGAGAATGAAAAAGTTGGCTTAAAGCTCGACATTCAGAAAACTAAAATCATGGCATCTGGTCCCATCACCTCATGGGAAATAGATGGGGAGACATTGGAAACAGTGTCAGACTTTATTTTTTTGGGCTCCAAAATCACTGCAGATGGTGATTGCAGCCATGAAATTAAGTTACGCTTACTCCTTGGAAGGAAAGTTATGACTAACCTAGACAGCATATTAAAAAGCAGAAACATTACTTTGCCAACAAAGGTCCATCTGGTCAAGGCTATGGTTTTACAAGTGGTCATGTATGGATGTGAGAGTTGGACTGTGAAGAAAGCTGAGCGCTAAAGAATTGATGCTTTTGAACTGTGGTGTTGGAGCAGACTCTTGAGAGTCCTTTGGACTGCAAGGAGATCCAACCAGTCCATTCTAAAGGAGATCAGTCCTGGGTGTTCATTGGAAGGACTGACGCTAAAGCTGAAACTCCAATACTTTGGCCACCTGATGAGAAGAGTTGACTCATTGGAAAAGACCCTGATGCTGGGAGGGATTGAGGGCAGGAGGAGAAGGGGACGACAGAGGACGAGATGGCTGGATGACATCACCGACTCAATGGGCATGAGTTTGAGTAAGCTCTGAGAGTTGGTGATGGACAGGGAGGCCTGGCATGCTGCGATTCATGGGGTTGCAAAGAGTCGGACACAACTGAGCAACTGAACTGAACTGATACTTTGCAAATTTGCCGCGAATCTAAAATGGCTCTAAAAAACACTTAAAGATGAAACACATACAAAAGTACTATGTTTAATAGACCAATGTTTATTCCAGGCTCATACAGTAAAGTGGATCAGTGTTTCTTCTGTTCCTGTGTTCACTCATTTTCCCCTTGATGTAATTTCCTCCCCAAACATTCCACAATTGCAACCTAACATCCTTCTGATCAAGATGCTGTTGCTAAATTGCCACTAAATTGTGTCTGACTCTTTGTGACCCAATGGATTATAGCCCTCCAGGTTCCTTTGTCCATGGGATTTTCCAGGCAAGAATACTGGAGTGGGTTGTCATTTCCTCTTCCCAAGGATCTTCCTGACCCAGGGATCAAAGGTGGGTCTCCTGCATTGGGGACAGATTCTTTACCACTGAGCCACCTTGGAAACCCATCTGATCATAGAACCAGTTTATTTCCCATGCCTTTATGAATTCTTCCCTGATCTTATCAAGCAGAGGCAATTCTTCCTCTGGTCCCCCATGCCCTTTCCCCACATATAGAGTATACTTATGCTTCTCTTAAAGGAAAACAAAGTGAAAATGTAATACTTCAATTTGTCAGCAGGGCCCCTGCTTTCTACTGGGTCATGTGCTCCTTATGACAGATGCTACATTTCTCTTTAATTGTGGAAGTGCTTGCCCTCTCACATATAGGCACTCAGTAACTATTTTCCTTCCTGCCCAGTTTTGTTCCATTCTGCACACTTGGACTGTGGTGGGGGCTGGGGGAGGTGATGGACTCAGAGGCTCTGGTGTGGGGGGATAGACTGGAGGGGAGAGAGACAGGAGTCTCAGTCTGGAGATGGTGGAAATGGGATGCTCATAGGAGGTGAGATAAGGCAGAGCAGCAGGTGAGTATGCAGAGAATTTGGACCCAAACAGAAGGTGAGGGAAGTGATGAAGCAGAACATCTTCTATCTGTTGGATGTGGTGCCTAGGTTATTCTGAAGAACTGACTCATTTGAAAAGACCCTGATGCTGGGAAGGATTGAAGGTGGGAGGAGAAGGGGATGACAGAGGATGAGATGGTTGGATGTCATCACTGACTCAATGGACATGAGTCTGAGCAAGCTCTGGGAGTTGGTGATGGACAGGGAAGCATGGCGTGCTGCGGTCCATGGGGTCCCTAAGAGTAGGACACGACGGAGAAAATGAACTGAACTGATACATATTATGAGGTTGAGATTTTTACATAAAGAAAGTGGGTGACTATGAAGTCATTACTGAGACAAGGAAAGTATAAGGAAGAAGCTTGAAAGACACATTTTGTTAAAACATGCACCTTAGATGGGTCAGGCTTCTTGTCCCCATAGTTTCTCTCCCTCCTTCTCTCTCTCTATCTTTGTCTCTCCCTCTGCCCATCTTCTCCCCTCACTTGCTCCGTCTCGCTCATTCTAATGTGTCTTCGGCCCTCCCTTTCCTCATTTTTATTATCTCCGTGATTTATAGAGATTGTTCCAGGATTGATTGATTGAACCTGGCTACAGTGTTACTTCTGAATGGCTGGATAATTAGATGGAGTAGTTGTTACCTGATCCCTGTGACCTAACAGACACAGAGTGAGGAGGACACATTGTAGATAACTCAACTCATGTTGCATTCAATAATGATAGTTTTGATGAATGGATTATAAATAGAAAACAGTATGAACCTGTAGATTCTTACTGAAAATCTACCCTTATTTTATAATGTATTAGAAATATTGTCTAAAAAGGGCAGGGTCATTTGAATCAACCACGCTCATTTGAATCTTTCTAACAACTTCTGGCTGAACATTTCTGAATTGTTTTCCACTCAATGCAATCCCAGCTTGAAAGCATATTTCCTCAATAAGGATTTTAATAAATCTGAGAAAATAGAAATTAAATATATTGTGAAAGAACATACTTTTGAGTGAATGATGTTGCAACTGTCTGTAGGGTCTGAAGAAACTTAATTAGCTTGTGCCATTGCTTTATTTTTTTGAATATTTCTTGTGAAAGAAGACTTAACCTCTGGAGAAAGAAGTCTGCAGTATCCTCCCTGCTGCCCTGTCAGGGAAGAAATATAAATTATACTAAATGCACACAAATAATAGATGATATTGACTAAAATCCATTTGTAGCCTCGAATCCAGAGGAGAAAAAAGGAAACCAGTGATTTATCAGTGAGTTGTAAATTATATAGATGAGAGAAGTATGCATGTGTGTGTTTACAGGGCCAATAAGAAAACTGGAGACTTATCAGAACGAACGTGGAGAAATTACCCTTTCTCTCGTCCTAATGCTGGCTTTGTATATCCTTCTGTCTTTTGTGGATGACAACATTTAAAACTCCTAAACATGGTTGTCAGTATGTCACTGATGAGGACAATTCAAATGCACTCTGAAGATGAAATGAACTTTGTGAATGCCAAGAAAGATATACACCCCTTTGCACATTCAGAGGCCAAGTCAGAAGTCAGTATATGCAGGAGGCAGGTCCCAGATATCGAAGGAAGTGGATAAGTTATTCCTTTACTAATCACTATGTCTATTAGTTGAATGATACCAAGACTTTAAATTACAAAATACATGAAAAGAAAAATGTCAGAGATCTCAAGAAAATGTTTGAATGATTAGAATATCCTAAGTAGAATTATATGCAAATCTGATTTTTTTTTTTAATTAAATTAAATTCCTATGTCCTGTTGTTTGGACAATGAGTTAATGCTCACTTTGGAATGATTTTCTATTTCCTTCAATCCCAATCAGGGTACATAAGTTAAATTCTGCTACATGTTGGTTCAGGAACTGTGAGATGCTTTCTACTGAAAAAATCTCCTAGGTTGGTGAACAAAATGTATTTCCTATTTGTATGTACTATTTGGAAATGTCCTAGTAATAATTATATTAATTTCTGAATGTTCTACCTTAATAAGGGTGAACATGATTTTAAAGACATGTGTTATAGTTAAATATAGAGACTGACAATGAGGAAGAGGGAAAAAGTCCCCTTGAAGACTCAGCTTGGGGGATACATAGGAAAGATCATGCATATACTCTTATACAGTTGCTTGATAAATAATCTCATCACATGCTACTGTCAAAGATTCCCAGAGTACTTTCTTGTACTATTTCATTTGCCTTCAAGATAATATTGTGAATTTGGTAATTATCTTCATTTCCATAGAAAATCAAACCAACCTGTGAATAATAAAGTGGTATATTAGTCAAGCATTCTCTGCTCATCTATTTTTTTACATTGATTCACCCAATCTTAGAAATGCTATGTTTTTCTCAGTTGTGTTTTCTTTTTTCTCTCCTTTCTCAATTCTTAAAATTCATGCATAACTTCAGGATAGACTCCTGAAGGAGTCTAAGGATAGAATCTTAATGTGGAGATTTAAATTTGACTCCATTAACCATGGGTGTTGTTTCTCAAGCAAGAGGTCACAGGAGAATTTGGAAAGGCTTCCTTCCTGTTTAGTAAGCCTGTCTCCTTGAAATGAGCTTAGTAAAGTGCAGAGTCTTATGTGCAAGTATTTTCTGTTGACAGAGTGCTGGTGTTCCTAGCGTTATTCTGTTTTCTTATCTGTGAAGAGAGGGATTTGGATTAGAGCCTCTCCAAGGAATGTTTAGATCTTAGATTTAAGGATTTCACATACCATCTCTGAATAATATAGTTCTTCTCATCCCCGGTGGGTCTAGATCAAGGTCCCTCTGTCTCCTGATTCTTGTCCCAATCACTCAAGAAGTGCCAGGTGTTGTTTTTCTTTTAACTATTTTGGCATTTTGACTACACCACAGTTAGAATAGCTGTCACACACCACTCCTGACTCTTGCTGGCATCAGTCCAGTTTCACCTGCTACTGTCTGGAAGCAAGAGCCTTAACTTGTGTGTGTGCTTTCCCTTGTCCACACGAAGTGGGAGCCCACGTGGAATCAGTGATTGAGGAAAGCGCCGTTAGCCTTGAATGCTCATTAATAGCACGTTTAAAGTGAGAGCATCTTCCCCAGGTCACCGGGCCCCGGCCTTGGACTGGAGGTGTTTGCTCTGTCACCTCTTTAGTTCCTCTTGTCTCACTCTTCTCCTGTGGACAGGTCCATTCCTCCTCTGGGCCACTTTTTGCTATCTCTTGATTTGAAGGTATCCTAAAAATAGGTGTTTGCTAAGAGAAAATAACAAGCTTCTTGTTCCTTGTTATGTCTCTTTTTGGAGGCATGCATCTCAGTTCAAAAATCAGATGTACAGTAAATAAAACTTAAAAAAAAAATGCCTTCTGCAGTGGACCCTGGACCCATTAGACTGGTGAGTCCTTCCACCTCCCTCCCCTTGCTATGTGACATTCCTGAGAACTTTTGTGGTGTCAGGGCACCGACAAGAAGGAGGAGGAAACATTTTCCCTGGTCTTGTCTGCCTGGACGTCCAGGCACATACTTGTTCTGTTCCCCAGCTGGGATGCCCACGTCACTTTGTCCCCCAGCTTTCTCTCTTCCTCCTGGGTGCCCTGCACTAGCTGGAGAGTGCTTCTGGGCTAAAGATGCTAATAATCGAGAACAGTCAATGGAATAAACTTTCCTAATACCGGTTAACTGTTTTGCACACATACGCATGGTTTACTGGTATGAATTCTCAGCATACTACTACTGTTAGATACAAGATGCAATGTTATATCCCCAAGTAAAAGTCCCTTCCCAGGCATGGGAAATTGACAAGGAAATATTCTGCAGTGGTTTTGGTGACCTGAAATCCTGATACATCCTGTGCCTAGCTCAGCTGTGATCGTGTGGTTCTTCAGTGAGAAACTTCAACACCAGCATATTATTCCAACTCATTGAAATCTTCTTATCTTGTGTAAGCTACCCCCATGAAAACAAACCCAATGAAGTATAAAATTGACTTTATGAAAGCAAAGACTTCAGCTTCCTTAAGGAACTCACTGGAGAGTATAAATTTTGAAAGTATATTTGGTACAGTGAAAAATAGTATTAGGGAAATGTTATCAAAAAGTAGAGAATTGTTCAGCTCTTCAAAAGTGCAGTCTGATGGAACAGACTTGATGCAGTTCTGAAATGGAGAGAAAATGTGTGATTTAATGAGGCAAATAGGGCTAAAAAGATGTCATAGGTAATATAAATATGATATATAAAACACAGTGCTGGAAGGCGAACAAGTGAAAAATCATACTCAAATGGTGAAGAAGTGGTTTTCACTAGGATTCTGAACATGAAAGAAGAGATATCTTTTTTTCTCCAGCGTCATTGTCCAACCTTAAAATAATGTAAGTTGGGCAATCCAAAACTTGTGTATACATTTTATGACTGTTATCCAGTCATCTGTCTTCTCTGTCATAGTTCACACGAGTAACATGTTAAACATGACTTTTTGTGTGATGCATAAATAGATATTGAATTTCATGAGCCTGTAGATTTTATTTCAACACTGGAGAATTGGATGCAAGAGAAGGATATAGCATGTCCTTACCACCATGGAATTATGACAAATATTGTATAGGTTGTGAAATTAGTAAGTTAACCAATAGAATTGTTTAAAGGTAATAAATATCTCTTCTTACTGTTTTCAAAATACATACACGAGTTTTGGATTGCCCAACATATAGAAGCAGACGCTCTGGAATGCCCTATTTTAAAATAACCTTCCTTGGACCCCTTGCTGAACTTAGACATGGTCTTCATTCATGGTCCACACTCCCTCATTTAGTTTATCAGCCCCAATGTTGATGTTTTAGAATCAGATTGAACTCAGTTCAGGAGAATTTAGTGATTCCCAAAGAACCAGACCATCAGGCTCAGGATGATGGTCACTCCAGATTCATGGATGGCAGTCACCTTTGTCCTCAGCGGGAGCTGAGGAGTGGACACAAAGGAGCACATCCCCCTGACCAGGCGCCAACTGTAGTTACAGCGACTGGACCGGGGGCCTCCGGGCTTATCACGTGTTTACCCATGAAAGGCTGGGATGGTTATGAGTGTTCATGATGTTGTGGAACAGGGCTGTGTTTGCCGTGTGAGGGCAAATCATCAGGTTTACCTCATTATTTCCTCTCCTGTACCTATGTACATATTACCAAAGGCAAAAATGACAACAAAAATGTGGATCATTATCCACATTTACAGGTTACACATTTTCAATTGATTGTACTTCACACTAAGCATCTGATGATCATTATCTGACTTAATTTTTGCAAAGCTGACAGAACATGGGCTCTTATTATGCTTACTTGCTATTGGATAAACTTGTCTGGAACAGGATCCCAGAAGAGTGCTGTGCCATGCACATTCTTTCTTGGGTAGCTTTCTCCCATATTATCCATGGTATTTAGGGCCGCAGGCAGGTTGGGAGATTTGCCACACTTAACCTCATTTACCACCAGTGTCGATACTGGTGGTGTCATCACCTAAAGCCTTTGGTATTACTCAGATGACATCCAGTAGAGGAGGGACCTGCTTTTAGTTGGAGAAACTGTTCGTGTTTTGAATTATCTTTAGCTGACTACCATGAGGTTCTCCTTTAGAATCACATTAACACATGATATAATGGCTCTTTCTTCAACTGCACGGCACCTGCCCAGCTGTTCCAGCCAGCCTTTGTCCCACCTGGAACTGGCTGCCGTGCCTTTGTATCTGGTATTCTGCTTCAGTGTAACCACACTTCCATGATTTCTGCTGAGACAGCTGTATTCTAGTACTCACGCACATAAAGAAACACCTAGATAAAATAAAAAGATGGACACTGATTACATCCTACCTTCCGAACAGATGAAAGGCCAAGTATTTATTTTTGCAGTTTTCTTGGCTAGTATTTTTTGCCTTCATTATAAAATAAAATTTTGCCCTTTTGATGAAGGCTAGAGTGCATGCAACCTGAAAGGAGACTTTATAAAAAATTACTTTATAGCAAGTTTGCAAGGAGAAAAGATCATGGTAATGACTGCTAACTATTCCTAAATCATGTTTCAAGTTCAAACATGTATTAAAGCACCTGTTGTGTGTCCAGTTAAGCATCTGTCTGGTCAAGCTCATCTCTGTAATGATTTTAAAATTTAGATGGAGAAATAGGATACAGTTATTATTCACATTGGTTAACCCTTCCTCTACAGTCCTCTTATATACAATAGGTCAAGGCAAACATTGCCTCTGACCCCTTTTCAAATAATCACTTGTTATAAATTAGAATTCCTAGAGATCATCACACTGAATGAAGTAAGTCAGAGAAGGTGAAGAATCATATGGCATCCCTTATATCTGTTTCTAAAAGGAGATGATACAAATTAACTTATGAAACAGAAAGAGACTCAGAGATTTAGAGAACAAACTTACAGTGGCCAAGGGGAAGGAAAGGGTGGGGAGGGATAGTTAGGGAGTTTGGGATGGACACCCAGGTAGCTGAGACAGTAAGGAATCTGCCTGAAATGTAGGAGACCCGGGTTCAATCCCTGGGTCAGGAAGACCCACCAGAAAAGGGAATGGCTAGCCACTCCAGTATTCTTGCCTGGAGAATTCCATGGACAGAAGAGCCTGGTGGGTTGCAGTCCATGGGGTCACCAAGAGTCGGACACGACTGAGGAAGTAACAGTTTTTTGGGGGGATGGACATGTACACACTGCTGTATTTAAAACTGATAAGCAACATGGACCTACTTTATAACACAGGGAACTCTGCTCAGTGTTACGTGGCAGCCTGGATAAGAGGGGGATTTGCGGGAGAATGGATACATGTGTATGTGTGGCTGAGTTCCTTTGCAGTCTATCTGAAGCTATCATAACATTGTTACTCAGCTATACTCCAATACAAAGTAAAAGTTTAATTTAAAAAATGAATAAATAAATTAGAGGTCGAACTGTGCAAACCCGTGGTAGATTCCTGGTGAGGAGAGGTTGTCTGGGGCCATGCTCTGGGGATGTTGTAGCTGCCCATCTGTGACTTCAGGGACAGCCACCATTTACATTTATGTTGTCATCAAATATCAACAGTCACGCTATTTTATAGTCCCAGCTCAAGTCACTGAATGAAAAGCAGCTATGTATTTCATCATCACAAAAATTCTACACATTTACTGTCTTTGGATTATGTACAAACAAAAAAAATCACTTTCCAGTATTGGAAAATGCACTCATTAGTGAACTGGCTCTTCATGGACATTGAATAAAAGAAAATAAACCAAGTTACAAAAATGGTCCACAGTCGATAAAGGTTCAGAGGGCTAGTTTCTGTTTTTCTACCTAATTGGGGGAAGATCTGAAAGCAAAACAAAATATTTTTAAGCAAATATGGTTGGAACTGGTCTTCGGGATAAGTTGATGTAAAGAATTATATCCTGTATATAAGTAAGATGTCCACTGTGCTTATATAAATTCTGTTAGTGTCTCAGTCATATCTGACTCTTTGCAACCCCATGGATGGTTGTTCACCAGACTCCTCTGTTCATAGAATTCTCCAGACCAAGAATACTGATGGTTGTGACCGACTCTTGCAACCCCATGGACTATAGCCTGCCAGGCTCCTCTGTCCATGGGATTCTCCAGGCAAGAATACTGGGGTGAATTGCCATTCCCCTTTCCAGGGGATCTTCCTGACCCAGGGATCCAACCCAGGTCTCCTGTATTGCAGGCAGACTCTTTATCATCTGAGTCACCAGGGAAGTCCATATATAAAAATATAAGTGCATTAGTTTCTTTAAATGGGCTCTTCTCCTGTTCATCCAAGGAGGTCTAACTACAAAAACCTGGACACATTAAGGCGAACCCATCAGCAGTAGTGTGGGGGAGGAGTTGGTTTCTAAGAACTTTCATTTTTACTTTTTATATGTTTGTCTTCTAACACTAAGATTTTGTATTTGTTTATAAAAATAAAAAAATAAAAAAACCAGCAAAATATTTTAAAATGACCCTCAGTCTGTGTATGGCATGATTCACGGCAATGAAGCTTTATCATGAAATTGGCTTCTTGCTTCATTCAAAGCTGAGTTTCAGATGTTTTTGACGAGTAATGACAGCAGATTAAAGAGAGGGAGAAGATAAAAAGATTAGTTACAAGGTTTAATAACTCAAACTCTGGTCAGTTTGTAAACAAAACGGTTTCCCAGAACCACTTAGAGAGAAATGTCCCTAGAAATGACTCAGGGCAAAATTGCTTTGGTTTTATTCTTTTGTTGAAGAATTATTTTGCCACTGGTTTTATGTGTGTAGTGATAGATTATGTCAGAAGGCTGAAAATAAGATTCATCAAGAAATTTCCTAAAATTGAAACAGAATATTTGGCAGTGACTCAACAGTTCTCTCCTCAGTCTGAAGTTCACTCTTTTGTTAGCTGTTCCTTCAATATTTGCCTGAACATAACTATTGGCCACAACTGTGATATACCCAAAACTCTCTGTGAAACACCCAAAACTGTCAGTGAAACAGATTGCAATGCAATATACAAACAAAATGTTCCGTTTCTTTACTATATTTCAAACATTAAAATTAGCATTTCATTAACACTTGTAAATACTTTAGTCAAACAAAATTGTGACATCTCTGGGATTTGAAATCAAATACCTAGGTCACAGGGGGAATTATATACAATATACTTACATAAACTGTGCTTTGCCTGAAAGTGTTTCTGTGTTGTGATTAACTTTTAGGCATTAAAATCAAAATCATTTTTCATTGTATTGTGCTGCATTCTACTCCTAACAAAGTACCTCAAGTACGATTGATAAAAAAAAAAAACTGTTATAATTGATTTCATTTTAAGAAAATCTTAAAGATTGTTTTTGTTCTGAATACTCATATTCAACAAAATCACATCTTAGACATTCTATTAGATACAGATCTTTTAAATAATTTATAATAAATTATAATTTATTATAATAAATAATAAATAATTTATTTTAGTTAAGACTAATACTTTCACATGATAAAATCTTCAAAAGCAGAAACAACTGAATCCAATGAAATTATTTTTCCATACCATGCTGTTCTAGTAATTTATCTGTTCAGAGCAAGTGACTGTGGTGACCTTTTTTTTTGTATCTTCCAAAATTACATGTCCATATGTGTCAGCAACGGTATGGATTCACATATTTATGTGTATACATGTCCCACATGCATATATGTATGTGTGTATCAAGAGAGAAAACACAGTTGCCAAGATAGACTCTTTTGTGTGAATAAGATGAAGAAACATTTTATGCATGAGGTGGAGAATAATTGGATGTGTGTGTGCTGCCCACACATACAATACTTCTTTATGGCTTCATGTTATTTGTTTTATCATTCCCTGGTGGCTCAGAGGGTAAAGTGTCTACCTGCAATGCAGGAGACCTGGGTTTGATCCCTGGGTCAGGAAGATCCCCTGGAGAAGGAAATGGCAACCCATTCTGATACTCTTGCCTGGAAAATCCCATGTGTAGAGAAGCCTGGTAGACTATAGTCCATGGGGTTGCAAAGCGTCAGACAAGACTGAGCAACTTCACTTTCACTTTCAAACATATTATAATTACCTTCAGTTCCTCCCAATCAAGGACTTCTCAGTTGATTTTGTGTTTTGGTTATAGCAACAATGTTGTCATTGCTTTATAATATATAGTTCATGTAGATGTGCGTGTATGTATGCATGACAAGTTTTAGAAGTTAGATTTTGGAGTTAAAACATTTTAAACCCTGAGAAAGATGTCCAAAATAGCAAAAAAAGAAAAAATAAAACAAGCTTACACCAAAATTGTACTTCTAAAAGAGTGAATGTCTTTTTTTCCCAATATCCTCATCAGAACTCTGGTTTTGATTGCTTATTACCGCTATTTTTAATGTATTATTTTTACATAATGATCTTTAACTCCTGTGAAAAGAAAATGTGTAGCAATATCCAGGGTTTATGAATTGTCCAGGATTGCATGTTCACTCTTTTATGCAAATTTTCAATTGTGTATTGTTCACTATTATGTCTGGTGAGCATTTTATAGTTCTCTTCTGTGATCTTATACCATCCCATTATTTTTAAAAGAGGGTATTCTTATGAGTTCCTTGTATCTTTGTAGCTTGGATTTGTAACCTTACCCAATTCAGTATTTATGAACTTTGGCTTCTACAGTAATATAAAGCTGGTTTATAAATGTACTATTAAGAAATTTAGAATTAAATTTGAAGCCTGCCTTTAATAGGCATAGACTGTATGATGTGCATTTCTTCATAGCTTCTCTTCTAACTTCCTTCTCCTGTTCTGCCTTTCCTTTACCTTAAAATAGATACATATTTCTTTACAATGAAAAATATACTCAAGAAAGATATCTTCTTGTAAATATTTGCATACTGATTTATATAAATACTTCAAGTGTACACATCTAAATATAGGTTTGTGTGTATATGTATACAACTATCTCAGCCTAGAATTCCAATGCGAGAAAATAGTAAAGTATGCAAAAAAAGTTTAAAATAATTTTAGAAAGAATTAGATGAGAAGAATCACTGAATTAAAGATTTTATTAAGTAACTTACATGAAATACTTTAGTAATCCATAAAGTTGTATATTAGTGTTAGTTTTACAATTTTCTTAAATTATAAAAGTGCATTTAATATTTTTTTGTTGTTATTTGCTAGCAAGATCAATTGCTATCTTAATTCTGGCATCAGTAAAAGATCATTTTCATTCTTCTAGTTTTTAAGAAAGGTATTATACTTCAAATTAGTCTAAAATTATTTTAAATAATTGGAAAAATTCTTAGCAAAGCAGTAACATGGATAGATAAGTGATTGATCGGTTCTGACCCATATAAGACTGAAGAAATCAGGATGGCACCAATAAAACCCACAGTAGCCAAGATTATTAGGGAGACTGTCGTATGTAATTCACTACTAAAATGAATATGTACCTCACTTTTCTAGAACTGATGAAGTGTCCAGCACTGCATATTAACTCATTGATGGAAACTTTCAAGCTTGTTATTTTTGCATACTTAAACTCTACTAGAACAAGCATTTTCTACGTTCATTCTTTTTTTTATTTTTTATTTTTTTTAAATTTTTTTTCATTTATTTTTATTAGTTGGAGGCTAATTACTTTACAATATCGTAGTGGTTTTTGTCATACATTGACATGAATCAGCCATGGATTTACAAGTATTCCCCATCCTGATCATTCTTTTAAGAGGATACAATGTGGATTCATATACACAGTGAAGATTCAGATAATACATTCTGTAATTTCAAGAATGAGATCTTAAATGATAATTGTTTCCTTTTGATTCTTAATGCCTTGGGGATGAGGGCATATGATTTGAATGGTTTCATTTGTAGCCAAATATTTGCAGGTAATTGGAGGTAGTCTTGGTTGAGTATTAAGTCCATGAGAGTTTTCATAAGTGGCTCAGTCTCCAGGAGCAAATGCTTACTCCTGAATGGGATAATGTGGGTATGAAGTGATAGCAGAGTGATTGTTCACAGCGTGTCTCTGCAGGGCTCCGCAGCTCCTGGAGGCTTAGAGATGGGGATTGAGATGTGTGAATCAGGCTGGAATCCGTTGCGGCATCTTCCTGCAGGCAGGTGCTGTAGAACTGAAACACGGGTCTGTTGCTGCCTTTGGCAGGGAGCACGCAGCATTTTGTGAATGAGTTGAGCTTAAGGACCCACCCATTCTGGCTGTGCTTTTATTAGGCAGCGTCCCCACAGGTAGGGGTCATGCAGGAAAGGGACCAGAGGCTCTGGAGATCTGCTGTGTCTGAAATGCCAGATCCACGAGCACTTGGATCAGCGACAGTTCTCGGAGACCTACGGGAATCCCTCCCTAGAAAGTAAAGATGCTTGTGGCTTCCTTAAAGATCTAACTCTGAATGTCTGTGGGTTCTCTTTTTCTCTTTTTTCTAATTAATTTTTACTGGAGTATAGTTGATTTACCATATTGTGCTGGCTTCTCATGCTCAGTTGCTAAGTCACATGGGACTCTTTGCGCCCCCATGGACTGTAGCCTGCCAGGCTCCTCTGTCCATGGAATCCTCCAGGCAAGAATACTTGAGTGTGTTGCCGTTAACTTCTCCAGGGGACCTTCCCGACCCAGGGATTGGACCTACGTCTATTGCATTAGCAGATGGACTCTACCACTAAGCCACCAAGGAGGCCCTTGCATTAATTTCCACTGTACAGCAAAATGATTCGGCCACACACACACCTGTTTTCCCTCCCTTTCGGGTTTCCTTCCCTTTCAGAGCATTAAGTGTAGGCCCCTGCACTATACCGTATGTTCTTATTAGTTATCTAATTTATACGATAGGTAACACTAGTGTGCATGCATCAGTCTTAATCTCCCAATTCCTTTCTTTCTAAATTACCAGTCTATGAGTGAACAGGCATATCTGAGATTATTTTTTTCCTTGAAAGCAGTGTGGTGGGATGGAAAGTGAACCAACTTGGAAAGCAGACACACTGGGCATGGTGTTGGCTCTGCTCCTTGATAACTAACAGGCTTTCGGCTAATCCCTGCCCCCACTGCAAATGGGACATCAGATCATGTCTGGCTGTGTGTGTGTGTGTGTGTGTGTGTGTGTGAGAATTTGGGAGAAATTATATGGAAAACACCTAAAGAATCTGCTTAAGCAGGTTGGTAGTTCAGCCTATGAGCCGGCTCCCCATGAGAACCCACTTGAATTCTTGGCATTTCGTGTGGAGCATGGGGTTGACCTGCCTGCTTTCATATGTGAGGCAGAGACCTCAGCTTGGCCAGGAGATGGGATACAAACCAGGTCCTGTCTCAGCACCAAGGACATAGCTCAGAGGCAGCCTCAGCAGTAATGCGTAAAATGTTAATAGTACAATATTTCTGTATGCTAAGGCTCATGAAAGAAAGAACTCCTTTGTGTAACTCTGGGTCCCTGAGAGACCAGGCAAACAAATACTGGAAGAATATAAAACAAACGCTTAAAAAAAAATTATTAAAGTGTAGTTGCTTTACAATGTGTTAGTTTTTGCTGCACAAAGAAGCGAATCAGCTGCCTGCATACATGTGTTCCCTCCCCCTTGGACCTCCCTCCCACCCCACCATCCAGGCAACCTAATAATCTATCCAGAACATCTGTAGACACCTGTCATAGGCATGTGAAAAAATTGTGATAAAATATATAGGGTCTGGGAAAGGAAATCTTGAGAGGAGAATTCTCATGTTACTTTCTTTTCGTGAACATCTTTTCAATTTTATAGATAATTTAATCATTTCCAGAAAAAAATGTAGCTCAGTTTCTACACTGATGATTTTGGGGTTTTCAGAAGTGTCTTACAATTTATTTATTTATTTGAAATTCACTTAGCTTTTTCTCTAGAACTAAACCCTCATAAATCAGTTACTTGACAGATTCATTTTTTCTGCTATATTTTAGAACTAGTTCTTCCACTGGAGACCTGTTCTCTCATTTGTTTGGATTTGTTTTGTTGAGAGATCAGAGCTAGGTTTTGTTCTGCCTGTCTGTGTTTGCTGCTCCCTGGGAGAGTGCCTAGAAGGATGCTCCTGGAGGGAAGCCGACATGTGAATGTCTATGTCATCAGCCTTCCCACAGAATATCGTGTTGAATGAGCTTGAGGGAAAAGTAGGGAGCTGGTGCTGCAGGGCAGTGACCCAGGGTGCTCGTGAAAGGCCGGGTGGGGACTAGAGAGGCATGCTTCCGGCCCCTGCTCAGATCCCAGGCGTGCAGCTGGTTTAATAAACTAGGCAATTAACCTCCGTCAGCAGGAGAGGTGGGCACCATCGGTACACAATAACACAGCCAGCCCCCGATGCAAGGCGGATCTAAAAAATACCCCGTTCGAAGAAGAACTGATTTTATCCTTCAGTAAGAAGACACTTGGCTTGTGAAACCCTGAACAGTCCCAGAAGCCAGTTTTCATACGACAGTGATGCCTCGAAATCTCATTCTCTCAATTTCTGCCGCTTCTGTTCCTTATACCGAATTGAAGCAATGCAGTCACTTCAATAGAACATGTTAATTTTGTTCTTAAACCTTGTGACGGTAAGCCTGTGGATGCTCTTGGTTTGATCCTGCGTTCTAACAAGCTGCCCCATGCAATGTGGGTTCAGGATGCTCTTTGTGATAGAGAAGATGGAGTGGTAGCTGGTGGTGTGGGGGGTTCAAGACTGAGTTCAGTTCAGTTCAGTCGCTCAGTCGTGTCCAACTCTTTACGACCCCGTGAATCGCAGCACGCGAGGCCTCCCTGTCCATCACCAACTCCCGGAGTTTACTCAAACTCATGTCCATCGAGTTGGTGATGCCATCCAGCCATCTCATCCTCTGTCGTCCCCTTCTCCTCCTGCCCTCAATCCCTCCCAGCATCAGGGTCTTTTCCAATGAGTCAGCTCTTCACATCAGGTGGCCAAAGTATTGGAGTTTCAGCTTCAGCATCAGTCCTTCCACTGAACACCCAGGACTGATCTCCTTTAGGATGGACTGGTTGGATCTCCTTGCAGTCCAAAGGACTCTCAAGAGTCTTCTCCAACACCACAGTTCAAAAGCCAGTTCTTCGGTGCTCAGCTTTCTTCACAGTCCAACTCTCACATCCATATATGACCACTGGAAAAACCATAACCTTGACCAGACGGACCTTTGTGGGCAAAGTAATGTCTCTGCTTTTTAATATGCTGCCTAGGTTGATCATAACTTTCCTTCCAAGGAGTAAGCATCTTTTAATTTCATGGCTGCAATCACCATCTGCAGTGATTTTGGAGCTCAAAAAAATAAAGTCAGCCACTGTTTCCACTGTTTCCCCATCTATTTCCCATGAAGTGATGGGACCAGATACCATGATTTTAGTTTTCTGAATGTTTAGCTTTAAGCCAAGTTTTTCACTCTCCTCCTTCACTTTCATCAAGAGGCTCTTTAGTTCCTCTTCTCTTTCTGCCCTAAGGGTGGTGTCATCTGCATACCTGAGGTTATTGATATTTCTCCCCGCAATCTTGATTGCAGCTTGTGCTTCTTCCAGCCCAGCATTTCTCATGATGTACTCTGCATGTAAGTTAAATAAGCAGGGTGACAATATACAGCCTTTTCCAATTTGGAGCCAGTCTGTTGTCCCATGTCCAGTTCTAACTGTTGCTTCCTGACCTGCATACAGATTTCTCAAGAGACAGGTCAGGTGGTCTGATATTCCCATCTCTTTCAGAATTTTCCACAGTTTATTGTGATCCACACAGTCAAGGCTTTGGCATAGTCAATAAAGCAGAAATAGATGTTTTTCTGGAACTCCCTTGCTTTTTTGATGATCCAGGCTCGAAGGTGACAATTCTACTCGCTGGCCGTGAAATCTACATCTGACACATTCTTTAATTTCTGGGTCTCACCATTTATATCGCTTGCATGATGAACCATAGAGTCACTCACCAGCCCTGGGCAGGGAGTCTGGCCAAGGGAAGGGTGACCTGGCCTAGCTGAGGCTTCTTTAGTTCAGGGCCGAGACTGCTCTCGGAGTGTGTCAAGCAGACACACACGGCACACAGCACAATCCCTGCCTGCCTGTCCCCGGCATCCGAGTCCCATCACTCTGATCAGCCGCACACGTGTCTCCTGCTAAACCGCAGCTCTCCCAGCAGGGAGGCAGGCTGACACTGGGGGCCTGTGGGGTGTGGTAAGCCTCTGACACAGCTGGGTTCCAGACACCGAGGTGTGGGGCTCTGTGTTCCAAGGGGTGAACATGAAAAGCGGCGACTGAAGTCCCTGGAAGGTGAATGAGGTGGGAACTAAGGATGTACCCCCCAAAGAGGAGTTTCAAAGATTTCTTTGGCGTGTCCCATCACTTGTGATGCCGGACAGAGGCAGCCCTAGCACGTGATCAGCCGTGCCATCACCAGGGTGAACAAAGGACGCACTAAGAACCGGTCTGCGCGGTACTTCTGGTGCAGAGTTTAATAAGTGACTTGAGACACTCAGCACTTTACTATAACTTAGGCTTTGTGTCAGATCAATTTTGCCCAACTGTAGGCTAATGTAAATGATCTGAGCACCACATCTAAGGTAGGCTGGGAGAAGCGTTGATGTTCCATAAGATAAGGGCACTGAATGCATTTTTTATTTAGATTTCCAAATTATGACAGGTTTGTCAGAATATAGACAGCATATTAAAAAGCAGAGACATTACTTTGTCAACAAAGGTCCATCTAGTCAAAGCTATGGTTTTTCCAGTGGTCATGTATGAATGTGAGAGTTGGACTTAAAAGAAAGCTGAGCACAGAAGAAATGATGCTCTTGAACTGTGGTGTTGGAGAAGACTCTTGAGAGTCCCTTGGACTGCGAGGAGATCCAACCAGTCCATCCTAAAGGAGATCAGTCCTGGGTGTTCATTGGAAGGACTGATGCTGAAGCTGAAACTCCAGTCCTTTGGCCACCTGATGCGAAGAGTTGACTCACTGGAAAAGACCCTGATGCTGGGAGGGACTGGGGTCAGGAGGAGAAGGGGATGACAGAGGATGAGATGGTTGGATGGCATGGTTGGATGACATGAGTTTGAGTAAACTCTGGGAGTTGGTGATGGACAGGGAGGCCTGGCATGCTGCAGTCTATGGGGTCACAGAGTTGGACATGACTGAGTGACTGAACTGAACTGAACTATCCGAATATAACCCCATTATAAGCTGAGGAAAATTTGTATTTCTAAAATTAGTGGATTTCATGTAACAAACTACTAGATTTAGGTTTCAATTTTGTAGAAGTTAGATTCACAGTTGAGGAAGTCTCCGTTTAAAAATATACTTTGTCAAATACCACAGTGAAATAAATTTGCATATCATTTCAAGTTTTCAAAGTATTTTCTTCATGTGACTGAGCCTGGAAATAAACTCCAGGGGTCTCTGTCTAATCCCTTCCTGCGCCGATGAGGATATGATTTAGGCCCTGCATCGCTGATCACGGCTGTGCTGAAATTTGGATGAGTGTTAAATATCTTAAACCTTAGATGAGAAAATAAAGCAGAAAGCCTTTGAGTTATTCTAAAGTAACATGGGGCTTATCTCAAATCTTAACATGCAAAAGTGGCATACCTGGGGGAAAACAGACTGAAAAGAGATCCTGATAGAAAAATCCCACTAATGGATTTTGCACTAGAAAGAAAATTTCTGGATTCTTATCACTCAGGTCGAGATGAAGTTGATAACATAGAAGACTCAAGAGCTAAGGAAGAGAACACTGGGGCAAAGTACTTACACTCATACTTAGGAATGGAAAATGCTGTTATTATGTAGAGGTCATGTGTAAACGAAATTGTTTCCATTGTCATCACAGAGATACATTTAAGACAAAGTTGTTTCATGCTTAGGGGCAAAATCTGCTTAGGTTTTTGTTTCCAATAGTGTATTATAGACACTGTAATTGTGAAATCACTTTCTCAAAATAGCTTGATGCATAGATAGGAAAAGAGGATCAGTGGAATTAATTTTTGGCACATTTGTTTAGAATGTAATTTGGGGATTTTTTTTTTTCTCCCGGAGGCACTTTGAAGAGAGAGTAATGTTTAGCTGAGAATAAACTCTCTGAGGAGAAAAATTCTGCCTAGTGCAAGCTAAGATGGACCGAGTTAAACTAAATCACCATAACTGCATGCGTTCCTATCTGGATTCTGGAGAGAAAGAAACTATATACTGACCATGATATAAGCAATGATATGTTTAAAGAATATGAGAGTTTTTTTTTTTTTTAAAGATGTGAGCCTCTTAGGAAGGAAGGATGTAAGTTAAAGCAAATGCAATGGTTTAACTGCTGTGTATATGAAAACACACATAATATGCAACCTATAGCAATAATATTATATTTGTAAACACAGCAGTTAATAACAGTACTTAATATCACTTCACATTTCATATATGTACAATGTATATAACAATATTAATATTTAAAATATTATATACACACATACACGCACACACACATATATATATGGTTGTTCAGTCAACAAGTACTGTCTGACTCCGTATGACCCCATGGACTACAGCACACCAGGCTTCCCTGTTCTTCACTGTTTCCTGGAGTTTGGTCATACTTATGTCCATTGAGTAGGTGATGCCATCCAACCATCTCATCCTCTGTCATCCCCTTCTCCTCCTGCCCTCAGTCTTTCTAAGCATCAATCAGGGTCTTCTCCAATGTGCTGGCTGTTGGCATCAGGTGGCCAAATTATGTATATGTATGTGTGTGTATATATATATACATACATTTATTTTTTCTCTCCAAATACCTAGAATATATTATAGCACTTGGAGTGAAAAACATCCTCAGCTAACAAAATTGTAACAGTTTCTTTATATTTCCTATGTAGAAATAGAAATAGAGATTTTCCTCCCACCATATATGGAAGCAAATGTAAACTTTTCAGCGTACTCTGTTAATATAAAACTTTTGGTCCTTTAAAAACTACATATATATACATATACATACGTACATATATATACATATACATATATATACATACATAAAAATGCCAAAACAGGAAATACAATCATAGCAAGTGGTCCTCCAGGGCTGTGACACTGTGTGGGGGAACCCCTGCCTCACTCCTGGGGGGCGATGCCCCAGCGTTGCTGGACCAGAGAGCCTCACACAGGACAGAGCAGACTGGTTTTGTGACCTAGCACAGTCAGTTTTCTTAAACTATTAATTTCCAAGATTCAAACATTTGATTTTTTAAAAATGTGTTCATTCTTTCTGGCTGATCTGGGCAAACCTGGCAGTATTGTGGTGGGTTAATGATTCAGGAGACCCTCTCCGCAAGCCTCCACCTTCTCCGTCTCCCTCATCAACACACACAGTCCTTCTGGGAGGGAGGGAGTCCACGCGACTCTCCTTCAATTCCCTGACCCCACTTGGGATCAACAAATGAGAAAAAATCTATCTTTCATAGGTTTTCACAGAGTGGTAAAGGGTCCCGCTCAACCACTTCTACCAAAACATTTCAAAGAGAAGGGAGGATCCTCTTTGTCTTCCAGTAGAGATGCAGTTTGTTTATATGTGTTTGCATGTGCACATGCGTGCACACATTTAGTATACCCATATGCACATACACAGCCGTGAAAAGCTGTGAAATGAAAATCATCAGCAGAAATTGGATAGAGCATCCTTTTCATCAAGAAGTGGCAGGGCTACAGATCCCATGGACAGAGGAGCCTGGTGGGCTACAGTCCATAGGGTTGCAAAGAGTTGGACACGACTGAAGTGACTTAGCACACGTGCACACATCACAGGGATACTAGAAATCCCTTGACATTCTCAAAATTTAAAGATGTTCATGTAAGAGAGGCATGATCCTTTCAGAAGATATTTCAGATAGCTGTCTGCCTCCCGCACAGAATCCTAATGACATAGTTAAATAGACGTTACTCAACTGTGTTTTTCCCTACAAGATTTTCAGTTATTTTCAAGAGCTCTGTCCCATTACATAAATAATAATACATATCAATCTTCATAGATGTTTTAAAACCCTGATATTTCTGGAGTACGTATGTTGTTTTGAAACAACTTCAGCACATGGACTTCATTACTAAATTAATCATAGGGAAATTTTCTAGCTGACTATAGGAAAAATACATCATTATATTTGTACATATTTGTACATCCACAGAAATGTAGCTAGAAATACAAATAGCTACTGGGCGTAGGAGCTTTTTATTTCTGAAATTAGTATAGAAAACCATTTCCAAATGACACTAGTAAATCATTTATGGTTCCTTCTGTGTTCCTTTCTACATGCTTTGTGTAACATTGATCACATCCCTTGTTCTCTTGGATATACAACTTGTCGTTAAGTGAATAGAGCGCAGCCAAACGTGGAATCTTTTCTGAGACTTCTGTTAATGTGAAATTTTACCAAGTGTTTTACATCTAGACACTTTTGGGCTGAGAATTACAACCTAGAATTGTTAGGAACTCAGTGTTGGGCTATGATAATGTGAACAAACCAAGTGACTACATCACTTCCTTCTTAAGTCAAACCAGACTCAAACCAACATGATAAGAGCTTTGGGCAGAGGAAAACAGGCAGTGCGTACGTACCACGTCTGCACTTGTAACTGCCTGGTATACAAAAAAAGACTGGTAGCTTTGATTTCTTGTTAATAACAATGAAGACTTTCCAGTATAGTAGCTTCAAATATCTTTGCTGCTGTGCCAACCATGTAACATACAAACTTTTTTTTTTTAATATAAGTTTAGAGAAAGTATTGCAAGGTATTTAACTTGGTCTTTGCCAAGAGAAGTTAAATGAAGATGTGGCCATGAAGGTTAAAATCTGACATTTTTTTTAGCAGTGAAATTATGCAATAGTTTAAATATATGTAAGACCCATGTATGTATATGGCCTATACACTGTGATAATGTCTATCATTGAAATTGATATTGCGAGTAGATTTATAACTTTTATATCAATTGTTATAAATAATATGTTCAGCAGAATAGACAAAGTAATGAACTAGGTACTATTTTCATTTAGGAGTACACTTCTATTGAGTGGAATTATAGTTGCCTTATTATTTTATGTGAGACAAGCTATGCTCACATCAGTCTTGTTTCTGCTGAGCTTCTCGCTAAATTTCTTACTATTCTTCCTCTAGCTTCACCACATTTAATACTCAAGATGATTGCATTGATATCAGCAATTTGAGTATGTTGAATGATAGTGTAGTATGCAATATTTTGGATCTGTTTCTAAGTGCAATTCATTCTGGTGATTTCTTGAGAGATGTAAGAATAAACTTGTTCCATTCTGAAACTCGCATTTCTACCAAGTGAATATGTACTAAGAATATGGAAGGGCTGCCCCAAATTGTCCTCACTTTACTTTAAAATCACTGAACTTTGACAGGCATGCTCTGATATACACTGTCAGATATGTGAGAGGGGGGATCTCTTTCTCCAAGTAGGAAATATAATAAGTGAGATTCTATAGGACAGCAGGCATGCAACTAGAAAAAGGAAGAGACAGATTTACCAGGGGGGCAGAAAGAGATGTTTGGACCTACACTGCATTAAGCAGTCAAGTCGCTCAGTCATGTCAGACTCTTTGCAACACTATGGACTGTAGCCTGCCAGGTTCTTCCATTCATGGGATTTTTCAGGCAAGAGTACCGGAGTGGGTTGCCATTTCCCTCTCCAGGGAATCTTCCTTACTCAGGGGTCAAACCCAGGTCTGCCACACTGCAGGCAGACTCTTTACTGTCTGAGCCACCAAGCAAGCCCAACACTGAATATATTCCCCTGAGAATGAAATGATCCTGTCAGATTTCTCATTCAAACCCATTCCCTTTTCTAACCATATTTTTCCTATTCCTACAAATGATTCAACTAGGGCATCATATGGAAACCCAGTGCTTCGAATAATGATGCTAAGATGATTTTCTGACAGTGACAATCATGTTTCTGAGTCTCACTCTATGAAGAAGCAGGTCAAATGGGCATATGTTGTGTGATAGAAATGGGGAGGGGAAGGCTGACTGGAGTTTCTTTCTTTCCTGTTTTCATTGACTCCCACTGTGTGGTACCCTGATGAGCTATATCTAGAGATGAAGTAGAGTATAAAGGTCTAAGGATACATGGATGGCAGCATGATAAAAATTTGAGAGGTTGCATATGGACAGAATCTGCAGTGAGGCTACTATAAAAAATCCACATGTCGGATGATTTAACTAGATGTTAAAAAAAGAAAAAAAAAAGAATTAGTTCTTAAGAACATATGTTTTTCAAAGGAAGATAATGCTGAAATTTATCCCCGGGGTCCTCATGCATAGGATATGAATGATGTATCAACTACTGTTTGTTTAGTCATTCAGTCATCTCCGACTCTGTGACATCATGGACTGCAGTACACTAGGCTTCCCTGTCCTTCACTATCTCCCGGAGTTTGCCCAAGTTCATGTCCATTGAGTTGATGATGCCATCCAACTACCTCATCCTCTGTTGCCCCATTTTCTTTCTACGCTCAATCTTTCCCAGCATCAGGGTCTTTTCCAATGAGTCAGTTCTTCCCATCAGGTGGCCAAAGTATTGGAGTTTCAGCTTCAGCATCAGTCTTTCTAGTGACTACTCAGGGTTGATTTCCTTTATGATTGATCCCTTTTGGTCTTCTTGAGCCTTCTCTAACACCACAGCTCAAAAGCATCAATTACTTGGCCCTCAGCTTTCTTTACGGTCCAACTCTCACATGCATACAGGACTACTGGAAAAAATATAGCTTTAACTAGGCGGACCTTTGTTGGCAAAGTGATGTCTCTACTTTTCAATATGCTGTCTAGGTTTGTCATAGCTTTTCTGCCAAGGAGGAAGCATCTTTTAATTTCGTGACTGCAGTCACCATCCACAGTGATTTTGGAGTCCAAGAAAATAAAGTCTGTCACTGTTTCCACTGTTTCCCCATGAATTTCCCATGAAGTGGTGGGACCAGATGCCATGATCTTAGTTTTTTGAAAGTTGAGTTTTAAGCCAGCCTTTTCACTCTCCTCTTTCACTTTCATCAAGAGGCTTTTTAGTTCCTCTTCACTTTCTGCCATAAGGGTGGTGTCATCTGCATATCTGAGGTTATTGATATTTCTCCCGGCAATGTTGATTCCAACTTGTGCTTCATCCGGCCCAACATTTCTCGTGATGTACTCTGCATATAAGTTAAATAAGCAGGGTGTCAATGTACAGCCTTGATGTACGTCTTTCCCAATTTGTAACCAGTTTGTTGTTCCATGGCCAGTTCTAACTGTTGCTTCTTGATCTGAATACAGGTTCCTTAGGAGGCTGGGAGCGTGATCTGGTGTTCCCATTTCTTTAAGAATTTTGCACAGTTTGCTGTGATCCACACAATTAAAAGCTTTCATGTAGTTGAAGAAGCAGAAATCGACTTTTATCTGGAATTTCATTGCTTTTTCTGTGATCCAGCAGATGTTGGCAATTTGATCTCTGGTTCCTCTGCCTTTTCTAAATACAGCTTGTCCATCTGAAAGTTCTCAGTTCACGTACTGTTAAATCCTAGCTTGGAGAATTTTGAGTATTACCTTGCCAGCATGTGAAATGAGTGCTGTTGTGTGGTAGTTTGAACATTGTCATTGCCTTTCTTTTGGATTGGAATGAAAACTGCCAAGATTTTCATACTCAATGACATGTTTGCAGGGAGACCAAAAATGAGTCCCTCACTGTCATTGCTATCACATTCCTCTCTCACCGTCGGTGTGAGGGGTAAAGTCTATAACCATTGGACCGCAAGTTTAGCCCTTGAATGTTCTTAATTGATTAACTAGAACAGGTCATACTCTCTACTGCCCTCAACCAACATTCGACCTCATTCGTTAGATCTCACATGTGAATGAGTTCATGCTATTTCAGTGATTTAAAGTGATTTAAACTAGTATTCGACATTTTCCCTTCTTATTCACAATTCGTTATACAGTTCATTAAAGAAAACTCGAATGAGTTTATTTTAACATGTTATCACATTATTTGGGCTTCCCTGGTGTCTCAGTGATAAAGAATCTGCCTTCCAATTCAGGAGATATGGGTTCAGTCCCTGGGTTAGGAAAATCCCCTGGAGAAGGAAATGGCAACCCACTCCAATATTCTTGCTTGGGAAGTCTCATGGACAGAGGAGCCTGGTGGGCTATAGTCCATGGGGTTGCAAAGATTTGGGCATGACTTAGTAACTAAACAACAACACTAACAAACCACATTTTATACTTAAACTTATTTAAAACTTCAAAACACACTATCACTAAATAAAACAATCCTCAACATTTTTCTGTTAACTTTGTTTTCAAGCTAGTGAGAAGATGTTTTATTATTAAATACTCTGTGTTTTATTAATTAGATGATTTTTATCTCAATATATATGTTTTCTTAAGTGCCTCTGCTCCAACCACTCTAATCTTTGTTTTGTAAGCTTCTATATTTGAGATAATCATAGATTTACATGCAATTATAAGGAATAACACAGATTTTTTTGTATACTTTACCCAGTTTATCCAAAGGTAACATCTTACAAAATGGTAGTAGATGGACACTACCAGGATATTCACCTTGAAACTGTCCAGATGCAGAAGATAAGAATCCCTCAGTGAAGTGAAAGTCACTCAGTCTGTCTGACTCTTTGAGACCCATGGACTATATAGTCCGTGGAATTCTCCAGGCCAGAATGCTGGAGTGGGTAGTCGTTCCCTTCTCCAGGGGATCTTCCCAACCCAGGGATTGAACCAAGTCTCCCACATTGCAGGCGGATTCTTTACCAGCAAAGCCACAAGGGATGTCCAAGGATACTGGAGTGGGTAGCCTATCCCTTCTCCAGGGGATCTTCCCAACCCAGGAATTGGACTGGGGTCTCCTGCGAGGCAGGCGGATCATTACCAGCTGAGCTATGAGGGAAGCCCAAGAATCCCTCACATGATCCTTTAATGGTAATGCTCACCTCCCTCCTGTCCCACCCCCTCCTTAATTATTGGCCACGGATGACCCACTTCCCTTTTCAATAAGCTTGTGTTTTCAAAAATGTTGAAGTCAGACAGTATGTAATCTATTTTGGATTGACTGTTTTTCTACTCTGCATAATTCTCTGGAGAGTCATCCAGGTGTTAAAAGTCAATAGTCCATTTCTTTTTATTGTTGAGTAGCAATACATGGTTCCACAATTTGGAAACCATTCACCTCTTGAAGGACATATGAGTTATTTCCAGTTTGTGATTAAGTGTGTGTGTGTGTGTGTGTGTGTGTGTGTGTGTGCATGCATGTATATACATGGGCTTCCCAGGTGATTGATACTAGTGGTAAAGAGTCTGATTGCCAATGCAGCAGACATGGATTGATTCCGAGGTCAGGAAGATCCCTTGAAGGAGGAAATGTCAACCTACTCTAGTATTTTTGCCTGGAGAATCCAATGGACAGAGGAGCAGGGCAGGCTATAGTCCATGAAATCGCAAAGAATCAGACACAACTGAAGTGACTTAGTGTATATGTGTGTGTACACACACACACACAAACACACATTCATATATATTCTTCTATAGATTTTGTGTGAGCATAAATATTCAGTTCTCTGGGGTAAATATAGCTCAGGAGAACCATTGCTTGGTCGTATGATAATTGCATGTTTAATCTTTTAAGAAACTTGTCACACGGTTTTCCAAAATGACTCTGCCCACTAGTGATTTATTAGCAATGCATTTTCTCCACACTCAAGCCAACATTTGGTATTTTCACTATTTTTCATTTTAGACCTTGTGAATAGCTATGTAGTGATATTTCTTTGTTTTTTTAATTAACATTTCCCAAATGGCTAATGATTTTAAACATCTTTTCATGTGCTTATTTGGCATCTGTATATTTTTTAGATGAAATGACACTTTGTTTTTTGCCTGTTTTCTAATTAAATTATTTGTTCTTTTTCTATTGAGTCTTTTAAAGTGTTTTTTTAAATATGTTGTAGACAGTTGTCCTTGTCCTATACATGGCTTGCCAATATTTTCTAGTAGTCTTTAGCATGTCTTTTCACTTCTTACCTGTGTCTTTCACAGAGTGAAAGTTTGTAATTTTTATGATGTCTGATAGATCACTTTTTCCTTTTATGGAGTGTGCATCTGGTGTCTCCTCTAGGAACTTTGGCTAGTCCAAGACTGTGAAGGTTTCCCCCTGTTTTCTCCTAAAAGATTTGCACTTTTACATTTTACATTTATGTCTGTGATCAATATTGAGTTAATTATTCTATAGGACATTGGACTTCTGTAGGGTGTTACATAAAGCTTTTGCTTGTGGACTTCCAGTTGTTCAGGCACCATTCATTGAAAGGCTTTCAATATTCCCCTGAGTTTCCTTTGTACCTTTAAAAAATCATTTGGGCATATTTACAGGAGTCTGAGTTCTCTTTTGATTCAGTGATGGATGAGTCTGCCCTCTGTCAACACCACATGGTTTTGGTTACCGTAGCTACAAAACAAGTCTTAAGAACCAGTGTACTGATTTATTCATTTTCAAAATTTCTCCTATTTTATTCTTTTTCAAAATTGTTTAAGCTGTTCCTTTTTTTCTATGGCTTTCCATTTAAATTTTAGAAGAATCTTGTTTATATCTAAAAAAAATCTTACAGGGATTATGATGAAAACTGTCTTAAACGTACATAAAATTTGGGGAGAGTTGACATCTTTTCACTATTGAGTCTTCCAATCTCTCAACATAATATATTTCTCTATTTAAATTTTTATTCATTTCTTTCTTCAGCTTTATACAGTTTTCAGGACACAGTCTTGTACCTATTTTGTTACTTCTAAGTATTCTTCTGGCTGATTGTAAATAGCACTGTATCTTTAATTTTGATGTCCACATGTTCAGTGCTAGCATGTATAAATAAAATTGAATTTTTTGTGTCTGTTTTTGTGTCTATTTGCTAACTTCAAGTATTAGCTCTAGGAGTTTTCTTACAGATTCCTTGGCATAACATGTATAGATAATTGCACCATTTGCAAATAGATGGGATTTTATTTCTTTCCTTTCTGATCTGTATGCTTTTATTTCTTTTTCTTGGCTTATTACGCTGGCTAAGTCTTCTGGCACAGTTTTGAACAAAAGAGATGAAATCATACATAGCTTTCTGCCTGTTCTCAGTCTAGGGGGGAGCATTCAGTCTTCCCTCAATGATAGATGTAGGTTCTTTTGTAGGTAATTACTGTCAAGTTGGAGAAGTTTTCAATCTCTGTTCATATTTTATTAAAAATTTTGTCATAATTTCATATTTAAATTAGTCAAATGTTTATTCCTACATGGATTATTCCAATCATGTGATTTTATTCTACAGCCTGTTACTATGGCAGATACATTGGTTGATTTTCAAATACTGAACTGAATATATATCCCATGAGTAAACCCTACTTGGTCTTGTTGAATAATTATTCATATATATTGCTTACTTTATTTTCTCTTATTTTGTTAAGGATTTTCACATCTGTATCTATGAGGGATATTGTTGTTGTTGTTTTTTTTTTCCTGTCCTTCCTTTGTCTATCATTGGGATCAGAGTATCTTAGCTTGGTCTGCTACAACAGAATGCCAATAGATTGGGTGGCTTAAACAACAACATTCACTTTCTTGCATTTCTAGAGGCTGGAAATCTATGTGAGGGTGAGGTATGGTCAAATTCCTGTGAAGACTTTCCTCCTGACTTATAGATACCTGTCCTCTGGCTGTGTGCTCACATGGCCTTATCTCAGTGCCCCCATGTGGAGAAAGGAAAGGGAGAGGCTTTCTCTTTTGTCCTCTCCTTATAAGGCCACCAGTCCTGTTGGATTAGCATCCCATCCTTATGACTTCAGTTCAGTTCAGTTCAGTCACTCAGTCATGTCTGAATCTTTGTGACCCCATGAACCGCAGCATGCCAGGCCTCCCTGTCCATCACCAACTCCTGGAGTTTACTCAAACTCATGTCCGTCAAGTCAGTGATGCCAACCAACCATCTCATCCTCTGTCGTCCCCTTCTCCTCCTGCCCTCAATTTTTCCCAGCATCAGGGTCGTTTCCCATGAATCAGCTCTTCTCATCAGGTGGCCAAAGTATTGCAGTTTCAGCTTCAACATCAGTCCTTCCAATGAACACCCAGGACTGATCTTTAGGATGGACTGGTTGGATCTCCTTGCAATCCAAGGGACTCTCAAGAGTCTTCTCCAACACCACAGTTCAAAAGCATCAATTCTTCTGTGCTCAGCTTTCTTTATAGTCCAAATCTCTCATCCATACATGACCACTGGAAAAACCATAGCCTTGACTAGACAGACCTTTGTTGGCAAAGTAATGTCTCTTTTTAATATGCTGACTAGGTTGGTCATAACTTTCTTTGCAAGGAGTAAGCATCTTTTAATTTCATAACTTCAGTCACCATCTGCAGTGATTTTGTTTGGAGCCCAAAAAAATAAAGTCTGACACTGATTCCCCGTCTATTTGTCATGAAGTGATGAGATGAGATGGGATGATCTTAGTTTTCTGAATGTTGAGCTTCAAGCCAACTTTTTCACTCTCCTCTTTCAATTTCATCAAGAGGCTCTTTATTTCCTCTTCACTTTCTGCCATAAAGCTGGTGTCATCTGCATATCTGAGGTTATTGATATTTCTCCCAGCAAACTTGATTGCAGCTTGTGTTTCCTCCAGTCCAGCGTTTCTTATGATGTACTCTGCATATGAATTAAATAAACAGGGTGACAATATACATCCTTGATTTACTGCTTTTCCTATTTAGAACCAGTCTGTTGTTCCACGTCCAGTTCTAACTGTTGCTTCCTGACCTGCATACAGATTTCTCAAGAGACAGGACAGGTGGTCTGGTATTCCTGTCTCTTTCAGAATTTTCCACAGTTTATTGTGATCCACACAGTCAAAGGCTTTGGCATAGTCAATAAAGCAGAAATAGATGTTGTTCTGGAATTGTCTTACTTTTTCAATGATCCAGCAGATATCAGCAATTTGATCTCTGGTTCCTCTGCCTTTTCTAAAACCAGCTTGAACATCTGGAAGTTTACTCTTCACATATTGCTGAAGCCTGGCTTGGAGAATTTTGAGCATTACTTTCCTAGTGTGTGAGATGAGTGCAATTGTGCAGTAATTTGAGCATTCTTTGGGATTGCCTTTCTTTGTGATTGGAATGAAACTGACCTTTTCCAGACCTGCGGCCACTGCTGAGTTTTCCAAATTTTCTGACATATTGAGTGCAGCACATTCACAGCATCATCTTTGAGGATTTTAAATAGCTCAACTGGAATTCCATCACCTCTACTAGCTTTGTTTGTAGTGATGCTTCCTAAGGCCCACTTGACTTCACCTTCCAGGATGCCTGGTTCTAGGTGAGTAATCACACCATCGTGATTATCTGGGTCGTGGAGATCTTTTTTGTACAGTTCTTCTGTGTATTCTTGCCACCTCTTCTTAATATCTTCTGCTTCTGTTAGGTCCATACCATTTTTGTCCTTTACTGAGCCCATCTTTGCATGAAATATTCCCTTGATATCTCACATTTTCTTGATGAGATCACTAGTGTTTCCCATTCTATTGTTTTCCTCTATCTCTTTGCATTGATGGCTGAAGAAGGCTTTCTTATCTCTCCTTGCTATTCTTTGGAACTCTGCATTCAAATGGGAATATCTTTCCTTTTCTCCTTTGCTTTTCACTTCTATTCTTTTCACAGCTATTTGTAAGGCCTCCTCAGACAGCCATTTTGCTTTTTTGCATTTTTTTTTCTTGGGGATGGTCTTGATCCCTGTCTCCTGTATAATGTCATGAACCTCCATCTATAGTTCATCAGGAACTCTGTCTATCAGATCTAGTCCCTTAAATCTGTTCCTCATTTCCACTGTATAGTCATAAGGAATTTGATTTAGATCATACCTGAATGGTGTAGTGGTTTTCTCCACTTTCTTCAATTTAAGTCTGAATTTGGCAATAAGGAGTTCATGACCTGAGCCACAGTCAGCTCCCGGCCTTGTTTTTGCCACTGTATAGAACTTCTCCGTCTTTGGCTGCAAAGAATATAATCAGTCTGATTTCGGTGTTGACCATCTGGTGATGTCCACGTGTAGAGTCTTCTCTTGTGTTGTTGGAAGAGGGTGTTTGCTATGACCAGTGCGGTCTCTTGGCAAAACTCTACTAGCCTTTGCCCTGCTTCGTTCTGTACTCCAAGTCCATATTTGCCTGTTACTCCAGGTGTTTCTTGACTTCCTACTTTTACATTCCAGTCTTTTTTGGGTATTAGTTCTAAAAGGTCTTGTAGGTCTTCATAGAACCATTTAACTTCAGCTTCTTCAGCATTACTGATCAGGACATAGACTTGGATTATCATGATATTGAATGATTTCCTTGGAAACGAACAGAGATCATTCTGTCATTTTTGAGATTGCATCCAAGTACTGCATTTTGGACACTTTTGTTGACTATGATGGCTACTCCGTTTCTTCTAAGGGATTCCTGCCATCAGTAGTAGATATAATGGTCATCTGAGTTAAATTCACCCATTCCAGTCCATTTTAGGTTAAATCAGACATTGAATCTTAAGACAGGTAAAAGAATTCCTCTGTAAAAGCACCCAGGCCTAGACATTTCTTTTGGGGGAGTTTTAATAGTTACAGGGTTATTGACATTGATCTAGTTCATCGAGTAAGTTACAGGCTTATATGTGTTTAAAGAAAGTAACCAGTTTCATTTTAGTCTGAAATTTATGGCTATAGCTTTTATGGCATTCTTTTTTTTAATGTGAGGTTTCGAGTAAAATCTGCTATTTTGTTATTGATATTAGATATCTGTGTCTTATCTAATCCTGCCCATTTTTTTGGATCAGGGTAGGTCATTTGTGCTACATTTTATTTTTCTGTTAATTTCAGTTAATTTTGTTTATCTTTTCCAAGAGGAGGCTTTGTTTCGTTGTTTTTCTGTTTTCATTTCCCCTGATTTTGGTGTTTTTAATTTTTTGCCTTGTGTTGGCTTTTTTTTTTTTTTTAACTATCCCTTTTCTAAGCTCTTGAGATGGGCACTTGGATTACAAATATGAGAATTTCCCTCTTTTCTGTGTGTGCTTCTGTGTGTGCCATTCCTTCCCACCTTAGCACTGCTGATTTTGCTGTCTTGGATTTTGTATTCTCATTCAGTTTAATGTATTTTTAAAAATTACCTTGGCATGTCTTTGATCCAGGGATTATTTGGAAGTGTTCTGCTTAGCATCTGGCAATTGTCCTTTCATTTTTCTCTTATTAGCTTGTGGTTTGATTCTGCAACTGCAGTGGTTGTAATCAAGCATTTAATACCATAGGCTTCCTGGCAAGACAGAATTTCTCCTAGTAGGAATGAATGTTCAAGTTAGTTTTCTGTTTTCGTTTTTTTTTTGAATCATAGGTTTGTGTTCAGACTGTACTAAACCATGCATCCGTAGAGAGACTGCTTAATTAGCAAGCTTTAGGTAAAATATAAACTGATGAAACATCTCTTTGGCCTTTTGAAAAGCTCTTCATTTGTAAAGTATTGTGCATATCATTATACTAGTTCCCTTCTTCAGAGTTCTGACATTATCATTGTTAAGATATCTAAATGTATCCCAACTTAGTGATAGTTGAAACATATATCTTACAATCTAAAAAATCTCTCTTGAAAACAAAATATTAAAATCAATGCATTTGACGTCTGTTCAAGGTGATCATTGACTCTTATTTCTGATGCTGTGACTAGTATGTGTTTCGTTTTCAAGAGAAACTGATCTATAGTATGGAAAGAGTAAAAGATAAGCATAGTAATGATGAGATGTGACAATACATTGATTAGAAAAATAAACTCAAAAGCACATGGAATGTTAATTTGTGTTGCAGGTATAAGGTTGAGTGCATTGTTTTAAGTTCCATGCATTATGTTTAGACAATGCCATGTTGTACATTTCCTTCAGGAAAGGATCTTTTCAAAAATTGTTTAAGTACGCAAGTTCTGGTACTGGGATGTACTTCATTTCAATGAACGGCAACACCTGGTGTACGGATCATATAATTGTTCAATGACTTACGTCAAATAAGTAGGCCACAGTGGAAAGAAGGATTGAGTGACTGCATCACATAAGCTTCAATAACACGTTCATACTTTTTAACTGTATTCATGTCTTTTTGAAATTCAGGTTATCGGGATTTCAGCTGCCTTCCTCCATCGTCAGCAGCGGCTCCATCCTTACTCTCTGGTTCACAACAGACTTCGCTGTGAGTGCCCAGGGATTCAAAGCGCTGTATGAAGGTAAGATGCTTGCTACGCACCACCCACACCCACTTGCAGGCGGCTTCTCACTGGCCAGGAAGGCTGTTCACACAAACCAAAGTTGCTGCTTCAAAGGTGGTTTGAATTGTTCAAATGTTTGACTTCTGTGTTTTGATGCTGGGAGAATGCTATTTACTGTGATGGCTCAAATTTCTGGCACAACATGTGTGTCGACAATTTTCCTTTGTTGCTAGAGCTTTTTCATTGGAAGAATGGTTTTCTATTGACATATGGCATTGAAGTTGTGAGTATTTAGGATGCTGATTGAGAGTGTTCCTTTTCTCCAATCTTAATGCAGACAAGCTTTCTTAAAATAATTGTTGGACAGTAATATTCAGAGTTGGTGCCTAGGTAAAGTGAATTTCATTAGATGAGTTTTGGTGGTCAAATTTAAAACTTTGAATGAAGAAAGTGATTTCATTTGGTGCTTGCAAGGCGTGGGGGTTTTGTTTCTTTTCTTTTTTGGTGTTTTCAGATTTTGTGCTGAGGTGACTTTAGGGTCTCACTGTCATTGTTGACTGCTATGGGCAGAAATTTCAAGAAGATAAAGGAGATTTCAACGTTTGATAGAGGGAATAATATACATGATTGCAAAATATTCAATTTTAGGAAAGTGCACTACTAATATTGTAAGTATAAGTGCCGAGGTCTGTTTAATCTTGTTTCACATAGATATTTTACTTTTTCTCTCATGTGTAATACAGAATCTTTTATTTTTAACATAAACTCTGAAGCCCATGAATTGAAAAGGGCTATGTAGGGTAGGGGAGAAGGCAATGGCACCCCACTCCAGTACTCTTTCCTGGAAAATCCCATGGACGGAGGAGCCTGGTGGGCTGCAGTCCATGGGGTCACTAAGAATCAGACACAACTGAGCAATTTCACTTTCACTTCTCACTTTCACACATTGGAGAAGGAAATGGCACCCTACTCCAGTGGTCTTGCCTGGAGAATCCCAGGGACAGGGGAGCCTGGTAGGCTGACGTCTATGGGGTCACACAGAGTCGGACACAACTGAAGCGACTTAGCAGCAGCAGCATGTAGGGTAGGGGTAGGCCCAATCCAGTGTTCACTAAGTGAGCCTTCCTGGATTAAGTCACCTCTGTGTGTGTTCCTCTTTGCAGTACTCCATACACTTTGGCAAAATTCATTCTTCTTGAGAAGATAAAATCTACACATGCTCTTTGCAACTGAACTTAGCTACTATGCAATTATCAGAAAATACAAGGTTAGAATGTCCTTTTTGCAAAGGAATATAAACAGAACAATTCACCCTTTTATTTAAGTAAAGTCCTATGTGGAATGATGCTTAGAATTTTATACTAACTCTGACTACAGTTCTTCCAGGTCACTGCTTTTATATATAAACGTGCATCCATTGCCTGAAAGAGTAACTCATCTTTAAGCTCATTACTGACTACCTGGGGATCATTTAATCTTTGGAAGAGTAACAGGCTAGTTCAAGGTTAATAGGTGCTACTAGCTTTCTGATTTGCTTGTATCTACCACTTCCTGTATACCCCAGCTTCACATAATTTCTTTCTCACTTGACATTACAAAAGTGTTTCTGAAGCAATCTGTACTCGCTACTGTGAAACAGAACTTGTCCAGTCAGCACATATGGTATTTCAGAAGGTGGGTAATGCTTCAACATTTTAGAAACCTTGGCAGTTTTCTTTCCCTTTCTGACAAAGTTGATCCTTAATACCATGTTTTGGTGAATTTTATAAGATGAATGTTGCAGAAACTCTACTGATGCTGAGTGACTGCCAAATGAATAATTAAACTGAATCTTTCTGGGCTGTTGGTGGTGGTGTTTGTGGTTGTCATCATGGCATGGTGAAAAATGATTGGTGAGATTGGCTTTGTTGGGAAAATGTTTATGAGTTATCAACAAAATTGGGAAAATGATGAGGAAAACAGAGCTGTGAGTTAAATGCATTTTTTAAAATGTTGTATGAAGATGTTTGAAATTTTTGTTTTCAATAGTTGCATTACAATATAGTCTGATATTTACAAGTAAATACAACTCATTATTTTGAAAGCAAAGCATTAAAGTAAAAGTGCTTTGTTAGCAAAATAAAAATCATAAAATATGCAACATCTTTATTTGTAAAATATTTTTATTAGCTTACAGATCAACTGATAAAATAAATTTGTATTATCTGGTGAAATAAAGTTAATTGCAGTCTAAATAGAAGATTAAAGATGAGAATTTTTGCAGAAGAGACTAAAACTTTGTAAATATCAGCTGATTTATCAGTATCATTTCACACAGGAAATTTATACACAACTATAACTTACCAATGCAATGGTGATGGGAAAAAGTGAGATTTATATTGAGAACAGTGTATAAAATATTCAGATACACCTATTCAGATATAATATTAAGCATAACCAATGAGTCAGAAAAATATCTAAAGTTGTTTTGGAACTAGAACATCAAATCCCACTGGTTTTTATACTGACAACACTGTCTTCCAAGTAACTAGTAAAAAACAAATAATACAATAAAATGTCTATGTCTTATCCAAGACCTCTAGGGAAATTTTGAATTAAAATTTGAATGCTAAATCAGCTTCAATTTTTTCTCTAGTTCTTAAATTATTACCAATTTTTCCAATTAAAGTAAGTATTTATTTAGTATTACCAGATTGATGTTTAATTTTTTATTTCTATTTATTTGTTGAATTGGGAGAAAATCTTCCAAACTTAAAAAAAATATCTGTTTACACAAGATAGCTTAGTAATAAACTTAACCTAGGCTTAATCTGGGCACTGGACTTTATAGTTTGCTGACAGTATTTTGGAATAAGTACTATTTACATAAATTGTTATTGTTATTCATACAGGAAGATATTAAGCTACCTAAGGAATATGGAAACAGTAAATTAAATTATTCTAATTAATGTGTTCAGTCATTGAATTTAACCTTGAAAATTAAATGGAGATATTTATACATGTCTCACTAACAGTATTCACATATAGTAATTAGCTTTTTAGGTAGTGGGTAAATTTGTAGATTGCTGATGAAATCAACATATTTTAACCCATAAGTACAGAATAATAAAATTGAAGCTACTACTTTAATAGGGTATTTTATAAAGTTATATTTCCTAGTTCTGTCACTGAACATTATTCTTCATGGCCAGCCAAAGAATTTGCATGATTTTATTTGGTAAATTTATAAGAAATACATTGGGATTACACATAATTTACAATGAGATGAATTACTATCAATATTCCTATGCTTGTCCAATGTTGAAGCCTTAGGTATGTAAATAACATTCATTTTTTTCTACCTTCCACGTTTTTTTCATAAAGTTCTCAGTTACTGAAATAAAATTATTTATATCATCACATTTATTTATGTCTTAAGAAAAAAATCTTCCAGGAGGTCAGAAACTTTACATGTCATGTCAAGACATGAAAGATATTATGTCATGATAAATGTGTGACAAGGCAGTCATGACACTTAAGGACAAAGAGAACAAATCCATTTGATGACATGTGATAATCTAGAATTGTGCTCCAAAGAACCTGTCACTCTGATGATTTTATCTGTTTCACTTTTTAAAAGGCAAGTCTTCTCTGTTCTAATATTTTGTCTTACTAGTGACAAAGTGAACTAAATATTAGAAACACTAGTGAGTGTATGATGAAAATACTTTCACTCCCAGTTTTTGGTTCTTTAATTTATTTTTAAGTGACACTTCTCTCATTAATGCACATCCTGAATATCATGTCAGATGTTTCCTGAATTACTTGGCAATTTTTCATACATTAACTTTCAATAATTTTAGTATTGGTTATATTTTAAAATTTTCGTTTCTTTAATACTAATTATTTACTATGATTTAGATTGACTTTTAAGATATTTTTGCAGGTAAAATAAGTTTCTTTGACATTATATTTTTATACTCTAGTATTTGTGTAAAAAGAATTTCTATATATTATATAAGCTGCATTTGAATAGAAAACCCTGATTCTGTGATTCAAATTGAGTCCAATGTTCACTCACTAAAATTAATACTTTTCTTCTGTAGAACATTTCTTGATAGTGTAGGGCAATTCTATTGATTGGAAACCAAATTGCCCAAGGCTTTATCCATGGGACGACTCGTTTTTTTTTTAAATAAATTGGAACAGAAATTTTATGCACATTTTACCACAGAAATTACCTTTGCTGTAATTGTTTGAGGTAAAAGGAAAGTTAAATTGGATTCTTGTCTAAGGCAAACCTGATAGAAATGGTAAGAATCTATTTTCTTAAAAGATTTCTTTAAAAATCTGGCTGACATGGTAGTTAAAAAGGGAAAAAAAATAACCACAATTGTATACAGTCAAATATTTTGTCTATAAAATACTAATTTTATACATTCAGCATTTATCTCACCTTCCCATGGTGCCATATTTGAATGTTGTGGCCTTAAATTTTGTGCTTGAAATCTATAAGAATCTGACAGTTTAGATATCTTTCTAGAAAAAATACCACCAGCAGAGTGAGGAAGAATTTGACATTACTAAATTGCAAAGATTGGTTTGTATCACGAAACTGTATTGCATACAAACTAGCACATTAGATGGAGTGAAAAAAAACAGTTGCCAAAAAACATGCTTAAAGAAACTCCCTTGGGTTATGTAATTATATTCTAGAGAAATTCTGCTCTTTCAGTTTTTTTTTTGTCTTAAAATTATTCATTCTATTGATTATAACATTATGTCCACACTAAGGTATATGTTTCACTGTGGATAGATAGTAAATAAGTGAATGATAGTTAGGTAGATAGATGAAAGGGATAGATAGATAATCTGTAGTTAAGACAGATGATAGGTAGGTAGATACATAATAAATAGGCAGACAGGTGGATGAACAGATGGATGAATACATGTGCCTAAAATGGTATAAATTCTTATATACATTTTCTTATTAAATCTTCAAGATTCCTATAAGCACAGCAAAATTACCTAATATTACTGGACAGAGAAAATGAAGTAGTGATGTATAGTAACTTAGTTTGTCAAGACCTTATATCTACTAAATAGTGAAGGGGGGAAATTAAATACCAATCTGCCTATTTCCAGATGTTGCCATTCTTAACCATGTACTATGCTTTCTCTCATATAATATTTGTTTACATGTATGAAAATACACACATAAAGATATGCATGTATCCACATATGTGTATACACAAAATCACACTTTTATGTATATATACATGTGTGCATATATGAATACACACACTATATATGCATGGAGCATATATGTATATCCTTATGTAAATGGACACAGATTTACTCACTCATTTTCTGTCATTTATTTATTATGCTTTCATTGAGTATCTACCAGAGACTCAATACTGAGCTAAATGTTAGGAATACAAAGAAGATGACGAGAATGGTGCTTTTTCTGAAGGAGTAGTAGGCAAAAATGACAAAGTTCAGTAGGGCAGAGAGCACAGTTGGTTCTAATAACTAGCTATGGTGTTTGACATGATTGGACAGGAGGGAAGGCCAGTGTTTGTGGGGACAGGTAGAGATCATGATGAAGTTAATACTTGAGCTATACCACCAAGTGTTTAAAGAGTGCAAGTGCTAAATGCCGACTTTGTATCAGTCATTGAATACATGTTCTCCAAGGAAGATGGGTCATTGTGGGGGGGGGGGGGGTCTTTCTGAGTGAGGAAGAATTATGGGCAAAAGTGTGGAGGACAACAACTTACCATCTGTAAGAACTGTGGGACGTTCCTTGGTTTGTACTTGGAACTCCTGGTAGGCCTGGAGTGTGGTCCCTCAGGCTGGTGGTGCAATCAGGGGGATCAGGTTAATGTCGTACCAGCCCTGGGATAGAACTCTTCCTCTGTGAGATCCTCAGAAAGGCTGAATTCATCTCACTGGACAGGTAAACAGATGGAAGGACTTTCATTTGCATATGCTTCCATTTTACAATTTCATCACATTTTAGCTTTTAAATCATGACTGAAGTGCCCGAAATGTATATAGATGGAAGTGGGATAATGTGGATTAAGTGAATCCTGAATCTTGCAGCAGCTTCCCCCCCGAGTTGTTAGAGGGGCGCCTGTTATGTCCTCTCTTGTGGTCATTTTTGTTTGCATCCTTGAGAGCAGTGGGGGCTCCAAGGAGTGATTTCAATACTTGACATGTGACTCTAAGTAAATATTTAAAAATATTGTTTGATAAAAATTCTTCACTTAGCCCTACCTTAATTTCATCTCATAGTTCAGATTTCTTACCCTCAAAACCTAAAAGAATTAATAAGTGTCACAGTTAGCTGATTGAAATTTGATTTTCTCTTTGGTTATCACATCTTCTTATCTAGAAGTTTCTAAAACACACACAAACACAGACACCTTCCAAAAAATAAACACTCAAATGGTTTAAAGACAAAGAGTTTTGATGACCCACTACATATACAAGCATTTCTTCTTTAAAAAATAATGGACTCCATATAGGCCATTCAGTTAAACCTGTGAAAACTTAAATGGATTGATTTCATTTATTATGGATTTATTTGGGGGAAGAAAATGAGCTTGGTGTTCATAAACTACTTAGATTTTCGCCAGGGAAATGTGAATCTTGGCCCCAGTGCAGACCTTCCATTCTGGCCTCACTAAGTGATTAACTCCGTGGTGGGCGGGGCTTCTCACTGAGAGTGTTTCTTGTTCCCTGAATGCATTTGGCATTTCCCTCTGACACATCCCTCAAGTAGAATTTTCTTTCCTTTAACATCCATGGATCTGGATTTAGAAAGAACAGCTAGATTATTACCCTTCAAGCTCAAAGCTTTATTTAGGATGTCAGCGCTGATTTATTTCTCCCTTGAAGTGATTATCCAAACTCAACCTGAATTAAAGCGTGGAACATGAATGACCCTCCTGGCAGGAGAGAAGCATTTCCAAATGAAGAAAGTGAAGGTGGAAGAACAGCAGTTAGCTGTCCATTAGCCAATGCTTTACCATTACTTTGGATTTATAACAATTACTGAGGCTAAAACGAAGGGGAAACGTCTGGAATTGCTTTCCTCTTGACTATTAGGTCCTCTAGGCTATTGAGCCCAGGTGAGGACGTAGCTTCCCGAGGACACACTTCCCCTGGTGGTGGAGAGCAAAGCGGTCAGTCCTCACATCAGTCCTTCCCAAGGCTTAGATGCCAGAGCCTCGTCCCCTCTTTTTTTCTTGATTTGCAGGATGTTCAAGTGGCTCAGACGGTAAAGCGTCTGCCTACAACACAGGACACCCAGGTTCGATCCCTGGGTCGGGAAGATCCCCTGGAGAAGGAAATGGCAACCCACTCCAGTACTCTTGCCTGGAAAATGCCATAGACGGAGGAGCCTGGCAGGCTACAGTCCATGGGGTCGCAAAGAGTCAGACACGAGTGAGTGACTTCACTTGCTTTCCTTTCTTTCAGCAGTAGGCACACTAGGACCACTCTTCAAAGGTTTTGAAATGGCACTTGAAATTAATTATTCCTGTTAGTAACATGAACACTAACATCTCCAAAAAGTGCAAAGATAGAAGTAGTGACTTTCTAAAAGTTCAACTAAGTCAATCAGATGTTGGGTCAGAGCAGGAAGATCTGAATGGATGCACAGTTTTGTAGGTATGTGTGTTTTTTCCACAAAAAAAACATTTCATAGACTTCACCAAGGTCTCGGTTGTTTCCTAGCTAACATAAAAGTCATAAAGGTTGATAATATTAGCTCTGCTACCCCGAGGCATCAGGTGTTCCTTAACCTGATTTCTGCTGCTTATCTTATCTCTTACTTCTGTTGTTTTGATTCTGATACCAGGCTATACTTGGGCTTCATAGATGGGCCTTGAGTTCTGGGGTGGACTAGGGCTGGCTTGTCAGTGTGGATGGTCTGGTTCCTGTGAACTGTAGTCTATTAATTTGGCATTTTGATTTTATATGTTCTGTGAACTTAATTAATATGTTTTCCCTTGAGAGATGAATTTATCTCTGTGTAATACAAAATCCAGTTTCTGATTCAGTAAGAGTGGATAGCAGTGATCCGCCAAGATCATAAATTCTACTGTGGGACCTATTTAGTGATATTAAGTCAGTCGTTTTCCCTGGTGAGACACCAGTACACACACACACACACACACACACACTATACACAGTCACACGCTTTATATCATCATGTACAATTTCTCTTCAGACATCATCCTAAGAAATAATTTTCTTTAAAGTATTCAGTACTATTCAAGTAGTTTTAGTCATATATGTATTGACCTAAGGGGACATCCATGATACAAGAAAGTGGGAAAAATACAGTATAATCATATTTTGTTGAAAATAATTTTTAAATGTACTTGTTTATGTGTGTATGTATGCACACATATGTGTGTATGTGTATCCATCATCCATATATTTGTGTAGCATACACCCCTATGAGTACCCAGAAAAGTACCCGAGGATACCTGAACTGTTAATAAACATGTATGTGGGAGTGATTGAAATGCTTAAGAAGATGGATAGCTTGGTTTTTCTCTATATTATTGAGTTATGTAGCTTGTTGCAATGTGTACTTAAAAAAATCAAGTAATGAACATTGTAAAGGGAAAAAATGTAGATTATGCTAGAAATGGATATTCTTAAATGAATCTCTGGCTCTTACATGGAAATAGAATAAAAAGTGGGGCCAGGTAATTTTAAGTCATTCAGTATCATTTTCAAATGGCTGAGTTCATGGATTCTAAGGCCATCACTGGCACGGAAATAGTGGTCTGTCTAAAAGGGACTTAATAAAAGGTAAATTAATTCCATAGAAAAGACATCCTCAGCATTGTTGTTCAATAACAAAGGAAGGATTGGTCGATACTTCACCTCCCACAGTGTAATTGTACTTGTGTTTCTTAAGATTTGCCTTCATGATGATAATTCAAGTTTTACCCTTTGTACCCACTCATCTCCCAAGACTTTTCTTTCTTTCTTTTTTTTCTTTTTGTGGATCTTTTGAAATGATATCTTGTGTCATAGACAAGTTGCTCCAAGTTAATATACGTATGTGTTTGGCAATAAGTAATCTCAGATAATGTGGAAGAAAAGTGAGCATTATTTAGATGAAATAAAGCACGTTCAGGGTGATTTGGCTGTAGTAAATAATCATTATTTAAAATGAAGCTTATAAGCAAAAATAATGAGATTGGATGATTTTTTTCCTTAAAATTCTATTTTTTGGCTATCATTGGTCCTTAATGAGCCACTTAATATGCTAGAAATTAGATGACCTCTCTGTTTAAACACCCTCAGGTCTTGGCTTCCTACCCTTCTGCTACTAGAAATGGGAAGGGTTGGCAAAATTAATTTCTTAAATGTTTACATGTGGGTGGTGCAAAAATTCTGAGTGTGGGTTTAAGCCAGTTTCCCAATCACTGAGTATGACCACTGGATAATTACTTAAGCACTTACTGTATCAGTTCCCTCACTTGTAAAATTGAAAAGTTCCAACCTCAGAATTGTTACGAGATATAGAGAAGATGAGGTCTTTCTACCACATAGCGCTGTCCTTGGTATACAACACTTCTAATTTATTCTTCTGGCTCTGCAATACCTGCATAGAGAATGACCTCAGTAAGTGTAGTGGGTGGTTATTTCTTCTAACTTGGGAATTACATAATCTTCTTCAGTGCTTATGACTGTCTCATTTTGTGCTCCTTTCCCCTTGTGCTGTGTTATTCTTGGGACACTTTTGTCTACCTCTATCCCAACTTCTCTGTGCATTGTGTCTCTTCAGCTTAAAAAAAAATAGTCAAAGATTTAAAAAGAAATGGAATCTTTCAAGTGAAAGTGCAAAAAACAGATTCATCCCTGGTGTAGTTGTGAGTGGCTCTCTCTGCTTTTAGGACGAGCTGGCAAGTTGTACATTGTGTAACTTCAAATTTTTTTCCTAACTCAGGTAGACACTTTTGCTCTTGTTTTGTGGTTGATTTGTTTAGCCTTTAGTCTACAGTAAGAAGAATATGTTAATATGAAGAGGTCACTGAGGAAAGGTAACGTTAGATTTTTACTCTAGCTTCTGGTTATAGAAGGGTGTTCACGTGGCTCAGACAGTAAAGCATCTGCCTACAACGCGGGACGCCTGGGTTCGATCCCTGGGTCAGGAAGATCCCCTGGAGAAGGAAATGGCAACCCACTCCAGTATTCTTGCCTGGAAAATCCCATAGACAGAGGAGCCTGGTAGGCTACAGCCCATGGGGTCACAAAGAGTTGGACACGACTGAGTGACTTCACTTTCTTTTCTTTCTTTCTGGTTATAGGAGGAGATGGCTAAGAATGAGATTTATTTGAACTATAAAAACAAAAGCCCACAACCATCCATGGGCTGAAATAAAAACAGATCCAAGAATGCTAGAAGTGCACATTATAAATTAGGACAAAAATACATTACAATTTGATAAATCAAAATTAGTTTTAGGGAAGGAGACCTGCCTCTCCTCTTCAGGTCCTTTTGTGAGAGAAATGGAAATTATATGAACTGTAGTCGGTCTGTAGCCCTGTACAAAAGTTAAGCTTTAAGCAAGTGCTTCACTCTCTGATACACAGTGGAATTAATGTCAAACATCCGCTCAAATGACAGAAATAGAAATATTTGTTTAGCTGCAAAGTTTTCAACTCAGTCTACCGGAGATTCAGAGTTCATTTCCAACTTTGCACTTACCATGTAAATTTGTTATTGTTTCTGAGACTCTTCTAGCAAAGGTTAGTGGGTCACTGAATATCAAACATCTGTAGTGCAAAGTCTAAGCACATTTTTCAAAAATGTGTTAGTTTTAAAAATCTCCAACCTTATTGGCAACTTCTTCCTCTTTTTAAAGTTGTTTTCTTTAAGTGTAGGGAGAAACTGTAATTTTCTGTGTGGCCAAAAAGTCCAGTTGGCTAACGTTTGGCCAACTGAATATAATCTCTTCTGAATTACATGTATGATACTGACCTGTATAGAATTCATATTCTGAGGTGCAACTTGTCTGTGACCCAACATATTATTGCAAAATATCAACAGAAAAGAGAAAAGTCTTGGGAGATGAGTGAGTACTAAGGGTAAAACTTGAATTATCATCGTGAAGACAAATCAATCATGGATTTATTGTTAGTTTCAACAAATTAAGCAATAGATTTTATTGAACAACTTGAAAGAGCATCATATAAAATTGTACTATGTGTTTGTGCATGTTCTATAATCAGTCATTTCTTACTATTTTAATTGTTTATTTCACTCCTTTGTGCAACTGAACATGGAACAACAGACTGGTTCCAAATAGGAAAAGGTGTACGTCAAGGCTGTATATTGTCACCCTGATTATTTAACTGGTATGCAGGGTACATCATGCGAAATGCCAGGCTGGATGAAGCACAAGCTGAAATCAAGCTTGCCAGGAGAAATATCAATAACCTCAGATATGCAGATAACACCACCCTTATGGCAGATAGTGAAGAGGAACTAAAATGCTTCTTGATGAAAGTGAAAGAGGAAACTGAAAAAAAAAAAATTGACTAAAACTCAGCATTCAGAAAACTAAGATCATGGCATCTGGTCCCATCACTTCATGGCAAATAGATGAGGAAACAATGGAAACAGTGATGGACTTTATTTTTTTGGACTGAAAAATCACTGCAGATGGTGATTGCAGCCATGAAATTAAAAGACGCTTACTCCTTGCAAGGAAAGTTGTAACCAACTTGGACAGCATATTAAAAAGCAAAGACATTACTTTGCCAACAAAGGTCTGTCTAGTCAAGGCTATGGTTTTTCCAGTAGTCATGTTTGGATGTGAGAGTTGGTCTATAAAGAAAGCTGAGCACTGAAGAATTGATGCTTTTGAACTGTGGTGTTGGAGAAGACTCTTGAGAGTCCCTTGGACTGCAAGGAGATCCAACCAGTCCATCCTAAAGGAGATCAGTCCTGGGTGTTCATTGGAAGGACTGATGCTGAAGCTGAAACTCCAATCCTTTGGCCACCTGATGCGAAGAACTGACTCACTTTTCCAGACCCTGATGCTGGAAAAGATTGAAAGTAGGAGGAGAACAGGCCAACAGAGGATGAGATGGTTAGATGGCATCACCGACTCAATGGAGATGAGTTTGAACAAGCTCTTGGAGTTGGTGATGGACATGGAAGCCTGGCATGCTGCAGTCCATGAGGTCGCAAAAAGTCAGACACAACTGACTGTGCTACTCAGAGTAATATAAGAAATAAGGTGAAGTGAAAGTCGCTCGGTCGTGTCCAACTCTTTGCAACCCCATGGACTATATAGGCCATGGATTTCTCCAGGCCAGAATACTGGAATGGGTAGCCTTTCCTTTCTCTACAGAGTAATGTAAACCTAAAATTATACCCAAGTATTAACCAAAAGAATAAGATACAGAAATGAAAGTGAACATTCAAGTAATGAAAAGCAATATTTTTTCATTTATTTGTATTCTCCATTGTATTTTCATTTATTTGTATTTAAATATTTTTTTCTAAAACCTCTTAGTGGAGACTGTGGGCTGCAAACACTTCCCCTTGTGACAGCAGAGGGTGAAATGCCCTTTCTAGTCGCTGCCTGGTATATTCTACTTGCTTCCTTGCAGACATCCTTGACATTGGTTCTTTCAAAATATGACCTTATATTTCTTTCTTATCCTCGGGAGTTAAAAAATATAACAAACGAAAAAACACTATTTAACAAAAGCAGACTAGCCTGGGGCATGTCGATTTGCAACATGAGTTTATTTGTATAGCTCCTATTAAGATGCAGTAGTCATGTTAATCATATATCGTCTAAGTGTTAATTTTGTTTTTCTAACCGTACATCCACTTTTCTTAAAATATGCTTTTAAATATTAGGATAATGGAATGGAAAGCCACATTTGGGAAGGAGAGGAGGGTGGGTGAGTGGACATCTGGTGTGTGGGGGACATCTGAGTTTTCTCCTGCAGTTCCGCCTGGGTGTGGGAGGGTAGCAAATGGGAGATTTTGTGCAGTAGTACGATGGAACACATTTTAGATCTGGATGTGTTATCCATCTCAACAAATAAAATTGGGGTTTCAGCTTTCTGCATCTTTTTTTTTTTTAAGACTTTCACACTTGCTCAAAATCTCCCCATATGCCACAGTTCTGACATGTGTATCAAAATTTACATATTTACTTGTTTTTTTGGAAGGAAGACTCAGATGCATGAATCACAAGAGTAACTATGGGTTTTTATCTTAGTGTAGTGATAGCAAATTATTTTTATATTTAAGTTCATTAAGTCAAAGGAACTAGTTGGCGTGTGGTTATAATTAATGCTCATACATTTAGACTGAGGTCTTAAAAAATTGAGATATCATTTCACTTATAAACTACTGTATGAAAAAAAAATACTGGAAGATTTCCTGATGCCAGGAAAGCTTGAAGGCAAAAGGAGAAGGGAGTATCAGAGGATGAGATGGCTAGGTAGCATCACTGATTCAGTGGACATGAATTTGAGACAGCTCCAGGAGATAGTGGAAGACAGGGAAGTCTGGTGTGCTGTAGACGGTGAGGTCGCAAATAGTCAGACATGGCTTAGTGATTCAACAACAACAACAATGAAATAGAAACAATTTTCACTCTCTATTTAAACAATAATGAGATACAACATTACAATGAAATACATTACAACATTCATAATATTCTTCAGATGGTACATTCAGTTCAGTTCAGTCACTCAGTAGTGTCCAACTCTTTGTGACCCCATGAATCGCAGCACTCCAGGCCTCCCTGTCCATCACCAACTCCCGGAGTTTACTCAAACTCATGTCCATCAAGTTAGTGATGCCATCCAACCATCTCATCCTCTGTCATCCCCTTCTCCTCCTGCCCCCAGTCCCTCCCAGCATCAGGGTCTTTTCCAATTAGTCAGCTCTTCGCATGAGGTGGTCAAAGTATTGGAGCTTCAGCTTTAGCATCAGTCCTTCCAATGAACCCCCAGGACTGGTCTCCTTTAGGATGGACTGGTTGGATCTCCTCGCAGTCCAAGGGACTCTCAAGAGTCTTCTCCGACACCACAGTTCAAAAGCACCAATTTTTTGGCGCTCAGCTTTCTTCACAGTCTAACTCTCACATCCATACATGACCATTAGAAAAACTATAGCCTTGACTAGACAGACCTTTGTTGGCAAAGTAATGTCTCTGCTTTTTAATATGCTATCTAGGTTGGTCATAACTTTTCTTGGTGGTACATTAGACACATTTAATATTTTTAAAAGTTCTTTCAACAAACTCCATATAAGGTGCCATGTAGCCTATCAAACCTCAGAGTCATATCAATGGTTTATAATAAAAAAAAAACTTTATTGTACTTAATTTTCATTTAATCCTTAACACTTTATGAGTAAGTCCTGTATTCCTATAGAGATACAGCAATTTTCCAAGTTTTGACCTCTAGAGGCAGAGGAGAGCTGGGATTAGGTGTGGTCCCTCTAAAGAGAACTGGCCAACTTTTTCTGTCAAAGGCCAGATAGTAGATATTTGTGGCTTCACAGTTGGATCTTTGCCCAACTATTCAGTTCTCCTGATACAATGTGAGGGTGATTGTCACCCTACACGGCTTGATAAAGTTAATAAATAAAACTTTATTACCAAGATAGGCGGCCACTGTGTAGGACCCTGACCCTACAGTCAGAGTTCTTTCCTCTCCTTGGGAAGTCAGCTGTTCTTTTCCTGTGCCAGTTTTGTGTCTTATGTAACCCATTTTCTCAATGCCTAGTCAAAAATGTAAGTGGACTCTGCAAAAGGCTGACAATCGATGGATCAAACTAATGAGACAACTCTGTTAGTTACCTGAGTCCAATACCGGGTGACTCAGGAGTGTCAGTGAATCCGGTCATTGTTAAGGTGGCAGTCACTGCATTGTCCGTTGTTTGCACACAGAGCTTGTTTACAAGGTTTACCTTTGTGTCTGTGTGTGTAAGACGCAGCAGTAATAGCGTCTGCAGGTCCTGCAGTGTGAAGTCCCAGCTTTCCTAGATTCCTTTTTGCACGTATTTTGTACTCAGAAGCGCCTGTGTTGACAGACTTCATGCTTTGGTTTCAATCCCAAAGGTCTTCCTTAAACATCTTAGTGTGAAATGTAATATCATCAACCATTTCAAGTCCCTACTTCCATCTTATCCATGCCCAGAGAAATTAATAGAAAATTTATTAGAGATGGCTGCTGATACACAATTTTTATGTTGCTGGGAAAATTGTTTTCTTTTTAGTTTCAGAGATAATTTTCCTAGAACATGCATTGACACATATATTTCCTTAAACTTTGGTGTTTTTAATGTGGCAGGTTAACCAGTGGGGGCCTGATGGTATATAGTCTGTATCATCTCTCATTGTACCCTCCGAGGAAAAGCATGTGATGTATGTCCTGGTACCCTGGGAAGGTGGGGACACTTTACGGTGCGAATCGGTGCCAGTGAGAACATCCGACTCAGCACAGCTAAATTGTAATACGGGCACCGCTCTGCTTACTGCCATCTGACAGCTGTTTGGTTCCTCTGTGAAGTGAATTAGTGCTGTCATTTTACTAATAGACCAAAAATAAAATCGCTGGCATTGTTTCCAGCCGCCAGTTCTTACAGAAGCCGGTCGAGATGAATTGCCCTCTGCCTGGTCACAGCCATGCCTGTTATGGAACAGGCCAGCAGAATATGAGGCATGATTCAGAATGCTAATGGAGGACAGCAGAATGCTTCTCCAAGAGCGCTGCCTAGGGGGACCTGAAAATAACTCCAGACATTTCTGAACTCTAGGGTATCTGCCTTTTCAGGTGAGTCTCTGGACATCCACCCCTCCGGCCTGGAGCATTCATGTGTGATCATGCACCAAACTGAACTCAGACACATCTAAAGCATTTTTGATGTGTCTGGCCTTGTGCAAACTCTAAGCATGATTTTGTGAGAAACAAGAGAGATGCATCCTGCCATATGGAGCTTCCCAACGAGAAGGCTTGTGTGTCTTGCACGGAAATGATGCGATGCCCTGCAGAGCCATGTCTGTGTGCTTCCTTTGGATCATCATCATCAACAATGACAATGACAACAAAACCCTGATGTTTGCTGTCATGTTTTTATGCATTCAGGGGAATGAGTTCATGCTGTTTATATTATGTTTACTCACTTAGCTGCTAGCTGTTTTACATGATCTCAACTTTTTTAAACCATCCCGATACGATAGAGCGTTGAAAAACTGGTATCCCAAGGACCCTAACCTCATGAGATCCTCATGAGAAACTGAAGCTGAGCATTGCAGTAGTCATGCTCATACAACTAGTGAGTGGCTGGGGCCAGAATTGACACAATTTCTACTCTTAGAATATGGAGAAGTAAGAAACTATTGTGTGGAACTAGGTGGGAGTTCCTTCAGTCTATTAAGATCTTATCATTTTCCTTTTCACTCGTCTTTTCCAAGCTAAGCATTCCCAGTCCATGCAAAGCCATCAGTTTGAGGGACTAAAAGACCAAAACCATCCTTTGAGTAAGGCCCCTCATGTTTCATTGCCTTATCTGAAGTGGGGGTGCCTTCTAGATTTCAGCTGTAGGCTGGGGAGTACAGAGATCTGAGGTGCTTTTTCTGAGGAACATCTTTCTCCCAGGGCAGCACTGATGAGAGAGATGGTGTGGTCTGTGCTTACATCGTGTGGGCTCTGCAATAGATCACCTCCAGTCTTAATACTTTTTATCACTGTTCAGACTCCAATTTTATTACTCTCTCTTGCCTTGCATAAGTTATTTGACCCCTTGTTGCCTGAGCTTCCATGTTTTAAAGCCAGAATGACAACAACAGAATGAATGCCATCATAGGCTACTTAGAAGAATTAAATAGTGAGTTTAGTGTACACTGCTTAGAGGCGTGTCTCATAAACAGTCAGTGCCGCTGTTTCTGTTACTAGATTCTTGTCTAGTCACAGAAGGTTCCTTAGTTTAAGTCCTGCTTTTAGTTAGTTAGCTAGTCACCGAGTTGTGTCCAGCTCTTTGCAATTCCATGGACTGTAGCCTGTTGAGCGCCTCTGTCCATGGGATTCTCCTGCTTAGGGCTCTTTAAGTTTAATTTCTTTTTAATAGCATTAACCAAAATAATATTAAACATATCCAAATAAAATTTAAACATGAATATTATCATATAAATATATATTAGTACTACAGAGACAATGTAAACACATGTAAATAGTATAATATAAATATTAGTTATGTATTTAATGTAAGTTCATAACTTACTACTAGCCGCAACTCAATTGGGTTTTTCAATTTTTATATTTAATAATAGTAAATATTATCTTTAGAAATGTACTTATCCTGCTTCCACTTACCCCACCTTTGTATTAATATTTATCATTAAATACATGTCTATAAGCCAGAGCAATTTTTACATAAATCCTTTCCATGCAAAACTTGCATGTGGGATTTTGATACATGTTACATGAAAAATGAAATGATTGGAAAATGCAAGATTAAATGAAGATAAATAAGTTTCTTGAGAAGATGGTAAAACCAGAGTGAAAGCTGCTTCTTCAGCAGCACCTTTAATATCCCCAAGATCACATGAGTTTCACAAGAGGGTTTTGTGAGCTGTGTTTGCCAAGCTTGATGGAACTGCAGAAATTAATTTTCATGGAGGGTCTCATTAGGTTAGGGTCCCTGGGATACCAGTTTTTTTTTTTTTTAAAAAAAAAAAAAGCTCTATTCCCCTGTCCTCTTCCCCAGCTTCCTGTGTCTGTTCACAGCAAGACGCATGCCCCGTTCTTCAGGGACACACGTGTCTTGTCCGGGCTTGTTCTGATAAAGGTAGTCAAGGTCACAATGGCCTTGGTCCAGAAGACGGACCATCTTGGGGCTGGTCCACCTGGTCCCACTGGTCTACACACTGAGGCCATTACTGGAGAAAATGCCTCCCATCTGCATAGGAAGACAAAAGAAATGGAGATGTTTCCACCTACAAAAGACCTTTTTAAAAGAGTAGCTTAAAAAATAAATAAATAAAAATAAAAGAGTAGCTTCATCACTGCATTTACTGGATGGTTATTTTAGGGGTTAGAATAAGTGGTTATGAAGTATAACCTTTGGGTGTTACCACATACTGACCTTTAGCTTCCCTGATAGCTCAGTTGGTAAAGAATCTGCCTGCAATGCAGGAGGTCCTGGTTTGATTCCTGGGTCAGGAAGATCCGCTGGAGAAGGGATAGGCTACCCACTCCAGTGTTCTTGGGTTTCCCTTGTGGCTCAGCTGGTAAAGAAGCTGCCTGCAATGTGGGAGACCTGGGTTCAGTCCCTGGGTTGGGAAGATCCTCTGGAGAAGGGAACGACTACCCACTCCAGTATTCTGGCCTGGAGAATTCCATGGACTGTGTAGTTCATGGGTCGCAAAGAGTCGGAGACGACTGAGCAACTTTCACTCACTCACATACTGACCTTCAGTGAGGCAGACCCTCCCTGGGTAATTAGGGTGCAGAGCATCTTCCCTAGATGGGCTAACTGATGGGGGATATCAGCAGTGAGATGTGAATTGGGTTTGTCATATGCATTTATGAAATTATCATTTTAGGCAAGATATGGTATAAATATAGTATAAATAGCACTCATAATATAAATAACAACACAAATAGATTTTGTTACAGCAATTAGACTCAGTGTGAAAGAGTTCATTTTTATATATTAAGTGATAGATGTTAATGAGTTAAAAAAAACTAAGCATCCCTTTCTATATCATCATCTTGAAAAGTGAATTTGATTTCCTTTATACTAATGATATTTAAATTGCAATGATTTCCACATAACTTGAACGATTTCCACCTATGCTATGTTTATTAATCCATTTTAGGAAAATATGAAAAGCTATAACTGGGGATGATTTTGTTAAATATAGAATTTATAATATTAAGTTGTCTACAACATGTTTACAACACCTTATGGAGAAAATTATATTAAATTTAAATTAGGTTACTTCTACACAATCAAGATTGCCAATATTAAATATGATAGAATAGAAACATTTATTTTTTGTGTTTGTTTATAAAATTAATATTTTGTTCTGTTAACACTCATTGGCCATTTATTCTATGTTAGAAATTTCCTAGAGTTTCAGTTCAGTTCAGTCACTCAGTTGTGTCCGACTCTTTGTGACCCCATGAATCGCAGCACGCCAGGCCTCCCTGTCCATCACCAACTCCCGGAGTTTACTCAAACACATGCCCATTGAGTCAGTGATGCCATCCAGCCATCTCATCCTCTGTCGTCCCCTTCTCCTCCTGCCCCCAATCCCTCCCAGCATCAAGGTTTTTTCCAATGAGTAGATATACAATATTAGACTAAACAGCAGAATCTCCAGGTTGCCTTTTAATTCTAGTTGAGAATTAATCAATGAATACAGAACAGAAATACATAGTACATCACACAGTGACCAGTGATGCGGACACATGCAGGTCAGGGAAGGGGTTGCCAGACTAAAGACTGAGTTGCAAGTTAAGTAGGATATTGAGGGAAGCTGTTCATTGAGAAAAGGTAGATACAACTGTAAGGTATTCTGAGAAACATCATTCCAGGAAGCAGTGAGAACAATTAAGAAGTCATAGAGCAAGGTTTTTATCGCGAACTCTGGATTTAACATTGGAGTCAGTACAATATACTCATTGAATGAATCTAAGGTGTGAGAAACAAGGAAGACCTCAGCGATGACTACAAGGTTTTTGGAGGTGGAGAACATGCCCAAAGGATGATGAACAGAGCAGAGTGGTATCAGGGAGTTATTTGTAGACTGTTTAAATGTCAGTGTCCATCAGACTCACAAAGACCACTGTCACACAGTGGCTGGATCTCCAGTTCAAACTGCAGGAGGGAGGACTCAGATGGGGGTGGACAAGGTGGGGTTCCTGGACATGACATGGGGTCATGGGAGAGCTAAGAAGACCGTAACATGGTCAAGAGACTTAATCCTTGTTTTCAGTTCAGTTTAGTTGCTCAGTCGTGTCCGACTCTTTGAAACCCCATGAATCGCAGCACTCCAGGCGTCCCTGTCCATCACCAACTCCTGGAGTCCAGCCAAACCCATGTCCATTGAGTCAGTGATGCCATCCAACCATCTCAACCTCTGCCATCCCCTTCTCCTCCTGCCCTCAATCTTTCCCAGCATTAGGGTCTGGAAAAGTGAGTCAGTTCTTCGCATCAGGTGGCCAAAGTATTGGAGTTTCAGCTTCAGCATCAGTCCTTCCAGTGAATACCCAGGACTGATTTCCTTTAGGATGGACTGGTTGGGTCTCCTTGCAGTCCAAGGGACTCTCACGAGTCTTCTCCAACACCACAGTTCAAAAGCATCAATTCTTCAGCGCTCAGCTTTCTTTATAGACCAACTCTCACATTCATACATGACCACTGGAAAAACCATAGCCTTGACTAGACAAACCTTTGTTGGCAAAGTAATGTCTCTGCTTTTTAATATGCTGTCTAGGTTGGTCATAACTTTCCTTCCAAGGAGCAAACATCTTTTAGTTTCATGGCTGTAGTCACCATCTGCAGTGCTTTTGGAGCCCAGAAAGATAAAGTCAGCCATTGTTTCCCCATCTATTTGCCATGAAGTGATGGGACCAGATGCCACGATCTTCGTTTTCTGAATGTTGAGCTTTAAGCCAACTTTTTCACTCTCCTCTTTCACTTTCATCAAGAGTCTCTTTAGTTCTTCTTCACTTTCTGCTGTAAGGGTGGTGTCATCTGCATATCTGAGGTTACTGATATTTCTCCCGGCAATCTTGATTCCAGCTTGTGCTTCATCCAGCCCAGTGTTTCTCATGATGTACTCTGCATATAAGTTAAATAAGCAGGGTGATGATATACAGGCTTGATGTACTCCTTTTCCTATTTGGAACCAGTCTGTTGTTCCATGTCCAGTTCTAACTGTTTACTCTGGGGTTTAGACGAGAGGGAGATGAGAAGCACTATTAAATGCAGGTCATAGAGGAGAAGTGGGTGAAGGAGGAGGAAACCGAGGAGTTTTTTTTTTTTTTTTTTCTTCCTGGAATCCAGCTCAAGCAAGGCTTTCAGGTAGGAATTCATGCTCGACTATCTCAGTGGCTTCGTGTGTCCTGACCAGTGAGGAGAGGCTCCTCCCATCGGATCTCACCATAGGACGTTACCGTTGGTCTTCACGGGGGCCATCTTGGTGCTGCAGTGGGTGTGCAGATCTTACTGGAATGGTTCAAAGGACAGTTAGGGGAGGCAAATTGGAGACAACAAGAACAGACATTTTACTGTACATTCAAAATGGAAACATGGAATAATGGCCTAAGGCACAGTGGAAGAAAGAACAGTGTTTTTTGTTTTTTTAATTGAAGTTTCATTGATTTACAGTATTGTGTTAATTTCAGGTGTACTTCAAAGTGATTCTGATATATACATTTTTTTTCATATTCTCTTATCTTACAGGTTATTATTAGCTTTCCAGTATAGTTCCTTGTCCTTTTGGTTATCTGTATCTATTAATCCAAAATTCTTAATTTATCCCTCCCGCCAATTTCCCCTTTGGTAGCCACAAATTTGATTTCTATGTCTGTGAGTCTGTTTCTGTTTTGTAGATAAGTTCATTTGTATCATTTTTTTAGATTCCACAGATAAGCAGTATCATTTGACTGGTCTTTGTATGATAACATCTAGGTCCATGCATGTTGCTGCAAATGGCATTATCTTACTATCTTTTATGGCTGAGTATTATTCCATTGTGTGTGTGTGTGTGTGTGTGTATACACCACATCTTCTCTATCCATTCGTCTATCAATGGTCATTTGACACTTGATAGGAATCACATTAACTCTGTACATTGCTTTGAGTAGTATGGCCATTTTAATAATTCCTCCAATCCAAGACTATGAAATATCTTTCCATTTCCTTAAATCATCTTTAATATCCTTTATCAGCATTTCATAATTCTCATCATATACTCCTTTCACCTTCTTGGTTAGGTTTATTCCTAAGTATTTTGCTTTTTTTATGCTATTTTAAAAGGGATTATTTTTTGCTTTTCCCTTCTGCTATTTTATTGTTAGTGTAAGTAAATGCAATGGAATTCTGTATGTTAAACTTGTATCCTGGTGCCTTGATGAATTGGTTTATCAGTTCTAGTAGTTTTTATATGGAGTCCTTAGAGTTTCCTACACTAACATTTAAATCTTTATGTTGGGGAAAAACAGTACTGATATTTGTAGGCTCATTTGAAGCACACTTAGCTTTATTCTTACATAAATATATTCAAATATTTTGTTTGATTTTAGATTTCAAAACTGTGTGTAGCTACAATATTTTAAATGAGCATACAGTTTCAAGCAAACAATTTATATGAAGCCAATAAAGGTCTTCCTTATTTTATAAAAAGCCAATTCTCTAACATTGTGTTTGTCTTATTGCAACCTCAGTGATGTATTAACTTTCATATTTGCATATAATAAATCAATTGCATTTTAAGCATTTTCCAGGAAAGAATACTGAAGTGAGTAGTTATTCCCTTTCCAGGAGATCTCCCTGACGCAGGCATACAATCAGGGTCTCGCACATTGCAGGCAGATTTTTTTTACCATCTGAGCCACCAGGGAAGCCCATTTTAAGCACCATCTCTTGTTAAAATACTTTACCTTAACATATTACAGAAAATAAGGCCGTGAAGTTGGTCTTCCACACCCAGTGTTATACTGCACAAAAGTGTTACACCCGGCAAATCCATACTGTGTCTGCTATTAAATAAAAATTGTGCCTCATATGACCTAATCATCTTTTAAAAGCATTTGCTCATCAAGACATTAAAAAAATCTGCATATATGCTCTTTATGGGGCACTCTTAAAGTACCCATTAAAAACTCTGAAATAAAAGGCAAATTAGTCTGAACCAGTCTAAAATATTGGTTATATTAAATATAAAGACTTCAGGTCAGTCTGGATTGCAGCCATCATGTTCAGCTCCACCAGCCCTGGTGAAAGTGATTGCTGATGTGGCTGGCTCTGAGCCTCGCATGAAAGTCACAAGGAGGGCAGTTTTTATTGCCTCATTCAGGCTGTGATGTTGCTGAACACGGGAACTTACTGAAACAGATGGGTGAATCTGGATCTCCAATTACACACATGTACACACGCACACATGCTCTTGACATCATTGGCATGGCAGGAGAATATAAACATGAAACATGAGGAGGCTTTGCCTCATTTAGAGCATGTGCAGAACAGTTTTCAGGGAGTTTGACTGTAACTGATCTGACTGTATCCTGCTTCTTCTAATTGCTGGCACTTGTAACTTCTTCCTGAGAAGGCAATGGCAGCCCACTCCAGTCTTCTTGCCTGCAAAATCCCATGGATGGAGGAGCCTGGTGGGCTGCAGTCTATGGGATAGCTAAGTGTCAAACACGACTAAACGACTTCACTTTCACTTTTCACTTCCATGCATTGGAGAAGGAAATGGCAACCCACTCCAGTGTTCTTGCCTGGAGAATCCCAGGGATGGGGGAGCCTGGTGGGCTGCTATCTCTGGGGTCTCACAGAGTCAGACAAGACTGAAGCAAGTTAGCAGCAGCAGCAGTAACTTCTTCCAAGTGCACTCCTTTGCACCTTCTCTCCTTTTCCAATCAGGTTTGCCTATGTCTTGTAGTCAGTCAGTAGTTGCTTTCCTATCCGTGGTTGTATTTTTCTCAAACATAAGTTATTATAGAGCAGAGACCTTGTTCTCCTTTAATTTCCTTCTATTTGAGTCTGTATTTTGGCATGGGAGGTCTTACACCAAGACTGTTGATGTGCTTATCTGTCTACCTCCACTAGATGGTGTGGAGATTCAGCTTGGAAAGACAGGCTTCCCACCCTGGGCTCGGTACATAAGCGCCTGGGGAGTTGTGGAGAACAGGGCCACCTTGCCTCCCCATGAGACGTTAACAAGGTCATAGTCATTGTCTCAGTGAATTTTTAATTCATGGTCTTGCCATCACCTTGATGATGTAGAAGATGAATTTTAACAACCTACTGAAAGCAGATGAGTGTTTTGGAGACAGATTCACCTGAGTAAAGATCAGAGCCCATTGCCCAAGACAAGAATGTCCACCTGCAGTTTATAAGGAAACATGTAGTTATCACAGGACCTCAGATGCTTATTTCTCCTACATTACCAAGGGACAATTCTCTGGGCGAAGAGATGTCATGCTTATGAGATGGCTAGGGAAGGGGGCGGTCCTTTCATTAGTAAATACTAAAGAAAAAACAACAGGTGTAAGGTGAACCACATTTTGGCAGCAGAATATAAGATAGTCTGAGAGTGAGGAGTGCCTGATTGAATGGATTCACTTCTAAATTAGAACCTCCAGTGGAAAGGAAATTGGGTATCAGACAAAGAGGTACCAAAAGCAGTTCCTCACAGGGGAAGATAGTAGCTGTCCTCACATGCCCAGCCACTGCAGGAAGGGATGTTCCCAGCAGCTGGGGGATGCCTCATTCCTTGTGGATGACCAGTTCCTAAAGTGAAGATACAGCTGAGTGTTTCTCTTGCCCTTTCAGTATGTCTGTCTTGTTACTCTAATGATTTCTACATACTAAACACTTATTGTGACTCTGTTTACTAAGCAAATTAAGCATAAGTCTAATGTGATCCTCACACTTACCTGAGGGGTATTATTATCCAGTGTCTACAGGGAAACACAGGCAAACTGAAACCTGTGCTGATGAAATGATGAGCCCACTGCTGCAGGACTGAGAAATGACAGAGCTGGGTTCAGGTTCCAAAACTTGCACCCCTAAATTCAGACATGTAAGGAGACATAGACAGAAAGCTAGACTTGGGGCCTGGCAGGTAGAAAATTGTGAGGGTTGGGCTCTTTTAAGGAAAAATAATGTGAAGTCATGATTATAAAACTGAGTATTCACTTTGAATGAAGAACGCTACAACAGAATATAAATTCAGAAGAGCTAATAGCACAGATGTTGCAAAGAAGAAGCACATACAGTGAGAAACTAACCATTTGGCCCAGAGTTATACTGCTCTTTCCTTCAACTTTTGGCTGCATTACTCTCTGACCACCTTTATATATAATGGTACACCAATAGTTTCTTTGGAGATTGAAAGATAATTCAGCACCCCCTCAGGAAGTTTGAAAAAACATAATTATTATTGACAGTTGGAGTACATGTGTTATATTATTTCACACTTGTTATACCCACTGTTTGTAGTCCTGTTACTGGTTCAGATACTAGAAACACAAGAACTTTGACCTGTTATATGTGATTCTCATCATTGATTCTGTAGTATATGAGAACTGTTTATATTACTCTATCAAGGATATTCCAGACAGGAGAGAAATTGTGCTTAACCTAGACATCAATGAAAATTACAATCCTTAGCTTAAATTTTGCACATTTGATGACTGGAGAACATCCACAGACTTAGCTTCTTTCATTATCTGTTACAAAAGTATTTCTCCTCTGCCTCCTGTGTGTTATGGTGGCAGTCTTGCCATGCGTGTGATGGTACAACCCCAAACTTTGAAACTTTCTAATAAAAAGTCAAGGGGTCAGATCCGGTGTGTTGGGGGCATCATCTTGAAAGGCTTCCCTAGCCCTGGATGGTTAGAAATGAAGCGACACTGGCAAGACATTGCTGCGAGCCACATAACATCTCCCTCCAGAGCTAGACTCGGCGTACACCCAGCTCTCCCTGACCTCGTCCCCAGTCTCCAGGGTCATGTCAATACTGCTGACATGAGAAGAGGCATGGTGGAAAAACTTCTGAGGTGAAAAGAGAAAATGGCAAGGTCTTCCATTGCTGGGTTCCTCCCGGGACCTTGGGGAGGTCTGTGCAAGATAGATCCTGTCCTTAAGCTCCATGAGCTTCTTCCACATGAATTTCTGTGATGATAAGTTTGCTGCTGCTAAGTCGCTTCAGTCGTGTCTGACTCTGTGTGACCCCATAGACAGCAGCCCACCAGGCTCCCCCGTCCCTGGGATTCTCCAGGCAAGAACACTGGAGTGGGTTGCTATTTCCTTCTCCAGTGCATGAAAGTGAAAAGTGAAAGTGAAGTCACTCAGTCATGTTGGACTCTTCGCGACCCCGTGGATTGCAGCCTACCAGGCTCCTCCGTCCATGGGATTTTCCAGGCAAGAGTACTGGAGTGGGGTGCCATTGCCTTCTCCGGATGATACGTTTGGCCTCAGATGATAATATGTTGCTCAGTCGCTCAGTTGTGTCTGACTCTTTGCAACCCCATGGACTGCAGCATGCCAGGCTTCCCTGTCCTTTGCTGTCTCATGGAGTTTGCTCAAACTCATGTCCATTGAGTTGGTGATGCGATCCATCCATCTCATCCTTTGCTTCCCACATCTCCTCCTGCTTTCAATCTTTCCCAGCATCAGGGTCTTTTCCAATGAGTCAGCATCTGGTGGCCTAAGTATTGGAGTTTCAGCTTCAGCACCAGTCCTTCTAATGAATATTCAGGACTGATTTCCTATAGGATTGACTGGTTTGATCTCCTTGCAGTCCAAGGGACTCTCAGGAGTCTTCTCCAACCCCACAGTCCAAAAGCATCAATTATTCGATGCTCAACTTCTTTTATGGTCCAACTCTCACATCCCTACATGACTACTGGAAAGACCATAACTGACTATATGGACCTTTGTTGGCCGTTGAAGTATGTGTGCTACATTATTTCACACTTGTTATACCTACTGTTTGTAGTCCTGTTACTGGTTCAGGTACTAGAAACACAAGAATTTTGGCCTGTTATATGTGATTCTCTTCATTGATTGCATAGTATATGAGAATTGTTTATATTACTCTATCAAGGATATTCCAAACAAGAGAGAAATTGTGTTTAACCTAGACATGAATTTGTTGGCAAAGTGATGTCTCTGCTCTTTAATATGTTGTCTAAGTTTCTCACAGCTTTTCAGATGATACTATCCTGTGATTAATATTCAAAATGATAAGGCATAAGAAGCTGACATAGGGGCGTGTGTGATAAGATCTAAGGCTTGGATGAAGACACGGATGGCCAGTTGGCAGGGTGCAGAGAGCTAAGAATCATACATGTCTTGCTAAGGAAACTGGGCTGAAGCATGAAGCCTAGAGATGACCAATAATGGTATTTCCTATCTTCAAAATTCAAATAATTTCTTACATCATAACCTTAACCTCTTTAGACAGTGTTTACTTTGGAATTCCTGTACTTTCAATCTTTTTTTTTTTTTTTTTTCAATAACTTAGCAGTTAGTTCTATACAATCTGATGGTGTATTTTTCTTCTCAGCTAGAACTGAAGTTTTCTGATTAACAGTGGTGGTCCACTGCTCCTTGTTTCTGTGGGGAGGGGTTGACATGGGAAGAATTAGTGGTTTGTGATGTGCTTTAAACACCATGCTATGTCCCAGGCTGGGCCATTTATAGTTGTTGTTTGTTAATCTCCATGATAACACTGATATGAAGTTTTGGTTTTCTACTCAGTTTTTAAACTATTTGAAAACAACTTTGAACTATGGAAACATTGCAAGAATAAAAATGATAGCAGCCATCCTGACTGGCGTGTAATGGTACCTCATTGTGTTTTTGATTTGCATTTCTCTGATAATGAGTGATGTTGAGCATCTTTTCATGAATGCGAACTAGTACAGCCGCTATGGAGAACAATGTGGAGATTTCTTAAAAAACTGGAAATAGAACTGCCATATGACCCAGCAATCCCACTTCTGGGCATACACACTGAGGAAACCAGATCTGAAAGAGACACGTGCACCCCAATGTTCATCGCGGCACTGTTTATAATAGCCAGGACATGGAAGCAACCTAGATGTCCATCAGCAGACTAACAGATAAGGAAGCTGTGGTACATATACACCATGGAATATTACTCAGCCATTAAAAAGAAATCATTTGAATCAGTTCTAATGAGATGGATGAAGCTGGAGCCCATTATACAGAGTGAAGTAAGCCAGAAAGATAAAGAACATTACAGCATACTAACACATATATATGGAATTTAGAAAGATGGTAACGATAACCCTGTATGTAAAACAGAAAAAGAGACACAGTTGTACAGAACAGACTTTTGGACTCTATGGGAGAAGGTGAGGGTGGAATGTTTTGAGAGAACAGCATCGAAACATGTATATTGTGAAACAGATCACCAGCCCAGGTTGGATGCATGAGACAAGTGCTCGGGGCTAGTGCACTGGGAAGACCCAGAGGGATGGGGTGGGGAGGGAGGCGGGAGGGGGGATCGGGATGGGGAATACATGTAAATCCATGGCTGATTCATGTCAATGTATGGCAAAAACCACTACAATATTGTAAAGTAATTAGCCTCCAACTAATAAAAATAAATGGGAAAAAAAAGAATAAAAATGAAATGTAGAACACTCATATATCCTTCACTAAGATTTGGTTCTGACTGTTAACATTTTGCCCTATTTATATGATCATTTGTACCCTTTATTGATGGATTTTTGGCTCTCTTCTCATTTTAAACACAGAACTTCTAAAGCCCAAGAGTGTATACAGCTAATAAAAAGTCACAAACTACTAGTGAGTAGTTGATATAAGCTTTTTGGATCAAAGCTTCTTAGACTGTGTATGTAGTAGGTACTCAGTAAATAATTTTGATTAATCTCTAAAACAATCTAGTGGAAAAAAAAAGTTCACTCATATATAGATTGTAGTTTTGTAGATCAATTTATGATAAGGAGACTTCTTTATAGTAAGAATGCAAGTTTGGATGGTTTAAAGATTCCACATTTCATGTATAAAGACTTTCAAATATAAGGACAGCTTATGCAAGGTAGATTCAGAGGGGAACGACCAGTGCCAACCAACATATTTGATAAATGAGAAATCAGATAATCAATCTGTCAGGCTTTGTTTTGAAACTGATGGTGGAATATTGCAGAAAGAAATTAACATGATGCGTAGCGTCTCTAAAGCTGCCAGGCCTAACCAGTGCTTAGGCTTCTGAGGGCGGTAGAGACACTGCGTGTCTGTGAGCAGCATGGGGACCTGGAGCCCCCTGTCTTGTCACGCCTCTCAGGGATGGGGTCCACGCAGTGCACTTGAGCCTCCTCCATCTGACCTACTGGCAGATGCAGGGTCCAGAAACTGGTTATTGTCACACTACCCGCTGTAGACACGTGGTCAGATGTGGTGTAAAGAGCAGAAAAGATTGCAGATCCCTAGTTGATTGACACCATTGGATATTTCTAGAGCAATGCTGAGTAAGAAGTTACTGACAGCCCCTCTGTAACCTAGCCAAACGCTATGAAATGTATAGAAACTATCAAGCGACTTTTAAGTGCCCTTTCTTCCCACTATAGGATGTTTTGAAGAGTAAACTTAAGATAAAGGCAGTGTGTAACACTGAAAGGTGGTATAATATTGGAATTATTTTTTTAATTAGAAACAACATATTGATATTGCTTTATTTTGTGGTTACATGTATTATTAACACATGATTTGTCTATATTCTTAAGACATTTGAATTCTTATATTTGAATCTAACTATAAATTTGAAGATGTTAAAATGTGTGTTCTCATTTTATATTGACACAGTTCCTAACATAACTTTAGGGTAAGTGATACATGTTGTTTCTGTTTTTTTGGGGAAAGAAAAAAAGGAGCATAAATAAGCTGTGATTAACTCAGGTTCTACAGAAGGTCAGTGGAAAAACTTGCAAGAGGTTTCATGTACCCTAATTATTAGTTTGACAGGATCTTCTTTAATCAGTGTTCTTAATGTTTTATTGTACTTAATGAAATAACTTATTTTTTCCTTTAAGATATATTTTTAGACTTTCTGTTTTTTGAACAGATAATCTTCAGTGGAAGATGCTTATATTCATGATTGAAAGTGAAGTCACTAAATCATGTCCGACTCTTTGTGACCCCATGGACTATAGCCTACTAGGCTCCTCTGTCAATGGGATTCTCCAGGCAAGAACTGGAGTGGGTTGCCATTTTCTTCCCCAGGGGATCTTCCTGATCCAAGGATTGAACTCAGGTCTCCCACATTGCAGACAGACTCTTCACCATCTAAGCCACCAGGGAATCCTATATTCATGATTAGAAAGCAATAATTTAAAAAAAAATTAAAAAAAAAGAAAGCAATAATTTAGCACTTATGTAATTCCTGCTCAGTTTTAATAACAATCTGAATTCTCATTGCTGAGTTAACATAACCCAAATGTTATTCTACACTGCTTTTAAATTCAGTATATATCACCATTGTGGAAGTAGCACTTACAAATATTTAACATAGATGAAGATAGTTTAAAACAGAGATGGGTGATGGATGACAGCATAATAGCTAGGTAACGCCTTGATACAATTAGCAGCAAAATTCAGGATTAAACATGACTTAGTTTTGACTTTTCAAAAGGTAACCCAAAGTATTTGTCTATAAATTAATGACATAACTGAAGTATGTTTCAACATTTTCTAAGTGGGAAGCACAGAGAAACTGTCAAGACATTTCTTCCAATTACACTTTTTTTTTTTTTAATCTAGTATTTTAAAGTTATTGTAAATGCTTTTCTAGGTATATGCTATATTAAAGACTAACTTTTTCACTATTAAGACCACACCTACTTTGAAGTTACATACATACATATACCCACACATAATTGAATTGTGATATTTTTCCCATGTAGCAGTTTTGTTTTATTTATTTGATTTTTTAAAAGCAATTCTTATACAACACATGCATTTACACAAATAATTTTCTTTGTAGTATGACTATATTGACATAAACGTCAGTGTTGCTTTTGTCTTCCTGTCACTTAGCACAGTTTCTGCTCCACAAAATCTTCAGAAAATAGTATGAGTGTAATGGGGGTAATATTTTAAACTTTCTCCTGAAAGTTGAACTCCCCTTGAAACTCATTTCAGATAGTTATAGCTCCAGAGTGGGGATGAGTATGGACCTGGGGGCTAGGTGTAGAGATGGGCAGGGTTAGGAGAGCTATGTGTCCTTTTCAGCAGACTTCTTTGCCTCATTCTGGGACTAGAGGAGGGGGCAGTTTATATCCTTTTCTTATTCTTTATTGGCGGTCTAGCTGGATGGGCGAAGCATCAGCACCTCTCTCTTCAGTTCAGTTCAGTTCAGTTCAGTCGCTCAGTCGTGTCCAACTCTTTGCTACCCCATGAACCACAGCACACCAGGCCTCCGTGTCCATCATCAACTCCCAGAGTCCACCCTAATCCATGTCCATTGTGTCAGTGATGCCATCCAACCATCTCATCCTCTGTCGTCCCCTTCTCCTCCTGCCCTCAATCTTTCCCAGCATCAGGGTCTTTTCAAATGAGTCAGCTCTTCTCATCAAGTAGCCAAAGTATTGGAGTTTCAGCTTCCTCAATTGAGGGAAGGAATTTCAGTTCATTAGTCCCTCCAATGAACACCCAGGACTGATCTCCTTTAGGATGGACTGGTTGGGTCTCCTTGCAGTCCAAAGGACTCTCAAGAGTCTTCTCCAACACCACAGTTCAAAAGCAACAATTTTTCAATGCTCAGCTTTCTTTATAGTCCAACTCTCACATCCATACATGACTACTGGAAAAACCATAGCCTTGACTAGATGGACCTTTGTTGGCAAAGTAATGTCTCTGCTCTTGAATATGCTGTCTGGGTTGCTCATAACTTTCCTTCCAAGGAGCAAGCGTCTTTTAATTTCATGGCTGCAGTCACCATCTGCAGTGATTTTGGAGCCCAGAAAGATAAAGTCAGCCACTGTTTCCACTGTTTCCCCATCTATCTGCCATGAAGTGATGGGGCCAGATGCCATGATCTTCGTTTTCTGAATGTTGAGCTTTAAGCCAACTTTGTCACTCTCCTCTTTCACCTTCATCAAGAGGCTTTTTAATTCTTCTTCACTTTTTGTCATAAGGATAGTATCATCTGCATATCTGAGGTTATTGATATTTCTCCCAGCAATCTTGATTCCAGCTTGTACTTCCTCCAGCCCAGCATTTCGCATGATGTACTCTGCATGTAAGTTAAATAAGCAGGGTGACAATATACAGCCTTGATGTACTTCTTTTCCTGTTTGGAACCAGTCTGATGTTCCATGTCCAGTTCTAACTGTTGCTTCCTGACCTGCATACAGGTTTCTCAAGAGGAAGGTCAGGTGATCTGGTATTCCCATCTCTTTCAGAATTTTCCACAGTTTATTGTGATCTACACGGTCAAAGGCTTTGGCATAGTCAATAAAGCGGAAATAGATGTTCTTCTGGAACTCTTTTGCTTTTCCAATGATCCAGCAGATGTTGGCAATTTGAACTCTGGGTCCTCTTCCTTTTCTAAAACCAGCTTGAATATATGGAAGAACATGGTTCACATATTGCTGAAGCCTGACTTGGAGAATTTTGAGCATTACTTTACTAGAGTGTGAGATGAGTGCAATCGTGTGGTAGTTTGATCATTCTTTGGCATTGCCTTTCTTTGGGATTGGAATGAAAACTGACCTTTTCCAGTCCTGTGGCCACTGATGGGTTTTCCAAATTTGCTGACATATTAAGTGCAGCACTTTCATAACATCTAATGACATAACCCTGTCAGACATTAAGGGGCTGTAAAGCTGAAATGGGCTTCCCTAGTGGCTCAGACGTTAAAGAATCTGTCTACAATGTGGGAGACCTGGGTTCGATCCCTGGGTTGGGAAGATCCCCTGGAGAAGGAAATGGCAAGCCACCTCAGTCTTCTTGCCTGGAGAATCCCATGGACAGAGAAGCCTGACGGGCTATAGTTCGTGAGATCGCAAAGAATCAGACATGACCGAGAGACTAAGCACAGAGCAGCAGGCCTGAAATGGGGAAGATATTAGAGAGAGGCTCTTCTGTTGGGTAGTTTTGGGAGGAGAGAAAGATAACAGGGCTTGGAGAAGATATTCAGCCAAGGCAGAGAGAAGAGTGAGTGAGCAAAATAATTTTAACAGAAAATTCTGTCTGGCACAGTGTGGGGCAACTTGCCCCAAAGAGGAGAAGGTCTGGCTTACTCTCCCAAGCCCTTCCCTGATTGAACTCTTACATTCCAAGTTAAGATTGAGTGGACCTGTCACAGCAACAATGTAATTGGGAAAGGATGGTGATGGGCTCTTTGGCTGGTGGAGGCCTTGAGGACGTGTACGAGATTCAGAAAATTCCAAAGTCCTTGCAAAGCCAGAGTAATGCTGAGTCAGCAATGGCATGCCCATGGATCGCAACCAAGACTAGAAAGAGGAGAACTGGGGTCTGGCCTCTTTCCCAAAGCAGATAACATCAGGGGTGCCAGCCAAGAGCCTGAAGGAATAAGGAAGGGGAGGAGGAATTGTGTCTCACAGCCGCAGGGTTTCCCAGCCACAGGGACACAGACGGCTTCCTGAAGCTACACTCTGGAGTCCCCAGTTACACTGACCGGACAAGACCTATGGGTCTCAAAGCTGGAAGTTTAGGCTGAATGAGAACTGAGCCCTCTGTCAGCTGTACCCAGATCTTCCTTCAGAAATAACATAACCTGAGGAAATTTCTTCTAACAAATGAGCACAAAGAGACCTTTATAAATGACTGAATGGGACAAAAATTTTTCTAACTGCTAGTAGGGACATGAAGAACATGAGTAGCATTTTGTGTCTAAGAATGTAATTGCATTCTTCATGTGAATCAAAGGGGAGGAGGGTAAAGTTTTTTTTTCCTATAGCATTATATATGAAAGGTTTTTTTTTTTAAGTTAAAATTTTTTAAAAAAAGCTATAATGATAAAGGAAAATGAACAGAAAAAAGTCATAGACATTCTTTTTTTTTTAATTGAAATAACTGGTAATAACCTATCTTCACTGGATAAAAGAAAAATATCAACTACTTCATTTATAAGAGACACAACAGAAAGACAATGAGATAAAATAAACACACCAACTAAAAGTAAGTTGGTTTAGCAATGTTATAATACAACACTGAGTTTAAGAAAAAAATGCATTAACAGAGCTATATAGATTGCACATAATGGTAAAAGTCAATCTCTCAAAATGATATAACATTCGTAAATCTGAATTTATCTAAACAAAAACAAAGCTTTATAAAGAGCTACAAATCAGTTGTTTAAAGAGAAGAAATCCAATATAAGTATCACCAAAGAATAAGGCATGGATCAGGAAACCTGACTAGTAAAAATTATGATTAACTTCACCAGACTCAGGAAATGCAAAGTAAAAAGCAATGAAATATCATTTAATTGACATCAAATTGGCAAACACTGAATATCTAAAAAGATGAGATGCCAAATGTTTAGGAGACTGTAGAAGTGATAACTCCCAAATTGCTGATAAAAGTATAAATTAGTATAGTAATTCTGAAAAGCAAATTGGTGCTATCAAAGTTAAGAATGTTCATAAATTATGAACCAGTTATTCATTCATTCACAACCCAAGACATGCCCAAGACTGTTCATTCTTGAACTGTCTATCATAGTGGAAAACTGGAAGCAACCCATGTGTCAGTCAAGTTTGTAGATACATATAATCACATTCATTTAGGTGTTATACTTCAGAGATGTTAGTTATGCAGCTTTCAATTTTGACTAGATCCAAAAAAAAAGTTCAGTGTCAGAATAATGTATCTGTGGCCATTTTTTGCAAATATATTATGAATTTTTTTAATAAAATTATAGTACTTGGGGTGTTTTTATCCCAAATTAATGGTAGAGATGAAAACTCAGTCCTTCCTGTTTTAGAGAAAGAAAGGTGGAACTAGGTTTTGCATAGGGAATGTGGAGTACCTTGACTTGAATTGTTTCTTAAAAAGCAAGAAAATGAGTGCTCTTTTAGTAGAATGTTAACATTATAAATTTATTCCACTGGGTATGTGAGTGAGATCCTTTGCATCTTTTTGTTAAATTTTTAAGGATACTGTACAAATGATGTTTTCCTTATTTTCTTCACAGCATTGTACTATCTCTATTTGAATTCTGGGACATTTTAACAATATATTTTTTATTGAAGTATAGTTGATTTACAATATTGTGTTATTTTCAGGGATGCAGCACAGTTACAGCCTAGAAATAAACACACACACCTGTGGTCACCTAATCTATGACAAAGGAGGCAAAAATATATCAACACAATGGAGAAAATATAGTCTCCTCAATTAGTGATGCTGGGGAAACTGAACACATACATGTAAAAGAATGAAATTTGAACAATCCCTAACACCAAACACAAAAATAAACTCAAAATGGATCAAACATCTAAGTGTAAGACCAGGAGCCTCTTTGATTGTCATTGTGAAAGGTTGTTGCTGAACGATAAGACGCCGGGATTCTTGGCCTCCGGAGGAGACGAATTCAATCTGGGGCCAGAGACGAGGCTGGATCACTCAGAGCTTTTGTGTAATAAAGTTTTATTAAAGTATAAAGGAGATAGAGAAAGCTTCTGACATAGGCATCAGAAGGGGGCAAAAGAGTACCCCTTTGCTAGTATTAGCAATGAAGTTATACACTCCAATGAATCCAAAGAATGTCTGGAGGTTGTAAAGACCTCACCAGACCTACTCCCATAATTTATGTTTTAAGATAACAGAGTTGGCCAGAAGGTTTAATCCAAAGATTGTCCTCAGGCAGGATACATCCTTGTAAAGACCAGACCTATTCCCATAATTTATGTTTTAAGATAACAGAATTAGCCAGAGGGTTTAATCCAAAAACTGTCCTCAGGCAGGATACATTATTGTTATATAGTCACTCATAATCTGTTAATAAAAAGAAAGGAAGGTCATAAAACTTAGAATGGCACCTGATAATTCATCCCTGGCCATAAAAGATTGACTTGAATCTTGTAGAAGGGCAGATTACCAACAAATAGTTTCATTTACATAGATTAGGGGAACAATACCTGAGTAAGTAGGTTGGGCCATTTGAAGATAGAGTCATAGCTTAAGACAACATTTCCATAAGAAAAAGAAATGTATCGGTTAACACAAAGTTTGAGAATAGTTAGCTTCAGGTGAAACCAGGTGTCATGGCAACACAGCATTTTAAGAGAAACCTCCTTTTAAATTTGTATAGAGGAGGAAAAATATCGCTGGTTTGTTTCCTCCTGCCTCTTAAGAGAGATAAAAACGTCTGGCACTTGCAGCCTCTTTCCTCCATTTGGAGACCCCTGGCCTTCCTGCCTGTTACCCTCTCAATTGTCAAATGCTTCTCCATGATAAGAGCATGGGAAATTTAAGCAATGGAGAATGATAGGATGTAAAATATAAGATGATGTTTTTTTGTTTTTTTGTTTTTTTTTTAAATTCCTGGCATTCTGTGTTCTCCCTTTATGCTCAATAGACGGTACAGATTCAAGTACAGAATGTGTTCAATAGAAATAGTTAACTCTATAGACTTGTGGTTGCCAGGGAAGGGGGGAGGATTGAGAGTTTGAGGTTCACAGATGCAAACATCACGCATAGGATGGATAATAACAAGGTCCTGTTGTATAGCACAGGGGGCTATAGTCAACGTCATGTGACAAACTATAATGGAGAAGAATTTTAAAAAATAATGTATATGTATAACTGAGTTTGCTATATAGCAGAAATTAGCACAACATAAATTAATGATACTTAAATAGTTCATTCCCTTCAAAAAATAATGGGACAGTTAATGGCGGTTGATTTGTATCTTAGATTAAGAGGGAAAAAAATATAGCAAATAAACAAATTTTGGTATTTATTACTCTGCAGAGGTTTTCACAGGACAGAGCCCCATAAACTGGATATCAGAGACGGGAAGGAAGTGAAAGTCTCTCAGTTGTGTCTGACTGTTTGTGACCCCATGGACGGTAGCCCACCAGGCTCCTCTATCCATGGGATTCTCCAGGCAAGAATACTGGAGTGGGTTGCCATTCCCTCCTCCAGAGGATCTTCCCAACCCAGAGATTGAACCTGGGTCTCCTGCTCTGCAGGCAGACTCTTTACCATCTGAGCCACCAGGCGGCCCATAAGGGATAAGGGAGAAAGGCAGACATAAAATCGGACCATCGCAGCAATGGCCTCCTTTCTCGGTGCTGGCTAATGTGTGCCCTGTTGCCTTCCCTGACAAGGAGCACAGACTTCTTACGGGGTCTGGGATTAGATGTGCTGAGCTGGCGTTGCATTTGCAAAATGGTAATGGCTTTGAAGGAGCTTACCTGGATTGAAGAAGCAGGGAGACAGGCCTTCTTGCTGTCTTCAAAGCTGTGAGTTGCTCTCAAGGCAGGGAGGCCAGGCTAGCGCTGTGCCACTTCCCGATGTAAGGCGAAGACAGAGGAGTGAGCCACAGGAAGGCAGGACTCTAATTCGTCAGAGCTTTGTATACTCGGCTTGAGCTGTGCAAAGGCTGAGCTGTGCTTTTGAGTCCTGGGCTACATCTGCGGTCAGTCCCGAAAAAGCAGGTAGACAGGAGTCAGGAGCATGGTGAAGTGATGCTTCAGTGTGAGCAGACTAGACTTAGGACCTCCATCACCTTCCATCCTCAGATTCTGAAGTTTTAATTTACCAGCCATAAAGTCTGTTGCTGTTACTTGATAGTCATATTTTGCCTTTATGTAATCAGACATGCAAACAGATACGGTTTGCAGTAAGAACATGAAAGAAAATTTGTTGACAGCTGTCATCCACAGCTACAAAAAGAAACAGGAACTACATATTCAAACCTCCCTTTTATTTCCCATAAGCTTTTATACATCCTTTCAAATAAGTTGTATAAATATGTCGATTTTAGCTGAAATAAAGTACCATTGCCTCAAGGCTGCCTCTTAGAAAAATCTCTTAATTGATGTAAATTTTCCTTTTTAGTTATTGTAAATAGTGTTTTATAGTCGATCCTTAAATATGCTACCAAACATTCAATATTTTTTTAAACCAGCTTGAATTTGTAAGTCCCTCCAGCATGTTGTAAAAGATAAGCTCACATCGGAAAGCTTTTCCCTGAATAATTGTGGAGATTTCACTGGAAAGTAGACACAGTGTCCTGATCGTGTAGACCAAGCATATCTTGACATTGACATTGAATAATGGCTCCACTGTTTTAAAATACTGTGAATTATTTAACAGAAAGCAAATTTTGCACCACTAAAGTATCAGTCTCAGACTTTAAAGTCACTAAATTGTAAATTAGCCAGCTTTAAGACCTTTAGCAAATAAGAACTGAATCATAGATTATTTAAAGTTGTTTAGACAAAGTGAATAACATCCTGATTCCTCCCATCCACCAGATGGCATCTTACTAGCTCCTCTTCTAAATTAAAAAAAAAAAAAGTTTCCTTTCAGTCTGTTTTATGGAAATAGCCAGTTCATTCTGAACCTGGACACTGCCTCCTTATTCTTTTCATCCATTTTATCAATTGGAATATCTCACTGACATCTTAAATAACCTATTTCAAATTAAGTCTGAGTGCCACCCCCACCAAACAAATAGTACAAAGTCATTACACATGACTCTGCATGTTTTTCCTATTAATGACACCACATGCCTCTATTAACAATACCATCTTTCTTTTAGTTATCCATTCTTCAAAATTTGGTGTTTCTCTTTTCCTTCTTTTCTTAAATCCTAAGAGCCCAAAAGATTCTTTTTTATTGCATCATCTCAGGTCAAGCCTACTGTTTACCCTCATGAAAGCATTCATTAACCCTTCCCTCCTAACTAGCCTCAGCATCTGTTCTCCTTGTTTGTAACACATTCTATGAAAATGGTCAGGATAAGCCTCCTGAAATGCTAAATACTTCCCTTGGTTGACCATGGTCTCTCACTGAGCATAAAGTATAAGCATGTATGCTGCTGTGTTAGGTCTTTCTTTATTATGAGCCTGTTGGATCTTTCAGGCTTGTCTTTGAATTCTTCTGTAGAGTTAGACAACTGATGAGATGGAGATTCTGTGTTGGAGGTAGAGACAAGGTGGTTGTGATGGAGATGGAGCAAGAAGAGAATATCTGATGTTGTGTATTGCTTGAGTGGAAGGGGCAATAGCTGGTGAAGGAAGGAAAAATCAGGATTATACTTGAGCCAGGAGGACAGCTGACATAATAAGGTACTACAGTGAAGGAAGAGATGGAGGATATTTATAAGGAGTCAGCAGTGGGTTCAGAACCAGAGGGGTGGTGGTGGTCAAGGAAGACAAAGAAAGTAACATAGAAAATGAACTTCTGAGTAAGAGGGCTGTGGTGGGAGTGAGCATTAGACAAGGGAGATATACTTAGGTATTAACTGGGTGAATTGCATCTCTGAGACAGTCCTAGACTTTCCAGGATAGGGAGGCTTGGGTGCAAGTGAAACTGAAGACTCTCCTGATGATTTAAAGATGGTGGAAGACCATTCCATCTGAGATGCAGAAAGAAAATCACTCTGAGCACAAGTTGCCTGGGTCTTCCTGTTGGAAATAGAGACAGGGAAGCTTGTCACCCAGCGTCTCACCAGATGTTTTGTTCCCAGAATATTAGAAAGTGGTTTTGGCTTCTCTCTTTCTCATTTGGACACCCCAGAATTCATTTGAATTCTATGAATCTATTTGAATTCAAATCTATGCTCCAAATATTATCAGTATTTCAGAAAGCTGGGATAAATATTAAAAAGAAAATCAACTATTTCACCCTGAGACATTGAAATTGCATGACCCAAAACACTCAGGTATTGCTGAAGATTTATCAGTTGTGGAAAAGACGGTCTCAAATATATAAAAGATAATATATGAATGCTGTTAACATAATGTATCAAATGTTAATGTCACAGTAGACTGAATATATAGTAGCATTTCAATCAGTGTACTTTGCTTCCCAGATTTAGTGTTTTTTTTTTTTTTTAATATTATTTTTGTTTCAAAACTTTTACAGAAAAGTTGTAAACACAGTACAGGGTTCCCATCTGTACTAAACCTAGTTTTCCTTTTTATCACTTTTTATGTCGGTAAAGTACATTTGTCACAATAAGTAACCAGTACTGATACATTATTATTAACTAAAGTCTGTAGTCTAATTTCCTCAGTATTCACCTTGTGTCCTCCTCTGGCCCAGGGTCCCATCTAGGGCACCACATTCTATCTAGTCCTCTTGTTTGCTAGGCTCTTCTTGGCTGTGAGGTTTTCTCAGACTTCCCCTTTGTCTGGTGACCTTGACGGGTTGGAGAGGATGATCAGGTATTCTGTAGACTGTCCCTCATTTGCGAGTACTGTGATGTTTTCTTCCTATGGCACTGGGGCTGTGGGTGTGAGGAGGAAGACTGCCAAGGTCAAGCACCATCCAGCACATCCTGGTGTGAAGGAGGCGGGTGGCGCGGTGGGCCAGGAGGTCTCCATCAGGTATCTGCTCTGCACAGCTCCTCTACTTCCAGCTTCTGCGGTCTGTCTTTGGAGGGAGTGAGTTCAGGGTGGGGAGGGGACTCCCCATTCTGAGCAGAGAACCTGTTGATGATTTCAAAGGTTCTTCACAGCACTTTCTTCTCTCCTGGGCATTTTCCCCAATATGGAATCATGGATATCTGTTTTCTACTTTGGGTCACCCAGATTCAGTTTAGCCTGTTCTTTTGGCTGTCATGCTATTCCTTCTGGTTGTTTTCTGCAAAAACAATGACCCTTCTATCTGAGCAAGAACTAGCATGCTGCTTAGCTTGTCAAGTTTACTGCCTTGAGCAGCATCCATTCAGCCAGCAAAGATGCCTTCAGGCTTCATTGTATCCTAGTAGGGATAAGGTTCAGAGCAGACACTACTTACCTTCAGTAGAATAGCCAGAATTTTGAGGGCATGGACCTGGTTTTCTAACTGTAGATATTTCTCAGTTACCTCATGCTACCACTGGGTTTACCTCATCTTTCCCTGTGATCACTGATTTCAGAAAAGTTCCAGCAAACTCATTCTCACGAAGGACTTCATATGTCAGTTTAGTGCTCCTTTTCTTTAAGTTGTTATTGTGAATCATGCCATATGACCTTCACCCAGCTTTCTTCCAAAAGTTAACATCTTATATAATCAGAGTACATTCATGAAAGGGAAGACATTAATGTCAACACAACTTTATTAGTAACTATTGAGACGTCGCTAGCATTTCTCTAGTCACTTTTCCATCCAGAATCCTATGTGGCCTTAAGCCATCACATCTTGGTCCCCTTCAATCTGTGACAGTCCTCAGTTTTTCCTTGAGTTTCACGACCATGAGGTTTAGGTTGCTGGTCACTTATTGTGTAGAATGTCTCTAAATTTGGACCTCTATGAAATTTTATCAAGATTTGATTGAATTACACATTTTTGGCCAGAAGATTACAGAAATCAAGAACCACTTTCCATGGATCAGGTCACAAGGCCCATGATCTCAGTATGTCTTTTCACTTGTGATATTAACATTAATCGCTTGGTTAAGGTGGCATAGGATGAATATCTCAATGTAAAGTGACATTAATATTTTCCCTTGGAATTTAATGACCATTTTGAAAGAGACACTTTATTACTGCTCCTATATTTTATCTGTCCCCAAATTTTTCTTAGTGTTCTTTTTGACCAAGATTATTTAAAACATATTGAAGTCCAGGGTGAAGCTTAAAGAAGGGATAGTTACATTGTGACCATCAGTGAATATTCAGAGAGAAGACATGTGTGTTTCTGTATCTGAGTGTGTGTGTGAGAGAGAGACAGATAGAATGATTTTCCTGGGAATTTCTCCAGATCATGCAGTGTTTATGCTTATGTTGTAGATCAACTTGTATGCAAATGAGGCAGCTAATCTCTCATGGTTCTAGTATGCCTATGTTCATTAAATGTCTAATACTTAATTCAGGACCTAGTAATTTATAGCAAATAAATAGTGGTTCTGCATGGTTTTATAATATAGATGTTTGTGAACAATTATTTACAAAATGTTAATAGGGAATAAACGGACATTTTAAAAATAATCTCACCAGTTGATACATAACACTGTTAATGTATCAATTAGAATCAGACAGAATGTATAGCATACATGATCAATGAGAATAAGTGGACACATACACAATATGCCATCCATCAAGCTGGGCGTCTGGATTTTGTATTTACTTTACAGAGCTTGTAGTCAAACTTGTAGTGGGATTTCCACTTTTTTATGGTTTAGAGGCAATAAGAATAAGGGTATGACAAGTGTGTTTGCATATTGTTGAGAGTACTACAATTCTATCATCATCACCATCATCAATATTCTGAGTCATTCATATGTACCTTTCTATTTAAATATCACGCAAGTAATTGAGGACAATTTGGTTACTCGATGTAAACTAGAACCACAGTTACAGAAATATACTCGTTAGAGCAAAAAGTCATACATCTGACAGACAATTACATAAAACTTGGATTTTAAAAGATATGAGGTGATACTTTATTCTCGATAGTGTCATAGTTATTATGGACAGTCTGAGAACTATTATCAACCAAAAATACGTAATAGGTGAAAAATTTAAAAGCTCAGTAGAAATATATTTATATATTTAGGTAAGCAATAACCTTGCATATTAATTCATTAGGCTCCGAGTTTAACAATTAAACCGAGGCAATGAGAAGGTGCCTGGACTGTCCCCAGAGATGCCTCACAGGTTGCTCTCTGCTCTGACTGTCAGGGTCCTATGTCCAAATGTGACTGAGTTCATTTAAAACATCCTCGAGTTGACCTGTTAGTGATTCTCTGGAAAAAAAATGAAAAGCATTGAACCTATCACTTCACTTGGCAAACCAAAATAGGCTCAAAGTAGTTTAGATAACAGTTGTTAAAAGAAAAGGAGCTAGACTGTTAAGAGCAGAATCTCAGCGACTGTGCCCTTTGCCCCCATGATGTCTCTGGGGAGCACTGTCATGGGCTCCTTCCCCCTCCGCGCATCCTGCCTCCCCCCACACCCCGATGCCCCCAGCCTCTGTCCTCCAGCTCCTGGACCCTGGCAGCACCTCCTCCTCACCTTGGGTCCCCCTGGGGATGGGAGCCAGTTTCTGTAATTACTCGTTTCTGATTGATTCTGGTCCTGTTTTGCTGTCTCAGCCTTTCCAAAAGACATGTACCCAATTTTGTGCATTAAAATCCCAATGTTTAAAATCCAGAAAATACAAAGTAAAAAAGAAATGACTCTACATCAAAACTGAGAAGGAAGCGGAATGAAATGTTTAAAAGCAATAGAATTAATGTAAAGAAGAAAGATCCACCCCACTGGGCACAGTTCTTCATGCTTTGTGGGTGCTTGATGACTGCATGTTGGATGAAGGAATCATCAAGCCACTGATTAAAAATCCAATACAGCAGTGCATTAGAAACCTGAGTAAAATAAAAGTCAAGTGACTGCAGAAATAAGTAACATACTAGCTCTCACAAATAAGAAATCACTGAGATGGGTAAGGAGCATCAACTTACAGATCACATAAGAGAAAACAGCTTATCAAACTTACTGAAAATCTCAACTTGTGCAAATAAGAAAATGCAAGTTAAAATGCAATCATGTCAATGTATGGCAAAAACCAGTACAATACTGTAAAGTAATTAGCCTCCAACTAATAAAAATAAATGGAAAAAAATGCAATCAAATTTGCAGATATTTAAAAACTCATATCCAATGCTAAGAAGGGTGTGTAGATCCAAGCATTGTTACATAAATTAGGAGTGAGGGCACAGGCCATTGCAATCCTTCTGTAAAAATTTGAACTTTATGTCATTTCCCCTAAAAATTACCAGACTATTTAACATTATGTGATAGCAACAAATAGAAGGATATTTAAAATAAAATAATAAATATGAATTATGTAATGAAGCAAAGTATAATATATTCATACATACAAAAATGTATTGGATTTTCAAAATCATGTTTCACAGACTCAGCAGAAAATATTTTGGAGATTAAAAAATTATAGATGTATGGAAATCCCAGGAATGGTTATAAATGACTATTAACAGTAGGCATTTTCAAGAGGTGAGATAATGGGTAATTTTTATTTTCTTGAAAATTTTCCAGCTTCCTAGATGTTCGGTAACGGCCACAGATCGTTACACTTTTTTAATTTTTTTTTTTTTTGCCATCGGAGAAAATGGTACTGGTATGTATATATATTGTCATATGTGAAAAGTGAAAAAAATAGGCAGTTGGCAAAGAAGTGCCCATCAGAAATAAATTCTTTTGATATGATTATTAGATTCACATTATATAGGAGCATCAGTTTGGCAGCATATTTCCATTTCTTTTAATAAGCTAAGTTCTCTATAGTTCTGATACGTTAAGTTATTGAAATTATGTTCTTTAGTTCACAGCAGATGGAGACTAGAGTGCAGGCTTTTTCTATTGTAAACATCCTTCCCTGCCCTCAGACCCCGTGGGTAACCGGCTTCAGCCTGACTGCCTGCCCAGAGGTCTCTCTGCATTTGGGTTCCATTCAGATTTATAGCTGAATTTTATGTCTTTTCTTCAGGTAACTCTGAATTCTATTTTGATTTAAAAACATTAAATAGTTAACAAATGCAAGGACTTGATATGGAAAAGGAATATCAGCAGTGTCACTGCTCAATCAAGGTTCTCCGGAGAACCAGAATCAATAATCCACAACTATAAGTATATGGAGAGAGAAAGGAAAAAGTAAGAGATTGATGGATTAGTCAGGAGGAGTTGGTTCATCCAGTTATGGAGGAGAAGTCCCCGGATCCACGATCTACAAGCCAGAGGCCGGGAGAGCCGGTCTTGTGGTTCTAGCCCAGACCCGGTGCTCTGAGAAGCAGGGTGCTGTGTCTGCGGGCAGGAGAGCAGGGTGTGCCTCCGCCTCCTCCCGGTGCTTGTTCTGCTCTGATCCTCCGGATTAGATGATGCTGCCCTCACCAGGGAGGACATCGTCTTCACTGAGTCCACAGACTCAAATGCTGAACTCTTGCAGACACGCCCTCTCCGAGGTGCCCAGATGTACCGTTCTCCCAGCTTCTGGGCGTCCCTCAGTCCACTCAGGTGATGGGGAGGGTTCCCCGCCACAGAGTAACAGGGAGAGTGCTGCAAGGGCAGGCGTCAGGGAGGGGGGGAGAGAGGACCTTGCAAGTGCAGACAGCGCCCTTCCTCTTTCCCTTCACACGGTTCCTGCTCTGTCCTCCCCCTCTCTGTCCTTCCTCCCCTCCCCTGATCTCCCGCCTCTCTGACTTTCCGCCTGTCCGTCCTCCCTCCTGGCCTTCTCGTCTCCCCCCCTCCCCATCCCCCTGCCTCCCGGACCTCCCACCTCCCCGACCTTTCACCTCCCCTGTCCTCCCCCTTTCTGACCTCCCGGCTCCCTGACCTCACCCCTCCATGACCTCACACCTGTGCAGTCCCACTGCTGCTCTTCTGTTCACCCTCAGCTGGAGGCCCTGGTTTTCCTGGAACGCTGCCAGTTGGAAAAGGAGTGCCCCTCAGACACTGGCTAAGCTGCTTTAGGATAAAAGATTTCCTAATGGTATGAGGAATCTCCCATGGAGGAGCCTCTGAGGGCTGGATCATGGAACCTCATATGAGGTCATGGTGTATCCGGTTTGCCCAGGACAGTACATGCTTATAATTAAAAATAATTAAAGTGACTCCCCCCCTTCCCTTTCAGAAGTGTTTCGGTTTGAATGATGAGGCTTTTGATCGTCCTTATCAGCCACTAGTGAGAAAGATGCTTGTGGAGGGATGGTGCTGGCTGTGTCTAGCTCAGATCATTTGATGATGATGGTATGTGCTGGATGTTTGAAAGACCATCTGAAATATCTGCTCATGAACTTGTACTTGAAAAGTGACTCCTCTTTATTATTTGACTTTAATATTGGATAACTATATTTTTAGTACAGTCATAGTTTTATAGCAATTCACATGACCCTCAGGTCCTACTTCCATGTTTTCCCTTATCTAGAGTCATTATCTGTGACTTTTCCCACCCCACTTACCAGTGAACATGCCTTAAAATAGCCACCACTCCTTCCCTGTGAGCAGCAGAGTCTGAGTCCGCCCCTCTCTCCTCTTCTCTCTGTTTTATCACTGCTCTCCCAGGTCCCACCACTGATTCCTCCTTCAGCACCTTCCCTCTCTTCCGCCCTCATCTCCAGATGTTCCGAGACTGACCACGTCCCCACATACCCACCTGGCAAGCCTGGCCCCTTGAAGTCTTTCCTATTCATTCTTGTCCCATCCTCAATGGTGATCGCGTGATTTGTTTCTACTAAAAACTGCCTTTGTCATCTAGATCCCTACCCTAAAGTCATCAAGGTTACAAAGTACCTTTCCTTGTCTTGTTTTGACCATTTTCACATGTTTCCCTTTATTTCTTTGGTGTTTCTTCTCATTTCCTGACAGCCTGAGTCACTCGGAGTGAGTAGCCTATTCTTTCCTAGATTCACAGTGGTCATTCCCACCTTGGTTGTGCCAGCTGGCTAGACCTTTTTTTGCTCTCCAAGAAAATACCCATTTCCTCCACAAAGGGTTTTCAGCTTACCTGAGCCCAGAGTGGTCTTTCTGTTTGTCTTTCCTTCCGTTTCTATAACCTGAGTGATTCTGACAGATTGGTATGGATCTTTTGTGTATCTAGTCATTTAGGAAAATACCGTTCATTTATATGTTGTGACAATGAAGAACATCGGTGCCCTGCTATAAATCCTGTGTTCTCTCTAGCCCCACACTGTACCTGAAGGGAATCAAAAAGGAGCAAGGTGAGGAGACAGTTTTATGCCCTGTGGGTCAATGAAGTGACAGATGTGGAAGCTACATTTCTACTGTATGAAATATGATGATTGATTGTGTTATTAATGTCTCAGTTCAGTTTGGTCATATCCTTTTACTGAGAACGTTTCTTTAAATTTTCATCAATATATGTCGGCTTTTTTGCTTCGTGGTATTTATCAAGTCTGTTTAGAGAAGATACCAAAATCTTCCCAATAAACATAGGCAGTGAGGGTTTCCTTCTTAACCCTCCATTAACAGCTTCTGACTTAAAGGAAGAGTACCTGTGTGGATATATAAATGCAATATCCTTTGCCAATCCTGCCTTCCAAAGTTCCGTGACTACAGCGGATTCATCAAAGAGGAAAAAGCCTTCGGGAAATCCTGCTAATAAGATGACACAATGTTCCTTCCCTGGAGGGGATGGAAGAGGGTAGAAGTTTTTCCTTTCTAATTTAATTAAAATGAAATCTTTTATTAAACTATCATGGCTCCATAATATTTTTAGGAAAAAAATCTTGGCTATGTTCATGAATCACTCTTGCACATGGGAAAATTAAATAAGATGAAATTAAGTGATAATACTTGATAGAAGAGAGCAGGCCTTGCAGTAGTTCTGAGATTTTTTTTTTTTTTAAATAAACTTTTAGTTTCTGGAGCAATTTTAGATTTACAGAAAATGGGATAGATAGCACAGAGTTCTCATATACTTCACATTTGTTTTTCTCTATCGTTACCATCTTCTATTAGCAGTTATTAAACCACATCAATGCACTATCACTAGCTAGAGTTACTCTTCTGTCACTTTTTCTCCAGTGTTGTCTGGTGTTTTTCCTATGGTTGGTCTGGGGTAGAGGATTTATGCTGTTTTCATAAGCTTAGCTGGTGTCAGTATCAGTCAGATGTATCTGTATTTTCCTTGGTCCTGACCTTGACCTCCAGGCAGGCGAGTGCTGGTCCCATGTCTCCATGTCTGATCCTCTGGCTCCTCTTTCCCTCCTGTGCTTTCTGGAAGCAAGTCCCTGTGGACTGCTGCCACCTGGGGGGCGGACGCCACGACCACCTCCTTAAGGGCAGGCTGTCTGCACTAGGTTGTTCTGTGTTCTTCTGCACTGGAGACTTGTCTTTTCTGACCACTTATTTACATCAACATGGAATCCAGAATGCTCACTTTATGCTTTGGATTAAAGTCTAGTATTGCTTAATTTTTCTTGCTCTAATTGTTGCAGCTGAAGTCATTGGGAGCTTTTTCAGAAAGCCGCTGTGCTCTTTGACATACTCCATGAATGAGGGGTTTCATCTTTGTATTGTTGATTTCGGGTACTTCCTATCTTCAGCTGCAGATGCTCTGGACTCCTCTTGAAAGCACCCTGCCCCATCCTAGGATCGGCTGATTTTCCAAGGGTTTCTGGTTCCTTTTTTCTGGAGAATGACACTGACATCTAAGCAGTAGGTATGCTCTTGAATTTTGTAAGTGACGTTTATCCATTGCCAATAAATTGAGGTATTGTGTGGAGTTATAAATGTTAAAGGCAGATGCAATGATTCCTTTTTGAGGTTGGCAGTGGAAAACAGTTTATTGAATGCAAAGCATTAAACGTTCCTCCTTCATTTTTATTGCCATGGAGACCATTGTCATGATATTCTTTATTCCCCGAAATCAGTCAAATGAAATAGAAAGCAGATGTTCTGTATCTTTACTTTTTACTGTTTCTTGCTTGAGATTACACCTTAATGACTAATACTGAAGCATAATTATCTCTTTAGAGATTTATAGAAGATTAGAGACATTCAGTTAAAGAAATGCTTGCTTCCAAAAGATAGACTTGGAGTTACAGCAGATCTGGCTTCTCCCCTGCACCCCAGCCACTAACTCCCACATGTGCCACCTGAACTCATCTCTACCCATAGCTGCCTGATCATGGATTAAATTCCCAGCTCTGAGAAAGAATTCCTATCAGGTCAGACCTAGAATCCCCTCCATGAGTTTGTTTTTATCTTGTTGGTCCTGCCACCCTTCACTAGCATCCCTCTTCTCAAGGTCTCATTTCCCTTCTTAACCAATATGACTGCCCCCACTATGACTGCCTGGCAGCACATCCAAATGGGTTAAGAGCTGGCATTCACCTAGTATGCAATTATAAGGACTATAGAGAAAGCTGAGCGCCGAAGAGCTGATGTTTTTAAACTGTGGTGTTGGAGAAGACTCTTGAGAGGCCCTTGGACTGGAAGAAGATCAAACCAGTCAATCCTAAAAGAAATCAGTCTTGAATATTTATTGGAAACTCCAATACTTTGGCCACCTGATGCTAAGAACTGACTCATTGGAAAAGACCCTGATGCTGGGAAAGATTGAAAGCAGGAGAAGAAGGGGACAACAGATGATGAGATGGTTGTATGTCATTACCGACTTGATGGACATGAGTTTGAGCAAGTTCCAGGAGTTGGTGATGGACAGGTAAGCCTGGTGTGCTACAGTCCATGGGGTCACAAAGAGTTGAATGTGTCTGAGTGACTGAACTGAAGGCCTTTTGAAAATACACAGACACATGCATATCTATACAATCTTGAAGATTCTACATTTTAATTTCTATTAACTTTAAGATAGAAGAAAGAAAATGAATTCACTCGAGCCATAAGATATATACATGAAGAGGAAACATTAATGTTCCTAAACCATGGATGAAAAGAATGCATTGCTTTAAAAACTTGTCAGGTGTCTCATATACATGTGTTTCATTTTCCCTGCTCCAGTGTCCATTGTTCCAATTTCCTCTATGAAAAACCAATGATTAATTGACACAAAGAAAACACATTCTAAACGAGATATAACAGAAAGGTTATCTTGAAGCCACTCATTTAAAATTTCAACAGGAAAAGATGTCCATGCTAAGTCAAGTCAGTCGTGTCCAACTCTTTGCAACCCCGTGGACTGTAGCCCGCCAGGCTCCTCTGTCCATGGGATTCTCCAGGCAAGAACACTGGAGTGAGTTGCCATTTTCTCCTCCAGGGGATCTTTCCAACCCAGAGTTCGACCAGCATCTCTTATGTCTCCTGCATTGGCAGGCGTATTCTTTACCAGTCATGCCACCTAACTACCATATAAAATAGGATTTTAGGGATATCTCCTGGATGGAATGTAGAAGAAGAGGAAGGAAGGAAAAAAAAAAAAAAACCTGGGTGATGATTCCAAAAGGACTGAGGACCAAAATATCAATCACGATTGTTGTAATCAGTGATGCAAATCTGAAACCTCAACCCACAGCTCATGGCAGAAAGGCAGACTTCACATCAGGCCAGAGTTCCCTCAGGTTTCAGCTGTTGGAAGCAGCTCTTACAGTTTCTGTTAGTGTCACAGTATACCAGACCACCTGACCTGCCTCTTGAGAAACCTGTATGCAGGTCAGGAAGCAACAGTTAGAACTGAAACAACAGACTGGTTCCAAATAGGAAAAGGAGTACTTCAAGGCTTGGCACTCTGCTTATTTGACTTATATGCAGAGTACATCATGAGAAACACTGGGCTGGATGAAGCACAAGCTGGAATCAAGATTGCTGGGAGAAATATCAATAACCTCAGGTATGCAGATGACACCACCCTAATGGCAGAAAGTGAAGAGGAACTAAGAAGCCTCTTGATGAAAGTGAAAGATGAGAATGAAAAAGTTGGCTTAAAGCTTAACATTCAGAAAACTAAGATCATGGCACCTGGTCCCATCACCTCATGGGAAATAGATGGGGAGACAGTAGAAACAGTGTCAGACTTTATTTTTGGGGGGCTCCAAAATCACTGCAGATGGTGGTTGCAGCCATGAAATTTAAAGACGCTTACTCCTTGGAAGGAAAGTTATGACCAAACTAGATAGCATGTTAAAAAAAAGGGACATTACTTTGCCAACAAAGGTTCGTCTGGTCAAGGCTATGGTTTTTCCAGTGGTCATGTATGGATGTGTGAGTTGGACTATAAAGAAAGCTGAGTGCCAAAAAGTTGATGCTTTTGAACTATGGTGTTGGAGAAGATTCTTGAGAGTCCCTTGGACTGCAAGGAAATCCAACCAGCCCATCCTAAAGGATATCAGTCTTGGGTGTTCATTGGAAGGACTGATGCTGAAGCTGAAACTCCAATACTTTGGCCACCTGATGAGAAGAGTTGACTCACTGGAAAATACCCTAATTCTGGGAGGGATTGGGGGCAGGAGGAGAAGGGGATGACAGAGGATGAGATGGCTGGATGGCATCACCGACTTGATGGGCATGAGTTTGAGTAAATTCCAGGAGTTGGTGATGGACAGGGAGGCCTGGTGTGCTGCGATTCATGGAGTCGCAAAGAGTCGGACATGACTGAGCAAGTGAAATGAAAGCAGATCAAATGAAAAGAGAGAAGCTAGTGCACTCACCTGGTGTCTTCCACTTGCGAGGCAAGGTGGAATCTCTCTCTGATTTCCCATGGAGTGGAGCTGGAGTGCCAGGCTGTTTCAGACTCCCCACAGGCCAGTCGCTTTGACTGGAGACAGAGATGCAGACCTATGGGAATAAAATGTTTGGTCCTCCTCCCCAGACCCTAGCTAGACAGAATTAAACATTTAAGAAGAAAACTAAAAGTAGAAGGAGATGGCAAGGGTGAATGTTGACATTCAAGCAATCAGCAAACTAAGATGGACTGGAATGGGTGAATTTAACTCAGATAACCATTATATCTACTACTGTGGGAAGGAATTCCTTAGAAGAAATGGAGTAGCCATCATGGTCAACAAAAGAGTCTGAAATGTAGTACTTGGATGCAGTCTCAAAAATGACAGAATGATCTCTGTTCGTTTCCAAGGCAAGCCATTCAATATCATGGTAATCCAAGCCTATGTCCCAACCAGTAACACTGAAGAAGCTAAAGTTGAAGGGTTCTATGAAGACCTACAAGACCTTTTAGAACTAACACCCCAAAAAGATATCCTTTTCATTATAGGGGACTGGAATGCAAAAGTAGGAAGTCAAGAAACACCTGGAGTAACAGGGAAATTTGACCTTGGAGTATGGAATGAAGCAGGATAAAGGCTAATAGAGTTTTGCCAAGAGACCGCACTGGTCATAGCAAACATCCTCTTCCAACAACACAAGAGAAGACTCTACACATGGACATACCAGATGGTAAACACCAAAACCAAATTGATTATATTCTTTGCAGCCAAAGATGGAGAAGATCTATACAGTCAGCAAAAACAAGACTGGGAGCTGACTGTGGCTCAGTTCATGAACTCCTTATTGCCAAATTCAGACTTCAACTGAAGAAAGTAGGGAAAACCACTAGACCATTCAGGTATGACCTAAATCAAATCCCTTATGATTATACAGTGGAAGTGAGAAATTAATTTAAGGGGCTAGATATGATAGAGTGCCTGATGAACTATGGACAGATGTTCATGACATTGTACAGGAGAGAGGGATCAAGACCATCCCCATGGAAAAGAAATGCAAAATAGCAGAGTGGCTCTCTGAGGATGCCTTACAAATAGCTGTGAAAAGAAGAGGAGTGAAAAGCAAAGGAGAAAAGGAAAGATATTCCCATTTGAATGCAGAGTTCCAAAGAATAGCAAGGAGAGATAAGAAAGACTTCCTCAGTGATCAATGCCAAGAAATAGAGGAAAACAATAGAATGGGAAAGACTAGAGATATCTTCAAGAAAATTAGAGATACCAAGGGAACATTTCATGCAAAGATGGGCTCAATAAAGGACAGAAATGTTACGGACCTAAGAGAAGCAGAAGATATTAAGAAGAGGTGGCAAGAATACACAGAAGAACTGTACAAAAAAGATCTTCACAACCCAGATAGTCATGATGGCTCTCACCTAGAGCCAGACATCCTCAAATGTGAAGTCAAGTTAGCCTTAGAAAACATCACTATGAACAAAGCTAGTGGAGGTGATGAAATTCCAGTTGAACTATTTAAAATCCTAAAAGATAATGCTGTGAAAGTGTTGTACTCAATATGTCAGCAAATTTGGAAAACTCAGCAGTGGCCACAGGACTGGAAAAGGTCCATTTTTATTCCAATCCCAAAGGAAGGCTCCCAAAGAATGCTCAAACTACCACACAATTGCACTCATCTCACACGCTAGTAAAGTAACGCTCAAAATTCTCCAAGCCAGGCTTCAGCAATACATTAACCGTGAACTTCCACATGTCCAAGTTGGTTTTAGAAAAGGCAGAGGAACCAGAGATCAAATTGACAACATCCACTGGATCATCGAAAAAGCAAGAGAGTTCCACAAAAACATATGTTTCTCTTTTATTGACTACACCAAAGCCTTTGACTGTATGGATCACAATAAATTGTGGAAAATTCTGAAAGAGATGGGGATACCAGACCTCCTGACCTGACTCTTGAGAAACCTGTATGCAGGTCAGGAAGCAACAGTTAGAACTGGACATGGAACAACAGACTGGTTCCAAATAGGAAAAGGAGTAGGTCAAGACTGTACGTTGTCACCCTGCTTATTTAACTTATATGCAGAGTACATCATGAGAAATGCTGGGATGGAAGAAGCACAGGCTGGAATGAAGATTGCCAAGAGAAATATCAATAACCTGAGCTATGCAGATGACACTACCCTTATGGCAGAAAGTGAAGAAGATCTAAAATGTCTCTTGATGAAAGTGACATAAAAGAGTGAAAAAGCTGGCTTAAAGCTCAACATTCAGAAAACGAAGATCATGGCATCTGGCCCCATCACTTCATGGCAGATAGATGGGGAAACAGTGGAAACAGTGGCTGACTTTATCTTTCTGGGCTCCAAAATCACTGCAGATGGTGATTGCAGCCATGAAATTAAAAGACGCTTGCTCCTTGAAAGGAAAGTTATGAGCAACCCAGACAGCATATTCAAGAGCAGAGACATTACTTTGCCAACAAAGGTCCATCTAGTCAAGACTATGGTTTTTCCAGTAGTCATATATGGATGTGAGTTGGAATATAAAGAAAGCTGAGCACTGAGAAATTGATGCTTTTGAACTGTGGTGTTGGAGAAGACTCTCGAGAGTCCCTTGGACTGCAAGGAGATCCAACCTGTCCATCCTAAAGGAGATCAGTCCTGGGTGTTCATTGGAAGGACTGATGCTGAAGCTGAAACTCCTGTACTTTGGCCACCTCATGCGAAGAGTTGACTCATTGGAAACGACCCTGATTCTATGAGTGATTGGGGGCAGGAGGAGAACGGGATGACAGAAGATGAGATGGCTGGACCGCATCATCAACTCGATAGGTATGAGCTTGAGTTAAGTCCAGGAGTTGGTGATGGACAGGGAGGCCTGGCGTGCTGCGATTCATTGGTTCAAAAAGAGTCAGACACGACTGAGCAACTGAACTAAACTGAACTGAAAAGTAGAAGAATGTGTGGGAAAAAAAAAAAAAAAACAACAACTGATGTATGATTTTGATTATCTCAGTGTTGGAATAAGCTGTGCAGTAACCCCAGGTATACTTGCAGTTATAGCTTTAAGTGGATTTCCTTAAAGAAAAGTCTGGACTAATCAGGGGTAAATCATTAACAATATCTTTTTCTTTCTGTTTACAAACAAGGCACAAAATATGTATTTGGGCCAAAAATCACAAAATTGAAAGTAAATATATGAGTGTTTTATTTATAAGATCCTTTTTCTTTCTAGAATCATTAAAAGCATTAGAGTTTTCCTGTTAACTTACCATAGCCACTGATAAAAATTGCAAATATCCTCACTATTGAAAGAGAATATGTCTAATAAAATACCACCGAAGTTCTGTTAGAGTTTAGGGGTTTTCAGGTATAAAAATTCCTTGCATGGATTTTGGATGTCTTGATTGTTTCCACGTTTGGTTGTGATTTTAGTCAGAGACATTCTGTTACACTGCATTTTTATCCCCTCCCCCCTTTTTTTTTAAGCTGAGAAAAAGCAGAATCCTCTAGAAATCAAGAGAAGGTGTCATGATTCTAAAAATGCATTGAAAAGTGAAAATGTTCATCGCTCAGTCATGTCTGACTCTTTGTGACCCCGTGGTCTATAGCCTGCCAGGCTCCTCTGTCTGTGGAATTTCTCAGACAAGAATACTGCAGTGGATAGCCATTCTCTTTTCCAGGGGATCTCCCTGACCCTTGGATGGAACCTGGGTCTCCCACATTGCAGGCCGATTCTTTACTGTCTGAGCCACCAGGGAAGCCCCAAAATGCATTACTTTAGAAAAAAAATCAAATTTAATCAAATTGTATCTGGGATAATGATGGGTAAGAGTAACCAGGAGAAAAAGAAGGGAAAGTTATTTTTTTTAAGCAAAATTTGTGGTTATTTTAAGGAGTTGAATATGACCAAGGAGGGCCTCAGTGTTCTCGGGGTAGATAAACTTGTGAATTCTTTTCCTACTTCTTTGAGATGTGAATCTTTTCAAAAGCCTCCTGCCAGTCTTATGGGTCAGGAATGTTTTTCTGAAGGAAATGGATCTAGGGAGATACAACCTCATCTCTCAATCTATGTGGAAGGGTAAGTACCAGATGAAAGTGTCCTTCATCTTTGTTAGAGGGAAGGACAGAAGAGAGACAGTCAAAAATGGAGGTGACAGGGACCGTGAGACTGAGGAGGTTTGAAATATTAGAGCATGGGATAAAAAAGTTTCTCTTATGTGTAAAGCACAGATACACAAGGCTTCTCTTTTATTAGTGCATGTCTATACTTTATACATAAACAGTAAGATTGACTTTTTGCTAAATCTTGTTCACGGTTGGTGAGAATGTAAACTGGTTCAACCATTCATGGAAAATGATATGGAGCTTTCCTCAAAAAAAAAAAAAAAAAAAAAGAAGAAAGAAAAAGGAAGCACAATGTGAAAAGTGTGACCCCATGGACTGATGGACTGCAGCCTGCCAGGTTCCTCTATCCATGGAATTTCCCAGGCAAGAATACTGGAGTGGGAAGCCATTCCCTTCTCCAGGAGATCTACATGACCCAGGGATTGAACCAGTGTCTCCTACATTGCAGGTGGATTCGTTACCGTCTAAGCCACCAAGGAAGCCCCATATGATCCACTAACCTCCCTGTTTGTTGTGTACCCAAAGGAAATGAATACAGGATATCAAAGACATGTCTGCATCCCCATGTTCATCACAGCATTTTCCACAATGGCTAAGACATGGAAGATCCCAGATGTCCCTCAACAGATGGAGGGATAACAATGTGATATATGTTTACACAGTGGAATGTTACTCAGCCATGAGAAAGATGGAAATCCTCTCATTTGTGAACATATGGATGAACTTGGAGGGCATTATGCTAAGAGAGAGAGGTCAGGAGAGAAAGACTAATACCATATGATGTTACTTTCGTGTGGAGTGGAGAACATCTGAACTTACAAAAACTGAGGGTAGGATGATGGGGAAGAAGGAAGTGGGGAATGTTGGTGAAGAGCATGAACTCCCAATTATGAGATGAACAGATTCTGGGAAATCTGCTGTACAGGCTGGTGGCTAGTTAATTACACTCTATTATATACTTGAAAGTTGTCAAGAGAGTAGACCTTCCTTGTTGTCACCACAGACAGGAAATGGTAATATGTGATGTGATGGGATCTTAGCTGAATCTATTGATGGTAGTCAAACTCCAGGAGACAGTGAAGGAGAGAAGAGCCTGGCTTGCTGCAGTCCCTGGGGTCGCAGAGAGTCAGACACAGCTGAGCGACTGAACAACAATTGACAGTAATCAATCCACAGGATGTATGTATTAAACCAACATTCTGTGCATATTAAACTAACACATGATTGTATGTCAATTATATCTCAAGCTGGAAAAAAGTCTTAAAACACATATACACACAGAACATAAACCGTTATGCTGTATAACTCTGTTATTACCGTTTCATAGGGGGCGATTAGGGAAAAATGCCTAAAAGGCTCCTTAAGGAAATATACATGAATAATAAAAACTGAGAGGTACTGACTTGGGTCATCTTAGATGCACCAGCTATCAAATGGGAACCTTTTCTGCTGATGCCTCTGGTCTACTTGAACTGTATCTCATATGTTATTTGTTCTCTAGAAAGACTGTAATGAGAGAGAGACTGATTTTGTCATCTGCTGTGAACCTACTGTTTGTTCAGTAGTTAAAATTGAATTCTGTCATTTCTATACAAGAGGGACGAGCCATTTAAAACTAAAATTCTTTTTGAAGTTTAGTCCTGAGATGTTAGGTGTAATTTTTAGATGCTTGGATCACATTCTATGATCTCATCCCTTCTAACAGTTTCAGAAATAATCCTTCTATGTGGAAGTATTTAAAAATTATTTTTGTAACGATGATGAGCCATAGGTTTAAGTGGCCTTGGTGCTGATGAATTAGCTCAGGGAGAAATATCCCAAATTGCGACATGATTCCCTTTCATTTTTAAATTGAACTGAAAAGCATGGGGTCACAAAGAGCTGGACACGACTGAGCATGCACACACACAAAGTCTATAAATATTTAATACATTTCGATTGAAAGCATAGATTGATGACTGTCTTTCAAATAAAAATACTACAATACTCAGTAAAGAAAAGTTGGTTACAAAACTGTATAAGAAAAGTGGTTTTGCCTTTGAAAGTCTTATCAGCCATTCTGTAACTTTATTTCTCTTTTTACTTGACCCCTTTTCTGGGTGGGAGGGTGCAGAAGACAGTAACAAGCCTTGGACCAGAGAAAAGATTTATTGAGCAGCTACTCTATACTGCTCCATATCGTTCTAGAATCTACTTTCCACAGTGAATTAAAAATCTTGTTCTATTTTACAAGCTAAAAAAACAAACCAAAAAGGAGTACTCTGAAATAAATGGTGGCACAATTGTCTAGAACCCTTTTAAGAAGACTGCTCATGCCTGAAGACCAGCTTTTGTCCTAGTGACCGTGGAGTGGGTCTCCTCTGAGCTGACCCTGGAAAGAGGGGCCTCAGGCGGCCGGGTGAGCTCTGTGGGGCTAAACTCAGTCTGCTCTGGACGCGGAGAATGTCCTACTTCCCCTTGGATTAAAACGCCCATCTCACCTAAAGGGCGAATCTTCACTGGTAACACAGCCCATTTCCTTAAGGAAATGAGCAAGTCATCATTTCATCCTCTGTTGCTTAATTCACCATTTGAAACTGCAGTCTGGCCTTTACCTGCCAGTCCCCAGTGAAACTATTTAATATCCTTTAAAAAATACAGACACAGTGGATTTTTTTTTTCCCACTGTACTCATTTAAATTGAATTATCTTCTGTCATAATTCCATTTTTATAAAACACTCCTTGGAATTTCAACCTAGTCCTCGTTTTTGATATCAAATTATCTCAGATTTTCCTCATACGTTCCTTATATATCATGTTTCAGATTCTTGGCCTATTCTTTCTTCTTCTACAGGAAAGCTTCTTTATGGAAAACAAATAGAGGCAGCAGGGCATTGAATTAGGAGCAAAATAATAAAGAATCTAAGATGCAAATTTAAATTTCATCCCTTTTTAGTTTATATGACCGAGGTCAAGTTACCAGCCCTCTGGGCCTCAATTTTCTCATCTGTGAAATGGAAAGAGCATTAGTGTCTGTCTCAACTGTTATGAGGGAGAAGGCGATGGCACCCCACTCCAGTACTCTCACTTGGAGACTCCCATGGACGGAGGGTCGCACAGAGTCGGACACGACTGAAGCAATTTAGCAGCAGCAGCAGCATCTGTTATGAAAATAAAGATACAATGAATTGACATTAAGTGTGTAGGAACAGTGCCTGGAACACAGTAAAAAATATGTTAAAACTGCAAATGAAATGGATAGATTACTGACAAATAATTGTTAAAAAAATTATCTTTATCTTGAATTATTTCTGAACCTATAGTAATATTTCTTTCCTAATTATTAATTTTATTCCTTCTTGTTTATTGAGTAACTTAGGTATATACTAAAAACATGTTTTCTAATCTAAACCATACAAGTCCACAAAGTACTTCTTATTTTGCCCATTAAACAAACGATAAAGCAGAAACTCTGAGTCAGACACCAAAAATCCACTTTTTCTTCTCTTTATACTCTTATAAGAAGCATATCCTAATCCATCATCCAGTGTCAGCTAGGTACTATTCAAATCCCAGGAGAGATACAGGCTGATTAAACACACACACACACTCACTCCTGTTCTCAGAAATCCAATTCTAATTTGAAGGTACCTATGCACTTAAGCAATATTAAAAATAAAAAGAGAGCATAAGCTTGGCAATCAGTTCTGCAAGTAAGTGTATGATTAAGGACCAGGAGATTAGCACAGGAAGTAAGTGCAGTAAAGAAAAAAAAAGAGCTTATGACAGCAGGATCTTAGAGAATTTAATAAAGCATAATTATTTAATTTTAAATATGCTGTCTTAATAGAAGAGTGTTGTGGTAACTTTGTATTAAGGTAGAGACATGATGTTAATATCATTAAAGTATAAATGAGCAAAGGCTGGTTTGCAGCGTCTATTGGATTAGGTATGTTTCAGAAATGCCTTTAAATGAAAGCAAATTCAGGGAGACGAGGCTGCTTCATCAAGCAGTCAGCAACTCCGTGGACTAGAGCCCATCAGGCTCCTCTGTCTGTAGGATTCTGCAAGCAGCAATACAGGAGTGGGTTGCTGTTCCCTTCTTCAGCGGATCCTCCTGAAACAGGGATCAAACATGCGTCTCCTGCATTGTAGGCGGGTTCTTTACCACTGAGCCACCAGGGAAGTCCATATGACACAGTATTGTGTTAAATATTCTCCAGGAGTGAAGGAGCCTCAGGAAGAGGAATTCCCTTCATTTCACAGATGATGAAATTCAAACCGGGGCTTTTGCTTCACTGTGGAGGGTGAATCATGTCTTGTTTGTGCGGAGCTGGACGTGGCCCTCTTCTCAGTTTCTAGCACAGTATTGCTGCCTTTACCAGTATTTCATGTTTGCTACTAAATATTTCATTGTGTTCTGTGTATCTTTACTTTTGAAATCATACACATGTGCATGTGTGTATAAATGAACATGCATGTGTGTGCACGTGTGTGTATTAAAGAAAGGGAAGGGTTGTGTTGACTACGTTGCTTATTTAAAAAGAAAGTTTAATGTCTTATATTTTTAGGTTTATTGTGATCATTGATAAAACTATTTACGAATCCTTATAGCATTGAAATCAAGATACTCTTACTTGATTTATATCAGTAGATTGTTTAGTCCCACCTTGGCTAACAAAGCTGTTAATGCAATCTAATTGCTTTTTGAAGTTTCATGCCCTTATCTTTAGAGTAATTTTAATGATGATTCTACAGATACCTGACTTCTTATATATATAAGAGTACACAAAAGAAAAAAAGTCAGCACGGAGAGGAATTCCTGAAGTATCACATCGAGTATCCATGCCCTGTTAGTCTGTTCTTTCTGCTCAACTTGCTCTTTAAATGGCCGTGTGGAGAATGGTTTAGGTTGGCAGGGAGTTGTCTGGTCTACACTGTGTTTACTTAACCCGCCTGGTGGTGCAGACGCAGTCACAGATACCGCGTAACCAGTGGGTTGGCTCTGCTCCAGCCAAACTGTGTGGGACACTCAAAGGGGAGCTCCATGCATTTGTCACAGGTTCTCATTGCCTATTTTTTTTTTTCAATTTAAAAGATGTTAAATCTTTCTTAGCTCACAGATCCTACAAAATTAAGCAGCAGTCAGACGTGCCCTATGACTGCTCTTTATGATCCTCTGATGAAAGCAAAATCCACAGCGATGTGCATTTGGTACTTGTGATTACATGATAATCCTCTAGAAAACTTCACCCCTGAAAATGCACTGAAGGTCTTCATTTTACATGCATGGGAATTTAAGACTATCAGATTGTATTTTATATAAAAGTATATGTTTATGCATCAATAATATATAAAATCATATGTAATTTATAGTCAGATATATATCAAATTATATACACATAAATACATATTTATCTTCTTATATATTCTATTTCTATAATAGAATTTATTCTATTCTATTTATATGCAGTATATAAATACAGTATAAATAGAATAAAATATATTCTATATGTTATGTTTATGTACAACATATGTGATACATATGCATATGTACACATATATGCAACTAAGACAGCAGATAACATGTTTCTTGGGACTGTGATCCAAGGAGAAGTCAATTTTTATTACGTGTCTTATTCTTGAGTCTCATCTTACATTATACCACTAATAATTGGTTATTCTTAAATATATTCTCTAATTTTTATGAATATCACAATTATATTTACTATCATTTTGTATCAAACTATGATAGAAACTTAAGCTCCATCATCATCCAAGAATCTATGTATTTCACCTCCTCTCTTCTCACACTCCTCCTCCTTTTTCCTCTGTTACTTTTTAATCTTAGTTGTTGTTTATTCATCAAGTCATGTCTGACTCTTTGCAGCCCCATGGACTGCAGCATGCTAACCTGCCTTGTCCTGTCTCCTGGAGTTTGCTCAAATTCATGTCCACTGAATCGGTGATGCCATCTAACCATCTCATCATCTGTCCCCCCTTCTCCTGCCCTCAATCTTTCCCAGGGTCTTTTCCAATGAGTCAGCTCTTCACATCAGTTGGCCACAATATTAGAGCTTCAACACTCGTCCGTCCAATGATGAAGGAAGGAACTTCAGCTGAAAATTGATGCTGAAAATCAATGAATATTCAAAGTTGATTTCCTTTAGGACTGACTGGTTTGATCTCCTTGCAACCCAAAGGATTCTCAAGTGTCTTCTCCAGGACAACAGTTTGAAAGCATCAATTCTTTGGGCCTCAGTCTTCTTTATAGTCCAGCTCTTTTTTAAATCTACATCCTGAAAAACTGGTCCTGATTATCTCTTGACCTCACATTGATTTTGATCTTATGAAAAGGTTTTGAATTTTACAATGAGGAAAACATCAAAGTTATAGTTAGTACATCTTATATTCATTTGAATGTACTGTTTTTAATCTAAGGGACTGAAATTATGCATACCACATGGGTTTACAGGTTTTCTTTTCCAGTCACATGTTTCTAATGCATCTAGAAATGACAGTGCGAGGTAGCCTGTGAGGAGTCATGGCATTCCAGGGGTGGGGGAGAATGGGATTTGCCAGCATACAAACACTTACTATTCTAGATCTTAGAATTAATATTTGACATTTAAAATAGCTTGATTATTTGAGGAAATGCAGACCTGGTTCTACTACTCTGTATGTGGTTTAAACAGCTCAGGTAACATCGGGAGACATTTTGAGGAGAAAAGAGACCAGATGAGATTCTTGTGGTTATTTTTAGCTCTAGGGATCTCTAATATTATAATAGGATTTTTCAGTTGAAAACATGTAACTACTTAAACACCCTATCACTGATCAGTACGTACAATTTAAGAATTTTATATGAGTTGTGGTCCAATGTTTTTGCCCTTAGAAGTCTTTCAGTTACTCTTCTTACAATTCACATTTTGAAATAAACAATGTCACGTGGTTATTCAAACTTAAAGGTCTAAATTAATTACATTTTCAACATCTGGATTTTATGTAAGAAGCAGATGTAACTCAACACGTCAGAACTGGCCTCAGTCCTGCAGTTACTCAAGGCAGGACCAGAGCACCTGTGAGGCCCCACGCACCATACAGGAACCTCACGGTGTATGAAAAGCAGTTAATCAGGAGTCATTCTAAGCAAGACATGGAAGTTCTTATTGGGGCCAACCTGAGGATGGTAACCCGGGAGACAGTCTCTCAGGAAGCCCTGAGGCCTGCCCACCCACCAGAGATCAAAGTGTAGTTACCTGCGTTAGTGAGACACGGGGTTATATGTCAGAGGACATACTGACTGTTGACACAATCCAGATCTGAACGGTTGTACACAACAGAGAGTGGGTCACTCTGCCCTTCTACAAGGTTAGGAAGGAAGGTTGGCTCCTAAGGAGGACTCATTAATGCTGATGCACAGCACACACTAAAGTGGAGGGCAGAGAAAAATACTCTGTTTAAGTTTTTCTTGTCTTGCCATAACATATGAATTTTATTTCATCAGTGAGAAAGAGAGAACACACAGGCAAGAGACCTCCAGTTTAGTTTGTAAGTTAGCTTGCAAACTAGACACTCAGAGCATATGAACAAAACAAATGCAATGGGAATATCCAATGCAATGATAGATTCAAGAATAAACTTTAAAGGACTTTAAAATATACCTATTTAAGATGCTCCAAGAGAAAAAGGAATAACACTCATTAAAAGGAAAAAAGCAATAAAAATGTGTGGTTTAAACATAAGATTTGTCTGGGATGTTTCCTTTTTTTTTTTAATTTACTTATTTTAATTGGAGGCTAATTACTTTAAATATTGTAGTGGTTTTGCCATACAGCGGCATGAATCAGCCATGGGTGTACATGTGTTCCCCACCCTGAACCCCCTTCCCATCTCCCTCCCCATCCCATCCCTCAGGATCATCCCAGTGCACCAGCCCTGAGCACCCTGTCTCATGCATCGAACCTGGACTGGCAATATGTTTCACATATGATAATATACATGTTTCAATGCTATTCTCTCAAATCATCACACCCTCATCTTCTCCCACAGAGTCCAAAAGTCTGTTCGTTACATCTGAGACTCTTTTGCTATCTCGCATATGGGGTTATCGTTACCATTTTTCTAAATCCCATATATATGCTTTAGTATACTGTATTGGTGTTTTTCTTTCTGGCTTACTCCACTCTATATAATAGGCTCCAGTTTCATCCACCTCATTAGAAATTATTCAAATGCATTCTTTTTAATGGTTGAGTAATATTCCATTGTGTATATGTACCACAGCTTTCTTATCCATTCAGCTGCTGATGGACATCTAGGTTGCTTCCATGTCCTGGCTATTATAAACAGTGCTGCAATGAACATTGGGGTATACATGTCTCTTTCAATTCTGGTTTCCTTGGTGTCTATGCTCAGAAGTGGGATTGCTGGGTCATATGGAAGTTCTATTTCCAGGTTTTTAAGGAATCTCCACACTGTTCTCCATAGTAGCTGTACTAGTTTGCATTCCCACCAACAGTTAAGAGGGTTCCCTTTTCTCCACACCCTCTCCAGCATTTATTGTTTGTAAACTTTTGGATAGCAGCCATTCTGACCAGCATGAGATGGTACCTCACTGTGTTTTGATTTGCATTTCTCTGCTAATGAGTGATGATGAGCATCTTTTCATGTGTTTGTTAGCCATCTGTATGTCTTCTTTGGAGAAATGTCTGTTTAGTTATTTGGCCCATTTTTTGATTGTGTCATTTATTTTTCTGGAATTGAGCTGTGGGACTTGCTTGTATATTTTTGAGGTTAATTCTTTGTCCATTTCTTCATTTGCTATTATTTTCTCCCATTCTAAAGGCTGTCTTTTCACCTTGTTTATAGTTTCCTTTGTTGTGCAGAAACTTTTAAGTTTCATTAGGTCCCATTTGTTTATTTTTGCTTTTATTTCCATCACTCTGGGAGGTGGGTCATAGAGGATACTGCTGTGATTTATGTCGGAGAGTGTTTTGCCTATGTTCTCCTCTAGGAGTTTTATAGTTTCTGGTCTTACATTTAGATCTTTAATCCATTTTGAGTTTATTTTTGTGTATGGTGTTAGAGAGTGTTCTAGCTTCATTCTTTTACAAGTGGTTGACCAGTTTTCCCAGTACCACATGTTAAAGAGATTGTCTTTTTCTCCTTTGTATATTCTTGCCTCCTTTGTCAAAGATAAGGTGTCCATAGGTTCGTGGATTTATCTCTGGGCTTTCTATTCTGTTCCATTGATCTATATTTCTGTCTTTGTGCCAGTACCATACTGTCTTGATGACTGTGGCTTTGTAGTAGAGTCTGAAGTCAGGCAGGTTGATTCCTCCAGTTCCATTCTTCTTTCTCAAGATTGTTTTGGCTATTCGAGGTTTTTTTTTTTGTATTTCCATATAAATTGTGAAATTATTTGTTCTAGTTCTGTGAAAAATACATTTTTTTTCACAGTAGCTTGATAGGGATTGCATTGAATCTATAGATTGCTTTGCATAGTATACTCATTTTCACTGTATTGATTCTTCCAATCCATGAACATAGTATATTTCTGCACCTATTTGTGTCCTCTTTGATTTCTTTCATCTGTGGTTTATAGTATTCTATATATAGGTCTTTTGTTTCTTTAGGTAGATACATTAGGTAGATACATTCCTAAGTATTTTATTCTTTTCATTGCAATGGTGAATGGAATTGTTTCCTGAATTTCTCTTCCTGTTTTCTCATTGTTAGTGTATAGGAATGGAATGGCTTTCTGTCTGTTAATTTTGTATCCTGCAACTTTACTATATTCATTGATTAGCTCTAGTAATTTTCTGGTGGAGTCTTTAGGGTTTTCTATGTAGAGGATCATGTCATCTGCAATCAGTGAGAGTTTTACTTCTTCTTTTCCAATATAGATTCCTTTTATTTATTTTTCTGCTCTGATTGCTGTGGCTAAAACTTCCAAAACTATGTTGATTAGTAGTGGTGAGAGTGGGCATCCTTGTCTTGTTCCTGACTTTAGGGGAAATGCTTTCAATTTTTCACCATTGAGGATAATGTTTGCTGTGGGTTTATCAAATATAGCTTTTATTATGTTGAGGTATGTTCCTTCTATTCCTGCTTTCTGGAGGTTTGTTTTTTTTTTTAATCATAAATGGATATTGAATTTTGTCAAAGGCTTTCTCTGCATCTATTGAGATGAGCATATGTTTTTTATCTTTCAATTTGTTAGTGTGATATATTATGTTGATTGAATTGTGGATATTGAAGAATCCTTGCATCCCTGGGATAAAGCCCACTTGGTCATGATGTGTGATCTTTTTAATATGTTATTAGATTTTGTTTTCTAGAATTTTGTTAAGGATTTTTACATCTATTTTCATCAGTGATATTGACTTGCAGTTTTCTTTTTTTGTGTGTGGTCTTTTTGTCTGGTTTTGATATTAGGGTGATGGTGGCAGAAATAAATGCAAAAAAAAACAAAAGAGACCATAGCAAAAATCAGCAAAGCTAAAAGCTGGTTCTTTGAGAAGATAAAAAAGTTGACAGACCTTTAGTCAGAATCATCAAGAAACAAAGGGTGAAGAAATACAAAGGATCATAAAAGACTACTATCAGCAACTATATGCCAATAAAACGAACAACTTGGAAGAAATGGGATGTTTCTTAAAACTTCCTGATTCCTGTCCTTAAAGCCTAGGGCTCAGGGATACAGCTGGGATGGAGACACTCCATTTAGTCCCTCAAGCTCAGGGTGGTAGCATGGGGCTTACTTACAAACCATGCCAGATAAGCACACTGATATGGTGAGAAACCGACTAAAAGGTGTGCTGTATCGCTTATCTTCTCTCTAAACACTCCTGGATTCCACCTTTTTCTCCATAATTATTTCTGCTGAGAACCTATTTTACTAAATTATTGAAATCTCCCTCCCATTCACTTTAGTTTTAATGAAAACATATTGTAGCTCTTTTTATGCTTTCCCATAAGGAACCCTAGGGGTAAGATACACTGAATCGACTACTTTTGTGATCAGAACATTGTTCCTGTGCCATTTGAGTAAGATTGAGAAGTATTCCTGAAAGTGAAGATTCTGAGTAAATGCTGAACTTTTTTTCTTTTTTGAGTAGACAGGGCACTCAGGAAGGTGGTATGGGGAAGTCAGGGTGATGCCAGGCATGTTTCGTGGTCATGAGGCCAACAGCGTTTTCCTACAACATGCAGTCATCAAACATTCATGACTCCAAGTTCCTATCTGACATTCAAAGCCCCACGTTATAATTTTAGCAAAAGCAGATGACGGTTGCTCATGTTGCATGTCATTTCGGTTGTCCTGTTGGGAGACTGTATATTTTAATGGTTATGAAATGAGCAGCTTAGTGAATATTAGAAGGGATTTCCATCCCCCCAAAGAGAGGAATCTGCTGAAATGTTGCATTGACTTAATACTCATTAGTTGGCTATTTATGCAGATAAAAACCACCCTCTAGAAGGTTGTTGGTGAAGTGGGAACACCAGAGGCTTCAAGATGGTCAGCTAGGAAAGTTTGATTATAGTCAAACTACCTGGAATGTTTCCATTGTGTTTACATTTACATTTTTAAAATTTATAATAAATATAGTTATTTAGCAATGTTGTGTTAGTTTCAGGTATACAGCAAAGGCATTCAGTTATACATAAAGAATATATATAAATGTGTATATCCTTTATTTTTCTTTTACATTCTCTTCCATTGTAGGTTATTACAAGATTTGAGTATAGTTCCTTGTGCTATACAGTAGGTCCTTTTATGTTTATCATACTTTATATATAGCAGTGTTGTTTATTTCATGCATTTTAGATATAGTAGGATGTGTATTTTTAAGTTTAAATTGCAAAATGCACTTTCAGGCAGATTGATAGGTGAGTTCCCTGTGGTGTGGGAGCAGTGTTGCCCATACTAGTGAACAGGTGCACACGTGCTGACAGCTGCAGAAGAACGCCTAAGGCATGTGCTGGGTAACCGTAGCCTGCAGGTGGAGGAAAAAGGTACACCAGGCATCAACTGAGGGCTGGGGCGGTGCCCTGATGTCCCTCCCATGAGCGAGATATGGAAACAGCTCCTGGACGTGCTCTCCTCCCTGGCAGCACTGCTCTGGCCAGATGAGCCATGCTTAATTAAGCATGGGCCATGAGGAGAGGGATAGTGGCTTCAATGCCCAGGCATTTATGCACCAGCAAATGAGAAAATAAGCTGAGCTGTATGAAGAACAGAAACAAGTCTCTGAGCCCTCGCACAAAGCAGGTTCCAGTCAGTGACTTTTTTTCATGTCTTTTGTTGAATTTTGAGAGAAAACAAAGAGGAGGCATTTCAAGCCATTTGCAGATGCTGACTCAGCATTGGGGTGCAGCACCTCCCTTTCAGGCCCTGCCACCCAAACATGGCGTCCTCCCCGACAGCACCTACTTCATCCCCTTTGGTTACTGAGCTCAGGTTCTCCGCATCTGTATTGTGGTTTACTTCTAGACTTGAGAACACATCTCTACAAGTAAAGTCAATGTATCTCATAAGACAATACTTCCTAATAAAGGAAAAATTGTTAAGAACACTTAAGTTACTGAAATTAAATTTTTGAAATCACTTTTTTAAATGAGTAATCAGTTTTCATATGGAGAATGCCTTTGCTTTCTAGTTGACTGGCTCATGAATTTTGGTACTCTTATAGATCTTTTAGGTGTCTTAGGAAAGGTCAGATTTTATATTAAGATTTCATAGTCACTCAATGCATTAGACCATTTTCAATTCCTGAATCAAAAGCAATCTAATATGATGTTACTTCACATTAAAAGTTAACTGAAGTTGATTATATCTGTTATTTTATTGTTAAGACATGTAGCCCTGAAGTGTAATCTCTTAGTAGGAAAGGGTAATATTTGCTAATATTCCCTTCTTAGGAACAGGCAGGGTAAGGATCAATCTTGGGAAGTATTGTTCATTCCTTTTCAAAGTAATTTTTTCTTTTGAAGTAGCAAAAAATAAACTTTGATCCCAATTGACCACAGGCGCAAAAAGTACCTAATGAAAGAAAAAATGAAGCAAAATCTGGGAGAAAGCAGCTCACTCTCTGGAGGACAGTGATTGTGGCATTACAGGGCTTGGAAGTCCCACTGTCACACCTGCACACACAGTGGGAACTGAAGCACAGCTTCTCCAAGTCTGAGGAAACCAAAGACTTGCTTTGAAAATAAGGGATATGAGAATACCTGCCAGAAACTGATGACCTGTCATTGGGTTTGGGGAAAACAAGTAGGACTCAAAGACACAAGGAAACATTTAAGGAGAAGCAGGTGCCAGACACCATGGCTAAAAAGAAAGAGCACGCCTTTGTCAAATGCTTAGGAATTAATTAGTAGTTTTTCACAAGCGGTATTCCCTGGTGGCTCAGATGGTGAAGAGTCTGCCTGCAGTGCAGGAGACCAAGGTTTAATTCCTGGGTTGGGAAGATCCACTAGAGAAGGAAATGGTAGCCCACTCCAGTATTCTTGCCTGGAAAATCCCATGGACAGAGGAGCCTGGCGGGCTAGAGTCCATGGGGTTGCAAAATTGGACACAACTAAGTGACTTCACTTTACTTTTCCTTTATGTTATAAATGCCACTAGACTGTCCTGCTGAGAGTAATTGATTTATTCAGCTATCCATTTCCTTGGGATGTGCTGGGGGTTTTTCCACCTTGTAAGTGCATGAGTGTTAGCTGAATAAAGGAAGATGAACATCCACTTCTCCCCTTCCAGGTTGTCAGCTTATCACTGCAGTGATCTTGTTGATGTGGTCATGACCTCATGTGCCAGGGCGGGTGTATGTGATGTGATGGTGGAATTAGGCCTGGAGAGAAGGCGTCTGTCTGAGCACCCTGAACTTTGCATTCTGTCCATGATGCCGCTCCAGGGCTGGAGGTCAGAGTCCAAGTGCCTTGCAGCTGTTACGGTTGTTGGACCTATCCCAGCTTGAGGGCACAATCCCCAGGGCTGGCCTCCCTCTGAATGAGCCTCCCAGGCTGTGGTACAGAGTCACTCTTGCTGGGCTTGCCAGCGGCTCCAGACCAGGATGTTCAGGGACCACGGAGGAACAGGAGGGATGCGGACGGCATGGCCAGTGGGAGGGAGCGTCTGTTTCATGGTCAGATCTCATGTTGGGCGGCATCAGATCTAGCCCACACAGCAGCTGTTCACATGTGAGTGCCGGCTTCCAGAGAGTCTTATTTGATATGAGCTAAACGTAAGCCTCTATGGTCAGGGTGAAGGATGTTTCCAGAGCTAAGGGACCAGAGTTATTACTTGGCATCCCTTAAGTCTACAGCCTCTGTTTGTTTTGTTAGACTTGGTATTATAAAGGTCAACCCTCAGCCTTTCCTGTAACTGAGCATTTCAGTTCCCAACTTTTTCTTAAAGGTAACCTCTAAGAGTTAAAATGCAACCTGAGTACAAAACCACATGTAAGGCCAAAACCTATTCTAATTCTAGACAACTTAGAGAAATGAGGATTGGAATGTATGAAAGTTCCTTCAGGATATTCGAGGCATATAAAATAAATTACCTTGAAGCTAACCCTTTTATTTAGACATATGATAGAACTTGGGTTTACTTCACAATCCATTGCTCTTGTAAATAAATTGAGGCTGCAAAGCTGTGAAATTTCAGGAAGAAATAAGTGTTGCCCGAGATGATTTGAGTGCTAAATGTTGAAGCTCCCGGGGTCATTTATTAGAAGAAAACATGAAACACAATGGAAAGAATGTTGTTAAGGAAGAAGAAGTGGATCCTTGTTATAACCCTGCACTTCTCAATCTCATTACTTTAGACAGATCACTGTTTCTGAATTGGGCATTTCCTTATCATTGAGGTAGAGGGAATGATACATCCTCTGCTTACCACAAAAGAATGCTTCAAGAAAAGTGGAAAATATGATGCCATTTGTATCTTATCATCCTCTCTTCTGTGGCATTCTTAGGCTTCTGCCTGAGCTTAAGAAAACCAGCTTTCCACTACTTCAAAATAAGTTGTGGAAGACCACTGATCCCCACCAGAAACCACAAAGGCAATTAGTGAGTGAACAAGCCCTTTGTAGAGTCATTCTGATTAAGATCTTCAAAGAGTTCTCTAGGGACAGTTGGGTTATCTGCATAAATGACATGGACATGGCACATATGCAGGCTCACCCTTTGGACCCAAACGGAATTTCATTTATCTTCAGATTTCAGCTAATTTCTCAATGCATGCAGAAGATGAGCATTGTGTGGCCCTTAGTGATAGTTTCTATCTGAATGAGCAGATTTCAGCCCACATGAGCAGCTGGATTTCTGTGCTTTCAAATTGTCACATCCTCTGCATGTAGCATCTTTCCAGGGATCTCCTAGGGTGCCGTCTGGTTAAGAATCAGTAACAATTGAATCAAGAGGAAAAAGGTTCATGACTGAATTAGAGGAACCGACATGTCGATGAGCTAAGAGAGCATGTTCGTTCATTAAACATTTTGCTGGTTTAACAGTGTCATGGAAGAATAAGGGGGTGGAGGAATGCATGGAAAGTCAGGTTTGGGCTAGATTTACCACCATTTCCAGTGACAGTGGTCCTTGAAGGTGACATCAGCTGTTCACATCTAAATTCACTTAAGAATATGTATGCAACAGATGATATTTAGACACATATTCAGGCAATCACACACACACACATACACACTACTGTTTATTGTGAAACTTTATAATCTTTGCAGACAGGACTTAGCTATGTTTTTGTGGAAAGAAACACCATGAGGATATTCCATCTAGCCAATGATCAAACAGGTCTGACTTTATGATCTTTTTTTATTCTGTAGGATCCTTTCCATTTCTGTGACCTTTGTATATTTCTGGACTCAGTTCTTCCTTTAAGAACTAAGAGTGGAAATGCTATAATGTGTATGAACAGGAACCAAATGTGAAGCATGCCGTTGGTAGAGTCTCACGGGAGTGGGATCCTCAGGTTCAACGTGTGATGGTCACTGTTGGTATGAGTTTATTTGGAGCCCAGATTTGTTCACACTGTGTGGCTTCACATAGTTGTGGGTTTTGATAAATGCTTACAGGGTCCATACCCAATGCCCACCTCATCCTGAAGCCCCTGGCACCTCTCTCTCTGTCAGCTCTAATTCTCTTTCCTCCCAGTCCAGACCTCACCCAAGCATCTGTGGTGTTTGCAGGTGATGAGTGAACATCCTCATCATGTGTAGAAACTAGCAGATAGATAATCAAGTGTGTTTATTTGATGTTTCTCACTTTTTATACACAGTTTCCCTGGCACAGTGCTCCATGCAGTGGTCATGTTCAGTGATTATCTGTTGAATAAATGAAAAGATTCTCTCTCTCTAATACTTCGTATAAGCAACAAACCTGACATTTGCCTCGTGAATTTAGAAATTAATTTTTGCTCTTTACATCTTTGTGTCAGTGCATAGAAACCTTAGAATAAACAGTCTGTGTTTAACATGATGTAGGATGTTTCTTGTATGTGAGTTCCTTGGTGACCTCTATTGATTTTACACTGTTTTGTTTATCATCTTTTCTTTCCTTCCTTGTTTTTTATTTAATTTTTTATTTACTTTAATTGAAGGATAATTGCATTACAGAATTTTTTTTTTCTGTTAAACATCAACAGGAATCAGTCATAGGTATATATACATATGTCTCCTCCCTCTTGAACCTCCCTCCCATCTCTCTCCTCACCCCCACCTCTAGGCTGTTACAGAGCCTCTGTTTGAGTCCCTTAATCATACAACAGATTCCTATTGGCTATCTATTTTACATATGGTAATGTAAATTTCCATGTTACTCTCCCAGTACATCTCACCCTCTCCTCCCCTCTCCCTAAGTCCATATGTCTGTTCTCTATGTCTGTTTCTCCATTGCTGCCCTGCAAATAAATTCATCAATTCCATCTTTCTAAACTCCATGTATATGATCAGTATACGATATTTATCATTCTCTTTCTGACTCACCTCATAACTGACCCAAACACATTCACTTTTATGGCTGAGTAATATCCCACGGTGTATCTGTGCCACAGCGTCTTCATCCATTCTTCTGTCGATGGGCATCCAGGTTGCTTCCATGTCCTGGCTACTGTAAACAGTGCTGCAATGGACACTGAGGTGCACGTGTCCCTTTCAGTTTTAGTTTCCTCAGGGTATATGCCTAGTAGTGGGAATGCTGGGTCATATGGTGGTTTTATCCCTAGCTTTTTAAGGACTCTCCATACTCTCTTCCATAGTGGATGTATCAGTTTACATTCCAAGGAGCAAGGTAAGAGGGTTCCCTTTTCTCCACACCCTCTCCAGCATTTATTGTTTGTAGACCTTTCGATGATGGCCATTCTGAGTGGTGTGAGGTATCTCATTGTAGTTTTGATTCCTATTTCTCTAATAAGGAGTAATGTTGAGCATCTTTTCATGTGTTTGTTAGCCATCTGTGTCTTCTTTGGAGAAATGTCTGTTTAGGTCTTTTTCCCACTTTTTGATCTGGTTATTTGCTTTTTTCACATTGAATTGTGCAAGCTACTTATATATTTTTGAAATTAATTATTTGTCAGTTGTTTTCTTTGCTCTAATTTTCTCTCATTCTGAAGGTTGTCTTTTCACCTGGTTTGTAGTTTCCTTCACTGTGTAAAAGCTTTTAAGTTTAATTAGGTCCCATTTGTTTATTTTTGTTTTTATTTTCATTACACTAGGAGCTAGGTCATAGAGGATCTTACTTTGATTTATGTCATCGCCTGTTCTGCCTGTTTTCCTCTTAGATTTTTATAGTTTCTGGTCTTAAATTTAGGTCTTTAGTCCATTTTGAGTCTATGTTTGTGTATGGTTTTAGAAAGTGTTCTAATTCCATTCTTTTACATGTAGCTGTCCAGTTTTCCCAGCACCACTTATTGAAGAGGCTGTCTTTGTTCCATTGTATATTCTTGCCTCCTTTGTAAAAAATAAGTTGCCCATAGGTGCATGGGTTTTTTTCTGGACTCTCTATCTTGTTCCATTGGTCCATATTTTTGTTTTTGTACCAGTACCATACTGTCTTAGTGACTCTAACTTTGTAGTATAGTCTGAAGTCAGGAAGTTTGATTTCTCTAGCACCATTCTTCTTTCTCAAGACTGCTTTGGCTATTTGGGATCTCTTGTTTTTCATATGAATTGTGAACATTTTTGTTCTAGTTCTGTGAAAAATGTCATTGGCAATTTGATAGGGATCACATTGAATCTGTAGGTTACATTTGGTAATATAGTCATTTTCACAGTATTGATTCTTCCTACCCAGTAGCATGAAATATCTCTCCATCTGTTCATGTCATCTCTCATTTCTTTCATCAACCTTATAATTTTCTGTATACAGTTCTTTTGTCTCCTTAGGTAGATTTATTCCTAGACATTTTATTCTTTTTGTTGCAATGGTGAATGGGATTGATTCTTTAACTTCTCTGATTTTTTTCATTGTTAGTATATAGGAATGTAAGTGATTTCTTTGTATTGACCTTGTACCCTGTGACTGCTACATTCACCGATTAGTTCTAGTAATTTTCTGATAACTTCGTTTGGTATAGTATTTTCGCTATGTATAGTATCATGTCATCTGCAAACAGTGAGAGTTTTAATTCTTCTTTTCCTATCCGGATTCCTTTTATGTCTTTTTCTTCTCTAATTGCTGTAGCTAGGACTTCCAAAATTATGCTGAATGATAGTGGTGAGAGTGAACACCCTTGTCTTGTTCCTGAGTTTAGGGGGAATGCTTTCAGTTTTTCACCATTGAGAATAATGTTTGCTGTGGGCATATCATATATGGCCTTTATATATGAGACAGGTTCCTTCTATGCCCATTTTTTGAAGTGTTTTTTTTTTTTTTTAATCATAAATGGGTGCTGAATTTTGTCAAAGGATTTTTCTGCATCTATTGAGATTATCATATGGTTTTTATCTTTCAGTTTGTTAATATGGTATATCACAAAGCCTAGTATCACCCAACTGTGAAGTCTGAGTGATGCTAGGCTTTGTATACATGTGTCCAGGTTCTCGGTAATTAATACCCTGGCAGTCTGAGTTCTTGGACTCAATGCTCCCACCTTACTGGTGTAGGTGCAATCTGTGGTTACTTGTTATGGGATTGAAGGGGGTTAAAGCAAACACACCAAGACAAAAAAGCAAAACATGACATGAAATAAAATATGAACCCAGATAGATGGTAAATACAAAATCAGGCAGTTAATTATAGAAATAATGGGTCATATACCTTCACTTCGATACACAGAGTTATAACCAAAATATTCTAAAGATAGGACTACAGAAGATTAACTTGGTGAACAAGGGATTCCATAAGTGATATCAACCAATGAAAAGTAGAGCTAACTAATACTCAATCTGGAAAACTGAGCCTGATCAGAGTGCCAACTGGGGAGTAGCAAAGAAAGCACAAGAATTTTACTTACATGGTGAAAAAAAGAAAGAGTGAAGGAAAAGGGGAGAAGAATAAGAAAGAAAAATAAAGAAAGAGGAGAAGAGAGAGAAAAGAGAAAATGAAGGGCTGGAAGTGAAGGTAAAAAACAGAGAAAAGAAAAAAATAGAAAAACAGATAAATAAACATTGAAAAATATTTATATATATTCAAGAATAGCCACAGCCAGTAAAGAGCTGTAAGAAAAGCAGTCAAATACATCAAAAACAAAATCAGAAAAATCACACAAAAAAAGATGAAAAAATAAACCACCTTAATTAAAAAAAACAAAAAACAGAAAAACAAAGAGAACTCCACAGCGCCACAAAAGGCTAATGTGAAGGTAGAAATACGTAGAGGGAATAAACAGTGTGGTTAAAAGATTTAAAAGAGAGAGGGGGAAAAAAAAAAAGTTCTCAAGGTCATTGTTCTTGACTGTGAAGTCTCCCCTGGGGGTGGGGTTGGATCAGTGGCTTGTGATGTTCTCCTGGATGGGGAAGCTTGTGTCTCGGTTCTGGCTGATGGAGCTGGATCCAGTCTCTCTGAAGGGCAGTGCAGTGTCTACTAGGAGGTCTCAGGGGGTCTGTGGGTTCATTGTGTCTTTGTGCTGTCCTTCTGGCTGGGGCAGCGTTCAGTTCAGTTCAGTTCAGTCGCTCAGTCGTGTCTGACTCTTTGCGACCCCATGAATTGCAGCACGTCAGGCCTCCCTGTTCATCACCAACTCCCGGACTTTACTCAAACCCATGTCCATCAAGTTGGTGATGCCATCCAGCCATCTCATCCTCTGTCATCCCATTCTCCTCCTGCCCCCAATCCCTCCCAGCATCAGGGTCTTTTTCCAGTGAGTCAACTCTTCTCATGAGGTGGCCAAAGTACTGGAGTTTCCGCTTCAGCATCAGTCCTTCCAATGAATACCCAGGACTGATCTCCTTTAGGATGGACTGGTTGGATCTCCTTACAGTCCAAGGGACTCTCAAGAGTCTTCTCCAACACCATAGTTCAAAAGCATCAATTCTTCGGTGCTAAACTTTCTTTATAGTCCAACTCTCACATCCATACATGATCACTGGAAAAACCACAGCCTTGACCAGATGGACGTTTGTTGGCAAAGTAATGTCTCTGCTTTTTAATATGCTATCTAGGTTGGTCATCACTTTCCTTCCAAGGAGTAAGGGTTTTTTTTAATTTTATGGCTGCAGTCACCATCTGCAGTGATTTTGGGGCAGCGTTAGACACGTCTATTTCTGCAGCCGCATCAAAGTGGCCCCCTCAGCGTATCTGACCTCCTCCTGCCCCTGCTTGTCCGAATCTTTGCTGATGCTTCTGTTGCTTGGCCCCACCCTGCACTCCAGGCTGACGCTTGCTAGGTAGGGGCTAGTGTGGGTCTTTTCTCAGCTCTCTGATCCTGCCCTCTGCATCACACAGAACTGTGTGGACTCGCCCTTTGTGTATCCTTGTTTCAGCTCACCAGGCCTGCCCTCTATGTCGTGAGGTTTTTTAGTTCTTCTTTCAGTTCCTGGGGCCCAGGCTCTGCGCCCTGGGGTTTGTGGCTACAGAGGTTTCTGTGCCGCGACTCTCCTGGGCCCCTCGGCCCACCCTCTGCACCGTGAGGTTTGTGGCCTTCTCTCCATCCCCCGAGCCTGCCATCTGGTTGGGGCCACAGTCTGTGAGCTCTTTATGGGCTGATAAAGTGCAATTTTCCCTGTTTTCTGCCCTGAAGTGCCCAGCTTTCTGAGATTCCACAGCTCCCCCTTGAGCCTGCCTGTGAGGGAGCCTCCCAGTGCGTGGGAACTCTGCCTTCTTCATGACTCCCTCCCCCCCACAGCGCACAAGCTTCTTTCCAGTTCTCCTTCCCTTCCCTTTTTGTCTCCACCCTCTCTCCTACCTCATTCCAGGGAGCTTAGCCTGCTTCCCTTTGCTGTCACCTAGAGGTTGCTGATCCATATCTCGAAGAGTTTCTGGTGTGTTTGTGGGGAGAGTGGCGGTCTCCCCATCTTATTCCTCTGCCATCTTCTACCCAGTCCCCCTTACCTGCTTTAATGTTATCTTCTAATCATGTAAGAAGTTTGGAAGTTGTCTTTAATCTGTTTTTTGAACGACCTTCTGTTGTGACTTTATTTTGGTTACTAAAATTCAGTCCAGTAAAACTCAGCAGTGGGCGCTTCCTAGGTGCTCAGAATTGGGTTACGTGCTACAGGAGAGATGGAAGAAGTTTGCTTTAACAAAAGACATTGTGGTTGCATTCAGATGTAAAATCATACTTCAAGCAGCATTGCTTTTCTCCTGAAGAACTGAGAGCAGATGGCCGGTGTCACCTTCTCTTGGGTTGACTTCCACAATAGGCGATGGAAAGGGTGGCTCTTTGTTCTGTTTCAGAGCAGCCTTTTCCTGTAATTTCTCTGTAAATTATGATCCATTCTTTCTTTGTCTTGCCATTTTATTCTCTTTGATAGATGCAGCATATCCCTTTGTGTCTCTGTCTGGTTAAACTCCCTCAAGGAACACTTTACACATCAGACACCCTATGACATGCACTACTGCATACTTCTGGCTAATAAACTTATGATTTCTATATGTGTTTAATAGACATAATTTTTACCAAGTTATTTTCTATAAAGATGACCAACTGTGTTGTGTCGGTCATCACAATAACTGGTGTGTTGGTCATTTTCACATGTATGTACTCTTAATAATCGCTTCGATGAAGATAATGAAGAAAAATACATCGAGAGAAGTAGGTGGAAAGTTGGGAAAGTATGCTATTGAGAAGTTCGGTTTTAAACTAAGTTCCTTCCTTTGTTTGAGAGAAGACAGTAATTGCTGTTACAGCCAGAGCTCGTGGGGACATTTAGAAACAAAGCCCCAAACCTGGGGGGCTGAGGACAGACTGGACACCTTTAATCTTCTCTTCAGCTGCACAACGACACAGCAAGGCAGTGAACCTGAGGACCGGTGATGTGCTTCGGGTGCCTTTGAGAGAACGAAGAGAGAGGATGGGCTGTCTATGGAGGCAAAGCTAAATCTCACAAGACAGATGTGAGAAATAGAGCAAGACAGTGTCTCTCCAGCCTTGACCTACGGACATGTTTCTGAACAGAACAAAAATTTACCCATGGTACTGTTTTAGTTTAACATCCCAGAAAGTGTGCCTGGAGTCTGTGCATGTGTGCATGATAGGCCTGGTGTTTGCATGCTGTACATGTGCGCATGATGTGTGTGTGAGTGTGTGTGCATGGTATGTGCTGTTCATGGTGTGTGCGCATTGTTCATGGTGTGTGTGTGCCCACGATGTGTGTGCACGGGTTCACAGTCCCAGTGTGTCTGGTTGGCAAAGCTTTGGGCAGCATTTGTTTTGTATGTGAAAAGTGGTTATTGTGATTTTTTACAGCGCTTTTCCTGGCAGTGTTAAAAACCAAATAAACCTGCAAGGTTAGGTACTGAATTCAGCCATGGGACATATGTTAAGACGTGGGAGAAGAACAGTTTGGAGTGGAGGGCACATCCTCTCTAAACTACAGCCTTGCTTGTCACAGCTTCCCCACATGCGTCTAAAACAGCATCTGGAAAACAATGAGAAAGAATAACCCCAGTGTAGGCTCCATATGCTGATGATATTTGCTGGTTAACTGGGTGGAGCTCCAGTGGCTGAAGGTAGTAAAGAGGAAATGTTCCGAAGACCCAGCCAGTGGATGCAGAAGGTGACACGTGCTTTTCACAGAGAGTTGTGGCCACAAGCCTAATGCATCAGGTGCGTTTTGTCCAGTTCTGCTCCACTACATCACTGGAGTCCCGGGGGTCACTGGGGCTTCCTCCAGGCAGGAGAGCAGACACTGGTTGTGACCTCATTTCTTCTCCTGGGAAATGAATTGATCTGCTTTCCTTGCAAAGTGATCAGCTGATGGAGTCAGGCCGGTGCTTCTGGCCTGGATCCTAGGACGAGGGAGTGGTCCTCAGAGGATGCCACCCCTTTCTGTGGTACCTTCTCCTCACCCCACCCAGATGCCTTCCTTGGTCATCACTGTCACACTAGGAGGCCGACTGTGGAGCAGCTCCGAAGTGGTCTGGAGGGAAACATATTGTCCAGGAGACTCAAGGAAGACCAGTGGCATGCCCAACCTTGAGAAAGCCTCTGAGCAGGCAGGCTCTGGGTCTCCAGGTTCATTTGCTCTTGGGATTCGTGAGCTGGTGAATGGGTACAGTTGATGGATTTGAAGGCACATTCCAATGAAAACCATTACCATAATGATGTAGTAAATTAAAGGTACTGAAAACAGGACCCACACCTGAACCCAATCCCTACTTTATGCAAAAGCATTTCACTGAATCAGTGGACATGAGTTTGAGCAAACTCCGGGAAATAGTGAGGGACAGGGAAGCCTGGTGGGCTGCAATCTATGGGGTCACAAAGAGTTGGACACAACTTAATGAGAGAAAGCCAACAATAACATCTGAAATGAGGACTAAAAAAAAAAAAAAAAAAAAAAAGGCTTTATGACACCAAATTAGGAAGATAAACTAATTTTTTCAGAGCCGTGGAGCTATGATTTGTGAAACTTTATAGTGGCCTATAAATAATTATAATTTCCTCAAGTGTCCAAAGTACTTTTGAGTTAAAGGAAATAAAAGAAGTATTAATTAGTATTGCTACGTTGTAGCTTGTAATATAGGTTAATACTCAAGATATGTCCTGTCAAACTTTTATTTTTTTCTGTTGAACGCTTGGTGTTTTCCAATGTTTTTGATACAGTATTCAAAAATAATAGTTTTTCTATTGTTCAATATGCTCAATGAAGCAAGTCATTTTGCCAAGTTTCAAAGTAATTTTTCTAGTCTTAGTGTTTAATAAAGTTATTTAGATCTTTATTTGAGAGTCTGATTTTCTAAAATCAGATGTTAGGTCTGAAAGTTTCTCTATTGAAAGTTTAATGGATATTGTTTTATACCTTCCATATGTAAAATGTGGTTCAATCAGCTTCCTATATTTTTCTGAGGATAATTATGTTATTTTTAATTTGTCAGAAAAAATATTCACATAGTTCTGATAAAGCATCATTTCAACCCTGATTGTAGCTGAGGAATGTTTAAAAAAACATAGTATGAATGAAAATAGCACATATATAGTGGAGAGATTAAAAATATGTATTATAACTATCTTTCAAATAATTTTTGTAGTGACCTTTCTGTTGCCTTTAGTGCAAATGCATTTTCTGCATATAATATTTTCAAATATTAAAAAAAAATAAAGTATAATTGATTCACAATGCCATGTTAGTTTAATGCATACAGCACAGTGATTCAGTGGTGTATATATATGTATATATCATTTTATATACTCCATTTTATATGTATATTCTTTTTCAGATTATTTTCCTTTATAGGTTATTATAAAATATTGTGTTTGGTTCTCTGTGCTATATATGAGTTCCTTATTGGTTATCTATTTTATATACAGCAGTGTGCATGTTGCAAAAACACTTGAGTACTAAGAACTTAAGTTCATACGTACACTTGACTCTCCAACATAGGAAGCTTGGAAATGCAGATCCTCTTTTCCATTCATTAAACGTAAACTTCTTAGTATCTGAAATGTGGCAATTGCTTTGTTGTTTCAATTATCATCATTAGGAAGTATTAATAGATCATTATTGATTTTAAGTGTAGAGGAAAAATTCATTGATCATTTTTCCACAGAGAGGAGAACAACTAAAAATGTTACTCAAGGTCATTTAACCTTCAAGTGTGGGATTTTCAATGGATGTAAGATACCAGTTCAAGTTTCTCACTGTTCCACAGACATGAAAAATGAGATAGCCTCAAAGTGACTTTTTTGCTTTATCCCTTGGATCTAAACTAAATTTTGTTACTCTTTCCCCATAATTTTATTAAAAAGAAATCATTACAGAAATGTTCCTTAAAAGGTGAAAAGAAGTAGCTTTTTGTGTCACAAAGGGATAGGTTTAATGTCAGTATTCCTTTCACATTTTCTCAGTTACTCCTTTTAGAGGTATTAGTAACAACTAAGACCTTTATCTAGGATCTTTAAGTCTTGAGTTAACTTTGGTTCCTTTTAAACCTGTACCTAAACCTAGCAGAAATCTCAGGGTCCAGAAGGGCTTTGTTAATGTTGTTGTTGAGTTGCTAAGTTGTGTCTGTCTCTTTGTGAGCCCATGGACTGTAGCCCACCAGGCTCCTCTGTCCATGGGGTTTCCCAGGCTAGAATACTGGAGTGGGTTGACGTTTCTTTCTCCAGGGTATCTTCCCAACGCAGCAATTGAACTAGCCTCTCCTGCATTGCAGGTAGATTCTTTGCTGCTGAGTGACCTGGGAAGCCCCCAGAAGTGCTGACCTGAATCCTTTTCCAGTAGTGTGAACATGGGGGAAGGGCGCCCCAGCGCTCTGTTAGGAAAGCACATTGCCCTTCATACAGGCTCCCACCCTACACCTGCCTTTCCTAATCAATAGCTTTGAATAAAGAAAAACAACTGAAGGATGACTTGCAAAAATTTTATCTTATTATTTCACAGTGTTCCTATTCCACCGTTTTCCTTGTTAACAATATCAACCCTGGAGTCTTTGGATAGAATTTAAATTAACCCTGAAATAATATTGGCAATGATAATTAGAAAATAAGAATGACCTGGGTTTAGATTTTCATAGTATTTTACTATTTAAAATGCATTTGTGCAGAAATTAACATTTTTGAGCCCCATAGCATATGAGATGGAGCATTTTAAAAATGATGATATTCATTTACATATTGAGAAAACTAAAGTACATTCATAAATATGATCTTATATTTTGTGAACTTTCCTTTGACCCAGAGGCTCCAATGTTGTAGAGAGAAGGATGGAGTAAAAAGGGGAAGATCCTCACTCAGATATTGTGAAAAGACTCGTAAAATTTAGTTACACTCCCTGAAATTAACCGAGTCACATTCAGTGAACATCCGGTCACAGTGGATGGTGGATGCATCTGTACTTACTGATCCCTGTTCATTTTGGCATCTCTCCCTTCCCTCCTTGGAGAACATGAAAGGAGGCTTTTGTCGGATCCCACAGCCTCTGCTGTGTATCTGAGGATGGGCAAGGATTCTCACCAAGTCCTGTGGGCATTCCCTGGGCTCCCCACTCTCCCATCACCTGGCACCCCCAGAAGGGGGTTCTGCTTACATGGCAAAGTGGCTGGGGGGAAGTAAGCAGAGACATGTATGGAGGGAGAAAAAATGGCATGTTCTCAGAGCAGATCCAAAACCAGGAGTGTACAGAGTTTACTTTTTGTTTCAGTTTCTATTAGATTACAGTGTGTATTTATGTGCTGCAGCAAAGACAGTTGTACCACCCTTTGTGTTTTATGACTGGGGCTTTCCTAGTGGCTCAGTGGTAAAGAATCCACCTGCCAATGTAGGAGACTTGCAGGAGACACAGGTTCGATCCCTGGGTCATGAACATCCCCTGAAGAAGGAAATGGCAACCCATTCCAATACTCTTGCCTGGAGAATCCCATGGACAGAGGAGCCAGGAGGGCTCCAGTCCATGGGGTCACAAAGAGTCAGACATGACTGAGGGACTAAACAACAGTAATAACAGCATTGCTGATTCAGGTAGCATCTGGTTTCCCATGCTGTCGTGTGTTGAAGAATTATAAAAACCACCCCACCCAGAGTCCAGAATCCCTTGTGAATCCCATATTAAAATGTGGAGGATTATGGCATGGCCAGTGGGTGTGAAGCACTTGAGTCTGTCCCACACCTTGGATGTTTCTACCGGATACTTGTCTGAAACCTACATGGCACGTGCAGCATGCCCCGGCCTCTTATGAAAGACAAAGAAAACGAATCCTGTTCTTCTTGATAGATCACTGCATCAGGCACACAGCTGACCTTCAGCAGAGCCTGGGCCGTTTTCTCCCCACTCTCCTGCGATGTCACCTTTACCATCTCCTTGGAGTTTCTTCCCCTCCTGGTAATCTCCCAGCCAAACCAGCTGTGTCACTGTCTCATAGAGCTGACTCTCCCCCTATGGAAAGCATGTTCTTTCCTGGCCACCCAGTTTACTTACAGATTTCATATGCAGTGCAAAGGGAGAGTGTCTGCACGTTCGGGATTTTTTCATTTCGTCTTCTCAGTAGTCTTACGTGGAAGTGGTCATTTGGGAAGAACATCCATTTGCCAAATATCAAACATCAGGAACATCTCTGAGCTAGTTTTAAACCTGCATCTGCTGAGTTCGTCCTGTGCTTTTTCTCACATAGTTTATTTACTTTCTGCCAGTTTATTATCAGCTACTGAAAAAGCCTGAAGAGCTTTCAGCATTTTGTGAAGTCATTACCTCTTTATATATGATAGACATATGGTATGATACATACGTGTGCAATCACTGTGAAACATACACACATTTCTCTGTCTGTATGACATGATATCATATATATGAAAGTGTTTGCCGCTCAGCTACATCCAATTCTTTGCCACCCCACGGACTGTAGCCCACCAGGGTCCTCCATTCATGGAATTTTCCAGGCAAGAATACTGGACTGGGTCGAAATTTCCTTCTCCAGGAGATCTTCCTGACTCACAGATCGAACCTCAGTCTCCTGCATTGCAAGCAGATTCTATATTGTGTATATAATTACCACATTTTTTTGAAGCTTGGCTTGCAGTTAAAATATGCACATGCACACACTCCATCACCCCAGAGTTTTTCATATTGGAATTGAGAAGGTGGGCATAGTAGACTGGTTTATTTCTGATCCCTTTTCCTGTTACGTGTGTTGGAGTTACTATAGAAACATGGAGAGATGGACTCACACCAGTCAAACCCTCAGGATACCTGAGGTACTCAGAGTATTTGTAACTTGAGGCCAATTCATAAAATTACTTTGATGGAAACAGGGCCAGTTTGTCTGTTAGACCATAGTGACATGTGTTAGTATGTCAGGACAATGCTCTGTTCTAATCCCAAGTTTCAAAAAACAAAGAAGAATGATCTGAAGGTTGGGGATTGCAAAGTCCTGAGATTAATATTAGGGCCACTGGACACAACATGTTTCTTTAAATTTTGCAGATGTGTTTATTAAATTAACTGAAAAGTTGCATAGACCACTATGAATCCTAATTCTACTTTCTAATTCTGACTTGTTTAAGCACCACTGATTCATTCTTACCTGTTTCTGTTTGTCTTGACAACATTGCATTGCTTCATTGAACACTACATTCGCAACACATTGCAAATTTCCAGATTTTTTATAGGAGTTAAATATTTGTTGGGCAGATAAGGCACTGTGGAACAGCAGCATCTCTTCTCAAAATTACACTGTAGGAGAAGAACATTTATTCCCAAATTTGCTTCCTACAGACAGTAACCTTCATGACAGGCAGGCTACTCTGTGCTTGGCTTAGTTCTTAACCTGAGTGATCTGTCGTTTTTTTTGTTTGTTTGTTTTTTAATTCAGTCACTGCCCCCTACATTTTGAGCTCAAGGCTTTCAACACTAAATAGTAGGTGATTATTCATCTCCAAATTGAATGTGAAAGACTTTTCACCTAGTGATGTGATTCATTGGCTAACATATTTGAGCCTGAAATATGCCCACATGACATACAACTTTGTTCTAAAAAATACTGGGAAACCAGTTATGCAATTGCTAGCTCCATGGAAACTTGCCTTCAAGGCAGATTTGAATCCCCAAATATAGATGATCAACGCCTACCAATTCAAAATGCTTAGATAGGCCTGGTTACCTAGGCAACAGTGTATCAGAAATGAGATATGTGCATTCTCTCACATTTCTTTGCCAAATTTTACCTTTTACGTAGCCTTAGAGTATGAATTTTAAAGTTGAATATGTAATTTTCTTAAAAATAGGATGATTATGACAATTTTGAAATCCATCAGCTTGAAATAAACCCTCCAAATACAGACTGGATCCTCCTAGACCTGGAAACCTCTCCAGTTGACTTTGCCTTGGATTACAGGTTGTATTGAACAATTAATATCATAAGTTTGCTTTCTCTGTTATGGTTACCAAAGGGAAAGGGGAGAGGGACAATTTAGGAGTTTCAGATTCACATACACACACTACTGTATGTAATATAGTTGAACAACACAGGGAGCTCTGCTCAATATTTTCTAATAACCTATAAGGGAAAAGAATCTGAAAAATTACATATAAATGCATACTTACATATACATACATACATACATATACATATATATACGTATATATGTATATATTTATATATCTATGTGTGTCTATCTGATTTATTTTGCTGTTCACCTAAAACTAACACAAAATTATAATTCAACTATACTTCAATGAAAAAAGAAGTTAATACCTAACATAGTACATAGTGTAAGCAGAAACCGAATCATTGAGCTTTTAGAAGTAGACGCATGAAATAGTCAAGTTTCTTCCCCTAAGTAGTTGCTATGACACTGAGCCAAACCACGGGTTTTGGTGTTCACGTGGGTCACACAAGCCCTGGAGTTGGTAGTGTGTGTCTGGGCCTGTGATAACGCACCCTCGCTCAGGGCTCTGGGTTTTGGTGCTCACGTGGGTCACACAAGCCCTGGAGTTGGTAGTGTGTCTCTGGGCCTGTGATAACACGCCCTCGCTCAGGGCTCTGGGTTTTGGTGCTCACGTGGGTCACACAAGCCCTGGAGTTGGTAGTGTGTCTCTGGGCCTGTGATAACGCGCCCTCGCTCAGGGCTCTGGGTTTTGATGCTCACATGGGTCACACAAGCCCTGGAGTTGTTGGTAGTGTGTCTCTGGGCCTGTGATAACGCGCCCTCTCTCAGGGCTCTGGGTTTTGGTGCTCATGTGGGTCACATAAGCCCTGGAGTTGGTAGTGTGTCTCTGGGCCTGTGTTAACGTGCCCTCACTCAGGGCTCCCATGTCATGTATTCCATCCCCTTCCTACCATCTTTCTCATCCAGTGAACCCATGATGCCCTTGCCAAAGAGGTGTAATACTCTCTCCCCTTGTCTTCCCAGTGAAAGTGGGAAGTGCTTTTTCTTTAATACCAGCTGTCTCTGTTTGTAATGTGTTGCCATCTAAACTCTAACAGTGGCTGAGATGAGGTTTGTAGGCCCCTGTGCTTCGTGAGAAGGGTCTGGAAAAGAAGATGTTTTGACATGAGTTTGCTTTTGACCACAGACTAAGCAATCAACTCCTCAATTAAGCTAGATGTTCACTGAGGGAAAGACGTGTGAGTTTCTGTAGGGATCATGGACAGCTCATGGTTGAGTCCACAAGGTCATGGTTGAAAATCATTTAATGTACGTCAGATGAATCAGGAGCATGATTGTCGAAGAGCGGTTTTGGGGCAAAACCAGCCCCACTGAGGTTTTCACATCACTTTTGGTGGCAGCCTGGCTCTGCTCTGTGGCCCAGAGGACTGTGATGATGAATTACATCAAATTAAATACAGACTGGATGTATACTAAGAGGTATATGCTATAAACAGAAACATTAGCATGTTGTAACCAAGTGAGAATGTTTCTCCAAGTCTGACAATCACAAGGAAACCCTAACCGTGTTAGTAAGAAGCTGAAAAGATGTTACTATGACAACTTCTTAGTATTTCTAATTGAAATCCCTCTTGAGAAATTTCTGCCCTTGCCAAGAACTCACAATCTTTGTTTCAAGTGTGTAACTGATACATGTTTCTCTTCTGGGATCATACAAATCATATAAATGATCATATTTGTCATTTTCTTCTGTCTTGAAGTTCAGGTCATAGTTGTTTTGAAAGAATGAGAGGTATTCCCTGATCAATTTGAGTCTTAACTGTATGCACCGTTAATTCCGTTTCTAATTTTCTCAGCCTCTTATACCTTCACTTCTCTCTTTTTTTTAATTTATTCACCTAAACATGGAAATCATTCTGCCATCCACACACAGCATAATGAAGAATCTGATCAATGATTTTTATATGTGAGCAGGTCATCACTGGCCAAGATTCCACACTTGTTCTCAGCCCTATGAAATTAACAGCCAGAAGTGAGGTAGAGAATCTTCTTCAGTCTTGAGAAAAAGCAGAACTAAAACTCGGGTCGTGTACATGCTGTCATCCAGCCCCAGGGTCTCCTTTCTCTGCTGCTCTGCCCAGCTGATCCACACACCGGACCCTCATTTACATGAGAGAGAGCTCGGGCCCAGATTAGCACAGGGCAGGACAAGACAGAAAATAGATCCGTTATTTGGCCAGCTGATGAGCCTGCCAGGATGGCTTCTGAATTCAAATTACAAAATGGTTAAGAACTGGAAGGGTTTGAAGTAGTTATCCAGACTTGACTTCTGTCTGTGGGCAAGACCAGGACTAAACTATTTTCTGTGGATTATTGCCTGCGGTGTTCTCGCAGATTTCACTTGAAGTGGGTCGAGCCTGGGTCGCAAACTCATCCTGTTGCTGACAACATGTGCAGATGGAATGCCGCCTGCCTGGAGGTGAGCTCTTTGGTAGTGGCTGGTGCCCCGGCCACCCACAGGCAAGGAGCGGTTCTAGGTGGATTCGGGATCTGAGGCTCTACTTAAATGTTCACTTTTACCCCTATACAAGCTCAAAGTGGTTTTGAACATCTAATGTGTGGCTAGACCTATGTTCAGATACATGTTTACTGTTACTTAGATTTCATTTATCACCCCTCAGCTTTCATTCCAAACATTTAGAAATATTTCCTTACAAGCAAATGAAGAAAAATCTAGACATTGAAAACAATGCAAGAGCTACTACTGTACAAAAAGATCAGTTATGATGTAATTTGGTTCCAGGAGATTTAATTCTCAATGGGGGATTAGAGGGAAAGAAATCTAGGTTGAGAAATATCCCTGGACCTAGGAGTAAGGAGCTGTGGCTTCTATCTCTGTCTCTCTGGTGGACACAAATTGACAAGCCTAGTTTCAACCTTAATTTAGTTGCCATTGTTGCCATTGGATGTAATCAGAGGTCTTATCAAGCACAAAAATCAATTGTGAGGACAGAATAAAGTAGAAGAAACAAAATATATGGACACCTGCTTTGCTTGGTGCTGGGCGAGGCCTTGACAGGGTGTCCACAGACTTGCATGCTTCTGTATAGTTTATAATGTAAGATACACATGTGTTCTTCCTCTGTAAGAGGGTAACTGAGTATACCAAGTACAAGGTGAATGTCTACATCACTTTATTCAAATAGGGTATTTAAATGTTGCATTGATTCAACTGTGGAATATTACAACTATTCCAGTCAATATTGGAAGCACAAGATTCCTAATTACATACATATGTACATATATGTATGTTTGTATGTTAAGGTTTCTGACATAACCTCTACCATTGGTACCTGAATTATTGTAATCCTTTACTGCCATACTTTGAAATAAAAATAATAAATCTTGAATTAATTATACACCATAATTATACACAAAATGCATATATTAAAGAAAATAATATAATAGCTCTTGAAATAATAGCTCATTGAAACTCATGATTTACTTAAATTGTGTAATTCAATATTCAGAACAACCCTGTTTCACTGGAATTATGACATTTTATAGTTGAGAAAATGGGAATTTAAAGTTTAGGAAATAAGTGACAGATTATGTTGGAAGCTGTTTGTTTAGTGATGGGATCATTTTGTTTGATGATTAGAGGAAGGAATTGCCCTCTTTTGCCTTTTAGGGGGTTTACCAAGGAACATGTGGCTTTGTGATTCTGTTGATGAGAAATGAGAGAGTCGTGTGAGTTCTGCAAGAACCCCAGCCCAGTGTACAAGCCATCTTTCTCGTGCACTTAGCTTTTATGCCAGACACTTGGACACACCACTTAAAAATGGCCACACTTAAGGGAAGGGTGTCTTTAAGGATAATGCAGTCTCAGTCAACTAAGGAGTTCAGACTGACACCTGTCTAAAATACTTCCTTCACTTTTCATAAAGATTGTGAGGGCGAAGATTTGCTGTGAGTCCTGTGTACCTCAGAGCTGAATGCCTGATTTCAAAATTGTGTACATTATGCACTGCATGTCCATTATCCTTAGAATGTATGTAGAACAGAAAGAAAAGCAGAGGCACTTTCCTGCTCTGTCAGCGAAAACAATCTAGATTTGCAACAGGAGCTCAGATAGAAAAGCATTTTGGAATTAAATGGTCTATTGATCTGAGAAGAGGGGCAAACAATGAGTCAGCTATAAGTGTTCAACAGTTGTCAGTTGCCATGTTCACTGAGATAAACTTTGCCTTTGATGGCAGAGAAAAATGTCAAGGAGAAAGTAAGTGTTTAGCTGCTGTGATGCTTCAGTTTTATCAGACACTAGAGTTTTCTGTCTTAGGGGTCCAGATAGTAAGTCACCTCTTTTGAGCAAAAACTGCTCAAGAGAGAGGCGTGGACAGACTGGTAATGAAAATGATAAGGAATGTTCTCAAGTATATGCCTGGGTCTTCCGCACGTGGTCACGAGCCCTGACAGCCCTCTGGGATGGGGGATCAAATGAGTGCAATAAAGGGACAGAACTATGCTTATGGTTGTAGATTTACTTAGCAGTATGCATAACCTATCATTCTTGCTAGAAAGCATGCCAAACTGTGTGATTTTTCAGTTTAAGTGTTGTAGCTTTGCAGTATTTCTGCATCATTATTTTTTTATTATGGAATTTAATTATATTTCCGTATGTGTTTTTCCCTTAGTTTTGATGTTTTTCCCAGGTTTCTTTTGTGGTAAAATCAGCATACAACATTTGCATCTCATCCATTTTTAAGTGTGTGGTTCAGTGTTGTTAGGGCTTCCCTGATGGCTCAGCTGTTAGAGAATCCGCCTGCAATGCAGGAAACCTGGGTTCGATCCCTAGGTTGGGAAGATACCCTGGAGAAGGCCATGGCTACCCACTCCAGTATTCTGGCCTGGAGAATTCCATGGACTCTGTAGTCCATGAGGTCACAGAGAGTTGGACACGACGGAACGACTTTAACTTCACTTCAGCGGTGTTAGTTATATTCACAATGTTGCATAGCCATCACCCCATCCATCTCTAGAACTCTTCATCTTGTGAAACTGACACCCTGAATCCATTCAGCAGTAAGGCTCCATTTCCCCACAACCCTGGCAGCCACCGTCTGCTTCCCAGGATTCTATTTTGAATACTCTGGGTACCTCACAGAAATGGATTCATATAGTATCTGTCCTTTTGTGGCTGACTTGTAGCGTGTATCAGAATTTTCTAAAATATTAAGGCTGCATAATATTCCATTGTATGTGTACATACATCATGTTGTGCTTATCCGTTCATCTGTTGATGGGCCCTTGAGTTGCTTCAACATTCTAGCTATTGTGAGAAATGCTGTTATGAACATGGCTCGACATAACTCTTTGATATCTTACTTTCAACTCATTGGCTTATATTCCCAGAAGTGGGATTTTTAATTATGGTAATTGTATTTTTAATTTTTTTAGAACTTTCCATACTGTTTCCCACAGCAGCCATACTGTTTCATGTTTTTACCAACAGTGCACAGAGGTTCCAATTTCTCCACGTTCTCACCAACCCTTAGTATTTTCTGTTTTTTTAAAGTAGTCATTTTAATAGGTATGAGGTAGTGTTTCATTTTATGTTTGGTTTGTGTTTGATTAGTGATGTTGAGTATCTTTGCATGCACTTGCTGACCAGTTGTGTATTTTCTTTGGAGACTTGTCTTTTCAAGTCCTTTGCCTATATTTGAACTGGGTGATTTTTTGCTGTTGAGTTTTCTCTGTACATTATGAGTATTCATCCTTTGCAGATAAAGGCTTTGCAGATAATTTTTCCCATTTTGTCAGTTGCCTTTTTATTTTGTTGATACTGTCTTTTGGTACACAAGTTATTAAAATTTTCAAGAAGTCTACTTTGTTAATTTTTTTCTTGCCTTTATCTTTGATGTAATATCCAAGAAATCATTGGCAACATGCAACATTCAATGTTGAATGATTTCAACATTCAACAGAAATCATTTGTTGAATGGTTTTGGTACCTTTGTCAAAAATCATCTTCCACATATTTGAGGGATTATTTCTGAGCTCTCTCGTGTTCCTTTGGTCTGTATGCCTGCCTTTGTGCCAGTACCACACGGTTTTGATTACTGTAGTTTTCTCTTAAGTTTTGAAACCAGGAAGCATTAAATCCCCCAGCTCTGATTGTCTTTCCCATGTGTGCATTTAATATGGAGTCTGCTATTGGAAATAAGTCTTGACTTTGTGCTAATCACTACCCCCAGTTATAAACTTCTCAGTCTTTTCCAATTCATCCTGTTTTCTTGATCAAAAGGGATTAGCAGGCACACACTGTTACGCATAAAACAGACAACACAGACCTGTATAGCACAAGGAGCTATACGGCAGTTGATTCAATGTGGTGTAGCAACCTATAATTGAAAAGAGTCTGAAAAATAACATGTATATGTAATTGAATCACTTTGCTATACACCTGAAACTAGCACAGCCTTGTAAATCAATGATACTTCAGTAAAATTTGTTAAAGTATTCTGTGCAGAACAGTATAATAAAAACATATATCATCTATCATATAACGAAAATTTTCCTAGAATCTTTTCCTATCTACACATATACCTCCCCCCAAAACCGAACATAATATGCCTTCATATGCACACAAGTAAATGTTCTTCCAGGTTTACAAAGTAGCAGAAATACTGAGGTATTCTGTGTGTCTGTGTATAGAGACACATCCCTCAGAGCAGGATTAAAGATTATCAACAACCATTAGCCAGTGGACTAGATCTTGGAATCTTCAAGTTTCCAGCAGTTGATTTTACAATTCTTTCCAATTGCATGGCATTCTATAAGTGCTTACGTTAAATGTTCTTATTGCATTTAGATTTAATGTCCTTTGATATATACATATGAGGCAACAGCCGTGGCAGAATTGTAGTCATCACTGATGAGTATTGGATGCCCACTACACTCTAAGAACTACACTCCCTAGTTCCCTGGTTTATAGAATTGGGATCCTCTCCTTGAAAGAAAAACTATGACAAGCTTAGACAGCATATTAAAAAATAGAGATGTCACTTTGCTGACAAAGGTCTGTCTAGTCAAAGCTATGGTTTTTCCAATTATCATGTACACATGTGAGAGTTGGGTTATAAAGAGGTCTGGACACCAAAGAATTGATGCTTTTGAACTGTGATGCTGGAGAAAACTCTTGAGAGTCCCTTGGGCAACAAGGAGATCAAACAAGTCAATCCCAAAGGAAATCAACCCTGAGTATTAATTGAAAGGACTGACGCTGAAGCTCCAATACTTTGGTCACCTGAGGTAAAGAGCCAACTCACTGGAAAAGACCCTGATGCTGGGAAAGACTGAGGGCAGGAGGAGGGGGTAACAGATATTGAGATGGTTAGTTAGTATCACTGGCTTAATAGACATGAGTTTGAGAAAACTCTGGGAGATGGTGAAGGACAGGGAAGCCTGGTGTGCTGCAGTCCATGGGGTCACAACAAGTCAGACACGACTTAGCAACTGAACAACAGCCAGCACAGGGTATTGCTATTCTAATTTCCTAGATAAGGAAACTCAGGCTCAGAGAATTTAATTAAGTTATTCAAGTGTAAGCAACAAGTGTGTAAGGAGATAGAAATTCAACCCAGGAAGTTCATCCCTGGGGCATGTGCTGGTGACTCCACTGTGAAGTCTTATGTCCTGTTTCTCCTGAGAGCATGAATTCAGCAAAACCTGAGACACTTCTTTCAGACAAAGGCTGAGCTCACAGCTTGTAGAAATTCAGCCAGGGTCACAAGGAAGGGTGTGACTTCTTGCGTGTTCAGGACTGTGGGTGAGATGGCATCCCGCTTGGCACAGGATTTTCTGGAGGGCTTTACAGTCACATGTTAGTGGATTTCACCTGTTGTTTTCAAATCTTCTAAACAGTGCTAGCTAGAAAAAAACTGAAGTATTTTTATGAAAAGCTCTTGACATTGAAAATGGTCTCTGTGTGTGGATGAGAAATGCATTGATGTTGCTACGTTCCTGCATACTGTGTTCACCTTGAAACCACAGGCAGTAATCTTAATAGTTTTTTTTTTTTTCTTACAGAAAAAATGCAATAGTAAAGCACTTTTTCCAAGTCATTCCATTGTCTTGTCAAAGGTATTTTGTATGGAAGAGTAGATGGTTGAGGAAAAAATTCATTGGATCATATAAATAAGTTTTCTCAAAATCTTCACGCAACTTAATTTTGAACTTGGAAATTCATTGCATGCCGTCAGATACACATTTCAGGATAATACTACACACCAAAGCAGAACTGAATGGTCTTTCCTTGCACAGGAGTTAATATTCTCCCGGGGTTGCAGAGCAGCAGAAACAGTGGGCAACACTGTATGTCTCTGTAGCTGGGGGCCTGGTGTGTGATTACGGTGGGAGGAGGGTGTAGCTGGGGGAGAGGAGAGCAGGAAACAAGAGCCGATTTCCTGAGCCCAGTGGCAACGACAGTAAGCGATCTGTTAGCTGTTTGGTCTCCATCCCCTGGTGCCTGCAGAGAATCCATAACACCCACCAGCAGCATGATGGGACAGTTGGTTTGAGAGCAGAGCTGTCATCCTACTCCTGATATGCAGAAGAGATGCAGTCTGGCCTCTGGGAGCCTTGGGGGATAACCCTTGCTCCTCGGTCCCAAGTTACCCTGATGGTGGCCAGTAGTGTTCTGGGGGCTCCACACCTGTTTCCTCATGACCCTCTTGATTGCTTCCATCTGCTTATGCCTTTGAACTCTTACCCAAGCAGTCTGGCATTTTTCAGGACAATTTGAGGGCAGGATGAGACACATATTTTAGTGAAACTGAATATAGTTTGATTGAGCCAAACTGATAAGATAAAAAAAAAAAAATCCTCGAGTATCAATCACTGTTTGTGGGTTTGTGTAAATTGTTTGCCATCTTCATTTGGGATGTGCTGTGCATGCAATGAAGGGCCATAAATTCCAATACTGTGGCCATGAAGACTTCCAAAGAGAATTACTGTGTGGGTGTTAAAATTTTGAGCTATAAATTATGCGTTTTTAAGAAAACAAACATATTGCATTACCAGGAGTAATAATTCTTAACTTGGAGGAAAGATACTGTGAGTCAAATGAAAGAGCCTCTCTGGAGAAGACCTGTCATGTGACCGGAGCTAGGTAATATACAGAAAGGTCATTCTGAAGCCTTTGGAAAACACAGGACACTGAAGTGACCCAGCTGGAGGGCTCAGAAGAGCAAGCCTTTGGCTTCACTGATTCCGGCCGGACATTACTGGTGACAGAAAGCTACAGTCGCCACCACGGGTCTGCTTCTGTCTGACAGCTGTAAGATGTGGGTCCAGTTCCTGCCCCCAGTTCTGCCCATACTCCAATGAGAGGTAAACATTAAACCATGTTTGAAATACAGAATACAAAACCCATGAGAGATATAGCAAGGCCCTCCTTACTAGAAATGGGCTTTTGTTTTTTTTCAGGTTTCTGGAAGATGGCAATCACTGTGGAAAGTTTTAAGTACCTTGCAGCTAATACAGGTCGAAGCCTCTAGAAAAAACAAAAAAAATTGTCCTTTTGCTTAGCATTTTCTATTATTGATGTCAAAGACTGCTTCCTCCCTGGAAGTAATGTACAGATGGCTGCAAAAGGGAAGTGGTACTGGGGCTGCACCCAGCCTGCTGCCTTGACCCTAAGCTCCCTGCCTCTTCCTGTGGGCAGGTGACCAAAGGGGTTCCTTGGAACTATGATACTGGTCTTGTTGACTCTCTTGAGGAAGGTGTTGTTGTTCACATGCTCAGTTGTGTCCAACTCTTTGAAACCCCATGGACTGCAACACACTAGGCTTCCCTGTCCTTCATCATCTCCCTGAGCATGTTCAAACTCATGTCCATTGAGTCGGTGATGCCATCCAACCATCTTGTTCTCTGTTGTTCCCTTTTCCTCTTGCCCTCAATTTTTCCCAGCATCAGCATCTTTTTAGAAGAGTTGGCTCTTCTCCTCAGGGGGCCAAAGTGTTGGAGCTTCAGCTTCAGCATCAGTCCTTCCAATGGATAGTCAGGGTTGATTTCCTTTGGGATTGACTGGTTTGATCTCCTTGCTTTCCAAGCAACTCTCAAGAGTCTTCTCCAACACCACAATTTGAAAGCACCAATTCTTTGGCATTCAGCCTTCTTTATGGTCCAACTCTTACATCCATACATGACTACTGGAAAAAAACAACAACATAGTTTTGACTATACGGACCTTTGTTGTCAAGTAATGTCTCTGCTTTTTAGGAAGGCTTTCTGGTCTCTTCTTCTCAGGCAAGACATTTGGAGAGTGGGCTTTGGTATCATGACAAAGTAGGTTGGGAAGGATGTTGATTTTCATTTGGTTATCATTCCATAGTTACATCTGGAGAATAAGAAAGGTAAATTATACAAAATGAATGAGCATGTGTTCAGCATGGTATGACTCAGTAAGAGCTAAGGCAGATTGACTACAAGGAGGCAGCCATGTTTGTCTGTGTGTCTTGCGTCTATTATGGAGCTTGTGTCAGTTTCAAAGATAAACACATGGTAAGTGAATCCGGGCTGAGCCATCAGGGGTACATCAAGGCTTTCAGAGAAAAGCTGCGGTTCCAGATAACTGGTGGGATTCAGGAAGGTGAGACAGGAGCCGGGTCTAGGAAACCCAAACATAGACATGTAAGAAGTATGATAACTAGGCATAAAGCAACTGCCTGCCAAAAGGTACTGAAGTAGATGGGTCACACTCACTTGGGATATCTGAAGTCTGCAGGAAATTTAGTGAGGGTCAGAATCATGAAACATATCAAGACATGGGAAGTTGTAAAGCAAAACATAAAGATTTATGAACTCTGTTGTTGTTCAGTTGCCAAGTCATGCCTGACTCTTTGTGACCCCATGGACTGCAGCATACCAGGCTTCCCTGTCCTTTACTATCTCCCAGAGTTTGCTCAAACTCATGTCCATTGAGTCGGTAATGCCATCCAACAATTTCATCCGCTGTCATCCCCTTGTCCTCCTGCCCTCTATCTTTCCCAGCATCAGGATCTTTTCTAGTGTGTTGACTCTTTGCATCAAATGGCCAAAGTACTGGAGCTTCAGCTTCAGCATGAGCCATTCCGACAAGTATTCAGAGTTGATTTCCTTTAGGATTGACTGGTTGAATCTTGCTGTTGAACAGACTCTCAAGAGTTATGAACTCTAATGGCCTTCAAAATTCAAGATTATTACAGAAACTAGTTAAAATTCAAGTCAAGGTGGCCCTTAAAGTGACAGATCCACACATGCTTTTGTAAAATATGTAGTCTATAAAACTGGCACCAGGGTCCTCCTGGATCAAATGTGTAAGGAGGGATGGTGGATCAGATGACTACATCCTAAAACTTCTGCTTTATTGAGTATTTGTTTGGATACTCTTTGTTGTAAAGTCTTTTCTCCCCACCCCCAGCTTAGTTGAGGTGTAATTCACATATAACATTATGTGAGGTACAGGTGTACTCTTACTTAATGATCTGAGACTTGTATATATTTGTAAATTGATTATAATATACTTGTATATTGATTACAACAAGATTATTTCATGAACTCCTAAATTGAGTCAAATTCCAGGGGCTTCCCTGGTGGCTCATATGGAAAAGTGTCTGCCTGCAATGCAGGAGACCTGGGTTTGATCCCTGGGTCAGGACGATCCCCTGGAGAAGGAAATGGCAACCCACTTCAGTATTCTTGCCTGGAGAATCCCATGGACAGAGGAGCCTGGCAGGCTACAATCCATGGGGTCGCAAAGAGTTGGACACAACTGAGTGACTTCACTTTTCTTTCCAAGGAGAAATTGCCTAAAAGTTTTCTATATATACAGTTGTTGTTGTTTAGTTGCCAAGTCATATCTGACTCTTGGCAACCCCATGAACTGTAGCCCACCAGGTTTCTCTGTTGATGGGATTTCCCAGGCAAGAATACTGGAGTGGATTGCCATTTCCTTCTCTGGGGATCTTCCCAACCCAGTGATCAAATCTGCATTTCCTGTATTGGCATGTGTGTTCTTTACTGCTGAGCTACCAAGAAAGCCAGTACAGAAATAAAATAAGTATTTTCTTTCAAACATTTACCAATTTGAATTTCTGTGCTCTGTGCATCTTTCAACATCTAAGGCATAAAACATTTCATTTCAGAATCTCTACACTTGTTCCTTACCATGAATGGTTTAATGGAAACAACCTATTCAATACAGACTTGACATATACCTGGATTTACCTGCTGAATGCTTTTTATATATTATACCATAATTCTCCAGGGCCTTGATCAGTAGTCTTCACCTACAAAGAAAAACTGATAGCTGAAGCTCAAGAGGAATAATAACTATAAACATAAATATCAGACAAAAGCTCTGCTGAAAAAAAAAAAAAAAAAAGCTCTGCTGAATGTTAGACTCGATTACAATAAAAGCAAATGCAAACTAAACAGTCTAGAATGTACACAAAGTAAAAGCAATAAGGATATCTCATGAGATTTAGTTATACTTTTTCTGTCAAAAAAAAAAAAATCACTTGAACTTCTAAGCCATTGTGGTATTTTTAAGTCTCTTTAAAACAGAGGGGATAGGTTGCCAGATTTTTAACTTAAAATCCCTAGGCAACTCTTTCTGAAAGAGCAGCAACAAAGATCAAGCCTCAGTATAGCTTATAAAATGCTTTTAAGTAGGATGAGCATGTAGATTCAAAGGGGACGGGCAATTTTATCATTGGTAAATATGTTATTGACATTTCTAACCAAAGTGGCTTTACTTTGTATGAAAAGCAAGAACAACATTTTACATTTGATAAGCGTGTCATCTATTACCTTATATATGACAACAGAAATTTATGAAAGTTAAAAAAAATCTAAACTAAACAGTAGAAAACAGTACAGCCTGGTGACTGTAATTATTAATACCAAATTGTATTGATATATTTGCAAATTGCTAAAGGAATAGGTCTTAAAAGTTCTCACCACAGGAAAAAATGTGTTTATATATGATGATGGATGTTAACTAGACATTGGGGTGACCATTTCACAAAATATACAACTATTGAATAATTATGTTGTATATCTGAAACTAATAAAATGTTACATGTCAATTTTATGGCAACAAAAATTTAAAGGAATAAAAGGAATAATGTTTTAAGAGATTAGTAGTGCTGAGAGAGATGTCTTTGATCTCACATTTGATATTTTTGAGATATGAGGAAGTGATATTTCACAGATACGAATGGAATTGCTATTTCTTGAGACAAGGAATTTTAGTAATGAGTGAGTTCAACTTAACAGAAAATGCATAGAACTTGGATCAAAAGCTGGTTAGTTGCTATCTTGAAATGTGACCTTGAGTAAGACTGTTTGTGAATATTTATTTCTTCATGCATGCAGTTGCAGAGTTACTATTTCATACGTCAAATAAAACAGACACATGGCCTATACAGAGCATGGTAGGTGGTGGGTGCTCAGTCCCCTCTGCTTAGTAACTGTTAATCTTTCCTAGGGAGATAAATTTTCCCAGTGAATGTTACAGCCGTAGTTTCATTCAGCATCTAGAGACAGTGAGAAAAATATGCCGGTTATGTGGAGGGGAAAAAAACAATTTTAAATATACAAATTCCAAATGAAAAATAAGCTTTTAACAAAATGTTTTAATTTCAAACCAAATCTTACACTTATGGAAGACATTTTAGTAAGACAAATTGAATTTCATCTTTGGCTTTTTGTGTGTGTGTGTGTGTGTGTGTATTTATTTATTTATTCATTTATTTATTTGAAGTATGACTTACAATGTTTCAGATGTACAGTGAGGTGATTCAGTTTTATATATATATATATACATATATATATATACACACACACACATATATATATATATATATATATATATATACACACATATTATTTTTGAGATTATTTTCCATTACAGGTTATTTTGAGATATTGACTATAGTCCCCTGTCCTATACAGTAGTAAACCTTTGCTGCTTGTTGCATCTATTTTCTAACAGAAATCTAGCATTCTATCCATACTGAGTCAAACAAGTGGAATCAAAATGTAATATTTTTTTTAGTTAGACAAAAGTCATATGTTTTCTACAAATATATTATACATACCATTTATATATCATCTCTGTATTCTAAAAAGTAAAGTTTTACAAAATTTTCAACCCTAGATTTCTTATTAGAAATTTGTTTCATACTTTTATCATCTGTGTCTAAACCAAAAATGCATTCTGTAAACAGTTACTGCATCAGTTTTTTGTTTTTTTTTCCCTCCTCTCTTATTTCACATTGTCTGTGCAGCTGAATGACAGTGATGAGTGCTCCACAGGAAGCAAAGTTAGAGCTGCAAAAAGTAACACAGTGATGAACGCAGGCAGCTCAGAGAAGGTTTCATGTCTAGGAACCAGCAGGCAGCAACCTGGCCGCGGCAAACAGTCGAACTGATTGTGAGCTGGTTCTGTAATTGGCACAACGAAATACGTCAGCAGAGTTTTTCCCTTTTCATTAACCTTCCTTTTAACTTCCTGTCTATTTTTATTCTCTTTTAAAATCATTCTGTCAAAGGAAGGAGGCAAAAACATAAGAAGGAAACAAAGCAAAAAAGGTTTAAAGAACAAACAACTGTGAAATGGGAATTTGCAGTGAACTTTTCTATCGCTTTTATTTTTTTGTTTGTTTTTTTTTTTCATTTATTTTTATTAGTTGGAGGCTAATGACTTTACAATATTGTAGTCACTTTTAAAGTAAAGCAATATGTCCTTTCTTAAATATGTGATGTATGAGATTCCTGTGATGTGTCAGGGCCAGTTGTCCATGTAGCAGGAGCTGCAGCTGGATTTTCTGCTTTTAGAGGAACATTCTGGATACCTTCTGCTACTTAAGATCTTCCCCCTCGTGGAGGTCCTAGCACAGACCCACCCGGATTCTTTCTGTGCGTCTCTCACTTCCCTTGTATCCTTTGTTGTGTCTTTTCCCTCTGCCTGATCTTCAAAAGCAGACACTTCTTAAGGCTGTGGCCAATTTCTCCTCTTCTTTGCCCTCTACATCATGTGTTTGTGAATTAACTTATTTTCAAAACTTCAGCTATGGCCTTTTTGTACTGGACTCTCAGAACCAAGCATTGGTTTGTGATTTTTTTTTTTTTATTCCTGATTTCCATGTTATACTGAGCTTACCACTAAATTCCTCCATTAGACTCACCATCACCTCCCTATTTGGGCTTCCCAGATTGCACTACTGGGGAAGAACCCATCTGCCAATGCAGAAGATGCAAGAGATGCAGGTTAGATCTCTGGTCAGAAAGATCCCCCGGAGGAGGACATGGCAACCCTCTCCAGTATCCCTGCCTATAAAGTCCCATGGACAGAGGAGCCTGGGGTCACAAAGAGTCAGACATGACTGAGCACGCTACACACCTCCCCATTTAATCCACCCAAACTCTCTCTTCTCCTTCTTAAGTCCAGACCTTTGCATCCATTTCTGAGTGATATTTAACAGGTCTAGGTCTTTTTATTCTGAATTTTCTTTGGTTTCCTACTGTCTTCTCAGTCAGGGACAGAAATTTGAGTGGCTTCCAGCCTTCACTTCACTTTATGTTCGCATCTAATTTCTCATCAAATACTGTCTGTCACACTGGGGGCGTTCTATCTGCCCCTTCCCTAGGTCAGCAGAGGCTACATTCTAAGGTTTTCCCTCATTCCTGAGGCAGTATCCTTCCGAGCTTTTCCCTGAAGCTCATACACTGCAGGATATTTCGGCTCTGGCTGGGGGGCCCAGACGCATGCCCTGCCCGGGCTCCAGGAAGCCTCCCGCTGCTGCATCATCGCAGCCCTGTCCAGGCTGCGGGCGATGGGTCCGTGGACATGCTGATTCTCAGCCCGAGACTGCCAGGCTCCTCAGGGTGTTCCTCTGAGCAGCTGTCTCCTCCCTGGTGTTTGCCCTGGGATGCGAGCAGCCTTGGCCTCCCCTGGTCTCACCTCTGCCCTCCTCTAATCAAGGGGGCTGCCAGACTTCCCTGCTCTTGTGGGGCTTGAACAGAGTCCGCAGTAGATTGATTTTGTCCTGAGGAAGTCAGTGCTCAGTATTAGCTGTCAGTCAACATCCACAAACTCTCGATTCTTTTCTTTTCTTCTTCGTCTTTTCCTTTCCCCTTTCTTTTCTCTTTTAATTTCTCTTTACTTTGCTCTGCTCTTTTCTTCTCTTTTTGGTCATTTCCAGTGGAAGGATAAATCTGATCCCTGCTCCCCCTCTGGCAAAGCCACATGTGGAAATTTCTGTTATGTTGATACTTGAAGGAAAAACAAAAAGAAGAAGTGGGGAAGTTTACAAAAAAAAAAAAAAAAAAAAATCCAGGTCCTTTCCTGAGAGATTCTGAGTTAATTGACCTGGAGTATGATGTGAAACAAAAGCAACTTTTAAAATTTCCCATTTTACTGTACTCCCCATCTGTAGGTGAGGACCACTGATGAAACTAGAAGAGGGCAACTTGCTCAGATAATGGACACTCCTGAATGCAAAGTGCATGGCAAGCAAGGCCTCCACGTCTACTATTTAGAAAGTACAACATAGTTGTCATCTTTGCAGCTTTTACTTTTATTGCAAAGGCTAAAATTAAAAACCTGCCTCTAATTCTGCACTTTTCAGAGTCCCCCTTCATTTGGAGCAGATCCCTGATAACTTTGTCTCTGTAAACTTCACTGTAATTTATGAGTAAAGGTTAGATTTTCAAATAGTTTAAAATTAACTATTATTATATGCTAACTTGTCCATCCTAAAGGAGATCAGTCCTGGGTGTTCATTGGAAGGACATGCTGAAGCTGAAACTCCAGTACTTTGGCCACCTCATGTGAAGAGTTGACTCATTGGAAAAGACCTGATGCTGGGAGGGATTGGGGTTAGGTGGAGAAGGGGATGACAGAGGATGAGATGGCTGGATGGCATCACCGACTTGATGGGCATGAGTCTGAGTAAACTTCGGGAGCTGGTGATGGACAAGGAGGCCTGGCGTGCTGCGATTCATGGGGTTGCAAAGAGTCGGACACGACTGAGCGACTGAACTGAACTGAACTGAACTTGGATTACTGTGATGTTGAATGGCTTGCTTTGGAAAAGAACCAAGATCATTCTGTCATATTTGAGGTTGCACCCAAGTACTGTATTTTGGACTCTTTCTTCTATGGGATTCTTGCTCTAGTAGTAGATATAATGCTCATCTGAATTAAATTCGCCTATTCCTCTCCATTTTAGTTTGCTGTCCTAGGATGTTGATGTTTATTCTTACCATCTCCTACTTGACCACCTCAATTTACCTTAATTCACAGACCTAACATTCCAGATTCCTAGACAGTGCTGTTCTTTGCAGCATCAGATTTTATGTTCATGACCAGACACGTCAACAACTGAATATAGTATCTGCTTTGGCCCAGCCACTTCATTCATTCTGGGGCTATTGGTAATTCTCCTCCACTCTTCCCAGGAGCACATGGGACACCTTCAGACCTTGGGACTCATCTTTTGGTGTCACACCTTTTTGGCCTTTTATACAGTTCATGAGGTTCTCACGGCAGGTGTACTGTAGTCAGTTCAGTTGCTTAGTCGTGTCCGACTCTTTGCGTACTGCAGTGGTTAGCCATTACCCCCTCCAGTGGATCACGTTTGTCAGAACTCTGCTGTGACCCATCCATCTTAAGTGGCCCCACACAGCGTGGCTCATATCTTCATGGAATTATGCAAACCCATTCATGACAACAAGGCAGTGATCCGTGAAGGGGCTGAAGAAGCTGAAGTTGATCCATTCTATGAAGACCTAGAAGACCTCCTAGAATTAACACCTAAAAAGATCTTCTATTCATCATCGGGGATTGGAATGCAAAAGTAGAAAGAATACAAAAAAAGAAAGGATATACCTGGAGTAACAAGTTTGGCCCTGGAAAACAAAGTGAAGCAGGGTAAAGGCTAACTGAATCCTGCCAACAGAATGCACTAATCATAGCCAATCCTCTTTTTCAACAACACAAAAGGTGATTTTACTCATGGACATCAACAAACGGTCAATACTGAAATCAAGTCCATTACATTCTTTGTAGTCAAGGATGGAGAAGCTGTATACAGTTAGCAAAAACAAGACCTGGAGCTGACTGTGGCTCAGATCATCAGCTTCAAATAGCTAATATCAGGCTTAAACTAAAGAAAACCAGGAAAAACACTAGGCTAGCCAGGTATGACTAAATCAAATCCCATGTGAATTCACAGTAGAGACAACAAATAGATTCCAGGACTAGATCTGTGAAGAACTATGGACAGAGATCCATAATATTGTACTGGAGGTGGCAAACAAAACCATCCCAAAGAAAAAGAAAAGGAAGAAGGCAAAGTGGTTCTGAGGAGGCTTTATGAATAGTGGAAGACTGAAGAGAAGCAAAAAGCAAGGGAGAGAGGGACAGGTACATCCAGTTAAATTCAGCGTTTCAAAGAATAGGTAGAAGAGACAAGAAGGCCTTCTTCAATGAACAGTGTTTAATAACAGAAGAAAACAACAAAAGGGGAAAGACTAAAAATCTCTTCAGGAAAATTGGAAGCATCAAGGGAGCTTTCCACCCAAGGTGGGCACAATAAAGGATAAAAACTGTAGAGACCTAGTAGATTCTAAAGAGATCAAGAAGAGATGGAAAAAATACACGGAAGAACTGTACAAAAAAGATTTTAATGAACTGGATTGCTAAGATGGTGTTGTTAGTCACACAGAGCCAGACATTCTTGAGTGTGAAATCAAGTGGTCATTAAGAAACACTGCTGTTGATAAAGCTAGTGGTTACAATGAAATTCCAGCAGAACTATTCAGATCCCTAAAGGAGGATGTCATCAAGGTTTTTCATTCATTATGTCGGCAAATGACAAACTGTGAAAAGCTCTTAGAGAGGTGGGAATACCATGCTATCTTACCTGTCTCCTGAGAAACCTGTATGCAGGTCAAGAAGCAACAGTTAGAACCCTGTATGGAGCAATTGATTAATTCAAGATCGAGAAAGGAGGACAACAGTGCTGTCTGCTGTCACCCTGTTTGTTTAAACTATACACTGAGCACATCATGAGAAATGCCAGGCTGGATGAGTTAGAAGCCAGGATCAAGATAGGTGGGAAAATCATTTAACAACCCTAGATATGTGGATGATACCATTCTAATGGCAGAAAGCAGAGAGAAAATAAAGAGGTTCTTGATGAAGATGAAGGAGGAGAGTGAGAGAGCCGGCTTAAGACTTAATATTAAAAACACTAAGATTATGGTTTCCGGCCCCAATACTACACGGCAAATAGAAGGGGAAAAGGTGGAAATAGTGACAGATTTCCTCTTCTTGGGCTCGGAAACCACTGCAGATAGTGACTGTAGCCATGAAATCATAAGACAGTTGCTTTTCCGTAGGAAAGTTATGACAGACCCAGACACTGTTGAAAAGCCAGATGCGTTACTCTGCCAACAAAGGTCTGTATGATCAAGGCTATGCTCTTCCCAGTGGTCACGTATTGTTTCGAGAGCTGGACCGTAAAGAAGGTACAGCATCAGAGAATTGATGCCTTTGAACTGTGGTGCTGAAGAAGACTCCTGAAAATCCCTTGGACAGCAAGGACATCAAACCAGTTCATCTTAAGGGAGATCAAACCCTGAATATTCACTGCAAGGACTGATGCTGAAACTGAAGCTCCAGTATTTTGGTCATCTGATGCACACAGATGACTCAATGGAAAAGCCCTTGATGCTGTGAAAGGTCGAGAGGCAGAAGGAGAAGAGGGCATCGGAGGATGAGATGGCTGGACAGTATCACCAATTCAATGAACATGAACTTGGGCAAACTCCAGGAGATGGTGAGGGACAGGGAGGCCTGGCATGCAGGGAGGCTGCAGTCCATGGGGTCACAAAGAGTTGGACATGACTGGGCGACTGAATAGCAACAGCAGAATATGCTAACTATTGACTGATAGGCACGACTATTGTAGAAACACTTTTTGACTTTCCATAACAATCCTATTAAACCTTGAGTTGAAAATGAGTGACGTGTGAAGCAGAGTTGGTGAAAGTCTTGAATTTAAAAGGTGTGCCATTTTTGATTACTGATTCAAGGATAAGTAGCTCAATCAAGTTTTTTTTGTTTAACTCTTACTATTAAACCTAAAAACCCTTTTTCAATAGTTTTAATAATTAGTGAGTACTTATATGCATTTTCTAAGTAGTTCCTGAATGCAAGATTTATTTCATTACTTGCATATGATCTGTTATCCTTAATACAAATTTTTTTTGTATTATGTACACACAGAGAGAGAGAGAGAGACTAGAGATACAGATAGAACCAATGTGTGCAAAAGAGCTCGTAGGTAGAAAGTGAGAGGTGGGCTAACAGTTTGATAGTCAAGATCTTGGATTCTGTTTGTGGAAATAAGAAAGTGGAATTTTTACTTAAAAAAGTCTTGAACAGTTATCAAATGTCATTTTCTTTTAAATTAAAAGTGAAAGTCGCTCATGTCTGACACTTTGAGACCCCGTGAACTATAGAGTCCATGGAATTCTTCAGACCAGATTACTGGAGTGGGTAGCCTTTCCTTTCTCCAGGGCATCTTCCCAACCCAGGGATTGGACCCAGGTCTCCCGCATTGTAGGCAGATTCTTTTCCAGTCAAGTTACAAGGGAAGCCCATGAATGCATAATTACAGTACTTGCAATAATTGTCTTTGACATTCAAATTGTATAGAGTTAGTAACAATAGTTAGTTATTAATAGGTACAGCTATTATGGGCTTCCCAGGTGGCTCAGATGGTAAAGAATCTGCCCGCAGTGCTGGAGACACAAGTTCGATCTCTGGGTTGGGAAGATCCCTGGAAAAGGGAATGGCAATCCACTCCAGTATTCTTGCCTGCAGAATTCCATGGACAGTGTAGCCTACCCGGCTACAGATATTATATGATATCACTACAGATGTAATTGGATAAGTTTGGAAGTGGTACTTGTTTACAGGCAGGCACAACTCAGCTGCAAATTTGTGTGATAAAAACCAACGCACCATTTTATATGATGAGAAAGGAATTAGTTCTGAGTTCTAATTAGGTACCCAAATGTTTACTGCATGGCTGGTACAGATTAACCAGTGTGTTAAATCCTGAAGGAGGAGCCGCAGGAGTCTGAACCGTTTCCCTTTCAGCACAACTGAGGAGTAGGACATATGTTCATTCCCCCATAATGGTTGGACTTAGTCAAAAAGATGCATTAAACAACTATTTATTGAATGGCTGATATGCATCAGCTACTTTGCTGTATAAAAGGAAGCTTCTGGGGGAGTGTGCTGAAAGAGGATGAGCAGAAAAATATGAGTGAGCCGGGGGTGACTTCAGCTGGAAAGTCACAGCTCTACCCCTCACTTACCTCAAGTCAGCTCCAGCGAGGATTCCTGAGCCCAGACTCTGAGCTCTCAGTAAACACAACAAACCCCGTCTCTCTCTCCCTCTTCCTGCTTCTAAGTTCCCTGTTCCTCCTTCCTTGTGATAAGCTTGGCCCATCTGAAAGCTCCTGTTCATCATCATGCCTGCTGGTGGATTCCACAGGCTTCTGCATTTTTAAGCAATTCACCTTTGTAGTTTTTTTTTTTGTTGTTGTTGTCATAAAAGTATATCTTTAGGCTTATTAGCAAGTCAGTATTATTTATTGTGATCTTTCTTTTGAATTCATTTAAGAAAAGCTTCTGTCTGTTGAAAAGTGAGGATTCACTTCATGTATGTTAGACTTCCATTCAGTACCCAGGATTCATATTCCAGATTTTCTGTTTTTTCTTAGAAAGATTTGCCCCTTTCCTAAGATTTGGTGTGCAACAGTAAAAATAAGCAGCGGCGGCAGTCTCCATGACACATTAATTGGAAAAATCACCCTCTGTATCACTTTTGACTCAATTAAAAAAAAAAAAAAAACAGACTATTATGGAGGTAATCTCTCTCTCTCTCTCTTCCCCCCACCCCCACACAAATGAGGAAATAGTCTTGGTAAAACAGAGACTTAATGAAGGTCTGATTACCCCAGACTGTGTAATTTTTACAAAAGAAAACACTTGGAACAGCATTTATTTACCCTAAAACTTTCCTGGAGCTATCTACTAGACTGCAACAAAAGCAGATTCAAAGGTGAAAAAATAATAATTGTCCTGAAAGATCATGCCGGAGATTACAGTCCCCGCATCTGTGGTCATGTGCTCCTGGCGCCTCTGTGGTTTAGAGGGAATATCTCGATTGTTTGAGGTTTCAAGTGGTTATTAAAAAGGTTAACAGCAATGAGTGTTTGCCTTTTAAAAACCACTTTATTCTACTCAAGGATTAATATATTTCTCACTGTGATATTTCCAAATTTCAACAATGCTTGAATTTTCAAAGGAGAGAAAATATGAGCAAAGTATAATCATGAGATTTCTCATTCTGTATTTATGAGTTAAGAGAAGGTCATATTATTTGCATATTCTAGTGCATCTTTGCCATTATGATATTTCTGTGGTTTTTTAAAAAATTGATGCAAAGGCTATTAAAGTATATAATGCAGAATGCAGTGTTGAAAGGATTCTCAAGAAGAATGAAAAAGGTTGAATTGATTACCCTGTGTAAAATATGTTTTGAACTTAGGACCAATTAATTGCATTGATTCAATTATTGTGTACAGCTTAGTTGAATTATGGCCACACATGTGGCTTCATTAGATATTTAAAAAATCATATTTATGTTGACATTAATGTTATATGACAAAATGTTTTTACATTTGAAAACCAAGATCATAGATTTCAGAATATCTGGCAGAATTCTGGGTAAATACTGGATGTTTGTTAACTGATTTCTAGAAACCTAATTTTCTAATTTATTGGTTCATTTTTCATTCAGCTTTTGTTCTCATATCAGACATTGACTCTTTCATGAAGGTAAAGCATTGGAAGATATATATGTGATCCAGATACATGAATGGGAAAAATGTATATGTGAACCTGCAGTTTTCTCTAAGATATTTTGACATGACATCTCACAGCACTTGTTAATAAAATGGACTGCAGTGAGTAGAACATTGGGGGTTAGAATCTGTTCTCATTTCTTAGAAAAACTGTTCTGGTTATTCAGTTGGCAAGTCACACCTGACTCTGGGACCCCATGGACTGAAGCACATCAGGTTTCTGTGTCTTCCACTATCTCCTGGAGCTTTCTCAAACCCATGTCCACTGAGTCAGTGATTCCATCCAATCATCTCATCCCATGCCGTCCCCTCCCCCTCCTGCCCTCAATTTTTCACAGCATCAGGGTCTTTTCCAGTGAGTCAGCACCTCACATCACGTGGCCAAAGTGTTAGCGGTTCAGCTTCAGCATCAGCCTTTTCAATGAATACTCAAGGTTGATTTCCTTTAGGATGGACTGACTCGATATCCTTCTTGTCCAAGGGACACTCAAGAGTCTTCTCCAGCACCACATTTTGAAAGCATCAGTTTGTTGGGTTTCAGCCTTCTTTATGGTCCAATTCTCACATCTCTACCTGCCTGGATGCAGACGGTATTGACAGTTCTAACCTGATGACAGGGGTGGGGTGGGAAGAGGCAGGACTGACCTTCTGCTACCACCATTCAGGGCCCACTTCAGAAACTCTCCTGCAGAGTCTCATTACTGCTGCCGTTAGAAACTGTCAAAATGTCTGATGCGTGAACATGCACTCTAGCATATTTTTTCTACATGGCGTTCATGTATGAACATTTTATCTATCCAAGAGAAGCTGAATTCTCACCAAAAGGATCCATTTGTCTTTATTCTCCCACTAAAACCATAGCTTGCCAGGCTGGAAAGATGACTCTGGTGCAGACAGAACCACTGGAAATTTCACCTTTCCCTCTTTAATTATATAACCTTGAGTTAAGTTTCTGAAGCATGCTGAATTCTCACACGTGCGTGTGTGTGTGCTCAGTCATGTCCAACACTTTGCGACCCCATGGACTGTAGCACACCAGGCTCTTCTGTCCATGAAATTCTTCAGACAAGAATACTGGAGTAGGTTGCCACTTTCTTCTCCAGGGGCTCTTCTAACCTGGGGATTGAACCCATGTCTCTTGTGTTTCCTGCATTGGCAGGCAGATTCTTTACCAGCTGTGCTACTTGATTGAACTATCACATATGTTGTAATTTCTAGAGCAACAGCGTAAACTTTACCAAATGGTAAACTTAGAAACCTGTTATGTCAATGATGGACAGTATCCCAAGAGAGCTCTTCTCAAATGGGAGCACGGTTGTGAAATTTCTCGGTAACTGAGATTTCAGTTGTCCATATGAGTGTGTGATCCATAATGTATGTGTTTGTGAACATGTGATTTTGCATTGCAGTGTAGAAATTTGATACCAGAAAATTTAGTCACTGTTTTCATTTTTTCTCATTTGAAAATTTGGATTAAGATATTATATACAATATTAAAGTGATTATTTTCACTAATACTTGTATCTGCCCATATTTTCACATTATCACAACATACCCTGGGTTTATTTCCTTTCTGTATTTCCAAGCCATTTGAGAGCATTTCTAAACAATTGTGAAACAATAAAAGGAAGTTATTCTAAGGGAATCCTGCCCTACTTGGTAAAATAACATAACATGCTATATAAATAATGCAATTATTATGTCTCAAGAAGCTGAATAATTAGTACTTTGGTCCATTAATTAAAATTATAGGCCTTACACTTAGCCAGAATATTGAACTGACACTAAGAAATGAACCTTTACAGAAACCCCACAGATAATTGGAAAGGCTTTGAATTAGTCCATGAGTGCACGGTATTCCCTGGCATAGATTAAACTATGTAAGAAAGTACTCGTCATTATATTAAAAAATGCAGGTGAAACAAAATATATGTGAAGACTGGCATCAAGTGAATAATCATTTGCTGTTATGCTCCCCGCCCCCCCCCCCAATTTTTAGTATTTCTTTTAACACTACATCAGAGAGTTACAGCCTATACGGACACATAGGAACATGGATGGCATTCTTCAAGAAAGAAACAGAAGGGAGAAATGAATCTGTGACGTTCTCTGGTTGGCTGTTGCCATGTTGCATTCCCAGCTGTAATACAACCATCAAATCCATTAGCTGTGAAATACCATTGCTTTACAAATGAGGGAGACCTGCCAGTTTCAATACTTATTTGTCCCTTATGACTTTGTAGCTGTTTTGCAGTTATGACATTCAGACAGCTGGTCTCAGATTCTGCCTTGCTTTGCCATGGAGGGGTCATCTCCAAATAAGTTACCGTAACACACACACACACATACACACACACACACACACACACACACACAGCCCAAAAGCTTTCAGACATTTTTTGAAACTTATTATAGATTTCTTTTAGGGAAAAAAAAAAAATCTTAACTTTCAGAAACCTGTCTAGAAAATTGTCCTCTTTACTCTAAGGAGCATTTTCTAGAAGAGAAAGATATTTCAAAGAGGAAGTCATCTCCGCTATGGAAAGAAAGGTCTCAGATGCACTGACCCCACGTTTTTCCATTTTTCACATTGGTCCCCACTGAAGAGGAAACATTTTTCAAGCTTTCCTCATATCATTGGACATTACCCATGGCACACAGGCAGGCTCGTCCCGGAAACTACCCCCATCTACACAGCTGCAGACGCAGTAAACCACGCAGCCCAGACACACGCCACACGTGCACGCTGACAATCATACACAAACACAGCCCACACTGCACACACATGCACTGCACACATGGTTTGAAACGACTTCACCTCCTGACTCTCAGAGAAATGACATTGTACTAGAGAAAACACCTCTATATCCCTTTCTATACATAACATGCAGCTCCTTATTTTGCCACGTACTTTCTCTTTCATCACTTACCTGAGTGTAAAGATCAAAGTTCAAGGCATGGTCCATTGCCCTGGCACCCTTTTGCACTCGTCTGTCTGTGTCCTCTCTTTCTACTCAACTGCTACTCTTTCTCAATGAGGCCTTGTCCTGAATTTCAAAGCCTCTAAATCATCTTATCACAGTCTCTCAGTATGTGGTGTACTAGATAAGTCAACTGGATGTTAGTCCACCCTGGCGGAACTCTGTAGCTGCCCATATAGGTTTTCAGTCCCATTGGTTATCAACGCATCAAGCTGCTAGTTTACAGTCTCCCCTTCCTGACCTGTATTCTGTCCTATTTCCTGTTGTTCTGGGGACTCAAAATTATACACATTTCTTATTTCATAAGTCAGTTGTCTACCTACAGTCCAAACCTACATCAGGAGAAGCGTTGTTTTGGAATGGTGTGCTCAGTAGAGCAGGTAAGCTGTGTTTGTGGCTTCCCTGTTGGCTCAGACGGTAAAGCGTCTGCCCACAATGCGGGAAACCCGGGTTCGATCCCTAGGTCGGGAAGATCCTCTGGAGAAGGAAATGGCAACCCACTCCAGTACTCTTGCCTGGACAATCCCATGGATGGAGGAGCATGGTAGGCTACAGTCCATGGGGTCACAAAGAGTCGGACACAACTGAGCGACTTCATTCACTCACTCACTCAACACATTTTGAAGATATGATCCATGGACTCAGATAATCATCATAGCCTCTCAACTTGGAGTCACATGAGAATTGTCACAGAAGAAGGATTACAGCCAAGCTTTGTCCTGTGCCGTCTCCTGACTTTGTGCATCCAAGTAGATCTGCATTATTTCTCTTCTGAAAGATTAGGGTATGTTGGGGTCTTGTATAAGCCTTTGCGGTTAGTGTGTGTTGATCTGTAACTGAGCTGTGGATAATAATATATGGGAGCAGGGGTATGTACGAGGAAAGGAGAACATGCTGAGGATGAGAACTAGAAGTGAGAACTTACAGGGAGACAGTGAGGAAGCCACCTCGCAGAGACAGGCGGTTCAGGTTGGCATCAGCAGAGGCGACAGGGGCAGTGATGGCATAGACCACATGGCTGGCACAGGGCAGGGGACAGACCAAGACGTTGACAAGTGGAGAAGAGTGGGTCTGAGAGGTGCTTGGGGTGGAAACGAACGACGCTGAACAATGGAAGGATCACTGCAGATTTTGCAAAAGGAGAAAAAAATGATAATCAGTGTTGTTCTTAATCCAAAGATCATAGGGATGGGCTCTGATGGGGCTCTGAAGCATGGAAGAAAGAAAGGCTGATTGGGATAATCTTACAGCAGGTCCACCCGAGGTGGTCAGTGGCTTCGTTCACATGAGAAAGAGGTTTTGGAAGATGAGACTATTAAATGTAAATATGCTATCAACTGCACATGGTCAATATCTGGGCCCCTCCAGTGCATGAATGAGACTGACCAGCTCTGAAGTCTGACCAGTAAGGAAAGGGAGAGGATGGTGAACATACAAGGGGGTGGACAGGGAGCTGGGTTATTTGTTTTCTTTTTTTTTAAAGATGATAATTAAATTCCAAGAAGAGCATTGGGTACTGATATTTAGAGAAATGAGATCTCCCACAAACACTGAAGACTTCAGAATGTTAAAGTGATAAAACACTCTTCATAGCCCAGACTTTTACAATGAGATTGGACATATTTCTAACCTATTCAATATTTCTTTGAATTCAACATTAAAAAAAAAAATTCAGGCTAAAGAACTAAGACTATAAAGAAGTTAAGACAATGCAAATGGTGATAATAAAAAAAGTAGAGCTGGCATTTTTCCTTTCAGATATATCATCTAGCGTCTGAAATTAAGAAGGTCAGTGGTACAACGAGACTGCTATATATTACTCATGATGTCGTGTATTGAATACAGTCTTTGGAGAGCACTTAAGAATTTTATGTCAGAGAACTTTAAGATGTTTTCAAATTTACTGAAGTAACCTTTCTCCTAGGCACTGGAACAAACTATATTTTTTTTAGATTGCATACTTAAATATGTCTTCAATATTAAAAATATTTAAAAATAAAAAATGTTCACAATTATGAAGAATCCTAAGACATCTAAATGTCCCATGATGTAAAATGATTAATTATGTTATGTCCTTAATATACCATAATATTGAATATATATTATGAAACCATTAAGGGACTATCTGTGACTATGTAGCAATATGAACATGATTCTGCAATACAGTTTGGCTTAAAAAAAAAAAAAGACTATAAAATGATAAGTGCTAACATTTGAGAATGTATACACTGGAGAAAGATTGGAGGGCCTTACATAGGGCATGATGGTGAAGCTAGAGCATTGCACACCATCCCTCAGATTGTTGAATTTCATGTATCAAGTTCATGATGCAGAATATATATATAGGTCAATACCTTCATCAGTTCTCAAAGCTTGGTTGCAATCCAAACATGAAGGAGATTGTTGTTTCTTTGCAGGAGACACATTTTCCATAAACACATACTCCGTGGTTTTAGGATGACATTGAATCTCTTCACGTGCCCTTCAAATAGAAGTCTTAAGTGGATTCTGTATTAAGAGGTTAATTTTTCCATTTTGTCTGTTTTTTTTTTTTTTTTTTTTTCGGTACCTTTCCTTTCCTTATAGCGAGAAGGCCGGTACTCTGAAGTGTTCTTCAAAACTGTGCTGTCCTCAGGGAAACCACTGCCTGTAAAAGCACATTAACTTTGCAGTGATTATGTCTGCCCAGTGGTGCACCTTACTTCCTGTTTAATAAATTATGCCTTTCACTTAAGCTGATGAAGTAGTATGCTAATCTCACACTGGGGTCGCTGCAGGGGGCTTTAGACTCCAGTTCTGGCCACACCTCTGTCACCGCCTTGCTCCGTGTCTGCCAGAACTGTCAGCTGTGGGTGATTGTCTCAGCTCAGTTCCCAGCTATTGGAAATGGCCAATTTTGCTCAGCCCCAAGCTTTAGATGAGTTTTGCCCTTCCATTTTGGGTAGTGCATTTATAAAAGTATTTCCTATTCTTGGGTTTTAAAAAAATCTGACTTTTTAAAATAGATTCTAGCACACATTTATAGAGTACAGTTATTTTATCCAGTGGCCAGAGCACCTACTGTGGCATATGCAGCATTTAAAATGAACACACCCCTATGCTGGAAAGTGAACCTCAGTCAGGGAAGTATAACTATCCCTTGGATCCTAAAGAACAGCTGGCATTATCATTCAGTAATTAGTTAGAAAATGAAAACTTGATGAAAGGAACAGCCCCCCTTCATTTCCTTATGAAATATAATGGATACTTTAGAAGGATTAAGCGCCCTTTTCTGTTTTGTCCTATTAAAGGATTGAGGGAATAGGAATTTAGAGACAAATACTCAGATGATTTCCTGAGTGATAATCACAGCTAAGGTGTGGATGAAGATACTTATTAAATGTAATATGTATTCATTGGCATATTATGTCAATGGTCTAATTCAGGGGTCCCCATCCTCTGGGACCTAATGTCTGATGATCTGAAGTGAAGTTGATGTAATGATAATGGAAATAAAGTAAGTCATCCCCAATCAACCCCCCAACTTCCCCCAGTCTGTAGAAAGATTGACTTCCACAAAACTGGTCTCTGGTTCCAAAGAAACTGGGGAACACTGGATTGATTCTCCCTATAGAGAGGTTTATCAGCTTTAAATTGGAGAAGTTTCCTAGCTGTCAACATTATTTGGATGTAAAAGAAGTCAGAGGAATCTGATTCTACATGTGAGGAGGAAGTGTTATGGAAAGTGAAAGGTATATTCCTGTAAAACCCCTCAAATTAAAAGGGCAAAACTGAAGTTTAAATTAGGACTTGACCACTTACTGGCTGAGTAACCTTAGAGCAAGTCCACAATTTTGGAATGCATTTCATCCGCTATATAATTTGGACGATAATAATTCCTCTGTTGGTTTCACAAGCTTAATGTGATAATCAGATCGGATGTGTCTAAGAAATCAGTTTAACCTGTAAAATCAATATCTTGTATAATCTATTACATTCTACAGTAGATATGATACCCATTAATTTAAAAAAAAAAAAAAAAAACTCCTCAACTTGGCATGCAGGGCCCTTTGTAATTAGAATAAAGCAACTTTAAATCTGCTTTTGCACCCCAACTAGATTATCTTCCCCAATGTGAATTAGTTTATGTCCTGCCCACACCCATTAGGAAATGCATATCGTTGAAACAAGTGTGGATTGCGTTTCTAATGTTCGGCGCTGGAGGTTCACCCATTGAAGTGGTGGCTTGTGCATCTGCCGGTTCTCTCTGCTCTCCCCTTCTCAGCCCCTTATGGACACCTTTCCAGTCGTAGCTTTTAGGGTCTGGGGAGGAGGAGGAGGCAGACGGAGAGAGAGAGGGTTTCACCCTCCCTAGAAAAGGGACCTCCCACCCCGGGTCCACTCCAGCTGGCCCCTCCTCCCGACGCACCGTCCAGAGGTGCCGCGTGGTCACTGTAGCTGCAGGCAGGGATGAGAAAGAAATTTCCTTTTACAGCATCTCTGGGGAAATGCAGGGGTGGTAAGGATGTCAATGCTGAAAATTGGCATTGGTTGAGCATACAAAACGCAACAAATGACTTCTTGTTTAGTATATAACCGAGAGGGTTTTTTTTTAGCCCTAAAGGATTTTTGATATCTGTGGTTCAATCATAAGATGCTTATTCTTGCTGCCTTTAAAAAAGTTTACTCAGTACTTGACTATGGTTAAGTAAATATTATAAATAGTATTGCTGCTTTTTTCCATTATATTTTCTAAGAGCAGAATCCATGGCTGATTCATGTCAATGTATGACAAAAACCACTACAATATTGTAAAGTAATTAGCCTCCAACTAATAAAAATAAATGAAAAAAAAAGAAAATACTGAGAGATGATGCTTTTGTTAATGGAAACCTTTAAAATATACTTGAGCACCTTTTATTTTGGTGAGCCCAAAATACTCCTTTACTAACTAATTTTCAGAGAAAGTTTTTGGTCCTAGACAAAAACAACATGTCCTTTAATTCTCTCTAAATCACTTAAAATTTTTCAACATGGAATAATTTTTCATGTGTACTTCATTTTTGGAGAGGAGATGGGTGAAATTCAAACATATTTATATATTTTATTGATATATACTTGACATATAACATTATATTAATTTCAAGTACCTCTTAATGTTTTGATATTTGTATATACTGCACAGTTATCATCACATCAAGTTTAGTTAAAACACATCAACACAGATAATTAGAAATTTTATTTTTGTGATGAGAATATTTCAAATATAATTGAGCAACTTTCAAATATATAGTAAAGCATTATTAGTCATGTTGTACATTACATCTGATAGCTTATTTATTTTTTTAAGTGGGAATTTGTACTTTTGGGGGGCTTCTCTGATAGCTCAGTTGTTAAAGAATCTGCCTGCGAGGCAGGAGACCCCAGTTTGATTCTGGGGTCGGGAAGATCCACTGGAGAAGGAATAGGCTACCCACTCCAGTATTCTGGCCTGGAGAATTCCATGGACTATACAGTCCATGGTGTCACAAAGACTTGGTCACAACTGAGTGATTTCCACTTTCACTTATACTTTTTGATCCCTTTCACCCATTCTTCAAGCCCCCAATCCTCTAGCTTTTTTTTTTCCTATATATCTAGGAGCTTGTTGTTTGGTTTTTTACATTCTACATTTAAGTGAAATTGTACAGTGTTTGTCTTTCTCTAACTTAGTTTATTTAGCATAATGCTCGCTAGGTCCATCCATGTTGCTGCAAATGGCATCATTTCATCTTTTTTTTCTGGCTGGGTAATATTACATTGTGTATTTATACCACATTTTCTTGATCCATTCATCCATGGATCCATTCATCCATGGATACCACTTAGGTTGTTTCCGTATCTTGGCTGTTGTAAACAGTGCTGTGGTGAATATGAGGTGCATATATGTTTGAGTTAGTGTGTTCATTTTCTTTGAATAAATGCCCAGAAGTGGAATTGTTGGATCATATGGTAATTCCCAGGTGGCGCTAATGGTAAAGAACCTGTCTTCCAGCACAGGAGATGTAAGAGACATGGTGGGTTTGGGAGATCTCCTGGAGGAGGGCACAGCAACCCACTCCAGTATTCTTGCCTAGAGAATCCCCTGGACAGAGGAGCCTGGCAGGCTACAGTCCATTCCATGGGCTCGCAAAGAATTGGACATGACTGAAGCAAGTTAGCACGCATACATGGCATTTCTACTTTTAATTTAAGGACCTTCAATATAGTTTTCCAGAATAGCAACACCAATTTAATGTCCTACTAAGAGTGCACAGCTGCACCAACACATGTTATTTCTTATCTTCTTGATAATGGAAATGTGTGGGAGTATTTGTCATTGTGAGTTTGATATGCATTTCCCTGATAATTAGTGATGATGATGAGTGTCTTTTCATGGTCCTGTTGCCCATCTGTATGTCTTCTTTAGAAAAATATGTATTCAGTTTCTCTGTCCATTTTTAATTCCAATTTATTTTATTTATTTTTTTGCTATTGAGTTCTATGACTTATTTATATATTTTGAATATTAATTTCTTATCTGATAAGAGTTGTGTCTTTGTGACCCCATGGACTGTAAATATCCAAGTTCCTCTTTTGATGGGATTTTCCAGGCAAGAATACTGGAGTGAGTAGCCATTTTATTCTCCAGGGGATCTTTCCCACCCAGGGGTCAAACCTGGGCCTTCTGAATTGCAGCCAGATTCTTTACCAACTGAGCCACCCGGGAAACCCCTTATCTGATATGTTAATATTATGTTAAGTCACTTCAGTCATGTCCAGCTCTTTGCGACCCTGTGGACCATAGGTTGCCAGTCTCCTCTGTCCATGGGATTCCCCAGGCAAGAATACTGGAGTAGGTTGCCATTCCATTTCCATATCTGATATAATTTGCAAATATTTTCTCCATTATGTAAGTTGCCTTTTCATTCTGTAGATGGTGTCCTTTGCTGTGCAGAAACTTCTTAGCTTGATGTAGTCCCACTTGCTTATGTTTGCTTTTATTGTCTTTACTTATGGTGTCAGATCCCTCAAATCATCACAAAGACACATGTCAAAGAACTTACTGCCAACATTTTCTTCTTAGAGTTTTATGGCTTTGGGTTTATATTTAAGTCTTCAACCTATTTTGAGTTGATATCTGTATATGCTGTAAGATACTGGTCAGATTTATTTCTTTTGTATGTGACTGTCTAGTCTTTTCAACACCAACACCATTATCTGAAGAGATGGTCCTTTCCTCATCATATATTCTTGGCTCCTTTGACTTACATGACCACATGGGCATGAGTTTATTGCTAGGCTCTCTATTCTGTTCCATTGACCCATGTGTCAGTTTTTATACCAATACCATACTTTTTTGATTACTATAGCTTTGCACTATAGTTTGAAACCTGTGTGGGTGTGGGGGGGTGTGTGTGAGAGAGAGAGAGATTCTGTACAAATTTTAGAATTGTTGGCTCTATTTCTGTGAACAATGTCTTTGGGATTTTTCCAGAGAGGGTATTGGATCTGTAGATTGCCTTGAATTGTATGGACATTTTGAAAATATTGATTCTTTCAATTCATGAGCATTAGAGTTAAAAAAAAAAAAAATGGTGCTCACAAATCTCTGTCCCCACAGAACCTCCAGCTGGTCCCTAAATTGTGTCAGGACTGCTGCCTGCCCTTCAGGTCCAGGCTCCACGGTCAGCAGGCAAGCCTCTCCCACACCAGGTCTGGGTGATTCTCAAACTGCTGCTTTGCACTGCACTGCAGTGGGTTAATACACATCCCAGCTTTTTGAGAGCCATTTCCCAGGTCACTGCAGCGTGTGGGGGGTGGACATATGAACCACACTGGTTTTTAGAGCTACATGCTTTGGAGGTTCAGTTTCAGTCTTAAAAGTTGGGGTGCCTGATGAGGGGTTCCAAGTTTTCACTCTTGGAGAAACTCTGGGTTTTGAGTTCCCTCCAGATTATGGGTCACTGCTCTGGTTAATGGTGAGATTGTGTCTCAGCCATGCCTAACTGCTCAGTGTTTTATTTGCTTTCTTGTTTGTTTTTCTCCTCCTTACTTGACCACTCTCTGTGAAGGACTTGTCCCAATAGTTACCATATATTTTCAGAGAAACTGTGGTTCCCTGTGTCCTTGGGAGGCACTGAGTTCAGGCTCTTCCTATATCATCATGTAGAACCAGAACCCCCCTATTTCCTCTTCTTTGATTTTGTTTTGTCTAAAAAATTGCCATATCTGTTTTTCCTGATTGCGAGTTTATTTGACATATGTAGTGGTGAGGTTCTGGACACATTCACATAAATCAAAATAAGTAGTTTTTTTTTTGTTTTTTTTGTTTTTTTCTGGAAAAAAACAAAAAACTATGTTGTAGTTTGAATGGTGAATCATCTTGGAGGCCAAGAATTTTGCTGCCAAATCTGTCACCTGGCCCTGACAAATAAGGCATCAGTGTGACCCACTTGTACCTTGTGTGTAGCTTGTAGATAAGCTGGCAGTGTCCAGTCAGTATGGGATAATTTTGAATTGTATTCAGTAAAGAACACAGTGATTTAATAAGAGGAGGAGAAGAATTTTGAATGCATGATACAGATGAAACAGCCCAGTAGAGACGAATGATGTTGAACATTGATTAGCTGGTTTATTTATTTATTTATTTGTTTGTTTTTAAGATTCAGGTTAAAGGAGCTTTCTAAGCATGTCCCTCTTAATACTGTATCTAAATTACAGGGCTTTTTCCTTATGTATCCTTGGTAAATTTTGAGTTACTCATTTGATAACTCTTGTATTTTTAAAATATTTTCATGATTGTTTTACATATCTTTATATTTTATCACACTCAGAATAAAAACCAAAGCTTTGATGATCTTCTCCACATGTTAACTTAGAGCATCACCCAAGCTCCTCACCCTACTTAAGTGTACAACTACTTTTCTCCAGTAATTCTTATTGCTTTATTACTCATCCTTTTCATGACTCCATCTGGCTTACAGGGCCTTGTATATTCAATATTTACCAATTTGCATCTTTATATACACTATGAGCTCCGTGAGATGAGCTTAAAAAAAAAAAAAAAATCCTGCAAGTCTAGAACAGATCTGGGTACATAGAAGTTCTTCCAAAAATATTTTTGCATAAATACTTTAGTTATATTTTGTATTCATTTTTCATCAGCATAAAGCTCTTGTTTGGAAGTTTTTATGGTAAAAAAAACCCCACTGGGGTGTGGCCCTTGAGTTAGGAACTCACTCTGTCTGTTCCTTGGGTTCATGGCACCTGATATGGGATCTTTCACATGTTAGTTAATTGATGAATATTTGCTTAATAAATGAAACATAATAAATAGAAATTTAATTTAGCTGCCTTTTCAATACAGAATGCACTTGTCCTGTGTATTTTCAATGGTGAATGATGCTTAGCAGCAAGAACAAATATCTTTAGAAGAAGAAAGGGATTCTTGAAAATATTTAAATATTTCACCTGTGGCCATAAATCTAAATTCCATGATCTTTCACACTGGCAGTGACCCTTTATTTTTAATTATCATATTTAGGAAGCAAATAAGTGGAGCTCAAAAAACCATGCACAAGTTTACAGCATGAGATGGCCTGAGTGGTAACCATAACCATAACCATTTGGACAATAGACTTCTTCCTGCTGTGGCAACTCCAGACATGTGGAGTGTAAATCCTCCATCTCTCATCCATGCTCAAAGCTCCAAACAGGGTCCTTCTGGAGACTAGTCAGGAACTGTGGCCCCAGGGAGGCAGATTCAGTGGAGCTGACCCTGGGGCCTGGCTAGCTACAGCCTCTCTGTCACTGTTTCACTTGTGAGTTTTGGTGACAATTTCTCTCCTTGCAAATGAGAAAACAGAACACAACCATTTAGGGGTCCCTTTTCAGTTGGTCGCAAGTTTCCTTTTTATGATTTCAGGAAGCTGTTTATCTCAGTGAGTCTGAGCCCACTTTGTTTCCGAAGAGTGTGAAACAGTGACCCAGTGGCAGGGAAAGGAGCGGGCTTGTTTGGCTGGGTTGGGACAGCAGGTGAGGGAAAACGGGATGGGAGACCTGCCCTCCGCTTTTCTTGAAATGGATACCGAGCTGAAGAGGAGAGCCCAACTTGAGTTAAAATGAGCTGAATTGGTCAAATGAGATGGAAGATGATCCTGGGCAGTTTATTTAAGATAAGAGGGAACCGCACGGTTACCTGGGTTTTTATTCCACACATCACAGCAAAGGAGGGGGCACAAGAAAGGACAGACAACACTCCTAGAACTATTTCAGGAAAGGTGATGATTTGCTGTGAGAGTTAAGCACCATAAATTAATGTATTTCCTGAAAGCATATTTTTAGAGGTTTCTATTTTATCAGTGATTATTACCAGATAAAGAATTTCAGAAAGTCATGTGATCATAGTAAGAAAAATATCAGCTTCTTTCTTACCGTGAGAACAGAGCTAAATTGATGGTCTTAATAAAAATATTTGTGACTTTCATTATACCAATAAATATGAATAGATGTTTTCATAGGTCATTCTGAGAGGCCCATCAGGCCTGTTTCCAATGTCAGTTTTTTCCTTCACTGGGTGAACTTGGATAAGTTGTTTGTCTCATGAACAGAATAGAGGGAATGACAGCTCCTCAGTGTTTTTCAAAGTGATCTTTGAGTCAGTACCTGCCTTGGATTTAGATCATTCCCCATCAGAGAATCCTCCATACACATTTGCTGGGAGGAGTTGGGACTTGTGCAGTCTTTGGAGTGATGTTATTGTCAAGTTGAGTTTGTTTTGAAAACTAATAATGAGATTACTATTTACCAAAAGGATATGAGGGGTGCCCAAACCTCTCTGTGAACACAGTTGATTAGGGACACAATCTCTTCTATTCAGTTCTAAGATACCGGGTTCCTCTCACCTGTTAGCATCTCTGAGGTCAGGGTGCTGACCGCAGCTGGCCTCTTCCAGCTGGTGGTCAAAAGGTGGATGTCACTGCCTGGTTTTCCTTCCTGGTAGCAGGACACACGAGGAAGGCCTCTTAGTGGTTCTGCCAGCAAAGTGATTACAACAGCTTAATGCAAAATATGAATCCTGGTTGTTATCACAGGACTTTCTCGCCACACTATCTGCTCAGTGCAAAAAGACACTGGTATCAGAACTTGCAGAAAGAGTGCAGTGGGGGTGGGAAGCAATCCAGGAGGCACTAATAGAACATCCCTTTATCAAATGTCAAATCTCCAAAGCTTCTCCTATCACCAAGAATAGTACTGAGTCAAAATGTGGTGAGAAAGATTAGGATGGCGACTGTAAACATGGCTTAGGAAGACTGGTCTGTTTTACTTATATCTTCTATGTTCTATACCTAAAAGATTGATCTGTCATAAAAATCTGTACCTAAATGTATATAAAAGACCTCTTTAAATCATAGAACAAAATCCTGAGTAACAAATGAGGTGGTTTTAATTTATATATTGGTGGTGTATAGAAATAATGTATCTTATCAAGACATGACATTGCAGAATGACTTAGCTCTCTGCCACTTCTTTGATCATCTCTAATTTGGAAATTACGGCAAAGGGGTAACAAGTCTATTCTCTCATGGATCCTGTTATTTGAAATTGTAGTCAAAAAAAAATACTGAGGCATGTAAATGATAATTTCCACATCTTTGTAGAATTAATTTATTTTAAACTCTGGTTGGTTCTGCCTTTGGTAAATAATGCAGGAGTTTAGTGACTGAATATATTTAGACTTGGTTTATTAATAAGACATTAGGAATTTCACAGGAGTAATCTTAGCTCCGTGTTTGCCTTTGAGCTGGCTAGTTTTTATCTGCTGCTTCAAATTTGTTCTCTCCTTCTCTGCGTCTCTCTGAGCCCTGGGAGCCCAGCCTTGAAGGCTAGAATCAGGGAGCATCTTTGCTCTCTAACTGCTGCGCTGAGAAAAGGAGGGGTCCAAGGTCAAGGTCACACTCCCTGCAGATCAGCGCCCACTTTGGTGCAGACACAGCTCCCTCCTGTGAGCAGGCCTCTCCTGTGGGCAGGTTTCTAACTCCATTGACCTAAAGGAAGTAGACTGTTTACCCCTTCTAGCTCTGGAGTGCTTCCCGGGTCCCATGGCAATTTCCCTCAGCCCTCTGCAGAAGTAATATATTATCTTTAGCAAAACACCCAACCAAGATGAATGGATACATCACCTGAGTTGAATCCAGACAGTGGAATGTTATCCAGCACTAAAAAGTTATGGACTCTCAAGCCAAGTGTAGGAAGCCAATGTAAAAAGGCTTCATACCAAATGGTTCTAAGGAGACAACATTTTGGAAAGGGTGAGGCTATGGAGACAGTACAGGAATCAGGGGTTGCTCTGGCTTCGGGGAGGGGAGAAATGGATGAACAGGAGGAGCACAGAGGATTTTGAGGGTAGTGAAACTATGTTGTAGAATGCTGTGATGGTAGATACGTGCCATTATCCATTTGGCACTTCCCAGGTGTCTCAGTGGTTAAGAATCTACCTGCCAATGCAGGAGACACAAAGATGCAGGTTTGATCCCTGGGTCAGGAAGACACCCTGGAGAGGGAAATGGCAACCCACTCCAGCATTCTTGCCTGGAAAGTTCCATGGACAGAGGAGTCTGGTGGACTGTGGTCTGTGGTCTGTGGTATTGCAAAGAGTTGGACACAATTGAGTGTGCACATACATATCCAGTTTTCTTAACCGAGAGAAAGTCCAATACCAAGAGTCTTTGGAAGATTATGATGGGTCAGTGTAGGTCCATCCGTTGTCCCAGATGCATTGAATGCCATCTGGTGGGGATGTTGATAATGGGAAATGTTGCAGCTGTTGAGAAGAAGATGCAGTATCTGAGAGATCTCTGGACTCTCCCCTCAAAGTTATTAGGAACTTTAAACTGCCCTAAAAATAAAGTTCTTAATTAAAAAAAAAAAAAACCCCTCAAATTAACCCATATGAACATTTTATATTTTCTTTAGGAACCCAGACCTCATAGAGAAATGTGTTTTACTTTATACTATTTCAATCTTAGAATTATTTCAGTGTATCTCAGCAATGTCATCACTTTTCTAAGTATAGTAAAAGATCTTTATACTAGATGACCTGATGTTTCTTAGCATTCAGCTTTACTTAGGCCAGTTCATGTCTTTATGCAATAAGATGTCACATTGAAACTATTGAATATAACATTTAAAATTCAATTTGAACAGTAATGAAGATGCCTGAAGGCATGACATTAAGACTATAATGTCAGTAAAATAGACACTTTTTTTTTCCCCAGCAAATATCTTCCTCTATAGAAATGTGTACTTGTCTCACAGTGGGTTATTACAAATTCCACTCAATTGAAAAATTCTTAAAAAAGGCAGGGTGGTGGGAGCAGGGTGGACTACATGTCAGTAAGCAAGGCTGTCTTTGCTAAAAGCTGCAACCTGGCTTAAATTTATACATTAAAGAAAAAGAAATTGATGAGATGGCCAGGGAAATAAATGTTCTCTTTCCCATGTGTAGCCCCTGGTGTTTTCATAATCTTGCTAAGTCCCTAAACCTCTACACTAACCAGGTAACAATGGATTCATACAAGAAACATGAACAAAATGATGGCTTTCACAGTCTGTTTGGTGGAAGAAGTTTGCTGTGGACATTGGATTGCTGCCCTGCCATTGCACAAACAAAAGTATCTTTTCTGTCCATATGAAATAATCATCCACTAGAATGACAGTCAAGTTTAAATAAACCTTTTAATTTCACAGAGATTTTGAAAAAAAATGTTGAATACTTTCAAAATTATTTTACAGGCTATGCATGTCATACATGAATATAAGAACTAGATACTACCTTTTTGATGTGTTACTTTAAAATAGTCAATCTAAATAGTCTAATTTTTATCTACCCATGTAATTAGGCTGGTTTATGAATGTTACTATCCAATAAATGATAAATTATTTACCTTTTACATAGAGATATTCTCCATACTGAGGCTAAAATTTCAGAGAAAAGAGCACATCATATGAAAAAATGTCCATAAAAATAAAATGCTGTGTTTTAGCTTTAATTTGAAAATATACTGTACTTTGAGGGTAAAAAAAAAAAAAATGCAGGTTCAAAATAAAACCTGTGGAAATTAGTGGGAAAAAGTAAAAATGTATTCTTTAGTTCTGCTGATCCAAAGTCTGCCATGATTTAGGGCATCTACTTTCATTGTGATGATTTACTGTATACAGTTAAAAGAATGGATTTGTATTCTCATTTTACACCTAAGAATATATTAGATTAAAGAAAGTACTTTTCATTATCCTCAGTTTTTAAATTTTCTTGATTTTTAATATATATTATCCCTATAATTATTCATTTCTCTACCACTTAGAATATGTTCCTGAGAATGCTATTTTTGTCTTCTTTTTATCTAAATTCTAATAAAATATTTTAGAACAATTGAAAGAGAATTTAAATCATCCCAATCCATATCAATTAAAAGAGATGCCCATTCCTATACTGACATATTTAGAAGTTGACATTCCTATTATACAAAATAAATGCAACTCCATTATTCTGATCATAATGTTTTGGGAGAGGATGAAGATAAGCTCTTATTTTGACATTATGACAAATATTTAATGAGTAAGTTGTGGGAAGATGAAGTTGTATCCCTCTCAATTTTAGAGAAGAATGAACTGGAAGTGTTTCAGTTGAAATTGTGAGCCACTAGAATTACACAGAAGTATGCTGGCTGAGTCATAGGAACAGATGGGTATTTGTTTTTACTTTGCTTTAAAATTTTCTTTTCTTAATTACAAACTACAATTTTCTGCTACAAGTAAAACTGAAGTTAGAGAATAGAAATCTAAATGGAACTGTAGCTGTGTAGACAAAGTTGATGAGCATTATCTGTATCATATGCCCATTGTTTTTTTAACTGAAGCTGCTACTTAAACCTGGGTTATGGTTGAGTCTGATTCTGCCAAAGAAAATGTCCCCCAGCATGACTCCAGCTGCTCTTGGCAACCTGTCAAAAGCTTGGGAGATAGACATGATTGGCAACCTTCCTTAAATTCTGTTCCTGTATTTTCTGTAACTAGAGAAATAATTTTGTCCTCTTTTCAAGTGATATGGAGGATGGTTTCTCTAATCCTCAAACACCTATTTTAATTTTTTTATTTTTTTCCCTACAGTATAATATGTTGCCTCTAATCTCGAGTTAGAAAGGCCATTCCAATCTGGCCGTTCTGTGAATTGTTTGATCTTTTTCCCCACTTCAGATGACTTAGAGCGTCATCACCGTGTAGTGATTCCCACCTGCTCATGTCTTATTGTTGCTCAGCTGCTCAGTGGTGTCCAGCTCTTTGTGACCCCATGGACTGCAGCAAGCCAGGCTTCCCTGTCCTTCACCAGTCAGTGATGCCATGTCCATCTCTGACCCGTGGCATTTGTGCTCCTCAGAATGGAAATCTTGCTTTCCTTCTTATAAATATCACTCACAGGCATAAACACACATGCATTTTTGCAAGAGTGCACACACACACACACACACACACACACACACAACATATGCTCTGTACTCTACGCTCCTTTTCCTGGGAGCCTTGCCCCCTCCTCCCCACCATTGCTGTCTTCTTTCTCACTGGCAGTGATGGCAATGAGGAGGTGTCTCACATGAAACATGTTCCTTAAGGATATAGGTTGAGCATAAGATGGAGTAGTTGTTAAGATCAGTGTCTTCCTCGTGACTCATCTAGACTCGCAGCAGTTGTTTGGTGCATTTGTGTTTCCATGTGGTTTCTATGGAAAACCCTGAGTGCGACCCTAGGCGGGGCGCCAGATTAGTTGGGGACACATGGGGGACAAGTAGAAGTCCCCCGTCTCTGGGGAGCCCCCAGTGTGACACACGCTTGGTCACAGCCTGGTCACCGCCCAGCAAAGCCTCGGGTCTGAGGACACCCGGCTGCAGGTTCTTCTCTTGTCAGGATCCGAGGAGGCCACGGCTGGGCAGGGGCTGCTCTCTCCTCCTCTGCTCCACACGGCCTCCCGAGACCGACCCCTCACCCCCTAGCCACCATCAGTGGTGGCACCCCGTGGCTTCCGCCGCGGGACAGCGTGAAGGGTCCCTCCGGGAAAGCCGGGGCATTGACCGGAAGCCGCACGTCCCACTTCTACAAACGACCGGAAGCCGCACATCCCACTTCTACAAACGACCGGAAGCCGCACATCCCGCTTCTACAAACGCCATGATGGCCAGACTCAGGCCTGCGGCCGGGATCCCAAAGCTAGGGGCTGGAAGGCGCGGCCTCGGGGTATTCACGGGGAAACCTGCTGACAAAGAGTTTCTTAGGCCGCTTTGGGGCGTTCCGATGGATGTAGAAGTATTTAACATTGATGAGACATGAACATGTTAGGCTCCATGACTGTTACACAATCATGCTGGCACACGGGACGGGGGAGGGAGGCAGGCAGATGGATGTGAGGCGGCCCCCTGACGGAGTGACCGTTACAGCACAGCCTGGAGAGCGAGAGCGGTTTTCTGGAACCTGGAGAGCAGGCGTGTTTCCCACAAAATGGTATTTGGTCGCGTGGATTTCTCCAGAACCGGCTTTGCAATTGGAACAGATTTGCCCCATTCATTTTGAGTTTTTTGTTTATTTGTTATTTTGATGTTTTACCAAATCTGACTGGTTTTATTCTCATCCATTGTATGCATTGTTTATATCTTGAGTGTTGCCCTTTTTTTTTTTTTTTTATGAGCAGATAGCGTGAAAGGTGGTACCATATGTTTGCCTTCTGTCTATGATGCATATATTATCTAATGTAATAAATGGTACATATACATTTATTCTTTTAAACTGTTTTCCCACTTTTCAAGTGAAGTTTAGCCATTGAGGTAGACCTAACATGAGACCTGGGGGTCTGGTCATATCACCTTATGAAGGTGATTCACCTCGATGGACAGAAATGGGGTCCCATGTCATCAGCCCCAGTGATGAGAAGGTGCCTTGTGGTTTTCTAGGAAATACTTCCAGACACACAGGAGTTGGGGAAGAAGACAATACTTCTCAGATGTCACACGCCAGGGTCTGTACTGAAAACCCTATGTGAATTCTCTCATTTAATTCTCCCTGCAGTCTTTTGTGAAGTTGGCACTGTTTCTCATTTCTCTTATTAGGGAGGCCTTGGGATGCTCTCTAGGGGATGCAGGTGTAACAGGTGGCATCCAGCCAGCTCCACCCGAGTAGGCCAATGAGAAAGCCCAGGTTGTCTTGGAAGGACATCTTCCTTCCTGTGTCACTTCTGTCTTATGCATTGGGAGCTAACATCATAGTGAAACAGGGATCAAATTCACTCTGCTTCTCCATCACACAGTAACTGACGCCCTTGGTAGAGATTTGCAGTGTTGAGTTAAACAAGGAGAAAAGTCCTTCTGGGGAGTGTCAGGAGCACCGTGGACCACAAGGACAGACTCATTCATGAGATGGCCGTGAACCAGAAACAGTACATGTGGCACACAGGTGCCATGGAGTTGGGCAAGAGGGACTGTCTTCATTCAGATGGCTCTAACGAGGATTCCATAGACTGGGCGACTTGTGAGCCATGGAAATTCACTGCTCATGGCTCTGGAAACCAGACACTCGAGATTAAGTTGCTACCTATGCAGTGTTGGTGAGAACCCTCTTCCAGGTTGCAGGTGGCATCTCAGAATCAGAGAGGGGTTGTAGGCTCTCTCCTGACCCTTCCCAGGACACCAGTCCCATTCATGATGGGCCATCCTCCTGATCTCCACTGATCCGAATCTCCTCCCAAAGACCCTTCCACCTCCTACCTGCATGCCGGGAGGGGGATTTCATCAGATGGAGTTTGTGAGGGACACAAACACTGAGCCTGTAACAGGCAATTACAAAGTGTGAAATCAAGGTAAAAAAGAATAGAAGAACAAGCCCCTGATGGTTTTTGTTAATGAACCCAGCGAGGACTTAAGAATTTGTATGTGTATTTCATTAAGATGCCAACACTCATATAACCACTTTTAGTTATTTGTTCAGCAGCCTTTCAGCTTAGTTTTTTCAAGGGACATAGCTGTGGGTCCCCCCGCCCCCAAGCCAAGACAGACACAGCTAGGTCAAAACCTGCTCTTGGTCGGAGGTAAAAGTGACCTGTTATACATGTGAAATCACAGGACTGGAGATACAGCTTAGTCAGTTGAAAGAGGAGATTCGTATAGAATCCTCTGTGCAGATGGGATTTCCAAGGGTTCAATTGGGTTGCCTTATGAGCTGGAAGACACTGCAGGCAATTATGTTCCTGATTAAAACCGCCAAGGACGCTGCACTTACATGAAACTTGATGGTCACCCTGTGGAGACACGGGGGTGGCATGCCTCAGCAAAGCCGTGTCGACTTTTGGAGACCCTAGCAGAGCAGGCAGGAGTCCAGGTCCCTGATGGCTTGACTGGGTCTGGAAAGCAGAATTCTTCCTACACCACTGCCAGTCATGGGGAGCAGGCACACCGCATCTGTGCGATTCCATTCAGGAAAGTGTTTGTGAAATCAAGTTCTCCAGTTGCTTGACCCAGAGTCAGCATCAGCAACGTCTTCTCCTCACCCGACAAGAGAGAGCCTGGGCCATGCCCAGATGTGCCTAAACACTAGCTCTGCCTTCATTCCCATTTTTTCCTAGATAGCCCTGTAACTCTGAATTATTAGTGATACTCTGAGTAGTTCTGATAGTACATTTGGTTCAAGAACTGCGGCCACAAATCTATTTCCCACCGAAAAGGTCTGAGACTGAGATTGCTGATGGGTCTTATACATGAGGCATAAAGGGAAAGAATGCATATTACTTCAAAGAGCAGTTTGATTATTTAAATAAGAATGGATTATCGTTGAAGGCTGCCGTCAATGTGCTGTGTCCTGGAATTGGGTTGGAGGCGAGCATTGTGAATTTTAACACGCTAACCCCCTGATATACAGGAAGAGGGTGAAATCCACGGAGTAGACAGTTCTGCATATTATAAATATTTATGAGGAAAAGCAATGATCTCACTGGTAGGAGTCAAGTATTTCTAGCAATGCCCTCAACATTGCTCTATGATCTCTCACACAAAAGTTAAAATGGGTCCCATTTTACAGATGAAGGGACTGAGGCACTGTGAGCCGGTGACTGGCCAGAGTTCATACAGCTAAAGACATGCTGTGCTCGATCCAGAAACTAAAACCAGGAAGCCTGGAGACATGCAAGGGTATTTTAATCTAGCTTCTATTCTGTACTTCTGTGTACACTGGAGGTAAAAATGGGTAGCTCATGGCAAGAGATGGTGGCTAGAGAGCAGCTGTTGGCATTCAAGAGACATCCTCCTAGAGCAGAAGTTCTCCAAATTCCTGCCTCAGGACTGTTTAATACTCCTTTCTGTTGTTGTTGTTTAAAATTTTTTGGAGGAATTTCCCTCATGGCCCAGTGTTTGAGACTCTTTGCCTCCACTACGTGGGTTGCAAGTTCAATCCCTGGTTGAGGAACTTAGATCCCATGTGCCTTGTGATGCAGGCAGAAATTAAAACAGATAAAACTTTATTGAAGTATAGTTAATTTATGGAGTGGAAAAATGGCAACCCACTTCAGTATTCTTTCCTGGAGAATCCCTTGGACAGAGGAGCCTGGCTGGCTATAGTCGATGGGATCTCAAATAGTCAGACATGACAGCATGCATGCCACATTGCAGTTAATTTAAAATGTTGTGGTTTAGATAAACAACAAAGTGATTCAGTTATACATACATATATATCTATTTTTTCATATTTTCAGATTATTTTCCCTCATGTGCTCTGCTCAGTTATGTCTGACTCTTTGCGACCCCATGGACTATGGCCAACCAGGCTCCTCTGTCCATGGGATTCTCCAGGCAAGAGCACTGGAGTAGGCTGCCATTTTCTATTCCGGGGATCTTCCCTACCCAAGGATTGAACCCAGGTCTCCCCCTCATTGCAGGCAGATTCTTTACCATCTGAGCCACCAGGGAAGCCCATTTTATACATATCCAACAGCTGGCTCCAGAGAATAAACCTGGATTCCTATATCTGTGCCTGCATTGTCTGTGATCTCAAAATGGTATTAGCAAACATTTCCTACTCTGGTACTTCAAATTGTATTGGTCTGTTTTGTTCTTCGTTACTGTTATCTTTTTAATATTTATTCAAACATTTCCTACTCTGGTACTTCAAATTGTTTTGGTCTGTCTTGTCCTTTGTTGTTATTGTCTTTTTAATATTTATTTGGATGCACTGGGTCTTATTTGCACATTATGCACTTAGTTGCACAAAAATATGCTGGGATCATTTTTAGTTGTGGCATGAGAACTCTTAGTTGTGGCACATGGGATCTAGTTTGCTGATCCCAGAGGTTGAACCCAGGCCACCTGCATTGGGAGGCTTAGCCACTGGACCATCAGAGAAGTTCCCCTGATGTGATCTTTGAAGTGATCTTTGGTCCATGCGTTGGGGCTTCCCTTGTGGCTCAGCTGGTAAAGAATCCACTTGCAATGTGAGAGACCTGGGTTCGATCCCTGGGTTGGGAATATCCCCTGGAGAAGTGAAAGGCTACCCACTTCAGTATTCTGGCCTGGAGAATTCCATGGACTGTATAGTCCATGGGCTTGTAAAAAGTCAGACATGACTGAGCAACTTTCACTTCACTTGATCCATGCATAATTTGACTACAATGTGCACTGGTCATATGAAAAAAAAAAAAATTCACAGAGTCACACTGACATTGTCTCATATCATTAATTCAGCAACCACAGCACCCCATCCAGTGTCAACCCCACTTCACCCATCAGAAGTTGTTAGCCTGGGAGGCTCTCAAGTTCCCACAGCAAACAAGGTAATGCAGTGATAACAAAACATTAGGTTTCCCCTTAGAGGCTCACATGTTTCTCACTAACCTGTAAAAATATCACCAGTCATTTTCCTTAAAGGATCAGATGAACCTTCAAGAAAATGTGTGCAAAATACCCAACTCCAAATAACTGTATCACCATAGTTCTTGTTTCAAATAAAAGTGTTCCTTGGCAAAGCTTAACATTCAAACAACCATACAAGGTTTTTCCCTTGAAACAACCCCGTTCTTTGCTCAGGGTGCAGCTGAAGGGCTACAGATATTTCATGTGTAGTGACACCAAAGGCTAAGATACGTGCCAAGGTCAACAATAATGGAGAGACTGTGTTGAAGAATACAGTAAGTAGTTGTCTCTACACTTTGATTCTACCATCTTAATTTGTGCAGAGGCACCAGCAGCTTTATTCACAGTTGGTTTGGCAACATCACAGTCAATGTCAAGACAATGGAAAAAATAATAATAAGGCTTTAATGTTATTATGAGAATAATTTTGATCTTCTGTACCTGCTTTAAGTGTAAGGTCCACACTCAGAGAACCGCTCTTCAAGTTTTACCACCTCACATTAGAATGTCAGATGCTTCGTTTAGTCTGCACAATAAATGGGCTTAGCATACAGAGTGTAAGTGTATTTAACAAGAACCTCTGTTGTTATGGATGGACACAGTGAACAAAAATAACATGTGTGGAGTGACAGGGGTGACAACTAGGTCACACTGCTTGGAGGTCTGTCTGCTGGCCACCCCATGTAGCTCACTGAAGATAACATTTCTTTAATAAAAGTGCACTGAGAAATGAAAAAGTTCTGGGTCACAGATATTGAAAAAATATAGATACATAGAGAATATGTGGAAATCAGCATATCCAGCTGTTAGCACTGTGTCTGAGGGAGAGCAGGATTTAATAGGTGAAGAGAAGCAGATGCTTCCTTTTTATTCTCCTTTTTTGTTGTCATTGTTCTTGTCTGGAATTTTAATCTGATCAAATATACCTTGGTCAATGAAAAAAGGTGCTTCTCCAAAACCTAAAATGAATGCACAGAAATGGAAATGTGCCTTTACAGGTTGATCATTCACTTGCTATGAATCTTTGGGAACATTGCTTGCCCTTCCTGTGCCTCTGTTTTGTAATTTATTTCTTGAAGATTTTCAATAGGATACCTATAATTCTATGCAATGATTGTTCTTTAGCTATGCTTCTTGGGCAGAAAACCAGAAAAATACATTTTTACAAACTGGGAGGAAAAAATGTAAGAGAAAATTTGCATTTGGAAAGCCTGTACTCAAGTGAAAACAATCTGTTCTTAGAATTAATTCAGTGTATGATATACCTGCCCCATTTAGATGGCCAAGAGGTTTGCATTTGCACATGACACGAATAAAGAACTCAAGCTGCAAAGAAATCAACAAAATTAGATGCAGACCAGAAGTGGGGAATTTGCATTGAAATCCTCCATCTGAACTCTTTGCCAAAGGAGAGTGGATGTCTTAAATCTAAATTTAGGGGGAAAATTCATTTTGGGGAAGAATTTCAGTACAATGTTTTTAAAAGACTTTGAGCATACGTGCACTAAACCAACAATTTAGCATTCCCATCCATAGTTACTGGTAGCATTTTTTTAAAAGTATGATAAAAGCAGGGTATTTCCATTAAAATTAGTCTGTTGCTAACTATCAAGCATTTTGAAAATGGAAATATAGTCAGAGGGTAGTCCAAGAGAATGATCCTATCTCAGAAGAAACCGTATGGATAGGTGAATCTAAGAACTGCAGGTCCATATTTGAAATTATAATGTTTAAACAACAAGCACTGAACTGCAGGAAGTTCAAACACTAATGTAAAATCTAATTATGATCTTCAGAAAGGAAAATGCTTGTCAGGCTGTGAGTGATGTTTCACTGAAGTCGATACATACCTGATTCCATTATGAAGTGTAATTACTGCAGAAAGCTCTCAAAATATTGCCATTTAAACAAATTATCTCCACGAGTAATTAAAAGTGCTTTCTTTACACAGATTATAAATGAGTTGTTATGATGCTGTCAGGTTCAACCCTTACCTGGTATATGAATGGAACTGAAAGATGAATGACCGCTGAGGGCCGACTCATCTCTCTCCCTGATGACACTCCTCTTAAGATCAACCCATTTTGTATAATTCTTACAATGCTACATAGGAAGAAAATGCACTCGTTTCTTCACTGAACAAGCTCAAGATAGTGAGATTTTCTGTGACACACTCAATAAAACAGCAAAAACTGCAGTTTTATCCTCTAGCATTAGAAACTTGCAAGAAAAGAGGACATTCTTTTGGCATCCGTGTGCCCACCAGTCCAAGACAGAGCCATGTCTCAGCTGCCAGAAGACATGTGTTCTGGCCCTGGCTCTTGATCCTGAGTAGGTATCCCTAAGCCTCGCATCCTATCTATAAAACAACAAGTTCAAATAGATGATATTTACATTTCTAAACACTTCTAAGAATTAACCTTATTTGTACTTTGCAAGCAAATCACAAAATTTCCAAAACAAGCCTTAATTTATTTCAAATAGTATTGAGCAATATTTGACAGTGTTTAAAACATTTAAAATACTCTTACATTGCTAGAAGAATATTTCTCCTAGGCTACTCCAACCTGAATGAAAAAAAAAAAAAATTTATAGTGAAGGCTTATTACATGTCAAGAAAACATAAACTTACCTTCCTCTCATGGATGAGTTTTGTAGTCCATAGGCATGGGTCAAGGTCCAAGTACCACATTTACCGACCGCTGGTCATCAATAGGTCACTTAACCTTTATAATCCTTATCTTTATCACGTGCACTGCAATTTTTTTATACATGTTATGGGTGTTTAGGAGGCAGTGGTAGCCAAATAACATTTTACAATTTTAATAAGATTAAATTTTGGTAAAATGATTGCTTCATTTTTTGATGATGTGTTTAGAAGACAAAATAGGGACATTAATGTTATTCACATTTGAAGCTAAAACATAGTCATTACTTATATATGTATATAGGCTACATATGGTATGTGTAGATGTTCTTAAAAATTATATGGCTGAAAATAAATAGGTTATTAATATAAGCTGAAGTTTCTTGTTAAATTTTTGTTTAGTTTAAAAAAGAAAACAACAGACAAATAAATACTCACATTTGTTGAAGATTTTATTATGTTAGGTTTATATTTTTCTCTAAAGTATTTTTCACATTAAAGCCCTTCATTTGAGCTTTCATGTAAAAAAATATTTTTAGTGAAAGATGTACTGTGTTAGTCACTCAGTCATGTCCGACTCTTTGAAACTCCATGGACTGTAGCCCGCCAGCCTCCTCTGTCCATGGAATTCTCCAGGCAACAGTACTGGAGTGGGTAGCCATCTCTTCTCCAGGAAATCTTCCCAACCCAGGGATTGAACTTGGGTCTCCTGTGTTACAGGCATATTCTTTACCATCTGAGCCACCAAGGAAGTTTCTTAGTAATGGAGCTTACTGTTCTCAAATTAATCTTCCTACTGAATCTTCAGTTACATAACTTTTGATATGAGAAGTTAAGGTGTTTCTTTCCATTTGTCTTTGGTCAAGACCACTGCCTGTCAGACCTTCTTCACTGTAGTTTGAGTTCGGGTCTTCAGCTTCTCTCTTCTCTCAGTAACCAGCAGTTTTCCACCCCTTCCCTTTAGTTTCCATGCTGTTATGGGGAGACTGTTGTTAAGTCCCAAAAGTCATTCTGGGGACTCAAGTCTCTCTAGATTTATTTTCTGAGGCCCATTTCATTCACATTTACCTGAAAACATTCTGATTGGTGTGGACACTTCTTGGATGAAGGGCCATCTAGGGCCGGTAGGACTGACATTTTAATTTAATACCATTTCAATAATTTTTTTAAACCAATGCTTGCAGTCCATTATTTTAAATTTTAAGTGTGTTTGGAAAAAAATTGGGGTATGCATATATATTTTTTCAGTTGTAAATTTTATGAAATCTAAGTGCCAATAATTCCAGTGGTCATGCATGGATGTGAGAGTTGGACTGTGAAGAAAGCTGAGTGCTGAAAAATTGATGCTTTTGAACTATGGTGTTGGAGAAGACTCTTGAGAGTCCATTGGACTGCAAGGAGATCCAACCAGTCCATCCCAAAGGAGATCAGTCCTGGGTGTTCACTGGAAGGACTGATGCTGAAGCTGAAACTCCAATACTTTGGCCACCTCATGTGAAGAGTTGACTCATTGGAAAAGACCCTGATGCTGGGAGGTATTGGGGGCAGGAGGAGAAGGGGACGACAGAATATGAGATGGTTGGATGGCATCACCAACTTGATGGACATGAGTTTGAGTAAACTCTGGGAATTGGTGATGGACCGGGAGGCCTGACGTGCTGCGATTTATGGGGTCGCAAAGAGTCGGACATGACTGAGCAACTGAACTGAACTGAAGTACCAGTAAAGTATATCCAGGCAAAATTTAAATGTGGTATAAGTGCATATTTAATACAAAAATTGAAAACAAAGACACCACTTTATATTTTTCACATGATTATAATTTGAAATGATAATATTCTGTGTATAGTGTGTTAAATACATGCTATTAGTATTAATTTTACCTGTTCCTTATCAGTTTTGTTTTGTTTTGGGGTGTGTGTGTGTGTGTGTGTGTGTGTGTGTGTGTGGCTAATAGAAAAATTGGGCTTCCCTGGTGGCTCAGTTGGTAAAGAAGCTGCCTGAAATGCAGGAGACCTAGGTTCAATCCCTGGCTGGAGAAGATTCCCTGGAGAAGGAAATGGCAACCCACTCCAATATTCTTGCCTGGAAAATCCCATGGACAGAGGAGCCTGGTGGGCTCTAGTCAATAGGGTCACAAAAACTTGGACACAACTTAGTGACTAAACCACCACCACTAGAAAATTATAATTACATGAGTGGTTCCCATTCTATTGCTGTGAATGGTGCTGGTTTAGACAGTTTGGGCTATTCGTGAACTTTTTCACCCAAAGTCTATGTATCTACAAAGTTTTTGATAACTTAGGCCTATCTTCAAAAAGAATCCTCTTTTCCAGACTAGTCCCAGCCTGAGGTTTAAATTGTATTTGTGTATAGGCTTAACAACTGTGAAAAAAACTGCTTGTGTATTTGTTTTTCCACTAAGATATATAAGTGTAATGAAATATTGCTAAATGAGGAATGCAGGAGTTCAGGTTTCTCTTCTTATTTTCTACATCAAAGCTTGACTTCATTTTGCAGATTCTAGGACACCACATCCATTAATTATTTACTAGATGATACATTTTGTAGAACATGTCAATATATCCACCATCTCAAAAGACTTGTTATTATATGTTAAATCATGGAAAAGGTATGATAGTATCAAAAGTTATAATAGAAAAAGCTAAATATATGTCCAAAGAGAGAAAGTAATCCTTGGCCATTGTTGTTCACTTGCTAAGTCATGTCTCTGAGTCTTCACAACCCCATGGACTGCAGCTCGCCAGGTTTCCCTGTCCCTCATCAACCCCTGGAGTTTGCCCACATTCATGTCCATTGAACTATTCCTTGACAATTCTATTATTTAAGGTCAGCCTCTCCTAAGTTCTTCTAAGCAGAACAGAAGGAACTGAAGTTTAAGCTTTTGGCAAAGGAGGGCTTACAGAAGAAGGGGTTTCACTTTTAATGCCAGTTAGTGCTCAGCTTTCTAGTGTCCAGAGAACATACTAGAAGGGGAGGGCTCATCCGATATATATGTTGGAATGAAATAGTGCCTTCCTTTGATGTGTTCTATGTACTTTTCTCCTGATTTGTGTCTTTGCCTAATAAAAAATGTATAGGACTCAAGCTGTTGACGTGGTTGGCATCTGTTTCAGATTCATTTTTACTGACGGCAAGCTGCTGCTGGCAAATACTGAGGCTTTTTATCATCAAAAATACACAGCCTGGTACCACTGGCCCGCCTCTCTATCTTCCACTAGAATTATTAGTATGAGTATTTTAGAAATACTGCATTGAAATGTGCAGTGAATGGTAAGTACTCAAAAATGTATATTGAAATTTGCCGGATTATAATCTGAACAGAACTAAGATATTTGGAGGGGTCGCCATGTCCTCACCGCTTAGCTCATGTCTGTGTTGGAGACAGCACACCCTCTATGGAGAAGAATCTTAGTAGAGAGTGCCTAGCTTAAGTTGTACTTATTATACCCATTTATCCTGAATGATGAACTCCACACCACCACTTAAGCAAAGCTATGTGACATCTCTGTGCTCCTCTTATCTGTCTAGTCCTGTGTGTTTCTGTATGATGTGTTTGAAGCAGTTGTCCTTTGACATTAAGTTTTAGGGACGTGTTTAAAAGTGTGCTTGCTCTGTCTGTGGCATTGTCTCTGTGGGTGCGTGCGCCTGTCTGTGTGTAGGTTAGATATCATGTCAGATAATCTCCTTTTCACACCTAAACTTAGGTGCTCAGAAGTTGAATGGTGCGGTTACTGTTTTGTAAAGAATTTATTGTGGAAATGTTCAAGCATAAAAGTAGTGGAGAGACATCTATGGGAAGGCATGTGTCCATACCTCAGCTTCAATAGCAATCCGTACATGCCGATGTCAGTGTCTCAGACCTATTTCAGATAGCGACAGAGCCTTGATACAGACCAGGACATGTGCCATCAAATGCATGGTGATGCATTCTCCTTTGTTCTGATTAAGCTGGAATTGGGAATGCGATTTCAAATCTTCTATTCTATAAGTACCCTAAAGGCTAATTTATGAATGTAAAGAAAGTCAGTAACATAATCATCACAGTTTGTTCTTTGTCCAATTGCACGTTGTGGTGATAAAGCCACAGTGTTGCTGCATGGTCTAGTGTGGGTCTCTTGGTGGCAGAATCTTCAGTGAGTTAATAAAACGGTACTCTCTTCATGTTAAACTTATAAATCATTTTTGATTTCTCATTCATGAATGTAATCATTTTCTAAAAATAGCCACAGGTGGTCTAATATCACCTCGTTACATATTTAAATACTATCCAAATACCGCCTTTATTTTTTAATCAGATTTTGTGTGTGTGTCCATGATTGCCTCACATTAAATTCCATTTTGTAAACCAGTGTGTTTTCATATTTAATATGGTTCATAATTGTGTAGATCAGCTTACTTATTAATTTCGAATTGCCTATTAATCATGCTGTAGATGATTAGACATTATCATCATCTTTTTAATACTCATGAATCTTTAAGCTCTGTTCACTGAAAATAAAACTGAATTTTAATCATTTTATATCAGTGAACACTTACCAAGCTTAGAGTCTATTAAGCATTAGAATGGCACATAAATTATGAAATGTATCCTGAAAATCAATAATAGATTGCATCATTTGGGAAAATGTATAGACATAAGAATAACAGAATCAAGGATTATACAAAGGCCAGGATTTCAATTATTATAGTGAAAATTAGGTAGTGAAAGCTGAGGTATGGCGAATTATGTCAGCACTTTATGGACAACGTTTTGCTTGGATTAAGTCACTCCTGTGCAAATAAACACAGGTTACAAATGAGCTGGCTCTGCATATACTTGCAATAAAGTGAATGAATAGATATGATTTACTTAAAAACAAGTTATGTCTTAACAAGTAATAGCATGTGGTTCCGTGTTGATAATTCAAATGAATTATGTGGATATAGATGGAAAATTTGGCAAAAGGGAAAAATGAACATATTCTTGTTTAAAACAGCATATTTAAGGTCGTGATGGAGATGGTGCTTGAAAATTTTTGAAAACATTATGATGGGAGGAAAGAAGGGTGATGCCAAGGCATTCAAATGCAGGTAGGGAGGGAAGGTGAGAAGAGTGGAAAGTTTAAATATCCAGGGGAGGTCTACACTCTTTAAATTATCAAGTAATTACATTCATCCTCTGTTCTCATAATCACATGGACTTCTAAACCTGTTTATGGAGGATACAGTTGCATACGTTTTGGAGATGGGTAGTTACACATGGACATAAACACAGGTATAGATAAAGGTATCCATGTAAATGATATTTAAATTAAACTGTGACTTTGTACCTTCAGTGTTCATATGTGAAACATTTTTTTAGCAATGTCAATATTGTCATATTCCATGTTGTAAATGGATACTCTGTGGCTTCTTGGTTATATTTTGAACTTTATTGAACTTTAGAAGACATCTAGAATTGATGTATAAATGAAGCTGCTAGGATGTATTGGACAACATGGATATGACAGACAATGTTTTATAATAAATATAAATCAAGTGTAAGCTTTAAGAATTATGAATCTCTATACTGTAATACCTGTAACTTAAATGATATTGTATAGTGACTATACTTCAATAAAATATATAGATCTGATTTTATTAGTGTAGATCCTTAAAATGAAAGATTATTATAACATCTGAGGGGCCTTGGTTTTATGGCTTAAGTATTTTCCAGGGTGTGTACATAGTTATTCTTAGCTGCAGTGAATAAAAGCATGTCAAATATTATTATTAGAAATAGCTTTTCAAAGTTAGACCAAAATGTTTATAATTTTTGCTTGAATTTGCATTTTTAAACTAGAAATATTTGCATATGGTTTTTTTATACACTGAGGTTGAAAATGTAAGATTATTTTCTCATTTATACACATAAGCACTCAGAAGTTCTGAAAGTTAAAAACTTAGTTGTAGTACTGGTGTGGGTGAGCATTTGTAACTGGTCCTCTGCAATATGATCTTTCTGTGATCATTATTTTAAACGTTAAATAAAGGACATTGTATCGTATGCATAAATCAATATATGTATGCTCCTTCCTCCTTCATTTCAAAGTGGAAAGATGAATCCTTTTATCTTGGCATACTTTTTTTTTTTTTTAAGGGAGAACACACAAATGCATAAGCTTGTATCTTCTGATTTTCTATTTTTTATGAGATACAAAAGAGAGGTCATGACTTTCTAGTTATTATCAATATGAACAAGTAAACTGGACAGAAATTTAACTTAAAAACAATAGGGAAAATATCCAGAAAAATATAGCTATGCCATGAAACTACTGTTTTACTGAACGTCATCTGTTATCTTTGTTATGCCAAGGATGACTTATTTGTTTATGGTCTTGTATCATGAATCTTGAAGTTGTCAGATCAAGAAGTTTTATGGAACCAAATGGCAAAACCTGTTAATTGTTTATAATCGGCATTCTACAACCTACACTCTCTGTCTAGATAGGCACACACTTGTTGATGCCCTCATTGAGAAAATAGGTGTGTGAAAAACACATACAGAAAGATCTTCTAGAAAATTTTTAGGCAGGTCTTTTAGATACATTAGTCTGGGATTGAAAACAGCAGCAAGAGTTTCAAGTGAGGCAGATGTAAAGTTTGTGGAGAATGGTACCATTTCCCCATAAAAAAGAAACCCTAATAATCCTCAATGTCCTGTTAATGGGGCAGTTTAGAGATGCAAGTGATGAAATATTGCATGTTGACTTCACACTCAATGTACCTCCAAGAAACAGGAAATAAATTTTAAGGGACTTCAGAAGAGGAATACACACTGACTCCCTTTGCATTTTAAAAAGACAGCTGACCAGAACAGAAGACCTTGCCTATAAACACAGACCTGTTCCCAGAATCTGTGATAAATGTTCCAAGGATAATGACTTGGCTTGGAGGTTTCCCTGATGCCACTGGAAAGACCTTATAACTGATCAGTGATTAATATGTAACTCTTGGGTACTAGAACAACTTTGAGTGTTGTGTGTGTGCATGTGTGTGTGTGTGTGTGTGTGTGTGTGAGTCGTTCAGTCATGTCCGAATCTGCGGCCCCATGGACTGTAGCCTGCCAGGCTCCTCTGTCCAAGGGATTCTCCAGGCAAGAGTACTAGAGTGGGTTGCCTTTCTGAATGTACTGGGCATGCTTAAAGCCCTGATATATGCTCACTGTTTAGAAAACTAAAATTTATGAAACAATATGCCTATTCCCATCTGCACCCTTTAGGTAATATTCCATATAGATGTCTGATGGCAAAAGGTGGAAGAATTATAGACCTGCTGTAGGACTGATTATTTTTTCCTCGCTGTTTCTGTTTCGGCATCTAAATTAACTTTGCAGAAAATGAGTTGTTCAGCCACCCAGTCATGTCCAACTCTGTGACCCCATGGCCTGCAACATGCCAGGCTTCCCTATCCTTTACCATCTCTCGAAGTTTGCCCAAGTTCATGCCCATTGCATTGTTGATGGCATTGAGCCATCTCATCCTCTGATGACCTCTTCTCTTCCCGCCCTTAATCTTTCCCAGCATCAGGGACTTTTCCAATGAGTTGGCTGTTCACATCAGGTGACCAAAATCCTAGAGCTTCAGCATCAGTCCTTCCAATGAATATTCAGGGTTGATTTACCTTATGATTGACTGATGTGAGCATCTTGCTATCCAAGGAACTCTTAGGAGTCTTCTCCAAACACCATGGTTAAAAGGGCATGAATTCTTTGACACTCTGCCTTCTTTATGGTCTAGCTCTCACAACTGTATGTGACCATTGGTAAGACCATAACCTTGACCATATGGACCTTTGTTGACAGAGTAATGTTTCTGCTTTTCAACACACTATCAAGGTTTGTCATAGCTTTCCTGCCAAGAAGCAGTCATCTTCTGATTTCATGGCTGTGGTCACCATCTGCAGTGATTTTAGAGACAATAAGAGGAAATCTGCCCCTGCTTCCACCTTCTCTCCTTCTATTTATCATGAAGTAATGGGAACAGATGTCATGATCTTGTTTTTTTGTTTGTTTGTTTTGGTTTGGGTTTTTTTAGTATTTAGTTTTAAGCTGATTCTTTCACTCTCCTGCTTCACCTTCATCACGAGGCTCTTTAGTTCATCTTTACTTTCTGCCATCAGAGTGGTGTCATCCACATAGTTGACATTGTTGGTGTTTCTCCAGCTTATCTTGATTCCAGCTTGACTCATCCAGTCCAGCATTTCTAATGGCGTGTTCAGCATATAGGTTAAACAAACAGGGCAACAGCAGACAGACATATTGTACTTTCTCAATCCTGAACCAATCAGTTGTTCCATACAGGATTCTAACTGTTGCTTCTTGACACACACATAAGTTTCTCGGGAGACAGGTAAGATGATCTGATATTCCATCTCTTTAGGGGCTTTCCACAGTTTGTTATGTTACACACAGTCACAGGCTTTAGCATAGTCAATGAAACAGAGGTAGATGTTTTTCTGAAATTCTCCTGCTTTCTCTATAATCCAGCAAATGTTGGCAATTTGATCTCTGGTTACTCTGCCTTTTCTAAACCTAGCTTGAACATCTGAAAGTTCTTGGTTCACTTAATGCTGAAGTCTAGCATGCAAGATTTTAAGCATATCCTTACTAGCATGGGAGATGAGTGCAACTGTCCAATGGTTAGAATATTCTATAGTACTACCGTTCTTGGGAATTGGGATGAAGATTGACCTTTTCCAGTCCTGTAGCTACTGCAAGGTCTTCCAGATTTGCTGACATATTGAGTGTAGCAATGTGTTAGCATCATCCTTTAGGGTTTTGAATAGCTCTAGTGAGGTTCTATCACATCCACTAACTTTATTGACATCAGTGCTTCCTAACACCCACTTGACTTCACACTCCAGAATGTCTGGCACTGCATAACTGACCACACCATCGTAGTTATCCAATCATCAAGGTCTTTTTTGTACAGTTCTTCCATGTATTCTTTCCATCTCTTCTTGATCTCTTATATTTCTGCTAGGTCTCTACTGTTTCCTTTGTTGTGCCCATCTATGGGTGAAATTTTCCCTTAATTCTTCTTTCTTTTTTGGGGATGGTTTTGTTCACTGCCTCCTGTACAATGCTGCTGACCTCCATCCATAGTTCATCAGGTACACTGTTTGCTAGATCTAATCCCTTAAATCTATTTGTTGCCTCCACTGTATATTCACAGGGAATTTGATTTAAGTCATACCTGGCTGGCCTAGTGGTTTTCCCTACTTTCCTTAGTTTAAGTCTGAATTTTTTCAGGAGAAGCTGATGATCTGAGTCACACTCAGCTCCAGGTCTTTTTTTGCTGACTGTATATAGCTTCTCCATCTTCGGCTAAAAAAAGAATGCAATCAGTTTTATTTCAGTACTGGCCATTTGGTGATGTCCATGTGTAAAAGCTGTCTCTTGTTGAAAAAGAGTGTTTGCTATGACCATTAATTCTTTTTACAGAATTCAGTTAGCCATTGTCTTGCTTCATTGTGTACTGCAAGGTCAAACTTGCCTGTTACTTCAGGTATCTCTTGGCTTCCTACTTTTGCAATCCTGTGCCCAAGGATGAAAAGAACATCTTTTTTTGGTGTTAGTTCTAGGAGGTCTTCTAGGTCTTCATAGAAGTGATCAACTTCAACTTCTTCAGAATTTGTGATAGGGACATAGAGTTGAATTACTGTGATGTTGAATGGCTTGCCTTGAAAAAAAACCAAGATCATTCTGTCATTTTTGAGGTTGGACCCAAGTACTGTATTTCAGACTCTTTTGTTGATTATGAGGTCTACTCCATTTCTTCTAAGGGATTCTTGTCCACAGTGGTAGATATAATGGTCTTCTGAATTAAATTCTCCCATTCCAGTTCATTTTAGTTCATTGATTCCTAAAGTGTTGATGTCCACTCTTGCCGTCTCCTGTTTGACCACTCCCAATTTACCTTGATTCATGGACCTAACATTCCAAGTTCCTATGCAATATTGTTCTTTGTAGCATCAGACTTTACTTTCACCACCAGTCACATCCACAACTGGGTGTTGTTTTCACTTTGGCTCTGTCTCTCCATTCTTTCTGGAGTTATTTCTCTACTCTTCTCCAGTAGCATAGTGAGCACCTTCCAAGATGAGGGACTCATCTTTTGGTTTCATATCTTTTTTTCTTTTTATACAGTTCATGTGATTCTCATGCCAAGTATAATGGGGTGGTTTACCATTTGCTCCTCCAGTGGATCACATTTTGTCAGAACTGTCCACTATGACCCATCCATCTTGGGTGGCCCTACATGGCATGGCTCACAGCTTCACTGAGTTACACAAGTCCCTTCACCCCAACAAGGCAGTAATCTGTGAAGGGGAGAAAATGCATTACCTGGAGTTAAAGTAAGTTACAGTACAACGGTGGAAGAAATGCTATTTGTACGTTCAATATAATAATGATGTGTGTGCTAGAATAAAGTCACATCTTTCTACTTCCATTCTGTAATTGTTTTTAAAGTGACATGTAGGAAGGATAATGGGAAAATGGTTTAGTTGTCTCTAAGAGGTTGTAAGTGCCATTCCATTCTCTGCCCCCAAGTACTGTTGAGGGAGACTTCTATACAAGCAAGTTGGTGATAATGACAGTAGTCAGCACTTACTGAATACTTGCGCTTATTCAAATAGCCAATACATCATTCACTAATCCATCTTCATAACCACCATTTTAAGAAAGTACAGATATAACTGGCATCTGACATGTAAGCAAGCCAAAGCTTACAGAGATTTGGTCACTTGGCCAAGACATCAGGATTGAACCCAGATGGTCAGACCCACTTCCCCTACATCTTAACAAAAGAGTCTTATAGTTTGTTGCAACTTATTGCAACTCCATGGGCTGCAACACGCCAGGCTTCCCTGTGCTTCACATCTCTGGGATTTTGCTCAACTTGTGTGCACTGAGTCAGTGTTGTTACCTAACCATCTCATCCTCTGCTGCCCACTTCTCTTCGCTTCAATCTTTTCCAGCATCAGGGTCTTTTCCATTGAGTTGGCTCTTCGTATCAGGTGACCAAAGTATTGGAGCTTTAGCTTTAGCATCGTTCCTTCCAATGAATATTCAGGGTTGATTTCCTTTATGATTGACTGATTTGATCACCTTGCTATCCAAGGGACTCTCAAGAGTCTTTTCTAGCACCACAATTAGAAAGCATCGATTCTCAGTGCTTAGCCTTCTTTAAGGCCCAAGTCTCACATCCATACATGATTATCCATACATAGCTCTGACTATATGGACCTTTGCCAGCAAAGTGATGTCTCTGCTTTTTAATAAGCTTATCTGAGTTTGGCATAGCTTTTCTTCCAAGGAGAAAGAGTCTTTTAATTTCATGGCTGCAGTCACCACCTGCAGTGAGTTTGGAGCCCAAGAAAATAAAATCTGTTATTATATCCTCTTTCCCCCCTTCTATTTGCCACAAAATGATGGGGCCAGATGTCAAGATCTTTGTTTCTTGAATATTGAGTTTTAAGCCAACTTTTTCACTCTCCTCTTTCACCCTCTTCAAGAGACTCTTTAGTTCCTCTTTATGTTCTGCCATTTGAGTGGTATCATGTGCAAATCTGAGGATGTTGATATTTTTCCTGGCAATCTTGATTCCAGCTTGTGAGTCATCCAGCCCAGCATTTTGCATGATGTACTCTGCATGTAAGCTAAATAAGAAGGGTGACAGTATACAGCCTTGACATACTCCTTTCCCAATTTTGAACAAGTCCATTGTTCCATGTCTGGTTCTAATTGTTGCTTCTTGACTTTCATACAAGATCTGGTACTCCGATCTCTTTAAAAATTTTGCACAGTTTGTTGTGATCCAGACAACCAAATGCTTTAGTGTAGTCAATGAACCAGAAGTAGATGACTTTCTAGAATTCCTTTGCTTTCTCCAGGATCCAACAAATGTTAACAATTTGATCTCTGGTTCTTCTGCCTTTTCTAAACCCAGCTTGTACATCTGGTGGTGCTGATGGTGATAGTAGTAGCAGTAGTGATAATAATGATACTAAACCAGCATCAGTTTTCATATTTTATATGAATAGCATTTTCAAGTTTCAGCTGAGGCACCACATGAAAATTTACTCTTCTGTATTCCTTCACCTTTTTGAAAAATGAACTTAATAATTTTCTTGGATTAGCATTTGATTCTATATCTACTAACCATAGAGTCTACTCAACTTAGTAGCATACAGAAAATGTTTTTCCTTTCTGCAGAAATGTGAAAAATGTGGCGTTATCTACTTATTACACAGTAAGGCATTCTTAAAAGTTTCTTTTTATCAAGGGAAAGGAAAAAAAATATGTGCAAGAAGCTTTGATGTCTCTTAGATGACTCGTGTTTAGCGGAGTACACCCCCTTCTCAGTCTTCTGTGCTGATTTCACTTTTGAAATAAAAATGGCCCTGTGTCTTCGGTAAGTCTCTTCAAGCCATGCCAGCCCCTACCAGTAAATGGCATCCTGCCACTCATGTGGACTGGTGCTCCTACCAGCTCACAGAACTGGGACTTGTCTTCGAGTGACCTTGAATAATGTAAAGCTTACATCTCACAGGTCTGACTGAGATGGTCTACTCCTCTTGGCTTTTAAGCAGCTTTGATGTTCTTGCTTCAGAACATTTTAAAAATGAAGAAGTCTTATAAACTGACTTCATTTCTGAATCTTTAAGTGTATTAATGGTATGTAGACTTGTGATTTAGTAGGGAAATACCATTGATGTTTGTGTTTGTAATTATTATTTTTTTCTCTCTTCTCTACTATAGAGTTAATTGTCAGGCACATGAGATTTTTTTTCCCTCTTTTTCAATCCTTTCAAATATTATTGTAATGGTGACATTTTGGCTCATTTAGTCTATCCTGATTCTTACTCAGGTTGTCCCACCTCCCCAAACCCCCAGGAAGATATGTTGAATTATAGTGAATTTTTCTCCAGTGAAATATCAAAGTCTTCTATAAAACTTCAAAGATCTTCTCAGCAAAGAGAATAGATTTTTAAGACTTATTATTATTATTTTTACATTTTCCAATCAAAGCTAATGTTTATTACTAAAGAACTGTGTGTTGCTAATAAACTAGTTGGCAGTCTTTGGAAGTTGGTGGTAATGAGTTCCATGAGCGCATACAGAATTCTATGGATCTCAGAAAGTACATGAGGTCACATATATAGCAAAGAAACCTAATGGCATTTACGAGTTACATAACTGTTGTCTTTCTGTCCCCAGTGAGAGCACTGCTGTCCACATCAACCCTACTTCAGAGTCTGCTCTGGGCAGAATTCAGTAATCACAGCCTCACCTTACACTGTTTCACTTAGATTTCTGATGCATCTTCTTTCTTTTCTCTCAGTCTTTGCCCAGAATAGACTATGAAACTCAGTCTCACTACAAAGATGCCTTTAGTTTAACGTTCTCTTTCTCTCCAGGGGAGACTCATTTGAACAGAGATCCAACCTGGAGCTGGAGGAATGGAGTCCTCCGAGTGGGGTTTGGGCACAGGTGAGGAAGTGGGTGGAGGTTCAGAAGGCAGAGACGAACCAGGGGGAGGGGAGTCCCAGTGGCCCAGGAGATCCCGGGAGAATATAAGTGAGGCAGGCCTCAAATACAACTTCTCTACTTTCAAATAGTAGATGAAAACCAGAGTCAGGTGCTTTTCATGTAACCCCAAGCAACGGGAAACAGGCAAGCGACACAAATGCTATCTTCAGTTGAGAAGCAGGTTTAATGCTATCGGAGTCAAAATAGGAAGTAGGATTTCCAAAAGGGCAGTGATCAGAGGTACTGTGATTGAAGCTGCTCTCATAGCTGAGTGTCCACAAGAGGAGACTCAGATAAGCCTTGAGAGATACCACATGGAGAGGAGAAAGCTTGAGGTGCTTCCCTGGGAACACCTCACCAACACTCGTTCCAGTGGTAGAAAAGCGAATGCAGAAGGGTCACAGAGCTGGGGGTGGGGGGATGTGCAGGTGATGTGGTAGAAACAAAAGCTGAAATTGTGGTTTGATGGTAAAACTTAGCTCCAGTGTGAAGAATTGAAAAATAACTGTACTGAATAAAATTGAGGAAAATCCTTAAGGAAAATCAGGAAGGAAACACATGACATGTGTTCCAGCAAAACCCCTGGTACTTCAGTACCTTTTACCTCATTGGGACCTCTCCTTGGGCCCCCTTCCTTAGTCCAGCCTTCCTCCTCACAATCAAAAACTCACATTATCAACCTTATCATATTATAATCCCCACAAGATTTCAGTAGATCTTCATGGGCATTGAAAGAATATCCAGGTGCACTGTGGAATTTAAGTCCTTGCAACACTGGCCCATAGCTCCATTCCCAGGCTTCTCTTGGGTCAGCATCCCTTCAATCCCTGCCTTCTTCCTTTCAGATTATGTCCTGCCCCCCAAGTCAGTCATCATTTGCTTTTTCCATCTTGGGTTGTACTGTATCCATTTCTCGGAATGTCTCTCCTTTGTCTTTGTCTTCCCTCTGTAATAAAGTTCTGTAGCAAAAACTCCAGTAATGATGCAGCGATCTGAATGAATCACTTAGAGAAAGGATGGACTGGCATTACTTGCAATTCTGGAGACTTGATTGGGCACCGCCTGCCTATAACTTGCATACTGCTGATTTTTATGAAGGTGAATTTTGCAATATTTTAATTAGAATATAAATATTAGAATTTTAACACTTCCTGGTTAATTGATAAGCTCAAACTTAATTGATAAGCTTGAAAAAATACTGAGAATAGTATTTGGTTTTGAAACAGGCAATCTACACTGACTAACAAGAAGTAGAACAAGATACAGACACAGGCATTATTTAGAATGCATTTATGGGTAAAACTAGGTGACTTATATATGTGAAGGATCTTGACATAGATTTCAGGAAATGAAGCGAAACTGCAGGTGAATGAGATATACTATATTTTTTTAAAGAAATAGATTAAAAAATATTCAAAAAACTCAGATAAGCAGAATGCATGAGTTCTGATAAAAATACATCATTAGACTTGAAAGAGCAAACTCACAAATCATATCAAAAGCAACAAAACCTAAGGGATATGGTTGAGAGAACCAAATACAAATAGGATACCTGGAGAAAATATACTTAGCCATGTATTTTATTTTGGAATCAGGAAATTAATTAAAATGTTTCATTTATATATCAAATATATTAATGAAATGAAACAATGGGGTTAGAAACTAATTCTTATTCTCCAAATAGCCAGGATCTTGCTGCAAATATGATGCATCATAAATCACCATTCTATGTGGAAAGGGGTTTGTTTCAGGAAAGCTTCTGCCATTTGAGATTACTAGGAGGCTGTTCTCAAGCAGTAGCAAGCTCTATCCATCTAAATACTGTGTGATTTGCAGGTGGTTCTGGTTTTGTTTTAGAGCTTCCCTGGTGGCTCAGGTGCTAAAGAATCCACCTGCAATGCAGGAGACCTGGGTTCCATCCCTGGGTTGGGAAGATGCCCTGGAGTAGGAAATGGCTACCCACTCCAGTATTCCTGCCTGGAGAATCCTTTAAAGGACAGAGGAACCTGGCGGACTACAGTCCATGGGGTCGCAAAGAGTCAGACATGACTGAGCAACTGATACTACTTGGTTTTGTTTTAGCAATTGAATTAAGTCTGGGTATATGGTTATGTGACTTTAAAAAAATCAGCTTCATGTATATGAATTGCTTTTTTCTTTTTGGTATGTATTTAGGATTTGAAGATATTTTTGAGGTCAGCTTGGATTTGTGTTCACATAGTTACTCTTAGAAACTAGTCTTGAAATGAGAATAATTGTCTTCCGTCTTTGAAGTAAGTGAAATACAATTTTAAAATTACTTTGACTACATGTTTCTCTAAATAGTATAAAATATTTACAAATACAAGCAATGATACCACCTTGGAGTACTATGGACTCACTGTGGGTATCAAATAATCATTACTTGCTGCTTTGATAATTACTTTCTCTTGTGAAAATTAACAAAGTATATTGACCCAAGAGGAAAGCATTAGCCGTGGAGAATGTAATTGATATTTACTTCAGGCCCTAATTGTTTTGCATATAGCTGTAGTCATCAGTTTGTTCAAATGAAGGAACTCAGAATTCTCTGGTAGGTTTCATTCACTTCTCCATTATTCTCGTTAAATACAGTGATGATCCCTCTATCATGATTTGACAAAGCATCTGAATTACTTTGTCGAGAAAAGATGCTGCATATTTGGATGTATCTTGAAATGGGAGGCTTGTTGCTCTTGGAGTTAGATCTTTTGGTTAACAGTATTTCTATTTTAGAATTGCATAGATTCTGAAATCATGAATATGGTTTCCAGAATGATCTCGCATCTGTGACTTGCTTCTCTCTTCAGTCATTTCAACCCAGTTCTTCCTCTGGAAGACGTACTACAAGTGTGCTTGGAATACGTATTAGGCATGGATGAGTAAATCCATTTTATTTCCGGCATTAAGACCCTAAAATATCCTTCAATTTTAATATTTAATGTTTATAACAACCACAGTTAATGTTGTCAATTTGTTAAAAATTGTAATTTGTTAAAAAAAATTAAAAAGCATGAATAATATGTTTTGAGATCACTACTAATTGAAATTGACTGTGCATACATTTTATTTTTATGTGGATACTTTGTACAAGTTTATATATCACTGTCTACATGAAACTAGACATTCTGGTGTTGAGTATTTGCTAACCTTCAATAATATTTCTCGACTCTCCAGGGATGACATAAAAGCAGATAAGACAGTAAATAGGGTGGAGCCTGTGACTGGAGTTAAAACCTAAACGCTTTGCCTGCCGAGATCCCTGTTTAATTTTTAACATTTGATGTGAGCATATCCTACCAGGCAATTATGCTGCCTGTTACTTTGGCACAGTAATGATGCCTGTTCCTATCACAATCAGTGACATCATGTTGCATAAATCCATGTTTGCAGTATTTAAGATATGAGAACTTAAATCTATTAATGCCTGCATCTCATTTCTTTAAACCTTTTATGCTTCTCAGGAGAGGTTTACCATTTCCCTTACATAAGTCTTTCACGGTTCTTAAATATATTCCTAAGGTTTTGTTTTAAATCCTTATTGCTATGTTTTAATCCTCTTACACTGGGATAAGATTTTTTTTATTATATTTTCTACATAGTTGTGGTTTATATATGTTAACATGTGATCTTTTACCCCTAACTAGCAACTTCATTGAACTCATTTCTCATTTGTATTTGTTGATTGTTTGGTTTTGTCTAATAAATGAATTTTTTTTTATTCTGAATAATTATACTTCTTATTTATTATTATCATCTAATTGCATAAGCAAAACACTAAAAAAACAAGAAGTTAAACTGAAATAAGAGAAGTAAGCATCTTATTTTTGGATCTTTCATAAGAATGCTTTCTGGTTTGTTATTAAGTTTAATGCTGCCTTTTGTTTTATTAAATTCTCATAAGATGTTATTTTCTTGTATCCACAAATTTGATGATTCAAATCAAGAAAGGATATTAAATTAAATGTATTTGATTATTATCAATATTTAGTGTATCTTTTTATTTCTCCTCCATATTAGCATCTTAGTAAATATTTCCAAATAGGAAATCATTTTCAGTTTTGAAATAAACATAGCTTAGTCATGATTCATTATTATTTCAAATTTTATCTGAAGTCTTTGTCCTACTGCATTAAATGATTTATAAATTTTTCATCTCATTTTTTAAGAAATTGGTGTGAATAAATTTTTATAATGTATTTTTCAAGTTTGAATCATATTAATTCATAAAGTAATGAGCAAAACGATTCAAATGTAGTTCATATTTTTATGATCATTGTTTATTATATAAACATAATATGTTTATTTAAAAATGATTCTCTGAAGGAGATTATGAGGATGAAAATGACCTGTTTTTAAATGTAGTGGATTCTTTATCAGAGTTATGTTTTTTTTTTTTTTAATATTTGGCTTTTATCTAATAAGTTATCAAAAGAATATTAGATACTATGGTGGTGCATGTGTGCTCAGTCATGTTGGATTCCTTATAACCCCATGGACTGTAGACAGCCAGACTCTTCTGTCCATGGAATTTTCCAGGCAAGAATATTGAAGTGGGTTGCCATTTTGATCTTCCTGACTCAGGGATTGAACCTGTGTCTCCTATGTGTCCTGCATTGGCAGGCAAATTCTTTACCACTGAGCCACCTGGGAAGCTCATAGATACTATAAATATAAATAGTATAAATATAAATAAATAATAATAAATAAAATATTTATAAATATAAAAATATTATATAATAAATATAAATAAATTTATGTTATTAATTTCCGCTACTCCTGGGCTGTTCATTGGTGTTCATGGGCTGTTCATGGGTGTTCAGTTTCAATACCCGGGCCAACATATTTTGGGGGCAATCAGCTTTGGCTTCAGTGACTGTGGGCTGCCTGGATGGGATAGTGAAGTGAATGAAAACTTCACTGTCATCTGCCTAGGTACTTGAAGGGACTAGTCTTCTGGAGTAAGATGCTTAGATCTTTAGAAGCATAACACTTTGGAAAGCAGAAACACTTAGATTCAGGCAACTGCTTCTTAGTTTATGAAATGAATCTATGAGAGTTGAGATAGGTCCAACTATTGGGTCAATAGTTATTTTAATAAGCTTGGATTTTTCAGAAAACCACTTCAAATATTTCTTATGTTATCTTTTAAAAAGTAGCAAGACAGGGCTATGTCATCAAAAAATAGTAACACTAATAAAAAAATGGAATAGCATGTCTTTTGAACGTGCTCTGCTCGTGTTACTATAGTGATGTTTGAGACTGTTCTAACCAGTTATTCATAGGCTTCAAAGAAGAAAATTCTCATAGTAATCATCATCAGCATCATGTCACAGCCTCAGCTTGTTGTACAAAAATCTTAGTATCGGGCACTAAGTTCTTCATCCTGCAGATGTCACTCCATTTATTCTTATCATCCTTGCTGTAAAGATGAGGTTCAGAAAGAAGCATTAACTTGCCCAACTTCATGGAGCTAGCCAGTAGAAATAGGATTCAATTCCAAGACTTTTTTTTCCCCCCTGAGGCTAAGATTTCTGTGCTATACCAGATTATATAAGCTTTAGGGACAAACACCTTATTCACAGAAATAGAGAATTCTTGTGTCTGCTCTTGTTTTGATCATCCTGATGAAAATACTACCTATTTAATGTTTTTGAGTGATACAAAAGTTTGACTTAGAACATATGTGTTTGGTTCAGGGGAGCCAGATCCTATTGGGGTAGAGTTAATATTTATTTTTAGTTAAAGAATATATCTAAGATTAGTTGATTTACAATGTTGTTAATTCCTGCTGTAGAGGATCATTATATTTGTCACAAGATATTGAATATAGTTCCCTGTGCTATCTACTCTGATCTTGTTGTTGAGTTGCTATGTTAATTGTGGTTATTCAAAATAGGAAAAAAAGGGGGAAAGGGGGGGATTTTAATACTGTATTATTTTACTGGTAAGATGCTGCCTTGAAGTGAGGTTGATATAAATAAAGGAAAATGATGTAGTTCCCACGTAGAGGTAGCATTGCTGAGACAATGGGTGCCTCTGCATTTTCGAGCATCTGGGAGCTGAATTTTAGGGAGCCAGTGACAACTGACTAATGCCTGGATGATTCATCCTCAATGAAGACATCAAAGTTGCTGATAAAAAGTGTCAGAGAAGAAAATTAACTCAGAACCAACACTTCAGGAGTTGAGTTCATTTGGAAGAAGCAGTTTCATCACAAATCTAAAAATGATCTCTACACTGTTTTCTTTTTCTCTATTTGATAGAAGTGCAGACAAAGCAGCATTTCCTTGTTTATTCTGCTTCTGTTTGTTCCCAATAACACAGTGGGGAAGAAATCACAGGGGCACATTTCGATAGAAGGGATGTACCCATAAATCCTTAATAAGAAATCTAAGCTTTCAGCTTACAGATAGATCCAGGGCATCACCCTAACAGCCCAGACTTTGGCTTTCAACAGGAGACATGCAGAGGAAGGAATCTGTTTCAAACCATATATATGAACCTGATTTTTCTTTTTAAGACTCAAGTTTCCTCAGAAATTTTACCACAATACAGTGGTGACTTGTATCATAGTTGCTTGTTCTTGGCAATTAATTTCACATTAGAAAGACATTTCAATAGTTTGCATGTAGAAACCAAATCATTATGTAGGATCATCTTTGCTATTTTTGCATGTTACCCAAAACTGGTTCTCACTCTTGGTTAATGTCAACCCCAAAGACACAACCAAGGCAAAAAGTAGGAGAAGGAAGGATTTATAACCTGTAGCAAGTAAGGAAAACATCAGGGATCTTTCCCAAAATAGGACCTTCCCAACAGTAAAACTGAAGAAGTTTTAAGCTAAGGTATATGCATATTCATGAAGGGACTTGGGCAGTCAGAGTCCAAGCTTTAGTTAACGGAGGTCAAGCAGGTCAGAAAAAGTCAACCTCATCATCCTTTAGGTTTCTTTAGATGGGGGTTGAGTGCCTGGGGGTTTTAAAGTCTGAAAAACAGTTGAGGAGAATGCTTCAGGCTAGTCTTTACCATTGAAACGTGTCTAGGAGTCTTCACAATTGATGTATTATCTTTTCTATTGTTATGTCCCTTGCCTGATAAGTTTGTTTCTTTGTTTTGTTTTGTTTTTTCCTTTTGTTGTTATTCAGTTACTAAGTCATGTCTGACTTTGCAACCCCATGAACTGCAGCACGCCAGGCTTCCCTGTCCTTCAGATCACTAAATACTGAGACTCATTCAAAGGCAAACTTTGTGGCCAGCTCAGAGCACTAAGTGGCTTAGACCAGAAGTGTTTTCTGTTATGTCAAGAAAGCCATGCCTTGACCTCTCTCTGTGGACTCCCTAACCTATCTGCTTACGTTTTCCTATTGAAGTGCAAGTCTTTGCAAGGGAAGGCTGGGCTGTGTCCTCACTGGGACTTCAGCTGTAATGATTTTTAATACAAAGCCTAGAGCATATTGGGATTCCCAAGTGGCACTAGTGGTAAAGAATCCAGCTACCAATGCAGGAGACACAGGAGTCGTGGTTTTGATTCCTGGATAGGGAAGATCTTCTGAAGGAGGAAATGGCAACCCACTCCAGTGTTCTTGTCTGGGAAATCCCATGGACGGAGGAGCCTAGTGGACTATGGTTCATAGGGTCGCAAAGAGTTGAACATGACCAAGCACAGAGAGTGCATAGGCTTTCATTAAATTACTTTCAAATAATAAATTTTTATTATTGTTAAGAACAAGGAAACTTCTCAAGAAACAATATTGATTTTTAATGGAAATTGGTAGATCTCTTTCATTCAAATTATTGTTCTCACACAGAGTTAAATTCTAATATTTTATTACACCGTTTGGTTAAGAGAGAATTAGTTCCTGATCTAAGTATATAAAATGTGACCTTGCTTGTGTTCTAGAGTCCTTGAAGAAGTTCTTTCCTTTTTTTTTTTTTTGATGGTTATTTTTTATTTTTATTTTTTTTCCATTTATTTTTATTTGTTGGAGGCTAATTACTTTACAATATTGTAGTGGTTTTTGTCATACATTGACATGAATCAGCCATGGAGTTACATGTATTCCCCATCCCGATCCCCCCTCCCACCTCCCTCTCCACCGATTCTACTTTAAACAACAATGGACACTAAGAACTTCTTCGAAGAAGTTGTTGTTTGAAGTGCTGTCTCTATGATTGAAATTTTGAGTTGCAAGTCATGTTTTTATTGGTTTTGAGTCGTGTCTAAAACCAAGAATTAAGCAATCCTGTCTGATTTTATATTCTTGTGGGATGGATTTCAGTCTGTCACTGATTCTGAAAGAAGATAGCAGAAGATCTCAGGGCCAAGAGTAAAGAGGAAGGTGGAAACACAATGAATCCACAGACTCCCACTCACCAGGCTTCATGTGGAAAGTATTTGAATAAAACATTCCAGATGTATCCACAAAGCAAAACTTCTGTTTGCTGCATGCTGGCAGCTGTTTACATAGCATTTACATAATTTTAGGTATCGGAAATAATCCAGAAATGGTTTACTGTATATGGAGGAGGACATGGGTAGGTGTTATGCAAACACCTTGCCCTTTTATGTGTGGGACTTGAGCATCCTCGGGGTCTGGTATCTGCAGTTGTCCAGCCCAGTTACTGAGGGAGGACTCTTAATTGTTTGGAAATTAGGGATTCAGTCTACTGAAGGTAAGGTGCTGGGTCTCAGCTCCCTCGAGGTGAGTCCAGAACACTTGAAGTGCTAGACCCCCAGTCAGATGTAGGAACCAGCCTGCAGGAAAAGGAAGTAGTAAGGGAAATATATCATCGTTGCCTGCACTCTCAGTGGAAAAATGAAAGGACTCTCTTAAATTTGTAACCACAAACCTGCTTTCACTCTGGTTGTTTCCAGTGGGTTGTAAGGATCCCTGGGCTGTGTGCCCTGGGGTATCTGACAGAAACACACACACATGACCTATCCAGAGTGGCAATGTCTTCAACCAGTGACCCTTCATGTTCTTTTAAGATCCCAGCAGGTGTGAATCCTTGCGCCAGAATCCATCTAAGACACTGAAAAGCAAATGATGAGAATCTGTACCACAACAACAGCAGAATTTGAACTCCAAACACTCTTCCAAAGAGAATTAACATTAATAATGCCTAATTTTAGAGGTCAAAAAAAAAAAAGTTAAATCCAAAATATGGAACACTAATGCATTATAAAGAAGCACTGAGGATTAAACACTCCAAGAACTTTAAACATTTGTGTATAATGTTCAACTGTAGACTTTAACTTAATTATGCATATTAAATTTTAGTGGAAATAGAACATGTAACTTCTAAGCCAGTAGAGGGGAAAAATGAATTTAAGAAAAAAAAAAAATTAACCCTAAGAGAGAGAGGAAGATGTGTGTAAAAGGCTTATAGAAGACATTTTTATATGTAATGTACTTGAGTTACATGTTTTCATGTAGATAAATTTCAGAAACATAATATTGAGAGTTATACGCCAAACATTCATATAATTTATATGAAAATTTCAAAATATATTAAACCCTTCTCCATATTCTTTATTTTAGTGTATGCACATAATATATGCATACATGTATTATCAAATTATTTAAATTATGGTTAATAGAAAGTTCAGGACAAATATTGTCTGTGAGGAAGAAAGGGCGTTGTTTTGAGTGACATGTCAACTATCTTTGTAACATTTTAAAGAGTTAAAAAATCCTCAATTTGTATTGAGAGTATTATTCCATTAACACCATTAAAAAAAAAAATCAGAATTTTCTCTTTAACTCTGAACTTTTTTGAAGAAGGTACAATGGGGCATATGCTTTATATGAAAGTTAGTTTGTAGGTAAAAATATCTGGAGGGCATTACATCCTTCTCTAGATGAGGACAGCTCCTGGTGTGATCATCAGGTATGTCAGGCTTGCCTGGGGCTTCTGACTTTGTCTTTCTTTGGGATGTGATGGCTTGCCTAAACTGAAGCCATGTCTTTCCTCAGGAGGAAGCAAGAAAACAAGCCTCGAGGGAGCAGTTATTTCAAGAGGTCACGCAGGGACTGTGGTTGCATTTTCCATCAAGCTGGGTGGACTCGTGTCATCTCTGTGGTGTGAACCCAGCGGTGGTCTCGGGTGCGATGTTCATGGTCAGGCCGAGGCTTCAGGGCTGGGATGCAGGAATACCACACCCATTCGGGTGTTACGAATATGACCTCTCTGAGGCTCTGTGGTGTGTGGCAGTCCTCAGTCCTGAAGCTCTGAGTCTCATTGCATGTTCTTTAAAAACCTCTCCTTCCAGCAAACCTTGATTTCCCCAGAAAAATCTCTCGCTCTTAGATTAAAGCTTTACAACCCTTAGAGTGTGAAATAGCGTTCTCTATATCTCAGTTCCAGAGCGAAACAGAGTTCATGGCACATGGGCAGGCCTAGGTAGGAAGGAGAAGTTTTCCACCCCTGTCTCCAAGGACACACGTGGTACTCATCTAGCCTCTGCAGTGCTATGGAGGTAAGGCCTTTGGGAGATGACTAGGGTGAGATCTGATCATGAAAATGGGACCCTTACAGGGGACTCTGGTCCTTATCAGAAGAGACTCGGGAGAGCAGCCCACGCCTCTCCCCGTCTCCCACTCCGCCTGGCCCAGGTGTTCGGACAGACCCTTCAGCCAACGAGAGTGCCCTCACCAGAAACCCAGGGCTCTTGGACGTCCAGCCTGCAGGCCTGTGGGAAATGAATTCCTGTTCTTCAGTTTCCCAGACTCCCTGGTATTTTGTCAGGGCAGCCCCAAGACACTAGCTAATGATTTGGAAAAATGTGATCTTCAGAGTGATTAGTGATTAGCCCGCCATAGGTGAACCATCATTATAGTAACTCGTGTGTGTTTCACGTTTGCCATGGAGGTACAGTTGCATGCAAACATACAGTCCTTCGAGGAAGATAGTATTATTATCCTCAGTTTAAAAAATGAGAAAACCTGGTGTAGACAGAGTGACATGTTAATGTTAGGATTGCTTTCTGAGGTGGCTCGAGTCTGTGGCTCATGCATTAACCACAAGGCTGTATTTCCTTAAACAATAGGGCAAACCTTCCATCTGATTTTTTATCTTCTGAGCACAGATTTTTTTTGCCTCTACCTCCTCATTAAAAAAAAAAAGTAATTGAAGGCACTTTATTCATAACTGTATTAAGAAAGGGCTAAGAAATATTAAAATGACCAGAAATATACACATTCTTAGAACTATTAAAGAAAGAATTCTTAATCCATTTAGAGACAGGAAAAGTGCAAATTTGTGATTATACATGAGATGAAGAAAAATGGTGATATTTAATTTTCTAAAAGAGAAAATTATTCAACCCTTTAGTGGATGGCTAAAAATAGTTCTCATTTAAAATTGTATTGTGAAATAATAAGCCATAACAGAAAGGGTACAGTAGGACTAGTATCATAAAATTAAAATACATGGCAGAATGATATTAGTCTCTTTCAATAAAACTCCTCATGCTTAAAAACATAGTACCATAATTTATAACTCAAGGTCAAACTTTCAGTAATTTGCCCTAAGTTACAGATGTAGTGGGTATGACTCACGTATAGAATATAGTGAGAAAGTTCTCAGAAGAGATGATCAATTTGAAAATGATGACCCAGGCAGATTTCCTAGATGGCTTGGTACCCATGGCTTGCATCATTTAGAAATTGCATACTTCTTCCAGATGGAATACCTGCAGCCTGTGATGAGAGGTCAGGCAAGGGGCAGTGGAAGGAAAATAAATTCTGCACACTCTTTGAGCAACTTCATCCAGACAAGATTGCCTCTCTCTGTACAGTTGTGGTTTGTACAGCCAAATTTGTTCTTTCTTCATGTCTATCCCTTCTTCACAAGCCTCTGATATTTCAGCTCCTAACTTCTCAACTCTGCTGAGTACTCCTTGAGAGCACAGGCTCTGACAGCTTCCTTCTCCTGTGTGTCCATGCCAATCCCATACTCGTCGTAGCGTCCAGCAAGTTCCCTGGGATTTTTCCTGTGGTCACAACATCTGTGACGTGGGCCCCCCTGTCCATTGCTCCACTGAACCTCACTGTGCTTTTCTCTAAAGTGAAGGTAACCCTTTCCCCATAGGCTAACATTAAAGTTAACGGTATTTTTATGTTCACTTGACATTATCACCCCTTTATTTTTACACTATTTTATGTTATTTTTACCTAGTTCACTTTCTGTATATCGCTTTAAGCCTTACAAGTCTGTGTTACTTGGAGAGGAGGAAATGAAGGCAAGGAAGGAAGGATCAAGCAATTTGAGTAAGATCTTAGATTTAAGGCCAAAAGTAAGAGTGAGAAATTGACATGCACATCTGAAAATTGTCGTCCATTGCATTCCACAGTATTGATGTAATTAAAGAACACAAGACTAAAAGCATAGAGGACGGTTTATCAGTTATGCACTTGGTTTGAGTAATGACAAATCAGAAATAAATGAAGTGAAAATTTGCATAAGAAACACCTGTGGCCTTTGTGTTGTTGTGTTGATTATCTCTGTCCTGAAAGCATTTGGTAGAAGAGCCAGGAATTCCAGAAATTGCCTCAACATACCTAAAAGTCAATGGAAATATATATAATTTTTGCATCTCAAACATAAAACTCTTTCCATGCCATATTTATTAAGAAGCCCTTCCTGCCCTACATAGATTTTGTTTTTTCAACAGATTTTTGGGGAAAGAAGCAAGTTTTGGATACAATTTGTTAGAGACCATTTAGAATATTTATTTTGACACAACCATGGCCTCCATGTAGAGTCCCATTGACTCCTTAAGCCTCAGGGTAGGTAGACCCCTAACTGCCTTTGGGGGGTCTTCCTGTACCCCTTCTTTCTCAGAAGACTAGTGCTTAATAGGAGAAACTTAGAACACTTAACCCAATCCTTCTAAATCATTACATTATGTTGCATTAAATAAATATGGTATAAATAAATATGGTGAATCATATAGTGAGCTCGTAAACTAACACATTCAACAGATTTTTTTTTTTTTAAGTTAAGCATATACTTATGTTATGGGGAGGTGGAATTCCTTCATAACTGTTACAGTTTTCACTTATTATAAACTCAGTCACTTCTTTTTATATTATATATTCTCTTTTCTGTGGGCCTTTTGGACGGTTATTCTCTTCTGTTCTTTTTTAAAAATTGATTTGTAGGTAGCCTTCAGAAAATTGGCAGAGAATTTGTGAGTGCAGCTTTTCATAAGCACCTGCATATTACTGGCTTGAATTTGAGTCCAACAGCTAAAAATATGCTTGTCATTAGCTGTGATTTAAGAAGTATCAGTGTCTAATCAATTCAGCCACTAACATTCAGGGAACGATGTCATCTAAAGAAAAAGCTGAGCAGTGATTAAGACCTCATTGTTGGAGAGGAGCTCTTTTCATCAGGGTGGTGAGTACATCCTGTAAATAGCGATGAAGTGTTGGCATATTCTAAAAAATTTTTTTCTGCCTGGTACAATTAAGCCTTTTCCCAGAGAAAAAGAATCTTTGAGTTACTGGCATATTTGTACATATTTACCATTTTATCTTTTCAAACTTTCTTTAAATTTGCTCAAGGAAGGGACTTGTGTTGAAAAGGAAATATTTACTGATACCTAAAATTAGATGTGATAATTAGAATAGTATCTAACATGTAGTTGATAGGACTGCTTTGCCCATTTTGGTGAATTTATGGATTGTAACTTGCATGTGGTTATTAAAAGAAAATTGGTTTTCCAGTCTAAATTTTGAAAGACTGATGTAATATGGGATGCATGTTATTCTTCCAACTAATCATCATATCACTCAGAATACTGAGCAATATAAGCCCAAATATTACCCTAAATATCACCCATGTGTTCCCAAGCAGAGGTGGTTACCATGCTGAATATTCAGTCAGCTTCCTAGCATGGGAAATGTATGTACATGTTCCTGTTAGGAAACCTTATTCTACTGAAAACTGTATTTCTAAATGGAGACAGTTTCTTTTTAGAGCACTTTATGGGTCACAGAAAAATTGATGTGGAAGGTACAGAGATTTACCAAATCCGCTAGCCCCACCACACACAATAACTTTCTCTGTTGTCTAGATCACTCATCAGAATAGTACCTTTGTTTCAATTGATATATTGACAAGTCATCATCACCCAAAATGTATAGTTTACATGAGAGTTGATTATCACCCATTAGAGAGAGCATTTCCACTGCCCTTAAAATCCTTTATGCTCCACCTGTTCACCCCTCCTTCTCCCAAACTTTGGCAATTACTGATCTTTTTTTTTTTTTTTCTTTCTCATTTCTCCCACTGATCTTTGTTTATCTTTTCCCAGGATGTCCTATGATTGGATTCGTACAATGTGTAATGTTTTCAGGGGGCTCTTTTTCGCTTAGTTATATGCACCTAAGGTTCTTCTAAGTCTTTTCATGGCTTAATAGCTCATATCATTTTAGTGCTGAATACTACTTCATTATCTGGATGGAACACAGTTTGTTTATTCATTCACCTACTGAAGGGCGTCTTAGTTGCTTCCAAGTTTTGACAGTTATCAATAAAGCTCCTGAAAATGCCCATGTGCAGGTTTCTGTGTGGACATAAGTTTTCAGCTCCTCTGAATACATATCAAGGAGTGTGGTCACAGGACCTGATATAAGAGCAGGTGAAACTCCATAGGAAACTGCCCAAGTAGCCTCTCCTCAGAGTGGTTGCACCATTCCTTCCAGCAGCTCAGAAAGCAGGTACAAATTCACCTGGACTCCTAGGCGGGGCTGAGCCATTTCTATCAGTAGAAGGACTTCTTGTCCTTATCATCTAGGGCATGAAGAGGTTCTAGGCTGACACTGGGATTCTTCATTTCCACACCATGAATAGACTGCACTTGCCCAGCGTGGAGGTGACCTCTGCGCAGGCTAGGCTGAGTCCTCAGGGGAAGCCTTGCCATGCCAACAGCAGAGAGCCTGGATCCCTCTACCTGGAGCATCTTGCACAGGTGTGCTCAGTAGAACAGCAGTCCTCAGTGCTGTTCCCCCCAAACACGGCTCCCAGCTAGACCACCCGACCCCCCGGGTGAGGTGCACAGTGTCCCTCGGGGAAGGCAGTATGCATTAGTGTATTGGCGCCTGCCTCCATCCAGGCATGTGTTAAAAACACTGCTCAATCTTGTGTCCACTAAGCATTTCCCAGGTGGGTTTGATCACGGGACCCTTTCTGCCTACTGCTTATTTTCTGCGGCAGAAGTTGTATTCTGAGGAATACTGTGAATGAAACATCTACAGAGCAAAGACCACTTTGTCCCTTTCCCCTCATAACCAAGCAGATGTTGCTAGGTCGTTTACATCTTGCCTTCAGGAGTAAAAGCCAAACTAATAAAAGAAACCGTGTGATCTTTCCCACATCTCTTTCCTTAAACTCTTCCTCCCCACGCCCATCATGGCACCATCAAAGCTTGCTTGTGATTCATGAAGGCTCTCTGTTCCCCCTGAAGTTTGGTGTAATTGAGGAAACTGAGAATGTTCTAGCCATGGGATAAGTGCTACCACCTAGGAAGGTCAGTCACAAATCCCTAAGCATTTATTACAGGCCAGGCACTCGGTTCATTTAGTGCCTTACCTTGTGGGTGGCATGTGTATGTTCTGATCTCTTACATTAAAGTTGCTGTTGTTGTTCGGTCACCAAGCCATGTCCAACTCTTTGCAACCTCATGGGCTGCAGCACATTGGGCCTCCCTGTCCTTCATCATCTCCTGGAGTTTGCCCAAGTTCATGGGCATTGAATCTGTGATGCTATCCAATCATCTCATCCTCTGCTGTCCCCTTCTCCTTTTGCCTTCAGTCTTTCCCAGCATCCGGGTCTTCTCTAATGAGTTGCATCAGGTGGTGAAAGTATTGGAGCTTCAGCTAAAAGTATCATTATACTTTTAAGCAACTATGAAAATTAAACAAAAATTCTCAGTATTGCATAAATGGACTTTTTTCCAACACGAAAGTTGAGTGCAACACGTTACCCTTTTTTGAGGTTCTTCATACACATCAGTGACCAAAACATGTAAAGATCTTTGCTTCACCTTACAGTGGGGGAAAGTAGACAATGGACAGTGATTTACTCTGTAAGTTCTACAATACATGAGCAGTTGATAAATAGGATAAAAGAAAAAGGGGAATAAGGGAACTGGTAATGGCTAGGATGGCGCATGTGGAGAGTAAGTGGTGAGTTGTCGTTTGGAGTTTAAATAGTGTGGTCAGTGTAGGTCTTATTGAGAAGGCAATAAGAAGATTTGAAGGAGATGAAGGGGTTAGCCAGACAAAGAAGAGAATGTCTCTGTAGGAAAATGTGAGAACATCTTGTTGGAAGGGGTGACCTATTGGTGACAACTTCAGAAATACCCAGACGTGATGACCACCCTTTTCAGTTTTAACGCAGATGGTAAAGCTGTAGACAGGTAGGCTGCCTACTGTCATCCCCACTGTGGGTTCCCTGGAGCCAGCGCTGGCTTGGAGGGACTACAGCGCTGGCTGAACCAACACTGCTCACGGGCCCCTCTGAGAAAAGCTCACACGTGTTTGATTAGTGGTCCCAGGGAAGGAGATACTAGGGACGAGGATTTGATCCCTAGGTCAGGAAGATCCTCTGGAGAAGGGCATAGCAACCCACTCCAGACAGAGGAGCCTTGGGCTACAGTCCTTGGGATCACAAAGAATCGGACACATTGAACACACAGCACACCATCTGTCTGCTGTAGGAAACTGGACTCACCATGGAACACCCTGAGCTTCCGTTTTCAAGGCAATATTTTTTTTTCTCACTACAAAAAAATAGCCTGTTTGCCACAGAAAATTGAAATTACATGTAAATATAAAGATCTCTAAAAAGAAAAAAAGTTTTCATGCAACAATCCAGTTCTTCATCATTACTAACATATCTGACTCACAAATCTATATACAGTTACAGAGAGCCAAGTTAACCTAAAGATTGACTGGAGCAATTTTCAAAGGATGGTTTTTAAATGCTTCATGAATATTCGATTAATGTCTGTGTGTAATGCTAATATATGGGTGAAAATAGTCCCTAGACTTGTTTCAAGTTTCTCCCTCAAGGAAGAAGAAAATAATGTACATTATTTTTCCATCATAATGTGGTATAATTTAACATCAACCAGTGATGTTATGGAATTTCTTACCTTCTACAGTGTTTCTCGGTTTCTGTGTTAAGCCTTTAGGCTTCCAAGTCTTCACGGTTATTACAGCACATTCTCAGAAGGTCATTACAGTAAATGCACCAGTATAAAAAATGCAAAAGAAAATGCGTTATAAAAATAATTCTTTTACATGTTAAATGGGTGATAATCTACTTGAAATCTGCCCCTGCTTTTCTTTCTATAATTATTTAATACAGCCATTTAACACAAGTATTTGTTATTTTAATGGGAAATTCTTAACAGCCTTTGCTTCTTTGGGTACTGGTGAGAAAAAAAAATTTCGAAAAAAAAAATAACAACAGATATAAGTACCATTGCAGTGAATAGGATTTCCATGGAGGCTGCTGGGTGTGCTCTGGACAAATTGGAAGGCAGGAACATGGACCCTCGAGAGGCTCCAGTTCTGGGATTAACCCTGAATCATCCACAAGTGTACAGAGTCTAGCAGCCTTTATGGGGAGTGGTGGGGTGATGAGATGGAAAGAACCGTGATACTAGTACTGGTTAGCTCTGTATTTTCCCTTTCGCTGTTGACACCAGTTAGCTCTTCGGCATCGCCTTCCTTACTTTTGTTAGGATCGTTCTGGAGAATTGCTATGCAGACTGGGTTAGGTAACACACGGGGGTGTGCTTGGGAAAGTGGTGCTGAAGACCACATGATTTATATATACATCTTCTTTACTGAGGTTTTCTGCACTCAGTTGTCTGTACATAATGTGTGCCGAGCCAGTGTTTGTGGAATAACAAATTCATTAATTCCCCACTTAATAGAAGGCTTTATCTGTATTTTTCACTATTATTTATGCTCTGTCCCCTAAAGTTTCTCTGAAGAAAGATTTATGCACTAAATGGTATTGAAAAACAACTCTTATAGATGACTGTTTTGAAAATTGAAGTGTGGAGGAGGAAACAGCATCCCACTCCAGTATTCTTACCTGGGAAATCCCATGAACAGAGGAGTCTGGTGGGCCACAGCCCATGGGGTTGCAAAAAGTTGAACACAACTGAACACTCACACACATGCCATAGTTTGTTTATAATGTTGTGTTAGCTTCAGGTGTATAGCAAAGTAGTTCAGATATAAATACACCTGTTCAGATATATATAGATATATAGATATTCTTTTCCATTATTGGTTATTTCAGATACTGGATATAGTTCCCTGTGCTATACACTAGATCCTTGTTTATGCATTTTATAGATAGTATGTATCTATTAAGCCCAAACTTCTAATTTATCCCTCCATCCACTTTCCCCTTTGGTAATCATAAGTTTGTTTTCTATGTCTGTGAGTTCATTTCTGTTTTGTAAATAAGTTCATTTGTATCATTTCTTTTTTAGAATCTTTTCAGATATAAGAAATGTCATAGGATAGTTCTCTGTCTGACTTACTTCACTCAATATTACAATCTCTGTCTATCCATGTTTCTACGAGTGGAATTATTTCATTCTTTTTTATGACTAAGCACCATCACCATAACCTTCCTCTAGTTTGCCAAGGTACATGTTAGTAAATTCATTAATACTTAATATTAAAATTCATACACATATGCTTTAATACACTCTTCATTATTTCTCATAAATAAATCAGTTTACTTTTTGTTTGTTGCTTCTTTTGCCCTGAGTTTAGTCAGAGTTTGTTTTTGCTACATAGACCTAGCCTGTCATATTCTAAAGGACAATTCTAAAGAATCATTTAAAATTCTCATGATATATCTTAAGCAAGGAATAAAAAAATTAAGATAGAATTACAATTTCTAGTAAGAAAATAAAAAAAAAAACTTCACAACCAGGACCAGTTCTGTAATTCTGAGATTTAGTGTAATAGAAAATGGAGAGCTTTATGTTCGCAATTTATTAAGAATTTCAAGATGGCAACAGGAGAACAGTAAGCCCAGTGTATGGCCCTTCTGTGCACGGGCCCACGTGGCTGACCCACCATGAAGTCCACCCTGTTCATAGCCCCGCTGGGATTAATTGTTTAGGAAGGGAATTTATTAAAGAATTAAATAAATAAATTTCCCTGAGTTGGCAGAATTCCCTAGTTAAAGTAGCATGTGTGAAATATTACCTTGTGGGATGCTCTGGGTGCTCTGGGGTAGAATTGAATACTTATATTCATTTGTCAACATCTGTATGCCCTGTTTTACTAGGAGAGTTAGAGATAATGTCAACAACAGAATTAGGTGCAGGGATTGACTTGATCTTTAAGAAAATTGTGTCTTAGCACAGTGCTTAAAGACACAGCCTCACCTGATAGGTTTCACTTGTGGGTCAGGGGAGCTGGTGTGACTCTGGTCTTTCTTGGGCTGGAGTTTTGACCTGCATGAATGAGGTCACTGTGTACCCATGTATCCATATCACCTCAACCCACTGAACACGTGGCCTCAAAGCATAGGAGACCATGGGTGGGGAAAGACCCATGTGAAACTCTCTGTGAAACTTTGATGGGGGTTAGCCTGGGTTTCTGGTGATAGAATAGGAGCCTGCCCACTCACTCTGCCCATCACTGCCCTTTGCCAGGACGAGGGCCAGGCGGATGGAGAAGGTGGGCTCCCTCACCAGCCGGCTTCCTCCCTTTCATCCCCTCATCCCCACCCCTCTCTGGTTGTCTGTCTGTCCCTCCCTCTCTCTGTCTGTCTCATTATTTCTCTCTGTCTCTCTTTATATAGAGTACATATTAGACATTTGAATTGCCACAATCCATTGCAAAGAGTTTCGAAAACTACTTACAATACAAATTTTCCTACATAAAGTATATTTTAAATATATACATGGGCATTTCATTGTTCTAAAGTTTCTGTGTTCTGAGTCAATTGTGGTAACGAATTGGAAGAGTTGTGTTTCCTTTTACAAATCACACTGGTCAAACATTTAGGACCCTTAGGGGGCCTCCTTACAGCAACTCCAAGGGAAGTTTGAGGCTTTCTTCCAGTGTTTACTTGCTATTCCTTACAACTGAATTCTGATTAGAAAAGTATATATACCTTCTCTTTTTAGTCAAACTCTTCAGTCTTAAAAAAGATGTTCTTGGGGTAACTGAAATAAAAATAGTCTAGAAATAGAGAGATGATGTGATCAAAATGTGGATCACAACTCAAATTGTTCATGTAAAACCTCCCATCAGCTTTTAAGGAGCATATGAGATTTTTAGTGCTGTGTTCTGGGTGGGAAATCTACAGTGGTTGATATTTATGTGACGTTTTCGCACAAACCTGAAATGGAAAGAATTATTCTGATTTCTCTGAATAGCACTCTTTGAATTATTTTTATAGTGTTCAAGCTCACATATTTGTAGCCTATTTTCCATTTGACATGAATTTAAAGATTCACTTTTCAATTAACTTCATGGATGTTTGTTAATATGAGGATGAGCCTTCTTCACTGCATTTCCCAGTCAGAGCCTCACTCTCTGGGCCCTTCATTGCCTGTGACATGTAGACACCCTGTGGGGCTCCTTTCCCAGACGTGCCCAGACAAACGCCTGCCCATTGCCCTCGTTCTCAGTTGAGTTATTCAAACTCGGTTATTAAGGTTGGCTAGGGCTCAGACTGAGTGGTCCTGCCGTGAATGTACGGAACCACCCACAGCAGCAAATCCACTTGCCAGAGAGTAGACTGCTCATCCCTGTGGCCCTTGGAAGTTACCCTGGGGGCCAAGGCTTGGGGCAGACTCCACCTCCACCACCTGGACACTCATGTGCGAACAAATGACCTGGGGTCTTGGTGAAATGAAGATTTTTAATCTGTCCCTCAAGAAGATGCTGAAATTTTGTATTCTAAATATAACTATTGGTGTCTGTGTGTGCATATGTGTATATATATGTATTCACAAAAAATATACATTTTGTATTTCTGAATATGAATATAACTCAGGTTATATATGCATCACAGCATGAGATGGAAAGCTGATTAGGTTGCAGTATGATGCATATGTGTGTTATGGAACTCTAATCATCTCCAGTGCTGAGTTCTGAAGAATTGATACTTTCAAATTATGGTGCTGGAGAAGAATCCTGAGAATCCCTTAGATGGCAAGGAGATCAAACCAGCCAATCCTAAAGGAAATCAACCCTGAATATTCATTGGAAGGACTGATGCTGAAACTCCAATACTTTGGCCACCTGATGCGAAGGGCCGACCCATTGGGATAGATTAAGGGCAGGAGGAGAAGGGGATGACAAAGGATGAGGTGATTGGATTATACCATCAAATCAATAGACATGAATTTAAGCAAACTCGGGGGATTAGTGAAGGATAGGGAAGCCTGGCATGCTACAGTCCATGGGGTCGCAAAGAGTCGGACAGGACTTAGTGACTGAACAAATAAGGAAAAATTCCTGGGGTAGAATGCATAATTGATTTACCCATATGTTGGTTGATGGGTATTTCCCTCTTTGTATTCTCTGGTGACAAACATAATGCAAGCTTAGTGTTTAAAATCCCTGCACTGAGAAAGCAGAACTGTTAGGCGTCACATCCGGGGAGATGTGGAACATGCAGGAGGAGGAAAAAGGGATACATGTGCTAGCAGAAGAATGACTGAGTCCAACTCAGTTTCCTGGGCTGCTTCCCAGCCTGCCTGGGTTTCCAGAGATCTCATACACTCCTACTGTCTGCAGTCTCCTCCCCACAGGTTTTAGGGCCCGCTCACGAGACCAGGAGAGAAACAGACTGGACACGGGCTCCCCACGCCCATGTCTCGCCTCCGGGTGGAAAGGTGGCCCGCCCGCCTCCATCCGCAGGCAGGAGTCATCAGCCAGCATGCTCACTCCCGCTCAGTTCAAATTGCCCAATTTATCTGAATTTCCGTAGTGAACATGCTCTGGACTCCAGCCTAAGACCTCATTACAAGAGAGAAAAAATATCCCTGTCACTCATTAAAGAGAAAAATAGCATTCTCACTGTTAAGAAAAACTTTTCCAGGCACTTGTTACGGAATGGTCAGGCGGAGTTTATTTAGGGCCACTGCGGTAGTTGTGGGGTTTGAGTAAAGCGTGGGAAGTGGGGTTCATAGCCACAGAGCAAGTGGGGTTGGAGGATGGAAATGTGAGAAGAGGAAGCATCAGGAGTCTTGGGGGTTCTGGCTAAGTCAACCTGAGGAAGAGAATTCTTGCTGTAGGCCACAGCATCAGTGGGGAAAGGGTAGGGGTTAGGGATGAGGGAAACTGATCGGATGTAGAAAGTGGCTCAGCTGTCAAGGGGGAGGGGTTCTACTTAAACAGACGTGGCCCGGGTTTTGCTCAAACTGGACGGTGCAGACAGGAATGTGGGATTCCAACAGTTAGTCTAGCTGAAGAAGATCCCTGGGGAACTGGAATCGAGTTTGATCAAAGAGAGAAATTCTGTCACTCTGGGACTCAGAGAACACTATCCTCTTTGCATTTTTGCACATTTGACTGTATTATATATAGCATTTTGTATTCTGACCCTCTGCTCAATACTTGATATTGATCCTTTTTTTCCTAAGTTTTAAAAACCCTCAAAACATCCATTTTAATGACTACAATATTTCATCATAATACTTTTTAATAATCTACTTAATGGCTTCACTAATGTTCAAATAGAGATTGTAATTGAAGGAATTTCCCCCACCCCACTAAAGGAAACTATTCCCTTTTCATCCATTGCTGTTCACAGTAATCTTTGGAGCCAGACAGCCCGAAGAGGGTGTCAAGGCTTCACCTGTGGAATGCCGAGCCCAAGGTTTGGGTCTGTTCTCTGGAAAGGGCTTCTGTTTCCCAACCACACAATGATGCCATGTAGACTTGCAGCAGCCTGACATGCAAAGATAAAGCTAATACCTGTCTGTGTTCATCTGTCTGTATATCCGTCCATTTACCCACCCACTCACCCACCCGCCTATGCACCAACCCCTCACTCCACCCACTCATCTACCCATCTACCCAACCACTGATCCATCCACCCACCAATCCACCCATCCGTCTATCCACCCATCTATATCGTTGCTAATACTTCTGGGTCTTTCTTTAAGGCAGCTTAGGAGAAGGAAGGGAAAACAGTGGTTCACAACCTTCTTAAGATCCTTAATAAATGTTGGAAATTGGCTCTGTGAAATTCTGTACTAATTTATGCTCACTCCAATTGTCCCATTACAGCTTGAAGTGTTATGATAGATTTTCTTCTTTGCTCATTTGTTGGGGAGGGGGAAGTGTTGTTTAATTACCAGCTCTTTGATTACTGGGGAGGTTGTACAATTTTTGTGTTTACTAATCATTTGTAATTACGCTATTATGAATTTTCTAGTCTGTCTTTCCCCCTAAAGCATCCACGTATTGTAGTGTTTATAAAAACTGGCAATTTTCTTATCAAATTTCCTTGAAAAATCACAATTCTTTCCATTCAAGATTTTTTTTTAAAATCTGTTATTCCTAGAAGTGGATCTAATGGTAGACTTATGTTAATAAAGACCAATACAATTCTTAGAGCCTTCTGAAAATTCACAGTGGTGCAAATCTTTACCTCCTTGCGTAAATTATTTTCCTTCTCTCATTTTTGAAGACCAAAGGAGTAAAAACAAATTTTTTTCATTTGTTGAGAAGACTATTTTCCATTTTGCTCCCTTTGACAGCTCTAGTTGTTCTGGTCCTTTGATAGGAGAATATAAAGTAGCTTTTGTGGTGAATGGCTTCTTTTTCTTGTGTTCTAGTCTATCTCCACCTTCCTCTATTTCCTGTGTCTTTTTTTCCCTTTCCCCTCAGGGGCCCAGCAGTGAAAGCACAGACTCCTAATCACTGGACCATCAGGGATTTCCCCTCTTAAAAACATCTTATACTCTGTTGTTTTTAATCTGGATGGAAGCAACATCTTTTTAGGAGTTGAGCACTGAATTATTCCTGGTCTACACAATTGCCTAAACTTATGTTTCAGGTATTTCTTAAGGCTCTGCTGTCTTTCATCCACTGGGTTGAGCAGGCAGGGAGGTGCATAGATGAGCAGCACCCCCTGCAAGGAGACAGACATTCAATAGACACATCAGGGCTGCATGAAGAGGTATCACAAATGGAAAGGTTTTGCCAAAAAAAGTACAAGCTACCATGAGAAAGTGTAACAGTGCACCATTCAAGGTTTTGTAGAGAGAGGTTCCCTGCAGACTTGATATGCAAAAATGAGAAGCAAAGATAGAGTACATTAGGAGAAACTTATTTATCTTAAAAGCTTGGACCTTTCAGCTAGCATCTTATTGTACCCCATTGCAGTGCCTGCAACCAAATTCTGCTCCTGATACTCTGGCTCTGGGAAAGGAGAAGGGCTTACTGTGAGGATGTCAGAGTTTTCTTTTTAGCAGAGATGCAGCGACACCAGCAATTTACATTGCCTGCTCAGGATTCCTCCTGACCATCCAGAGGAACTGAGACTTCCCCAGGAAGTGCTCATAGCAGTTGAGGGGTGGGTTTGCAAACGCCAGACTCCTGATACAATTTTCAAAATGTGGGTACATTAAAATAAATTGTAATTAACTTTTCATTCTCGGAAAAAAAAAAAAGATTAAATTAAAAAGACAGAAATAATAGAAACTGATAACCTCGGTCTTACATAGAAATATAGATTTAAATAATATCTCTTAAATTTTGTAAGAAAATCACTTTGTCATATTTGCATTACTGTTTAAGTGAAAGCTTATTTAAACCTTCATAAGACAGTAAATAACCTGATTTTTGTTGAAACATATCTAACCCTTTCTTGAAAAGAAATAGACCTCTCAAGTAGTATTTCTTATTAATAAACCACTGAGAAGAAATTCTTGGAGTTAAGTGTATATATTTTTAGGTTGTACTTTACTCACTTAACCTGATTTCACTTATGCCAACAGCTTACCTTGGAAAAAGCAATGTTTCTCTCTCTTTACTCCCAAAAAGTAGTGTCAACAGGTTTGGGCAGATATTTTATAAATATTTTCATCTTTCCAGTGAGTATGAAATTCACATACATCGGACAGATCGTAATTAAAGAAACACCAGCCTCCTTCCAATTTCAAGCAACCCTGTCGTCCAGAAGTAATGCATGAAAATGGAGACACCACCTTGCACTGAGCGCAGCCCCTGTCTTGGAGCAAGCTCCCCACAGTGCTGGCAGCTGCTAACATCCCCACTGGGGACTAAGGGATGACCTTGAGATGTGCATTAGCTCCGACCTGGAGGGATCACCTTGCAGAGAGGGCTCCACGTCTTGCCTTCTGTGTAAACCTCCCGGGAGGGGTCATTACTTATTCATGTAGAGGGAGCCAGACTCAGGGAGAATGCTTGCTGCTGACATATTAACTCATAATGGCTCCAGGAGTTTCCTTCTCCATCAATTGTAGTTGTTCAGTCTCTTAGTAGCGTCTGACTTTTTGCGACCCCCATGGACTGCAGCACGCCAGGCTTCCATGTCCTTCACTATCTCCCAGAGTCTGCTCAGACTCATGTCCATTGAGTTGATGATGCCATCCAATCATCTCATCCTCTGTTGTCCCCTTTTCCTCCTGCCCTCAACCTTTCCCAGAATCAGGATCTTTTCCAGTGATCCTGGCTCTTCTCATCAGGTGGCCAAAGTATTGGAGCTTCAGCATCAGTCCTTCCAATGAATATTCAGGGTTTATTTCCTTTAGAATTGACTGGTTTGATCTCCTTGCTGTCCAAGGGACTCTCAAGAGTCTTCTCCAGCAGTGCAATTTGAAAGTATCAGTTCTTTGGACCTACTTTATGGTCCAATTCTCACATCTGTACATGACTACTGGAAAAGCCATACCTTTGACTCTAAAAATCTTTGTGGACAAAGTGATATCTCTGCTTTTTAATATGCTATCTAGGTTTGTCATAGCTTTTCTTCCAAGGAGCACACATCTTAATTTTGTGGCTGCAGTCACAGTATGCAGTGATTTTTGAGCCCAAGAAAATAAAATCTGCCACTGTTTCTACTTTTTCCCCATATATTTGTTGTGAAATATTGGGACTGGATGCCATGAGCTTAGTTTTTTGAAAGTTGAGTTTCAAGTAAGCTTTTTTACTCTCCTCTTTCACCTTCATCAAGAGACTCTTTAGCTCCTCTTTGCTTTCTGGCATTAGAGTGGTATCATCTGCATATCTGAGGCTGTTGATATTTCTCCCAGAAATCTTGATTCCAGCTAGTGATTCATCCAGTTCAGCATTTCACTTGATGTACTCTGCATATAAATTAAATTGGCTTCTTAACATAAACACTCCAACCCCGAGTCTCTTCAGGACCCAAGAGGCAGAAGATCTATTTTTTTTTAACCAATATTTGTTTAAAATTAAAATGTTATTGATTTACAATATTGTGGGTTTTTTTTCACATGTATAGAAAAGTGATTCAGTTATATAGACATACATATCTATTCTTTTTCAGATTCTATTTTCTTAAGTTATTACAAAATAATGAATTGAGTTCCCTGTGCTATACAGTAGGTCTTGTTGGTTTTCTATTATATGTATATAGTACTGTGTATATGTTAATACCTGTCTCCTAATTAACCCCCCCCCCCCCATGTCCTCTTTGGGAACCATAGTTTGTTTTCTCTGTCTGTGAATCTATTTCTGTGTAAATAAGTTCATTTTTATTTATTTTTTTCTTTTTTTAGATTCTACATATGAGTGTAGTCACGTGGCGTTTGTCTTTTTCTGACTGACTTCACTTAGTATGATGATCTCTGGGTCCATCCATGTTGCTACAAATGGCACTATTTTATTCTTTTTTTCTTCTGAAACAATTGATCTGCTAATTGCTGCACAGAACCCCTTAACCCCCACTGACTAGATCTTCCACTTTTTTGACTCCTGACCTATAGTGACGTAGGGGAGTGGTGCAGGAAGAAGCCAGTCTCCACCCTGATGCTGGTGATAAGGAAGAGGAAAGGTGACACCACAGTCAGCAAGGATTCCTTCAGGGCTTAGGTGCCCAGCAGCTTCAGGGGGATGCATGGAAGGGATGTGGCCCTTGATCTTGGGAGGTTAAGTCTCTCCGGGACAGCACACTTGCCCTGAAGCAGTGTGACAGCAGATCCAGATGGTGTGCGCGTGTGGAAATAATTGGTCTACAGCGTGATTGCTATGTGGGGAAGCAGGACTGGGACTTGCTTTTGAATCACATTTTAGCTGAGAGGCCTGGAATTTCAATTACCCCATTGCCAATTACAAGTAATTAAAGTTTCTCTTTCCTTATACTTGGTGAATTACATCTTTAGAAAAGCAACGTGGACCTCATAATTGAAGCTAGCATGTAGCCACTGCCCAAGTAGCAGAAGGTACAGTTTTTAATGTACTCGAAATGCTTTTAATCCCCAGGCTTTGATACACATTTGCAAATAAAGAAAGGGGAGCATGAAGAACTTGAGTGGACACATCCCATTCATCAGTTGAGCCTCAAGTTTGGATGAATGGTTTTCATAAGCAGTTTGAGATTATAAAATTAAATGTGTAAGTACATTTAATTTTGGAAATCAACTATCACACTGAGTTCTGTCAACTATACACTCAGATTAACTTTTCACCAAATTGTCTCAAAGTATGTAAGGAACACTATTAGGGATGCTCTTGCCCATCCCTCGCACCACTATACTCTGCGTTCAGGGGTCCCAGGGAGTCCTTGGATGTAGGGGTGTGTCCTTGGCACCTGGGAGGTGGGCATTTAGTCTCATCTGCCATGTACTTTCCCAGATTAAGGGTCAAATTTTAAATTAGTGCAACTCGCACTAATCTACTATACCGTTTCTCCCTACTTGTTTCTCTAAGAATCCAGATCTTTGTGCTAATTAGAAATAAAGTCCTTCAGAAAGAAAGGTAAGTGGTTGAAGGTAGACCCAAGAATGCTGCCCCACCTGCTCCTGTTTTGACCGTGGTCTCGTGTTCCTGACGGGAGCCTGACTGATAACATATGGTGTGTGTCAGTCAAGTTGTACCACTTAAGGCCATGGGGCTGGGACTGCAGGACTCACGGAGGAAAAAAGTGAAAAGCAAAAGCAATATCCATTAACCTCCTTGCTCCAAGTCATTATCAGGCTGGAGGTTGTTCTCATTTTGTCTGCCTGTTGGCAATCAGGTACGTCGCCCACGATGCACATGGCCTGCTGGATGAGCTCCCCGCTGAGCCTCCAGCCTGTCCCACTGCGTAGCCACTTGTCAGCATGACAGGACCAAGGGCTGCGCTTCCTCTGGCTCGTGTGTGCTGGCAACGCCGCAGACAGCGCTCGGAGCAAGGAGGGCCTGCGGGCGGCAGGGCGGCGACGTCCTCCCCTGACCTGCACCTGAGACCTGCACCTGGGCCTCAAGAGAGGAATCGGAATGCCTCCTGGGAGCACGCAGGGATAGGCTGTGCCAATTTATTTTCCCTTTTCAAAAAAAATGGAAGTGCAGTTAATTTACAACATTGTGTTGATTGTACAGCAAAGTGATTCATTATACACATACATATATGTATGTCTTTTTTCATATTCTTTTCCATTGTTGGTTATTATGAAATACTGAGTGTAGTTTCCTCTGCTCTCCAGTAGGACCTTCTTGTTGATTTGTTGATCTATGTTATGTATGGTAGTTCAGTTCAGTCACTCAGTCGTGTCCGACTCTTTGTGACCCCATGGACTGCAGCACGCCAGGCTTGCCTGTCCATCACCAACTCCCGGAGTTCACTCAAACTCAGGTCCATCAAGTCAGTGATGCCATCCAAGCATCTCATCCTCTGTCATCCCCTTCTCCTCCTGCCTTCAATCTTTCCCAGCATCAGAGTCTTTTCAAATGAGTCAGTTCTTTGCATCAGGTGGCCAAAGTATTGGAGTTTCAGCTTCAGCATCAGTCCTTCCAATGAATATTCAGGACTGATTTCCTTTAGGATGGACTGTTTCAATCCCCTTGCCATCCAAGGGACCCTCAAGAGTCTTCTCCAACCCCACAGTTCAGAAGCATCAATTCTTCAGCACTCAGCTTTCTTTATAGTCCAACTCTCACATCCATACATGACTATTGGAAAAAACATAGCTTTGACTAGATGGACCTTTGTTGGCAAAGTAATGTCTCTGCTTTTTTAATACATACAATAGTGTATATCTGTAAACCCCATACACCTAGTTTATCCCTCCTCCCTTTGCCCTTTTGGTACCTATAAGTATTTCTATATCTGTGACTCTATTTCTGTTTTCTAAATGCGTTTATCTGTATCATTCTTTTAGACTCCACATGTAAGTGATACTGTCTGATATTGGCCTGACTTACTTCACTTAGTCAAAGCTATGTTTTTTTCCACTAGTCATATATGGATATGAGAGTTGGACCATAAAGAAGGCTGAGTGCTGAAGAATTAACACTTTCAATGTGTGGTGCTGGAGAAGACTCTTGAGAGTCCCTTGGATAGCAAGGGGATTAAACCAGTCAATCCTAAAGGAAATCAATCCTGAATATTCTTTGAAAGGACTGATGCTAAAGCTGAAGTTCCAATACTTTGACCACTGGATGCAAATGTCGACTCACTGGAAAAGACCTTGATGCTGGAAAAAATTGAGGGCAAGAGGAGAAGGGAGTGGCAGAGAATGAGATGGTTGGATGGTATCACTGGCTCAGTGGACATGAGTTTGAGAAAACTCAGGGAGATAGTGATAGACAGAGAAGCCTGGCATGATGCAGTTCATGGGGTCGCAAAGAATCAGGTATGACTTAGTGACTGAACAACAACAACAACTTCACTTAGTATGATAATCTCTAGAGATTGGGGCAAATGGCATTATTTCATTGTTTTTATGGGTGAATAATATTCCATTGAATATATGTACCACATCTTCTTTACCTACCTGTCTGTTGATGAACGTTTGTGTCACTGCTATGTCTTGGCTATTGTAAATAGTACTGCTGTGAACACTGAAGTGCATGTATCTTTTCAAATTTCAGTTTCCTCCAGATATATGCCCAGGAGTGGGATTGCAGTATCATATGGTAGTTCTATGTTCAGTTTTCTAAGGAAGCTCCATACTGTTTTCCAGAATGGTTATACCAGCTTACACTCCCACCAGCAGTGTGGGACGTAGGGCTCTCTTTTCTCAACACCTTCTCCAGTGCTTGTTATTTGTAGACTTTTGAATGAGGGCTGCTCCATTTTCAAAAGGCCTAGTGTGTCTCCAGTCTATTAGCTCCAGGTCCCTGTGGTGCTGCCAGGAAACCTAGATGTACTTCCTTTACAGTAAAAACAAGACAGGGTTATTACGGGACACTCTTTGTAGATTTGTCCATGTAAAGTTATTTAGAAAATGTTGCTTCCTAAAAAAAAAACGAAGAGGTGGCTTAGCTTTTTAAATCATCTCTATCAGATTTATCCCAGCATGGACCTGGGAATAGTGGATGCACAAGGAACAGACACGCATGCAGGTTTGCATTCATACATTGGTTCTGTAGTGTTGCCTGTGGAATCAGACAGATAAAAATCAAGGGGCCTCTTTAACCCTTGCTTTCATCCTCCATTCTTAGAGCTGGTCCAGGAGCAAGATGTACCTAAGGGTGAGATAGCTCGAGTCTTGGGCTGGGGTATAGAGAGAGGTTTTCTGATCTCCAGTCCTGTGGGCAGAACTTCTCATGACTGGCTATTTGTACCACCAGGATTCATAGGCGGGAGCTCTATGAGGATGCCTTTGAAGATTGGGTCTTGGGAGGTAATTGGGATGGGTGTCCTGCTGAGTAGAGACACGGAGGGCTCATCCTCTCTCCCCTCCTCCATACACACACACCCAAGGGAGGCCATGTGAGCGGAATGCCCTGTGCCAGCTAGGAAGGTGGCTCTGAGCAGAAACCACCTTGGGGAGCACCTTCATCGTGAACTTTCCACCAGGCTGCAGAACTTTGAGAAACGCGTGACCGCTGTCCAAGCCCCTGCTCTCCCTCCACCCCTCGCCTCCATCTGTGACATCTTGTGACTGCTGAAGCTGCTAAGACAGACCGTTCTCAGCTCTGCAAGGGGCTGGGATGATAAATTGAGGACCAAACCATGAAAACCACAGGAGACCTTGTTTTTCATGTGCATCTTATGGAAAAGGTTCATGCATTTTACCTGAAGACCTGATGTTATACTGGGGCCCCAGGAATGCCAGACCATGACAGGGTCATAGCAGAAGAGTCTCTCCCCTCTGCAGCCCCATGAGTTGGAACGGCCATGGGTTTCCGGGTCACTGCAGCCCCTCCCCTGCAGTGGGGAAGCCACCCTTGCCTCTCCAGCAGTCATACTGTAGTGATTTCCTGTCCTGGGTTAGGAAGGATCCTCTGCATTGAGGAGAAACTGTGAGGGCTCCTGTGTCCTGGAGAAGCAGCACTGTGGTTGTGACCCTAAGGCGTGCAGTCAACAGGTGTATCTGTTCATGAGGTCTTGCCTGCTGGGTTGTAGACAGACAAATGTAGAACATCAGCTCATCCATCACACAGCGCACTGGTAACTCAGTGTGGAATTGCATGTGAGGCGCACATAGGAAGACGCAGGCTCAGAAGGTGCATCCAAGCAGATCCCAGTGAGTTTGGACCTCAGGGAAAGGCGGGTGTCTGCCAGCCAGGAGAGATGGGTGATGGTCTTGGCAGAAAGCCCAGCTTCCACAAAAGTCAAGAGAAGAGTGCAGAATGAGGTGGTTGGGGAGCCTCATTGGCCACAGCATAGTCTGTGAGTCCAGGACAGGGGACCCCCACCTGCAGGAGTCTGCTGCCCCCACCCTTGCAGACCTGCCCTGGGGACCACCCCTTCCAAGCCTTCACAGGTGGCCTCACCTGGCACAGGTGAGCCTGGGTCTTCCCCTTGCCTTGTCTTTTCTTCTCACTCTTCCTGATCCAGACATGCGATGCTCCCTTGGATTCTGTTCAGTCCCAGGAAGAAGAATCCATCTTTTCATTAGAGTGTTACAGCACCCTGACATGCGTCCTGGATACAGACAGACTCCCTGGGACCCAACAGGAATTATCAGAAGGGAACGTTTATTTTAGATATAGTCCCCAAGTTCCCCTTCCTACTTAGAGACATTCCTCTGGAATGTTCCTCTAATTCTTCCTCCATGACCCTGCATATGTCAGTTTCAGCAGCTTAAGCCACTTAGGTTAACATGGTTCCTGTAGATACTCCTATAAACAGCTTCTGCTGCAAATTCTCTGGGACTAGGTTCTTTATATAGAGCAAAATAATTAGGCAGCAAATCCAAACTGACAAAATGTCACAAGGAATCCAGAAGGTGCCCTCTTTCCTTTCAGATACTATTTGTGAGTTTCAACACCATTCTTGCAAAAATTATTTTCTTAATCACCAAGAAACTCTCATAGTAGAAACTTCGAGTGACGTCGGGGAGAGAAAAGTGGCTTTTCGAGTTCATGTCCAAGATGGCTGGGGACGCCATCCCCACACAGGGCAGCCGTCTCTGGAACAACAGCGTTAACTTCAACAAGAAAAGGGGGAAAAATAAATTTGCAAAAAATGATATGTTTTCCATATGAATGTTGTTGCTTCTGTTATTGAAATGCATGTCATTGTTCTCGAGACTGAAGGCTGAGATGAGTGATGGCTTTTTCCAACTGTGTAGCTGAGCGCGGTCCACAGAACAATGTGCTTTGATAAACCTTATAGCGACGTCTCAGTGCGGCTTTGATCAGCAGGTGCGGCGGCACCACTCTGCGTCCCTTCTCTTCCTGTTTCTTCCTTTCTTATGAATAACCAAATTGCACTTGAATGCAGAAAACTTGCAACAATGACTTCCTATAAACTTCAGCATCCTGTTTTTACTTCCACTCTCTTCCAAGAGTCTACCCCCTAAAGAAGGAATTTAAACAAAGGGATACAAGGATGTCTGCCTCTTAGATTTCAAAGCACCTGATGTTCAAGTTGGTCCCAGCCTCAGACTGGGCTTTTTTTTCCCCCTAAAAGCAGTGGATTAAGACAGTCTCATGACTACTGAATGATGCTGAAAGAGCAGGCCTGCAGCCCTTACCCCAGCTCTTCTGAATTCAGGACTCACCTGTCAACAAGATCTCCTTCAGTTCTGAGTGGGAATAGCAGATATGAAGATAAGACTTAGTGACCATACCTTCCACCTCATTTCCTTGTGACTAGGATTCGAATCCCAAGTCACCTGGATTTCCCACTTTTGAGTAAAGAAAACCCAAGTCCAGTATTTTTTATAGACAGTGCACTATAGAGGGAGTAAACATGTCGCAATACCATCAGATTTTCCAGTGTAGGAGAGAAAAAAAATCGTTCATAGATGAAAACAACATTGAATTATTAAGGTGAAAATCTTGAAAGGATCAGAAGCACAAATGGAAGGAAGTACTAGAATAATTATTCCCTCTTCCTTTCTTTTGCTTCTAATACGTTAGGGTATCAGGCCAAAATGTTTCATACCAAGGCCATCTGTGGGTGTTTTTACTCTATTAAGACATTACCATTTACACACAAAAAAAGCAATAAATCATCTTATTTTAGTTTAGATGAATTCCAAGTAGACCTACAGAGAGAGAGAGAAAGAGGAAAGGGGAGGAGGAAGGAAGGAAGGAAAGAAGGTAGGAAGGGCAAGAGAAGGAGGAAGGGACGGAGGGGTAGACATGTTTTGTTTGTGATTTTCACAAGTGTTAGTACAACACAGGTTGCTTGAGCTGATGATCGGTCTTTTATCAGATATTCCTGTGAATGTGCGGGATGCTTTCCTGTTCAGGCAGAGTCGTGCTCAGCTCTCTTTGGGATGAGACTCCGGGTGGGCCGACAGGGCTCAGTTCACTTTGCAGTGACCCTTGGCAGCAGAGAGGGTTCTTAAGACTGCAGTGGGGAACGCTGGCCTGCACACATTGACTCCAGTCACAGGCTGCGGTGCTGACCGCGTCTTCAGCAAGGGAGGCAGTGGCTTGTCTTCTGGAGGGAGGCTATGTGCAAATTTAATATAATAATAATAGTAATACATGGGATGGCATGTTTGATCAGCCTGTAATAAAAATAGAGACTTTTCTTCTGAATTCATTTAATTGAGGGAGAAGAGATTCATAGCCCTGGGAGGGTTCACTGTTCGAAGTCATGTTCCCCACCTCTGTAGGACTTCCCTGGTGGCTCAGACTGTAAAGCATTTGCCTACAATGCAGGAGACCCAGGTTTGATCCCTGGGTCAGGAAGATCCCCTGGAGAAGGAAATGGCAACCCGTTCCAGTATTCTTGCCTGCAGAATTCCATGGACCAAGGAGCCAGGAAGGCTACAGTCCATGAGGCTGCCAAGAGCTGGACATGACTGAGTGATTTCACTTTCCCTTTTTTCCTTTATCTATCTCTGTCACTGGTATTAATATAGCAATTTTGTGACAGCCTCCGAAGAGAAAGGTGATCTCCTTCTCTCAGATGAAGAACACCAGCCTGAAATGCTGGGGATGCCCTGAGACACCAGGGGTGAGGATGGACCCGTCTGCAGCTCTGAGCCTTGCACTCTTTGCAGCATCACCATTCCTAGTGGAGGAAGTCATCTCCAAGAGGCAGAAGCAGTACCTGTGCCTTAGGGGGCAAAGCGCAATTCATGTGTTTTTGAAACATTACACATATAAGTTGGGAGATGCTGTCTCAGTTTCCGAAATACTCTCTTCCAGTTACATTATATCCTTATCACATTCAGTCAAGGAGAGGAATGAATAGAAGTCTTTTCTTTGTCTCTTTTTTTTTGGATAACAGTTGAGATAACTGCGGCATCGTGGATGTGTGCATAATGAAAGTGAGTGCTGGTTAGTGATGTTGAAAATTAAACCACCTCAGGGAGACTGACTAGTAGAAAATTGAAAAGCTGAGGAATCATAGAATTTAATACTAAATTTGCTAGTGGCTTAAGGGATGCCATTAATGAAAATATAATCTCTTGTTGCTAACTACAAAAAATAATGCCAATGCAAAAACGGCTCAGTGAGAGGCAAAAATTAAGCAAAATTTTGAAAATGATAGAATTTATTTTGGTAGCTTTTTAATTGGCTTTATTTCTGCTCTTTTTTTCCTAGTGCCATTAAAGGTCTTGAGAAGCTGCTGAATTTATTCAGTAATATTTTTATATTTATAGAGAAAATTATGAACAATTGGAAATCACAAATTTGAGGCTCTGAGACATGTTGGGACATGTCTCTCATGGATGCATCCAGCAGAATGGAGCAAATAATCTAATTAACAATGTGTAAAAAAAGTGGACTGCTGATTGCATCCACTTAGAACATAATTTTAATCATTTATTAGCAGATAATTAATGAGGATTTTAAGTCATAGGTGTCAGAATGAGAAAGACCTTGGAATGTATATATGCTCTTTTATTTATTAGCTGTCTGAACTTAGGCAGGTCATGTAAATTCACTGTACTGAATTTTTTAATCTATATAATGGGAAGAATTATATAAAGTGTATAGTATGACTGTAAGGATTGCACAGGTTCATAAATATGTCAGTTGAAAGCAATATATTAAGGAAGTCCTGGATCTTAAACTAATTTGGTCTATAATATCAGCTCATGGATGGACCTATAGAGTATCATACTAAGTGAAGAAAGTCAGGAAAAGCAAATGTCAAATGATATGCTGTAGAATCTAAAAAAAAAAAAAATGATACCAATGAACTTATAAACAAAACAGAAATAGACTCAGAGACAGAAAACAAAATTATGATTACTAAAGGGGGAAGGAGGGACACATTAGGAGCTTGGGATTAACAGATATATGATACTATATAACTCTATATAGAATAGCTAAACAACAAAGGCCTCCTGTATATTCAATCCCTTGTGATAACCTATACTGGAAAAGAGTCTGAAAAATAATATATGTATATTTAATTGGATAACTTTTCTGTACACATGAAACTAATGCAACGTTGTGTATCAGCGATACTTTAACAAAATGTTGTTTGGGGAAAAGGAACATTAGCTTAAAATTACCCAACATTATAATTTTTACTTACTGTACCAAATGTTATAACTAATTTTGAAAAGTGGAGGGGGCTATACTCTCATAAAAATTTATAGTCTCATCAAAGAAATCATTACACAAAAATCACATGTGAGCACACACAGGTATATGCGGGATGAACAACACTTGCATTCGCCATGAGCTTATTTACATATTATATATATTATACATATGAGATATATATATATGTGTGTGTTAGAATAGTGGATAACAAATAGATGAGGGGGTGCCTGATTAATGAATGATCATGTTTTCTGGCACACAGTATCCTAGTAACAAAAGCATAATCAATTATGCATGTAAAGTTTAAGCACATAAAGTTTCCACTAACTTGACTGAACAACTTGATATTAATAGAATATAAATAGGCTATAAGAATTTAACTGAATACAGTGTAATTGAATATAGATTCTATGTTTTTCAAACAGTTCCCATGAAATCAGCCCTCCTTTCTCTGACCAGAGCCTGTGTACCCGCCCCTTCCTCTTATCCTTTGTGGTCCTCGGTTGAGCTCTGGAGTCTGAGTGCAGTGGAAATCACACAGTGTCACCTCAGACAAGGTCAGCAATTCCAACTGTGGCTGATGCCCTGTTCTGCCCAAACCAGTGGTGCTGGTGGAGCTGAAGGATTCTCAGACCTCAGTGGCCACACCTACACTCAGCTGTCTAGCAAGGACAGGGACTCCACCCGCCAGGACACTGTTTCTTTCTCTAAAGAGGGAAATCCCTCCTCATGACCTTTGTATGACCGTGAGATCGATGGCGCTCAAAGCAGTGCCACTTTTCATCCTAGAATGTTTGGAAACTGTCCTGAAACCGACTTACCGTTAGGTGGTCAAGTCTGTGAGTGCCAATTTCCATTGGAGAATACCAGCTACAGAGCCAAAATAGAAATTTTAGAAAGTATCCATCGCTCAAGTATCTACAATGATGATACTCCTGTTTTCTTCTTCCTCTTTGCCTTTTCCATCTTGAAGACTCACACTCCCTACAGCTTCTCACCACCATCTTTTTATTGTTGTTGTTCTGTTGTGTCTGACTCTTTGCACCCCCATTGACTGCAGCACGCCAGGCTTCCCTGTCCCTCACCATCTCCTGGAGTTTGCTCAAACTCATGTCTATTGAGTTGGTAATGCCATCCAACCATCTCATTCTCTGTTGTCCCCCTTTCCTGCTGCCTTCTATCTTCCTCAGAATCATGGTCTTTTCCACCACCACCTGCTCTGTCCCAACTCTTCCTAGTCCCAAGGAAACCCTCCCAATAGCTTCTTCACTCTATGACATTCCTGCCTCTTTTAGTATTTCATGTGCGGATATACTCACGTCCTCCTGTCTCAAGAGGCCAGAACCCTGCAGAAAGTTCTCCTTTCTTGCACAGGAAGCCCTAAATTGGCTCAGCAGAGATGAGTTATCACATGAAAGGAGAGGATGTGAGGTGGGGGAGGGGCTGGGCTGGCCAGAGGGACCCAGGAGGTCACTAGTCACCGTCACCATCATGCATGTGGATTTTGTGAAAACAGCAAGTAAGTTTCAACTGGTCATTCAGCCCCCTCAGTGTGCTTGGACCTCCCTCTGCAACCACGAGATGCACAAATACACAGTTGTGGGCTGTTTTTTGAGGGGTCAGCCGTAAGCATCAGAACACTCTTTGTGAGACAGTTCCCTTCCCAGAAGAGTCCTCAGGTTCTTATTGTGAGTTATTTCACCTGCAGGTCACGGGGTTTTAGGGCAAACTCAGACTCATCTCACCAACAGGGATGACAATAGTATCTTACAATTACAAGAACTGTGCTTCTCTAAACCAAAGCAAAATTCATTAAAAAGAACAACTTTAAAATCAAATAGTTCTTGTTATCTGCAAACTAGGGTCAACTGAAGGTTCACGGATACAGATTCTGCATTTGCACATCCCAACTGTACCCTGATGTTAGGAAAGATTGAAGGCACGAGGAGAAGGGGACGACAGAAGATGAGATGGTTAGATGGCATCACTGACTCAATGGACGTGAGTTTGGGTAAACTCCGGGAGTTGGTGATGGGCAGGGAGGCCTGGTGTGCTGCAGTTCATGGGGCTGCAAAGAGTTGGACACGACTGATCTACTGAACTGAACTGAACTGTACTGTTAAGACCAAACGCACAGCATTTTCTAATTTAATATTTTATCCTCATTAAAGCCCAGTGCCATGTTAGTCACATAGGAGACCCACAGAGTTTTTTTTTTTTTTTTTTAAGGAATCGATTTTCTGATATCCATAATTATAGTGTTCTCTTATTTAATGAAACAATTGATGTTATGAGATTTGGATGCAGAAAAATACAACCCTTATTTTGTAAGTTACTTGCTTTTCTGTTTCCATTTCGTAGGATTAATGATAAAGTAAACCATGTTGACTCACTGAAGGTTCTGCTACTGCAGTGCCTGTAAAATGTTTAGATTACATGTGATTATATTCTCTGCCATGCTTGTATCTGAATTAATTGTGTGTTTTTATTTCTGCATCATTTTAGGAAAAACAGGATGTGTATATATAAAATGGTGTGTCTCAAGAGAGAAATATTTTTTAAAACACAACATTTAGTGGACTTTTATTTTCTTTTGAATGTCAGTGATTGTGTTGTCCAAACAGTTAAACGTATTTAAAGGTGTGAATTCATTCTCATTGGTTTTTTTTTTGTTTGTTTGTTTTCTTGCTGAGATTGCTATTTGGTGATTAAAAAGTGATGGAATTACTGCCTTTAAAGTATTAAGGCTAAGATACCAAGTGATAAAAAAAATAATGAAGTGTGCGTGTCCCTATACATTATCAGAGTAGGTAAAAAATAAATACACATGGAGGAATTTATTTTAACATGTCTCCAGAGTTTTAATAAACTAGAGTCAATATGAAATTAAAAAAAACACCAGATTCATAAATTGGCCAGACAATTAGGATGTTTATCAAAAATACAGGTATATGCACAGGTAGTTTTTATTTAAGCTGAACACGCTCGCATATAAGAATGCATGCAATAAAGGTGTAATTCCACTCTGAATGGGTCAGGCTGATATACATACACATGCAGATATACATGTGCAATTCATATCTGTGCCATTTAAACCTTTTTCTGAGAAACTGCCATCTTACATATTTTGTCATGATAACATTCACAATCTCCTGGGCATTACCACTTTCCCCCTTTAACTTATCTGACGATGAGGCAGAACAGATAAGGAAAATGCTCGCTAGCATATCATTTTCCTCTAAATAAAAAGATTATTTATATATTTGCTTCACAGTCATGGACTATAGGCTAAAAGAGAGGAAATAAGTGAAAGTGTGATGATTTGCTTTGTATAGATTTTATACAGATCCTGATCATTTTGTTTTGGATTGGCCAAAAATTGCAAATGCATTTGGGTTTTTTCCATAAGAAGGTATAGAAAAGCCTGAACAAACTTTTTGGCTAGCCCTATATTTTATCGTTATTTTTCCTTAAATGCTGATCACAATAAAATTTGAAAACAAGCTTATGTAGAGCTTAAAAACTAAAAAAACAAACAAAAAATAGCATGATGTATAATGTATTTTGATACATCCTTTAGGTTGAATTTTAAAATAGAATCAACACCTCTGTTAATGATTCAGGAAAAAAAAATGTTTAAAACATGATTAAATAATGAGCTGTTCCTATTCCAAAGAAAATTATGGTTCAACTCTGATTTCTTCTTAACATCACCTTACTCATGTTACAGTGGTGTGCTCTGAGATACCATCTATCACTACCTAGGAGAATGGACTTTCCCAGGCATGAACAAATAAAAGGAAGTTAGGGGTAGCTTCTGAAAACCAACACATATATATTCCTATGATTAGGGAAACCATTTACAGATAATTAACACTGCAAAGAATTGAGATTATTATAGGTAAAGTTTTATGGTTGGAATACACAAGTAGCTAGGGGAAGAAGAAGCTGTATTAGGAATTCATAGCCATGCATTGGAACTTGAGTGGTGAAGAATTATATCTAATTATATCTGTGCTCGCTGAATGAGAATTATTCAGTATGAAGTTACTCAAACACCAGTAAGGATGGGCATGGTGACTGGTACTCAGCGGGTATCAGGTAGGCGATGACACAAGGAGTTGAAGCCATTTACTAGGGTCTGAAATATAAACCCAATGAAAGATATGTTTAAGGTTGGTTAACGTGGTAGTTTTTATCCTATTTATAGTCTCTCATCAGAGTTTAAAAAAAAAAAAAAAATGCATGCTATCCTGTGCATGAGAGCTTGCTTGTTCTCATGATGTATACACCTTTTATTCAAAGTATCTAAAGGGTTATAATTTGGGCTTACATTTTTTTTTATTTAAGAAGATCTCAAAAGTGGCTGGCCTGGGTAGTGTGTGGGGCAGTAGACTTTACTGAGTGTATAGAGGGAATATAAAAGTGTTCTGCGGGGATGCACATTTATGAAGGAGTGATCAAGGTTTGCATTTCTGTGCAGGATTTATAGGAACCTCTAAATATATATTATTAAGCTCAAGAAGGAGAAAAAGCACACAGTTTCACTGGTTTTGTTGGTCAAAGAGCCCTTTAATTTGCACTAGGCCTTGCAACTTCTGTCAGGAGCCTTCTGTGGATTGAATCCAGGTTTCTTATTTTCCAGATAAGACAAATGAGGGCATCAGAAGTTAAGTAACTTGTCACAGAAAGGGGACTGGAGTCAGTGTGCCCGGATCCCTCCCAGACATCCTGCCCATAATCAGTCAATAGTGAGTCACGGTGCTAGCCAGAGTTGGGGTGACGTGGGTCCTGCCTTGGCTGACAGATTTCCTGGATGCTTTGATCATTAGCAGTTGGGTTGTATCACGTGTTTTCCACCATCATTTTTTCCAGTTACCTGACACAGTGAATCTGGGATCTGCATTAACGGTAGCCTTATTTGTCATGTTTCCTCGACAGTGACCCTTTTCCACATTCACCTTCACAGCCGCTGAATTTGCTTTATTGATGAACTACAGATGGGAGTTTAAATTGTTCTAAAGCACTGGTATTTCTTTGGAGTTCCCACCAATTTGTAGGTGGATTTCAAGGTGAAAAGCACGGATGCCCAGAATGTCAGTCAACAGAGACAGACAAATGTCCAAGACACAAAAAATTCAATTGTGGTTTTCTACAGGGTAGAGAGGGGACTTTTGCAGAAGCTCTCTGGGAGGGGGCGGGGCAGGACCCTTCCTCAGGGGGGTCCCAAAACACTCAGGACTGACCCAGAGGCTCCCAGGACAGGGGCCGGCCTTCTGATGGCCGTGCCATCTTGAGTCTGTGACACACCAAGCCTCATGACAGGGCTTTCTGTTTGGCTGTTTGTCTTAATTTCAGCTTCTTGAAACCTAAATTATTTAAAAAAAAAAAAAAAGAAAGAAAGGGAAGGAGGAATGGAGAAAGAGAGAGGGAGGAAGATAGGAAGGTCTTTATGTGAATCAAATCATAAACCATTTACTCCAGTTTTACTTGTTTATGGTTTGATGTCTACTGAACAGGAGGAAAGAAAGTGTCCTCATGTTATTTTCAATGATTATTAGCCCCGTAGAAGCCGTTCAGTCAGCCTGTAACAGTGGGGTGGGGGGAGCACCATGGACTCACTTTCAAGCTTCCTTGGGGCAGAAAGAATGTGTCCATGGTCTTTCCTCCACTATAGAACCTCACACAACAACCAAATAGTCACATTCCTTCCATTTGTCTCTGGTTGGTTGCTAGGTTGGTTTGATCTTTCTCAGACTAATGGCTTTTTCAGTTGATTGATCCTTGGGTATCCCTCATATTTCAGAGAGCTTCTGTGGACCTGTGTTTCGTCTTGTTTTGGGTGAGGACCAGTTGAGGAGTAGACAGCTTGGCTGTTAAGGGCGCGCTGAGCAGTTCCATTGGCCAGTCCTGGAATTTCAACTCTGCAGGAAGGTCCTCTTGACTGTGCATTTCCTCAGCAAAGAATTTCCTCATGTTCTTTCTAGTGAGACCTGTCCCAAGGATGCTCAGATCCACAGAGGAGAAGGAGGCTTGCTGTCTCATGGCTCAGACTGGATCTTCTCATCTCCATTCCCCACCAGCCTAGCTCTGCTGGTATCTCCACATCAAATTCAGTGTCTCTGGAGAGACAGCCTCCAGTTTCTTCTGAAGCTTGGGGGTGGCAGTGACTTCCCCAAGCCAGAGAGAGGTGATGTCACTCGTCTTATCCACTCCTCTCATGTGTTCTCCTGTGGGGGGCCCTGTCTTCACACGTTGTCAGAGATATCAGAGTCTGCCACTCCTGAGCCTCTCTGGGACTCTGTGCTGTGAATTGGCTGGCTCCTGGAGTTCCCAAATTGCCCATTTAGATCTCAGCTTCAACACTTCTCAGTCAGTCCCACTTGTCTGTTAACCCTGTGATTTGTAAGATGTTGCTGCTGTCAACGCATCTCCTTCTCTCTCCGTCCTCATAGAGATGGGCTTTGTCACACCTCTGAAGCGTTTTGTGAGCAAGACGTGGGAAGTGCGTGAGAGTATTTAATATGCCAGTTTTCACAGGAAGTTCTCCAGTTTTGATGAATTCCATTTTCCGTGTTGTCTTTGGAAGATGTGTGGGGTGGAATAGACTGACGGCAAATTGGAATTTGGAAGCATGACGTGATGTTCTGCTCATTAAGGTTCTCTATGTGTCAAGCTCTTTTCCTCACTCCTTTGGTTGAGTCTGGTGACCATGCCCAGGCTGGGCAGAGCTGGAGAACCACCGGCCTCTTCCAGGGCAGCCTGGCTCAGAAAGCACCTATCGGGGACCACGATAATCTCTGGCTGCCTGTGAACCTGGTCCTCACGGTTGCATTGTTGGCTCATAGGCTTCTGTTGAGACTGTTGCCTGCTCACCACTTCCCCAGGAATCAATCCTGGGTCTCTTTCCAGTTTTCATCCAGACCATGGCTCATCCTGGTCCTGAACTTGGGTGCTGAACAGATGTCTGCTAGGCGACCCCGAGCCCCTGTTTCCTTCAACCTGTTTCTCCATCAGACTTTCTCATTCCAGAAAAGGAGTTGTTTAAGCAACACCTGGAATCCATTCTTCGTTTCTCTTTCCCTCTCCCCCCAGTTCATCTCCATGTACTGTTGATTGCATCTCCACCGTACCACCAGCCGGCCCTGCCATGACTTTCTCCTGAGATGCCACCATTGTTTCCCATCAAAACCTAGGACCCCCTTACTAACTCATCTCTGTATCCATTCCTCATGCCCAGTAGTATTCTAGGAACATGCATGAGATGTCATCGTATCCCTAACCTTTAAAGCCTTCCATTGACATATACTAATCCTAACCACAGAGGACTCCATGTGGACTGGTCATAACACTCCCCTCTTTCATGGCGTTCCTAATTCTTAGATCCAGGGACTCTTCCCCACCGCTGAGCCTTACAGCTTCCCGGGCACTCAGTATTTTTCCTTCCTGATCTTTCTCATGCAAACATAATTCTCATCTTTCAAGTCTCTGAAAATAAAGTAGTTTCAGAGCATTCTGCATTTAAAAACCTTTCTATGTTATCCTATTAGTGAAATTCTCCATCAATTATATCATTTGTACTTGACATTTATTTCCTGTTCTCTTTTTCTGTTTTAATATCCTTGCCACAATTAGAATAAAAGTGACTGACACATGGCTACCAATAAATATCTGGTAACAAGCAAATGAATGAATAAAATAATGACTGTCTAGTGACATTGAAAATATTAGATTAACCTCAGGAAGAGAAGTCGCCCAGAGCAGTCAAGATAAATCATGACGCCGGTACCAAGGAGTCATCTTGCAAATCTTGACCTGTGTGTCGTGATATTCTCCGTTCACACTACTCCGTGGGGGTGAGCAGAGAATCACTTAAAACTCTGGAGTGATCGGGATGGGGAATACATGTAAATCCATGGCTGATTCATGTCAATGTATGACAAAAACCACTACAATATTGTAAAGTAATTAGCCTCCAACTAATAAAAATAAATGAAAAAAAAAAAAACAAAAACAAAACTCCGGAGAGCTTTGTGGGTTGGAGCCAACCACAGACAGCGAGACCAGTGTATCCTCATGTATGTTTTTACGTCGGCGTGAGTGTTCAAGTCACACTCGCTGTTCCTGTGAGAAGTCCCACAGGAGCATCCCAGAGGCTGATGTAAATGCAGAACTGGGCAGCACTCAGGAGAGAGTTTAGGTGGACTAGAATCAGGGACGGTTCCTGTGGAGGCTCTTTGACGCATTAACTTCACAGGTGCTTCTGAGCCCTGATTCTGTGCCTGGGACATTGCCAGATTCTATGGCAATGGGAGTGGGAGTGAAGGAGATGACTGAGGGGTGTGTATTACACAAGCAAATAGAAGGAGGCCGAAGTTGCAGTCATCACTTTTGTGAAAGAGTCACAAAGCAGAAGTGGCCAAAGAGAGTGAAGGCTTTCACAGTAGAGGAAAGAAAAGGTGGAAAGTTGCAAGATGGGCCCAGGTCCAGCGCGAGGTCTGGTTATCTTGCCCAGTTTTTAAAGTTCAGAGCTGTATCCCGTATTTGGGACAGATTCGTGGTAGCACCCTATGGAAGGAGTGGTGGAATGTCGAATGTCGCTCTTCTGGAGAAGTACGGCGGTTACAGGTAGAGTGGTGGTCACCGTGGGGGCTTTTCTTATATCAGTAGCTGTGAAAAGGCCTCCTTGGAGCCCTGGGCTTTTTCTAGGGGCTTCAGCCATGGTGACCGGGTAGGGAAGGAGTGGAGGAGAGGAGATTGTGAAACTGATCTGGTTCTAGGACCCTGGGCTTGGTTTGAACCATTGCTTTCTATTAAATCTGTATCTAGTTCCACCTGTAGATACTTCTTTCTGATCAAGTTTTAAAACTTCTGGGGGTTGGAGGTGAGACGTGAAACTGAGTGGCTTTTCTCTGCCTCACCTAGCGAGCTGTCACACAGAAGGGGGTCTTCTGTCCGCCTTCCACCCAGACGTGTGACGCTGCTGGTCACAGGAGATACAGAATGGGTGCCTGGACCTTGAAGGACCCTTGGTCCAGGGAGGTTATAAATAAGGCATCACATCCACACTGTTTTGGTAGGCATGTGGGTGGCACTAACATCGGTGAGATGATGCTAGATGTCAAAGCCATGCCCGTGTGGTGTCTGTGGTCAACCCGAGATGCAGAGAGAGCTGACCGAGCACAGAGGGGCGTGCTGGGGAGCCAGACGGCCTTCCAGGAGAAGGAGGGGGCCTTGGCAGAGGAAGGGGAGATGGGGCAGGCGGGGATAGAGATGCTGCAGAAGGCTGTGTGGGTCACACACAGAAATGGGGAGTGTACACAAGAGGGCAGGCGGTGACCAGCTATAGAAAAGCCTTGCGTGACAAGGAAAGGCAGACTGACATTCCTTCCTGTTGGAGCCAAGCTGTAAATTTAGAAAACTGGTTTTATATCACTGAAATGGGCAGCACGCACTGAGTGCAAGTCTGGGGGAAAATCCCCAGCGCAAGAAACCGACTGGAATCAGTCCCCCACAAACCCTGGCCTCCTCCGCGCCCTCCTTCCCCATGACTTCTCGAGTTTGTCTTACGTCTGATTTCATGGCATTAGCTACGGACTACCCTCCCTGAAAAATTAGTCTAAGAAAGAATGGACCATGAATTAAAAAAAAAAAAAATCTTTTAAAGAAAGGGTAACAAGAACTGTCTCTTTTGAAGATGCCCAGTGTGCATTACTGTGTTAAAGGCTGAGAAGTCTGAAGTGGAAAAAATCTATGTCATGTTAATTGTTTTCCCATCTGGACATGACCCAGACTTCCATGAGCATCTGACACATGGTTGCGTATCCTGTGTAGGAACTTGAGGATGAGAACGCAGCTGATCTGCAATTGTCAGAGCACCAGGGAGGGCCTTGAGTTCTCTGCGGGAAGAGCTGTCTGTGTATTCACAGGGAATCAGGAGCCCTCCAGTCCTTTTTTTGGTTGAGAATATTCAAGAAGCATTGACTCTTTTGTGGTTATAACAATTCAGACATGTGTCTCTGCCTGAATAAATTATTCAAATTTTAATGAAAAAGTTTCAAAAAACTGCCAGCTGTGGACATCCGAAGGCCAAATGTGAATGTTCTGTGGGGGAGTGGGTGGGGGAGAGAACACTTGAAAGTTCAAGGACTCTGGGCTGAGCAGCCGGAGAGGGATTCCTGAGAACAGGGTTCCCCCTAGAGGTGGCGCTGGGTCCAGCCGCCCCGCCGCACACACAGGGTCCCTGTTGCTGCCTGTTTGGGATGCTCCGTGCCTCCGGAGCTGGCTCCCTGGGGACTGAGCCCTATTCAGGGTTGGGACAGACGCCTAGTTGTTGTGCTGGCCGCACCGTTTCCCTCGGCCAGCCTGGAAGACACATTAAACCAAATCAGAATCACACAAAGCTGGGACGCTGAGGAGGAAAAAAAATGCAGTTGAAGTCCAGCAGTCACCATTTTTCTTGAAACTGTGCTTGTCTTTTATATGTTTCTGTTAAGGTTATGATTTGTGATACATTTATTTATCATATATGAGAACATACCGTTTCCCTGTGATCTCTGCACACACACACACACACACACACAGAAACCTACCCACATCTACAGATATATGCAGATGTACATAAGCATGCTCATATATCTATATAAGCATTAACATAAACACACACATGTAGTATTTTGTTTTTGTTCAATTGCCAAGTCATGTCCAACTCTTCACGACCCCATGGACTGCAGCACACCAGGCTTCCCTGTCCTTCACCGTCTCCCGGAGCTTGCCCAAGTTCATGTCCATTGAATCAGTGATGCCATCCAACCATCTCATCCTCCGTCACCCTCTTTTCCTTCTGCCTTCAATCTTTCCCAACATCTGCAGGCATTAACATAAAGACACACATGTAATATACACACTTGCATATATAAACACATATACACGCATTCACAGTGGCTCAGTGGGTAAAGAATCTGCTGCAATGCAAGAGACACAGGAGACGCGGATTCAATCCTTGTGTTGGGAACATCCCCTGGGGCAGGAAATGGCACCCACTCCAGTATTCTTGCCTGGAAAATCCCATAGATAAAGGAGGCTGGCGGGCTATAGTCCATGGGGTTACAAAAAGTCAAACATGATTGAGCGACTAACACTTGTTTCACACACATTCAGATAAAGATAGGAATGCACATATACACACTCACATATATGCACATGCACACAAGATATGTGCATCCACACACTGCTATACACAAACACATATGCCACACACATGTGTGCATACACACAACTGCATGCACACAATTACATCACACATGTATGCAGACACACATTTATACACAATGTCTATTCAAAACTGTAATCAGGCTTTCTTTACTTTTAAAATTCTAAAAAAAAACTGTGCTTATTTCCATTTTAGTCCATTTGTTTAATCACCATCTATTGACCTTTGTAGCATGTAAGGATATATTATTTAGTAGTGTTAGTCGTTCAGTTGTGTCTGACTCTTCGTGACCCCATGGACTATAGTCCACCAGGCTCCTCTGTCCATGGGATTCTCCAGGCAAGAATATTGCAGTGGGTTGCCATTCCCTTCTCCAGGGCATCTTCCCGACCCAGGGATCGAACCCAGGTCTCCTGCATTGCAGGCAGATTCTTTACCATCTGAGCTATAGGGAAGTCCCCAAGGATATATTAAACAAACAACAAAATAAAATAAAGCAATGGAGTCTAAGAAATAAGAAAACTGGGATGAAGTTTAGGGAGTACATGAACAGCTTTGTAAGCCACACATTTATCATCCGTTTCTCTTCCATCTGTCAGTGATGACGTCCTCAGAACCTTGGCCTTCATCTCCAGATACTTTGCATGACAGTGTCTTGTCAATACACTGTGGTCTATAGTCACATGGTATCATCTAAATCACAACGTGTGTGTCCATTTATTCATTTGAAATTGGAATGAAACTTTTAAATTTTCTGGGAGATGTATTACCTGGTTTCAAGAAATTTATGCTCTAGAGATGTCATCCTAGTTTATAGGTATATTAAAAAAGAAATGACAAGAAAAACAGAACAAGAACATACATATCTGGTTCATTCCAGGGATGGGCATTGAATTTATTTCCTCTGTTTATGATCTTGCACTTTGATCTGCTCCCCACTCGTCTCTCAGCTTCCTCACCCTTTAGGTTTTAGGTTCAGTTAACTCCCAGCCAACCTCTCCCCCAATCCATTCTTCACTCCATGGCCTGGTCTAGCTGGTGAGTGACATGGATGCTGTGATATCTGTACTTGTCTCATAGAATAAAGGATCACATGAGAACTACCTGTTCAACACGTGCCCCCACTAACTCCAGGAGAGCATCAACTGGTCCTGTATTTTCCACGCTTCTAGTAGCATACCTAGTATACCATTTGGTACATAGTAGTTGCTAAATAAATACTCAGTAAAGAATGCATTAAATACAGGTTTCTAAAAGTTTATGTAGAGATAAATAGAGGATATATTATCCTTTTCACTTTTAAATGAAGATAGTTGTTGCCTGTGAGTTGACCGGAAATTGCCTGAAAATTGAAGGGAAAAAAAGTCTGGATAAAGATCTGTGCCATTAATTAAAGGAACATGAATGATAAAAGCTGTGATGTGTGGTTCAGGCAGCGTTACTCAGGGTAGTCAGTCTGACGCTCATGCCGTCCTCTTGTCCCATGGATAGAATTTACATATTAGCTAACTTACATGGCAAACCTTCTTCTTATAGTAGTGTATATTCACATGTATGAAATATTTTGCAAAATGATCACATTCCGCTGGCAGAAGAACAAAACAATATGTGGAGGGAGAAAAAGGAATTCCCAGAAAAGCTGAATTAATTTGCCAAAACAATAAAGGAAAAGTGGCTGTTGCTCCTTCAGGTACCAGTGGGTGATGCACATTGTTTCCGGAGTGATCTTTTATAAACAGATCGGAACAGGGCTCTGCCTTCTCCCTGGGTTTGGGGGCATCCTTCATTAGACAACCCCAAGTGATGTATTCTAAATGACACCTGTGCTGAGGTGGTTCTCCGCTTAGCTTGTACTGTTCCGGACCCTAGGAGACATGTCCCCATCTCTCCTGACCTTCTCTCTTTGATGGGCGGGACGCTCACGGAGCTTTCACACTGAGACTGACACCAGGTAAAGTGGCCTCTTCCGGCTTCTCCTGCCATGTGGAACCTCTGGCAGTTTGCGTGTAGCTCATCTGATCTTCGGGAGCAAACACCGGGGTGTAAGAGTAGTCACATTCCTCGTCTCTCCCAGTCCACCGGGTCTGCAGCCTGCTGGCCCCCTCAGCCCCAGGACATGCAGTCTCCCCCATATGTTCCTCATCACCCAGGAACCCGGGTCTCACCGCTGCAGGGACAGCATTTCTGTGTGCATCACTGTGGCTGAGCAAAAGCCCTACTTTGAGTTATAAAACTCATTCCAGACAGAAAGCTGGCATTTGATTTTTCTTTTCAATTGCATGTAGGGAGGCCTAAGTGTTTTATTCCCTGACACTGAGTATATTGTTTCTGTATGAATGCAGCAGCAAATTTTACCCCAGAGCATCATCACCCATTCATGGGCCTGTCCAACAGCATTTGAGATGGGTTTGAACATCATTTACATTCTACATGAGGGGCTTCTTTGTACTGGGCCCTTGAGACTTCCCAGAGTTCCTGCCTGGGCTGTGAGGCTTAGTGTGCGGGGCTCTGATGAGCAGAACTGGTGGGGACCCTCATCAACCTCCAGTGGAACTGAGTGCCCCATCTGGCTCAGAGTCAGCATGTAAACCACCAGTGAAATATGATTCACACTCTGCCTAGTTTCTCCCCATTGGGTTTATATTCTACTCAGAGATTCTCCAAATCTCTTGCTGGGTGATGAATCTACTGTTTTTCAGTTTAAACATTATGGAGGTGAAGGTGACCATAGATTGACTCTTATGTCCTCAACTCACTTTCAGGAGTAAGAAAACTAAGATTGTAGGACAATGTGAGTTAGCAGTCACATTGGGTCTTCAGCTTGATATGAAGGCATGCACCTGATTGGTAATCAGAAGCAAGGGGTCTTCTTTCTGACCCAGTCACTAGATTATTCTGCTCAGTTTTTACAATATGCGAGGGCTAAGCTGGAAAGATGCCCCAGTGCCAGGCTATGAACTGTACCAGGGTGACAATGGACTCTTTCACTAACCTGTGAGAATATGATTAATGAGGTGAAATTTTCAGTACTTCTAAAATGTTTTTATTTTGTTATGTAAAGCTAATTATTTTTGTTCTGAAATTTATTTTCATTCTTTGAAGAAATAATGCCAATAGTTGATGGTATTATTTTTAGACAACTACTATCCGCTGATGATGTCCAGCACTGATTGATTTTTTATATTAATAAAATGACATTCTTTGATATGACCATTTATAGAATCTCTAATCCAAATAAGCTCTAGAATCCCTCCTGCCTCCCAATCTGAAGAGATAATAAGTGATAAGTAATTTTTTTTATTATTTTCTAGAATACCAGGAGGGCTTCCCAGGTGACTCAGTGGTAAAGAATCCAACTGCCAATGCAGGAGACATGGTTTCCAACCCTGGGTGGGGAAGATCCCCTGGAGGAGGAAATGGCAACCCACTTTGGCATTCCTGCCTGGGAAATCCCATGGACAGAAGAGTCTGGCGGGTCACAAAGAGTCAGACAGGACTTAGCAACTAAACAACAACAACAGAATACCAGGAACATAAAGTAACAAGCATGAAAAGAAGTACAGCTTGCCTACCTTAGAGAGATTCTCTGTACTAAAAAACTTCTAATTCACTGGGATTTTAAAGAAGTTATTTGTAGATAAGTGTTTGGGTGCAGTGTCTAGTTTTGACTGAGGTTCTAGAATAGTTTTCATTTAAATCAGTTAGAGAAAATCTAAGCATGAAAAGAAAAAGAAAAAAAGAAAAGAGCCAAGGAAGAAAGAAATTATATACACAGGGAAGTATCTGCAGGTCTATAGAGTACAATAAAGGATGCTGACCTGTATTTATTCTTTGAAAGCACGGCTTGCAGATACTTTCAACAACACCCTCAGTTTCTTATAATTGAACAGAAATTTATCAGATCTGCTATTATATTACAATGGTAAAAAAATGCAATTTTCGACTGCAATTTTAAAACAGAAATATGCTGCTAAAAATATCTCTAAAAATAAGGATATTGTTTATTTTCCTTTGTGCCTAGATAGAATATTGATGATATTTAAAGAATATTTCTGTAGATAAGGGTTTTGATTATAAAAGTATGATAGGTTTTTTTAAGCCTCAAAAAGTCTCACTGAAAAATATCATGTGAAGTCTAGAGGTGCATAAGAGGCTTGTGAAGAAAAGAGTGGAGAAAGGGTACATTTGTGAAGCTTTTGTTAGTTTTCTACTTGGAAAGCCAGTATACATAATGTTTAATGTGCCTAAAATCTTTCTTCCAAATTAAGTGTCCTCTCATATTTAGAGAATTTAATAGGAGGGTGCCTCTTTTAAAGGAAGCAGTTTAGGGATTGCGTTTTGCCAGTTTAGCAAAGCTTCTTTGTGTGACTTGGCTAAACAAGTGATAAAAATAAAAATACACACATGAAAGCATCCAGTAAAATTTTCAAAAGGGGCTGAGACCTTCTCATGTACATGAACTGTTGTGTGATTGATTTGATGACACAATAAACCAGTGACCTTGATTCAGGTAAAATGATTCTAGATGAGGTATATTACTTCAAAAAGAAATAGGAAGTAGAGAAAGTTAAACAGATTTGAGAGTATTTTTTTACTTTTAATTTTTAAAATTAACTTATAGTAGATTTACAGTGTTGTTACAGTGCAAAGTGATTCTGTTTATAAATATATATATATATATATATAATATATATATATATATATATATATATATATATATATATATATATACCATACATTTTTTTATATCATGGTTTATTAGAGGATATTGAATATGGTTCCCTCGGTTGCAGTAGGACCTTGTTGTTTATTTTATACATAGTAGTTTGTATCCACCAATCCCAAACTCCTAATTTATCCGTCTCCTATTCCCTTCCTCTTTGGTAGCCATAAATTAGTTTTCGATGTCTGTGAGTCTGTTTTAGTTTCATAAATAAGTTGATTCATATCACATTTTATATTCTACATTTAAATGATACTATAAATTTATCTTTGAATTTTTTAGATTTTCTTTATTATTATAGCTTTTTTTTTAATTGGAGGATAATTGCTTTGCAATATTGTGTTGATATCTGCCATACATCAGCATAATTTTTAAGGCCTTTTTAAATGACTGCAGTGCAGTTGCTTTACACTACTATGTCAGTTTCTCCTAAATGGCCGAGTGAATGGGTCGTACATACACAGAGTTTATTTCACGACAGTGAGTTAGAGGCAGGAGCAAAGGATAAGGTATGAACATTTTGGATTTTCTTTCACTTTTTAAAACATTTGACATGCTTAATTATGTTGGCCAAGAAATGGGTACTATTTCTAGAACATTTGCAGTGATGCCAACAGAAAATTCCTAAGTGACAGAAAGTAACTTTTCAGGGTATAATTAACAATTACATGTGGATATTGATTTCCTAAGGAAGGAAGTGCATTTATATTTAAAAATTTTTTTTTGAAACTTTTAGAAGTTTTCTTTGATTTGTAGTAGGTTTTTTTTTTTTTTTTCCTGTAGAGATTCTTCTTGCTTAGGGGTGTCTAAAGCAGGTGTAGGTCAGTCTTGTTTGTTTTTCAATCAACCGTCTATGCAGAAAAAACTGTCTGGGGACAAGGACTGTAATATTGTTGGGGAACATTTATTAGGTGCGTGTACCTTTGCAAAACTGATAATGGTAATGGTTTGCAGGCCCTGCAGATAAGCTCTAGGCTGTTTACTAATTGAATTTGAAAGATCTCTAGTAATTCAATATGTTAAAGATTTCCTAATCTGCACTGCTTTAAGTTACCCAAATAAATTAAGGATGCAATCAAACAAGCAAACTGAAGTGGAAAATTGGCTTTCTTCAGATAAACTTTCTCTGGGCTACTCAAAAAAAAAAAAAAAAAAAACAATGAATGGGATATTATTTAATTAGATATTGATTTATTTTACTCTAAACCTTTTAGAAAATTGACCAGATATTTGCTGTTCTAGCTGTACATTTATAAAATTAGAAGATGAACAAGTATTTACACTAGACAACAACAGAAGGAAAATCTTGCTCATTAATAACTGTTTGCAGTTCAGTTAAAAGCTTCTTTTTTGTTTAAAATGAGATTCATAAGAGTCCACAATAAAATAATAAGAAAAAGTGGGCGTTAATTGGTGAAAGTTAGTACCATACTTCTTACTTTTCAAAGCAGAAATTCCAACTTAACACGTCATATTACTGGATGTTGAAAGCTATGAGAGAAGATATGCCTTGTCCCCAAGGAAGTATAAAAATGAGCAGAAGTCTTTCTAAGGAACTTCCGTCCTGTTCTCCATAGTGGCTGCTCCAGTTTACCTTCCCACCAACAGGGTAGGAGGGTGCCCTTCTCTGCACACCCTCTCCAGCATTTGTCATTTGTCGAGTTTTTGGTGATGACCATTCTGACAGGTGTGAAGTGATCCCTCATTGTAGTTTTGGTTTGCATTTCTCTGGTAATCAGTGATGTTGAGCATCTTTTCATGTGCTTTTGAACCATCTGTATGTCTTTGGAAAAATGCCTATTTAGATCTGCTTCCCATTTTCTGGGGGTTGTTTTCTTGAATCTGAAAATAATCCAGGCATCTCAGGATAAGTGGAGAAGAGAGTGAAGCCGGTAAGTGACGAGAAAAGAGCCTGGGCATGGAGATGAGGGGCAGGCGGAGCATCTCCTTGGATGGCTTCATCAGAGGTCTGCGCTTCATCCCAAAGCTGTGAAGGGAGGAGAAGGAGGCTCAAATAAAAGGAAAGGGACCATACTTGCTCTTTGGAATGGCCCTTTACTGACAAGACTGGGAGAAGGTGCCTTATGGATGGGAAGAACCTGCAAAGCAGGATAGGAACCAGGCAAAGGGCATCATTCGCATGATTTAGAGACTTACCCCTTCGAAAGTCTTAGGCATGTGAGGGAGGTGAACCTGTGTCTGGACTGAACCTTGTGCTCCAAGGAAGATTTTCATTTTTCAGGTAGAAAATCTGAGCATGTGTTTACACTACACGCCACTGGGGGGCAAGACTGAAGACTGGACAGGCAGGACAATCCTTGTTGCAGGGAGCCGAAGTACTCTGAAGGAAGCAGGCTGGGTTCCATGCTAGTTCATAGTGTACAAATAAAGATGTTTTCATTCATGGGTTTTCTGCTTTGTGGTATATGCTGGGCTGTTAAGTGTTTACCCATCAGTATACAGGGCATAGCAGCAAACAACAGTATGAGAATCCACACCCCCTGGGCGTATTTGAAGGGATATTTAATGTTACTGGAATTCTCCAACCTGGATGGTGAAATTAACCATTGAACAACAGGACAATTTCTAGATTTTTTTTTTTTTTTGATCTCCTTAGTGCAAAGTTTCTACCAGTATGTATGTTTGTTTGTTTGTTTTTCCAATCTGGAATATTTTCAGTCACTTCTTGACTCATCATGATCTTTGGCAGAGTTAGTTTTATGTCATTCTGCTCCACATTATAAACTCTGTTCTATTACTATACATACATTTCCTTAAATTTATTTTTCAGTAGGTATAAGAAAGTAGAGCAAGTCAAATCAGTGTGATGTTGAAGGTTAAAAAAAAAAAAAAAGTAACCTGCTCTCAGGGTTCATCTTGGATTAATAAACTGCAGAAGCAAATGGATAGAAACATCAATTATTAACTGTCAGTAGCCATAGTATCTTCTAGAAAAACTATAATAGAATTTTAATAACAAGGTAATTATAAGAGCCAGAAACTTAATTCCTTGGAGGACTGATTTTCTGGAAAGGATTCAAATAAGACCTAATTCTCTCCTATCTTTTTGCCTTTCCTTCTGCCACCTCCACCTTCTTCTTGTCTTACGTGGATTTGACTACAAAAGCCTTTATAACAAAAGCATTTACTTTTGAAGGGAAGAAAACGTATCTTAGCCTTGTTGCTATATCTTTTTTTCATTTATGTTAGTTTAAAGTCTCCACCTATATATATAGATGTTTTGCTTCAATGGAATCATAATGTGAATAGGCTTTTTGTATTCTGACATTACACTAAATAGATAATACAATTTCTTTTATGTTTTTAAGTATGGACAAAACCCAGTTGCCTTGATATACTATCGTATATTTAACTGTTCTTCTATTGAGATACTAGATTTTACTTTTCTCTGCTTAAACATTTCATGTTATAATAAATATCATCAAAAGATAAAGCCCTAGGAATGGAAATATTCATTAATATGAACATAATTGTGATTCTTGTTCCTTGCTGACCTCTTGCTTCTCAAATATGAACCAAATTATAAATAACATCGCCAGCCCTGAGATTGCATCTGTTACATGATTGTTTTAGCTTTTAGCATTATCAAGTTTAATGGTTAATCAGAAAGATTATGAAATGTTACATTATCTCTACTAATTTTTGATTAATACATTCATTGTAAAATTGAGGTTGCATTTAAGACCAACATGTAAATGCCTAGTAATTTATGTAACACTAAGCTAAATAAAAAAAGCCCACTCAGAATGAAAATATTGTTTAACAATTTTCCATTTAAGAAATATTAATGGCTAGATGGCTAGACAACCATTTTAAATGAATACAAAAAAACAAAATCAACTAATTTAAATTGTAGATAAAGTGTAGTTTCTTAAATAACTGCAAAAGTGTTGATTGAAGAGGAAATGTTATTTACTTTGAAAGATCTTCCTTGAATGTGTGAAAAATATCTAAATTGTTAAATTCATTTTCCTTCTAGTCAGATAATTGCTAATCTCAGTCACTGAAATTAATGTCACCATGGTTTTAGATCAGCCATAATTATGTAGTTTAATTGTGTCACTTGAGAGTAACAGTAATTCTTACTATTTTTGTTTATTATTCACATTCATTTTGTATATACTTTATCTTCTACCTTTATATTTATCATCCCATATATAAATTTTATTTACCAACTGTAGAATTTTTAAGATCATTTACAAAATTAGAAAACACTTTAATGATCTTGGATTAATAATCTACCTCATCCCAATGTGAAGAATCTAAAAGATATTTATACATGCTTGAAAAAGGTATATATGATAATATCCAGGAAAGAATTTTTAAATGGTGCTAATTTTATAAATGTATGTTTTGTCCCATATTGTTATAAAATTTTGTTCCTTGCATTTTTACAGAGAAGATAGCAATTTCTTTGAATCTGTAAAATTTAGTTTTTGGAAGCTGGGGAGATAATTTGATAGTCGAGTATTTTGCTTCTGGAATCACATATCAGTCTGAACTCCTAAGAACTGGGATACCATACAAGTACCCAATCCTCTTTTGTTTTAAATGGCATTTTTCTCCTCAAAAATATTTTGAAATCCTACTTTTTCTGAATATATTTGCATGTGGTACAAATAACAGTGGGGAAAACTGGCTGGAGCCCTCCCTCTATCCCTGAGTTGCTTGCCCTATGCACTCACATTTCTGTCCTTCACATTGGAGAGAATGGGCACAGATCCAGAAAGGACTGACAGCCAGGTGGGGAGAATTGTATATTCTTCAAAGAACAGAAAATAAAAATGTCATATGTAGACTGTTCATGAGAATGGAAACTTGGGGGGAAGAAAACAGTAAGTAACCAAAGAATCAGAAAAAAATCTTCCTACAGAAAGATTCAGGACTTACTTTCTAGAGCTGGTGGTATTAGGGAAAGTTCATCTGCTGTCTTTGTATTTTTATTTGTCAGAATCTGCTGTCAATAAAGAATCACCAGTTTATACCTGAGAAAGTATCTAGTACAGGCATTTATTGTTACCTGGCCAGAATATCCATTCATATCACAGTGACCAATGAGCTGACCTAAATATTTGTTATTTGGTAAAAGGAACTTTTTAGTATTTCTTTTTATATTTAATCTTTTTTTTTTATATTGGACTGGTGTTGGAACATGGTTGATTTACAATACTGGTTAGTTTGTACAGCAAAGTGATTCAGCTGTACATCTACATACATCTATTCTTTCTCAAGCTCTTTTCCCATTTAGGTTATTACAGAATGGTGAGCAAATTTCACTGGGCTATACAGTAGGTCCTTGGTGATTATGTATTTTAAATATAGTGGTAGCATCTCTTAAATGAGTCACAGCAGCCATTAGCAACATGCCCTGGTCCCATGCATGGGTTTCAGACTGGGTCCATTCCTGTTTAGATCATCTCCCCACCATTGACAGGCCCTGTCACTTGGAAGTTTCTTTAAATTCTCATTGCCAATTTCTTCCTCCGTAAAATGGGATAAAAATGGTTAGCTCAATTGGGTTGTTGGAGAGCTCAATTGGGTTGCTGGAGTTCTAAAAAACTGAGTTCTCATTTTTTATAAGCAAATAATCTGGCACAGTGGGGTTTCCCAGGTGGCTCAGATGGTAAAGAATCCACTTGCCAGAGCAGGAGCTGTAGGTTCGATCCCTGGGTCGGGAAGATCCCCTGGAGAAGGAAATGGCAACCCACTCCAGTATTCTTGCCTGGAGAATCCCATGGAAAGAAGAGCCTGACAGGCTACATTCCACGGGGTCACAAAGAGTGAGACATGACTGAGCAACTGAACAACAACAGTCTGGCACATAATAAACAAATTATGTTAGTTTTGTGACAGTACAAGAGGATAAAGCACAAGCCAAGGACAGCATCATTGTTGAACCAATTTGCTTAATGGAATTTGTCTTAATCCCTTAACCCTTGCTCTAAGGTGTTTGAGTAACTAAGAATACACAGATTACTTTTAAAGGCTTATTTTTTATTAAAACAAAAGATGAGCCGGAAAAGTATGCCATTATGAATATTTTTTAACCTAGGCTTTAGCCAAAAAGAAATGTGATAGGAGATGATTTAAATCAGGAATTTCTTCCCCAAATGGTCTATTGAAGAACAGTTCATACACAAGAGTTGAGATTAAAGTGTATATGTCAAACCATGTTTGTTTTTAAACATATCTCAGGATATTTGCCAGTAAACTATATGTTAACATTTTGTCTTGAAAAATCAAAGGCATATACTCTTGTTATAATAAACAAGAAAGGAAGTTTTATAAAATAGCTTTCATTTCTTGCATGCCTTCTCCCTCCCTGTGTACTTATCAAGTGATTTAGCCAGTCAGATTGAATCTTTCTATAGTTATAGAATGTAAGTGGTTTTAAAACTCCCACTACATTCTAAAAAGTAGGGTAATGTATTATGGAAATTTAAATATGGTTCATCTTACAATCTCACGTAGTTGACAGGCTCAGGTGTTCTTGAGGGAAGTGATGTTAGGGTTAGATTGTGGGATATATATCTGTCCAGATTTTTAAAGAGATTATCAGATGATGTTCTATTAGTTTGCTAACTTATAACTGGAAAAAATTCTAATTCTTGGAAATCAGAAACAAAAACTTAAGAACTAAGTTTTTTTCTTATCACTGCACTAATTGACATCAGGTTTGAGAGGGTGATATTGTTCTCGAAGACTGTCTTGAAATTGGGGTTGTTCAGATATACCACACATATAGAGTTCCTTGTCAGTGAATTTTAATTAGGTTCCAAGTATTAGCAGACCCTTTGAAAATTCATTTTACAATAACATGTATCTGTGTATGTTCTCTGTCTGTCTGTCCTAGTCCATCCTTACAAATGACTGAAGATGAAACTGAAGCATGAATATTATGGCTCTGACTTAAGGCTTCAAACCTCTGCTTCCTGCCACCCTTATTTCCATGTTCAGAGCTAGCTATAACTCATTCCATAAAACATTTTACATATTTCCGTAACCTCTCTATTCTTCTACTGACAAAACTTAAGAATGAAATGCAGAAAGGAGAAAAAATACAGAAAGATAGAACAAGGCATTAAAAATGCCATATTGTCACTGAGCTCTTGAAAAGCGAACAGGCAGATGCTTCATTTTCTAAAGCACATTCAGTAAAATGAATAAAAAACCCAACTATTATACATTGTGAAGAAAAGACATCATTCATGGAGCAGTCCCATCTCCTTTTGCTGTGTCATTATAGAAGTATTAATGCCGACTAAGACAGCTGGTCAACCCACCAGCCCTAGAAAGGCCTGATCGAAATGTTTTCTGGAGAGAGAGAGAGAAAAAAAAAAAGCTTTGCACTTAAATTCAGAGCAAGCATTAGGAGACTTCACCAACAGGAGCTGGGCATTCAAATGTCCTCATTACTCCTTTTGCAGAGTACAATCACCTAGATGTAAATTAAGGTTTCATCTGTCCCACAGTTTTTATGTTTGGCTTAAATAAATGCTACCAAGCAAGGCAAATAGATGTGTCATTCTCCCCATGATGTCCATGTGTAATGGTCATGTCTGACAATTAGGCACAACTGCGAGGCTTTCTGCAGGAAGCCCTCAAAGGCTTGACCTCTGGCCACAGTGGAGGTTGGGTCCATAAACCATCCTGGAGAGATGTTGAATTTTCTGTGTATGTGTTTAAGTTTATTTATTTATTTTTCTTTCTTTGTCCTTCAATTATATATATATGTGTGTGTGTGTGTGTGTGTGTGTGTGTGTATCTCATGTATATATATGTACATATGTGTACATATATATGTATATATATACACGTGTGTGTGTGTATATATATAGGTAAAATTTGAGAAAATGATGGGAATGAAAAGTATGGTCAAGGGCTCATCAGGGCTCATTTGTATTTTGTTTTTCAGTTTATTCTACAGTTGTTACTTTTTTGTTTTTGTTTGTGTGTTTAACTTGCAAGAAAAAAAAAAAACCAGACCAGTATTTATCTTGTGTTCACTGGATCACACATCCTGAATATGTAACATCTCTTCATCCTTGGATCAGTCATCAATTGTAAAAGATGGTTATTTATATGTGGAGTCACACTCAGAGAAATTAGTCACTGGTCCAGGGTCCTCTAGTAGAAGCTGGCGGGTGAGGTTTGAATTAGTCTTTCTCTGAATGCAGGATGGCAGAGTGTGATGTGGTGAGCCTACAGGTGTGAAAAGAAAGCATTATGAATAAAAAATAATAATTTCCCAAAATTTATGTATGGGAATTAGAAAAAACAGGAATGCAAATATCTTTAATAAAGCTTCACCTTTTTCTAAATTGAAAAAAAAATTATTTGAACCATAATTGTTTTACAATATTGTATTGGTTCTTGCCATATACATCAACATCAATCAGCCATAGATACATATGTGTCTCCGCCCTCTTGACCCTCCCTCCCACCTCCCATCCCATTCCATCCCTCTAGGTTGTCACAGAGCCCCAGTTTGAGTTCACTGAGTCATATAGCAAATCTCCGGATTACACAGGTAATATATATGTTTCCATGCTACTCTCTCCTTTCATCCCATTGTCTTCCCCTGCCCGCGTCCACAAGTCTGTTCTCTATGTCTGTGTCTCCATGGCTGCTCTGCAAACAGGTGCATCAATACCATCTTGCTAGATTCCGTATATATGCATTAAAATATAATATTTGTTTTTCTGATATACTTCCCTCTGTATAATAGACTCTAGGTTCATCTACCTTGTTAGAACTGACTCAAATGGGTTCCCTTTTATGTCTGAGTAATATTGCATTGTATATATGCACCACAACTTCTTTATCCCTTCATCTGTCAGTGGACATCTAAGTTGCGTCCATGTCCTAGTTGTCCTAGCTATTATAAATAGTGCTGAAGTGAACATTGGAGTACATGCATCTTTTTCAATTCTGTTTTGCTCATGGTATGTGCCCAGTAGTGGGATTGTTGGTTCATATGGTAATTTTATTCCTAGTTTTTTAAGGAATCTCCATACTGTCTTCCATAGTGGTTGTATCAATTTACACTCCCACCAACAGTGCAAGAGGGCTCCCTTTTATCCATACCCTCTCAAGCATTTACCATTTGCAGACTTTTTGATGATGGCCATTCTGACCAGTGTGAGGTGAGATCTCATTGATATTTCATTGTAGTTTTGATTTGATTTTCTCTAATAATGAGCAACGTTGAACATCTTTTCATGTGTTTATTATGCAAAGTTCACCTTATATAACAGTTTTTTTTTTGTTGCTGTTTTTGAAGTATGGTTAATTTACAGTGTTGTGTTAGCTTCAGGTTCAGATGTTCAGCAGCTTGATCCCATTCATATATATGTTTGTGTGTGTGTGTGTGTGTGTGTATAAATTATATGTATAATTTACTGTTGTTCAATGGCTAAGTTCTGTCCCACTCTTTGTGACCTCATGGGCTGCAGCATGCCAAGATCCTCTGTACTCCACTATCTCCTGCAATTTGCTCAAATTCATGTCCACTGAGTTAGAGATGCTTTCCTCTGACACTCCCTTCTCATTTCGCCTTCAATCTTTCCCAGCATCAGGATCTTTTCCAATGAGTTGGCTCTTTGCATCAGGTGTTCAAAATAGTGGAGCTTTAGCATCAGTCCTTACAATGAATATTCAGAGTTCAGAATGATATGCATATATATATAAACACATTTTTTAATATTATTTTTGCTATGATTCATTACAGGATATTGGGTATAGTTCCTTGTGCTACACAGTAACACAGTTAATCCCAAGCTGCTAATTTATTCCTCCTCTCTTCCCCTTTTGTAACCATAATTTTTTTTTCCTCTATGTCTGAGTCTTTCTGTTTTGTAAATAAGTTCATTTGCATCATTCCTTAGATTTCACATTCAAGTGACATCATATGATATTTGTCTTTCTCTGTCAGACTTCACGTAGTACCCACGTCCATCCATTGCTGCAAATGACATGAAATTTCATTCTTTCTATGGCTGAGTGACATTCCGTTGTGTATGCGCACCACATCTTCTTCATCCATTCATCTGTCAGTGGCGTCCATGTCTTAGCTATTGTGAATAGTGCTACTGTGAACATTGGGGTGCATGTATCTTTTCAAATTACAGTTTTCTGTACCAGATGGACCAGATTTTCCTTTTGATTCCAGTTTGCATTGATTTCCCTGTGTTTTTTCAATTGTGCACTTAAAAAAAAATTTAGTGCTTTTATTGACTGTTTCTATGACCAGAGCAAACCAAAATGTGATGCATTGTGATTAGAAGGGAATTGTTATGCATGGATTAAGTGGAGGAATTCTTCTGGAATTATAGCCAGAGTTTTGGCATAATAAGTATGGTGTTAAATTCCATTTTGTTCAGGTAATTAAAGAGCAACATTTGCTATTTCACATGACAATAAAGGAAGCAAAACTCACTGAGATGTGATGCAACTGCTAAGTCGCTTCAGTCGTGTCTGACTCTGTGCAACCCCACAGATGTCAGCCCACCAGGCTCCCCCGCCCCTGGGATTCTCCAAGCAAGAACACTAGAGTGGGATGCTATAACTTATAATAAATTATTATCAGAAAAAAATTATAATGATTTTTGGGTACACAGATTTATTGTTTAAGATTTCATGACAAGTCAGTTTTCTTTTTTTTAATAGTTGATTTACATTGTTGTGTTAATTTCCACTGTACAGAAAAGTGATTCAGTTACATATACATGCACACATATACACACACATTCTTTTTCATTAGTTTATCATAGGATATTAAATACAGTTCCCTGTGCTATACAGTGGTACCTTGCTTTATAAGAGTTTGCATCTCCTGGTCCCAAACTCCCAACCCACCCTCTGCCCCCACCCCTGCCCCCCAGCCTTGGCAACCACAGATCAAGACAATTTTCATTATATCCACAGCCCTTGAAATTTTCATTGTTACCATTTTTCATTCAGCTCATTTTCCCCCATATTGGTTGAGTAGCCATTCCTTGGTCATAAAATTTGTCTTATCTGATGCTGTATACGTAAATTTTTCTCAAGTAAGCCACTGTAAAGAAGAAAATTCTTTTTGTTCTTTAGTGAAGACTTACAAAAACTCATCCAATTTTCCATCCAAACTGAGTGTGGTACTTGAGTCTTGAATTTTTGAAAATATTTTAAGACGCTCAAAGGATGTGATCCCTAGAAATAGCACTGAATCAGTAACACTCATCCCGAACTTCCCTGTCTCACCTCATGCATTGAACATGGACTGAATAACTGATTTATTCCAAGGACAGTGTGGGGCTTTGCCGATGAATCAAGGTGAATTGAATTCTCTCTCCTCCAGTAGCCTGTGGTGTAGTAGTGAAGATATGATACTGAGGGTAAGGGATATTTGAATGACAGTTGACCCTTCTGAACATATTCCTATTTGCCTTTTTAATTTGATATTTTTCAGGAATCAGAGAATCAGTAGAGTCATACAACTTGTCTACTCAAGACAACCCCATTTCCGTTTTCCTTTCCACTATAAAACGCTGCCTGCCTACATTGAAGCAGACACACATTTTGGAAGTAAACTTCAGATCCAAGTCTCAAACTAATAAAAAGCATCCCTAGAATTGTTTGCATGTCAATTACTCATGCAGAAAATGTGTGAATTTAGCATTTTCACACATTAGGTTAAATATAACCTCAAGTGTAATTTTGGCACCAATGCATTTCCCACCCCCCCCACCCCCCGTAATATATCTGGAAATAGGTTCATGGTGAGTGGGATGCTAGGTACTCCCTGTGTGCAGTCTCATGCAAACACTGTGAGCATTTAGGAATGAGAACTGCAACTCAGGAGATCAAATGTCTTCCCCAAGTTCTCATTGCAAAATTGTGTGTAGGAGTTGGGCTTTGAGGCCAGTTCCACTGGCTTCTAAACCTGTGCTCTCCCCAGCCCCCAGCCACGCCCCAGCATGCTCTGGGGTGCCCATTTGCCAGAACAGATCTTATTGTATGGGGATTTCACGAAAGTCCACTTTGATCCTTTGGAAAAAGATTACAAGAGGAAATGCACAAGATCTCTGAACAAAGCAGTCACACACACACACACACACACACACACACGTCCACAAAATCTGAATAGAAGCAAGGTGAGAAAGTCTTAATTAAAATAAAAGGAGGGGAAATAAGGATATTTTTTTCACTGTTTAGAAGCACTGTGAACCATTTTGTGCTATGAACTTGGCTGTTCTAGTAAAGTCTATGAGCTCTTTCTCAGAATATTTCTCAATGCACACAAACATATACATGGCAAAAAAAAAAAAAAAGAAAGAAAAATGATTATATTGAAATACAATGGAATTTATAGACTCACTGGGGCTTCAGACATTACCCGACGCAGCCATATTCTTAAGACTCAACTATTTTAAAGTCAAAGCAACTGAGAAATTCCTTCCACACTTTTTTGAAATATTTAGTTTATCATTATAGGAAAAATAGCTGTGCTTTTCTTATTTGGCAAAGTCATATCGTGCTCAACCACAGACAGACATGGTTTATCCACAATGTGAATACAATCCTATAACCCTAAACTCATGAGTCCCTATCACCAACCCCCTTCAATAAGGAATGGGAGAGGGAAATGCCAAAGAGGAAAGAAAATGTCATACTTGTATGCTGTGCCATTAAAATTACAATAAAAATGTGTTGTTAGATGCCTCTTGGCACCATTAACGTGATAATTGCTGTCCATTAAGGGAGAGAGAAGTCATCATTCCAATTAAGGCTGTGTCTCCATTTACTATGAGACATTGTACAGGGTGATGGGAGTGCCCATCACTTCAGGGCCAACCCATGAGTCATACCAACACGTGGAATTAGGTCTGCGGTTCTTCCCGTTTCTAAGCCCCATTCTCTATGGAGTAACTTGGTGGATAATTTATTTATTCCATAATTATAATTTCTACACTTCTGTCTATTTCAGTATTAGAAGTAGTAAAGTGAATTGCTGGATAAAATTTAGTAGTTAATGTGAGATATCGAATATATAAACTTGAAGGATAGTTTTTCTCATTACCAGGTAAAAACGAGTGATCTTTTTGGTCCATATTAGCATTTTAGTAGTTAATGTGAGATATCGAATATATAAACTTGAAGCACAGTTTTTCTCATTACCAGGTAAAACGAGTGATCTTTTTGGTCCATATTAACATTTAGAAGAGCAGTAATGATAGCATTTTTTCCTGTATTTAAGCAACTGTATTTTTTTAGATAACAGCTTAAAAATCACAGCCACAGTAAGAAATGAATATACAGTAATTGTAGAATTTAATTTGAAAAGAAGAAACTAAAGTGTACCTGTATTCCTGTCTTCTGGCATTCAGCTTTGTGTTCTCTCTTGTCCCCTCCTCATCTGTGTGAGCAGTTTATCTGAGGTGTCTCAGTGATTTTGTAACCTTGCAAGTGCTGTTACCTGTGCCCTCTGGAGCACCCTTCACCGTCACCCCATCCGGGCCCCTGATGTGGAAGTCGTGTTCACTTACTGAAAGCGCTCACTCTGGGGAAGATGCTCACTGTATTGTTGGCTAGTACCACATCTTCTCCCCCCAATACACATACTTGCTGGGCTGTGTGGCCAGAATCCTGGAAGCTGACCCTGGAAGCAGCCTTGGTTTCTCTTCTGATCACCTGCTCCCCTCTTCACTGCCACTGCTGAGGGCTGGGGAAGAGGTAGAAGGCTGAGCAGGGAGCAGTCACCCTGTTGCCCACTGCCCAGCACAAGCAAGCTTACCTCCACTGCGCTGAGTCACCCGTGTGTTCGGGGGTGAGGCTGTAGCCCCCTATGCTGGTGGTGGATGTCTCCCTTCCGCACACAGAGAAGGCTGCACTTCTGGGTGTGGTAGACGTCTGAACAATGGGCCTCCGGGGACACCACATGACTGGTCCCTCCCAGGCCCCGTGGCCCCTCCGTCCCCATCACCGTATGCTCTCGTGTGTGAGAGCACTGCCTCCTTCCCTCTTCCTTTCTCTGTGGCCTCATGGGTCTTGGGCCTCCTCGACCAGAGGTCTTACGAGCTCTTAGGGGTACCAGCAAGACCCCTGCCACAGGCCCATTCCTTCCATCCTTGGACACACAGTAGATGTGAGCATACAGATATATACAACCCACACAACTGGATGCCACATTGAGATTAGCAGCATGCATTGTGAGTTGTGTGAGCTTGAGCTGGAAACACATGGAAGTCTCCCGCATGCTCAAATGGTGGAAGGCAGGAAAATACATGATCCTTTATACCTGATCGTCCTTGTCAAATCAAGCTGCTCTAACAAAACACCAGAGTGAGTAGTCTATAAACAACAAGAAACATATTCCCCCCAGCTCTAGAGGCTGGAGCTCCAAGATCAGCATGGTTGGGTTCTGGTTCTGGTGGGAGCCCACCTATGGGTCACAAACCGCAGACCCATATCCTCAGGATGCAGAAGGAAGGAAGGGAGCTGTGTGGGGTCTCTTTCCCAAGGGAGTTCGTCTTTTCCATGGCGGCTCCACCCTCATGACCCAGGAACTTCCTGGGGCCATCCTAATACCATCACATCTGGGTTTCAGATTTCACCATAGGGATTAAGGGTGTATAAGCATTTGGTTCCTTGCACCTACAAATTGGTGACTGCTACACTGGGATGGTTTGTAACATCCAAATCTACAGATTTCACATCTTAATTCAACCCCAAGCAAATATCCCCATCATGTACTTGTCACAGTGCAAAGCTGGTGCTGAGTAAAACACCCACTGACTGGATAATTACTAAAATCCCCTTTGCTCCAAGGTCAATGGATTGTCTCAAACTGTCTGACACCCCAAGAATCTTGCAGGGGTAACTTGGGACCGAGGGCAACAGGGAGATCAAAACTGACACCCCAGGATCGCTGATCAGAGCTCCTTCTAAAGTTTGCAGGGACCGTTTCATCCAGTATCTTATGAAACCATGCATTGAAGGGACCATCCAGACAGTCATCCTGATCATTTATATCGACTCACCCCATCCAGATGACACTCAGCAGTCTTTGCTATTGCACATATCATCTTTAAAGTCATTCATTCTGCTTTTGCAGAGTGCCAGGTGTTGCCCTGGAGTGAACACGTCTCATATTTAAAACACACATACTTCCTTCTTGTGCTTTGTATCTGGCACTCAAGATGAAATTATGAATATGGTACTTGGGTTGTGAGAGAATTAGATGCAGCAGGAAGCTTGCTTATCCCCCCCAGAGCCCTTGGGGACAGCTCCTGGGAGCTTTCACTGTTATGCAGATGGTTTAAGGAAGTTGATTCGAGCTAATGCTCCTTTTCTTTGCTCGTCTATGAATTGTTGTCCAATTTTGATGTTGCTGAGGTCTGGAGATTCATGGCTGATTTTGCTGATTCACAGCCCTGATCCTTTGGTAGAACATGGGGTTCAAATCAGCCTTAAATACAAAGGAAACTGAATTGCCATTCAAATAAAGTGGACTTTCTGTCTTTAGGTCAAAAGAGATCGTGTATTTTGCAAAGGCAGGCGGACCTGAAATCAACCTGATGAATTTTTCATATGGCTTTTCATTTTCTTTCAATTTACCTTGTAGTTTTCTTTCAACATCTAAGACTTAAGCAGCCAAGGCACGGTGATTCATGGGTGAGATACAAGCACTTTCTGGGTGTAGTTCAGGTAATGCTTTGGGAACCTGTCCACACACATACATTAAATGACAAGCTCTTTCATTAAAAACACTTTTATTTTTTCCTCATGTGTTTACTTACCTGCTTTTATTGGGTCTTGGTGGTTTTCCCATTAACTGTTTGTTAACAGGTTGTGGTGAGAATTCTCTGTGATTATGAAGTCAGAGCTACCAGTTTGGCTAAGCCACTAACTAATGTCAGTTTTAAATTTCTTTGAACTCCTGTTCTGTGACAGTATATATTGTATTTCTAATCATGTTATTTTGTTGTTGTTCATTCAGTAAGTCATGTCCAATTCTTTGCAACCCCATGAACTGCAGCACCCCAGGCTTCCCTGCCCTTCACTGTCTCCTGGAGTTTGCTCAAACTCATGTCTATTGAGATGGTGATGCCATCCAACCATGTCATCCTCTGTCACCACCTTCTCCTTCTGCCCTCAGTCTTTCCCAGCATCAAGGTCTTTTCCAATGAGTCGGCTGGAGTGGATCGCCATTCCCTTCTCCAGGGGATCTTCCCAACCCAGGGATGGAATCTGGATCTCCTGCATTGCATGCAGATTCCTTACCATCTGAGACACTGGGGAAGTCTATATTATTTTACTTATCTCTGACACAGTGTTCTGGTGGTGTCGGTCTCTCATTATTCTAGGCAATCACATTAATGCATATTTAAATGTCACAGCCACTCTGCAGAGGAGCTGACGTTTTACAGGTGGAGAAAACTAAAGCCCAGGGAAGTTGATCTGCCCCAAGGCTGAACCATCAGGGATAGTGGAGACCAGTTTTCAATAAAGTTGGAACCACCTCAGAGCCTCTGTTCTGAGTCATGACACTGCACATCCATTCTTTTATTTAGAAAAAAAAAAATGCGAGTGTTTGTTGAAAATTTTCAAGAGTGTAGAACTGATCCAAGGCTATCCATCACATGCCAGTTAAGCTTTACAGTTTTAATAAGCTATGCCCTTTTAATGGCTCCTACCTTAATATCTGGCAACACGATTAAATTTTTCTTTATGTGCCAGCTTAATTTTCATGATTTATCAGGGTATTTTTCTTCAATGTTGAAAGAATTAATTAAGGTACAAAAAATTACTGTTAGACATTTACTTATTCTGTGATAATGCATCTCGTTATAAATAAGGATCAAGGACATTGGTACGAGGATGTCTGTGTGGGGAAGGCAGTTGTTTGCTTCAATGAATGCAAACGTACCCATGGGGAGATAGGCTTCATTGTTTCTCAAAAACTGCTCAATGAAGACAACGTCATGCATGATACCAAGGTCGGTGATGAATGTCAGTGCAGCATTAATATAAAGGTATCAAGTCAGCAACTCTTCTTAGCTGAAATAGTGATTTTTCTCAGTCACAGAAATACATTTTACTAGTCCTGGATATGTCTTTTTTTTAAAATGATTTAGCTAAAGTTGGAAGCTTTTAGAGTTTATTAGTATTATATCACTATTAATACCATTATCATTATTAACAAACACAGGTGGCACTTGGCTTCATCTTGAGTTACTCAAGTAATTTGAGTTAGTTCTGAAGGTAAAGACGTGCTCAGAGATTCTGTGCAGATGGGTAAGGTGGGTGCACACCTCTGGGGACCAGGATGTCAGCACAAGTGTGTCTGCCAGGACACGTGTGTGTGCAACTGTCCCCCCATCTCAAAAGAGGTGACATGAAAATCTGGGTCACAAAGGATTGTTTCAATTGTCGGAAATGATCTCATGAATTTTCTTTATTAGGCAATTTAACACTAACAGTTTAAAAACAACAACAACAACAACAGAACACTTGGTACTCCAGGGTGGGATGGGTATAAAAGGTGATTTCTGTTCACATTCCAGTCCATTGTGAATCTGGCAGCCCACCCTCCTCATGTAGGTTTGAACCGGTGGGCAGCAACACAGTGGTTGCACATTTCATGCTCCATGAGCTTCATCAAATGTATCATCAAAAATTCAGGGACCCTGACCTCCATCAGATCTAATAGCAAATATTTGAACAATTCAGGTGTCCCCAGTCTTCCTCCTCTCCCCTCCAAAATCCATCTATTGGGAGTCCTTTGAACTTACTTCCAAATGGAAGCATGTATTTTTTTTTCTTTGTAGGCATTATTTAGAAATCAGTGATTAATTATAGTTTTATTAATTTTCTCTCGTTGATGAACAGTCAAAAGGTTAAAAAACACCTTTTTTTAAAAGATTTTCTTTCCCCTGTTGGATGAATGATAGGGATCTTCCCCATAGAATCTTAAACATACACTGAACTGTAAAGGCAGTTGATTCAAAGTTTTTCACCTGATCTTACCTGAATTATTAAAAGCAACCTCAAATAAACTCTGTGCAAATAAACTGTCAAAACCCTAACCATGATCTGTGTCAAGACCACTGTCCAAAATAAAGCCCCTCATACTTTATTTCAAAACTTATGTTTGCAAAATCAGATCTAAGGTAATATGCTAACAGCCTGCATAATGTTGGCTCTTTTGCAGACTGAGTTGAAACAGCTCAATTTCTATTCCCTTTCATCTGGGGACAGAAAACCTTCAGAGCAGTAAGAGCCCTGCTCAGCATGGATGGAAGTCTGGGACATGAGTGGCCTCTGAAATGTCTGGCTGCCTCCTTTCTAGGTCATCAGAGTCAAGTTCCACATAAATTAAAGAGTCCTTTACTGCCAAAATCATCTGTAAAAGAATTATGCACTATTTAAATATTTTAGGATTAATGTGGTATATGTCTTATAACTTAAGTATTTTTAATTAAATGCTGTGAATATTGCCAGCAATCTCATTTCAATTCGCTTTAAATCACCTATGAGCCTAGGAAGACATTTGTGCATTTTTGTTTTTCTTTTTTTTTCTTTTTTCTTTCTTTAATCTTTGGCTTCAGAGGAGATAAAAATGGAAGGAAAGTAAGCCACACACAGTGCTGTCAACTACTGTAATATGAACTATGTAGTATCTAATTAGCAAGAGCCCACTGACATGGTTACCACGTGGCCACACACTGAGAAAATAAAAATATAAAATCAAAAGTAAAAATGTAAAACCCCCTGTGAAGCAGTATCAGCAGATCCCATGAGACTGTTATTTTGGGGGAAAAAAAATCATGCTTTCTTATTGTACTATCTAGTGAATTATATTTACCTGTGAGAAGTAAATTGTGGTTCCTTAATTTACACTGACTATGGCTTATTTCCTGAAAGCAACTCAATGCTTGGATTTGTCATTTAAAAGGGGCCAGGCTTCCCTGGTGGCTCAGATGGTAAAGAATCTGCCTGCAATGCTGAAGACCTGAGTTCGATCCCTAGGTCAGGAAGATCTCCTGGAGAACGGAATGGCAACCCACTCCAGTATTCTTGCCTGAAAAATCCCATGGACAGAGGAGCCAGACAGGCTAAGGTCCATGGGGTGGCAAAGAGAAGGGCATGACTGAGTGACTGACAGTTTCACTAAAAATGAGCTACATCCTGCTATTTCCTCCCATTGCTGTGGATGGGGGGAGTGCTAAATAGTCTTTAAAAGTCATGTTTAATTCTCTAACATGGGCACACATGGGCTCTAAATATAGTGTTACCTTTCCTGTGGCTCAGCTGGTAAAGAATCTGCCTGTGATGCTGGAGACCTGGGTTTGATCCCTGATTGGGAAGATCCCCTGGAGAAGGGAAAGGCTACCCACTCCAGTATTCTGGCCTGGAGAATTCCATGGACTGTATCGTCCAGGGAGTCACAGAGAGTTGGACACGACTGAGTGACTTTCACTTTTCCTCTGAACAACCTTCAGATGTCCCAGAATGTGGTGAATGTGGAAGAAAAAAAACAAAACCTTATATTGCATGCTACAACTAATCTCAGTATTTTTAAAAGAGAAGGAAACATCACAGAATTCCTAAAACTTGAAGTGACCTGAGAAAGCCTATCTTCCTGTTGTGAGCAAGCAATCAATGTTAAAAGAGTTACAGTGAGGCTGTGGCAGAAAAAAAAAAAGTTTATTCTTAATGCAAAGTGAATTTACTGACTTAATTCAACTTGGAATGGAACCAAGGCAGTAGAAGACTGGGGCTGCTCCCAGCACCCGGAAGGCAGAAATAGAGGCCTAGACATAAGGACCGGTGCTGCTCCAGTCCTCATCCTGTGTCGTGTAGGGCTGGAAAGTTAAGAGCTTTCATGGTGCATAGTTGCATTTCGTCCTCTGATTTTCACTTTGTAGCATCTCCCTTTTACAAAGGGACACCTGGGCCTGGGGACCTCCAAACCCCTGTTCCCGGGGCTCAAGGCTGTGCTGGCCTCGCTGCCTCCCTGACTCTGTGCAGCATTGGGATCAGGCCAAAGGTGGGCCTCCACCCAAGCGACCTGACATGAAACACGTCTGTTGTGAACCTGGGCCCCTCTCCTATAATTCTGTTCCCGTAAGGTGAAGAAGTCAGCTCAGCCACTCTGGGCTCATAGTGTTCCAGACACCTGTGCTCCAGAAACCTCGCTGCCCCTCCAGCTCTATACCTGGGGCCACGTGGGGGAGAACCCAGCCCTGCCCTTCACAGAAGGGTCCCCTCTCTCTCCCTGACCTCTGCACCTGAAGCCTCCATCTCCACTGGGCAGTACCTGCCTACAGTGGTTTATGAGAAAATGATAATAAAATATATGAGGCATTGTTAAGGATGACGCCTGTGCTCCAGTCCAGACATGAAGTTGGAAGTGCTGGGAGACTCCTGACCCCAATTTGATCATCTCCTGCTTTGCAAATAGTCTAGCTGTAGTCTTAGAACCTAAGGAACCTGAGGAAGTCACTCTAATATCTGAACCATTGTTTAGGGCACCAGATGTAGTCTTCTGACTCCCAGAACTGGGCCTCTTGCTCATCTTACAGATTTTCACTTGGGAGGAGCTACTTTTGAATCATTTTATTCATTTACAAAGAGGAGGAACTAAAGAGCTTCTTGATGAAGGTGAAAGAGAACAGTAAAAAAAGCTGGCTTGAAACTCAACATTCGAAAACCGAAGATCATGGCATCCAGTCCTATCACTTCATAGCAAATAGATGGGAAAGCAATAGAAACAGTGACAAACTTTATTTTCTTGGACTCCAAAATCACTGCATATGGTGATGGCAGCCACGAAATTAAATGACGCTTGCTCCTTGGAAGAAAAGCTATGCAAACCTAGATAGCATATTAAAAAGCAGAGACATTACTTTGCCCACAAAGGTCCATATAGTCAAAGCTATGGTTTTTCCAGTAGTCATGTATGGACGTGAGAGTTGGACCATAAAGAAGGCTAAACGCTAGAGAACTGCTGCTTTTGAACTGTGGTGTTGGAAAAGACCCTTGATAGTCCCTTGGACAGCTAGGAGATCAAACCAGTCAATCCTAAAGGAAATCAATTCTGAATATTCATTGAAAGGACTGATGCTAAAACTCCAATACTTTTGCCACCTGATGTGAAGAACTGACTCATTGGAAAAGACCCTGATGCTGGGAAAGATTGAAGGAAGGAGTAGAAGAGGTCAGTGGAGGACAAGATGGTTGGATGGCATCACCGACTCGATGGAGATGAGTTTGAGCAAGCTCTGGGAGATGGTGATGGACAGGGAAGTCTGACATGCTGCAGTCCATGGGGTCACAAAGAGTTCGACATGACTGAGCAAGTGGACAACAACAGCAATTCATTTACAAACAGGTCTGAATATGTTCTCTCAAATTAGTCATTTGTTAGGCATTTATGTTCTTATTTCTGTAACTCAATTATATTGGACATTAAATAATTGTTTCAGTTTCATAAATTAGAATCTTAGGAGATAGGACATTTTTTTATCACTTTCTAAGGACAAGATTAGCAAAGGTATTTCTCTGTATTTCAGTTTGAATTAGCAAAATGATTGTTTTCTGTATCCCTAAATGGATAGAGTGTCCTTAAAACTGTAATTCTTTCATGTGTCCCTAAACTGATAGTGGGTCCTTAAAATTGTATTGTGTATGCTATTTATAAAACTGTTATCAAACATATAATTTCGTAATGTTTACTACTTACAACTGCCTTTTTGAGTACTTTAAGAGTGCTATGGTATTTATCTCCACAACAAACATATGACAGAACTCTTATTATCTCATCTTAGAGCCCCCTGTGCTATACAGTAGGACCTTGTTGATTCCCTATTTTGTGTATGGTAGTGTGTGTATATTAAGATGGGGAGACCTAGGTTCAGAGAGGTTGAATAACTTGCCCAAGGTCACAAAGATCAGCAAGTTGCAAGGCCAGCATTCCAACCCAACTTACATGGCTTGAAGACTGTGTTTCACGAGGTGATGCTGAGTTATGTTTATAAATATGCTTGGGAGATCTGACCCCCGTGGCTCCTCAGCAGAGACCAGTTTTTTATCCTCCTCTGAATACAGTCAAGATTACTGAAGATGGAAAGAGCTAGTCATTAATAAGCAAGTGTTCAAGTGTTTGTCACTAACTAGTGGGCTAAACCTACTGTTGAGGAGGTAGACATTGACTTCGTGTGGGGTAGCCTCCATGTGGGCATGCTGGAGAGGTGAGTATTGAGGGAACATCCGGTCTCATCTTGCCATGCCATGCAATGTCATTTCAGTCATGTTCGACTCCTTGTGACCTTATGGATTGCAACCCGCCAGGTCCTCTGTCCATTGAATTGTTTCAAAGTTCCCTCCTCACTACTAAATTATTTCTGTGTTTAATATCTGTAAGCAAGTTTAAATGGGGTTGTCAAGATCCCAGAATGGGCAAGGATGGAAATCACTTAAGTGGAATTATGCTTCAATTGAATGATTGCCCTCATTCACTTAATACTATTTCACAATTATTTTCCATGTAACATAATCTTTGACAAGAAAATTCTTCCCTTTGGTAAAGGTGCTAATAACTGAATTGCTTTTTTTATTAATATTAGATTTGTCTGATTTCAAATCTTTGCTGTCACATAAATGATTTCAAATCATTGGCTGTGATAATTATCTGATGATTTTATAGTATTTAGCCTCCTAATATGCCTCCCAAACAAATATGAGTGTTGTTTTTATAGTGCTTGTATTTATTTATTGGATTTCTATCAACTGTCTCCATCATTTTATGAACAATATATATTTGTAAGCTTGGATACATTTTGTTATCTCAAGATAGGTGTTAGTTAACTGAATGTATTCCACATAAAAGTAAAATAGATCCCCAGTAAGGAACAGGAAGATCAAACTCCAGCTTGCACTGTTAAAAAGTCCTCAGGAGAAAGTGGCAAAGATAACTTTAACCCAAACAATAGGAGAGTCCCTCTCCCAAGAATGTGGCCATGCTGTGGAGGCAATTAAATATAAATGGTTTTATTTAATTGGCTGACATTGTGATATCACCTTTGTGACTTGAGCTAAATCCTCCTCAGTAAGAAGTAATTAAAAATCACTTTTCGGCAGTGATCTTTCTTTGATGGTCAAGGTCTTACACTAGTCCTCAGATAATATTATTCTTGGCAGAATTTATCTCTGAAAGTAAAAGTCAGTGAAAGACACCCAGGGTTCACTTAAAAAGGAATATAATAACTTAAAGTGGAGAAGAGTGAGATAAGTGATTCTAATTCAATTAGTATCTCAAGGAGCCATCAATAATAATTTAAAGGACCTCAGTATTAAATTAAGGAATTGACATCAGATCTGTAAGAATGTCAGAGCGTGGCTGAGGTTTCTAGTGTTTGCTGCTTGTCAGTATCTTATCTGAATAGTTTTTGGGTATGTGATTTGTCTGGCACCCAAACATTTGGACAATGTCTGTCTCCCACTGCCCCCACCCTTTTCCCTCCCCTTCCATCAGCCTGCTCACTTTTCTGGTCCCTACTTTCTCTGAGCTTGTTAGCCTGGGCCTACTTTATTCCATTCCTACAATCTCATTTAGAATTACTCTTAACTATTATGAAAGGGGCTTCAGGAATCATATAAACCGACCAAGTTCCATGTAGAACATAAGAGCATCTTTTTTGAAGGGAGGGGAATTTTTAAATTCCTTATATCTATATCTACCCATAGGTTCTCAAAGATGTAATAACCTTCAAAATCCACTACATACACAGTAAGAAAGGCACAGCCAGGAGAAATGGTGCCCCCTGGACTGAAATGTCTTTTCTCCTGACTTTCGGTCTGAGACCTTAGGCACGTGACTTACTCTTGGCGATTTCATGTCACTGGAGAGAACAGGAACATTCATTCCTTTACCCTGTGGTTGGCGACGTGTAAAAATGATGAGCTCTTCCTTCTGGATTCTTGGTTCGGAATTGCTTCCCTTCATCTTGCACACCTAGCTTTCAAGGCAGACAGTGTCGGCAGAGGCTCGGCGGCGGCGGCCAGCTGGGCCCTCTGCGGCGGCCACTTCTGGCCCTTGCTTCCCTTCAGCTCTGATCCTTTCATAGGCTTCGACGGTCCACCTCTAACCCAGGTTTTGTGCCGCGCTCAGCCCCGCCCCTTGACACTGATTGGTTCAGGACTGGGCATATGATCTGTGCCTAAGCCAATGGCTTAGGTGATTGGCCTCCGTGATTGGTCCAGGTGTAGACCCATACCCTGCGGCGCTTCTGATCTTTGTGAGGCCCAGGGTCTTCAAGTCTGTGGTTGAGAAGGAAGATGCTCTGAGATCCTCTGAGCCAAGTGTCCTGAGGCCTAGAAGAGTAGCTACCATTTTGAAATCACGAGAAACTAGATGGAGACCCCAAGAAGAAGGGGAGGGCCCCCAATGTGGTCAGATTTTCTTATAAGCCAGTCTTACCACTGGCTTTTCAGTTATGGGAGTGAATGAATTTCATTAAAAAAAAAAATTAAACCCACTTGATTCTTATTTGTCATAATGAAAAAAAATCTGATAAGTCCTGAATTATTTGAGAAATTCAGAAATTCCCCCAGTATAATTAACATAATTTTGACTCTTAAAAAATGGCATTTAGCTTTTCTACATTTCAAGAAGGTTATATGTTCAGTGAAGCTTTGGTATGGAGTCTCTGTGGCAAGTTTGTCTTCCTCCTGTCTTGCAAACCTCAAGAGGATAACATTTTTTTTTTTTTCCTGTACCAAGAACACTCACCTTTCTCTCTGGATTTAACTTAGAACCGTCCTTCTGTGCTCTGGTAACGTCCCCTTCTCATCTCTATTTCAATCCTGCCCACATTAAATTAAATCTGCGTGTCTGTGCATCTGCCTCTCCCTCTGTTAAACCACCCTTCAAGGGCAGAGATCATGCTCCAAGCACTCAATACTTGTTGAGGCTTGTCAGATACAATGTACGATTCCCACATAAGTTTAAATTTCAGACAAAGAGCATTTTTTTGGGGGGAGGGGCAGGGTGTTGTGTGTCCCAAATAGTGCGTGGGACATACTTGTACTAAGGATTTATTAGCCGTTTATGTGAAATTCAAATGTAACCGATTGCTCTGTAGTTTTATTTACTAAATATAGCAGTCATTTGTTTCTTGCACAGAATACTTTCCACCTCCATTGTAGATCTCATAAAGAAGGCTGAGCACCGAAAAACTGATGCTCTTGAAGTGTGGTGTTGAAGACTCTTGAGAGTCCCTTGGACTACAAGGAGAGCAAACCGGTCAATCCTAAAGGAAATCAATCCTGAATGTTCATTGGATGCTGAAGCCAAAGCTCCAGTACTTTGGCCACCTGATGTGCAGAGCCAGCTCATTGGAAAACACCCTGATGCTGTGAAAAACTGAAGGCAGGAGGCAAAGGAACCAATAGAGGATGAGTTGGTTGGATAGCATCACTGACTCAGTGGACATGAGTGTGAGCAAGCTCCTGGAGATGGTGAAGGACAGGAAAGCATTGCATGCTCCATGGGATTGCAGAGCCAGACATGAGTTAGCAACTGAGCAGCAACAACAAGGAGTTACCCTAAAGCACTGCAACAGGTTGAAAACAGTAAAGACATATTATCTTGTAGTTTCTATCGGTCAGGAACCTGAATGTAGCCGAGCTGGCTGCTGAGTACCATTCTTTGATCCACTGCACTGCAGTCAGGTTCCTGGACCTTCTCCCAGGCTCGTTGGCCCATTGGCACCCCTGCCCTGCATATACGATCACCATCAGTATCTGGTTGGGCGCCTCATCCCCCACCTGCCCAGGTGATGGCTGACCACCTGGCCTGCACTTGGTGACAATCCTGCTGAAGTCAGTCTACCCAGAACACCTGCCCCTGCTGTTTTCTCTTAGTGACTTTCTGTCCCCTGACCCCCACCCCGCCCTGCTGTAGATCCCCCTGCTGGCACTGTCTTCAGAGTGGAGCCCAACCTCCTTCCCACCCTCACTAAAAAATCACATCACAGTGTTTCCGGTACCTGTGCTGAGAGCCCCCTGCTGCCCCCCAGGGAAAGTCTTCCTTACTGAGCTTTCAGAAGTGTCACTGAACATTGTTTATCAGTACCTCCAGCTCAGGGGCCCTCAGGCCTCTGCATAGCCTGTCACCAGGACTGCAGTCTGAACTTGTAGAATGGGAGAGGTGGGATCCAGGCTCCCACAGCTGGGCAGCTACAAAGGGCTGTGTCCTATCAGAGCAGGTGGCTTGTCCCGAGGCAACTGGGCTTCCCTTGTAGCTCAGATGGTAAAGAATCTGCCTGCAATGCAGGTGACCCAGGTTAAATCCCTGGGCGGGGGAGATCCCCTGGAGAAGGGAATGGCAACTGACTCCAGTATTCTTGCCTGAAGAATTCCATGGACAGAGGAGCCTGCTGGGTTATAGTCCATGCGGTCACAAAGAATCGGATGCGAATGAGTGACTAACACACACACAGGGCAACTGATGCAAGAGAGAAGTGGAAACCATACTATTTGTTGCTGTTGTTCTGTTTTGTTTTTAAACAACCTAATCTTGAAAGGGAACATTTCATGCAAAGATGGGCTCAATAAAGGACAGAAATGGTATGGCCCTAACAGAAGCAGAAGATATTAAGAAGAGGTGGCAAAAATACACAAAAGAACTGTACAAAAAAGATTTTCATGACTCAGATAATCACGATGGTGTGATCACTCACCTAGAGCCAGACATCCTGGAATGTGAAGTCAAGTGGGCCTTAGAAAGCATCACTACAAACAAAGCTAGTGGAGGTGATGGAATTCCAGTTGAGCTATTTAAAATACTGAAAGATGATGCTGTGAAAGTGCTGCACTCAATATGTCAACAAATTTGGAAAGCTCAGCAGCGGCCACAGGACTGGAAAAGGTCAGTTTTCATTCCAACCCCAAAGAAAGGCAATGCCAAGAATGTTTAAACTCCCGCACAATTGCACTCATCTCACACGCTAGTAAAGTAATGCTCAAAATTCTCCAAGCCAGGCTTTAGCAATACGTGAACCATGAACTTCCAGATGTTCAAGCTGGTTTTAGAAAAGGCAGAGAAACTAGAGATAAAATTGCCAATATCTGCTGGATCATCGAAAAAGCAAGAGAGTTCCAGAAAAGCATCTATTTCTGCTTTATTAACTATGCCAAAGCCTTTGGCTGTGTGGATCACAATAAACTGTGGAACATTCTGAAAGAGATGGGAATACCAGACCACCTGATCTGCCTCTTGAGAAACCTGTATGCAGGTCAGGAAACAACAGTTAGAACTGGACATGGAAAAACAGACTGGTTCCAAATAGGAAAAGGAGTACGTCAAGGCTGTATATTGTCACCCTGATTATTTAACTTATATGCAGAGTACATCATGAGAAAAGCTGGGCTGGAAGAAGCACAAGCTGGAATCAAGATTGCCAGGAGAAACATCAATAACCTCAGATATGCAGATGACACCACCATTATGGCAGAAAGTGAAGAGGAACTAAAAAGTCTCTTGATGAAAGTGAAAGAGAAGAGTGAACAAGTTGTCTTAAAGCTCAACATTCAGAAAACTAAGATCATGGCATCTGGTCCCATCACTTCGTGGCAAATAGATGGGGAAACAGTGGAAACAGTGGCTGACTTCATTTTTCTGGGCTCCAAAATCACTGCAGATGGTGATTGCAGCCATGAAATTAAAAGACACTTTCTCCTTGGAAGGAAAGTTATGAGCACCCTAGACAGCATATTCAAAGTAGAGACATTACTTTGTCAACGAAGGTCTATCTAGTCAAGGCTATGTTTTTTCCAGTGGTCATGTATGGATGTGAAAGTTGGACTATAAAGAAGGCTGAGCACCAAGGAATTGATGCTTTTGAACTGTGGTATTGGAGAAGACTCTTGAGAGTCCCTTGGACTGCAAGAAGATCCAACCAGTCTATCCTAAAGGAGATCAGTCCTGGGTGTTCATTGGAAGGACTGATGTTGAAGCTGAAACTCCAATACTTTGACCACCTGATTCGAAGAGCTGACTCACTTAAAAAGACCCTGATGCTGGGAAAGATTGAGGGTGGGAGGAGAAGGGGATGACAGAGGATGAGATGGTTGGATGGCATCACCGACTCAATGGACATGAGTTTGGGTAAACTCCAGGAGTTGGTGATGGACAGGGAAGCCTGGCGTGCTGTGGTTCATGGGGTCTCAAAGAGTCAGACATGACTGTGCGACTGAACTGGACTGAATCTTGAAAGTGATTTTCATCATGTTGGCCATATTCTAGTTAGTAGGAATGAGGCCCTTGGTCCAGCCCACACTTCAGGGGAGGGGATTAGAGAACTTCATGAATATCAAGGCTGGGGCAGCAAGGGGCTCTGTGGGCACCTTAGATGCTTCTCCCTTTAGGGGCTTCTTATATGTAGATCTCTACTTCTTACCATAGCCGCAGCAGAAGTGCTCTAGGGAGAATTGCTGATTCTTAAGCCTTTTTTCGGAAAATGCCTGAGATAGTATATGTTATCATGTGGTGTCTAATTTAGTTACACTATGCTGTCCAATATGGAAATCTTTAGACACATTGATTATTTAGATTTGAATTTAATTTAAAATTTATTTTCTCAGTCACATGCATCATCTTTCAGGTGTTGACAGGCATGCATGCCCAGCAGCTACTGCACTGCACAAAAGATATGGAACATTCCCGCCATTCCTGCAGAAGAGGCTGATACAGCTCCTATTACCTTTGTCCAGTGTTCCATGTTAAATAGAATAGCATCTTTCTCATTAAAAGGACATGCATATCCTTTGTACTCATCCTTTCAAATCGTACCTGCTCACTGACTAAAATGATTTGCATGATGAACTGCTCTTGATAAATCTGCTCCTGAGAGGTAATATTTTAAGCATAACACATTGCCTTTGCTTGTATTTGAAAATATTATCTACTTCTTTGGTGGTATTAAACTATGATATTCAACTGAAAGATGTTGATTATTACATTATGCAGGAAAGAACACAAAATCTAACGTATTTCATGAAGCATGATTTATGTAAAAACATGCAGACAATTGCATTCAAGTATTTGATGTCAGTAATGAGAGAATCATACATAATGGGCATTTTTTATTAAACTGAGATTTAGTTGATTTGCCTTATGAATGAAGTTACTCAAGCAAATTGGATTGTGAGCCAAAGAAAAAGGGGATAAAATAAAGAGATGGAAATTTCCAAAACTCAACACATAAATATCAGGAACAAACAAAGAAACTTGGCTGTAACTATTCTACTGATTTATTTGCATAGGAAAGAATAAGCAAGTTGGAAGCTTGATTTAGTGAAATATATTGAAAATTTTCTTCAAATAATTATGTAATTATCACTGATGTTTTTGTCTCTATGCAATATTTATTGAACAGTTGGTATGTGCCCACTGAAGTAACTTCATGGTAAAAAGATTGATCAGAGAAAAATCTGTTCTAACTGATCTCTTCATTCAGAAGTGAGGCTTAGTCATGCATAAAGTGGCTAGAACCCATAATAAAAAGTGGTTGGTGTGTCAAAATCTTTTTATATTATGGACTTTGGAGAGAAAATAAGTCCAAGGAGGGAAGGGTGTTTCTTTTTCAATGTCTTACCCCTACATCTGGAAAAGAGTGAACAGAGCTCACTTTCAATAAATGCTGCTAAGTGGACAAGGCAAGAAGCCTTCATGGGTGGCAGCAGAGTTGACTTGGGCGACAGAGGGTCAGTTTGGCATGGTTCTGAAAAGGATGGACGTGTGACCTAACTGAAGCCAACAGCACCGGGGCAAAGTTGTGTAGTGAACTCAGCACTGTGTGAAGAGAAGCACATGGTACAAAGTCCCAGGGAACAGAGAGGAAAGAAGTAAAAGTTGGGAGGTTGCTGGTGTCAAGTCTATGAAAGGTCCTTGTGCCAAGCGTGAGGGTGTAGACTTTTTATATTGATAACATAATGTAGCGATCATATTAGGTTAAATAAAATGCTATTAAAGTTAACTTCACTTGTCATTGTTGCATTTACTTTTCAATGAGACAGCCTCAAATTTAAAATAAGAAGGGAGCTTGTGTTATATTTCTGATAGATAGCACTGCCCTATGACATCATCATTAGGAATGTAATAAATATTTGAAATTGTAATAAATATTTGAAAGTTAGTAAAATAGGTGCACCTGAATAAAGTAGAGACAGTGGGTATGAAGGTGTGTGTAGTAATAGAATTACAAAATTTGTTTCAATGATGAATGCAAAAATCAACAACTTGCACAAGTAACAATTACAGTTTACACATTCAGGAGATATTGGGTTTGCCAAAAGCTTCTTCTGGGTTTTCTGTAAGATCTTAACAGTATCTCATATGTGTGTGTCATTTTATATTTAGATTTTAGCTTAGGGCGTTGCACAGATTAGTGGGGGTTGTGGAAGATCAAGTTAGAGATTTATTTCTTGGACAGGCTCTCAGGGAGCTGCTCTTTCAGAGGTCATGTTCTGCCTGCAGGGGTCTCCTGCTGAATCACCCACCTGAAATTCTGTGTGCTTTCAGCCCATTGGGTGCAGTTTAAGACTTCTGTGGTTTCATGAATACATTTTCTATGTTCCATCCCTTCCACTTTTATACATTGACAAAAACTCACTTTGTACAAAACTGTTTTTCTAACTTCTCTTAAACATATCCAATGTTTCAGTTATTTCTTAAAAGTTTTTTTCCCTTCTAAAATTGCTATACTCATTTCTAAAAGTTATAGAATAATTTGAATACTTAAATATTAAAATGTAGCTTATAGTATAATACAATTTAAAGTTCTTTTAAATTCACATAAGAATAGGTCTGTTACTGATAGAACATTTATAAAGGAAACAAGAAAGAAATTTCATACTTACTAATGTTCTTTTTAAAATTTTCCCATACTCAGCTCTGCTTCAACACTCTTCCTTCCCCCAAAATGTTCCCAAAACTGCTGAGCTTAGTAATATTAGTTGTACTAATTAGTCCTGATGATCAACACAAGTTAACAATATTTGCCATTTTATGCTACATTTTGTTTTTAAATTATTTCCATGAAATTTATTTCATGAAAACATTTACTTTAAAAGAGATTAGTTTATCTTGATTTAAATGACACCAAACTTATGGTGTAGTTTTAAATAATATTTCATAAAATCAATAGTTTACTGTTATTTGGAAGGATAAAAATCAAAGTAACTTGGGTAAAATACATTTAAAATATCCAAATGTCAATTTTGTTAGATCTTGAGACTCTAAACCATTCACCAATTGGGATTATATTTTTTTAAGTCTTGCTATTACCTTGAATTTCATTTATTAATGTCTTATAAATTATACTACATTCTCAAAGACTGACTTGTAAAGAGAACTCTGAAAACATTTGCAGGTCAAAATTGACTTAATAAAAATAAAAAATAAAATTTCTTTTGTATTCATATAAATCCATTAAACTCTGCTGAATTTTATCTACCAAACTTTAGTTCTGGAAAATCTGTTATAGCTAATTGCAGGATGCTTCTTAAATGAATTCTGGTAAAGTAACAATTAAAGAACACATATGGAATTTTGGAAGAAAATTTACTCAAAGCAGGCACTGAAACTAATTATGATGTCTTCCCCAGCTTAGTTTATTTAGATTTGTTTACCCATGTATTACTTTAGTGTTCAAATGTTGCCTTAATGCTTACTTGTTCATCAAGGTTGACATTAAAGAAAATTGCTTAGTTGAGCAAAGCCATATTCAGATGTATAATGGATAGTCAAAATGCACAATGCCACCATAAAGAAATTACTTTTAGAGGCACGTGGTGTACTATAGTTACTGAATATTTAAATGCAAGAGATGGAAGCTGATATAGTCTTGAGTTAGCAAGCCATTATACAGTTTTTAAACATAAAGGTCAGAGGATTAATTTCTATGGGAAAGAAAAAATGCAGTAATACATTTCATAAGAAATAGGTAAAAACAAATAAAATGTGTTTGTTTCATTGCAGCTAAAAACTGTCTGATTTGATGGCTTGCTACTGATTTCAGCATCAGTAAAAAATGATGTCAGTAGGGTTTTCCTTATAGTACACTGCAGATTTTATCGGCTCAGTGGGAGTCATTTTTATTGCTGTTGTTTCAGTGAGAAGGAGCATATGACACTTTTTGACATTCTAAATTTAAGTATGTATCAAAAGGTACCATTTGATGTACAAAAGCATCTGAAAAGAATGCCTGTGTGTGTGTGTGTAATATGCACGTGTGTGTGTGTAGTTGCATTACTTTGCTGTAGACTTGAAACTAACACAGCATTGTAAATCAACTATACCTCATTTTTCTTCCTTTTAAAGATGCCACTGGGTGATCCCTAAGGGGACTGGATATAACAGTAGAAACACACTACATGAACTTATTCAGCTCAAGTTCGGTCCTTTTTCTTTGAGACCAAAACTTCCTGACCTTGAGCCTGCCGTTGAACTTTTTATTTTTTGGTTTCTGTTTCCTTTTCTAAAAAATTAAGGAGGAATGACAAGTTTACCTCTAAGACTTCTTCCAATTTTGTGGCTAAAAACCCATCTTTTTTCTAGTCAAAGAGCCCTGAATTCCAGTCCTAATTTAGTCACTTGTCAGTTATATACCTGGGGAAGGTTATGTAATGTTCTGCAGCTTCGTCAATGCCTGCGGACATGAAGAGCGGCTCCCTTATCTGGTGGTCAGCGGGACTGAGTGAGATGCGGGAAGGAGCCCATAGCAAGCATTCCTCAGTCTTAACCTCTATGGTGAGTTTCAACAATGTATCTTCAGCGTGATTGACATCCTGGTAGGAATCTCCTCTGAAAGACAAGGCGGGAAGGCCAAGGCCCTCTGGTGTTTCGGTGAAGATATAACCCCGGCATTGCAGAGGGTCTCCAGGACCTCTGGGGTGGGCTCCCTGCCCCTGCCTGCAGGCACCAGGTGGTGGGAAACAGTTCTCTCTTCCTCCCTCCCTGCCCTGCCGCCCCTCCAAAACACCACTCTGTCCTGGCAGAGCAGGCTCTGTCTTTGGGGTTAGTGTGGCCTCGAGAACATTTTGCCTTCCTTCCCACTGCCCTCAGCGCCCTTGGTCCCTGGGCTTAGATTCTGTGTATTTGTGGCGGCCCCATCACCCCACCCTGTTCTGCTCTGCAGGTGTGGAGGGGAAGCAGACGCAGACAGGACGTCATCACCTGACCTCACTGGGGCCCCTTTCAACTTTGTCTGTGGACACAGATATTTAATTTTCATATAATCACGTGTCACAACATATCATTCCGCTTCTGATGTTTTTGTGTTTCTTTCCAATCATTTAATAATGTAGAAACCACTCTCAGGAGTTGGGCAAACCTGGGCAATGGGATTTGGCCCAGTGGCAGTACTTGGCTGACCCGTGTCCCTGCCCAGAGGGTCCTTGAATGCAGAAGGTGCCCCTGAGTGGTCTGGCCACCTCCCCCTGGTTAAGACTCTCTGGGATTCACCCACAGCACACCCCAAAGCTGCAGGTTTCTTTAATAGATGAGACTGTATACTCCTTACAAGAGTCCTGAGTGGTAAGACTGATCAACTCCATTTTATATGAGACAGGCTCAGATCAGAGCTGCCTCGTGGCTGCACCCATTCTTCTGGGCCCCTCTCAAAAGTATTGTATGGTCTCCGAGTCCTCCAGAGCTCAACGCTGTTACATGTGCCCACTGAAATCTGCACAAGTGTCTGTGACAGACGCCCCAAGTGTGCAGTGGGAACCACACGCAAACATTTACAGGCTATCACTGAGTAGCAAACACTGCTCAGCATTTCCCATCGTTTTTAGCACCTGTCACTAGTGGAGGGTTTTAGAGGCATTGATGGAATTATTTTCTTAACTTTGAAATGAGTCAATCAAATGGAAGGAAACTCTTTTTTTTTTTTTTTTTTTTGACTTTTTTTTTCCATTTAATTTTATTAGTTGGAGGCTAATTACTTTACAATATTGTAGTGGTTTTTGTCATTCACTGACATCAATCAGCCATGGATTTACATGTATTCCCCATCCCGATCCCCCCTTCCACCTCCCTCTCCACCCAATTCCTCTGGGTCTTCCCAGTGCACCAGGCCCGAGCACTTGTCTCATGCATCTAGCCTGGGCTGGTGATCTGTTTCACCATAGATAATGTACATGTTATAGAATTTTGGACTCTGTGAGAGAAGGCGAGGGTGGGATGTTTCGAGAGGATACTCTTATTACATGCAGATAAGGTAAAGAATTTGGATGAGATTTTTAAAAATCTGTGAACCTCTCAAGTGAAAAGGACATGAAATCACCAGATTGCATACCCCAGAAGATGCCCCACCCGTGGCTCATTGTCTTATCCTTCAGGGAATTTCCTATAGTGTTTTTATGTGTCAAAAAATGCTCAAACACAAAGTGAGTGAAAATGTGATTTCCGTCCTTTCTTGCCCACACACGGTAGAGAGAGCTGCATAGAGACTGTATGTGCCCACCACTTGCCTTGCACATTCAAGGTTTACCATAACTGGAGAGAAGGTAGGCTTTGCAAAGCCTTTTGTTGCCTTCTTTGGAACAGACAGTGTGTTCCCAAAGCCCATCAACTTTGTCATCATAACGAAAGTTCCAGTCACAGCAGAGATACTCCCCTCACTCCAGGGGCGCCGCAGGGCCCTCCCTCCCTGCTCCCCACCAGCCCCTCCTCACTGAAGTGCCTCTGGGTGTTTGAGCCACAGCAAGTCTGATATGAGGGTCAGGAGATCATCACGCTCTGATAAACGCCAACCAGCTCGGTTCCAATTCCATTTGTGCAGGAATCTCTGGAGCTCATCCGAGGAACTGGGCCAATGGGTCCCTGACTTCATTAGGCTTCTTTGATAAAAAGCAGATTTGGGTGGCTCAGTGGGAAAGTTATAAGAGCTTGGAGCTCCTGGGGCGTGCATCCCTCAACAGATGACCCTTCAGTTGCTGGGGACAGGGACTTACAGAACGGCACTGTTTCTCCCTGTTTAAGAAGATTCCATTTAATTGCAGCCTTGTATGCTATCACGGGGGGATCTTTAAGCATAAAGATCTGAGTGATCATTGGCAAAAGCTGACATAAGAGTTTCTATTGTGACTTGATAAAGTAATACTCTCTTGATTAGAAATGAGCTGAAAATCCCTCGTTATGCGGAAAGTGTATTATCAAATTATCCAGCCAACAGTGGAAAATCTTGTCTTTATCTGCAAAATGCCTGACATTACAGAGAGAAAAAATATTCATTATACAAAGGGGCTCGTGGTTTAATATTTTTTAAGTATTTAAACTTTGTATTTAAGACCAGAATTTTCCTCTTATTAACTAGAAGAAAGTAGTTATTAATCATGGTTTCACTTCCCAACCAACTTTCCTGCCAGAGAGAGGCTAGTCTTGATTTATAATGAGATAGTGGGATCTGTTGATTGAGCTAGAGTGGTGCTCGTGGTAAAGACTCTGCCTGCCTGCCAGTGCAGGAGATGCAAGAGACGTAAGTTCGATCCCTGGGTCAGGAAGATCCCCTGAAGATGTAAATGGCAACCCTCTCTAGTGTTCTTGCCTGGAAAATTTCGTGGACAGAGGAGCCTGGAGGGCTAAAGTCCATGGAGTTGGAAGAGTTGGGCATGACAGAGTGACTGAACATACACATACACATAGAATGGTATCTGGGACAGAGGCCCAGAGGCAGGGTGACCACTGCACTGTGTGGCCTCAGGGGGCAGAAAGGCTGGATTCCAAGGCAAGAAAACCAAAACGCAATTCTGGACGCTCTGATCCAGAACTTGGGCTCCACCCTTTTACAATTAAAAAAAAAAAAAAATCTTTTACTTGATCCTGGATATTTGGCTCCATTACTAACTGTAGAAAGGGAAACATTACCCAATTATTGAATCAGTCAACACCTCTGTTACTTCATCTGTAATGTGGGGGTAAGAGTAATTTGATCCCATTAATTGTTGTGAGGATTTCATGAGATGAAGCTTGCAAAACCCTCTTCAGAGTGCAAATGCTACGTGGGTGTTAGGTGACAATTGGGGTTTTTGCTACACAAACGCTCAGTTGTGTTGCTAAAGTAACGTGAGTACAGTTCAGTCAACATCTAACATGCACACACTCCTGTATTATCTCCAGTAGTTGTGAATTTAGGGAACTGTCATGTCATAGATATGTATTGAATATGATGTGTCTGAGCAGAGCCGGTGAATCAGAACCTTCATTCACGTATGACAGTGCCTCTTGGCCAAACTTTCATGCTTCCTTTATCTTCTCTGTGGGAACAGCGTTGATGTCTTGTGTGTGTTGTTGGGGTTACATGAGGTGGGTCTGCACACGTCTTCTCTCCCACCCTTGGCAGAAGGGAGAGCCTCAGGTGACCGGTCACTGAGTAACAGAACTCGGTCATGCGGCTGGTTGCTCAGCTTGTTCTGACGTGGGCCTTCGTGGGCAAAGGCATCTCCCCCAGCTCAGCAGACACCACACGCTTTGCGGTTCCTCTTCCTCTCTCTCATCTCAGGGCTTCTGGACTTCCGTCAAACCATCTCCTGTCCACAGACACCACTTTCGTTTCTTTGAGGCAGCAAACTGGGATCTTCCCGATGTATCTGTCTTAAGTTTATACAATAGATTTGTAAAATCTCACAAAATAAGGGCCACATTGTACTCCATCCTTTCAACTTAAACAAGAAGCTGGAAGTAGGAGAGGAGGTTACTCACCTTCTAAACACAATTGTCCCCCAGTGTCTTCACAATTCAGCGTCTGATGGTGTGCTTCCACTGACCTTGCCCTTCTTCCTCCTGAAGAGATACAAGGTCTGAGGTAGAGGTTTCACGAAGTGGTGGAAAATCCCCCATCTCCCACTCAGCAGCTGCAAACAGCGAAACCAGACTCTCCACTCTGCTTTACTTCTAGGTTCCCTGTACCTTTTCTATGAACCACTAGAGCAATACGAAAACCACTGGGAGAGCTGAAAAGACGTGGAGACCTAGGGTGGGAAGCTATCGCTGGGTCCTGCATTTTCAGTAATCTGCTGTCACCTGATGCACAAACACTCCGAAGGCAGCAGGACCAGCCCTTCCTTTGCTGGGGTGAGCTGATGGCTTTGGAGATGACAGCGAGCTCCTCTGAGTCAGGAAGCCTGTGTCGCTACGGTTCATCACTCGCCTCTGACATCCAGTCAGGTCTGACTTCAGAGGGAACTATTTTACAAAAACTGAGATTCACCGACAAAGGTTTGAAGACTGCGGGATTGTCACTCGGCAGCTCTGTTCAGAGCCTGCTTCCTTCTCTGTGAGACGACGGGGTTGGTGGAGAGGGGGATTCCAAGTGGCCGCTTCATGATACGGCAGAGGACATCAGCTGCTCGGCATGGTGCCCACGGGACCTTGCAGGCGCGGCGGGAAGGGACACAGTCTCATCCATGATTCCAGAGAGACAACTGACCTGGACAGACCAGCTCTTTAGCAGTTTTGAGCAAAAAATATGAGGAAGGCTGAAAGTCAGAGCTGCAGAACCGAAACCACTGGCTAGACTTGCAAGCCCTGGTCACACATGGCAGGCTGGATGTGTTTAGGGACCTTAGACCATGCAGCAGCTTTGGCACATTTCCTTACGGAACTGAGAGGGAGGTCATAGAGCCGAGCAGCGTTCCAGGTGAGAGCAGCCCCCGGGGTGGCCGGGCTGAACTGCTCACGTGGACACAAGTACAGAGGATGCGAGGAAGCCTGGCGGGCATGGGGCCACCCTGCAGGGATATGGTGACTTAGCGGCAGAAGCTCGAGTGTCTGTATTTGTATTCTCATCACGTTGGTCATAATCAGGGTTCAGAGTATGTGGTCCTCCTTCAGGGCTGTTTCCTTTTAATTACAAATCAGAAAGGAAACACGACCCCTTTCAGAAAAGAGTGGTAGGATAGTGTCGGAGGCACTAGTGGTAAAGAACCACCTGCCAATGCAGGAGTTGCCAGAGTCTCGGGTTTGATCCCTGGGTTGGGAAGAATCCCTGGAGGAGGACATGGCGATCCACTCCATTATTCTTGCCTGGAGAATCCCATGGACAGATGAGCGTGGTGGGCTACCATCCAAGGGGTCGCAAAGAGTCGGACGCGACTGAATGCAACACAGAGTGGGATGTCGTAGGATCATGCTTATTTGCTTCACCACATCAGAAAAATGGAGAGAACTCTCTTCTGAGATTTTGAAGATAGGATAAAATGAACTTCAGAGGGATAATCTAAACTCTAATTTGACGTTAGCTTCTCTCTCTTTCTTTGTACACATATGCACTCTCATTATATGTAAATATTACTATATGCATTCAAGAAGTGCACATACATATGTATATATATGTAAATTAGTGCAGACACATCCTTATATGTTTACATAGTTCCTTAAATATGAAACATACAAAGTTGAATTATAACTTGAAGTAAATTTTTTTTTTCTTTTTTGACTATCCTACCTATTGATGGGTATCATGTAGTGCTCTTCATTTAAAGTGGAGATTTTGTCCTACTTTTATTGAGATATAATTGACATGCATCACTGTATAAGTTTAAGGTGTACAGCATAATGGTTTGACTTACAGAATGGGAAAAGTTTTGGAAGCACATGGTACATTTTATTCCTCAGAAGATAAAAATGTCTTACCTGCCACTCCGTAAGTTAACTGACTAAACGATTTTTATGAAAAATTTAATATAGTAACTATATGAACTTGGATGTTGGGAAAATAACTTTTTCATACAGAAATTTACAGCAAAGTCTAATGAAGTTATAAAACCAAACACACTGATTGCACTAAAATATCCACCTGCGAAACCAGAACCAGGAAGCGTTCTAACTGCTTGTGGATCCAGTCAGCATCTTCTAGGAAAACCTGTCATAGCCAAGACAAGGATGGGATTTCCTGCTTCAAGTACTTAATGTATGTGTACAGTGTAATAGACAGACCTATGGAAGCCAGGTTCATTAAGGTCATGTTTAAGTAGATCATGGATTTTCTGCATGGACAATAAGCATTTTGGGGAAAATGCAGTCTGGAGAAGATCACAGGACCAGAAAGGCAGCAAAGACTATTCTATAGAGTTTTGCTACTATTTTTGCTGTGTGATTTCTTCAGTTAATTTTCAGTGTACATATGTCAATTAAAGTAGCATGAATATTAAGCATTTGGGAAAATTTTAATGTCCTTTGTCTATATTAGCAACTACTTTGTTTTTGTCTTTTACTTTTTTGGATGGCCGAGCTGCACAGCATGTGGGATCTTAGTTCCCCAACCAGGGATTGCAAGCTGTGTCCCCTGCAGTGGAAGTGTGGAGTCTTAATCACTGGACTGCCTGCATAGTCCAGTGTTTTGTTTTCCTAATCAGCAAACTTTTTTTTTTTCACTTACAGTTCACTGATGGAGCATTTAGGAAAGAGTTTTTGTGGCAGTCTCTATCAGATCTCTTTGATAATGGCTTAGGACCACATGGGCTTCCCTGGTAACTCAGACACTAAGGAGTCCGCCTGCAATGCAGGAGACCTAGGTTTGATCCCTGGGTTGGGGGGATTCCCTGGAGGAGGGCATGGCAACCCACTCCAGTATTCTTGCCTGGACAGAGGAGACTGGTGAGCTCCACGGGGTCCTGGTGCGTCCATGGGGTCACAAAGAGTCGGACATGACTGAGCGACTAACACTTTCACACTTGCTATGTGAACTTGAACAAGTCACTTAGATTTTCTTAATTTACAGAATGCATATAAAGACAGTGGTTCCACAAGTCATGATTATAAGTAAGTGTAACTCCACATCACTCAGCACGGGAGGCTTGGAAATACAAGTGCAGTATACCCTCCTCTCTCCTCATGTTAATTTAATGACATTGTAGAACTGTGCACAAAAGTATAGCAACTGTAAACTTCCTTGGACAATATGCTGAATAGTACAGTGCTGGCTAAACTAGATACAAAAGACTCAATATCTTCTTACTATTATGTGTCTTAATTTTTTTTATTTATATCTTATTTTTCAGAATATCTTTCTTGGCCACCAGGATCTAGTGACCTAATTGCAGTTCATCTTTCACTGTTAATAAGTGTTTTTCCTTTTTTCCTCTAGTTTCAGTAGATAGATCTACACATGGCACATCATTCTTGAATGTGTGTAGCTCCAATGGAGTCAGGATACTTGAGCTTTTATAGTATGTGTCACAGTATTTCCATTGGGCATTATAGGAAGGGGTAATGTAACAGGGAGCATTTGGGGTGGCCCTTCTGCTCACAGGGGTCAGCTTCCTGTGCTCCTCTTGGGCAGCTAGGGGTCCCAGCACTTACTGCTGAGTGAGGGGGCGTTGGCCCTTCCTCTGGGCTGATGCCCCAACCTCAGCTGCAGGGTGGTCTGCCCCCATCATCCTGCTCCTCAGATAAGATGCAGTTTCTCTTCCCTCGCTGCTCCCAAACCATCTCCAACATAAGGTCTTTGCCTCCGGAAAAGTTTTAGTGAGAGTTTGCAAGTTGCAGAGTGTAATTAAAGCATAGGGGAGAAAATGACGCTAAGTATTGCTCTCACTGTGCTTTTTAGGCATTTCTCACACCAGGAAACTCTTCACCATTTATCAGCCATATTGCTCAAGTTATCATTTGTCCTTCTCTTTTTCCATCTCCTCTGTGTGTACAAAATCCACAGATTCATGCTATCTTTTCATAGGGCACTCCACCCCCCCCCCCCGCCCCCATCCTCTTCTTAATTCTGATTCTGGTCCTAAGGTTACAAAGCCCAGTAGCCTCACCCAGAGATTAGCTACTGCCTGACCTTACCCAACAAGCAAAAAAAACAGGAAAAAGACTGGAATCTCAGTCAGTGTTGTTTTGCTTCGGTGTTTATTTCAGCCAGGGCACACATTCTTCAGAAGGTTGCTATTTTGCTGTTACTTTTTTAAAACCAGAAAGAGGAAGTCTGTCTCCCTCCTGTTGTGAATATTAGCTGGGGCCCTGAGCCCTGATCACAGACTCTAAACTCACCCCAAGCCTGTTGTGAAGAGATGGAAGGTCCCCATTTCTTCCAGTGTTAGCCAGGCAGGAAGGACCACGGGGAGCGGCAGACCCCGAGTCAGAGGGTCCCTGGCTGGGAAGTTCAGAGATGCTTTTCCCAGCAGGAAGGTGAGGGAGTTGGTGACATCCTCAGTGAAGACAAGAGTCCCCAGGTTGGGGTAAGTCACGTGGGGGGAAGGGTAGGACCCCCGTGGATGGGGGTGGGGGGGAGCCCTTCACGGAGGTCAGGCGCCTCAGGCCTCCTCTGGCTCACTCTCCAGCACACGCCCTAGTTTCTGCATCAGGGCACAGCATCTTCCAAGGACACGTCCTTAAAGATGCTAATTTGCTTCCTTACTCACAGCACAACTGCCTTTTAGACACAGCACAAAAGGGATTTACACAGATCCATTAGTCTTTCCTGACTTTCCTGCAAGGGATTGCCCTCTGTTTACCAAGGGCAGATTCCACTGTGGTTCAGAGCTTAGGGCCTGAATGGATCCCCAGGAGGGGAATCAGCATCAGAGAGCAGCCAGAGGTCAGGTCTTTACAGAGAAGCAGTCTCTACACTTCTCACTCACAAAGGGAGAGAGGCAGTCAGTGGGCGCTATAATAGCAAGTGCTCAGGTGACCTGCCCTCGGCCAGTTGCTGAGCACCCAGGCTGCTGGCTCCCTGGGTTCTCTCCCTGGAGGCGGTGAGGAAGCCTTTGTGTGGAAACACAGGCAGCACTAATGTCTTTCTGCCTCTAAAGGAGCACTTCCTGCCCATGTCCCCAGGGTACCTGCTGGGGCACCTCTGCAACCAGAGGGACCAGATGCTCACCCCTCTAGGCAAGTTTCTAACTTGGGTTCTGATTTGAACCTCAGTTCAGTTCCGTTCAGTTCAATTGCTAAGTTGTGTCCAACTCTTTGTGACCCCATGAACCGCAGCGTGCCAGGTCTCCCTGTCCATTACAGCTCCCTGAGTTTACTCAAAATCGTGTCCATTGAGTCAGTGATGCCATCCAACCATCTCATCCTCTGTCGTCCCCTTCTCCTCACACCTTCAATCTTTCCCAGCATCAGGGTCTTTTCCAGTGAGTCAGTTCTTCACATCAGGTGGCCAAAGTCTTGGAGTTTCAGCTTCAACATCAGTCCTTCCAATGAATACCCAGGACTGATCTCCTTTAGGATGGACTGGTTGGATCTCCTTGCAGTCCAAGGGACTCTCAAGAGTCTCCTCCAACACCACAGTTCAAAAGCATCCATTCTTTGTCACTCAGCTTTCTTTATAGTCCAACTCTCACATCCATATGTGACCACCGGATAAACCATAGCCTTGACTAGACAGACAAAGTTGCCTAAGTAATGTCTCTGCTTTTTAATATGCTGTCTAGGTTGGTTATAACTTTTCTTCCAAGGAGCATGTGTCTTTTTATTTCCTGGTTGCAGTCACCATCTGCAGTGATTTTGGAGCCCCCCAAAATAAAGTCTGTCACTGTTTTCACTGTTTCCCCATCTATTTGCCATGAAGTGATGGGACTGGATGTCATGATCTTAGTTTTCTGAATGTTGAGCTTTAAGGCAACTTTTTCACTCTCCTCTTTCACTTTCATCAAGAGGTTCTTTAGTTCTTCTTCACTTTCTGCCATAAGGGTGGTGTCATCTGCATATCGGAGATTATTGATATTTCTCTCAGCAATTTTGATTCTAGCTTGTGCTTTATCCATCTGAGTGTTTCTCATGATGTACTCTGCATACAAGTTAATAAGTAGGGCAACAATATACAGCCTTGACATACTCCTTTTCCTATTTGGAACCAGTCTGTTGTTCTATGTCCAGTTCTAACTTCCTGACCTCATATAGGTTTCTCAAGAGGCAGGTCAGGTAGTCTGGTATTCCCATCTTTTGAAGAGTATTCCACAGTTTGTTGTGATCCACACAGTCAAAGTCTTTGGCATAATCAATAAGACAGAAAGAGATGCTTTTCTGGGACTCCTGTTGTCTTGATGATTCAGCACAAGTTGGCAAATTGATCTCTGGGTTCTCTGCCTTTCCTAATCCAGTTTGAACATCTGGAAGTTCATGGTTCACTTACTGTTGAAGCCTGGCTTGGAGAATTTTGAGCATTACTTTACTAGCATGTGAGATGAGTGCAATTGTTTGGTAGTTTGAGCATTCTTTGGCATTGCCTTTCTTTGGGATTGGAATGAAAATTGGTCTTTTTTAGTCCTGTGGCTACTGCTGTGTTTTCTAAATTTGCTGGCATATTGAGTGCAGCACTTTCACCGCCTCATCTCTTAGACTTTGAAATAGCTCAACTGGAAAGCCATCAACTCCACTAGCTTTGTTTGTAATGATGCTTCCTAAGGCCCACTTGACTTCACCTTCCAGGATGCCTGGCTCTAGGTAAGTGATTATACCACTGTGATTATCTGGATCATGAAGATCTTTTTGTATAGTTCTGTGTATTCTTGCTACCTCTTCTTAATATCTTCTGCTTCTGTTAGGTCCATACCATTTCTGTCCTTTATTGTACCCATCTTTGCATGAAATATTCCCTTGGTATCTCTACATTTCTTGAAGACATCTCTAGCCTTTCCCATTCTATTGTTTTCCTCTATTTTTTTGCACTGATCACTGAGGAAGGCTTTCTTATCTCTCCTTGCTATTTATTTGCCTTGAAATAGGTATATCTTCCTTTTCTCCTTTGCTTTGACTTGGACCTAGGAAGGGCTAAAAAATGGGGGGTGGTGGCAGATTTTGCCACTATTAAAGTATGGCTCTCTGAGTCTTTTCAGTCAAGATTCCAAATTGTTATTCAGTTGCTTAGTTGTGTCTGTCTCTTTGTGTCCCCATGGACTGCAGCACGCCGGGCTTCCCTGTCCATCACTATCTCCTGGAGTTTGCTCAAGCTCCTGTCCATTGAGTCGGTGATGCCATCCAACCTTCTCATCCTCTGTCATCCCCTTCTCCTCCTGCCTTCAGTTTTTCCCACCATCTGGGTCTTTTCTAATGAGTAGGTTCTTTGCATCATGTGGCCAAAGTACTGGAACTTCAGCTTCAACATCAGTCCTTAGAATGAATATTCATTCAGGGTTGATTTCCTTTAGGCATTGACTGGTTTGCTCTCCTTGCTGTCCAAGGGACTCTCAAAAGTCTTTTTCAGCACCACAGTTTCAAATAGAGTAACCACTTTTAATATATGTGAAGATTCATTTTTCTTTGTATAGAAATAAGACTTTAACCTTTGCTGAAAGCTGTTGAAGTTATTACATAAGATAGATTATTTTTTATTAGATCAGACGTTACCTTTATATGAATGTAAACTTCCTTGATTTACAAAAAAGTTCTCAATGAATTTATAAGAGCTTCTCTACGTATTCTTTTAGGAATATGAAAAGCTAATACTAAATAAGCATTTTAATAAAGGACAACAGAGGAGAGATGAAAAGTTCCAACAGGAGAATTGGAAGTGGGAGATAAGCAATATCTTTGTGTCAGGCAACATGGTCTGCACCTCCAGGCCACAGGTGATCACGCAGCACAGGTCATGCAGGTCAAAGGTGCCATCCCTGTTAGTTTCTCCAGTGAAAATCCTGATGAGTTCCAAATACTCACTGATTCTGAGAAAGTCAATTCCTGGGCAGGTTGATAGGAAGTCCGGGGTCCCTGAGGAGGAGAGAGGGGTCCAGGGCTCTGGAAGAGGAGATAGGGGTCTGAGATTCTCAAGGAGGAGGAAAGGACAAACGTCTTTTTTTTTTTTTTCCTCTATAATCCTTAGTCTTTGTCACATAAAATATTTTTTTTTTCTTTAAGCCTGGAACTGATGATTACACAACAAACAACTCAGTTTAAACTCTATACTAAGGATTATGTAACACAATGTATCCTGCTTGAGGACAGTTTCTCCTTCCTGAAAACCTTCTGACCAATCCTGTTATCTTAAAATGTATATTATGAGAGTGGGTCTGGTAAGATCTTTCTATTGTTAAGTTCTAATCCTGTCATCTTAAAATGTAAATTGTGGAAGTGGGTTTAGTAAGGTCTTTATAACCTTGAGACATTCTTTTGAATTATTGTAATAACCAATTGAAAAAGTATATAACTCCCTTTTCTAAGACTAGTGAGTGGGGCACACTTCTGATCTCTATATCAGAGGCATTCTCTGTCCCTTTTCATACTTTGATAAAACTCTGCTATGCAAAAGCTCTTGAGTGATCAAACCTGGTCCCTGGTCCCAAAGCTAAACCTTCTTCTTTGGAGATCACAAACCCGACATGGTTCACCATAAGCTGTCAACTCCATCTCACCATAAAGGTCACAGGAAGGAGTAATGAGCATAAGGATGGAACCTGTGCTTTTAAGACCTGATTGCTCTGTATAGTTCTGCCACACCATGTGGGATAGTTAGAGGTTCCCCAGAGAACTGGAACCAGTATGGCATGAGTGTGTGTGTGTGTATGTGTAAAGTGAGGGATTGGCTGCATATGGATGGAGGCTGAAGATTTCCCCGTCTGCCATCTGCAAGCTGGAGCCCAGGAAGGCTGTGGTGTCATCAACTCCCAAGTCCAAAGGCTGGGGACCCAGGAGGACTGAAGGCAGAGAACAAGATGAGCAGTCCCAGTACCAACAGTGAGACAGGGGAAGAGTGGGAATATGCCTCCTCCTTCCTCTCTCGTTTTGCTCAGCACTCGAGATGAGGCCTGCCCGCACTGGGGAAGGGGGTCTACCTTCCCGAGTCCACTGATTTGAATGCTCATCTCACCAGAAACCTCCTCAGACACACCCAGAAATGATATCTAATCTGGGCCTTCTGGGACCCAGTCAGGGAGACACACACAGATAACCACCACCCCTTCCACACATGCTCCATGCCGTGATATGCTCTCCCCATGTGTCCTGAAGCACAGTCTCTAGGAGCTGCTGAGGCTACAAGAAGAATCATGCAGGGTCTGATTCCAGGCAGCCGGTCGCCATCACGGACCAGCCAAGTCTTGGGTGTTGTGTTTGTGTGTGTGACTTTGGAGATGGCCCGTTTAGATTTGGTGTGAATCTCATATGGTCAGTCCATGACTTACCCAGATTGTTAACTTATGTGAGCGGCAGTTTGTCTTTTGTTAGATGACCTTGATGATGCTAGATATATCAAAATGATGAAGTCACCAACGAGCTAGCAGTTACAGTAGACTTCACCTGCTACCTATCATGGAAACTTGTTACAAAAAAAGTGACAACCAGAAAGCTGTCTACAAGAGAACGTTGATAGTCTAACTGCGTACGTTCCAGGTAAACTCGCTTAAGTCATGGATGTCCAACTGAGCACAAAACTGTCTGTGTTCACTGTCACCACTTAATAATGCATTGATCGTTTAGTGTGAGACCTTGTGAACAAGAGATCCCTAAGACCGGCTCGCCTCTAGAACAGTTAGTGAAGGTCAGTGAGAAGATCCTCAGTTCAGTTCAGTTACTCATTCGTGTCCGACTCTGCAACCCCATGAACCGCAGCACGCCAGTCCTCCCTGTCCATCACCAACTCCCGGAGTCCACCCAAACCCATGTCCATTGAGTCAGTGATGCCATCCAGCCACCTCACCCTCTGTTGTCCCCTTCTCCTCCCACCTTCAACCTTTCCGAGCATCAGGGTCTTTTCAAACGAGTCAGCTTCAACATCAGTCCTTCCAATGAACACCCAGCACTGATCTCCTTTAGGATGGACTGGTTGGATCTCCTTGCAGTCCAAGGGATTCTCAGGAGTCTTCTCCAACACCACAGTTCAAAAGCATCAATTCTTCAGCGTTCAGCATTCTTTATAGTCCAACCCTCACATCCATACATGACTACTGGAAAAACCATAGCCTTGACTAGACGGACCTTTGTTGGCAAAGTAATGTCTCTGCTTTTTAATATGTTGTCTGGGTTGGTCATAACTTTCCTTCCAAGGAGCAAGTGTCTTTTAATTTCATGGCTGCAGTCACCATCTGCAGTGATTTTGAAGCCCAGAAAAATAAAGTCAGTCACTGTTTCCCCATCTATTTGCCATGAAGTGGTGGGACCGGATGCCATGATCTTAGTTTTCTGAATGTTGAGTTTTAAGCCAACTTGTTCACTCTTCTCTTTCACTTTCATCAAGAGGCTCTTTAGTCCTTCTTCACTTTCTGCCATAAGGGTGGTGTTATCTGCATATCTGAGGTTACTGATATTTCTCCTGGCAATCTTGATTCCAGCTTGTGCTTCCTCCAGCCCAGCGTTTCTCATGATGTACCCTGCTTCCATGCAAATGTCCAAAGAGTCAGGGTGCCATGGAGCTTGGAAGAGAATATTTCATGACAGAAGTGCCAGGGGAATGCCAAAAGGCTTAAATAAAAAAAATAAAAAATAAAAAACTCTCTTATTGCTTAACAATGAATTGTTGGGAACAAGGCAGGTAACAAATGAGAGACTCTCACCTAACTCTCCAACTCCTGGGGACAGAAATAAGGGTGAATAAAATTTGAAACTATAAACTCATGCACCAGTTGAAATGAGAAGAAGCTCACTCATATCTTGAGATTTTTATGGCCAAACAGAAAGAAAAATAAGCTATAGTTGAAGGCCATAAAATTAAGTTGTAAAGGCACAAGATGATCCATGAGTGACAGAACAAGAAGACAGAATTTAAAATGCAAGTGTGTCTCTCAGTGGGTCTGACAGCCTCAGAGCTCCACTGGTGTTCACAGCCAGTTAGGGGTGAGGAGAGCCGTATGTTATACCCACACTCACAGCTGTGACACTTAAACTGTGAACATCATCCCAGTGTCTCTATCGGTTTAACCACCTTTACCTGTGAGCCTCGCTGGATCTCTCCTGGGATAAAATCAGTGCACCAAGGATATTGTGGACACAGCCTCCACCTGACTCACCTTGCTTGTGTTGCTCAGTCGCTCAGGCGTGTCTGACTCTTTGCGACCCCATGGACTGCAGCACGCCAGGCTTCCCTGTCCTTCACCATCTCCTGGAGTTTGCTCCAAAGTGTGTCCACTGAGTTGATGATACCATCCAACCCTCTTATATTCTGCTGCCCACTCTCCTCCTGACCTCAGTCTTCCCCAGTATCAGGGTCTTTTCCAGTGAGTTGGCTCTTCACATCAGGTGGCCAAAGTTTGGGAGCTTCAGCATCAGTTCTTCTGATGAATATTCAGGGCTGATTTCCTTTAGGATGGACTGGTTAGATCTCCCTGCTCTCCAAGGGACTCTCAAGACTCTTCTTCAGCACCACAGTTCAAAAGCATCAATTCTTCGGTGCTCAGCCTTCTTTATGGTCCAACTCTCACATGTGTCCATGATACTGGATAAACCATAGCTTTGACTAGACTCACCTAGTTTGTAGCACAAAGATGAGAACACGTTCATCAATTCATGTATCAAATTCGAAGAACTAGAAATAATGTCCAGTCCTGCAAATTGAAGCTACTGTTGTAACCCAAAGGAAAAACAATGCTTGAGGCCAGTGGAAAGAGAAGGGCTGACCACGCACCGCTGATTCTGAGCTGTGTTGTCTATAGAGTGACCCTTCTCAGAACCAGTGTTTGAAAACTCACGTCTCCATAATCCATCTGTCTCAGGGTTTCACTTTTCCACACGGTCTCCTCAGTTAAAAGAGGAAGATGTTATAGGACTTACCTTTAGTGCAGTGTATTCATTTTCTTTTTAGTTGAGGTGAAATTTAATATTATTTCCTGATTTGAGAACTCTTTTCAATCACTTTAAAAATGTTCATGCATCTGATTATTTTTCTGTTTGCGATGAAAATACTTCAACCTATGACCTAAAAATCATGTTTCTTATTAGTTTTTATCCTTCCCTCGCTAGTAATCATATTAGGAAATGATCATATTAGAGACAGCATCGCAGTTTTTAAAATAGCTCATCCTCCCACATTAGGCGTCTATTTATAATAAACGGAAGGCTTTGCTTAAGCCTCTTTTGCATTAATCTGGTGACTGGCTGGCTCAGTGTCATCTGGGACCCGGCAGGTCTGACCACCAGGTATGCGCCGCCATCCAATTCACGAAGAAGAGCCAGAGCTACTTGTCTCCTCCTCTTGTTGAGTTAACTGCAGTGCAAGTGCCACTAATAGAGCTGTTTGAAAAACATCCTTTTCTCCCTTATAATAAAAATGGTAATTTTACTGTCTGAGAATGTTGCTAAACTTGGAATCTACCTACGGACAGCTCCCTCTGTGCTAGCTTGGGAATTCAGCAAACAAGGAGGCAGATTAATCTCAGAGAAGCAGAGAGAAACTGGTTCTGTCGTGGTAGTAGATGGAAATATTGACTGGGGGAAAATGGTCGTCTCTCTGAGGCTTCTGGTAGTGGCTTTGCAGATGAATATCAGGACTTCATGGAGTTGAGAGTCAGGGTGCATAAGATAGCACATTCTCTGGGGAAAATTAAACATTGTTGGAAGAAGAATCTGGTTCTATTAGTGATCAGGCATCATTGTAATGTGATTAATTAGGAAAAATCATTGTTTTAATTTGGTAATTATCTTATAAGGCATTTGTCACTGTCTTTTTTACATGTGTCTTTCCTATGTGGGTATCTGCTAACAAATGTTGGTTCTGTCCTAAAGGAATGCTCCATCAGAGCTATTTTGTTTTGTTTTCTGGACTGTGTCAGCGCAGAAAATTTTAATGTCCTAAAGTTATAAACAGAGTAATGCCATGCTGTTATTTTGGGTAGTGAACCAAATATCACATTCTGAAAAGTCATCATTACTTTTTACTTCCTCTTCATCTGATTGGCACCATCTGTATCTAAATGATGTTTTTAATTCTGATAAATGCTGAATCATATTTTTTTTTTTTTTTTTTTTTTTTTTTGAATCATATTTTAAGTTAGGCACTGTAAAACAGAGTTGATCGTAAGTTTCACTCATTTGTATTGTCAACAGCATGGGCTGAATTGCTGTATGTGTTTTTAATTGGAGAGTCATAAAATTCAAATCACCTGCCCAGATTTATTTTTAAGCAATTTCTGAAGAAGGTTAGACATCTGAGAGATTTAAAAGAGCTTGTGAAATAAGATAAAAATGTCGGGAAGGAATAATTTCAGCTCCGTTCCTTATGAGAATTGCTCATGCTGTAAAGTTTGTACACGTCTCTTAACTGCTTCATTTGTGTGTCTGTCGAAACATAAACCATAGCTCACAAGATTATTGTGAAGCACCAATGGCATATTGTACACGAAGCACTTTAGAAACTGGGATGTGCTTTGTAAATGATGAGTATCATTGTGCTTCTTTAGTTTAGCCAAATCTTTCTTAGGCTTCTCAATATTCTTGGAGGATATGAGCTTAATAAGCTGACTGCTCTGCAGAGCAGCAGTTTCATTCCCCCCTAACTTTCAGTTTTCCATTTGTGGTTTTCCTACTCTGTGGAGAGGCCTGGAGCTGGGGACCCAACTCATCCATCAGTGTTTCCAGCGAACATGAAGCATGATGGGCTTGTTGGACGAGGTTATCAGTCTGGAAATAATGTAGAAAACAGTGAGAGGCATGTCACACTATTCCTTGGAACTGTATTGAAGGAAATGTAGAAGTGATATCTGTGAAGTTTCTCAGTTACTGGGAATTTTTGGCAGTTTGTTAGGACTAAATAAGATAAATGTTTTGGTAAGGGATATTGCATAAATCTTTTTTTCTGTCTAAATCTGTTCATCTTTTTTTTCCCATTTATTGAGATATCACTTTTTTTTTTTCTTTAATATCTTTTAAGTCTTTGCAAACAGTTAGCTCTGTTGAATGTATCAGGTCACTGGCAATCTCTCAAATGCCCTCTCAGTGAAGTGAAGTGAAGTGTATCGCTCAGTCGTGTCCGACTCTTTGCGACCCCATGGACTGTAGCCTACCAGGATCCTCAGTCCATGGGATTTTCCAGGCAAGAATACTGGAGTGGGTTGCCATTTCCTTCTCCAGGGGAGAAGTAGGATCTAACAATTAAAGTAGAAGAGGGAATGCCATGCCCCTACTGGCAGAAGTTAACAAAACCAGTGCAAGGAGAGCCGCTAAGATGGGAAAGGAAGCCAAGGTACCTGGAGGAGAGGAGCCCCACTGAATCTGCACGCAGAAATTCTTCCCTTCTACTTCTTTATTTTTTTCTTCCAGGTTTATGGAGATTAATTGACATGCCGCACTGTGTAAGTCGAAGGTATAAAACACAATTATTTGATCTACATACATTGTGAGATGATTAATACAGTAAGTTTAGTGAGCATCCATCATCTAATATGGATACAAAATTAAAGAAGTGACACTTTCCCCTTGTGATGAGAATGCCAGGATTTATCCTTATAACAAGTGTCTCATGTAACATACAGCAGTGTTCATTATATTTATTATGTTGTACATGTACACCCTTCCCTGGTGGCTCAGGCAGTAAAGTGTCTGCCTACAATGCGGGTGACCCGGGTTCGATCCCTGGGTGGGGAAGATCCCCTGGAGAAGGAAATGGCAACCCACTCCAGTACTCTTGCCTGGAGAATCCCATGGACGGAGGAGCCTGGTGGGCTACAGCCCATGGGATTGCAAAGAGTCGGACACGACTGGACAACTTCACTTTCACTTTCATATGTACAGCCTTAGTACATATTCTTCTGTGTAGGTTCTACCCTGTGTTTTAACAATAAAAATCCCTACTCTAGTAAACTCATTCTGTCTCCCTGTTGACCACTCTTGTTTTCTGTCACTTACTTTCTATCCTTCTCTATTTTCCTTCCGTTAGCCAAATGTTGATGCAGTTCTTACTCTAAATGTTAATGGGTCATGGGGATTAACAAAAAAAAAAACAAAAAAAAAACAAAAAGAAAGTAAGGTCCCCACTGTCAATGAAAACATACTTATTTTGTGAAAGTCACACTTCTAAAGAATGCCCATTTATGTGATAAGTACAGTCCCATGTAACAGGGGCACACCAGCCCCCCAAAGTGGGGATGGGTGGGGGATAAAGAAAGGGCCAGAGATGGTAAAAGTGCTGGGGGGTCCTTGGATTGATGAGAGACTGGTGACCAAAGTACAGGGTCTTGGAGACCCTAGTGACATTCCCCAGTCTTCATACATTTTGAGTGACCAACAGCATTTGGCAATCTTGGTCTCTTTCTCTTTACCCAATTTTTTTTTTTTTCAACATGGTAAACTATTCTATATTCATCTTATCTCTGATTGTCCTATCTCATCTCATCATTTCAAGATAATTTCCTGCTTACCCAGTAGATATCAGAATTCCTCAGCAGTCAATCATATACTTTTTTTCTTCTTTTAGTTTTAAGCAATTGCTATTGGACTGTGCTTCCAAACCTCTGCATCCATATTCATTCAGTTACCGTCTCCCCTTCAGCCCAGAATTCTAGAGCCGTAAGTGCAGCTGCTGAATGTATAATCCTTCTTGGCTCCTGGAATTCAGCTAATTAAAGGCATCTCAACTCTTCTCCATTCCAACCTTCCTCGTGGCCCTGCGCCATGGGGCCTGGGTGCTTTGAGAGTGGCCTCCACCAGAGGAAAGGCAGGGCTGTGCCCACAGGTGCCGCGCTGGAGACCCACTGACCTCCTCTGAGGTTCCTTCTCTCCCTGCTTTCCACCTCCGGGTCCTCCTCACTTTACCAAAACCCTGTCTCAGCAACCACTTCCCCTGCCCCACCTGCTCAGACTTCTTGGCCTGACAGTTGCAGTGGTCTCGCCTAACTAGTCCCCAGAGTACAGATTCATCTTCCTGCTGCCCTGGGTCCATAGTGCTGACAGCCGACGATTTCAGGCTGTGAGCATTCAAAGGCAAGAGTTGTTGGCCACTGGATCGTGTATGCTGATGAGGCCTCATTCAAAGTCTTATGAAACACTGAATAAACATTTGCTAAATAAATGCATAAATCTGAATCCTAGGACTCTGATCTCCGGACGCTGCTTCTGAGATGTCCCTCTCTCTTACACCCTCAGAGTCTCCGCTTCTCACTTCTGACCACTCAGGGTCCCCATTCCCCGGCTGCCTCAGTCTCCCCCCAGGCCTGAGCCCCTCCTGTCCTCGCCCCCCGCCAACGCCATGGACCTCCTTTGCCGTTGCCTTGTGTGTGTCTAGCAAAGCTCTCTTTCTTGGTCAGTTCTGAGGTCTGCTTCCTCTACATCCAGGAAGCCAGATGTGCTGGAATTCCTCCCTCTCCCGTCCTGTCCAAACAGCAAAGGTCTAGGTGCTGAGGTCTGTCCTCAAGCCTCCCAAGAAGCCCCTCGCTCTTAGCCTTCACCATCAAAGGTGTCATCCTTTCTGCTCGGCACACCAAGGTCAGGGAGAACTGTTTCTCTCTCTCCCTGGACCTCTGTCCGTACAACTCCGTCTTCTTTTCTCTCTGCTGACCGCCTTCCCTCCCCGCTCAGAAGGAGAGACGTCCCTCTGGTGTTAAAGCAGCTCTCCTCCCTGGGCTGTGGCCCAGGGCTGCCCGCAGCCTGCCTTAAACGCAGTTCCGCCCCGCGCTCCCCTGCAGAGCCGACCTTCAGAGGTCTCCGTGACCGCGGTCCCCTCCTGCGGAGCGCTTCCCAACCCTCACGCTCACCACCCGGGCTCCCAGCACACCTGTCATCTCACAGTTGGCGCACACACTGCCCGGCATCCCTCTGCTGCTGCCCGCTGCGATGCCCCCGCCTTACACGCCCTTCGCCTGTTCTCCGCCGCCTCGAACCTGCTCAGGAAGCCTCCAGAAGCCTAGTGCAGGGACCCTGCCTCCCTCCCTCGGGGCTCACCCGTTCCCGTTCCCGCCGGCTTCCCCCCCTGGACCCTCATGTCCTCGTGGGCGGTTCTCGCATCTGGTTCGTTCAGCGCTTAGCCGGGACCTTTCACTTGGAAAGGCGGCCAGCAGTCACTGTGGCACCTCCTACCTTGTCTACAAATCTTCATTAAACTTGACATTTACAAGTGAGTATGACAGTAGGTAGCGCCTATGGCTCTTCTGGTGTGCCAGACACTTCTCTGCATTGACCAAGTGAGTCTTCAGCCCAGCGTGGAAGTTCAGAGCCAGCTGAAGCACAGAAAAGTTAGGTAACACGCTTGACAGCACATCGCCTACGCAGCTGGTAGGTGACGAATCCGGGGCTCACAGCCCCACAGACTTTTTAATTATGGCTGTTTGATGATCTGTAAACATCATTTTTGCTTTGTTTTTTGATTGCTTAATGTCTGACTCACACTAAAGCATTTATTTCTTCTTTTGTTGTGTAGTGTACTCTGGTTAACTCATAGCACAGTAAGAACTACATGTGAGCGTTTAAAAATATTTGTTGAAATCCATCTTGTTGAACTGGATTAGATTATTTCTACTGACCAAATATTAATTCACAATATATTAACCTTTTTTTTTTCTATATAGGATTTGTCTCAGGGGGAGCAAAATCCACTTAGATAAGAGCCAATATTTATACAGGATTCTAACCACTAAAGAGGACCATAGATTTGTTATTTCCCCTTTAATCCACATGGTCCTGGAGATTAAGAAACAGAGAGTTCATTATAATTTGGTTTTAGAAAAACAAATAATTCCTTGAACCATCAATTTTAAAGCCTGTTGCTCCTTAATTTTTGAGGGGTGTGCTATCTGTTCCAGGGAAATTCTTTTTTAAATAAAATAGCCATTGATGTCCTCAACATATGTCTCTTAAAATCTCATACATTTTTATTCAGTGGGGTGGAAACCCACGGGAACATCTATTCCCTCAGCACTATATTTCTTTATTAATAAAACAGAACTGGCTGTGATGACACAGAGAGAAAGACCAGGGTCAGGAGTCTGGTCCCAGTGCTAACTTTGCTGCTGGTCCTTATATGAAGATCAGCTCTAAAACCCCTGGTTCTGAAACAGGTTTGCTGTCACTTGGCTCACGACAGAGCTGGGGGTAGAACATGTGCTCGTCTTTCAAGGTCGAAAAACAAAAGTCAATAAATAATGTGAGGCATCAAAGGTAAAATCATAAAATTAAGTCAGTTTGGGACACAGTGTGAGGAAGAAATGTTGATTAGAGGGCTCACGGGATCCTTGGGAAATTTAAATACCTTTATGTAAAATACAGCATTGTATAATACACTCTCAGGATCAGTATGACCAGTGATTTTATTGATCTGTAAGAAGTTTATCGTCAGGATGAACTTAAGTTGAGGCAATGGATAAGAAAGTGGTTTCATAATATTTGTTTCTCTATTCATTTTTATTCCTTATGACCCAAGCAATCCCAGTGTCATCTCATCTTGCATCCATCAAAGAGAAACTAATACAAATGGAAAATGAAGCACTACCATAAAATATTCTAAAGGAAGGTAGATAAAATCTTACCTAATAACCACCTTTGTTACAATTCCTGTTTTGACAATAGATTTGATTTTATTACTAAACACAAAAAATAACTTTTGGTCTCTTTTCTGTTCTTCTTGGATCTATTTAGGATAAGAGTCCTTCACTCTCATTTCACCATGTCTGAGTGGGTTGGAAAGGTTAGCCTGTTGCATTTTATTTTCTTTAGAGTTAGACCACACATCTTTTACACTTTCTCCTGGCTCACCAGAAAAGAGGCTTCCCCGAGAGTTATTTAAAGGAGAATCTGTCCAGACAAGATTAGAGTCATGCTGTTACGGGGAGGAAATGTGTAACCCATTGTGGCATCTGTTATGGACAGGCTATTTTGTTTCATTCTCTCAAAACTTCTTCAAAATAAGTGGAGAGTCTGGATGATGGCATGACTCCTCAAAGCCGTCATGGCACAGGGTAAAAATAGCACTGCCGACTGGCTTATCGTTACAGCCTCATTAATTCTTGGCTTATTGCAGTAGTCTGGGTGTTTGATCCATGTTCCCATCTAGTTCTTGGGGAGAAAGAGTGGTGATGACTGCTTTCTATTTTAGGTTTCTCTTCTGTGAAATAACTGATCACAAATCAAGGCCAGCACTTATTAAACTTTTGATATAAGAGTATATCTAAGATCTTAAAAAATATTGGGTTCTGCAGAATGCTAGAGATAAAACTTGGAGAGTTGGTGCACACATGCACACACACACACACACACACACACACACACACACACACACACACACACACACTATGATAATCATCAAATTGATGGGAACATATGGCAGTGGGTGACCTCTGAAAGCTCCAGGGTACACTGTGAAAGAATAAGGCAAAGAAAGGAAAATCCCGGCTCATGGTTTTTATGGACATATGTTTGACTTTGCATAGCCCCCTGCAATTTGTATCTTTAGAAGCATTGTAAATTAAAGGCAGTCTAAGTTATCTTCCTGACAGTCATTTAAGACCAAATGGCAACCCACTCCAGTATTCTTGCCTGGAAAATCCCATAGACAGAGGAGCCTGGCAGGCTACTGTCCAAAAATTATTCAGAAAACTAGAGAGGAACTTTTGAACAGTACTTGTTAAGCTTCAATTAAAAAACAAAACTAAACAAAACAAAAAAAACCTCAGAGACATGTAGAAATGATTTTTATAGCTCCCAGATCTCATCAGAATCTTGATCCATTAGTGTTCATGAAATGTCCACTTACAGAGTCGAACACGACTTAGTGATTAAACTACCACCACTTTACTGTTGGTTTAGCGGATGCTGTTACCTACTCAGTTCGCTAATATATAGATGACCTGTCTAGAAAACAGCTGATGATATGAATGCACTGCTTAAAGGGCGTGTTTGCTGGGAATCACTTATACCTTACTCATCTCAAGTGATGATCCAGTCAGCTTACAGGCAGATTGGCAGCTCCTCAAGAAGGACATTTCATGAACACTAACAGATCAAGATTCTGATGAGATCTGGGAATTACAAAAATCATTTCTATGTGTCTCTGAGGTTTTTTGTTTTGTTTTGTTTTTTAATTGAAGCTTAACAAGTACTGATCAAAAGTTCCTCTCTACTTTGCTGACTAATTGTTGCATTTGCATAGCTTTTTTGGGTGCATATACTAATTCAAGAAAGCAGAAGATGGAGCCTCACATTCTCAGAGATCTGGGAAAAAGTTGCTGTTATGCGTTTGCTGAGACAATTGGATGTTTTCACAAAGTACCACTTAAAATTCCGATTTGGTTTTGACCAAGAATTTAAAAAGTCTACATTGAATATTTAAAGAGAATGACTTTGCCTCCCACAATATTTAATTTAGAACCATTCATTAAGACTAGTGCAATGCAGAAAATTGTATTTTAAAGTTTTTAATCCCAAAATAGCCCAATAGTGTTCATTTCTATAAACACTTCCCTTATTAGATGAAAGTATGCTAATCTCTGATCATAGGTATATTTAATAAAATTGGTTATTGTCTATATTTTAGTTACTATCATTAACTAGTTTCTCTTTCTGTTATAAGCAGCTACTGGTTAACAGGATAACCTGTGAATAAAGGATATTATTACCCTGTCTAGCAAGCAAAATATTTGTATTTATTCACTTATCACCAAGAAGATTTGCCAATGCAACTATTGCCAATGCAAACAATTTCTCTCTCACTATTTCGGCAATTAAAACTAGTGTAGTCACATTTAATATTTATTCTTAATCTCCAAATTATCGTTAACTGTTTTTTTCCTGGCTTTTTCTAAAAAGTTTTCTTTTTTATATGTTTGAGTTTTTTAAAGATATGTTTATTTTGCCCCAATAATATCCTTCCATCCCTCTTCCCCCTTATGTATTTATTGTATACCAACTATATAGCAAGTATTATCTTATATTAATCACTTACCTGAAGGAATTATGCTTAGGTATAATTTCCCTTATTTTATGTATAAGGAAACTAAAACTTTAAAATGTTCATTTATTCATTGTGATGACATGACCAGAAAATGTAAAAGCCAAGATTTTATTCTATTCCCCTGGATAGCTCCTTTTATTATAAGATTTCTGACAAAAGTTTAGCTCTGCTTATGTATAATACTGATCATGAGGGTGATATATATTTTCATCAAATTGTGAAAGAAATATCTTCTACCAAGTACTAAACAATAGCCCATCCTATTAAACCATACTGAGTATTGCAGTTAATAGACTGTGATGTCATAGTCCTTTTCCATATTTATTTCTATACTTTGCTGGAGATTTTAGTTTTCTTCTTTGCATTTCTGGCATGGTGTTTGGGACAGAGAATACATCTATACATATCGCCACTAATGTGTGTCTTCCTTACTCATGAAGAAGATGAGAAAAAATGAACAGTGCTAACAAGCTGGGATAGTCCTCTATACCAGCTGATTGGAGACAAAAAAATTAGTTGGTTTAATTGCAACATTTATGTACATGTATGGTACAAGTGTACCACAAATGTGAGGATTATATATGTAAAGTGTTGCTTTCTTCTGTTATAGGAAGTCCTTGTAATGCTCATAAGCCTACTATTATTTATACTTATTCCAGTATCACCTTAATTTTTGAAGCAACATAGTTTATTTTGCAGTCTTTTCTTAATACTACCATTGGCATTCACCACATTCTGTAGTTTTGGTTAACAGGATATAATCTTGTAGAAATAGAATTCATATTCCATGATGAGCTATGTCCCAGGTGTATATGTCTAGATCTTTATATCTATGTCTATCTATAAATTACTTCTTTACACTATATTCTGTGACTTTCTGAACCATTTGTAAAAATCATCAGTACTTACCTCAGCTAACATTTTGACTCAAAAATGATGACATGACTATGGAAGGTTCAAGTCTCAATGGAATGCTAATCAAATGTCATGAGCTGTCAAAATGAAATAATTCATTTTTGCTTAGGGATGGATGCCAACAAATTTGCTGAAATGGATTATAACCTTTTGATGATATTTGCTATAGCACAAATGGCTTCCCTGGTGGCTCAGTTGATTAAAAAGTCCAACCACAATGTGGGAGACTTGGGTTCAATCCCTGGGTTGGAAATATCCCCTGGAGAAGGAAATGGCAACCCACTCCAGTATTCTTGCCTGGGAAATCCCATGGACAGAGGAGCCTGGTGGGCTACAGTCCATGGGGTCACAGAGTCCAACTCAACTAAGTGACTAGCTTTCAAAGTACAAAGGGTCTTACTTATGGCCACTTTTGCATTTTTAAATTATGTCCAAAAATGGAAGAATATGAGATTGAACCACTGAAGAGGAGTTGTAGAAAACGGAAGAATATTTTAGGGGTGAATCAAGGAGGAGCAAGGAATCCACAGCAAAATAAGATAGTTACTGAGTTTAGAGAAAGCAGTGAGCTGCACAGAAAGAAGCATCATGGTGTGTGGTATACAGTGTGGATCCTTCAGCACTGTGATACCCGGAACCCTGACCCTCGCACAAGTCTCCATGTGCAACGTATACTGGGGGCATCAGCGGGCAGAGGGAGAGAGTATGTGTGTGCATGTGCCTGTGTGTGATGCTGTGGTCTGAAGGGGTGAAAACAGCATTTTCATGGTGGGGAACTGATGCCTCAAGTGGAAAAACCAGGACTAGTCACCTACTGACTAAGGTCTTTGAAAAACTAAAAGAAGCAGCTTAGAGAGGAAGTGCCTTGCCTCTGAGGCTGGAAAACAGAGAGGATTGTGGAAGGAGGTTTTTTTTTTTTTTTTTTTTAATCTATAAAGCTATTTAGTGTTAAACTCTGTACCATGCCTAACTCAGATCAAGATTAAATCTTTCTACATAGGCTTTTGTTCCTGAAACACTCTTTTTTCCTCCTCAAAGACTGAGCCTCCTGTTTAAATGATCCAGCGTCCATTTAGTAGGGTCTCCCCAGAGTATTTCTCGGGGGTCTCATCCCCACATAAGCAGAAATGACTTGAGCATCCCAGGCCGTGTCTGCAGACAGCTAGCTCTGCTCCAGAGCACCAGGCTCAGCGGGCTCATCCACCAGGGCTTGGGGGTGCCTTTGGGGAATCACCGCAGGGAGTGCCCACGAGTCATGAGGCATCACAAACCATCCCAAGAGTGTTGAACCTGCCACTTGTTCAGGAAACATCCCATTCTAACCCAATGCTTCCTCACAGCTGTGGCATCTCTGGGCCCACAGAGCTTTGTAGGATAGGTCAGAATTTAATTGTTCAGGTTCTGGAGCTCAGTTGCCTTCATTCAAGTCCTGTTTCTCCTACTTCCTAAAGTGCCTCACTTTCTTTACCTGTAAAATGGGAAGAATAAAAAAAAAATTCCTCTTATAAAATGATAGTGAGGGTTGAATGGCATAATACCCATAAAGACTTAGTAGCTGGCACAGTAAATATTTAGAATATCTTAACATAATTACTGTCAGTAAAAGTTACAGATGTTTCTGCTACTCAGACTATTTATGATAGTCAGGGTGGTGTGGGAAGGTGGACATTTGAAATACTTCTGTGGGGAGCAGGGAAGAGTCGACTAGAAAAACTGGAGTTTCTGGGGGGAGATAAGGCTGCAGTTGAGGTTATGTTTATAACTTTTTTCCCAACAGTGCTAGGAAAACTGTCATTTCAGAAACGGTGGTTGCTTGTATATCAAGGTTGCAGATTTTTGCCAGGTTGCAGATTTTTGCCAGGTGAAAGAAAAAGAAGGAAGGGAGTTGTGAGTACTAGTGGGATGGAAAGAAGCCTAGAACACAAAATCTGGGGAAGTTCAGGAAGGTCCCGAGGCCAGCGGGGCCGACTTGAGGAACTTCCCTTGAGGGTATGTGTTGGAACCCAGCCCAGTGGGCCAGCCACCCAGCCTCACCAGGAATTCTAAAGATTCTCCAGTGCTGTGTGACAGACTGAAAGATGAATCAGGAAAATGTATTTCTGGGGGGATCAGGTAATTGGGTCTATTCACAGTAATGGACCTCACTAAGTGTTGTACCTGAAAGTTTAGTCACTCTCTTGAATTCCAGTTTCCAAAGCCAGATTATGCACAAATCTTTATGCCTACGGACTTCCCTGGTGGCTCAGAGGGTAAAGCATCTACCCTCAATGTGGGAGACCCAGGTTTGATCCCTGGGTGGGGAAGATCCCCTGGAGAAGGGAGTGGCAACCCACTCCAATATTCTTGCCTGGAGAATCCCATGGACAGAGAGGAGCCTGGTGAGCTACAGTCCACGGGGTTGCAAAGAGTCAGACATGACTGAGTGACTTCTCTTTCTTTTCTTCTTTATTCCTGTAGTTTCTAACATGTGTGCACATGCAAGTCAGCTGGTAAAAACACTGGTTGAAGATTTCACCTCCAGAAGTTTCTTCCAGGAGGTCTGTGCAGGGGGCCCAGGAATTGGCAGGGCTAACAACATCATCCCTGCATCATCTGTCTGCAGTGCAGGAGACCTGGGCTCATTTCCTGGGTTGGAAAGATGCCCTAGAGAAGGGAATGGCAACCCACTCCAGTGTTCTTGCCTGGAGAATCCCATGCACAGAGGAGTCTGGTGGGCTATACAGTCCATGGGGTCACAAGGGTCGGACATGACTGAGCTACTAAACCCCCACCACCACTACATCATCACAGGTGGTGTCAAGCTGTGGTTCCTGGGTTCCCACTTGGAGAACAAGTACCTTGTGACTTTTTTGGGCGGGCATCTCCTCCAGTCGGGTCACCTTGCAGAATCCAGATGTTAAAGGCAGGGCGGTACTGGGCATTTCTACAAGAAAGGGCGGGACGTTTGTTTGCTTGTAGGTTGCTTTCTCAGAGGGAAAGGAGCAGCCTCCAGGAAAAGGAGGTATGTGACTGATGATAAACACACACTGAAAATCTAATAACAGGAAGGAGAAAATCAAAATAGAAGACATCTCAGAGGACCAGTACTGCCTCCACTGACGGATGAGGGCAGAAGCAGGGGGTCTCTGTGCTATACCTGGGAGGGGCTGCCTCCAGTGCCACTATCATCCCAGGGCCCGCACCACCCCTCCAGGGGATGGATCGGGGTTCCCCGGGGAGGGGTGCCCAGCAGGTATGCTGAGAAACCCATGTGCTCTTCGCTGGGGATCCAGCATCTCCTGGGTGATGGGAACGTGTCCTTGACGGCTGGCGCCCAACCAGGGGAGTGCACCAGGGTCTAAGTCCAGACGTGGGCACTTCCCAAGGGCCTCGGGGAAGCTGATGGTTCTGTATCTGAGATGCAGGGGTCCTCCTGAGTCTCTTCACGGCAGGGAAGCCACAGTGGTCGTCTGCGCAGGTTGCACTGCCCCATGTCTTCGCGCCCCGGGGAGGGAAGTGCAGGATAAATTCCCCGTTCACTTCCGGTATGGAAAAACACTTTTTCCATATGAAGACAGACTTGTTTGTTTTGAGTCTGGCTGAAGAGAGGATGCGTGTGAAATAATAATTTCTAGAATTGATGAAACCGTCACTTTGCAGACGAGGTGCCCTGTCTGTGACCCCTTGGCACCAGGCTGCCCGACCTGGGGGCTCCGAGGCCCCGGCCAGCCCCGCTGGGCTTCCTGTGACCCCCCTGCAGGCTCGTTTATGGCAGCGTCTGTCACTCAGCATCTGGCAGGAAATGCCTTCCACTCCTTTTCCTTTAATTGCCCCTGGGTGTGAATGCGTGTGTGTGTATTGTCTGTTTCACTCTGTGATGCTATGGAGAATAAAACTGTCTGAAGAACCAATAATATTTTCATCATCATCATTCTTATTAATAAATCAAGAAATTATCTTTAATGCTTTTCTTCAGGGTTCACATGCCCTCTAGGTAGGTATAAACTTTTAAATGATAAAAATGCCCGAGATGCGGTATAGTTTTTCATTTGAACTTAATTTTCTATTTTATCTCATCTCTTTGCCTTTACATGTTCAACATTCAGTTCAATTCAGTCACTCGGGCATGTATGACTCTTGTGACCCCATGGACTGCAGCACCCAGGCATCACCAACTCCTGGAGTTTACACAAACTGATGTCCATCGAGTTGGTGATGCCATCCAACCATCTCATCCTCTGTCATCCTCTTCTCCTCCCACCTTCAATCTTTCCCAGCATCACGGTCTTTTCAAATAAGTCAGTTCTTCACATCAAGTGCCCAAAGTATTGGAGTTTCAGCTTCAGCATCAGTCCTTCCAATGAATAGTCAGGCCTGATTTCCTTTAGGATGGATCTCCTTGCAGTCCAAGAGACTCTCACGAGTCTTCTTCAACACCACAGTTCAAAGTCATCAGTTCTTCAGAGCTCAGCTTTCTTTATAGTCCAAATATCACATCCATACATGACTAGTGGAAAAACCATAGCTTTGACTAGATGGACCTTTGTTGGCAAAGTAATGTCTCTGCTTTTTAATATGTTGTCTAGGTTAGTCATTAACTTTTCTCCCAAGGAGCAAGTGTCTTTTAATTTCCTGGCTACAGTCACCATCTGCAGTGATTTTGGACCCCCAAAAAATAAAGTCTGCCACTGTTTCCACTGTTTTCCCACCTATTTTCCATGAAGTGATGGGACTGAATGCCATGATCTTAGTTTTCTGAATGTTGAGTTTTAAGCCAAATTTTTCACACTGTTTCACTTTCATCAAGAGGCTCTTTAGTTTTTCTTTACTTTCTGCCATAAGATTGGTGTCATCTGCATATCTGAGGTTGTTGATATTTCTCCCAGCAATCTTGAATGCAGCTTGTGCTTCATCTAACCCAGCATTTCTCATGATGTGCTCTGAATATAAGCTGAATAAGCAGGGTGACAATATACAGCCTTGATGTACTCCTTTCCCAATTTGGCACCAGTCTGTTGTTCCATGTTCAGTTCTAGCTGTTGTTTCTTGACTTGCATACAGATTTCTCAGGAGGCAGGTCAGGTGGTCTGGTATTCCCATCTCTTTAAGAATTTTCCAGTTTTTTGTGATCCACACAGTCAAAGGCTTTGGCATAGTCAATAAAGCAGAAGCAATGTTTTTCTGGAAATGTCTTGCTTTTTCAATGATCCAACGGATGTTGGCAAATTGATCTCTGGTTCCTCTGACTTTTCTAAATCCAACTTGAACATCTGGAAGTTCATGGTTCACGTACTTTTGAAGCCTGGCTTGGAGAATTTTGAGCATTACTTTGCTAGCTTGTGAGATGAGTGCAATTGTGCTGTAGTTTGAACAGGTTTTTTTTTTTTTTCCCCAGCATTAGTATATCCATACAGAATATAACATAAACATGGTAAATTCTGATGGGCAATAATATTACTTTCTCAAATAAAACAAAACAATATGAATTAAAGTTGTATTTTTAAACTTTAAAAGTGTTGCATATTTCCATTTCAATAATAATCAAAAAGGAAAAAAGATATCCCCCACCTCAAGTCAAATAGCACTCATTTACCCCTAGTGATATTTTTGAATCTTAAAGATGAAGTATATTCAGAGAGACATATAAGTCTAGTGAAATATGTAGCACAGCTTGGTAAAAGCCCTGTCATTTCTTTCTTGTTCATTTTTCTCTTTGAATTTGAATCTTGCTGAGGCTGTTATGTAGAAACATCTACTCTAGGTACTACATAGAAATCATGTCTGGTGAGATGCTTTACACTATATTTCTGTGGTTTACTTGAAATTCATCTCTAAGGAAAGCTTTTTTTTTTTTTTTAATTGAAGTGTGGTTGATTTACAATGTTGTGTTAGTTTCAGGTGTACAAATGTGTTTTGTTTTGTTTTTCAATTATATATAATATATACATACATATATTGTTTTACAGATTTTTTTCCCATTGGCAATTGAAAAATATTGAGCATACTTCCATGTGCAACAGACTAGGTACCTGTCTGTTGTCTGTTTTACGTATGGTAGTATGTATCTGTTAATCCCAGACTCTTAATTTATCCCTCCTCCCACTTTCCCCTTTGGTGACCATAAGTTTGTTTTCTATCTGTGAGTCTATTTTTCACTTGTAAATAAGTTCATTTCTATCTTGTTTTCAGATACCACATGTAAGTGATATTATATGGTATTTATCTTTCTCGGTCTGACTTACTTTACTTAATATGATAATCTCTAGGTACATTCATGTTGCTGCAAATGGCAGCCTTTTATTCTTTTTCATGGCCGAGTAGTATTCCACTGTATAGGTGTACTACTTCTTCTTTATTAATTCGTCTGTTGATGGACACTTTGATTGCTTCCATGTCTTGGCTATTGTGAATAGTGCTGCTGTGAGTACCGAAGTGCATGTATCTTTTCATGTTAGTTTTCTCTAGGATATATACGTGCAGCAAAGTAAGAGGAATGTGTCAGGCAGGAGGCTGCCTTGGGGTTCTTTCTCCTCCTTTCTATTTTGTGAACTGATAGGCCGTGTTTCTGCTTTGCAATCCCAGCATCTTCAGTGCGTCAGTCCCGTTAATAAGTGAGCACAGATAAAACCTATCTCTGTTGGGGGTTTCGCAGCACTCATAACTCAGAGGCAGTTATTACTCTTTGCTGATTATAACACTAGAGGTCTACCCACTGTATGGTTTGTTTAATTTGAGAATTTAATATATACCTGTGTCCTTAGTAGGGTTTACAGTCATTTGTTTCTTTAGAAGTTGCTTTTCTTTAGTTGAACCATGTTTCTTGTCTCTGTGAACCCTGTTACAGAAAGTGAAAGTGTTAGTTGTTCAGTCGTGTCTGACTCTTTGAGACCTCATGGACTGTAGCCCACCAGGCTCCTCTGTCCATGGAGTTCTCCAGGCAAGAATACTGGAGTGGGCTGCCATTTCCTTCTCTAGAGTGTCTTCCAGATCCAGGGATCAAACCCAGACCTCCCTCAGTGCAGGCAGATTCTTCACTGTCTGAGTCACCAGGGAAGTTCCTCAAATGCTGGAGCAAGTAGCCATTTCCTTCTCCATGGGACCTTCCTCACCTTGTTACAGAGGTGGGAGAAATTAAACCATGTGGCCATCTGATGGCAGAAAGCAGTGTTTAGTCACAGCATCTGGAAGGTCCTACGTTTCTGGGAAAGTGGCTTCTGGAACGGTTCCTAGATGTCCTCATGGAAGCTGCCTGGCTGCAGCCCCCAGACCTCCCTGTTCATGTATCACCGGGGCAGATCTGGGGCTACGAGGCTTGTTAGCCTGTGCAATACAGAGGACCCTAGATTCTATCAAACATGCTGTGTCATCAGAGTCTTTGGACAGAGAAGGACAGACGATAGACACTGGAGCCTGGCTGATGATTCCTGATTCTGGTTTAGACAGTTTACTTCCTCTGTGTATGTCTTGGTTTCTTCATTTTTATATCAAAGCCATTTCTCACTGCTTTCTTGGGTGGTGGTGAGCATTCTCGATGATTACTAAGGTGCACAGGTTGGGGGATAGCATGAATTAAACAAACAGCAATTCCTTCCTCCTCTTGGCTAGAAAATGCCCTAGAACTTGAAATGGAAGTTGCCTCATGACGAGTTAAATCCTTAGGCAACCAGAAGAAGTCAAACCAACACAGTTCTCCTACTAAATAGCTGAGACAGAATCAGACAAGATATTAAAAAGTCACCATGACTTTAATCAAGTCTGTATTTCAGAAAAAATGACTGAATTAGCAAAATGCCATGACAGGCTTTCCTGATATCCTATATTACAAAATATTATGTCTACATCTATTACTTATTAATCTGTTTTTACAAAATTATTGAACAGGAACATTTACAGCCCCAGAAAATTGAAGCAACACATTTTAGGTGTTCTGTAGCTCAGCTGGTAAAGAATCCACCTGCAGTGCAAGAGACCCTGGTTTGATTGCTGGGTCAGGAAGATGCCCTGGAGAAGGGTAAGGCTACCCACTCCAGTATTCTTGCCTGGAGAACTCTATTGACAGAGGAGCCTAGCAGGCTACAGTCCATGGGATCCCAAAGAAACACGACTGAGCAACTTTCACTTTGTTTCACTTTAATAATTAAAAGTCATTTTAACATATATATATATATATATATATATATATATATGCACTATTAAATGACCTTTCAAAGTCAATAGTTCTTTAATATAAAGCTGGGTAGTGTAAGTCATAATTTTGTAGTTAAAAGGCTATGTAGCAGTTTAAATCCCTTGTGAAACAAGGGTAAAAATTCAGAGAAACTGAAAGGTTTTTATTTTCCTCAAAGCTAACATTAATTTTTATTCAAAAATTAAAATAGAAAGTGACTATACACTATAGTTTTATCATCATATGTTTATTCAACTTGATACTGTCTTACCCTTGCTGTCATTTAATGCTAGACTGAAACGTGTCAGAAACAAAACCACTCCTACTTTTTAAGTAGCAAGTCTTGGCTTGATTCTCTCAGAATTCCCACTTCTATTCCCCCCACCTCCCCCATTTTTTCCCAAACTAGATATTTATGCATATGATTTAGTTCTATTTTAAAAAAGGATAAAAGATGGATTCCACTTTAGATGCTTCCTTCATTTCTATTAGCAAATCTGTCAAGATTCTAATTACTTGTCATATACTGAGAACTACCAGAGTCACGAGAACCAAATATAGTCCAGGAACCCTTGGACCCTTGAGCGGCATGCTGGGTGTGCAAACTTGTCATTAAAAGCACATCGGCACGCAGACCCCAGTAAGGAATTGAGGCTCTGCTGTGCGCCTGGGATATTAAACTAGTGCCTTGAAGAAATAAACTGGCGAGAACGTTCTCACATTTCATGTGTACTTTGCCCATGACAGCTCATGAAAAGCGATATTACTGCGCACATTTCGGGGCAAACAAACGTGGAAGGCCTCCATGAAACCACGGCCATTTCACGCTTCATGCCCACCAGCACCAGTGTCCTCTGTGGTCTGGGGATACCAAACAGGCGAGTTTGAAAATAGCTGGGTTCCCTTTCCTTCCTCTGCCTGGTGTGAGGGGTCAAAGGGCAGGGGTGAGGCCTAAAGCGGAAGAGCAAAGAGATCAACAGCTGGGCAGACAGGGCCAGCGTTTTTGCAGTAGTCACATGGATGGTATTTCGTACTTTGATATTAAGTATTTAAATACTTATTTAAAAAAACTAATCATGGCAGTTGAAATAGCAGAAGTATATAGAATAAAAGTGAAAGACTTCCTTTATTTTAAACCTCTCCACATGTTGCCAGTGTTTTTGTGGGTCTTCCAAGACATTTTCTACACACAAACATACCCAAATATGTTGGGATTTTTTTTTTTTTTTTTTTTTTTTTTTGTAAGTGCAAGCTGCATTATAGGATGTTGTATTAGTCAGTCCAAGTAGCTATAAGAAAGTATCAGAGACTGGAGTCCCAAACAACAGACCTCTGTTTTCTCACATTTCCAGAGGTTGAGGGGGGGCATCCAGGGTCAGAGTGCCAGCGTAGCTGGTTGCTGGTGAGGCCAGGAACCAGTGTGTGGACAGTCATCTTCTGGCCCTGCTTCAGTCTCCTCATCTGTGGCGTTTTGTTGTAGCAGCGGAAATAGACTAAAGCCGGTGTCACGAACACAGACTCTGTTTGGCACCCAGACATGTGAGGGCGTCAGCATTTCAACACCCCTGTCCTCTGAATGGAAGTTCTTTCTGAAAACTAATCATCACCATCATTTACGGTGACTGCTGCTAGCTGTCATGATCCCCGAGTATTGTAATAGGCTGCCAAGGGAGTTGGTCGGAGGACAATGATTTATAACTCCTCCGGTGCATCATTTATTAAGACTCTCATAACCCTGGAGTTACAGCGCACTGCCCCTGCTTTCATTTACTTTGTGGCAAACACGTTCAGCTGGCAAGCTCCTTGTCCGGGCTCCTGGAGCTGCGAAGGATGAGAAGGAAGCCCAGCTGTCCTAGGAAGACCGCGATGCGTCAGGGAGAGCGCCCCCTTCAGCTGGGCAGGTGGGAGTGCCGCCGGGTCTTAAAAGAGAAAGGAAACGCGATAGAGACCTCCCAGAGACTGAAGGGGCCTTCCAGAGCCCCCTGAATAAGTTTGAATGAATAGTTGGAGAAGGAGGGAGAGTTTCTGCCTGTTGTCCTCAGCTTGGAGTCAACAGACTTGCTTTCATTTCGCTTTATGCCTTTGTGATATATTTCAGTTTTATTTAATTGCTCTTGTTTGAATGGGGTCGGCATCAATAAACTATGCTCAAGCGACATCTTTTTTCCCCTCGAATTAAACTCTTTCCTTAGTCACCAGAATCTCCTATTAACTTTTTTTTTTTTTTTAACCAATTTGCACTAGAAACAATCTAATGAAGAAACAAAGCAAACAGTAACATCAGCCAGTGAAATCTTTCTTTCCAGAATCATTAACCTGCAGAAACTAAACCAAAGCCAAGCAAAGGTGTTAGAGGATACTTTGACACAGTTTTGTCCTTTATGTCCTTGCAGTCATATTTGTAAGAGTCGGGGTAGAAGTATACTCGATTCCTACCAGATTGCTCCAGGGTGAAAGGTTTGTTCAGGACAGAGTGCTCCGTTTTGCAGTGATGCTCTGGGATGGTCCCTTAGTGAACCTGTAGCATCCTAGCCAAGAATGCTGAGCCCCTCATCAACTGAGTGTTTTTGGAAGTGTCACCCTGCATGACATCTTTCTGACGTAAAGAAGTAACTAGCACATCAGTACTCTCTAATAAATACTTCTGATGTCTTTGAAAAGGAAAATTAATTTAGAAGCAAAAAATTTGAAAAAAAAAAACAAATTTTTTTTTCTTTAAGTTTCCAACTCTGAATTTATGAAACATGGGGTGGTTGAGTTGTGGGTGGAAGTGAGCATGAACCATCTGAACTGTTAGGAAAATGTTGTATAATTTTATATGTGTATTTGTGTTGTAGGAGACGATACAAAACTTTCATGTAATATTCAAATAATTTTCCGACTAGGAAAAAAAAATGTTGAAAAAGTAGACATAAATCAAAAGCATTAAGTTATTAAAGCTGGAGAGAAATGACAGATAGCTGATAGCTGAGATTTCCAACTATATGTGCTAGAGAAATCAGGCTTAAAGAGAAAGGGAGAGCAATGTAAATTTGAATAGTACTGCTGACTCTTACTGCAGGTGAAATGAGTTATCCTCAGATCAAAATGAAAGTTATTTCTATAGGCTGAAATTAGAGGTAGAAAAATTAGTGCACAAGTTTTGTGGAAATGATGGATAAATCAATTAAAATGTGTCTGGTTACCCAATTTATCTTATTCTGTTTTGTCTTATTCTTATTCTCTCTGGATACTGAATTTCATTATTTAGCCAAGTGATCCAGAAGAAAGCACATACTTGCATATTTAGATCTTATTATGCTAAAGTACTTTTTCCAACTCCATCATCCTTGGTGTATTGGAGGAAAATTGTTTCTTTCTGACTATTGGGTAACTTGAAGTTTCAATATAGCCTGGATATATTTTGTCTAAACCATTCTACTCAACACAGATCAATTTTATTTAGTCCTTTTTGGAACTTTTCTATAGAAAATTGTTTTCTTAGTAGTTTTTTTCCCTCCATCTTTCTGTGATGCATAGTGCCTGGAACAGGATTTTAATATAGTAAAAATGAAGGTGTTTTTTTTTTTCCCCTGTCCCCACTGTCTTTTTATCCTACTCTGTTTAGTTCTATTGCAATCTATTTGGTGTAGTCCACCCCTCACAACACCCAGCTGTGGATGTGACTGGTGATAGCAGCAAGGTCTGATGCTGTAAAGAGCAATATTGCATAGGAACCTGGAATGTTAGGTCCATGCATCAAGGCAAATGGGAAGTGGTCAAACAGGAGATGGCAAGAGTGAATGTCAACATTCTAGGAATCAGCGAACTTTTAGTTAGACTGGAATGGATGAATTTAACTCAGATGACCATTATATCTACTACTGTGGGCAGGAATCCCTGAGAAGAAATGGAGTAGCCATCATGGTCAATAGAAAAGTCTGAAATGCAGTACTTGGATGCAATATCAAAAATGACAAAATGATCTCTGTTCATTTCCAAGGCAAAGCATTCAATATCATGGTAATCCAAGCCTATGCCCCAACCAGTAATGCTGAAGAAGCTGAAGCTGAACGGTTCTATGAAGACCTACAAGACCTTTGAGAACTAACACCCAAAAAAGATGTCCTTTTCATTATAGGGGACTGGAATGCAAAACTAGGAAGTCAAAAAACACCTGGAGTAACAGGCAAATTTGGCCTTGGATACGGAATGAAGCAGGGCAAATGTTAATAGAGTTTTGCCAAGAGAACCCACTGGTCATAGCAAACACCCTCTTCCAATAACACAGGAGAAGACTACACATGGACATCGCCAGATGGTCAACACCAAAATCAGATTGATTATATTCTTTGCAGCCAAAGATGGAGAAGCTTTATACAGTCAGCAAAAACAAGACCAGGAGCTAACTGTGGCTCAGATCATGAACTCCTTATGCCAAATTCAGACTTAAATTGAAGAAAGTAGGGAAAACCACTAGACCATTCAGGTATGACCTAAATCAAATCCCTTATGACTATACAGTGGAAGTGAGAAATAGATTTAAGGGACTAGATCTGATAGACAGAGAGCCTGATGAACTATGGACGGAGGTTCGTGACATTGTACAGGAGACAGGGATCAAGACCATCCCCATGGAAAAGAAATGCAAAAAGGCAAAATGGTTGTCTGAGGAGGCCTTACAAATAGCTGTGAAAAGAATAGAAGCAAAAAGCAAAGGAGAAAAGGAAATATATCCCATTTGAATGCAGACTTCCAAAGAATAGCAAGGAGAGATAGGAAAGCCTTCCTCAGCAATCAATGCAAAGAAATAGAGGGAAACAACAGAATGGGAAAGACTAGAGATCTCTTCAAGAAAATTAGAGATACTAAGGGAACATTTCATGTAAAAATGGGATCGATAAAGGACAGAAATGGTATGGACCTAACAGAAGCAGAAGATATTAAGAAGAGGTGGCAAGAATACGCAGAAGAACTGTACAAAAAAGATCTTCATGAGCCAGATAGTCACGATGGTGTGATCACTCACCTAGAGCCAGACATCCTGGAATGTGAAGTCAAATGGGCCTTAGAAAGCATTAGCTATGAACTAGCTATGAACAAAGCTAGTGGATGTGATGGAATTCCAGTTGAGCTATTTCAAATCCTGAAAGATGATGCTGTGAAAGTGCTGCACTCAATATGCCAGCAAATTTGGAAAACTCAGTAGTGGCCGCAGGACAGGAAAAGGTCAGTTTTCATTTCAATCCCAAAGAAAGACAATCCCAAAGAATGCTCAAACTACTGCACAATAGCACTCATCTCACAGGCTAGTAAAATAATGCTCAAAATTCTCCAAGCCAGGCTTCAGCAATACGTGAACCATGAACTTTCAGATGTTCAAGCTGGTTTTAGAAAAGGCAGAGGAACCAGAGATAAAATTGCTAATATCTGCTGGATCATCGAAAAATCAAGAGAGTTCTAGAAAAACATCTATTTCTGCTTTATTGACTATGCCAAAGCCTTTGACTATGTGGATCACAATAAACTGTGGAACATTCTGAAAGAAATGGGAATACCAGACCACCTGACCTGCCTCTTGAGAAACCTGTATGCAGGTCAGGAAGCAACACTTAGAACTGGACATGGGACAACAGACTGGTTCCAAATAGGAAAAGGAGTACGTCAAGGCTGTATATTGTCACCCTGATTATTTAACTTATATGCAGAGTACATCATGAGAAAAGCTGAGCTGGAAGAAGCACAAGCTGGAATCAAGATTGCCGGGAGAAATATCAATAACCTCAGATATGCAGATGACACCACCATTATGGCAGAAAGTGAAAAGGAACTAAAAAGCCTCTTGATGAAAGTGAAAGAGAAGAGTGAAAAAGTTGTCTTAAAGCTCAACATTCAGAAAACTAAGATCATGGCATCTGGTCCCATCACTTCATGGGAAATAGATGGGGAAACAGTGGAAGCAGTGTCAGACTTCATTTTTCTGGGCTCCAAAATCACTGCAAATGGTGATTGCAGCCATGAAATTAAGACACTTACTCCTTGGAAGGAAGGTTATGACCAACCTAGACAGCATATTAAATAGCAGAGACATTACTTTGCCAACAAACATCCGTCTGGTCAAGGCTATGGTTTTTCCAGTGGTCATGTATGGATGTGAGAGTTGGACTGTGAAGAAAGCTGAGCGGTGTAAAATTGATGCGTTTGAACTATGATGTTGGAGAAGACTCTTGAGAGTCCCTTGGACTGCAAGGAGATCCAACCAGTCCATCCTAAAGCAGATCAGTCCTGGGAGATCATTGGAAGGACTGACACTGAAGCAGAAACTCCAATACTTTGGCCACCTCATGTGAAGAGTTGACTCATTGGAAAAGACCCTGATGCTGGGAGGGATTGGGGACAGGAGGAGAAGGGGACAACAGAGGGTGAGAAGGCTGGATGGCATCACCGACTCGATGGACTTGGGTTTGAGTAAACCCCGGGAGTTGGTGATGGACAGGGAGGCCCCGCGTGCTGCGATTCATGGGGTCACAAACAGTCAGACACAGCTGAGTGACTGAACTGAACCCCTCGGTAACTGGACTCCCCAGGTGGTGCTAGCCGTAAAGAACTCTGTCTCCGCTCCTCCTCTGCTTCCTCATTCCCTTTTTCTCTGCTCGCCTCGGTCCCCTTCCTTCTTCTCTTCATTCTCCCATATCTTGTTCACTGCTGTTTCCATCACTGCTACTTGTCCTGCGATTCTCAGCCCATGGTTTGCAGAGATTTGATGAGAATGTTACTCTCGAGAGTTAGGTTTTAGGAAGATTAGACGAGTGACTTCTTGTGCTCCACGTGCCGGCGTGTGCTCCTGGAGTCCTGCTTCTGGTGCTGTATTATCATATGTGACCATGATGGCAACAGCAGGCGGCGGAGGGCCGTGTGTGGTCACGCGATGCCGCCCTCCTCTGTGTCCGTCTGACGTGGGCGGCCCTGCAGGGTCCTCCTGCACGTGCTTCGGGATGACGGATCCCGGCTTCCAGGGAGTTCCAGGCCATCACTGCGGTCTCATCGTGTATGCGGCGCGAGTCACGGAGACTCTCAGCTCTTCATAAAGCAGTTGCTTATGATGACAAGTCTGCAGGTGCTACTTCGTGATTTAAAAATTAGCCCCGGAATCGATCATTTCTGTGCACACAGAATTTTAAGGGGTTTGAAATACCCATTTTGTGCGTAACCATTATCCAGTGTTTTAAACAAAATCCTAACAGAAAGATGTACATCAAGGCGTTTTCTCTTGCAAGAGGAATGGACTTTATGATCCACAGGTTATCCCAGTAAGAAGCTTCGTCCCTCCGTGAAAATCCCTTGAGTGTGGACAGCTTTAAGTGGAGCAGTGCAGCTTATTGAAACACCAGAGTCTGCCAGAACTGGGTTCACTTCTGGGGCTGGGTGACCCCAGCGGTGACCGAGCACATGTTCATTATTCTCCGTGTGCATTTCTTTTCTGTGAATTGGTGCTCGGGAGAACTGATTGAGACTGTGTGTGAAATACCAGTCCCATGCTTGCCTGTGGCTCATTATTGTCGTCACCCACACTGCTCTGCTCATGGTGCAGCCCACGCGGATGTCCCTATCAGGGATGTGCAGGGTTGCGTGGGCAGCTGTAACACAACCTCTACTGCTGTTGCTGCTATTTAAGGCCCTCTGCTGGATCTCTGAACTAGAGCCGTCCTTATAAGACTGAGGAGCACAGCCGGTTTTCATTTTGCTCATGGCTTTTAGGGTCCATGTGTATTCGACCCCCTGGCCTTGGGTACCGCATGTTGGCCTTGAACTGAGCTCCCCGAGCCCTTCACCCCAAGCTACCGGGACTCCGGCTGCCTTCACAGGCAGATTGTCTAAGCTGACAGGTGCTATACCAGTAAGCACACACCAGATTTTCATCTTGTTAATTATTTTTATATCAAATACCCATTAAAATCATACTTTACATAGGCATCATCATATTGACTCAATCATTAAAATTCATTTCACCCCATTCTGTTCAAAGTACCCTGTGACTTCTACAAAGCTGTAGATTTCATAACTGACTCACATCATATTTCCATTGAGCAGGGCTTGTTTAAACCAAATAGAAAATCACTCAAACTGACTCCATTTTTCTTTTCTTCTTAAATTCTATAGAACTTAAGAGATCAGTGAAATCTCTTATGTAATATTTACCAAAGAACTTTTCTGGTAGTCCAATATAGTGTGTGTGTGTGTGTGTGTGTGTATGCACGTGTGCTTAGGTATCATGGATCCTTTGTGTGAGAATTTTAAGGAAGCTCCAGAGTATTTTTCCACTGGCAGGAACACAGGCAATAATACTTTGATTTATCAGGCTCAAGATCCCAGTCATTTCCCTGACCCAGAAGGCCGACCCAGGCCGACCCTGGGTCCGTGGAGCAGAGGCAGGCAGTCTGCCCTCACCAAGTGTCCATGTGATCAACAGTGGCCAGCACCTCCCTCCTCTTGCAGGCACACCTCACATCCAAGACTCGGCATTTGTTCTTTGGTCTGCCTGACACCCCAAGACATCTGCCCTGTCTCTGTAGAAATAGTAGCACTGCACCCCGATGCTGTCTGCCCCCTCATACTTCTTTGCAGTAATCAGGGCCTTGTCCCTGCTTCACATCACAGGGTGAGAGCCGAGGAATGGTTTCTCTTCTGAGCTGAAGCTGCGAGGAGCCAGCTCAGGGCCACATAGTCCTCTCTTGACCAGGGTGCTCGAGGTTTTGGTACTCGAGGGTCATGCCACAAGGCATTATAGCCTCCACAGACTGGGAGCCACAGACTCGGTAACAGAGTTACCGAGGATGAATGCACCTCCGATGCTTTGGAGACACAGCTTCAGTGAGAGGAAAGCTCTTGTTTTCCTGAAGCACAAAAAGGTGTTGATTTTGCCGTGGGTTAGCCCAGCGTTGTCTAGCCTGTTGGGAATGCCTGCCCATCAGGTCAGAACCCACCTCCCGACTGTAACCTGGACCCCTCCCCTCTGCTCCAGCCAGCCTAGAGCACGTGCCACCTACTGATACACTGCCAAGTGATTATTGATCATCTTTGTTTATTACCGTCTTTCTGTCCCTCTCCCCCGTAAGACAGTCCTTCATGAGGGCTGCAGCTCTCTCGGGCACATAGCGGTATTCAGTAAGTATTTCTTGATTAGGTAAATAATAACAAGCTTAACTAATGTCCCTGCCCATTCCCAAAAATGCTTTCCTATAGACCAGTTTCTTATACATAGTTCTGCTCTTAAAGTATACCTGAACCTGAGAAAGCATTTCAAAAGTATTATATGATTAACTTGAAGCCACAAAAGCAATGAAATTAAGTGAAAATTAAAATTCCAACCTTATAATTGAATGCGGCCCTATATGGATACTGAGGGTTCCCTTTGACATTCATGTGATTTTTTTGCCCTTGGCATTTAACTCAGGATGTATATTTCAACCACAGAGATGGACATCTGATTTTCAGTCTTACATTATTGGTGATTGTGTATTTCATCTAGGGAGCTGAGAGCACATTAAAACATACACTTGCTGTCTTAACTTTAAATTTCCTTGCCATCCTGAGTTGAAATTAGACCCTTAGCATTTCTATAATGTAGTTTTTAATTGAATTGCTTTTTTTTCCCCATGCGAAAGTGTTCTATTATGATAGAATTGGCAGGATCACAGCAGCTATGAGCAAACTTGTTTAAACTACTGTTCTATAATTCTCACTCACTGTGGGATTGATCTTAATGGATGCAAAAGAAAAAAAAATAACTAAAAATGTAAGGCTAAGCACTCACAGGCTTTGATCTAAAGGAAGCATTTAAAAACCTTCTTTGTAAAGGTCATCACACAGCCAACAGTTCCCCAGATTGTGGTCTGGGTTGTGCGTTTCTTCTGGTTCTTACCTGGTTATTGTCAGGATGGTGGCTGGCTCTTCTGTGAAACTGATGAGAAATGTAGTTCCTGTTCTTCAGTCACCAAGTCATGTCTGACTCTTTGCGATCCCATAAACTGCAGCACGTAGGGCCTCCCTGTCCCTCACCATGTCCCAGAGTTTGCCCAAGTTCATGTCTACGGGATCAGTGTTGCCATCCAACCATCTCATCCTCTGTCGCCCTCTTCTCCTTCTGCCTTCAATCTTTCCCAGCATCAGGATCTTTTCCAGTAAGTGAGCTGTTCACAGCAGGTGGCCAAAGTACTGGAGTTTCAACTTCAGCATCAGTCCTTCCAATGAGTATTCAGGGTTGATTTCCTCTAGGGTTGACTGGTTATAATGTTGCTTGTTTACTATCTCTTTGCTCAGCTCTTCTCTGTACAAAACAAGGGAGCCCAATTCCATGTCCTCTAATCTAAAATGTTCTCATAAAATGATTTCACACATTAATAATTCAACAGAAAAGTAGCTTCTGAGAAAAGTTGTAAATTTTAAGGCTAAGCACTCACAGGCTTTGATCTAAAGGAAGATGGTGGGGACTGACCCTAGGAAAGCAAACATAATCAGGTAGAATGGAGCAGATGGATCTGCATAGATGTGTATGCATGTTGTGACCACACTGGACATACAGGAGGGACCCCCACTCAAAATTTGATTTGAATGTCGAGACTGGCAATGCCCCCCAAAAGGACAGGAAGAGGTTTATGAATCACATACCTGAGGTCTCAAAGGAGAGAAGAGCAGAAATCACCAGCTCGTCCAGGATCTGTCATGATTAGTGGGTGGGGAAACTGTGCAGGCAGGGGCTCTGTGATCCGGACCTTCTGCTGACACCAGAAGAGCAAAGAGGCAGGACTTCTTGCCTGCTTGTTGAGAAGTGGGCCAGAGGATGGAGAGGGACATGCGAGGCTTCAAAGTTCTTAGATAGTCAGCTAAACGTAAAAAATGGAGTCAGACTCCGTTAGAGAGAGAGAGAGAGTGCCTTGTACAACCACATGCATTCAAGTATAGTAGGAGCTTGGTCTAAACAAACAGATTGATAAACATCAACCTTCATGTTTGCATGCTTGGAACCCAAAAGGGAAGATGGACATGTTAAAATAATAACAATGATGATAATGATAAGCTGTGACACTAGAGAATGAATTACATATCAAACGGATGATGATGGGCAAGGACTTACTAGGCACATGTTAGAAGAACTGCCACAGTGAAAGTCCTGATTGCTGGCTTATCTTAATTTGGGGAAACAAACCGTCAATGACTTCTGACTTGGGGGAGTGGAGGTCACGTCAGCCTTTCCAAGGAGATGCCCCTTAATTCACATGTTCTGAAGGACATGGGTGTTGTAGTGGTTGAAGAGTGGAGAAAAGGAAACCTGGGCTTGTGTCCTGGCCGGTGTGGATGCCCAGAGCGTTGGGGTTCCAGCAAGTTCCACGTGGGCTGGAGCAGAAGGTTTCAGGAGGAGGGTGCAGAGCTGGGCGCATGGGGAGAGGCGTGTTCATCACAGCAGATCTGTCACCTGACAGCCCTGCGAAGGGTCAGGTCTGTGCAAGAGAGGCGGCTGTGGGACTGGTCCTTTCGGTCCTTCTCTCTGGAAGCAAATAGAATAACTTTTGTGATGTGGGAAGCATCAGCTTTTCTTACCATAATTCCTGGGATTAGAGAACTCGCATGATTTTTTCATTGAACATTCACTTCAATTTCTGATCACGTTGAAGGAATTTGAAGTAACAGAGTTTTAATGATGATTAAAGGTTGTTAAGATTACATAAAATATATAATCAATGGATCACAGTAAATGTGTGTATATCATATATCAAGTACTTATTAATGTATTGTTTCATATTTATAATATTTAACCTTTAAAAAATTTGAATAGCTTTGTTAGATATGGCTGACTTGGAAAAAGCTGTAAATATTTAATGTATGTAACTGAAGGAGTTTGGGAGTAAATATACACTCATGAAGCTAAATGTATTAGGATACCTCTTTTTACAGAGTGTTAGTGTTAATCGTTCAGTTGTGTCCAGTTCTTTACAGCTCCACAAACTGTAGCCCACCAGGCTCCTCTGTCCATAAGATTTTCCAAGCAAGAATACTGGAGTGGGTAGCCATTCCCTTCTCCAGAGGATCTTCCTGACCCAGGGATTGAACCCGGGTCTCCTACATTACAGGCAGATTCTTTACTGCCTGAACCACCAGGAGGGAGAAATGAAACTTGCAAGAAGTAAATAATGATTCCCTGATAGTAATTAGAGAGCTGGAATTTAGAACCAGTCTGCACAGATGTGTGCTTCTTTATCTCTTTCCATGTATGTATGCCCACTCCAGAAAACAACTATTATCTGATATTCAAAGACAGAATCCATTGACTAGGTCTTTATGGGGCTCAGGTTCCAAGGGCATGGCCTCAGAACATAACATTTCTAACCAGATGCGTCAGTTAACAGTGCCCTAAAGGAAAAGGTTTAGTATACAGGATTTATTTGCTGAATCCACACCTATGTAAATTGCCAGGGCACTTGCCATTTATTTGTAAACTACATTGGTAACCCTGACAGTCGGCATGTGCTGTGACCTTTTGAATAGAGTGAAGGACTTGGATCTTGAGCTAGATTCCTTCTTGACATCAGCAGGTTATTCAGGAAGGAAGTACGTGGATGCTGAAAGGGAACGTTTGTCTCCTGCGCTTGTCATGGACTAGTTAGAATTGAAAAGGCCTGCTGGGACCTATTAGACACATTTTAGAAGAACAGTCTTAGCAAGTGTCCTGATTGCTGGAGTATTTTAATTTGGGGCAGAGAAAGGCCAAGAAAGGGAGGTTTTTAGTAGATATGAGTTTTGAGTTGGATTGAATCCTTTCAGGCCTCAGAGTCATCCTCTCCTGATAAGCTGACATTTCAGTGGTCATAAGCCTCCCGGCTGTCACTGGGTTTTCAAAGATTTCTGCCTCACAACTGACAGGCTTGATCTCTGCCTGAGATTAACCAAGGACTTGCTTAAATGTATTATGACAGAATCAGGAAGGACATTCTCCAGAAGGGTCAACCTCCTGACATTACCAATGTCAGTTTTGTGCTGTAGGAAAAAAGACAAAAAATGGATGTATTTATTTATATATATACACAAACACATATACGTGTGTGTGTGTGTGTGTGTAAAGCTAAGGCCACGGCTTTGCTAATCCTCCTGATAATGCATACATTATAATGTATCTTTAAAAAAAAATTCAGAAAGTCAAGGAGCATTTGTCCTAAGTTCAAAAATATAGAGTCATTCTGTGTAGGAAAAGCAATGCAAGAAGCCATTTATGAGATCTGAATTATTTTTTTGTTTGTTTGTTTTGTTTTATTTTGCGAGCATTTATTTAGGAAATAAAACACCACATAGGTGAAAGTTTGTAAGATCAGAAGGCTCACTCAGTGTATCCACATGCCTGAAAATAGGAATGGCCATGCCTCTGCCAGAGTGCCTTGCAGCAAAGGTTGGAATGGAATGACAAGACTGGAGGGTCCTTCCAGCCACTTTCAAACTGCCTGCAGCCGGATCCCGGGGGCCTGCGGTGTGTTACTAGGGGGACGGTGGGTGTTGACTAAGTGCTGGGTAACAGACATCAAATGCTACCCCGAGTCGGGGGTTCTTCGTCCATGTGATGTTACAGACCCCTGTGCCAGCAGCCGCCATCCTAAACCAAAGCTTCCTTCCGTCACTCAGCCCCTGTCTCCTTCCTCCTGCAGGAGGTGGTTTGACGACACCACCATTAGACTCTCATCAGTTTCAAGGATTCATACTGAGAAAGATTTTTTTAAATGACCCAATGCACTATTAAGGTCTTCCTAAATGCTGAGCCGGGATGTTGTCAAATGGACTTTCATAAAACCAAGGAATTCTCTGCTTACCAAATCATTCATATGTTTTGTTTGTTTGTGTTTATTTTTAATTGAAGGATAATTACAATATTGTGTGGGTTTCTGCCATCCATCAACGTGGATCAGCCACAGGAGTATAAATGTCCCCTCCCTCTTGAGCTTCCTCCCACTCCTCTAGGTCATCATAGAGCCCCGGTTTGAGTTCTCTGAGTCTGTATATTTGGTTTCTTATCTGTGGAATTCATGGAGCAGAAGAGAAGACTGCAGATGGGGACCTTTGTCTTCGCAACATCAGAGCAGTGAAGAGACACCTGTATGCCAAGTGGAGGCGTGCACCCACCCAGCCAGTCCCAGCAGAGCTGTGGGTCAGGGCAGCAGGGCAGCTGCGGGATTGATTCAGTCTGCCTGCACTTCCTTAACTGCGCAAAGAGGGCCCTCTAACATTGAACTTTGGGTAGCACAACAGAGATGAGTCGAGTAAAATAAACAAACAAGAATACATACACATATGTAGGTCCATGGATGTGTAAACACTGACTTACTCGAAGAGTATTGGGTGGTTCTTACATTAACCATCAAGTCCTTTAAAATCTGATTGAGTTTGTTAAAACAAGATGGACAGATTTGAATTGTGTGAGTCCACCTGTATGTATATTTTTCCAATAAATGTTATTGCACGGCACACCCTATGACTGACTTTGGCTGTGGGACTGTGGATGCCCAAGTGTCTCTGTAAGGCTGTGGGAAAGGTGTGACTTGAGGCGTTGGAACCCCTGACCCTGAGCTGCTCAAGGGCGGTTGCAGATTGCTGACTGTGCATGAAATAAGCCCCAAATGGTGGATGTTTCTGTCCTTGCCCCTGTCTTGTTTTGTCTCGCTCTGCATATTCCGTGATTATCAGCTGTTGTGTAGGTCAGATGTCTTCCCAGGCACTGAGTTGTTCAGCTTTCTCTGTTGTGCTGAGAGGGTAGTTGCAGAGAATGCTCCCTGCTCTCATGGTTTCCATCTTCAAATACACTGACTCTGTTCTTTGTTCCCAGTGTGTAGACATTCTGGTTAAAAAAAAAAAAAAAAGAGGCTTTCTCAAATCTCTGAGGCTTGTGCTCTTACAGTTTACATTTGCTTTTACTTTATCTTTGTTGGTACTTTTCCCCAGGGCAACAATAAGGGAGTTTATTTGTTAGAAAGAAACAATCCTCTAGCCGGAATGACAATTGGAAACATCATTTTTCATCATCAAAGTCATGATCATTCTTATCATCATCATCACCATTGAAACCGTATATCTTGAGCTTTTGCTATCTGCCAGACTGTGCTAATTGCTTTATATGTTTTCTCAGTTGATCAATCAACAGTTCTCCACGATGACCATCTTCACTCATTTTATGGGTGATGAGAATGAGGCTTAGTCAGGTTACCTAATGTTCTGAAGGTCGAGTGGCTTGTGAGCTTGCAGATTCCCTGTAAGCACCATAGCAGGTGGCTAAGGGGGAGGATGGAAAGGTTGGAGATAGGGGTGAAAGAAGGAATGTAAAATGCAGATGCCATCAGCTTTCATTTACTAAATGTTTCCTTTGATAAAAGATACTAAGAAGACACAAAGAAGACACAGGAACTGCAGTTTGTTGCATGCCCACCGATTTCCATCAGTATGTGCACACTAAACATAATCTCATTTGGTCCCCACACTCACCAAGGTGACGCCAGTTGCCTGTTTTTACACATATGTGAACCCAGGATCGGAAAGAGGGTGTGATTTTCCCAGCATCAGAAAGCACTTTGGTTCTAAAGCACATGCTCACTCTATTACATGCTATCTTCCACCCCTATTTTTCATTTAGTTTTTAAAAAAGAAAAAAAGTGTTTATTGACAATTTTGGTCAAGGGCCAGAACCAAGTTTCCCTAGTTTCAACCTCTGCTTTATTATTTGTTTATATTTTGGCACAAACACTTAACAAGAGACCTATTGATTTACGTATTTTTAGGTCTAGTGTAAGACTTGACAGATACAGTGTTGGATGAATGTTGAAGCCAGTGACAGACCCACAAATATTGCACAATTTTACTTACATGCTGCTGCCGCTGCTGAGTCACTTCAGCCATGTCCGACTCAGTGCGACCCCACAGACAGCAGCCCACGAGGCTCCTCCGTCCCTGGGATTCTCCAGGCAAGAACACTGGGGTCAGTTGCCATTTCCTTCTCCAGTGCATGAAAGTGAAAAGTGAAGGGGAAGTTGTTCAGCCATGTCTGACTCTTAGCAACCCCATGGACTGCAGCCCACCAGGCTCCTTCGACCATGGCATTTTCCAGGCAAGAGGACTGGAGTGGGGTGCCCTTGCCTTCTCCATTTGCCTACATGAGTAACCTAAAATAGTCTAATTCATAGACTCAGAGAGGTATGGCAGTTGCCGGGGGAGAAGAGAGAGGAGGATTACCAGCCGAGCGGTAAAGTTTCTGTTAAGCAGGATGGATCTTCCCTGGAGACCTTGTGTGCAACTCTGTACCGCCATTGACACTGGTGCATTGTGAACTTCAGCCTATGTGCAGAGGGCGGGTCTTGTGTCGGGAGTCCGTGTACTGTCTTATAAAGTAACAAATGCAACAGTCAAAAAGAATGAATGGCACCGTTTGGCAAATGTTTTAGGAATCTGAAGGAAGAAGCATCCTCATGCATGAGTTTGGTCAGAGAGGACTTAGTGGGCAGGATCACCTCTGAAGATGCTGGAAATCCGAGTAGGGCTCGAATAGATGGAGGGGGAGGAGAGGGCCCGGAATGACCCTCGCGGCGCTGCTGTGACAGGGAGATCTGGGGGCGCTGCTCCTTTTCGGGGGAAAGAGGTCACGTGAGCTCCAGGTCGGAGAGGAAGAGACAGCCTCGTTGTCACTGTCACTTGTGTTTTAGGCATCAGATGTCTGTCCTTCATACAAAAGCTATGGAAGTTAGGATCTAAAAAGTTTGCGGGAGAATTAATGGCTTGGTTGATTGATGAGCATATGCCACACCTCTTTCCAAAGCGTACCTAGATCTGTCAACGAAGATGCTCACACTGGGCCAGACCCTGTAGGACTGCGGCCAGGGGATCTGACACCAAAGTGGCTGGTGGGGCTCATGGGGGTCCCTGGAAGGGAAACCTGGCTGCGAGTTTAAGGAGGGGATTGGCCCTGAGGGAGGGGGGAAGCTGGGTCTGCTCCTTTGGCAAATAGGGTTGAGACTTTAAAGAAGGAGGTGAACACAGTGGGAAGCAGAGAGAGGGAAGGCTTTTGAGGAGCTGTGCGTGCAGATAAATAAGACTTGTGCAGATTGCAGGGCAGAGCCCGTGGTCTCAGGGCTGAAGAAACACACATGCAGTGGAATATGTCCAGCTGGCAGGAGAGCTCTGTCACCCGCGAACGTCTCTGCTCGCACTGACTCTTTTACAAAGGTTTCTTGGATTTCTTGGGCATCTTCACTCATCACTAATAAATAGGTTTGGGGTGACTCATAAGAAACCTTCCAAATGTCCCTAAATCAGTGTTACGATCCCCCCGATACTGTACCCAGGACATGCTTCTGTTTTTGTGCTTACACAATTATACTCACGCTATCAGCACCCTATTCCCTCCCCCAGGAAGCCCTGCTCTTTGATGCCTGGGCCCAGCTTTATTTGTCTTGTCATCCCTGTCTCTTCGTTTTTGGCATGGATCATGGACTCATCAACTGTTTGATGAGTTGAATAGAATTTGTTTGTATTCCTGTCTCCTTCAAAGCTGTGAAGTGGTTTTTAACTTTCTTCTACATGAGACCTTCATCCCTAATACAGGTTCTGTCTCTTACCTGATTCTCAGTGAATTCTTGCATGTGAGCATGTGGATAGATGAATGGGGTTGATAATATGGCTTTACAAATGAGAGGAGACCATTTTCCACAACAGTGTCTTCCTATTTGTGATGACTACGACTGAAACCCTGTCTGAAACGGGGATGATTGGGAATCAGTGTCACTGAATGGACAGAATTTAGGGGAATGACTACAGGAAGGAAAATTGATACCTGGCCACAGAGAACCAGGTTCCACTTCTTTTAACCTTACTTTCTTTTAGAGGATGTTAAGTTCCCAAATCTTAAGTTGCAATCAGTTGATTCCTGAACCCACTTTCTCAGATCTTGGTGGTAACTTCACAGCTGAGCAACTATCCTAAAAATCAAGCATAAAACTAGACGGCAATCAAAGCATATCAGTATGTCGCAATGGTCCATGTTTTATGGTACATAACCTTGAGTAAATGATGACCCAGTTTATGAAACATTGTATTTTGTAGGAAAAAGCAGTTAAGATTAAGAGTAAGATGGCTTGTTTCTTGGTATGATTCTTGATGAACAGCTTTGTTAGTTCTGAATTTCTTGCATTTTGTTCCGAAATGCTATTACATCTGAAACACATTGTATTCATTTTAATATAATTAGATTCTATTCAGAGTATGTGTATGGAATAGTGTTGAAATTAGCTTCATTCTGAAGCTGTAAGACATATTATTCTAATTTGTGAGGGTTTCATATGAAATCTGATTAGAGAGGGAATCTCAGTTCTGCCTTTGTTGTTGAGATCTTTCATTTAAGAACTTTCCTAGCCATTTTGTGTCCCTGGACAAAAACTAGATGGCCATATAGGAGTCACTGTTTTATGGATTGCAGTTCCATCTGACTTGCAAGTTCTCAAAAAAAAAAAAAAAGAAAGAAAGAAAAAACTACTTCCTGTGTTTGTAGTGCCATTAAATTTTACCTTCAGATTCTGCTCTTTCTCTCACATTTTCAATAGATGAACTCTCATGGAAAGGGGCAAAACCATACACCATTCCAGGAGCACTTCGCATAAAACAACGCACATGAGCGATGCACTCCAGAGGCAGCAGGCAGATGGGACCTCCGTCAGGGTAAAGCAGTTGGAGCTCCATTCCCTATGGACCAAAACTCCAAGACCAGAAAGCAGAACAATTATAGGAGGAAGCTGGGCCCTGCACAGACCACATATTTCTCATTCTTGAAGTGAGGAGGCCTCCCGGAATACACGTGTACAGAAAGGCTCCTTGGAGGTCAAAGCGGAGTCATGTCAACGGATGTTCTACCCAGAAGCCTTTTTGATAAAATCCATCTTGGCTAAGAGACACGTGCGCACACATGGGAGGATCCTGAGATGTACTAAATATGGTCTGTGAACCAGGCAAATCAAAATGATTGGCCAAAGGAAACCTGGAAAACATACTCCATAAAAGTAGTTCAAACCCGTGGCTGATTCATGTCAATGTATGGCAACAACCACTACAATACTGTAAAGTAATTAGCCTCCAATTAGAATAAATAAATTAATTTAAAAAAGAGTAGTTCAAACCACTACGAGGGCACGACACAAGGACTTTCCCTCTGAGTCTGCCCATGCGCCTGTCCACATGCACAATGCTTTGCTTGTTTCACTACTTTCTGTCTTTATGGGGGTTCTTTTCTGCAGAGCAGAAGGTCCAGGGCCCTTGTCACTGACCACTGGTTAAGTGGCTGGGATCTGGTTCTCTTACTGAGGAGACCCAGCCCCGTCTGTGGCTGGGAGTCAAGCCCTGCTCCAAGGCCTTGCAGGCCTCGGCCACTGGAAATCACTGGGACACGAGACTTTCCATCATGCTAAAGCTAACGTTTTTATTTACCTAGAATCTGACAGCTACTTTGAATTTTTATTTTTCAAATTTTAACCTTATGTTGAATGTGCTTGCTTCCTTCTAAGGGCCCAAATCCCTGTATTAAACACAGAAAACATTAAAATGTTTTCAATACTTGAATCTTTACGTTCCAGATTAACTCCCCCTTAAGTCATTTCACTAATCCAGGTGTTACTGAAATCATATTACAATGAATAATCTTCTAATTCACTCTGTCTGTGAGTTTGAATTGGACTCCACTGAAAGCAATAATTATTACAGAAGGAAGTTAAATTTTTCTTAAGTGCCGTGCATTACTACAACTACTTTTAATAAGAACTATTATATCTAGCATTCACTTATTAATCACATCTTTTTTCATAAGTGCTATGTTTAATTCTTGGAGCCACACTGTGAAGTAAGCATGAATCCTTGTCTCATGATATAAAGACTTAACTGAGGCGTTTATAAATAAGGGGCCCATCATTACCCAATTTTATTACAAAGACCTGGGACTGTACTTCAGTTCTCTGGTTCTAAGTTTTATCCACTACAAGTCAGAAAACAGTTTCTCATCCTAACCATCCTGTACCATAATTGATTAATTTAGTCAGCCTTTATTTAGTGAACATATACTCTGTGCTGAGCTACCATGATAAACGTAGTAGAAAGAAATGAGTGAATGGCCCATAAAATGTATCGGGCTCAATGAGGGGAAGTATAGCCTCCTTTCTATTTTTTTAATTATGTTTAATAGATTTTGTTAGAGTCATAAGATCACAGGAAAATTGAAAGTGAGGTGCAAAGATTCCCATCCACCCTCGCCTCCACTCATGCCCGGCCTGCCCCATCACAGGCATCCTCATCATTCGCTCCATGTGTTACAGCTGATAAACCTGCGGTGACACGTCATTGCCACCCAGAGTCCACAGTTTACTTTAGGGCTCCCTCCTTGTGTCATGCATTCAGTGGCTTCCCTGCTGGCTCAGTGGTAAAGAACCCGCCTGCCAGTGCAGGAGATGCAATTTTGGTCCCTGGGTCGGGACGATCCCCTGGAGGAGGGAATGGCTATCCATTCCAGTGTTTATGTCTGGAGAATTCCTTGGACAGAGGAGACTGATCGGGCTACAGTCCATGGGGTTGCAAAGAGTCACACACAACTGAGCAACTAAGAAACAGCAGCAGAATGATGTACACATAATAGTTTAATTCTATTAATAGTAAAATCAGAGTAGTTTTCACTGCCCTAAAAATTCTCTGTGCCTCTTCTTCCCTCCTTCCCTATGACCTCTGGCAAACTGCAGCTCTTTTTTTATTGTCTCCATGGTTTCACCTTTTCCAGACCATCATAGCGTTGGAATCATGTAGCATGTACCCTTTTTGGATTGACTTCTTTCACTTAGTCATCCACATCCAAGTTTCCTCCAAGTCTCTGCAGGATTTGATGGCTCATTTCTTTTTAGCTGAGCAATACTCTGCTGTCTGTCTGGACCACAGTTTGTTGATTCAGTCACTTACTGAATGATGTAAGAACGATGTCTTGGTTGAGTCCGGTTACAGCAGTTACTGTGAATATCGCTGCTCTGAAGTTCCATGTGCAGGTTTTTGTGCAGACATAGTTTTCAACTGCTTTGTGTGAACACCAGGGAACAAGATTCCTGACATCCACACTTCTTTTTGTGGTCATCAGGGAATACAGATTCATGAGTGATGAATTCATGATTAATTTGCTTAATTAATTATAAAAAAGGTGGGGGAAGGAAAAACAATTGTCAGATATTCCATTGCTACCCACCTCTTTGGATTGACACATTGTCTTAAACATCTAAATTACTTTCAGCAGTAAAGCTTCTCCTCTGCAATGATGATAAAATTAGAATAACAGAAAGCTCCTGGAATTTAGGGGTGACCCTGGATGAATTATTTACCTGAGATCCACGCCATCATTAAGTAGGTCAAAGATGATGGGTTACAAGGTACTGTGGGATGTATTCCATGCTTCCATCTGGGTGAGAGATAATAGCCCCTTATGATGTTCTCATAATTTTCTTAGCATATTACATGTGGAGGAATGAGTGACTGGTTTTCCAGTCCTTGGTTGGTTTGAGTTATGTCTTTCCTCAACAAATGTCTTAGTAAAGATTTTTTTTTTTTTGATATCTGTAATTTTATTTTGTCACAGCACAGACAAAAGGTACCTTTTCATGGAGTAGTTTATCAGCCCTATCAGACTTTAAAGTCTAGATTCATTACTTTTTAAATTTTTATTAGCATTCTTAAATTTGGAGCCCATCCCTATTGATTCAGATTCTTACATATTTTAGATTGAGCTCCTCTGGTACGATTTCCCTCCCTGTCTGACTGTGTGTTTGGTCTAGAGCCTCAAACTTCTGTGGGGACCACTTTGGAAGCTCCACGGGGAAATTCAGGCCTGTCCTATTCTTGGGCTGACCCAAATGCAGTGACTCAGATAGAACACGATCTCCAAGGGCCTATTTTCTGTCCTTCCCGCTGCCTGAAGAGCTATCAGGGAAAGTCTGGGACAACTTTCAGTGAGTTTCAGCTCAGTAGTTCCATTTTGCAGAGAGGAAATTGGTCTTGGAGCCCATCTTCACTTATTGTAGGAAACCAGTGCTCTGGACATGCTGAAGGAACCATGCAATTATTTCAGTATCGTTTTATCTCTGACAGCCTCCAATTTTTAGTAAAGAAATATTTTGTTCTTCTTCCTTAATGCATGGCATTTTATTTATTTTTTGTATAATCACAAAAATAAAATCCTGAGACAGAATGTGCTTTGAGAGTTTAGGATGTCTTTTATTCTTGCCCGTGATTAGCTTGCAACATTTTACTTCTAAATAGGTTGCAATGCAAAAATAAGCAATTATGCATACTTGTTCAGTTGCTCTGTCTTGCTCTGTGACCCCATGGATTGCAGCACGCCAGGCTTCCCTTTAAGAATTTCCGAGCATTCTTTCCTACGTAAAACTTCTGTGTATATCAGGCTTGTTTATCTAAGGCTTATCATGCATTTTTTAGATCAGCATCTCAGTTATATCATTATTCTTGCTGGAATCTTAACCCTAAACTCTCCTCCTGGGAGCTAGCACCCGCCTGGCTTTGCAATGCATTTGTATCATGGCAGCTTCCACTGAGTCCATCCCAGCAAAGACCCATCTTCTAACCTTCTCTGCAGTTACACCGCTGTCTTGACATCCTCTGAGAGTGTCTCAAGATGAGATACCTGCAACTGACGTGTGGATGCCCCCCTGCACTGCTGCTCCATCCCCAGTCCACACGTGGTCCTGATTCCCCCCTTTGCCCGCCTCCTCACGGTAAAGCTACCAGCCTGCATGCACCTCTGAGCCTCCTAGGACCACCCACGCCCTGCTGCCCTCTGAGGCCGAGTCCCAGCTGAGTCTGCCTGGGTCCTGCAGGTGGCACTTGACTCCTCTGTACTTCATCACTGCCATGTCCCCTGGGTCACCCTGGGTCACATGTAGGGACATCAGCCTCAGTGGACAGCACAGACTCAAGCCAGGATCACCTCCAGATGACGACAACATCGCCCCGGGCATGCAGTGCCGCGCATCTAAATCCCCAGGGACTCACGCGCACCCCCTCCATCCCCACAGGACCCCTTCAGCCACCTGCGCACAGGGCTCACGCTTGTTTATTATGAGCTCTCTCTTCCCTCTCAGTCATAACCCACTAACATTCAGTTTTTGAATAGTAAAGATGACCATTCATCCCATCATATAGATAGATAGATAGATTTTATTTTTCAATTTGGCCTTCTTATGTAATATAGAAGGGACTTCCCAGTGGCACAGTGGTAAAGAATCCACCTGCAAGTGCTGGAGATGCAGGAGACTCAGGTTCAGTTCCTGGGTCGGGAAGATCCCCTGGAGACAGAAATGGCAACCCACTCCATCATTCTTGCCTGGGAAATCCCATGGACAGAGGCGCCTAGAGAGCTATAGTCCATGTAGTTGAAAGTGTTGACACGAGTGGGCACACGAGCACACACAAACATGATGTAAAGAACGTTATTAGAACGTGAAAAGTTTTACAATAGAATCCTTTAAATCATGAGCCAACGTGTAAATCTGTGTAGCTTCTATATAATTTTTCAAGTCAGATTCAAGTGGATATTTGTTGTTAAGTAACTAATTTATCTTGAATTTAATATTTATATTAAAATTAACATTATATATATATTTAATCAATTAATATATACATTACATTTAATATTATATAACATTTTAATATTTAATATCTTTAATATTTATCATATTAAACAAAGTATAACTTATCTATTATATTTGTATTTATCACATGTAAATTAAAGCCTGGTTAACTTAAATTGTTTAGGAGAGACTTCTTTAATGTAAAGGTGATTTTAGTGTAATTAGCAAAATATTATGTAAATATATGTAAATTATACTTTAATTAGCCACATAATGTGAAATTTAATTTTTTTCTGTTTTCTCATTAATATAGACCTGAAAATAGTCATTCTGGCTTGTGTAAATTCGGGCTCAGGATTTTCAACACAAGGACATTTAAGTTAATAACATGGTTTAAATATTTAAAGCAAAACTTGTTCAAACTATGGCACACCTAGCAAGTTAAATAAATGTGGATTTGTTCACAGCATTTCTAAGGGGACTTTTCTGTGAATAAATCCTACCCTCTTTATGAATGACTCTCCACATAGAAAAAGGAATGAGAGGGAGAGAGTGAGAGAGAAGAATCAAGAAAAATATGTACTGAGAAAACCTGTGACTTGTAAAGTCCGCTTAGAATGATTATCCAGTCTCCAAAACTGCTTTGATTAAAACACATTTAAAAGAATGGTCTGTGTTAAAAATAATAATACAAAGATAGGAAAGGGAAGTTGACCTGGGGAAAATATGGAAACTCAAGAGCTTGTCAAAATTATTTTAAAAAACCAGACAAAGGTAAAATATTTCCTAAAAAAGCACCTAATGAATTATTTTTGGATTTAAAAAAAACTATTTAATACAGTCTCCATCCAACTCATTCTTCTCATCACTTAAGATGTTATGCTAATTATTAGCAGTGTTGAGAAATATAATCACATTTCTTTAAAATGAGTTTCCCAAATCCTCCTATTCACTTATTTAATATACTCACTAAAACTTAAAGAACTGCATGTCTAATTATCATTTTACCAAAGATTAGAGGCAGTGAAAATTAGGGGACTTAATTCTCTTCTATGCAGTAATCTGTTGAACACACAGGAATCCCAGGGAGGCCAAGCTAAAGACTGGGGGTCCACAGTCAGGGGCGGCTTCCTGCCTTGGTTTCCCAGCAGCTGGACAGCAGAGGCAGCAAGGGGCCAGGGAGGGCCCCGGGTTTGCCCAGCTCAAGTCCCCAGAACAAATCAATGGGGTTTCTACACGTTTCTTCACCTTTCTCTGGAATGAGTTTAAACGGTTATCCAGAAATGTCTACTAATTTGTAATAGAATTTGAAATTGTCCTCTTTGGTAGAATTTACATAGTGCTTTCCTAAGGAAAAAGTTTTTCCTCTCAGGATAATCAGAATTCTGTCAATCTTAGGCTTCTAAGTACAACAGGCAATGAAAAAAAAAAAAAAAAAAGTCCCCTGCCCTGAGAAATATGCTGAATATTATTATATAAAAGTAGCTTAGCTTTTTTTAGATTCATGAAGTGTCTAGTAGTATTTATATTAAATCCCTCTTCCTGGGTGATGTCTTTAAATGGAGAACTGGGCACGTTGGCATATTTAAAACCAATACAGTTTTATAGTGTGGAGTCTAATTTTGATAAAATTCCGTAATCCATTTCTCTATTGCAAAGTACTCCATTTTTAGAATAAGGCCAATTTTGGTATTTTTACTCACCTATAACTACAACTTGGGCTTCCTTTAAATTATTAAAAAAAATAAAAATAGATTATTTCTATACATACCAGTACACAGGTATGTATATTTATCAGCTTTTATAAATATTTACAGACATCAGTGAGTAAGTATCAGATTTCCAAGAACTGGTCACAGGGCAGTTACTGTAATTTTTTTAACTGCTCTGCCTGTGATGATTATGTTGTGCAATTATCTTAGCAATTGACTGGAACATCGGTTGCCCACATTTGGAATTCTCAGTGCTAGTTTTATAACCATTTTCTAGCAGTACAGAATGATCAAGTAGTGTTTTTTTTCCATTTAATTTTTACTTTATATTGGAGCATAGTTGATTTACAATGTGCCGGTTTCAGGTGCAGAGCTAAGTGATTCAGTTACACATACACATATATCCATTCTTTTTCAGATTCTTTTCCCTTATTGGCTATTACAGAATATTTAGTAGAGTTCCCTGTGCTATATAGAGACTACTATAATAAAATCTTATGAGAGACAAGGATCAGATGCTTTTTAAAACATCCATCTTTTTATTTGTTTTGATTTTGCAATATGGAACAAAAGTGCAAATAATACCTTCAGTGAAAATAATTCAAAAGTGCATACAAATTAATTTGTTTTAATGTTTATGAACTTTTTCTCCATGAACACATTTTATAATTCAATCATGGAATTATTCCAATTATAATTAGACATTTATTAAATCAGAAATGGATTCTAAACTCTGTTAAATTCTAATTCCTTTTTTGCTTTTATTATAATTTTCATCCTTACTGTCTCCTCACAAGATTGGCCCCCATGATGAGTGGTAATGTAGACAGTACTGGGTAGCATCATGATCTCTTTTTCCCAAATATTTCTACTTCATCATCTTACTTAAGGAATATGCTCTTCACAGCCAGCACAGAGCTCTGTCCATAGTCCACCCCTCTTTGGACTCTTTGAGGTTTATTGGTTTAATTTATGAAGACAACTTCACCAACTATACTCAAACTATCACATGAGTTGAGGAAAGAAAGTATTATATTCAGTTCTTACTCCAGTTTCTAATAATAGCCATCAGGTTTAGAGAGCATCTGTAAGGTTCTAGGAACTCTTATCAGACTTGGGATACCAGGTCTACATCCTAAATTTAGGTTCTTAGTTAGTATTATTAAATAAATATAAACCAAGAAACGAAGAGGTTTCTAGTGCTTTCCATGATTCAGTATGAATTATTTCTAACATTCTGGTTTGTTTTCTATTCTAAAAGCCTTCCCATTTTTGTCCTTAAAGAAGCTAAGCACATCTGATCGAGACCCAGGTGTTAATTAAAGAGCAGACAGGGGGGGAAAGCTGGCAGTTAGTGATTAATTTTTAAGGCATAATAGATGATGGGTCTTGTTTAATGTTTTTCTTTATAAACAACATTACCTAGTTTTTTTTATTTTAATTTCCTAATTAAAGTATGAACTGATTGACAACAAAGCTTAAATGATAGCTTTTCATATCAAGCCAAACATTTTTCAATGAAGTCACTGAAAAATTACTTTGTTTGTAACTCAAAATTGAATGTTCCACTCAAAACAGTATAAAACACTTTATGCATGCAACCTGTCAATATTGAGTTTCTGGAGTTAAACACACAGAAAAACAACAGATAGATGCACATTCAAGTTTGGTTTTGCTCATTCAAAAATCTCCATTTTATTTGATAGATCCATGCCAAATGTCATTCCTTAAATGAGGCCAAGAGACCAGGTTAATACTATAAACTTCGTCTAACTTAAATTCAGTGATGTATTAAAGAGTTATGCATGTTATAGTCTCATAAAAATGCAAAAGTAGGCTGGTGGCATCACTGCTGTTAAAAAGAGATGCCCCCAAATTGATGAATAGGCAAAGTGTCAATAATAAATATTGATAGAATAATCACTGAGGTAATTTCCTTTCATGGACACTTTCTACTAAACAGTTCATAAATACTCCCTCATTAATTTCTACTAATAATATGTAAGGTAAGTTTTGATTATTTGCATTTAAACTTTAATGGAGTTGGTATAAAAACTAGTTAATGAAAATCAGAATTCAGATTGTGTTAAATCTAAATGCTCTAAGTCTTGGATATCTGGAATCACTCACAGGTTTCTCTGCCTTGCTATCTTTATTTAAGCTTTGATTGAAATGAAGATGTAGAAAGGAATGGCAAAATCAGAAATAATAACAATGTTGCCATCACTAGGGAGCCTGGATTTAAGATGACACTTCTTGAATCCCACCTATATCACTTAATTGGAGGCTTTGGTGGCAAGCCCACGGCATCTTATCCTAGGTGTCTCTGTCACATTTGGGTTTGATAACCTAAGCAAGCAGATCTCAGGAGAGGACATGCACTCTGTCCTGGAAGTCAGGAAAGACCCGCTGGGGAAAACAACAGTTCGGTGAATATAAGGATGAGTAGGAGGCACACGGCTGTGAGCAGAACAGGCTGGTGTGTGGAGGCCAGGAGAGTGGTGATTCCCGAGGGTGGGGGGGGGGTGAGTGGGCTGTGTGCATGTGTGTTTGTGTGGATGTGTGTGTGTGTGCAAGTGTGTGTCCAGGAAGACGAGAGCTGAAACCCTCTGTTGCACAGCCATATGATCTCACATTGGTGAGAGCAGCCCTGGTGGAGTTAGTGGTTGGCAAGTCAAGTGCAATGAGCTGATGAAGGCGCTGAAGGTGTGAACATGGAGGTGTCAGGTACAGACAATTCTTCTGGCATGCTCTTCTGTACAGAGCGCAAGGACGTTAGAGGTGTCCATGTGGGAGACACCATTGTCAGAGAATACCAGTTTCTAAGGTTTCTTGAAAGATTTAATTTTACTTCTCAGCTGGTAGACAGGGATTGAAAATAGAAATAAAGAAGATGAATAATCAAGGAAGGAGATGATGAAAACAGAGAAGAATTGGAGAGAGTGGGAAGAAAATATCAGAATACATAATAGAGACTGTCAAAGAATCTAGGAAGAGAATGGCAGAGACGGGATGCAGCCGAGAGACTGAGGCAGAGAGAAGGGAGGAGCAGACTGGTGGCAGGAAGGTTCCAAGAGAGTAAGGACGGGAGAAGTCTGAGCATTTCAGAAACAGAAGGATGACAATGAGAAGGAGGCACAGGACGCGAGAGTGGAGTCCAGTGTGCAGATTCAGAAACGACGGCCATGGAAAGACACCCTCTGTTTGCTGGACAGTGGAGGGGGCACAGCATGAGTGTGAAGTGGGGAGATCGGGAGGTAAAGGGGTAGATGTGGGGGCCTTTACTTTCTCTATCATAAAAGGGCAAGGTCATCTGCTCAGAGTGTCGAGGAGTCACATCTTAGGATATGTTCTTCAAGAAGCAGATCCAGACTTGGGGCAGGGGATTACGAGCAGGTGGGAGGGAGCGTGGGTGCCTCTTGGAAAGTCTTTTCCGGTAAAGAGAAGGAGACTGGGCAGGATTGAAGACGCTGAGCCACCTGATGCCATTGTAGGGGGAGGCTCAGCAATTCCTCAGGGGCCTTGGGTGTGGGTTGGCCCCCCGGGGACATGCTGAGATGCCCTCAAATACGCAACAGATGGGGCCCTTTTGCCACCCCTTATCAACCAAAGAGTGAAGGCTGGCTGCTCTCGGGAGAGGGAGTAACCATGGGTGATGCAGGTCTCCTGAGCCAATTGAGGTCAGTTCCCGGGGAGGACTCAGTTCCATTTTTAAAATGAGGAAAACAGAAGCTCAGAGCCGTCTGGTAATTTACCCAAACCACACAGCTGGTAAGTGGTTTTAAAAAGCCTCAATCCCAACTCTAATTGCTGCCAACATTCACTTTCATTTTGTTCTCTTATGCTCTGAGAAACATGATGAAATTTGACAAGGATGAGTACAAAATTTTGATTTTAGGTTAAGAAATCTGTAGCACAAATTTAGCATTTCACTTGAAACAGATCATAGGAATCAATTGACCACAAACTTTATATAGCTTGACAGGGTGCTAGACTATAGCTACCTGGGCTGATGAGTTCCAGAATGCTACATGCTTTTGGATGTTTGGTAAACATTTGATGAATGGATAAATGAAGAAGAGTAGAATCTTCTGGTGCATTAGAAAAGCCTGTGTCATCTATATAGTACTTTACTCTGGGCTACCCTGCATTGATATAGGGTGCCAAATTTAACACTAAGAGCCCTATTTTCAGAGCCTGACAAATTTGAAGATGACCAGTCAGATTGATGATGAGTCTGAATTTGTTGCCAAAGTACACTCAGAAAGAGTGTAACACTGATACTGTTCTGAGAAAATGAGTAGGGTTAGAAGGGCTTGCATCAAAATTTTCTTCTGTCTTCAAATTTTTGGTCTCCACCTTAGAGAAATGTTGCTTACTGAGAGGGCTGCTGACATCCTGCTTTATGAATATGCATATGACCTCACACATGTCACAACCTCCAGGGGGTCGTTGTTGTAACATGCTTATAAAAGTTATAGAGACATACAGAGGATCAATGCAATACTTTGCAGCTCTGAGATTTGAATAACTGGCTAAATTATTGTTGTTTAGTTGCTCAGTCATGTCTCCTTTGCAATGACCAGATTCAGGCTACATGAATGGTAGCCTGCCAGGCTCCTCTGTCCATGGGATTTCCCAGGCAAGAATACTGGAATGGGTGGCCATTTCCTCTTCCAGGGGATCTTCCCAACCCAGGGATCAAACCCATGGCTCCTGCATTGGCAGGCAGATTCTTTACTGCTGAGTCACCAAGGAAACCCATTGGCTAAATTACTTAACTTTTTATAATCATTTCTTCATTTGAAATTTGAACAGAAACATAATACCTGCCTTGTAGGATAATTGTTAAGAATAAATGAGATTAGGTATGGAAAACATTTTATGTTTCCTGCCAGATGTTTGCTATAGATGTTTGCCTCTATTTTCGTGGAATATTGGACAATACATTTCACCTTTTTAAAGTCAAGTTTTTCTTTTGAGGTAATGAAAGATTCATATGAAGTTGTAATAAATAATACAGATACATCCCAGGCACCCTTGACCAATGGTAGCATCTCAGAAAACTCAAGTCCGGTAATACAGCCAGGATATAGAAGGTGATACCGTGGAGCTGCAGAGCCTTCTGTCCCCGCCAGGGGCCGCTGTCAGAGTCCCTCACGCTGCACTCCTCCAGACACACACAGTCCTCCCATCATCACTCCTTAACCCCAGGAAAGCACCAATCTGTCCTCCACTTTTACCCTTTTGTCGTTTCCAGAATGTTATATTGACATTTTAGGCTTATGTCGGAATGTTATACTGGATTAATTAATGATGTAACTTCAGGTTGCCTTTTTCTTATTCAATATAATCCCCTTGTGATTCATCCAAGTTGTTGCATGCATCAATAGTTTGGTTTATTTCATTTTCCCCCTAGGCCTTTTTTTAGCTGATTAAAGCTACAAAGATTGCATTGGCTAAAAGTTAACATTCGGAAAAAAGTTAGAGCAGCCAAGATATTCCAAAATATCAGCATGCATGATTTCAGCAATTCAAAATCATTTTCTAAATTGTCAGAATATAAAAGAAGAGGCCCTTGGAGTTTTTTCAATGTGGCCTTTTTTTTTTTCCCCCTTTGGAGTTTCCATTTAGTTTGCCTTATTCCCAGAAGTGTCACCAAAATTCCTAGCTACACCAGGAGTTTCTTATTCAGCACCCTGACTGGTAGCAGTTATTATCGCCCCACACTCAGGTTATTTGGCCAAGAGCTCTGCCGAGTTCCATAAGCTGACAAGTGGAGCTAAGGTTTCTGGGTGCCGCAGCCGTCCACTGATGAATCTCAGTGGCCTCAGTGATGGAGAAGTTCTCAGCAGAGGCAAAACAGACTCTAATGTTACTCAGGTGGTTGGACCCTGTTCCCTGGTTTGTAAACACTTCCGACCTGAAACGTATTGCTTATGAAGTTTAACATTATTTAGATAGCCTCCTTAAAAATAAATCAAAGTTCCCTGTCATCTGATTCTTGTTATGTACCTACATCCTTTCTGTCGACAATTTCTTTCATTAAAGTACCAAGCCATGTCTTATTGTGACTGAGTTTGTCTTACGGTCATGATTTCCTGTGTTCTTCTTTGAGTGGACACAGCCATCCTGAGGACTGGCGTTCTTGTTCAGTGAAAGAGGAAGAAGAAAGCTGTTTTCAAGACCCTCGCTTGGGAAATAAAGATGGCGGACTGGCTGCTTGGCCATCAGTGTTGGTCGGTGTCGCTTGGCTGGTGTCATCACTGCTGGTCTCGCTGCTTCTAGGACTGTGTCAGTTAAATGGGGATTAAAAACACTGTTGTAGGTTCACTGTGGCACTGCCGGTCCCATCACAGTTCATTGGACAGCTAGGTTCCTTAGTGTCTCTTCAGTTTCTCCTCCCCCAAAGAGGTAAGAAAAAAAGACAGAGGTCAAATTGATGAAAGCTGTTTCAAGAGGATATATTGAAAAACAAACTCATTTAAAAGATTGAGGTGAACATTTTGCTAAAACTCGGGACTTAAGAATTTAAAATCTTATATTGGTTTTATCTTTGGCCGTTTCGATCTAACATAGAGTGTTTCTGTTTTTTACAGATTTTGGTAATTTTCGTCCATTTTTTACTGTACAAGTTGAAGGTTTTCTAATTTCTGGCTTTTTTTAATCTTCATTTACTCTTGTAGTCAGGGATTGCTGCTCTTCAGTGTAAAACTGAAGAGTTGGAGGGCGGAAAAAAGTTTTACAAAAAATTTCAAATAGTTTCTTTGAATTAGTTTTCTCTTTTGCTCTTATGAAAAATGATGTAAATGTAAGTAAAATAAAAAACCTACAGCACACTTACAGTTTTGTCCTTTCAAAGACAAATGCCCCTAGCCATTTTTGATATATTAATGCATTTGATTTGCTAATTTTTAGGTCGCTCTTTGAGACCCCATGAATCACAGCACACCAGGCCTTCCTGTCCATCACCAACTCCCGGAGTTTACTCAAACTCATGTCCATCAAGTCGATTATGCCATCCAGCCATCTCATTCTCTGTTGTCCCTTTCTCCTCCTGCCCCCAATCCCTCCCAGCATCAGGGTCTTTTCCAATGAGTCAACTCTTTGCATGAGGTGGCCAAAGTATTGGAGTTTCAGCTTCATGAAGCATAATAGTCTATAAGTCTGTTCCTTTTTTTTTTTTTGTCTTGATTCCCTTTAATGTTGTTGATGATGCTTTGGCAGGTTTTATTATTACTTTGTTAATCACATAATGCTAATTGGGAAGTATTTCCTCCTGCTCTATTTTCTAAAATATTTTGGAAAATTGGTGTTATTTTATTTTTAGCTGTTTGACAGAGTTTGTCAGTAAAACCCCATAGGCCTGCCATTTTCTTTGTAGGAAAATTTTTAATAACAAAATTAAATTTCTCCTGCACATATAGATCAACTCAGATATGATGTTCTATTTCATCTTTTGTCAATTTTACAAGGTTATACTTTTGTAGGATTTCATTCATTTCATATGACTTTTTATAACTTTTGATAAAAGGACTCACATTATTTCCTATATTCTTTTTAATGTTCTTAGATTCAGTAGAGAGATTCCTCTTTTATTCCTAATGTTGTTCAATTATATCTTTCTTTTTTTGTCATCAATCTGGCTAAGATATTACCAATTTTATTGGTCTTCTCAAAGAAGCACCTTTTGGCTTTGCTAATTTTCTCTGTCATTTACCTTTTAAAAAAAAATGGTTTATTTTTATAAACTCATGTTTATTTTCTTCCTTCTCTTTACTTTTTTTTCCTTTTAATGTCCTGAGGCATAATCCTCAGTGACTGAGTTTATGTTTTTGTCTTTTATAGGAAAGCATTTAAGGATACATATTTCTCAGTAAATACTGCTCTATGTAACTGAATTCCAGAAGTTTTGATATATCTTAATTTTATAATTTTATTCTTTTTTGTTTTCCTGTAATTTTTTTTCTTTTGATCCATAGTATATTTAGGAGAGGTCTCTTTAATTTCCAAGTATTTGGGAGTCTTTATAAATATATAATTGCTATTCATTCCTAACTGTGGTCACAGAACTTACTTTTCGTAGTTCATTAATTTATTTTTTTACAAAATAACAAAAAAGCACTGGACCTGTTTAACCTACACAGTCTGACAAGTTTGGACATGTGCATGTACTACAGAGCCATCACCGTAGTCAAGGTGATCACCCCAATCCACCACCTCCAAACGTTTCCCTGTGCCCCTGTATTTTGTTTTGTGGTAAGAACAATTAACGTGAGATCCTTTCTCCTAACAAAATTTTCCAATGCAAAATAGGATTCTTAGCTGTAAGCACTATGCTGCCTAGCACACTGTCTATCTTAGTGAACATCTCCATTTATCCTTGAAAAGAAAATGCTTATCCGGCAGTGGTTTGATGTAGTGTTCTGTAACTCTCAGTTGTTGTTGCTTTTCAGTTGCTCAGTTGTGTCCCACTCTCTGCACCTCCATGGACCGCAGCACTTCAGTCTTCCTTGTCCTTCACCATCTCGCAGAGTTTGTTCAAAATCATGTCCTTTGAGTTGATGATGCCATCCAACCATCTCATGCTCTGTTGCCCTCTTCTCCTCCTCCTTTTAATCTTTCCCATCATCGGGGTCTTCTCCAATGAATCAACTTTCTAATGAGTCATCTCTTCACATCAGGTGGCCAAATTATTGGAGCTTCAGCTTCAGCATCAGTCCTTCCATTGAATATTCAGGGTTAATTTCCTTTGGGATTGACTGGTTTGATCTCCTTGCAGTCCAAGGGACTCTCTAGAATCTTCTCCAATACCACAGTTCAAAAGCATCAATTCTTCAGCATTCAGCCTTCTTTATGGTCCAACTCTCACATCCATGCATGACTGCTGGACAAATCATAGTTTTGACTATACTGACCTTTGTGGGCAAAGTGATGTCTCTGCTTTTTAATGTGCTGTCTAGATCAGTTAGGTCAGTATGATGTGAGTGTAGCCTTGCTCAGAACCATAACGTCATTCTCGGTCGTCTTTTGACAGATAACAATGCAGCAACTGAGAATGGTAGTAAATATTCATTGCTCACACAGTTCCTCTGAGTTCTGAGCTCAGGCTTGGCCCCCTTGTGTGGCTGTGGTTTAGAGTCTTTTAGACTGAGTCACTGAGTAGAGCTTCAGTCATCTTGGGGCTGAAGTATCAGTCCCCAGAGGTCACCCCTGTGGGGCTGACAAGAAGGATCCTTGCTTGATGTTAGCAAGAGGTTTCCGTTCCTTTGTGCCATGTGGACCTGCTCACAACTCTTCCCCATGGAGAGCGCCTGAGTGCAGAGGTGAGGAGTCTGCCCAGGTGTCTGGTCTGTATTTGGAAGTCACTCCTCCATTGGTCCAGCACCTTATGGTTGAGCAAGATCAGACCTCCTCCTTGTGAGAGGAGCCACAGTGGTCCTAATGGGAGACAAAACTCATTAAGAGTATCTTATAGACTGCATTCATCTGTGAAATTACTTTTATTGAAGTCTTATTGATTTGCAATGTTGTGCTAATTTCTGCTGTACAGTAAAGTGACTCAGTTATACATATATGTATTATTCTTTTTCATATTCTTTTCCAATTATGCTTTATCATAGGATATTGAACATAGTTCCCTATGCTATATAGTAGGACCTCGTTACTTAGCCTATAGGTAGTGATTTTTGTCTGATAATAGACTTGGCAAACTTTGTAAAATGGGCCACATCATCACTCAATGTCACACATTTTGTATTACGATGAACCGCTTTTTATCTCCTGTGGCAGAAATGAAACAGCACTCCTTCACAGGGAAAAATCCCATGATTACAGATTCTGTCATGTCACATACCGTATGCTTTCAAAAAGAGACCCAGTAAAACTTATAAACAGTAGCTTGTGAACTCCAGGAAGGAATATAATTAATTTTGGCACCATAGGTAAATATAATAGTCCATGGCTTTCAAGTGACAGTTTATGTTCCTGAGAAGCCTGTGTATCAGAACAGACCAATGTTTATCCTTATCTCCTTTTACAGGTCAGATACTTGAAGGCCAAAGAGTGTCATCCACCAGAAGTCATGTAGTTAATAAGTAGCCATGCTAGAGTGCAAGCCTCAAGCCTCAGACACCCACCCACCCATCCATCATGCCACACAGCCAGATACACAGTGAGAGGGATGGAAAGCAGAGCATCAGTGGAAGGCAGTGTATTTAAAGGTTTCCCGGACCATTGGGAATATTTGTCAGTTGGGGGACTGTGGTGCGTGATCTCTATAAAACAGCTGCTGTGTTCATCTCCCTTTGTTGACATCTTTTTAGGTAAGGATGAGTATAATTGAGCACCTGGGACAGAATAAACACAGCCGCTATCTGTAAAAGTTATAAATTATATTTAATTGTCAGATGAAATGTCTCTGGCCTTTCCCCGGGTTTCTGTGCTCAGAAATTCAAAGCTGTTTTTGCAGAGAAAAACACTTACATCATGAATGATTTCCTTCTAGATGGTGCTGTGGGTTAGACTTTTTTATGTTGTCAAACAGATAAACTAAAGGTCAGCAGGGTTCCAAAATTCTTAATTCAGGATGGTGAGAACGAGTTATTTCAAGGTTGGTCACATGTTTCATTCAGGAACAGTAGACCCGTGTGCTAAGAATCTTGTTTTCCACATGTGAGACCTCACCCTGGAACAGGACACAGAAGCCTTCTCCAGGAGAAGGGGCAGCAGCAAACACATGTGTCAAGAGTATCCCTGCTCACCCACCACAGGCCATCCTGAGGCCTCCTCTGCTGCTCTCTCCCATCACCCACCTGCCCTTGAGGCTGTGGAATAGTTGGTGGGTCATGAATTCCCAGAGCTTGCCTCTCCCCAGCGATGTTCCTCTTAACCTTGAAGCTCTCTTGTAAATAAGAAGCCAACCATTGCAGTAAACAGCTGCTCTAATTCCCAGGGACTTAAAACGTTCCCATGCCTACCACACAACTCTGTGCAGATTGAGGATTGCCCCTGTCTGATTTATCTTGTGACTTTTTAACAGGTTAGCTTTTTCAGACAGATGTGCCAACAAGCCCTTTAGAAAGAGAGTGTGTTCAACAGTTCAGGTTGTTTGTGACCTAGAAGGGAGACTGTGTTTCTAGGAGGAGAGGCTGGGTTTATTCTTTGAAACAGTTGTTGGAAGGGTTGAGAATGAGCCAGAGAAACTATCATATGTACAGGCTATGTTGTGTGTTGAGGTTATGAAATCAGCATCTCTTTCCTGCATTTAGTTTATCTGGCACTTTGCATATTAGACCAACACATAGCTCAACTGTTAAGTACAGAAACCAAATGTTGGTCTCTTTTCTCCAAAAACTTCAGTTTAGTTCAGTCGCTCAGTCGTGTCCAACTCTTTGCGACCCCATGGACTGCAGCACGCCAGGCCTCCCTGTCCATCTCCAACTTCCAGATTTTACTCAAACCCATGTCCATTGAGTCAGTGATGCCTTCCAACCATCTCATTCTCTGTTGTCCCCTTCTCCTCCTGCCGTCAATCTTTCCCAGCATCGGGGTCTTTTCCAATGAGTCAATTCTTCACATCGGGTGGCCAAAGTATTGAAGTTTCAGCTTCAACATCAGTCCTTCCAATTCAGAACTGATCTCCTTTAGGATGGACTGGTTGGATCTCCTTGCAGTCCAAGGGACTCTCAACAGTCTTCTCCAACACCACGGTTCAAAAGCATCAATTTTTTGGCACTCAGCTTTCTTCACAGTCCAACTCTCACATCCATACATGACCACTGGAAAAACCATAGCCTTGACTAGATGGACCTTTGCTGGCAAAGTAATGTCTCTGCTTTTTAATATGCTATCTAGGTTGGTCATAACTTTCCTTCCAAGGAGTAAGCGTCTTTTAATTTCATGGCTGCAGTCACCATCCGCAGTGATTTTGGAGCCCAAAAAAATAAAGTCTGACACTGTTTCCACTGTCTCCCCATCTATTTCCCATGAAGTGATGGGACCAGATGCCATGATCTTAGTTTTCTGAATGTTGAGCTTTAAGCCAACCTTTTCACTCTCATCTTTCACTTTCATCAAGAGACTTTTTAGTTCCTCTTCACTATCTGCCATAAGGGTGGTTTCATATGCATATCTGAGATTATTGATATTTCTCCTGGCAATCTTGATTCCAGCTTGTGCTTCATCCAGCCCAGCATTTCTCATGATGTACTCTGTATATGAGTTAAATAAGCAGGGTGACAATACAGTTTTCTATATATAGGTCTTTTGTTTCTTTAGGTAGATATATTCCTAAGTATTTATTTTTGTTGCAATGGTAAATGGAATTGTTTCCTTAATTTATCTTTCTGTTTTTCATTGTTAATGTATAGGAATGCAAGGAATTTCTGTGTGTGATTTCATATCCTGCAACTTTACTATGTTCATTGATTAGCTATAGTAATTTTCTGGTGGAGTCTTTAGGGTTTTCTATGTAGAAGTTCATGCCATCTGCAAACAGTGAGAATTTTATTTCTTCCTCTCTAATCTGAATTCTTTTATTTCTTTTTCTGCTCTGATTGCTGTGGCCAAAACTTCTAAAACTATGTTGAATAGTAGTGGTGAGTGCACACCCTTGTCTTCTTCCCTTACTTTAGGGGAAATGCTTTCAATTTTTCACCGTTGAGGATAATGTTTGCTGTGTGTTTGTCATATATAGCTTTTATTATGTTGAGGTATGTTCCTTCTATTCCTGCTTTCTGGAGGGTTTTTTTTTTTTTTTTTAATCATAAGTGGATGTTAAATTTTGTCAAAGGCTTTCTCTGCCCAAGCAGATTGCTGTCAAAGGCAAGAATGGTCAAGGGACTAAATATATATAATCCTGTGATATCTTTGAGAATCCGTGAGAATTTCTGAATTTTCACACAACTGTTCATTTTGGGGGAAACAAGTGTTTCTGACCAAGACATACTTTAATATTTTATAATCAAATTCTCTCTGTGGGCCATGTTGTTGTTCAGTCACTAAGTTGTATCTGACTTTTTGCGACCCCAAGGACTGCAGCACGCCAGGCTTGCTATGTGAAACATAACATGCCATAGTTGCCTCCCTCTCTGTGTCATTGCATGTCTACTTATAAAGGGAACATAATTTCTAAAAAATCAACCACTTTCAGTAGGAGTCAGAGTGATAAAGATCTTATAATGTAGCAGGTAAAGCAAACAAGGTTCCAGGCATCACTTGAGAACTCAGACTCTGCTGCGTCCTAGTCTTGTAGTCATTGGTCAACAACCCATCACTTAAGGAGGCCAGGTTCAAGGAAAGAGAAGATGATCACCATGATTTTCATTTTGCTTCTCTCTGTATGGACATCAACTGGGCAAAACAATTTCCCCATTCTTTTAATACAAGAGATACACTTGAAAAAACGTAAGTTTTATCTTAATAATGCCAGTGATCTGTAATATTATTACACATTTTTATGATGTTTCTCTGAACCTCTTTCAGGAGACACCTAGCAGAGGGACAGCAGGGGGACTTTGGTCATTAGTCACCAGACTGGGTGATGCTGGTTAAAACTGGCACGGCTCCTGGTCACCATTCGTTCTCTTAATGTCGCTTCCTGCCACTGAACTGATAAAAGACTTCAGTTCCTGCTTTTCATCATTTAACATAAATCCATGATTCTCTTAGTGCTGGGGAAAGCAAGTCAAGTTATTTTAGAAATGAACTAAGCAAAAGTCACAAGAGAGAAAGCAGGAGCAAGTTCCTCTGTGTTATCAGTTCAGCTGATTGCCAGTGGTGAAGTCTGTCAGTTCAGTCAGTCAGTTCAGTCACTTAGTCATGTCCGATTCCTTGAGACCGCATGAATCGCAGCACGCCAGGCCACTCTGTCCATCACAAACTCCCAGAGTTCACTCAAACTCATGTCCATCCAGTCGGTGATGCCATCCAGCCATCTCATCCTCTGTCGTTCCTTTCTCCTCCTGCCCCCAATCCCTCCCAGCATCAGGGTCTTTTCCAAAGAGTCAACTCTTGGCATGAGGTGGCCAAAGTATTGGAGTCTCAGCTTCAGCATCAGTCCTTCCAATGAACACCCAGGACTGATCTCCCCTAGGATGGACTGGTTGGATCTCCTTGCAGTCCAAGGGACTCTCAACAGTCTTCTCCAACACCACAGTTCAAAAGCATCAATTTTTTGGCAGTCAGCTTTCTTCACAGTCCAACTCTCACATCCATACATGACCACTGGAAAAACCATAGCCTTGACCAGACGGACCTTTGTTGACAAAGTAATGTCTCTGCTTTTTAATATGCTATCTAGGTTGGTCATAACTTTCCTTCCAAGGAGTAAGCGTCTTTTAATTTCATGGCTGCAGTCACCATCTGCAGTGATTTTGGAGCCCAAAAAAATAAAGTCTGACACTGTCTTCACTGTCTCCCCATCTATTTAAAGTTCCCATAATAAAGTATATTTAATTTAAAGTAAAAGACATCAGTAAACACTTTCAGTGTTGTGGCATCAGACTTTCTGATGGTTCCTTTGTTGAGATGGTTACAATGGTAAGGTGATGGCCACTGTGATGACTGACCTCTGAAGAAGGAAACTGCCTCATGGTATTCTGTTTTTTAGCCACAGTTAAAATAGTCATCACAATCCTGAATGGAATTCTTGACTACATACATTATATAAAATATGTTTAAATCCATGGGATGCAGGCATTGTCTATTCACACTGTTTATCTACTAACGGTCTAGTAAGTAATAAACTGTACTTCACCCTGATAGAATATATCCATTCATTTATTTTCCATCAATAAATGAACATGTCCTGTATATTCTGAAAGACCAGATTATATCAAATTAACACTTTGCCCTTCTAAGATCGAATAGCTGTATGTAAATTGCCTCAAACTCTACATTGTTTGAACTAACCCTGGCAATGGAAAGTATTGGGCCTGGTTTTAGATGATTTAATTAGTAGAAATGAGATGTGTGACCAGAAGGAGATCAGTGATATGATATTGCTGCTGCTGCATTCTGGGAGAACTTAGGTCAAGCTTATGAGATTCTCAACATTCCAAAATTTAAGCATTTGTGTTGCTTCAAAGCAGCCCAGTAAATATAAATAATTTTAAAGCATCATCTCTAAGCAAGGGTCACAACTTATTTCTTTAAAGTATATAAAGTTAGAAATACATGTGGAATATAGGAAAATTTAAAAATGCTATATTTCACATCTAAAATTTTGTTAAAAAATAACCTCAAACACTCATTATGACAAAATTAGACTTGAACTATTAATTCATGGTTGAATTATGCAATAAATTAAATGTGTAGGAAGAAAATTAAAAAAATAAAATGTAGCTGAGGGTTAAAAATATTAAACTGATTTGACATTGGAAATGTATAAGCTGATATTAAAATTGTTATAGTCTTTTCCATGTCAATTATTTGAGGATTTTTCTCTTTGGCATATGAGCATTTGTTACAAAATTATTGTTTTCCTCCTCCCTACTGGTGGATAGCATTTCTTGAGATAGCACTAGTTTTTCCAACTAAGAGGTGAAAGAGGAATCTGAGAGCCTGGGGACACATATTCAGGGTAACAATGCCTACGAAAAAGATTTCATGACTATGGCAAGGTCTTCCGGAAGGACATTGCTATATTAGGAGCCAATTTCCAATCAGAAACAAGCAAAGGATGTGTTTTGGCTCACTTTGGCTCTCTGAAAATTCCCATGGAAGCAAGTAGGGATGAATTTTGGAACAAGCTGAAGAGGATGTAGCAGCATTGGGAGCAAAGAATAAAGAACACATTTGAGACTGTGAAAAGCATGAAGATGTGGAAAGATCAGATATGTTCCATCTTGTCACCTGTGTAGCTGGTGTTCAGGGCAACCCAGCTGAGAGAGAAGGCATATGACAGGCATGGTACTCCTCTCCTGGGGGCCTGTGTTTTCTTCTGACCATGTTGGCTGAAGTGATGGTGAGAAAGTAAACCTGTAGGAGTGCAGTGCAGGCAGGAGGGCCCATCTCCCATCCCAAACTGATGACTGATAGGAAGCATCAGAAATAGAGTAGCCATCATATTCAACAAAAGAGACTGAAATGCAGTACTTGGATGCAATCTCAAAAATAACATAATGATCTCTGTCTGTTCCCAAGGCAAACCATTCAGTATCACAGTAATCTAAGTCTATGCCCTGACCAGTAATGCTGAAGAAGCTGAAGTTCAATGGTTCTATGAAGACCTAGAAGACCTTATAGAACTAATACCAAAAAAAAAAAAAAGAAAGAAAAAAAAAATGTCCTTTTCATTATAGGGGACTGGAATAAAAAAGTAGGGAGTCAAGAAATACCTGGTGTAACAGGCAAATTTGGCCTTGGAGTACAGAATGGAGCAGGGCAAAGGCTAATAGTGTTTTGCCAAGAGAGTGCACTGGTCATAGCAAACACCCTCTTCCAACAACATAAGAGAAGACTCTACACATGGACATCACCAGATGGTCAATACTGAAATCAGATTGATTATATTCTTTGCAGCCAAAGATGGAGAAGTTCTATACAGTCAGCAAAAACAAGACCGGGAGCAGACTGTGGCACAGACCATGTACTCCTTATTGCTAAGTTCAGACTTAAATTGAAGAAAGTAGGGAAGCCACTAGACCATTCAGGTATGACCTAAATCAAATCTCTTATGATTATATGGTGGAAGTGACAAATAGATTCAAGGGACTAGATCTGGTAAGACAGAGTGCCTGAAGAATCATGGGCGAAGGTTCCTGACATTGTACAGGAGGCAGGGATCAAGATCACCCCCAAGGAAAAGAAATGCAAGAATGCAAAATGGTTGTCTGAAGGGGCCTTACAAATAGCTGTGAATAGAAGAGAAGTGAAAGGCAAAGGAGAAAAGGAAAGATATGCCCATTTGAATGCAGAGTTCCAAAGAACAGCAACAAGAGATAAGAAAGCCTTCCTCACCAGTTAATAAGATATAGAGGAAAACAATAGAAGGGGAAATTCTAGAGATCTCTTCCAGAAAATTAGAGTTACCAAGGGAACACTTCATGCAAAGATGGGTACAATAAAGGACAGAAATGGTATGGACCTAAAAGAAGGAGAAGATATTAAGAAGAGGTGGCAAGAATACAAAGAAGAACTGTACAGAAAAGATCTTCATGACCCAGATAATCATGATGGTGTGATCACCAAACTAGAGTCAGACATCCTGGAATGTGAAGTCAAGTGGGCCTTAGGAAGCATCACTACGAACAAAGCTAGTGGAGGTGATGGAATTCCAGTTGAGCTATTTCAAATCCTGAAAGATGATGCTGTGAAAGTGCTGCACTCAGTATGCCAGCAAATTTGGAAAACTCAGCAGTGGCCACAGGACTGGAAAAGGTCAGTTTTCATTCCAATCCCAAAGAAAGGCAATGACAAAGAACGCTCAAACTACCGCACAATTGCACTCATCTCATACTCTAGTAAAGTAATGCTCAAAATTCTCCAAGTCAGGCTTCAGCAATACATGAACTGTGAACTTCCAGATGTTCAAGCTGGTTTTAGAAAAGGCAGAGGAACCTTAAGTCAAATCACCAACATCTGCTGGATCATCAGAAAACCAAGAGAGTTCCAGAAAAACATCTATTTCTGCTTTATTGACTATGCCAAAGCCTTTGACTATGTGGACCACAACAAACTGTGGAAAATTCTGAAAGAGATGGGAATACCAGACTACCTAACCTGCCTCTTGAGAAATCTATCCAGGTCAGGAAGCAACAGTTAGAATTATACATGGAATAAAAGACTGGTTCCAAATTGGGAAAGAGCACATCAAAGCTGTATATTGTCACCCTGCTTATTTAACTTATATGCAGAGTACATCATGAGAAATCCTGGGCTGGAAGAAGCACAAGCTGTAATCAAGATTGCCGGGAGAAATATCAATAACCTCAGATACACAGATGACACCACCCTTATGGCATAAAGTGAAGAGGAACTAAAAAGCCTCTTGATGAAAGTGAAAGAGGAGAGTGGAAAAAAAATGTTGGCTAAAACTCAGCATTCAGAAAAGTAAGATCATGGCATCTGCTCCCATCACTTCATGGCAAATAGATGGGGAAACAGTGGGGACAGTGGCAGACTTTACTTTTTGGGGATCCAAAATCATTGCAGATGGTGACTGAGATCATTAGATAAAAAGAGGCTTGCTCCTTGGAAGAAAAGTTATGACCAATCTAGACAGCATATTAAAAAGCAGAGATGTTACTTCACCAACAGAGGTCCGTCTAGTCAAAGCTGTGGTTTTTCCAGTAGTTATGTATGAATATGATAGTTAAACTAAAAGAAAGCTGAGTGCTGAAGAATTGATGCTTTTGAACTGTGGTGTTGGAGAAGACTCTTGCGAGTCCCTTGGACTGCAAGGAGATCCAGCCAGTCAATCCTAAAGGAGATCAGTCCTGGGTGTTCATTGGAAGGACTCATGTTGAAGCTGAAACTCCAATACTTTGGCCACCTGATGTGAAGAGCTGACTCATTGGAAAAGACCCTGATACTGGGAAAGATTGGGGGCAGGAGGAGAAGGGGACGACAGAGGATGAGATGGCTGGATGGCATCACCAACTCGATGGACATGAGTCTGAGTAAACTCCGGGAGCTGGCAATGCACAGGGAGGCCTGGCGTGCTGCGATTCATGGGGTCGCAAAGAGTAGGACACGACTGAGCCACTGAATGTACTGAACTGAGGAAGCATCAGATTACAAGAGTAAAATGAGTTTTATATTCTCTTTGTTATTAAGAACCAATAACCATTAAAAGGCACCTCTGATGACAATATTAGAAGTGACAATAGCTGTATATGAGAGCTACTAATTGGGGATTTACACAAAAAAGCACCACTCGATCCCTAAAGTGAATTGTTGAATAACCCGCAGAGCTGAAGCCTGGGGTCAGAGACTTTTCTCCAAGGACCAGTCTCGGCACCCATGTAGGCTAACGGCCACACAGTTTCTCTTTGTGGACACCTACTGGACTCATTATTAAACTGAAGTGCTGGCTATATATAGCTATGATCTTTTGACCAATTTATATTGGTCAAATTAGCTTAAGGGCTACTTGCTACATAGTTAAGGCTTTTCGTTTTTTAATTTAATTTTACATTGAAGTGTATTGTGTTAGTTTTAGGAGTATAGCAAAGTGATCCACTTATACATACATCAACTCTTTTTCAGATTATTTTCCCGTGTATGTTATTATAGAATATCGAGTAGAGTTCCCTGTGCTATATATATAATAGTTCCTTGCTGATTATCTGGTTTATGTATAGCAGTGTGTATATGTTACTGCCAACCTCCTAATTTATCCCTTCCCTACACTTCCCTTTGGTTATCAAAGATTTTTTTTTTAATTCTATAAATCTGTTTCTATTTTGTGAAAAAGTTCATTTTTGTCATTTGAAAAATAATTCTACATGTGATATAATATTTATCTTTCTCTGTCTGACTTACTTCACTTAGTATGATAATCTCTAGGTCCACCCATGTTGCTGCAAGTGGCATTATTTTATACATTTTATGGGTGAGTAATATTCCATTGTGTACATATGTAAAGACTTTGCTTGAGCGGCAGTTGTCTTCAAGTCAGCCAGGATTTATTTCTTAATGTTGTTGGTGAGTGGCTCAGTCATGTTCAACTCTTTGCAACCCTATGGACTGCAGCATGCCAAGGTTATGACATTGCAATTCAAGGGGACTTGTTATCCATTCATGAGGTCTTTCCATTGAACGTAACTAAAGATAAGGTAAACTCTTTGTTGTTTTTTTACACATCTGTTGACTCAAGATAGTGTAGTGGACATTTCAGTAGATTTTCAGAATCTAATGAGAGAGTGGCAGAGGAAATGAGACTGACCCGCACATCTCAGGTTAGGAATTAAAGCCAGGGTGTCCCTCACAGTACAGCCACGTCCACTCTGACGTGGCCAGTGCTCAGTGAGAGTGATGTAGGTACCTCCCTTGTCGGGTGGGGCTCAGAGAGCAAGGTGGGGGCAGTTGCACCAGATGAGAGGGAAATACTGTGTTTGGAGCAGGCTTGATAGAGCCTTGTTAGGAAATACAGTCTCTGTAAATCAAGCAACAGGGAGGCATGGAGGTTTATAGACAGTGAGGGGATGAGTCATGTCTTCATTTATATTTTTTAGTATTTGTTGTGAGTGTGGGGCTTTCTGTTTGACTCATTTCATTTATATGAACTTGTCTTAGTTCGGGCTCCTATAGCAGAGGACCACAGACTGGGGCTTTTAAACACGTATTTATTTCTCACAGGTCTGGAGGCTGGAGGTTCAGGATCAGCTTACCAGCACCACTGGGGTCTGCGGAGGACCCTCTTGCAGGTGACTGACTGTGGACTTTCCTTGTGTCCTTGTGTGATGGACATGGGGCAGGAAGCAAACACCCTCAGAGATGCTTTACAACCTAACTTCATTTGTGGGATCTTCACCTTCATGACCTTAATCCTGGTGACCTTCCAAAGGTCCCACCTTCTAATACCATCTTATCAGGGCATAGGGTTTCAACATGTGAATTTTGGAAGGACACAAACGTTTAGTCCATAACAGTCTTCAGTAAACCAGAGAAGGTCTATCTTTCCATAATATTATCAGCTTTGACATAGCCTCTGCACCTCCAGGGAAAAAGCAGTTATCTATTTTAGAGTGAGAGAATTCTTGCCTAACATTAGCAAATAAATAATGCAAATTTTTTATTTCCTTTTGTTTTCCAATTGAAGTATAGTTGACTTAACAATGTTGTGTTAATTTCTGCTTATGGCAGAGTGATTCAGTGATACACATATATACATTCTTGTTCATATACTTTTCCATTGTGTCTTATCAAAGGGTATTGAATACAGTTCCCTACAGGAGTACCTTGCTGTTTATCCGCCCTGTATGTAGGGGTTTGCACCTGCCAATCCTGTTCTCCCACCACCCTCCTCCTTAGTAGCCACCAGTCGATTCTCCACATCCCTGATTCTGTTTCATAGATAGGTTCATTTGTGTCATATTGTAGATTCCACTTATAAGTGACATCATATGTTACCTGTCTGCAAGTTTAAATGTATAAGCAAGAAAAGGTAACAAACTGGATAACTCACTTTTGATTATCTAGGAATAGCCACCTTGCCAATTCAGCCTGGGAACAGAGGTCCCATTGTCACAACTTCCTCAGAAAACTAGACATGCTAGAAACACTAAGAAAGGGATTAAAAAAATGGAGCTTATGCACACCATTTCTACATTGAGGATTTTGTGTCTATAATATGAACCTAGTGATTTGAAATGTCTCACAAATTGAGGTAATTTTCCTAGTACAGTGTGAGTTATGCTATAATAATAGATTAACTTTATTATGCAGAATGAGGACTAAATGAATCACTGTTTAATATTTTACCAATTACATATATCCTCCAAGGGTATATGTGACATTTTAAGTTAGCAATTCCTATGAAATTCCAGAGTCACTTTATTTTACCTGTAACAGATTTTTGCACAAATCATTTACATTAGTAAATGTCAGTAGCTATAAAACTTATTTTGATATTAGATGTAATAGATATTTTGGCTTCAATCTGTTCTTTAGCAAAAAAAAAAAAAAAAGACATTCCAGCACTTCTTAAGAACCTTCATATCTAGATTTCACATATACATATTCATATATATATGTATATATGTGTGTGTGTGTGTGTGTGTGTGATTTATCTTTATTTTGTGTTTTTATTGCATCACTGTATTTTTTTTTAGATTCTTATAAATCCTTTAGCTATCTTTAACATTAGAATTAAATACCAGTTACATTTATTTAAGGTGCTGAGTGAAGAATTCTTAGCGAAATATCACCCCAGCCTGTTTTCTCTTACCTCTTCTGTGCTTTGAGTTTACAAATGAGTTTTTGCCGGGGTCCAGCCTTGGCAGGATCCAGGGGATACCCTCAGGATGAACGGCGTCCGCGAGAGAGAGACGTGAGACCAGCCTTGATAGGGCCAAGTCTGCGAGGGAGAGAGAGAGAAAGAGAGAGAGAGAGAGTGACCAGACGGGGGTGTTTGCAGGGTCTGACAGAGTCTGGCAATGCTTTATTTTTTACCGTGGCTTTTATACCCCACATTAGTACATTTCTACGGGGAAGATAGTTTAACATTACATCAGCTTGTTCTTCAAGAAACCAGGGTGTTTTCTGCATGCTTCTTTGTTTATGAGGGTCTTGTACATTATCTTCTGGCCTTGGGGCTTATTGACATTTTATGACCTAGGTGAATGCAAAGCAGTTTTCCATAATCTATTCTTTAATGAACACAAAGGTCAGTCCTTTTGCAGAAGATATCAGTTAAATTTATCTAAAAGATTTACCACACAAAGACTCTGCAGCTCCAGTGAGGCAGCCCCTGTTTAGCATTCCTGGTTAAAATTAACAATTCTCAACTCTTATTTTTCTAAATCTTTAACTATAACCGCTTTTAGAATAATATTTTATGTTCTCTAATAGGGCTTCCTCACCCCCGAAGGGCTCTGTACCTATTAGGGCCTTTTGTGTGATCAGGTTCTTTATGCTGTTTACGATTAAGGTGTTTTGAGCAGTCATGTGCATTAGTATGCATTTGCCAAGCAGGCTAGGATGCCAGCAAAGGGGTCTAAATTGAAACACTCCTTTCATCCTGGATAATCTTATAGGATACCACCGTCCGGTGGACATATTAATTAAAGTTCTAAGTTGATTCTGTTTGGAAAGAGATCGGGGAAGGCCGTCTACCTGTGTCACAGAAATTAGGGAGTAGTCTAATATAGCAAGCATCAGAAAGACAGAGATCATCTTTAAGGTGAGCGCCGGGGCAGCTTTTCGAAATCCCTGAAGACCTGATCTGCCTTGCTTGTCAGGTCTCCTCCTCACGACCTTGTCATGGGTGGGATTTCGTGTGCTGGCTCCCGGCAAGTTTTGTGTCTAATGATTCTGAAAACATCTTCCACTCACTGTAATATCATTATTCACTCAACATTTTTACCAGGTTTATTATAATGAGCAGAAGCAAGCATTGTCCCCTCTGATAGAGTTTACAGTCTATTACAGAAGAAAGATGCAAATTGTCATACACACAAAATATGCATGATTAGTAAGTGTGATTAGTCCTATAAAGAGACTACTGCCAAGATGGGGTTAAAGAGGAATTTGCAGCCTTACGGGAGAGATGAAATCTCAGAACAGTTACTTAGAGGACAGAGACAGGCAGATGGTCCTCAACCACAGTGGTCACTCAGAGCAAGCAGTCAGCCAGAAAGAAAAACACCAATACAGTATACTAATGCATATATATGGAATTTAGAAGATGGTAATTATGACCCTATATGCAAGACAGCAAGAGAGACACAGATGTATAGAACAGTCTTTTGGACTCTGTGGGAGAAGGTGAGGGTGGGATGATCTGAGAGAATAGCATTGGAACATGTATATTATCATATGTGAAACAGATCGCCAGTCCAGGTTCGATGCATGAGACAGGGTGCTTGGGGCTGGTGCCCTGGGATGACCCTGAGGGATGGGATGGGGAGGGAGGTGGGAGGGGGCTTCAGGATGGGGAACACATGTACACCCAGGGCTGATTCATGTCAGTGTATGGCCAAACCACTACAGTATTGTAAAGTAATTAGCCTCCAATTAAAAAAAAATCAATGGAATTAAGTGGCCTTGGATCTTAATGTCTTATTCTCTACAGAATTCTAACCTGGAAGAGGCTGATACTGAGCTGAGTTCTTGTCATATGTAGAACAGCAGCGTGAAATGATTTATAGTTGGAAAGCTTATAGCAGATGCCTTAGCTTCCCAAGGGAATATTTATGCTGTGTCACGTCCTCAAGCATCACATTTTATAAAGCACCAAGTTTCAGATCTGTGTCATGGAACATAAACAGTGTTTTGGACAAGTGCCTTTTAAAAAGGTATATGGTGGGATTTCCCTAGTGCTTGAGTGATTAACATTATGCTTTCCAATGTAGAAGGTGAAGGTTGGATCCCCGGTCAGAGAGCTAAGATCCCACATGCAAACCAAAATATAAAACAGAAGCAATACTGCAACAAATTCAATAAAGACTTTAAAAATGGTCCACATCAAAAAAATCTTTACAAAAAAAAAAGGAAATGGTTATGTACAAAATGCATTCAATATTGATGGGTTAGCCCCAGAAAGTTTTGCTGTGGTTCACTGGCTAAATTATTTATTTCATTTCAGATGCTGAATTTGGTTAATCTGCATGTTTGATTTTCTTTGATAGTTTGGAGGGCTCATTGTCATGGCTCTTTACAAAATCATTCAGTTTTGCTTTTAGTGGGCCAAAAAGTGGCAGAATCATATAAGGTATAAATCATATTTATATATGTAAGTGGCAGTCTTGATAAGGTTAAAATTGATTCAAACTGATGCAATAAACTCTACTATAGAACTATTTTAATACCAGTTGTATTATAAATATTCAGCAGTAGAAACTATAAATATATCTTCCTTTGATGACCTGGAATCTTTCCAAAGCCAAAAACAAACATTTTACTATATTATCTGTAAGGTAGTCATCAAAAATATTTCTTATAGGTTAAGACTGCTTCAAATATCTGCACAGATCTGGATTTCATGTTGACTATTTTACTGAATTCAAATAGTTTTAAACTACCAAATGCTAACATTACCTTTTTAAACCAATTAATACTGAGATAAATAATTCAATAAAAATTTTTATTTGGGATTATTTTCAAGTTTATAAATTGCTATAATGGAAAATAGGACAGTTGTAAATACAAATCAATATTTGCACATTGGCAACTTACTTAGAAATAATCTAAATCTAACAATACTTCAGAGAATTATTTCCCAGAATAAATCCATTAAAATTCAGTTCATTTCCCTTTGTTTATTTGATTTCTGAGCAGTGACTGCGTGTATTCCTCTCACTGTAGGATTAATCATGTGGTTATTTTTATGTCATCTTGGTCGAAGACACATAGCAGGCTCTCTGGAAGAATATCAGAAGAGGACAGAAAATGCGGAGAAAATAGAACCTGAGGAAGGCAGTCTCACAGAATAATGCATCGTTCCCAAAATTTCCCTCAGCTTTTTCCAAATTTGCTTTTTTTAGCTTCATTAAGTATGACCTTGCTCTTCTGTGACTAAGAACTGTCAATTTTCACAACACTCCATTTTGTACTAGTTTAGCCAGATTTCCTGCCTCTCTTTCAAGTCTAATTTTGGCCTGCTCCCCCTCCCCATTTTCATCATTTAATATGCCTATTAATGTATTTATAAACAGTTATTATTATGGGCTTTTTTTTAAGTGTTCAGTCTCAACTTTGTCTAAAAATGAAAGGACTGAAACGTCCATGTGGTACCTATTATCAGGATAATTATAATACAGAAATATGACATAGTTGAGAATAGAGACACAGCATGAGCTGCTATGCTACTGCATCTGCACCGTATTTACAGAACATAGCTTTTTTGGTGTTTACATGTAGAGAACTCTGTGTAATTCAGAGTGTTGTTGAATGTCACAAATAATGTTAACAGGACTCTTCGAGGGATGGATGTATTAATACCAAGTGACAGGTTAGTGAAGATTGTGTTGATTTGACTTAGTTCTACTCCTGAAGCATTTGTGTCTATTGTGAAGCTAATACATTATTGTACTGGAAATTAGGGTTTTCAGGCTGCCTGCAACCCTGTGCATTTCATACTCTGAGAATTCACATCACCTCAGGGCTCTGTGTCCAGAGAAAGGAATGTAGAAAGGGATATGCAGTCCCTCACAAGGAATTGTAGACAACGAGAGAAACATTCCAAACATCTAGTCCATCTGTGAATCCCCAGTTAAGGTGTTGGGATCATTCCAGGAAATCCACAAGATAGAAGGAAGCTCTTCTCAATCCCATGGATGTTTACTTATCAAAACAAACACAGAAAATGCAGGTACATAAATGCACACGTACTCAAATTCCCTCTACTTAAGAAAATGAACATGGGACTTGAAATCGCACAACTGGAGTTCTGTTTAGAGCTTGCCAAAGTGGTATGGATCCTAGTTCAATTTTCTTCCCTACAAATGTGAAATAACAAACTCAATTTCCCAAAGTAATAAGAATTAAAATGATATGATTATATAACATGATTGGCAAACAGACTGCAAAAATAAATAAAGTGACTCTCCTTGAAGACTAATATTTGTGTCAGCTATAAGCAAATACTTCATGAGGGCCAAGCAAAAATATTGTCTTAAAAATGCATTTCAGGATATTTCAAATGAACTTCTGTCTGACTCAATCTTCCTGTGATTGCAACTAGGATGAAATATAAAAATAGAGTAGAAGGAGAAAACAGACAGCAGTGCAGAGTGAAAAGAAAGGCAGGCGGATTCTGGAGAGGCTGGGTTGGAGAGTGATGCAGAGGGCGGTCTGTCTGGTGGTGGTAGTCCAGGGCATGCTGAAGGCAGTGCCCTGGGAGGCAAGGAGAACTATGGCATGAATTCCACATCCCTTCTGAACTGAAGACCTGGAGAACAGGGTCAGGGTTAACAACCATCACTGGAAAGTGAAGGAGGAACCAAGAGAAGGGAGATCCAGAAAGGGGAGCTCTGATTCTGCCAACGTCCAAATGACTCTGGAACCAGGCATAGAGCTACAGTTTCAAAAAGAACAGTTGAAAGTGTAAGAGCTCTCCTGGGATTGAACCTGCGCCCTCCCACCCCACCCCACCACCACTTCCCTTTAAGACAGACTTTTCAGTTTGAGTCCAACCAAGTTAATCACTGGCTTAAAAAACAAATAAACAACAGCAACAAAATGTAAAGATCCACTCCTTGAAAAAAACACAAAAATAATCAAAAGAAAACAAGAAGTACATGAACACTTTTTGTAAGAATATAGCAGACTCCACAGTTTCCAAAAAAATAACCTCCATAATTCCAGAAACCATGAAAAGTTCCCCAAAATACTAAGTTTTAAAGAAAAAAAGAAATCCAGTTTTAAAGTCAATTTTAAGGGAAAAAATAAGGTAAACCACTGACCAAGCTTAGTAGAATCCAGGTAATAGAATAAACCATGTAATAATTTAAAGCAACTGTTATAACTAGGCTAAAAGAAGGAAAGGAATCATTACTCTTGATGAAAAATGCTGGGAACCTCTGCAGAGAAATAGAAACTATAAAGTAAGAACCAAGTGAAAATTCAAGCACTGGAAAATAAAATATCTGAAATGAAAAAATATGTTTACTGAAGGAATTAGCAGGATGAAAATGTTAATCTGAAGGTAGACAACAGAAATTACCTAATGTGGAAAAAAGAAAAAAAAAAAAAACTGGTTATAAATAATTAAACAAACCTCAAAGGCCAAACTAAGAAAACAGAGCACCAGAGTCCTGATAAACATTGTAAGGATATCTAACACAGTTATAACTGGAATAACAGAGGTAGAGGAGAGAGAGACTGGGAGAGGGGATCTTTGAAACAATAATGGTTGAAATTTTCCAAATTTGGCAAAACTGGAGATCCAAAATGTTCAGTGAACTGAAGAAAGCCAACTACAAGCAAACCATACTGGACCTAGCATCGTCAAACTGCTGAAGACCAGAGAGAAAGTCTTGAAAGCTGCCATTGAAAAATGGCATTATGTACAAAGCACAGGAGTTTGAATTACTGCTGATTTTACATCAAAACCAATGGAGACCATCCATGTGAAAAACAATCCTTAAAGCACTGAAAGCAAGGCAAAACAAAAAATAACTGTCAACAAAGATCTGTGAAAATATCCCTTAAGAATGAGGGCACAACATAGAGAAAATGAGAGAAAACTAAGAGGATTTGTCACCAGCAGACTTGCAGTATAAGAAATACTAACACAAGTTTTCTAAGCTTAAGAAAAACAATATGAGACAGAAACTTAAATCTTCAATAGAAAGGAAACTCAAATCTTCAGTAGAGAAAAACAAAACAAAACAATATAAATGGTAAATATCTTGGTTGAAAGAAAAACTTTTTTTTTATTAATTTTTTTAAGTACGTAAGACATTTTGAAGCAAATATTTCTGCATTTGTTTTTTGGGGATTAGAAATGCAGGTAGTTGTAAAGTGTGTGATAACCATAGCAAAACAAACACAAAAAAGAAAGTGGGGGTAAATGCAGTGCATATGCAATTGCATTTGCTATAAAGTTGAAATAAAATGGTACAGTAGTGACTTCAAGAAGACTGAAAATCAAGGATGTTCACTGCAATTCCTAGAGCAAACATGGAATAACACAAGAAAATATGTGAATACGTTAATTAAAATGAAACTCTTAAAAAATATTCAAGCATTCCAAAAGAAGGCAGGAAAGGAAGAACAGAAACTAAGACTGAGGGGACAAGAAGGAAGCAAATAATGCACATCTCTAGAAGGTGGTAGAAAAACAGAACTATCGGTTAAGATATTAGTTTTTCACAGATGTCTTCATCCCTATTGCTCTTTCACAATTTTTTTTTTGTTGTTGTTGTTAGTATTTACTCATGTATGAGACTCTGGAAGAGGAATTGAAAGTCCAGAAATGAAATAGGCAGTGTCCTTGACCTCAAAGATCGTAGAGTTTAGTTGGGAAAAACAAAGATGGGTGCAATGTTACAATACGAGGGCAAGTCTAATATTAATAGTAGCCACAGTGCAAGATGATGTCAGTGAGTGTGGAGGACCAGCTGGTCATAGAATATTAATCAGAGTGGATCCAGGGTGCAGCAAAGCTGACACCCATGCATGGGAAGGGATGGACAATAAAATATGTTATCAGTTATTAGCAACCATCAGGCTACTGAGAAATTGTTATTAGACAGTGCCATCCTGCCTAAAGATTCACTTGTTTAGAAACAAGTTTCTGTGATATACAAAACTTTATTCCTTTTTATAACTATTGCACGTGATCATTACAGAAAACAGAAAAAAGTATAAAGTGAAAAACCTGTGGTCCTACCACCCAGAGATTAGCACTGAAGCTGTGTTCACATCCCTCTGGTGTTTACAAGTGATGAGAAATAATAACCTTCTGATGGACATTTGGGTCTGCGTATGTAAGAGTTTTTTTTTTTTTTTTTTTTGAAGAGGCCAAGTAGTCTTACTCTATACAAATTTCAGATTGATTTTCTTCTGTGACAGAATTTATGTTTCCTCCCCAGTAGGAGGGTTTATGTGACCGCTCATAGTGTATCTTTACACACTTCTCCTTGGCAAGGTTGTGCTATTTCCTTCAATAAATAAAAAGAGAGTAAATTAAAAATTCCTGTAAGATTATTTTTAGGAAAAAGTAAGCTGTCCTTAAGAAGGAAAGAATAAAAAGTAGACTAAGGGGAAATCAACTTTATTACCTTTCCAAGTCATTCAGTATACAAAGCGGAAAATGTATGTTGTAAATCCTTCAAAACCAGTTCTTGACAGAACTATAACAATTGTTGGTTTATTATACCTGTTTTATTACATGTACAATTCAGTGTGTATCTTTTAGTAAAGTATATTTATACCAACCATGTAAGAGTCCTTATCTTTTCTGTCCCTTATCTTTACAAACATAAATATTCTGATTGAGTAAGCTCGTATGAACTGGATATGCTTACTAAAATCATTGTGTTGCAGGAAGGGGGACCCCTTCCAGGGCCCGAAACTGAGCTCTTGTCTAACACTCGGAAATGAATTGTCCGAGGAGACACATGCTGAGAAAGCAAGAGATTTTATTGGGAAAGGGCACCCGGGTGGAGAGCAGGAGGGTAAGGGAACCCAGGAGAACTGCTCTGCCGCGTGGCTCGCAGTCTTGGGTTTTATGGTGATGGGATTCGTTTCCGGGTAGTCTTTGGCCAATCATTCTAATTCAGAGTCTTTCCTGGTGGCGCACGCATCGCTCAGCCAAGATGGATGCTAGCAAGAGGGATTCTGGGAAGTGGACAGACACGCGGTGTTTCCTTTTGACCTTTCCCAAACTCTTCCAGTTGGTGGTGGCTTATTAGTTCCGTATTCCTTATCAGGATCTCCTGTCATAAAACAACTCATGCAAATGGTTACTATGGTGCCTGGCCAGGGTGGGCGGTTTCAATCAGTGTGCTTCCCCTAACAACTCCCCCCTGAGAGACTTCATACTCAAGATGCTTCTTGGGAATTGGGGCAGAGGTCTCTTTCTTCTGTAACTTCTTCCTGCTGTGCCTGGGCGTAGGCCTGCCTAGCAGAACAGAAGTCTCTCTATACCTGACCTAAGTTGGGGTGTTTTATATCTGAAACCAGCTTTTACTCTTGTAATAACAGCAACTTAGTTTGAAACTGTCAGCACCTCTCAGAGGTAAAATAGACAGGGGCCAAACAGGAGACCTAACAGGATGGTCATCACTGGTCCCCAGAAACAGGAGGCACTGCTGGGATGATTGGCTGGTGGTCAAGCAACAGAGCTGTGTTCTAAGAATCTTATGTTTAGTCTGAAGTTACCATCTTCCACCTGGGTGGGGGCTCTAGTTCTGTAGAAGAACTCAAAAGACATTGTTATGCATTTTTTTTTTTTTTTTTTTGAGTAGGAACCAGGACCCGTCTCAAGGCTGTACCACCATTTGATTGTTTCCCCTCTGTTTCTGTATTTTTTCCTTCTCTGATTGGCAATTGTTTGAATCTACCCTTTGGAACTCAGGGAAGGTCAAGGAGGCTGAATAAAGCCTATATTTTACAGTACAGCAGATCTGTACTCCAGAGTCCCCACCCCGCAGAGTCCTGTTCAGTTTTTTTTAGGGAACAGGGAAACTATGACTGTGATAACTTTTTGTCAAAATGGGGCATAGGACCGCCTCAGCTTGGAGAAGAGACACTGAATTTTAAGTATTTCTGAGTTCTAAGTCTTAGATCTGAGCCTTGTATGATTAAAATCTCAATCCCTTGGTCTGCCATTTTGTGGTCGCCATTTTGTTGTAACATACCCAGTTAGTAGTAGCTGGAGAAGGGATAACTGGAGTTTTAATAGACAAAGTAAATCTCTTTCTTTTAGAAGAATAGGCCTGAAATCCAGTCTGGACCTGGCACTTCAGGGAGACTTGTAGCTAGGTGGCCAGTTGCCTAGTTTTATAAAAAGTAAGGTAGAAGTTACTAGCTTCCAGCAGACATTGTTTTGAGAATGGTGGCATCTAAGCCTGACACGACTCAGAAAACTCAAGTGTTTAGCAATACAATGTCTAATCTGAAATTACACCCATAGTAACACCTAGTTATTTCTCAGGATGTCTGAACCATAGCTGAGTACTCTATTTTGACTTCTAATTGTAAAATTTTTTCTTTAATAACCAAAGCAGATGGCACCATTAATGATGTCAGTGTTTCTCTAGGTATGAGAAGATGCAAGAATTGGGACTCATAAAATCTCTTGAAAAGATCTAACTATCTGAAGGCCTGTTCTGCCAGTTTTTCCCAGAGCACGGAGCGCCTCATTCCTGATCTTCACCCTGAACTCCGTTCAGGGCCGTTGAAAGTCAGCAGTTGCAGTGGCCATGATAGAATCGCTGTAGATGTAGATGGCAAGTGTCAATCTTCAGTTGGCAAAGCCCCTTTTTGCTCACAAACTTGACCACGACTTTGAGGGGGGCATTTCATGACCATTTTATCTCATGGTGCTGAGAATGTCCATTCTCAGGTTTGGCAAAGGTTTTGTCGACCGGCCTCTCAATGTGCTGTTACTGGATTAGGCCATAAAACAGTATCTAAAATTCTCTGGACCACCTGTCTTACTAGCCTCTTGGTCCAGGAAAACATTCCCTCTTGTTACTTTTTCTCATATCTAGAGTTACACTGTCATCATCATCGATTTCATAAGGAACTATATATTATTTTATCAGAGGCCTCAGTCACACATTTGGCACTGTAAGAAATAGCAATTCTGTAAAACAGGTGAAATACAAAGAACGTAGCCAGCAGTATTAGTAAAGTCACAAGTAAGACCTAAGAGCTTCTATAAGATGTAGCCCAGTATATCTCAGGTCGTCTGACTTAGTCTACTCTGTACGAATCTTTATCTTTTAGGGAAATTATACATTGGCACCACCATCTATAAGGCACATAGCCCCGTTTTCTAGTGTTACTAGACTGATTATCTTTAGTATGATTTAATTGTTTTTAACACAGAGGAGACTTTAAACCTAAATTACCATAGCCTAGTGTTATCTATATAAATCTATCTCCTAATTGTGGGAGATTTCTTATTTTTTTGTTAAAACTTCTTTTGTTGCTCTGATTGAGCTTGAGGAATAGAAAAAGGCTCAAATTTATAGCCAGAGTCAGAGTAGGCATTATTAATTGGCCCAGTGAGGGGATCCCGTCTGGTAGTATCACAGTGACCTGAATATGACTATAAATTTTTTTTTTTAAGTAAATTTCCTCAGGGCCAACCAGTTAGAGTCTTGTAGTAGAGAAATTTACCAAGGTAACCCAGAGCTAGACACAGATAATTGGCCACAAACCCAACAATTGGATTGATTTTTAAAACTAGCATAGTATCAGGCCTATGATAGAAAAGCATTTGATTTATACACAAAGGTCTAAGAAGTCAAGAGAACACTATAAACGATCATACGAATCAGGTCCAGTATCTTGGACAAGCTGTCTACCTCTGATGTCGTTGTCTTCTCATCCTGGTGTACCGTAGTTTTTCTTGTTTGAGCATCATTTTAAGGTGAGATCAGGTCAGCTGTCTTCTCTATAGACTAATCCAGTGTAGGGGCCTTTGGAAGTGGGAATTAATCGAAGAGTTAATTTCCCTTCAGTTTGATTGTGTATGAGCTAGTTAAGAGTACCTGATAAAAAGTCTTTCCATCCAGGTTGGAGACAGTCTCTTAAATTATGTCTTTTTTCAGTCCTGGCTGCAGGTCATGAGGCATCTGATCTTCGTCTAAAGACAGATTACTTAGCCAAGCTTCAGAAACAAACTTTCACATTAATATCACATAACAGAATTGATCATAGACTTTTTATTTTGCTGAAACACTTATAGGATCTCAGACTGAACTTTTAATATAAAACAGCACTGGGAAACTCACACCAAAGGCTTATCACAGATTTTGCCTAACAAATCTAGGTGAACTCTTTTCTTTTAAGGTCTCAAAAATTCCTTGAGATTTTTGTACCTGTTAGTGAGATAACCTTTTTAGCTCATTTGATAAACTTACTGGAAAGAAGAGTTTTAAATTTCTGGAGGAGTCAGATAGAGAGAAAATATAATTGTTTTGTTTATAACGTGTAATTTTACCAAATTATTTTTATAATTAGTTTAAGAGGAAGGTTTTTTCTATTCCTGGAAAACACACAATTTAAACCTGTAATTTCTCAGATAGAAACCATAAAAGTTATAAGCATATTCGCTGGTTCATTCAGTCCTTTGTTAACTTTTGTGAAGTCATCAGGTTTTTCATCAGAATACCAAGACCTATCAAAATGTTAAGAACTCTATATACTTTCTAGGATATCTGTATTAGTAATTTTTCATACATTATAACATGAGCAGATTTATTACTCATTTGATAATCTTTTACATGTAATTTAACCAACCAAATAAATAGTTTAGTATCTCTCTTTGGGATGTTTCAGGGGCCCTCTGAAACACCCCAAAGTTAGCTAGATGTCAAAGAAACTTCAAAAGAATTCGATTCAGGAAGTTTTATCGAAAAGATCAATTAAAAGCTTTAGAACATTTGGTCAGATTCAGTCAATGTTGATGGGTGTATCATTTAGCTTGTTGATATGTCACAATGGGCGCAAATACCAAGGCTCAAGCTCTAGTGAAAGTCAGCTCCGCCATCTTGGGCCTAATTAGCTCTAACCAGTTTTTTTTATGACCGTGTCATTTTTAACAAAATCTATTTATTTAACTAATTGTAATCTAATTTTAGAAAATCTTGATCATGCATAACTCTTTTTAGTATTTTTTTACTCTTTTTTTTACTGAAAGCACACTTCCTGCTTTCCTTTAGCAACCAAGAGCTAACTTTTATATTAGCATTTTATAGATTGGTGAGCATAAATACTAGTGATAATTTCTAAAACCCTTGCTTTTTTAAAACATTTTAGGATGGCATCAAACATTATTTATTTATAGTCTCAAATCTCTTTAGTTTTTCTGTAAAAAGAAATCAGTGTTTAGTAGTAAGTGTTTCAAAATCTTATTTCATTTGGAAATGACCTAATTATTTAATAGACTTTCAATACTTAGTTTAGCACAACCCTTAGAAATTCAAGTTATGCCAATTTGGGGAGACTATTGTAGACAGATATTTTTAAAGAACAATTATTCTTAATAGAGTTTATATATAAACTCATACCTCATTTACATTTTTTAGAAGTTTTTTTCACTCGAGGTAATTTCCTTGTTGACAAACTTGTAATAGGTATAATATTTAACTTATATTAAACCTAGGTACAATGAAAATATTTTACTTGATGTTAATTACTCTAAGACATGTCTATATTAGATAGGTCAACAAAAACCATTGATATCAGGTATTTAATACTGAATATTTCCCAGTTCACCTGAACCTGGAATTTATTGTTTAATTTAGAATTGTTTGATTTGTAAGTGCTTACTTTTTTTAAGCCAATTAAATAGAGCTCATTTACAAATTAACCTAAAAAATATTACCCAGAGACAAAAACATACCAAGACATATTTAGACAGACACACTGCAAGATCTAGCTTCATTTTCTAAGTTTGGTCATGAATTAGATATTACAATATAAAATTTACTAGTTTATAAAAAAAGCTGAAATAAATAACATTTTTAAAGGCTTTTTTCTTTTTTTTTCTCAGTCTCAGGAGTTAGAGATGGTCTAGATAAGTGTTCCTGAGAGCCCTGGTCTCAAGGCACAGGGAAAGAAAATCAAGCTCTAACAAAATGGTGGCAGGTCTAAATGGTAGCCAAACAAAGCAAAATGGCCATCACAAATCACAACAGAGAACAGAGTTAAAACACACACATATAAACCTGGCAGTCCTCATCCGACACTCTCTTAAATACAAGAATACAGTCTCTCAGAAAACCTTTTATAGAGACACAAAACTTCAGATGTCTTCAAAGATTTCAAAAGGAGGAAAGGAAGCCAGGTTGAAAGAAGGGGGAGGAGGCGGGAAAGGGGGGCAAAAGGGGTGGCCTTACAGACGTCTCCTGCCACCTGCAGACACCCAGGCGTTATGGGACTTTTCCCTGGGCTTCCAGAAAAGGGAGGACTGGAACTCGGCCCTACCAGAAATCAGACCAGAAAATTCGAGTTCTCTGCCAAGAGGAGGTGATCAGTCTCCAATCCTCAGCTTAAGCTGAGGCCCTTCGACCAGATTCCTGCGTCCAGGACCGGGGGACTAGAAAAACGGGAAGGATAGGAAGGGCTAAGGAGAGGAAAGAGAGAGGGAAGGGGAGGGAGGTCAATAAAGTCTCTTGTTCCTTACCGGTCGGGGCACTCTGGCCAGTTGTCCGCGTCAGGAGGAGACCAGGGACAAAAGTGTCCCAGTTGCGGCCGCTGGGTCTGGTCCATTGGCATGCAAGCTGGCCCCTGAGAACCCCGAGTGGTCAGGATGTCAGTCTCAGCGAAGAAGATGTCCCTTCGTGGTTGCCATTTGTTGCAGGAAGGGGGACCCCTTCCAGGGCCCGAAACTGAGCTCTTGTCTAACACTCGGAAATGAATTGTCCCAGGAGACACATGCTGAGAAAGCAAGAGATTTTATTGGGAAAGGGCACCCGGGTGGAGAGCAGGAGGGTAAGGGAACCCAGGAGAACTGCTCTGCCTCATGGCTCGCGGTCTTGGGTTTTTTGGTGATGGGATTCGTTTCCAGGTAGTCTTTGGCCAATCATTCTAATTCAGAGTCTTTCCTGGTGGTGCACGCATCGCTCAGCCAAGATGGATGCTAGCAAGAGGGATTCTGGGAAGTGGATAGACACGCGGTGTTTCCTTTTGACCTTTCCCAAACTCTTCCGGTTGGTGGTGGCCTATTAGTTCCGTATTCCTTATCAGGATCTCCTGTCATAAAACAACTCATGCAAATGGTTACTATGGTGCCTGGCCAGGGTGGGCGGTTTCAATCAGTGTGCTTCCCCTAACAATTGCACACAGCTCATCTGAAAAGTCCAGTAGCTCTAGGAAAATAGCATTTAAGATTTTATATTTTTTCTTTTTAAAAAATTTACCAGTATTGTTTCTATAGAGGTGCTTTGTCTTATACTATAAATTATATTGTATAAATATTTCTTTCTAAAAATATAGTTAGCTTTCCATACATCCTAGTTTTTATTCCTTCTCTGTCTTAAATTCCCAACACAAAATGAAATTCAGCCTCTGTGGAGTGACAAAGAAGGTCCTTTGTGATTTGACCTCTGTCCTCACAATGGCCTCAGGACCCTCCTCAAGGGATACATAACTCCCCTTTACCCCTCTCCAAACAGAGCAAGCTTTACAGAGTCTTCATCTTCTGCCTTTTTACTCTACTTGCAAGAGTTGTTCTGCCCTCTTGCTATGTTTTTCCTAAGACAGTCTTGTATATCCTTATATAAACCCTTCTCTGCTTCTCCAGAAATAATGGGTCACACTTACATCCATTTTTAAGAATTATTTTTTACAGAAAAAAAATGCACAAAATGAGTTATCCAATCTATAACATGTGTAAATATGATCAAAATTACATGTTATCTAAGCTGGAGATTTTAATACTTCATGTGACGAAATAGAGGGTTTGTGTTTTATTCATTTAGTAGGTTTGAGTGAGTAAATTAATAAGTGATAATAATATTATTGAAATTATTCATGGTTTTAGTTACATATAAAGATCCCCAGCAAAAGTAGTACAAAATATTTTCAATAAATTTAATCATTTCAAATTGAAAATTCAAAAATAAAACAACTCATTTATTTTATGTGAAGAAAGACTAATGTAAAATGTACAACAATATTGTTCTCTGAAAATTTTTCATTAGTTTAAGAAATAATGATTTTCTACCAAAATCTACTTCCAAATTCTCTGAATTACATCTGACTTGAAATAATTCTTAACAAAAATTTAGTATGCAGTGAGTTGGAAAAAAGACTTTCTTGGCTGGAATTCTACTTTTTGTAATTATCTCTCCTGAACATTTTATGTCCTGTAGAAAAATATTAGTTCTGTGAATTCAAAATTTAAGTGTAGTGTCTCACCCAGAACTCAGGCTTTCTCTTCAGCCTCATATAACACATGCCAGGAAAGGGGCCCTGGGTACCCTTCATCTATTTTTTCATGTCTAGCCTTTAAAGATCCAACCTCATTATACCTGAATTTCATCAAATGCAAAATTAACAACTCTTGCTGTCTCACTTCTATCTCAGATGTGGAGTAACATTAAGTTACATTAATTATATCTCATACTTGAGGGTATTCATGAAATATAAATAATATTTGTCATTTGTTTCTAAATACAGTGCTATTATAACCTTTTTATTCCATGTGGTCCTGCATTCAACTAAGAGTGATCAAGAATTCTCCTATTTGTGTGTTTCTATTGTGGTTGTTCTTGGAAAATAGATGGAGCTTTAGTTTCCTCTTTTATCTCCTTCTGAATTTGCTAGAATTTATACAAAGTATGCCTTCTTCCTCCCCTACCCTCCCCCACAAGAGGTTGAAATATACTATCATCTGTTTTCAAATTGGAAAGGGTAGAAATGTCCTTGATCTGATAAGCAACAGACTAATTCACAGAGAGTTGTTAATGGTTACTAATATAGTTCATTCCCCTTCTGGGCATAATTACATTAAAAAAGACAATCACCACCTCATGTAATGAATCTTTAATGGTCAAATTTTAGGCAGGTACATTTAGGAGTACATCCAATATGTTGGCTGTCAAGTCAATAGATTAATGAATGTTCACACCATTTACTTGATGGATATTATTGGGTAGCTCATGTACAAGGTTCTCTGCCATGTCCTGTGAAATTTCAGGGGCATACCATCCGCTGCCTATGCTCTATGAGATTTAGAACCATGGATATATGATGAAAACTAGAGGTTGTTGTTGTTTAGTTTCTAAGTTGTATCTAACTGTTTGTGACTCCATGGACTGTAACCTGCCAGGCTCATGTGTCCATGGGAGAGGACAATTTTCTTCCCAGAGTTGAGTACTGGAATAGGTTGCCATTTCCTTCTCCAGGGGATCATCCTGACCCAGGGATTGAACCCACGCCTCCTGCATTGGCAGGCAGATTCTTTGCCACTGAGCCACCAGGGAAGTCTGCAAGCTAGAGGAAGGAAACAGAAAGCTGGTGATGAGCCATAGACAAGCTAAGGCTGTGTGGATAACAGCGGGATGCCTCTCAGGAGCACTGGGAACCATGGACGGAGGAGGAAAGAAGATACGCTTAAGATTGACGATTGAACCAGTTCCTCAGGAAAGGTGAAAGGTGGACACGCAGAGATTGTAAAACTAGCGTCCCAGACTGGGGACACTCGTGCTCAGGCTTCAAGGATGCACACACAGAGCAACTTGACTATCATTTTTGCAAGTGAGCCAGCTGTTTCTCTGCTTGTTCCCTCATTTTCTTGTAGAGTCCTTTCTGACTTGACACAAGGATGCACAGGGAGAGCTCCTGGGGCAGAGGAGGACTAAGTCTCCCAGGCAAACCATCAGAATCAAGGAGAAGGGAATGCCCTTTCCCCTATTTTATTCTTTACCTGAGTTGGAGGAGGCCAATGAATTTCCAGAACCATCCAGTTCTCCTTCCCCCATGCACCATTTTTTTTTTCCCCCTCTGCATACTTTTCTTAAGCACTTCTCTGGTGGCTCAGCAGTTAAGATTGTGCCTGCAATGCAGGGATGTGGGTTTGATGCCCGGGTTGGGACAATCCCCTGGAGAAGGAAATGGCAACCCACTCCAGTATTTTTGCCTGGGAAATCCCATGGAAGAGACTTGGTGAGCTACCGTCCATGGGGCTGCATACTCAGTCATGACTGAGTATGACTTAGTCACTAAACAACAGTAACTCTTCTCAAAGAAGACAGTCTAGGAAGAGGTTTCTAGATCTAAAGATATATTCCAGAGAAACTAGATGCTCATCCATCCAGCTGTTTTGTAAGAACACTATTTGTTTTATGTGCCTAAGTATGTAGCATGTGTGTGTTTGGTGATAGAACCTATCTCTTTTTAATTGGGAATATTTTTGATTTCCGAGGAGTAAGTGGAGGTCAGATTCCGCCGCCTCTAAATCGGATTATTATAGGGTTTCGTTCCTGGGATGTTTTTCTTCCAATTATAGCTCATTAAATCCTTCTGAGTTTAGGTTGTGATTCAGCATAAGCACAGATTAACAGATAACTGTTCTGAAACTAGAGTGCAGAGGCCATGAGCTCACACATGGTTTCTTCTGTGAAGATGTTGGAATAGATGGTTGACCACCTCTGTGTTTCAGTGTACATATTCTATCACAGAACTGAGGGCACCCCGTACCTGTTCATATGGAAATGCTGCCATTTATAGAGTCGTGGCCTAAAGGAGTTGCCTGGTATAATTTCTACACTTCTTCCATGGGTCCCATGTCAGTCAGCACTTGAGCAGGAGTGTATCTTCTGGTGATGGAAAAAAGATGAGTTATTGTCAGAAAACATAAAGTTGTTAAAACTGCATCTTGAATCAGTGTTACGACCTTTGTATAGATAATGCACACTCAATAAAACAAAAGCAAAGCTCTTTATTACATAGATTCAATTATTCTCTAGCAGTTTGCCAAACAAAAAATTTTTAAGAGTTTAGGGCCATAAACTCTTGCTAACTATCCATGACTTTGATGAACACTAGCCATATTCTGGCTCATATTCAAAAGTTCAATCGTCTATTAAGGACTATGGAGACATATTTCCAAACAGAGTCAACAATTCTTGAAATGTTAACTGCTCTCTAGTTGTTTATGTGTTTTGGGCTGTTGCCTCTCATACGATGTTTTGAATGGTTAGTATCACTGGAGTGTTTTATGTAAGTAGTGTCAGTAAAATGTGATTTAAAAAGAAAAAAAAAATAGAAACTTATACTAGGGAATAGCATTTTAAAATATCCACTGTTTTTCTATTTTGGAATAACTGTCAACTGAAAAAGATGCACAAAAATATCTGAGAATTATGTTTTATCAAGTGGATAAAACTGAGGTCTGGAGCCCAGGACGTAGCATCTCAGATAACTCAGAGACTGGTCTGAGCGGGGAGGGGTGGTGGTGGGGAGTCAGGATATATAGGAGATTTTGCAACAAAGGGCAGGTAGTCAGAACATCAGAAGATTGTTATTGTTCTGTCACTAAGTCGTGTCCAACTCTTTGCAACCCCATGAGCTGCAGCATGCCAGGCTTCCCTGTCCTTCACTGTCTCCTGGAGTTTGGTCATACTTATGTCCCTTGAGTTGGTGATGCCATCCAACCATCCCATCCTCAGTCACCCCCTTCTCCTCCTGCCCTCAGTCTTTCCCAACATCAGCATCTTTTCCCAATGAATCAGATATTCAAATCAAAAGATTACTGCTAATTAAAGAAAACCAGAGGTTGCAAGGAATTTAGCACTTTCTTATGCTTGGGAAGATGCAGGAGTCTGGGCTCACTGAAATCATTCCCCTGATGCACACCTCAGCTGTCTAGGACCAGCGTCCTGTGCTTTCTCATCCTGCGTCTTCTTGGGGTGCACGGTGGGTGGGTGACTGTGGTGTCTGATGGTGATGGCGGGAGTTCTGGTTCTAGCCTGAGTCTCCTCGGTGTGATTATCAGGGCCACTGTAGTGACTGATAGCTACAGCATCCTTTGTCTATGGACATGGCAGTGAGTATTTTTCATTCATAACTGCATTACAATCTTTATCATTTTTCTAGTATATTTTTTCTTTTTTTTTCTAGTATATTTTAATAATCATGTCAGAATTTTTTTAACTGAACCACATATGTAGATTTGATGCAAACTAAGCAAAATGATGGGGCTTCCCAGGTGGTACTAGTGGTAAAGAACCTGCCTGCCAGTGCAGATATATGTAAGAGATGCAGGTTCAATTCCTGGGTCAGGAAGATTCCCCTGGAGGAGGGCATGGCAACCCATTCCAGTTTTCTTGCCTAGAGAATCCCATGGACAGAGGAGCCTGGCAGTTTGCAGTCCATGGGGTCGCACAGAGTCGGACATGACTGAACTGACTTAGCATGCACATACGTAAGCAAAAGGATGTGAGTGCAATGCCTTAAGTATGGGAACCAGGAACAGGGAAAAAGAATGTAGTCCCACTCACAGTGGGATTACCAGCTTCACGGGATTCCACACACAGACTCCCAGTCTGGGGTCAAGTAAGAGCCAGTACCAAGAAGGCCTGTAATTTTGTCTTGATTGGAATGAAGGTGGCGTAAGAGCGTGTTAAGTGATGAATGGGCCAAAGAGGCCACAGTGTTGGAGGGGAAGCCGAGAGAGATGCCAGTCCAAGAGAGGGTTCATACAGAGGCCCAGAACTGAGAGAATACTGTCGTCTTCAGGAACAGTGAGGGTGCAATCAAGCAGATGTAGGAATGTTTCACTGAGATGGATATGGGAAACAAAAAGAATGTGGTCACAGGAACACTTCAATAATGACTTTTTCACAAAACTCACAGACTTTTTGATTATTCTATTCTTGAATTTCCTTGATTTCCTTGTAGGGAAATGGGTGTTGTGCATTTCTTCCAATATAATCTATTCAGTATTTTCTCTGAAGAAGAAGAGGTGCTACAGTCACCAGGATGGGCCCTCTTAGGCTTGTCCAACCAGTACTTTCTAGATTTTTCCACTGCAAAGGCAAGTGCCAAGGAAGGCATTTTTTCCACCAGAATAAGTACATGGAGATACAGACATTTATTCTGCTAGCTGGGAGTAGGTGTGTCCTTCTGTGATATCTGAGATAATACTTTTATTTTCATGATATCCAGAAGAGGATGACTGTATCAACCTTTCCTTTGTTTTTTTAAAGATAATCACAGTCTCCTTGACTTCTGCTCCAGGGGTCACCTCTCACTGAACTGAATGCCAAACCAAGCCAGCTCAGTACCGCTGTTGCCAGTTTTTAATAATCATTGCTACCGGTGCTTAGGTGGAAAAAGGCCTTGTTGAGCACCTTAGTATCGGGGCTTCATGACCATGAGCATGTAAACTTCCTTTGGGAGATAAAGTATTTCCAGTCAAAGGGACCACATGGTTTTCTTTATTGATTAAAGAAAATTTGCCACAAGCCCTTTTAAAAAATCAGACAAAAGAAAAGAAAAAAGAAATGGATGCAAAGATAGTCTGGGCAGATAGACCAGAATGCAATTGTGAAGTTTCTTTTCTGCCAAGATAAGAAAGCATGTATTTTCTTCCTTTCGTGTTTGCCAAGACAGTAAGCTTATACATATATTGTTATTCAGTCGCCCAGTCGTGTCCGACTCTTTGCGACCTCATGGACTGCAGCACACAGGGCCTCCCTGTCCCTCACCATCTACTATCTCTCTAAGTTTGCCTAAGTTCATCTGCATTGAAGCTCCTATTCAAGAATGCATCTCCAGAAGAAGAGGGCATCAGAGGATGAGATGGCAGGGTGGCATCACTGATGTGATGGATATATATATGCATATAGTTTTGTTTTTTTTTTTTTTAATTTTGAAGGCATCGATTTTGCCCACTCATTAAAAATGTTTTGGACAAAAATGTCCATATTAAAAATATTTTTCTTGCTGAAGTTTGGCTATATACAGATCATAGAAGCAAAGAGAATTATTTCATCTTTGCTAGTTGTAAGTAATTAAAATTAACCCAAACATGATTTGGAGGCTTCCCAGTTGGCTAAGTGATAAAGAATCTGCCTGCCAATGCTAGTGACATAAGAGACTCTTGTTCCATCCCTCATGTGGGAAGATCTGCTGAAGGAAGAAATGGCAACCCACTCCAGGTTTTTGCCTGGAAAATCCCATGGACAGAGGAGCCTGGTGGGCTACAGTTCATGGGGTTGCAAAGAGTCAGACATGACTAAATAACTACGCACACACGCATGCAAAACCCAATTCCACGCTAACATATAATGAGAAAATATATAATACGATGGGCGTCCCTTGTGGCTCAGGTGGTAAAGAATCTGCCTGCAGTGCGGGAGACCTGGGTTCGATCCCTGGGCTGGGAAGATCCCCTGGAGAAGGGAAAGGCTACCCACTACACTATTCTGGCCTGGACAATTCCATGGACTGTATAGTCCATATGGTTGCAAAGAGTTGGACATGACTGAGCGACTTTCACTTTCATATGATTTGATATACTATTTAACAGATTTAGGATTCGTTCATTATTTCAAAAATATGTATTTTATATCATATGTATTTTTTTTCTTAGAAAAGGCCTTGTAAAATCGATCTCCCATCACACAAGTGCATCTTCCTTAGAAAATTTGATTCCTTATGTTACTTTCTAATTTAAATGAAGAGAATCAATAAAACACTGCTCCCAGGTCTGCAACTCTGCTCTCCTTCACTGTCTTTTAGTGTTACTAGGGACAAGTTCCTTTTACCTAAATACCTCAGATATGTAGAGAGGAGCCGAGTGTGAACCGATCATATGGGATCTTAAGGAGCTGCCTCTTTCAGAGCTGGTGATGCTTCCTTGAGCCTGACAATGTGCTTCCTCGGCGGGCTCACGTGCTGCTGGTCAGGAGTAAGGGCAGAGGGCGGGCTCTGGGCAGCCGTGTGGGTGGCTCAGTTACACACACCTTAACCTCCAGCCAGCGGCAGGGTCAGGCTACTAAATTTTAAAGCTTGGGGTGAAACTCCTGAAGGTGGTGTTCCATTTCTGTGTCCTTCCACAGATGAGCTCAGAGCGTGGCTCGTCCTATCTCGCCCCTGAGCATGCGGGCTGTTCTGTGAGACAGTAAAACCACACACAGATGTTTGTTTTCCGCCTCCTTAATACTTGGATAGAAGACAGCCCAGGAAACCCGTAAGCTCCGATCTAATTTGTGAAGAAGGCCTGTGGGTTAACAAGCCTCTTGTGGGAATCAGCGATGGGGCAGGGGAGGCTCGTGGGGGTCTGACCTAGAGACCTGGGGAGAAGCGTGGCCACCAGGGCATGAACCTCTGGCACCCAGAGTAAGTCTGAATTGCACAATCAGTGCAGAAGCAACACTTTCTCAGCGCTCTGAGCTACCCGAGAGCTTCTGAATTTCATGTTTCACATTCGTGGAGACCAGTAGGGTGTGCTGCCAGTGAGTGGCAGATAAGCTGGATAACCTTTTAAGGACTGCCATTTTTCTCACACATATTCTCTCTGTGTGTGATGCTTCATGGTTTTATTAAGTCTAACTCAGAGATGACTTGTCACCGATATCAGGGGAAATGACGTGGGGTGTCCCCTACTTGTGAAATGCTGACATGGCAAGATTCTCTTCGACTTCTGATTCATTCTTACAAGATACAAGTACTCTCAGAGAAATTATTTCTTGAAAGATATATTATGTCTAATTCAACTTGAATAAAGATGACTCACTTAAATAAGTGATGCAGTGTAAAAGTACCAGCACTGAACGTTTCTAACACCTGGAGTCGTAAAGTTTACTTACCGGGGCTATGTTATTCTGGGTCCGGCCCTTCCTGGGAAAATGTAAACCCAGAAGGGCAGCCTCCGTTATGTTCATGGGCGTGTCACGGGGATCTAAGAAAGATCCTTAACTGCAGCACGCTGTAAGTGCCGACAGACACTTGTCAGATTAGTGGCTAGCTCTTAAAAAGCATTTTGTTTGAGACTAAGAATGTGGTGCATACAACCACCTTACTTTGTTTTTGTTTAATGAATACTTACAGAGTGCATACCACATGCCAGTCATATATTATAGATATAATATTGTCTATGTGATTCTTTAGTTTGGTATTATTTGAATTTTTACTCATCATGTATCAGCTCATAAGGGCTTAAGAACCCACCTGCCAATGAAGGAGATCTAAGAGACTCAGGTTCAATCTCTGCATCAGGAAGATCCCCTGGAGGAGGGCTCGGCAACCCACTCCAGTATGGAGAATCCCATGTGCAGAGGAGCCTGGTGGCCTACAGTCTGTAGAATCACAAAGAGTTGGACACAATTGGCGCGACTTAGCATGCACATACATGGGCTCATATATAACTTAAATTTTCTGGCTAATACAGCACATCTTAACATATGTGTGTGCATGTATGCGTGCTCAGTTGCTCAGTTGTCTCCAGCTCTTTGCAACCCCATGGACTGTAGCCCACCAGGCTGCTCTGTTGATGGAATTTTCCAGGCAAGAATACTGGAGTGGGTTGCCATTTCCTCCTCCGGGGGATCTTCCCGACCCAGGGATCAAACACATATCTCCTGCATTTCCTGCATTGGCAGGCAGATTCTTTACCACTGAGCCACCAGAGAAACCCCTTAATATGTGTATAGATCATGTGTCACTTTATTTCTTTATATATTTGAATATTGTTAATAGCTTTTTTTTTTCATTTATTTTTATTAGTTGGAGGCTAATTACTTTACAATATTGTAGTGGTTTTTGTAATACACTGACATGAATCAGCCATGGATTTACATGTGTTCCCCATCCCGATCCCCCCTCCCACCTCCCTCTCCACCTGATTCCTCTGGGTCTTCCCAGTGCACCAGGCCCGAGCACTTGTCTCATGCATCCAGCCTGGGCTGGTGATCTGTTTCACCCTAGATAATATACATGTTTCGATGCTATTCTCTCTACTAAAACTGATTATCTTATGTTAATAGCTTTTACATAAGATAATCAGTTTTAGTAATGATCAGTATTTTAGCAGTTTGTTCTTTAGCATTATATATGTATAACTGTGTATCTATATGTGAGTTGTCATCTCATGCAATAGGACTTCATCACACAAAGCACATGAGGAGACAGCATTTATGATTTGGCAGTGAATACAGATGTTATAGAACATCCGAAGGGAGCCTTGTTTGTTGGATGCGACCACGTTGATTAGTTTAGTTCAGTTCAGTTCCTCAGTCATGTCCGACTCTTAGTCGGACTTAGTTGGACTGTGCTTCATGGACTGCAGCACACCAGGTCGCCCTGTCCATCACCAACTCCCGGAATTTACTCAAATTCATGTCCATTGAGTCGGTGATGCCATCCAACCATCTCATCCACTACCATCCCTTCTCCTCCCACCTTCAATCTTTCCCAGCATCAGGGTCTTTTCAAATGAGTCACTTCTTCATATTCATTCAGTTCAGTTCAGATCAGTCACTCAGTGGTGTCCGACTCTTTCTGACCCCATGAATAACAGCATGCCAGGCCTCCCTGTCTATCACCAACTCCCGGAGTCTACCCAAGCCCATGCCCATCGAGTCGGTGATGCTATCCAACCATCTCATCCTCTGTCATCCCCTTCTCCTCCTGCCCTCAATCTTTCCTAGAATTAGGATCTTTTCCAATGAGTCAGCTCTTTGCATCAGGTGGCCAAAGTATTGGAGTTTCAGCTTCAACATCAGTCCTTCCAATGGACACCCAGGACTGATCTCCTTTAGGATGGACTGGTTGGATCTCCTTGCTGTCCAAGGGACTCTCAAGAGTCTTCTCCAGCACCACAGTTAAAAAGCATTGATTTGTCAGTGCTCAGCTTTCTTTATAGTCCAACTCTCACATCCACACATGACCACTGGATAAACCATAGCCTTGACTAGACGGACCTTTGTTGGCAAAGTAATGTTTCTGATTTTTAATATGCTGTCTAGGTTGGTCATAACTTTCCTTCCAAGGAAGGAGCAAGTGTCTTTTAATTTCATGGCTGCAATCACCATCTGAAGTGATTTTGGAGCCCAGAAAAATAAAGTCAGCCATTGTTTCCACTGTTTCCCCATCTATTTGCCATGAAGTGATGGGACCAGATACCATGATCTTAGTTATCTGAATGTCGAGTTTTAAGCCAACTTTTTCACTTTCCTCTTTCACTTTCATCAATAAGTTCTTTAGTTCTTCTTCACTTTCTGCCATAAGGGTGGTGTCATCTGCATATCTGAGGTTATTGATATTTCTCCTGGCAATTTTGATTCCAGCTTGTGCTTCATCCAGTCCAATGTTTCTCAGGATGTACTCTGCATATAAATTAAATAAGTAGGGTGACAATATACAGCCTTGATGTACTCCTTTCCTGATCTGGAACCAGTCTGTTGTTCCATGTCCAGTTCTAACTGTTGCTTCCTGACCTGCATACAGGTTTCTCAAGAGGCAGGTCAGGTGGTCTGGTATTCCCACCTCTTTTAAGATGTTAATCAGATATCACGTTAATCTGTGATGATGACATCATCGATCAGTTCAAGAAAGCTACACTTCCATGCACTGACCACAACATCTAAAGCTAAAAAGCGCTCCTTCTAGAGCTTGAATGTCAGGTCCTGGGTGTATACCATAAAATGCCAAGCAGATATGCTTCCGAAGTTGGACACTGTCAGTAACATTTATTTCAATGCAACAGGTGATCTAAAATAATTTCCCTGTTTTGAATGACCTGCTGCTGTACATTTGTTTGTAGCCTGTTTGTTTTCATGGATCTCTGACTTCTTTCTGAGTCTTGTTAATCTGTTTTAAGTCAGCCGTTTAAGTACTTATTAAGTACAGCTTATGACTATTTAAGTACAGCTAGATTGCCTCACTGCCCACTGACTTATTAAGAAGAAAAAGAGAAAAAGGTCAAATGACACTGTTCCTTGCTCTCCACCCTGGGACATGCTATCTAGAGGTGCCCACGTGAGATGCCTTCATCTTGCCAACATCAGTTGTGTTGCCGCATTTACCGTGCTGAAGGAAGTGGGGCCGTGTAGACCTGTACTGTAGCCTGGGATCTCTCCTCACCCAGCCCTGGCAGGTCTGCATCCTGACTAAAGTAATTAAGGGTGGTCAAGAATCTCTTAGTAATTAATGGATAATTCATTAATTCATTAACTTTGCCAGTGCACTCAGAAGTTTTTGAGTTACAAAAAAACTGACTTCCTAAGTACAATGTACATTTCTTCTAAACTGAAGTGTCATCAAAAGTAAATTTGATTAGTGAAGATAACCATCTGCAAAGCAGACTGACTCCTTTTCAGATACTGAGCACCTTGAGAGCTAAGTTGGTCATGAGAACAATTTATTCGGTAAAGAACCAAGGCTAAGATCATTGAAAATCTGAATCTAAGAGCACTGGGGATCTTGTATATATTTGGACTGGGCTGTGTAAACTTTGCAGACAGGGTTTTTTTAAGACTGAGTGAGTCATTTCTGTGCTTTATTATTTTTGCTCATTTCTTCTAGCTTTTATCACTTCTAATTTTCATTATTTCCAAGTTGAAGAGTTCCTGCCTGTGGAGGGAGAATTCCACAGTCGTGTCCCTCACTGAAGATGACTCCGTTTCCACCCACAGAGCAGGGCCCCCACCGGTGCTCATGTGGGAGGACGAGGACTGAGGGAACTCCCGCCATTTGGGGAAAAGCCCTGGAATGAGCACCTGATCCCGCGGAAACCCATCTTGTGTACTTATATTCATAATAATAAAGCAGCAAGTGAGTGAAAGTCTCTCAGTCATGTCCGACTCTTTGTGATCCCATGACTATACAGTCCATGGAATTCTCCAGGCCAGAATAGTGTAGTGGGTAGCCTTTCCCTTCTCCAGGGGATCGTCCCAACCCAGGGATCGAACCCAGGTTTCCTGCATTGCAAGTGGATTCTCTACCAGCTGAGCCACAAGGAAAGCCCAAAAATACCAAAGATAACACAATAAACAAATAATAGGCAGCTGGCATTTTGCACATTGTAAATTGATCATAACGAATATGTTGGGATTAATTTTCCTTTTTTATTCCTTTACTTAATAGAGGCTGGTCTTATCGTTTTCTTCCACACTCAGTGAGAAGCTTACATATTATTTTGTTATGGCGCACATCTAACATACCAGGAAAGAGTGGCTTCTATTTTCCCTTTGTGTCCAGTTGCCTAAATAAATGATGAGTAATCACTGTCCTTCCAGCGTTTGCACCCATCACGCAAAGCATGATGCTCTGTGTCTTGGATCCCTGGGTGGTGCCCAATAAAGAGAACATGAGAACTAGTACAGCCACTATGGAGAACAGTGTGGAGATTTCTTAAAAAACTGGAAATAGAACTGCCATATGACCCAGCAATCCCACTCCTGGGCATACACACCAAGGAAACCGGAACTGAAAGAGACACGTGCACCCCAATGTTCATCGCAGCACTGTTTATAATAGCCAGGACATGGAAGCAACCTAGATGCCCATCAGCAGACGAATGGATAAGGAAGCTGTGGTACATATATACCATGGAATATTACTCAGCCATTAAAAAGAATTCATTTGAATCAGTTCGAATGAGATGGATGAAACTGGAGCCCATTATTCAGAGTGAAGTAAGCCAGAAAGATAAAGACCAATACAGTATACTAATGCATATATATGGGATTTTAAAAGATGGTAACGATAACCCTATATGCAAAACAGAAAAAGAGACACAGATGTACAGAACAGACTTTTGGACTCTGTGGGAGAAGGCAAGGGGGGGATGTTTTGAGAGAACAGCATCGAAACATGTATATTATCTATGGTGAAACAGATCAGCAGCCCAGGTTAGATGCATGAAACAAGTGCTTGGGGCTGGTGCACTGGGAAGACCCAGAGGGATCGTGTGGAGAGGAAGGTGGGAGGGGGGATTGGGATGGGGAATACATGTAAATCCATGACTGATTCATGTCAATGTATGACAGAACCACTACAATACTGTAAAGTAATTAGCCTCCAACTAATAAAAATAAATGAAAAAAAAAAAAAGAGAACATGAGAATGGTGTTAGGATGAGGAGGTTTCATTTAGTTTCCATGTGAAGGAATTCGCCTTTCCTCGGTCCCCTCCCCTGTAACAGGGCTTTTGTCTCCTTGGGGATGCTCACCCTCACCCACGATCCACCCCTGATAAGTCCTGGGCAGTTCCCGTGACCAGACTGACCTTCTAGCTTTTTCTTCGCTCTCTGTTTATCAGGGCAAAAGCCCTCTCTCCTTCTGATTCATCCTCCTCTTTGGTTCTCTTCCCAAGCCTCAGCTGCTTCCTTTCTGAGTAATAACAGAAGTAATTAGCAGTTCTCCAATATCAAAACAGAGATCACACGGCTCAGTTCACATTTTACAAGAGAAAATCTGTATGGTCTGAAAGCAAGGCTTTCAGGGGTGGCAGAGAGAAATCCAGGCAGAATAAGTACACATATTTGTGTTTTTTATTTAAAAGCTTAAATATCAATTCTTTATCCCTCAGGTCTTTACTATATTTATGAGACCTATATTTTACTATTTTGCTATGTTTATATTTTTGCTACTTTACTAAATTTACCATCTTTTTAAGTTTATATAAACTAGCATAGTAAAAAACATACTTTTAAAATCAGTCCTATGTTTATTCAGTGTTAATCATTTCAGATACAAATAACATTTATTAATCATTTTTTCTAAAGCTTTTTATTTACTTGTAGATTGAATAACGAAGGCAATTAGTTGTATATGACAACACATTTTTATCTCCAACTAATGCATGCTGATTTTTACTAATACATGAACATTCCAGTATCATTATTTTGGTGGCATCTGAAATTATATTGAATTCTTTCTGTTTTCATATTTTTCTACTAACACTTTATATCCATTATAATTCTTGAGGTTATATTTAAATATGAGCTCATTTTGACCTTTAGTTATAGGGAGTAATTTATATAAGTATTGCATATGTTATATTCAGAACATTTTCTCTTTACAAAGCTTATCTGATATGATTTTGTAATAATTAATGTGTTTACAAGCTGTATTAGATCAATTAATAGGATGGTACAGTTTGTAGTTATAAAGAGGGGCCTATTTTTAGCTTAGGACAAGTTATTAGAGAAGAAAACATTGATTACAACAGTGGTATTATGGAAATTGTTTAGCTTCTATTCATTTTAGTTAAATAATCTTATTTTCCAAACTAATTTTATTCAGCTACTGGACAAGAAAACTGCAGAGTTTTAACTAGTTGAGTGTATATGAATTATTCTTTCTTCAAGCCATTTTTAAATAGATGGACCATGTTTTGTCATCATCTAATAATATACCAAGCATAGTTCTGAGTAGAAATTGTCAATGTCTCTTAATACTTCTGTGTATTTAAAGGAGAAATCACAGAGTGAAGGGTACAGATGCATACACATTCTGTACATTGCAGTGCACTTAAATACATCCTTTCCAAATAGTTGTTGCTTCAGATAAACAGATGTTGAAGGAGCCTCTATTTTCATTATTCTATGTTCAGATAAAGATGGTTGTCATCATACATCATCAGGAAATGATATGTTACAAAATTCCCAAACACTTATTTTCTTTGTGAACATGAGGATTATTAGCATTTACTAAGCAGAGCTGAGTAAGGCACTGTTCTCAGATCTGTTCATGACATAATTAATCAGAAGTTTCCTGATCTGTGTTTTATAGTCTGGTAGGAAAGTCAGTTTCATGTATGTCCAGAATCATGGCACACTAGGAAAAACAATACATTTTACAGGGTTACAATTGTCAGATTATTGTATTTAATAGGGCATCGACTAAACTCTTGTAACAAAACGACTCCAAAATATAGTGGCTCGGGATGGGAAGAAGGTTCCTTATCTCCTTAATGCAACAGTTTAGGGTGGGGAGGAAGTCCAGCTTGCGCAGATGGCTCTGTCTCACGTTATTTACTCAGGTGGCCCTTCCTCCCATCCCTGTCCTGATCTGCAGAGAGAAGAGAGCAGAGGGTGGGCGCTCCCTTGTGAGGACTCTGCCCGGTCCCCCTTCCCTCCCCACCACATCTGCCTGCTCTCAACTTCATCATCCATCCTTGCCTATTTTTAAGAGAGATGAAGTCAGATGACCCTCTCCATGTGGCCATATGCTCAGCTGTCTTTGTCAATCTAGGCTGGTGTATCAGAATGTCATGGACTGAGTGGCTTGTCAACAATGTGAATTCATTTCTCCCAATTCTGTAGGCTGGAAGTTTGAGATCAGGGGCCAGTGCGGTCCAGCTCTGGTGAGGTTCTCTTCTAGGTGGCTGACTTTTAACTCTGTCTGTTCCTGGGGGGCAGGTGAGGCAGCTCTCTGGAGTCCCTAACTCCAGGACACTAACTCCATTCCCGAGTGCTCCACCCTCATTACTCATCAGCTCACAATGGCTCCACCTCCTAATGTCATCACCATGGGGTTAATATTTCAGCATCTGAGTTTCGGGAGAAAACAAACATTCAGTCCATAAGATCAGTTAAAACTTGGTGGTGGTAGGGGGAGGTCTATTCTGAAAAAAGAAGGTGGGGAGGGGGGATTGGCTATTGAAAGACCACTAACAGTCTGCCATAGTGAAGTGCTCCCAAGCAGATATAGGACTAAACTTCAGCTCTCCCATGATCTTCATGGGAAATTCCGCATGGAGTACGGGGACCACCACTCCCAAATTCAGCCACTCTTGGGGAAAGTCATCTCTCAAGCTTCTTTGTGAGATTCTTATGCATTTTTTAATGTAAATCATATTAGTAGAAAGTTAGCAAATAGGTTGGCCAGAAAGTTTGTTTGGGTTTTCCATAAAATCTTATGGAGACCAGTATGTTGAATAAGTATGTTTTATGTTCTGCACCGACTCAGTGGAGATGAGTTTGGGTAGACTCCAGGAGTTGGTGATGGACAGGGAGGCCTGGCGTGTTGCAGTCACGGGGTCGCAAAGAGTCAGACATGACTGAGCAACTGAACTGAACTGAAATTATCCTCTGTCATAATTATAGTAACTGATTTCAAGTTTCATCAATAATTCACCCAATATTTAGTTTAAATCATTTATCATTCTAATAAAAATTAGAGGCTTACAACCTCTAATAGTAAATAGTCTAATATAAGCCCTGATCCACCACCAACATTCAGTTCAGTTCAGTTCAGTCGCTCAGTCGTGTCCGACTCTTTCCAACCCCATGAATCGCAGCATGCCAGGCCTCCCTGTCCATCACCAGCTCCTGGAGTTTACACAAACTCATGCCCATCGAGTCTGTGATGCCATCCAGACATCTCATCCTCTGTCACCCCTTCTCCTCCTGCCCCCAATCCCTCCCAGCATCAGGGTCTTTTCCAATGAGTCAACTCTTTGCATGAGGTAGCCAAAGTATTGGAGTTTCAGCTTCAGCATCAGTCCATCCAGTGAACACCCAGGACTGATCTCCTTTAGCATGGACTGGTTGGATCTCCTTGCAGTCCAAGGGACTCTCAAGAGTCTTCTCCAACACCGTAGTTCAAAAGCATCAATTTTCCTGCACTCAGCTTTCTTCACAGTCCAAATCTCACACCCATACATGACCACTGGATAAACCATAGCCTTGACCAGATGGACCTTTGTTGACAAAGTAATGTCTCTGCTTTTTAATATGCTATCTAGGTTGGTCATAACTTTCCTTCCAAGAAGTAAGCGTCTTTTAATTTCATGGCTGCAGTCATCATCCGCAGTGATTTTGGAGCCCCCCAAAATGAAGTCTGACACTGTTTCTACTGTCTCCCCATCTATTTCCCATGAGGTGATGGGACCAGATGCCATGATCTTAATTTTCTGAATGTTAAATTTCAAGCCAACTTTTTCCACTCTCCTCGTTCACTTTCATCAAGAGGCTTTTCAGTTCCTCTTCACTCTCTGCCATAAGGGTGTTGTCATCTGCATATCTGAGGTTATTGATATTTCTCCAAGCAATCTTGATTCCAGTTTGTGCTTCTTCCAGCCCAGAGTTTCTCATGATGTACTCTGCATATAAGTTAAATAAGCAGGGTAACAATATATAACCTTAACGTACTCCTTTTCCTATTTGGAACCAGTCTGTTGTTCCATGTCCAGTTCTAAGTGTTGCTTCCTGACCTGCATACAGGTTTCTCAGGAGGCAGGTCGGGTGATCTGATATTCCCATCTCTTTCAGAATTTTCCACAGGTTATTGTGATCCACACAGTTGAAGGCTTTGGTATAGTCAATAAAGGAGAAATAGATGTTTTTCTGGAACTCTCTTGCTTTTTCGATGATCCATCGGATATTGGCAATTTGATCTCTGGTTCCTCTGCATTTTCTAAAACCAGCTTGAACATCTGGAAGTTCTCGGTTCATGTATTGCTGAAGCCTGTCTTAGAGAATTTTGAGCATTACTTTACTAGCGTGTCAGATGAGTGCAACTGTGCGGTAGTTTGAGCACTCTTTGGGATTGCCTTTCTTAGGGATTGGAATGAAAACTGACCTTTTCCAGTCCTGTGGCCACTGCTGTTTTCCAAATTTGCTGGCATATAGAATGCAGAACTTTCACAGCATCATCTTTCAGGATTTGAAATAGCTCAACTGGAATTCCATCACCTCCACTAGCCGTGTTCGTAGTGATGCTTTCTAAGGTCCACTTGACTTCACATTCCAGGATGTCTGGCTCTAGGTGAGTGATCACACCATTGTGATTATCTGTCTCATGAAGATCTTTTTTGCACAGTTCTTCTGTGTATTCTTGCCACCTCTTCTTAATATCTTCTGCTTATGTTAGGTCCATATCATTTCTGTCCTTTATTGAGCCGATCTTTGCATGAAATGTTCCCTTGATATCTCTTAATTTTCTTGAAGAGATCTCTAGTCTTTCCCATTCTGTTGTTTTCCTCTATTTCTTTTCATTGATCGCTGAGGAAGGCTTTCTTATCTCTCCTTGCTATTCTTTGGAAGTCTGCATTCAAATGGGATATATTTCCTTTTCTCCTTTGCTTTTTGCTTCTCTTCTTTTCACAGCTATTAGTAAGCCCTCCTCAGACAACCATTTTGCCTTTTTGCATTTCTTTTCCATGGGGATGGTCTTGATCCCTGTCTCCTGTACAATGTCACAAACCTCCATCCATAGTTCATCAGGAACTCTATCAGATCTAGTTCCTTAAATCTATTTCTCACTTCCACTGTATAGTCATAAGGGATTTGATTTAGGTCATACCTGAATGATCTAGTGGTTTTCTCTACTTTCTTCAGTTTAAGTTTGAATTTGGCAATAAGGAGTTCATGATCTGAGCCACAGTCAGCTCCTGGTTTTGTTTTTGCTGACTGTATAGAGCTTCTCCATCTTTGGCTGCTAAGAATATAATCAATCTGATTTCAGTGTTGGCCATCTGGTGATGCCCATGTGTAAAGTCTTCTCTTTTGTTGTTGGAAGAGGGTGTTTGCTATGACCAGTGCATTCTCATGGCAAAACTCTGTTAGCCTTTGCCCTGCTTCATTCCATACTCCAAGGCCAAATTTGCCTGTTACTCCAGGTGTTTTTTGACTTCCTCGTTTTGCATTCCAGTCCCCTATAATGAAAAGGACATCTTTTTTTGGGTGTTCTAAAAGATCTTGTAGGTCTAACATTACCAGGTCCAAAAGAAAACCTTGAAGCCCTGGTACATCCCTTATTCTGTATTTGACAAGTTGTCTGAATGTAACTCAGTCTTGTATAATGTAGTGAGCAAAATATTGATCATATAGATGACAGAGATCCCCCTGAGAATGGGTTGGTGACTATCAGTATTGACTTCCTGTGGAGAATTCCTCAATATCTCTCACTGATTGAAATGCTTAATAGATGTAGAGAAAGGCTAGGTTTCCTGTTTTTCAGCCTGCTGTCTCAATTTTGAGAAGTAGGTTAACCGGCAGTCCACTCCCCAACATGCCCTCCATCCTGGTTAAAGATTATTCAGCGTCTTGCAGTGAACAGAGCCACTCCTGATTATAATCTATTTGGGATCTCTGATATAGCACTTGCAATAAATATCTTTGAAAATTAGATCATATAAAAGCAACGCACATGTGAATGTAATTGGCAAAGGCTGGTGCATACTGTCAGTGCTCAGTGGGTGTCAGATCCATCCTCAGGGCTTCTTCAGCATGGCAGGATGTGCTGTGTCCAGACTGTTCCTACGTCCCCAGGCGCCCTCCATCCTTACAGGGTCTCCATCACACCTGCAGCACTTCTATCCACATCATAACCTGGACTTGTGTCTTGCCTTTATTTGAGCATGGCTTGCTTCCTCTGTTGATTGTTTCTAATAAACTGGCCATTGCTGCTGTAGAATTATGCTTTTCCCACTTTAACAGACCTTCCTGGACCCACATGCCTACCCACCACTTTGCAGCCATTTGAGAACATGTAGAGCACTTGCTTGTGGTACCAGCCTGATGTCTGAATCTCTTTCCTCAGCTCATTGAAAACGGGCTTTTGTGCTGGGCCACAGAAACAGAGAATACCAACCAGCACATTCCACCCTCTGTACATCCACAGACTGCTTTCAATTCTGCCCTGGGATCTTCAACCTCACGGCTTCGTTAAACTAACTAATGCCATGGGACTTGCTCAGCCCTTTGGTGTCAGGACAAGATGTAAAGAAACTGCCTCGTCTGACTAGACTTTGTCATATAATTTCTGAACTCTTCAGAAGTTAGACGAGTTTCTGTGCACACTTGAAGAAATCTGCCAAGTTTGGGTTGTTCCCACAAGACTCTGTCCACAGGCGGCATGCTGCTCACAGCGGGTTCACAGCGGGCTCCTTTGGCCCTTTCTTCTTTCTTCTCCTTGTAGTTTTTTTCTTTTTTTGGTCTGGTTATCACTTTCAATGATCCTACTGTAACTCAGGGCAGTGCACTTCAAAACAAAGAAAGAACAGGCTTCCGGCATCTTACAGGAGTGAATTTTTAAGTCTCTGTCGATTTAGGCCATGTGACTGCTGCAATATCCATAGCCCTCTTATCCCCTCCAGAGGAAGCGAGTCCTCATTACTAATGTGAATGGAGATGAATTCAGGCTTTGCCTAAAGGTTGGCTTGTGTTTATTCTTAGAGTGTTAGAAATACTTTTTGAGGCACGATCTTTTCTAACATTTTAGATCTTTTCTAAAATATTATGAATTGTCATCTTTAGGAACAGACTCCAAATCCCACTCCTTTGGAATCCAGAATCTCCCACTCAAGGCCAGCGTGTACATCCATTTACTGCTTCAGGGAATAATTCAATTTTTCAGTACAGTGTGTGAAGTCTCCCCTGTAAAGCGGTGTTGCAGGTGCTGTGGATACAGAGGTAAATCAGAGAACTAAGCCTTTTCCTCTCCTTCAGCTTAGGTCTTGGTGGGACAAAGAGCCGTAAGCAAGCAAATGAAACCATTTAAAATTGTTGTAGTGCCAGGAAGAAGCCAAGCCATGATGTGATAGAAAATACTAGGAGGCAATAGCAGAGTTATTTTAGGTCAACTGAAGAGGAGACACCTTTGACAAATGATGGCCATTAAGCTAATACATGAACAGCAGGAAAGATCATGTGAAGGTCTCAGGAGGGGTGGAGGGGTGAGATCTGAGCAAAGGTGATAAAGTCTGTGCAGGCTCTGAGGAGGGAGGGGGCCTCCTACCATCCTGGAGGACCTCATCAAGGATGCCCGTGAGGCTGAATTGCAGTGAGCAGTTTAGGAGCTACACTCAGAGGCATAGTGAGGGGCCACGTGGACCACGTGGGCACTGGGGCACTTTGTGAGGAGTCTCGGCTTTCTTCTGACCACAGTAGGAAGCCCTTCAGTGGGCTGCTTTCAAGTAGGAGTGGGCCTGACCTGACCTGTGTGTGAACGGTCCCCTTCCTGTTGTGCCAGAAGTGGCAAGAGACTAGGGTGACCCATGTGGTGATGGATTACAACTCAAATGCCAATGTGAACACGTGTTTAGTTTCATACACAGATGCACCTACAGATGAATGCATACCTGTGTGTGCACAAGTACATATGCACACAGTTCTTTCCTGCTCGGTCACTTGAGACCCACAAGAGGCAACAGCCATCCATTAGCAATGAGCATACGCAGAACCTGCATCCCAGTTCCCAGTTCCTAGCTTTGTTCTCTACTAAGAGGCTGCGGGGCTCCTTGGAGAAATTGCTGACTTGAAGATGTTGCTGCTGTTCATTTGCTCAGCTGTGTCCAACTCTTTGTGACTCTGGTCAGCAGCACGCCAGGCTTCTCTCTCATTCAGTACCTCCTGGAGTTTGCTCAAACTCACATCCATTGAGTCAGATTTGAAAATGGGGCAGAAAAAAAAAAAAAAATCTGTCAGATGGACCTGGAGCACTTTGTAGCCAGGAAAAAAAAAATGTTCAAAAACAGAAAAAGAGGAGCAGGATGATAGCGTGATGAAGGTGTGTGAGAGGAACATGGAGGGAGAGAGCTCCCAGTGGCTACAGGCAGGAGAGTTTGAGAAATGAAGTCTTACTGGATTGTAACCCAGGTTGCCATCCATTCAGCGATGCCGATACAAGTAAGAGAGAATATGCATATTTCCTGTGGAGAAGAGTTCCGAATACTTTAGGTGGATGCCCACTGTCAAGGAAGTGGAAACGGAATCCTTCCCCAAGTGTGGGCTCCCCATAGTTCCTTGCTTCCACAAAGTCTAGGGTGGAGAGAGGGGAAATAGTGACTGTCTGGTGGAGAAATCTGACAAACACAGCCTCAGCCAGGGGGTAAAGGTTAGTATCAGCAGTGCCCTGTCCTGGCTATGACATGTCCCCTCGATACTGTGACATGCTGAGAAGGGTGCTTTACTGAGAAGGGTGTCTGCCCCAATAACCATCACCTCAATCTTGCACACACACACACAAATCAACTCATTCCAGTTGAAGAACTGCCTACTAAATATCTGACTAGAGTTCCTCACTCCCATCAAGGTCTTAAAAACAAAAAATGTCCAGGAAACTAGCACAGCCATCATATGCCTAAAGAGACATTCTAGATAATCATAATGTGGGGTCCCAAATGGAATCCTGAAACAGAAAGAGGACTCTTGGTAAACCTTGAGAAAATTAACTCAGTCTTTGAAAGTGAAAGAAAGTAAAAGTCGCTCAGTCGTGTCCGACTCTGGGACCCCATGGACTGTATCCATGGAATTCTGCAGGGCAGAATACTGGAGTGGATAGCCTTTTCCTTCTCCAGGGGATCTTCCCAACCCAGGGATTGAACCCAGGTCTCCCGCATTGCAGGCAGATTTTTTTACCAGCTGAGCCCCAAGAGAAGCCCAAGAATACTGGAGTGGGTAGCCTATCCTTTCTCCAGTGGGTCTTCCCAACCCAGGAATCGAACCATGGTCTCCTGCAATGCAGGCAGACTCTTGACCAACTGAGCTGTGAGGGAAGCCCATAGCTTTAAATCATGCTTCAGTTGATAATAACATAATAATATCTTAATATATTTCTCCAGGCCATTTCCTGAACTTCTAAGATTATTCTGAATCCACAGATAGGACCATCCTTAAGGGCTTTGGGTGGAGGACCATGTTGTGTGTAGAACTGACCAGTCTTTCTCTCTTGCTCTCTCCTTTCCGCCCCTCAGTACAGGGGCTGCCTGCGGTGAACATGAGAGGCAGACTGGGGTGTAAATGCGTTCCTGCAGGTCAGGGCACTGGACAGCTTGGGACTCAGGGGTGCACGAGAGACCGTCACACTGGTGTGAACAGGCAGCCTTGCTGTCTCCAGAGTCCCCTGGTGTCACCCAGGGGCCTGGAATCTATTCAGGATGCACTTATTTCCAGATTAAAGGCCATTTAACTTGGCTCCATAGCTTCTTGGCAGGAAAACTATGACAAATCTAGACAGTGTGTTGAGAAGCAGATACTTTACACTGTCCACAGTGGACAGGGCTATGGTCTTTTTTTTTTTTTTTTTTTAATAATTTTTTTTTATTAGTTGGAGGCTAATTACTTCACAACATTTCAGTGGGTTTTGTCATTCATTGACCTGAATCAGCCATAGATTTACACGTATTCCCCATCCCAATCCCCCCTCCCACCTCCCTCTCCACCCGATTCCTCTGGGTCTTCCCAGTGCACCAGGCCCAAGCACTTGTCTCATGCATCCCACTGGGCTGGTGATCTATTCCACCATAGATAGTATACATGCTGTTCTTTTGAAATATCCCACCCTCACATTCTCCCACAGAGTTCAAAAGTCTGTTCTGTATTTCTGTGTGTCTTTTTCTGTTTTGCATATAGGGTTATCGTTACCATCTTTCTAAATTCCATATATATGTGTTAATATGCTGTAATGTTCTTTATCTTTCTGGCTTACTTCACTCTGTATAATGGGCTCCAGTTTCATCCATCTCATTAGGACTGATTCAAATGAATTCTTTTTAATGGCTGAGTAATATTCCATGGTGTATATGTACCACAGCTTCCTTATCCATTCATCTGCTGATGGGCATCTACGTTGCTTCCATGTCCTGGCTATTATAAACAGTGCTGCGATGAACATTGGGGTGCACGTGTTTCTTTCAGATCTTGTTTCCTCAGTGTGTATGCCCAGGAGTGGGATTGCTGGGTCATATGGCAGTTCTATTTCCAGTTTTTTAAGAAATCTCCACACTGTTCTCCATAGCGGCTGTACTAGTTTGCATTCCCACCAACAGTGTAAGAGGGTTCCCTTTTCTCCACACCCTCTCCAGCATTTAATGCTTGTAGACTTTTGGATAGCAGCCATCCTGACTGGTGTGTAATGGTACCTCATTGTGGTTTTGATTTGCATTTCTCTAATAATGAGTGATGTTGAGCATCTTTTCATGTGTTTGTTAGCCATCTGTATGTCTTCTTTGGAGAAATGTCTGTTTAGTTCTTTGGCCCATTTTTTGATTGGGTCATTTATTTTTCTGGAATTGAGCTGTAGGAGTTGCTTGTATATTTTTGAGATTAATCCTTTGTCTGTTTCTTCATTTGCTATTATTTTCTCCCAATCTGAGGGCTGTCTTTTCAACTTACTTATAGTTTCCTTTGTAGTGCAAAAGCTTTTAAGTTTCATTAGGTCCCATTTGTTTAGTTTTGCTTTTATTTCCAATATTCTGGGAGGTGGGTCATAGAGGATCTTGCTGTGATTTATCTCGGAGAGTGTTTTGCCTATGTTCTCCTCTAGGAGTTTTATAGTTTCTGGTCTTACATTTAAATCTTTAATCCATTTTGAGTTTATTTTTGTGTATGGTGTTAGAAAGTGTTCTAGTTTCATTCTTTTACAAGTGGTTGACCAGTTTTCCCAGCACCACTTGTTGAAGAGATTGTCTTTTTTCCATTGTATATCCTTGCCTCCTTTGTCAAAGATAAGGTATGCATAGGTTCGTGGATTTATCTCTGGGCTTTCTATTCTGTTCCATTGATCTATATTTCTGTCTTAGTGCCAGTACCATACTGTCTTGATGACTGTGGCTTTGTAGTAGAGTCTGAAGTCAGGCAGGTTGATTCCTCCAGTTCCATTCTTCTTTCTCAAGATTACTTTGGCTATTCGAGGTTTTTTGTATTTCCATACAAATTGTGAAATTCTTTGGTCTAGTTCTGTGAAAAATACCGTTGGTAGCTTGATAGGGATTGCCTTGAATCTATAGATTGCTTTGGGTAGAATAGCCATTTTGACAATATTGATTCTTCCAGTCCATGAACACGGTATGTTTCTCCATGTGTTTGTGTCCTCTTTGATTTCTTTCATCAGTGTTTTATAGTTTTCTATGTATAGGTCTTTTGTTTCTTTAGGTAGATATACTCCTAAGTATTTTATTCTTTTTGTTGCAATGGTGAATGGTATTGTTTCCTTAATTTCTCTGTCTGTTTTTTCATTGTTAGTATATAGGAATGCAAGGGATTTCTGTGTGTTAATTTTCTATCCTGCAACTTTACTATATTCATTGATTAGCTCTAGTAATTTTCTGGTAGAGTCTTTAGGGTTTTCTATGTAGAGGATCATGTCATCTGCAAACAGTGAGAGTTTCACTTCTTCTTTTCCTATCTGGATTCCTTTTACTTCTTTTTCTGCTCTGATTGCTGTGGCCAAAACTTCCAACACTATGTTGAATAGTAGTGGTGAGAGTGGGCACCCTTGTCTTGTTCCTGATTTCAGGGGAAATGCTTTCAATTTTTCACCATTGAGGGTGATGCTTGCTGTGGGTTTGTCATATATAGCTTTTATTATGTTGAGGTATGTTCCTTCTATTCCTGCTTTTTGGAGAGTTTTAATCATAAATGAGTGTTGAATTTTGTAAAAGGCTTTCTCTGCATCTACTGAGATAATCATATGGTTTTTATCTTTCAATTTGTTAATGTGGTGTATTACGTTGATTGATTTGCGGATATTAAAGAATCCTTGCATTCCTGGGATAAAGCCCACTTGGTCATGGTGTATGATTTTTTTTAATATGTTGTTGGATTCTGTTTGCTAGAATTTTGTTAGGGCTATGGTCTTCCCAGTGGTCAAGTATGGTTGTGAGAGCTGGACTGTAAAGAAGGCAGAGTGCCAAAGAATTGATGCCTTCAAACTGGGATACTGGAGAAGACTCCTAAAAGTTCCTTGGACAGCAAGGAGATGAAACCAGTCAGTTTCAACCCTGAATATTCATTGGAAGGATGAAGCTGAAGCTCCAGTATTTTGGTCATCAGATATGAAGAGCCAACTCATTGGAAAAATCCCCGATGCTGAGAGTGTCAGAGGATGAGATGGCTGAATAGCATCACTAATGTAATGGACGTAAATTTGGGAAAACTTTGGGAGATGGTGAGGGACAGAGAGGCCTGGTGTGCTGCCGTCCATGGGGTGCAAAGAGTTGGACACGACTGACTGGGCAACTGAACAACAACTTGGCTCCTAGCAGCACCCCCTAGCGGCCACTCCACAGAGCCGAGGAACACAGAAAGGGAGGTTTGTGTGTGAGAAGAGAGCCTGGGGTCTGGGGGAAATGAGGGTGCAGACAGAAGCAGGTTTTCTCTTGGCCCTTCCCTGATTCTTCCTTTCCCTTCCCAGCTCTACAGGGCCCTGTATAAATTCAATATTTAAAGGCTCCAGAATTAGAGTTTGATAGCAGTTAATTAATTCATCTTCTCCCCAACCTGAGAATTAAGTAAAAAAAAAAAAAAAAAAAGTGTTTGTCTATGTATAGAAAGGGGGATGTATTTTAAACAAAATAAAAACAGTCTTCACATTACTTACTAATTTTGTCCATGTGCTGGTCCTGTGTTATGCATGAATCATTTAGAATCATTTCTTCAGAAATTAGAGAAAATTGAAGCCCCCAAGTTCTATATGTGTGTGTGTGTGTGTGTGTGTGTGTGTATGTGCATATATATGTATGTGCATATATATATATATATGAATGTATATGTATGTATATATGTAATGTATATATATATGAATGTATATATATGAATGTATATGTATTAGTACATATGATAGTCCATTACAAAGAAGTAGGCTTTAATCTATTCAAAAAAACTCTCTTTTTAATATACCTTGAACTATTTATATGAATTCAATCATGGGGAAAGCGTTTAAGTTCAAATGAATATGAATACCATAAATTAGTAATATATCAATGCCCAGTAAACTGAAACTGCTTATATCCATAGCATTAAGACTGTTTTAGAAGGTAAGTGCAGATTCACACAGAAGAAAACTCCAATCATGTTAGACTCCGTGACAGCCAAGAATTTATTAATTAGAAATAAAAGATAATTCCATATGACTTTTAGAAATTATTAAATTCCTTCTTATGGCATTATCTTTTATTTCTAATTAATAACTTCTTGGCTGCCACTCAGAGAAGAGTGGAGAGATAACTCCAGAAAGAATGAAGAGACGGAGCCAAAGCAAAAACAATACCAAGTTGTGGATATAACTGGTAATGGAAGTAAAGTCTGATGCTGTAAAGAGCAATATTGCATAGGAACCTGGAATGTTAGGTCCATGAATCAAGGGGAATTGGAAGTGGTCAAACAGAAGATGGCAAGAGTGAACATTGACATTTTAGGAATCCGAAGACTAAAATGGACTGGAATGGGAGAATTTAACTCAGATGATGATTATATCTACTACTGTGGGCAACAATCCCTTAGAAGAAATGGAGTAGCCTTCATAGTCAACAAAAGAGTCCAAAACACAGTTCTTGGGTGCAATCGCAAAAATGACAGAATGATCTGTTTGTTTCCAGGACAAACCATTCAATATCAGAGTAATCCAAGTCCAGGTCCCAATGAGAAATGCTGAAGAAGCTGAAATTGAATGGTTCTATGAAGACCTACAAGACCTTCTAGAACTAACACCTCGAAAAGATGTCCTTTTTCCTTACAGGGGACTGGAATGCAAAAGTAGGAAGTCAAGAAACACCTGGAGTAACAGGCAGGTTTGGCCTTGGAGTACAAAATGAAGCAGGGCAAAGGCTAACAGAGTTTTGCCAAGAGAACACACTGATCATAGCAAGCACCGTGTTCCAACAACACAAGAGAAGACTCTACACATGAATGTCACCAGGTTTTCAATACCAAAATCTGATTATATTCTTTACATCCAAAGATGGAGAAACTCTACACTGTCAGCAAAAACAAGACCAGGAGCTGACTGTGGTTCAGATCATGAACTCCTTATTGCCAAATTCAGACTTAACTTGAAGAAAGTAGGGAAAAACCACTAGACCATTCAGGTATGACCTAAATCAAATCCCTTACAATTACATAGTGGAAGTGACAGATTCCAGGGATTAGATCTCATAGACAGAGTGCCTGAAGTACTCTGGGTGGAGGTTCTGGATATTGTACAAGAGGCAGTGATCAAGACCATCACCAAGAAAGAGAAATGCAAAAAGGCAAAATGGTTGTATGAGGAGGCCTTACAAATAGCTGAGAAAAGAAAAGAAGTGAAAGGCAAAGGAAAAAAGAAAATGTATATCCATTTGAATTGAGAGTTCCAAAGAACAGCAAGGGGAGATAAGAAAGCATTCCTCAGTGATCAGTGCAAAGAAATAAAGGAAAACAATAGAATGGGAAAGACTAGAGATCACTTCAAGAAAATTATAAATACCAAGGGAACATTTCATACAAAGATGGGCACAATAAAAGACAGAAATGGTGTGGACCTAACAGAAGCAGAAGATATTAAGAAGAGGTGGCAGGAATACACAGAAGAACTGTACAAAAAAAGATCTTCATGACCCAGATAACCAAATGGTGTGGTCACTCATCTAGAGTCAGACATCCTGAATGTGAAGTCATGTGGGTTTTAGGAACTATCACTGTGAACCAAGCTAGTGGAGGTGATGGAATTCCAGTTGAGCTATTTCAAATCCTAAAAGTTGATGCTGTGAAAGTTCTGCATTCTATATGCCAGCAAATTTGGAAAACTCAGCAGTGGCCACAAGCCTGGAAAAGGTCAGTTTTCATTCTAATCCCAAAGAAAGGCAATGCCAAAGAATGTTCAAACTACTGCACAGTTGCACTCATCTCACACACTAATAAAGCAATACTCAAAATTCTTCAAGCCATGCTTCAAAAGTACCTGAACTGTGAACTTCCAGATGTTTAAGCTGTCTTTAGAAAAGGCAGAGGAACCAGAGGTCAAATTGCCAACATATACTGGATCATCAAAAAAGCTAGAGAATACCAGGAAAACATCAACTTCTGCCTTATTGAGTACACCAAAGCCTTTGATTCTGTGGATCACAACAAACTGGAAAATTCTTCAAGAGATGGGAATATCAGACCACCTGATCTGCCTCCTAAGAAATCTGTATGCAAGTCAGGAAGCAGCAGTAAGAACTGGAAACGGAACAACAGACTGATTCCAAATTGGGAAAGGAGTGCATCAAGGCTATATACTGTCACCTTGTTTATTTAACTTGTATGCAGAGTACATCATATGAAATGCTGGGCTAGATGAAGCACAAGCTGGAATCAAGATTGCCAGGAGAAATATCAATAACCTCAGATATGCAGATGACACCACCCTTATGGCAGATAGTGAAGAAGAACTAAAGAGTGTCTTGAAGAAAGTGAAAGAGGAGAGTGGAAATGTTGAATTAAAACTCAACATTCAGAAAACCAAGATCATGTTATCCGGTCCCATCACTTCATGACAAATAGATGGGAAACAGTGGAAATAATGACAGACTTTATTTTCTTGGGTTTCAAAATCACTGCAGATGGTGACTGCAGCCATGAAGTCAAAAGATGCTTGCGCCTTGTAAGAAAAGCTATGACAAACCTTCACACCATATTAAAAAGGAGAGACATTACTTTGCCAACAAAGGTCCATCTAGTCAAAGCTATGGTTTTTCCAGTAGTCATGTATGGACTACATGCAAAAGTTGGACTATAAAGAAAGCTGAGTATGAAAGAATTGGTGCTTTTGAACTATGGTGTTGGAGAAGACTCTTGAGAGTCACTTGGGCTGCAAGGAGATCCAACCAGTCCATCTTAAAAGAAATCAGTCCTGAATATTCATTGGAAGGACTGATGTTGAAGCTGAAACTCCAATACTTTGGCTACCTGATGTGAGGAGCTGACTCACTGGAAAAGACCCTGATGCTGGGAAAGATTGAAGGCAGTTGGAGAAGGGGACAGCAAAGAATGAGATGGTTGGATGGCATCACTGACTCGATGAACATGAGTTTGAGCAAACTCTGGGAGTTGGTGATGGACAGGGAATCCTGGCGAGCTGGAGTCTATGGGGTTGCAAAGAATCAGACACGACTGAGGGACTGAACTGAACTGAACTGAAACTCCTTTGATTATTTCCTATACAAACATATATTAAAATTAGAGAAAGAGATTTTTAACCTCTTTAAAACCTAAGCTATATGTTTAAATAAAATTATAGAACATTATTTTAAATTACCCATGTTCAGGAATCTAATGTACTAGATTTGAATTTCTCAGATGTATATTTTTCTGTGCACTTAAGACATACACACATGTGTGTGTACATGAGTATAGCTATAAATATCCTAATATTTTTTTTTAAAAGCGAAAAACAGTAAAGAAGGGCCCTGAGTCTGGAAGAAAAGTGTGTGATTGGGATTTGGGGAATTCTCTCTTATAATGTCTAAAATCACCTCTTTGTGTGTAGGTCACTTGTGTTCACATGTTTAATTTTGGTCTTTGTAACTTATTGTTATTCCTTTGAGTTCTAGGTTGTCTCTTTAGAATTAGTTCTGCTACGGTCCTCTTCCTGAAGGTGATTTTCTCTTTTCCTAAGTCAGCACTGGTAGCATGAATCTTCTTGAGTGTGTTTCATACTGGAGCCGTGACGGCAGCTGCTTTCTGGGGCCCTGGCTCCTCTGGGCTCGCCTCTCTTACCCTCATGCTCAGATAGACGTCCAGGGTCAGGAGCCGGTCCAATGGCTGCAAGCTACTGGTCTCCACCCGCTGCTGGCACTTTCCACTGATGAGCACTAATGCAACACTCTTAAATTACAGTGTCCTTGAAGCGTTGAACCTGCTTCTATCATGCACAGATGATAAGCTTTTTGTCTGCTTACCCCCAAAAGGATGTTCTTCCTTTAGAAAAGTTGGAGAAAACTCAAAGACCTCATCCTTCTTCTTTCTACTGAGATCCTTTATTCAAATCAAGTACATTAGATCCCTGGAAATGACAGTAGACATAATTTAAAATAATGTTCTGTAATTTTACTTAGATATACAGCTTAGGTTTTACAGAGATTAAATTTTATTTTATTTTTTATTTTAACCAGTTTCGTCCACTGTCTTCGCTGGTCCCAGACCCTCTGGCCCTAACCACCGCCCCCCCAAAAAAGGCCAGGCTGGCATCACTAGGAAGACCTCTTTCTTTCTTGACCATGACCTTCTCTTATCACTATAGGATACTCTGAACCCACAAGTTGTCTGGTAACAGCTTCTCTTGTAAAGTTGAATATTTAGGTGTATTCACTGAATTAAAAAACATCTCAATGAACCACATTGGTAAATATGACTAGTTTCACATCCCACAGTGAAATAAAAAGTACACACAAAAAGAGTTAGACCTTTCCTTCCTGAGGTCTGGCAGCTGGATACTCTGACTTAAGACTGTCTGCAGGAATTGCTTCTGGTTGGAGGGACCTGATGGGTGGAAGGTGACACCTGTCTAGGGAGCAATCACGTCTCATAACTGGATATCTAAGGGGCATTTGTCCAGGACGGGTGGAGAGGCAGCCACATCTCCTACTGGGCAGTGCGGCTGGAAGGGCTCTAGTCTCTCACTCTGAGTTGGGACAGTGCCCAAAGCAACCCCAGCCCAGAGCTCCCCGACAGGCTCAGTCTTCACCACAACTTCCCTGCAGCTCACACCTTTGTCTGCCCAGCCCTGCCACCTCCCCCCCCCCAAGTGTGACTGTACCAGCCCCACCAGGCAGAGTGCCGGGGCACCCAGGCCCTGTGTCCAGGGTCAGCATCCCAGGGAGCCAGACTGTGACTTTGCTCACTTCCTGGAGGAAAGGTTGAGGCTGAGATGAAGGGAGGCTTCCTGACTCAGCCAATTGGGTAGAATGAAACCTGGAGAACCTGGAGAATGAAATTGCCAGGTTCCTCCCTGTGGAGGGGTCCCTGCCCTCAGAAGTAGGTCTCGCACTTAAATCTAGCTGATCCCAATAAAAGCTAAGAATCTTGGAGTCTGGAGTTAGGATTCTTACATTTAAGAATCCTAAGAATTCTCATCACAAGAAATTATTTTATGTTGTATCTATATGAAATGATGGGTATTCACTAAAGTTATTGTGGCCATCATCACATGACTATGTAACGAGTGTAAGACAAGTCTGTATGTGGTACACCTTCAACTTATATAGAGATGAATGTCAATTATATCTCAATAAAATGAGGAAAAATAATACGGAAGGAAGGGAGACATAGAGGAAAGAAGAATCTTATTAGAGTTTAGAATAGAAAAAAAGAAGAAAAAAAACTGGATGGGATTTTCTATAGCTCAAGACCATGTCACAGGAAGGAAATAATAAATGATGATTGCATTTTGTTTAATCTTTAAATGTTGTGTTACTTCTCCAAGTTTCCTTTGGCATTTGCATTTTTCACTTTACAGGAAGAGGTGTTGAGAAAAGCATCAAAAGTCATATGTTCTGAAACAGCAGTTGTTGTGCAGAATCCTAACCTTAACATAACTGATGAGTTTATCCCTCTCTCTCCCTGCTTCTCACTGTTAAAACAGAAAATAAAATATGATATCACAGAGGCAGACAGCTAATGGGCAACAAAGGACAAGATGCTGGTTCCTAGTTCTTCAGCTTCTTTTTTTCCTATTAAACTACCCCCAAATTATTTCTATCACATTCCTATTTAAAAGCATATCAATTATATCAACACAAGCAGTGTGGTGGGAGACAGGCCCCAGGTTTAAACAGACGTGGGTTCATCTGTGTTACCTCCACCAAGTTTCTCTTCTTATTTACAGATAAATTTGGAAAACGATGCCTGTGTGGGGAATTAGCAGTAGCATAGGTAGTGTCTGAGTGTTTAACCCAGATGTGCAACATGTGCTAAATATTGTTATTTTAAGGTAATTAAAACTGTAACTTGAAGCACGGAAGTAAATGTGTACTACCATCACCTACATAACCTTCCATGGGTAAAATTACAAAACATGTTTGGTTTTATAACTTCAGTTTGACCATTCTGCAGTTTGTCACCTCTTCATGACAGACACCCAGCAGCCTCCAGAGGCTGCCTCCTTCGTGTGTTTCCTCCAGATCTCTTCCTCCCGAAGCTTTTCATGCCTGCATGCTCCATGTTATCCCTGCTGGAAGGCTCTTCCTTGCAGCAGTCTACTTGAAGTGGAGAGAGAGCCGGAGACAGAGGGAGAGGCTCTTTCCTCCCTGCAGGTCTCTCCCTCTGCCCAGCCGTCCACAGCTCCTCCTCATTCCTGTAGACTGCACACAGCCTCTGCACGGGCTCTTAAGAAGCTGTGTGGTGATTGTTCCTTGCTCTGCTGGCTCCTGGACTGTGAACTATCTCCAGGGCAGAATCTGGGGCATCTTCACCTTTGCAGCCTGATCACTAATAACAACTTGGAATGTATTTGTTGGGAAAAGGGAGCATGAGATAGGATACATTGACATTATTTTTAACAGCTTTATTGAGGAGTGATGTCTACTTTTGTCTTTGATCTCCTTTATTTCAGTTTCTTTTCCAGTTACTCATGTTCCATTCTTTAGTGATTTGTTTATCTGTCTTCTTTTCATAATATAAACTCTCTGTGCTGTGAATCTTCCTAAGAGCATGACTTTCAACGCATCCCACAGCTTTGACTTGTTGTTTGAACAGTTTCATGTAGTTCAGAGATTTCCTAATATCCCTTGTGACTTCCTCTTTAACCATTAATTAATTAGATGTTGGTTGAGAGTTTTTTCAGGGCTTCTATAACCTTAGTGATTTTCTGTCAATTAAAAGAGTAGTTTGGTAGTCCCAGCTATAATTTAGTTTTATTCATTTCTCCTTGTAATTCTGTCAGTGTTCACCATGTATTTAGAAGCTTTGTTATTAGGCACATAAATGTCCAGGAGTGTAATGTCCACCTTTTTAATATTAGGAGATAACCCTCTGTGCATTAAAACTGTGTGTGATATTAGCATAGGAACTTAAGTGTTCTTTTGATTAATGTTAGAATTTTTATCTGTATTTTTCATTTTCTTTCCTCTCTTTGCATCTTTAAAGTGTGTGTGTGTGTGTGTGTGTGTGTGTGTGTGTGTTGGCATTAGTATATCATTGGCTTATTTTCATCCAGTCTAATAGTCTCTGCCTTTTTTTCCCCACATGTCTAGTTAAGGTGTTTGATCTTCACTTTCTTCAAGACAAAGGATACAATTAGAGTAACTGTTTTAATACTGCTGTCTAGTAATTCAACCATCTAAATCATTTCTGGCTATTTTTTTTTTAATTCTTCTTTCTCCTCACGATGAATTTTATTTTCTTGCCAGTTAGCATGCTTAATTGGACCCCATACATTGTGAATCTTAATTTGGAGGGTGCTAGATACTTCTGTATTCCTCAAAATATTTTTTGGATGTTGTTAAACTTCTTGGGACAGTTTGATCCTTACAGATACTATTTAAGACTTCATGCAGCGTGAGCCAAGTTGGAACCTCAGGTCAGCTTTTAAGTAGCTGGTTTGCGCTCGGGTTTGTGAATCAGGTGTTCTGAGTTCTGTCCACTGAGCCATGAAGGTGTTTGCTTTCCCTGTTGGGAGCAGGTATTCTGCTCAGCCCTGCGAGTGTCTGCATGCTTTTGCCTGTGATCCCTTAGTAATTCTTCCACTAACCTTGGTCATCTTCTTACATGTATGCATTGGTAAGCACTCACCCATGTTCAGGAGGGGCTCTGCAGGTCTCTGGAGCCCTGGCTCCCTTGTAAACTTCAGGCTCCCTGACATCTGGGGTTCTCATCTCTGCCTCCTCAACTCAGGAAGACCGTCAGTCTCACCCTGGGTTTCCACTCTCTGCACCTGGGATCCCTGCCCTCTCCGGGGAATCTGCTGGGGAGGTTTTATGGACTCTCATTTGAATCATGATCTGACAATGACTGATGCCCAAGGCTTTGAAAGTCATTTAAAGCAATAACACATTTTGACATTTTTTTTTCAAACTTCATTAAACACTGATACTCCAGCTTAGCCAAAGAAATATTGTAGTGAGATTATTTTTAAAAATTTTAATCAATAAAATGAACAGTGACAAAGAAAGAGTTTAGAACTGTTTTCTAGGGTCACTCTAATTTAGTTTTGTTAACCACCCCTCATCGTGTTTAATGTAGTATTTAACTTTTGGAACAGGTTGTATTATCCTTGTTATGTGGTCATCATGTGTTAGAGAGTAAGCAGAAGCAACATTTGGCGTAGAGCAGAGGTCATTTTGATCAGTTCTTGAGTGGTTGCTGGCAACTTTGCTCTCATCAACATGATACTCTGCGAGGGCTTGTAGTAAAGTTTGTTTCAGTGTCTTTTTCTTTACCTTATCATTATAGAAATACTGAGACACTTGTAAGCAGCTGAATATGCATTTGCTGAGTGTAAAGTTTACTGTTGAGAAGAATAAAGATGATCATAAAAATTGTGTATCTGCTTATAAGTCATTATTAGGAGAATCTGGGATCCTCCATGTGGTGGGAGAATATGTAAATTTATCTGAGAAAATTCATGTACCTGCAAGTTTCTGTCCAATAATTCAGTGATAATTGAAAAGTTCACCTGGTGCTATTACTTATTGTTGTGCTTGTTTTGTATGTCAATCTCACATGCTTAATTTTCAACTGTGGATGTTACCAGGCGTATTCTTCTATGATTGCTTCTCAGCTTGACTCCCAGGCGCTCTGATCCCAATTTTAACTTTTTGGCCATTTTTCTATTTTGTTTAACAATTATTCCCCCTCTCCCATTAACTTTGGTATTTCAGAAGATTTATGTCTGGCCCCCACTTCTTTTTCTTTTATATCCCCTCCATTGTTACTCTCTAAATTAGAGAGGAAACTTGGCATTTTTCTGGTCCTTCCCTCTTTTCTTTCTCACTCTAGAATCTATTCATGGAGCTGCTGAACAGACTTAACGACAAAGAACACACTCATGTTCACAACTAAACTTACTCTACCACATCCGTGGCCTTCATGCCACAGCCTGTCTTCCTGGGTCACCATCATAAATTCTTCTTGTGGCTGTTTCTTCCTCAGCAGTTAATTCTTAGTTCCTTGGTCCTAGATTTACAGTCATTTAAGTCTAGATTGATGCCTGTGTTGTTTGGGGTGGTAAAGGTCCAACAGCTCATAGATACAGGTTAGTGAAGTGAAGACAACTTTTTCCTTTAGAGTTAAAGATATACACCCTAGTGAAAGATCAACCAGAAAAATTAAAGACTGTGAGCTCATCCTAGGGGTCACCTGACCATACGTGCTTCCTTGCATTCCCCACAGTCATTTCACACAGCATCATTTTGCAACAAGAATTTTTGTGTTCTCATTTCTTACAGGCTTATAATGTCTTAAAACTGATATTCAAAATCTTTTGAAAATCCAGCCCCTAGATTTCAAATCCACCTGCCTGGTCTTTTTTTCATGTGTTAACTTTGTTACCCACTCCCTCCTAGTCCCTTTCTCCCATCCTGAAAATTTACCTGACAGCTTGAAGTATATTTTTTAAAAGCTATGTAATAATTTTGCCTTCAGTTTTACATGAGGAAACATCGTAACGCTCCCCAAACCTTATATTCCAGTTATCATGTCAAACAAGGCTCTGTTGAGAACATGGCTGATTTAATGGCATTTTATCATTTTTGTTTCTTTTTGTGATGACGACACAAAGTTTGTGACAAGCTTATTGTAGTGCTGAAGGGCAGAAATTATGGATCCATCCTGTGCAAACCCTATGTCAACAGTACTCACCAGCTGTGTGGCCATGAGAAAGCTACCAAACCTCTCTGTGGTACAGCGTCTTCATCTGTTCAGTTCAGTTCAGTTCAGTCACTCAGTCATGTCTGCCTCTTTGCGACCCCATGAATCGCAGCACACCAGGCCTCCCTGTCCATCACCAACTCCTGGAGTTTACTCAAACTCATGTCCATTGAGTCGGTGATGCCATCCAGCCTTCTCATCCTCTGTCTTCCCCTTCTCCCCAATCCCTCCCAGCATCAGGGTCTTTTCCAATGAGTCAACTCTTCGCATGAGGTGACCAAAGTATTGGAGTTTCAGCTTCAGCATCAGTCCTTCCAGTGAACACCCAGGACTGATCTCCTTTAGGATGGACTGGTTGAATCTCCTTACAGTCCAAGGGACTCTCAAGAGTCTTCTCCAACACCACAGTTCAAAAGCATCAATTTTTCAGTGCTCAGCTTTCTTCACAGTCCAACTCTCACATCCATACATGACCACTGGAAAAACCATAGCCATGACTAGACGGACCTTTGTTGGCAAAGTAATGTCTCTGCTTTTTAATATGCATATGGTCATAACTTTCCTTCCAAGGAATAAGCGTCTTTTAATTTCATGGCTGCAGTCACCATCTGTAGTGATTTTGGAGCCCCCAAAAATACAGTCTGACCCTGTTTCCACTGTCTCCCCATCTATTTCCCATGAGGTGATGGGACCAGGTGCCATGATCTTAGTTTTCTGAATGTTAAGCTTTAAGCCAACTTTTTCACTGTCATCTTTCACTTTCATCAAAAGGTTTTTTAGTTCCTCTTCACTTTCTGCCATAAGGTTACTTCATCTGTAAGAGGGGGTAATAACAGTACTTACTTCATATATACTGTTAATATATGTGAACCAGTAAAACAGTGTCTAGTGCATCAAATGTGCTGTGTATTTCTGATTATTATTAAAATAGAGCAAGAATAAAGATGTAGAATTAGCATGGCTAAAAAGTGGAATGTCTTTCTCTCTTCCGCTTTTAATGACTGCATTCTTATTGTAATGACAACATTGACTATAGCAGACTTTTTCTGGTTTCATTGTGTCTGAAATTGGTATTTACCAGAACCCCTGCATACTTTTAAATTTGTATCATTTCTCTGAAGTCCATGTGGTGCTTTAGAACTGGGAAAGTAAATTTGAAATTGCTAATACATCTATTGAGCACTTATTGTGTTCCATGTGCCCTGCTAGCTATTGATTCTGCTTTATATCATAAATGTATCCTAACACACCATTACTAGGTTTTGTTTTTCATTCCTCTCATCAAGACATAGAGACTGAGACTTTTCCAACCTTATAGGTGTGTTTCTGGAGTAGAAACATGCATTTCTCTGACACCGATTCCTATAATCCACCATGCTGGGTACTTTTCTATAGCCATTTGCCAGAACTGCATCCTTTGTTTAAAAATAATCTTTCTGTATTAATTTGGCCAAACCTTACTGCCTTCCACCTTAAAGTCTACTTAAAAGGCACTCCTCTTTGAGTTCTTCTCATCCAGATCCTGTAACTTTTCAGGAATAATATAGTATTTTCACAGCATGTCCCCCACATTGTTCTTCCTCATGTGGACAAGGAGAGCTTGGTATTGGATGGCATTAAATGCTTGGTCCCCCTACCCGAGGATCCCTCCTTGGTCCTGGTACATATCTGCTCTCTCTGCACCTTCGTGTCCCACCAAATGGCCATGGCTCAGAGAGTCGGTCCAGAGAGTAAATGACAGGTTTCAAGACTTGAACATCTGACTTTTAAAAGTGTTCCTGAATATGAGTATAATCAGGTGGTTCTACTCCTTCCCGAAGGTTGCAAGAGGGAATTCAGGGCAAACAATCTGTGGGCAAACACATCACATACCGTTGGTTTTTATTTCCAGAGTTGTGTTTCAGGTGGGTATTTGAAGTTTTATTTCCCTAAGCTCCAGTGAGACTCCTGGAAAGATAGAGTGTAAACAAATTGTCTGACATACACCCTAGGGGACCCAGTTTCCATATGAACACCCCTAATGAAATTTCATTAATTGTGCACGTCCTGCTAAAAATGCTGCTGTGCCTGATGAATTGCAGGCTCCTCTTCACCAGCCTTTTTTCCTGTTTCGTGATAAATATGAATACTGTATTTTTGGTTGCAAGTTTCTATGTGTCTTCCGAAAAGGGATTTGATATGGCATCCATTTAATGATTGAAATGCTTGGGTCTAAGGCTTAATGTGAAAGCCTCACAAAGTCACTGACTTGTGACCGTTTGTACTCGCCAAAGCAGAAGGATCGTAGAGGGGATTTCCACAAGCGTAATTGGAATGACAGTCTAGGTTTCAGGCCCCGGGTGTGCAGACTTGGCTCCGTGGGGTCTGATGGGTGGAAGCCTGCCACAAAAGGAAAGAGCCGTGCCAAGCGCTCCTTTCAGCATTCTTTCATATCAACAAGTGTCTGCACTAGGTGCCCCTTCCCACCACCCTAGTAGCAATGCCTTTCTTGAAGCATCTGCAAGAGCATGCACATGACTTCAAGGAATGATTAAAGCAAACTAAATGGAGGGCCAAGTCAGCTTGGTAACATTTACTAAATACTTAATGTGTCCTCATTGCTCTGGGAGACACCAGAGACATTTCAGTATCTTCAGGGAAACTGGCTTAAAAATTAGTTCAAATGAAATTGGCAGGAATGACAACAGAGTTGAATTTATTTATTTTAAATTAGTTTTTTCTAGCTGCTGGATTTTCATATCTTGGCATTGTCTGCATGTCTGAGTTGTGTATCTTGGTGTAGACCTATTTATAATGTGTGTCAGTTTTTCACAATTTAAGATATTTTTGTAATGTTTTAATGAAACAACTGATCCTTTTGTAATATTATGGGCATGTTTTCATTTCTGTGTTTGTTTGCAACTAGAAGTAAATGTTTTAAATCATCCTTAATAATTTCTATTCACTTGTTGACACTATTCACATTAAAATGTTAATACTTTTTCTTCCTAAAATAAGATCAGTTGAAATCAAAATTCTCATTCTGAACAAGGAAGAAAAATGCCAAAAGTATTCATGTTCATATATCTCCCAAACCCCCTTTCCTTTTCTCTCTCCATTGATGATACAGTTTCGGCCAGCCCATGTCTCACAACTGTCTATAACAACCCTAGCTTAGGCTGGCTGACAGATATCCCAAGGCATAAAATAAAGTGATTCTCCAAGATATAATTGGAAATTTTCTGCCTTTGAAAGTCACAGACAAATTCCAAAGAGTTAAAATTGTTTTTAAATAACATTTTAAAAATAGACTTATTGCTTTTGGGATAGTGAATGTTGACTTAAAAGCAGAATTTCTTTTTTATAAAAGACAACAAAGATGCTTATAGATTATACTGAATTATTTTCTATTATGTTATCAAACAGGTTTTTGTAGACTATTTTCAGAAATTATTTTCTAAAAACTAGATGTGTGCAAACTTTGACTACATAAATTGTAATTTCGCAAATATGTCAATAACATTAAACATGTAAACTATGGCATTTGTTTTGTAAGTGTTTCTGTATAGCTTAGTTCATATGTATTTAAATTATCTAAAAATAAAATTAATCTTTGAAAAAATGAAATTCCCTCCCCATTCACTGGGAAAGGTCTATTTATCTCTGAGTTTAAAAACAAAGAAAAAATAAAAACTTCTCTGTATTTTACATATATAGCAAAGTATACTCCTATACCAGTGCAAAAAAAAAAAAAAAAAAAAAAGAATAGATATAGAAGTAGAACAGTTTTGTTCATTTGGAAATATTTTTTTTATTTGTAAATCATTTATTTTTTAAATAGTAGGATCCTTTTCTTATTTGAATTTTACATCATAACAGCTAATTTACAGATGATACACTAAATATTACCAGAAATATGGCAACAATAGCCAACAATTCTCCACTTTGTCTATTCAACTTAATGGTGTATCAGTCAAGTTCAAAATTATGTCCTATGAGTATGAAACAGCATCATGTCCATTTGGTTGGAAGGCAGTTGAATTAAACAGAGAGTGCTGTCAGTGTGAAGAGTGAGGAGGCCAGGAAAGACTAGAACCAAGGCTGCCTTGTTGAAATGCAAATGAAGACAATACTTGCTTTGTCAGAACCTACACTTAAAACTTTGCTGTGAATCAGATGATCTAAATGCATAGAGCCTTACAGATGGCCTGGAATATAGCAGTGGTACAATGCTTATGAAACTCTGATAGATTAGCAAATGAGATTTTTAATTTATTTTTTAACTCAGTTATTTATCCATCAAACATTGATAGAACATTTATTACTGGTGTGTGTCAAGCAGTGCTGGTCTGGAGGAATAAGGAAAAATATAGCATGCATATCCATTCATGTGCTTCTGTTACCACTTTTTCAGCTATCTATATTCTGCTATATTATCTAATTGCTAATTCTATAGGGCTTAGAATCTCATTATTAGGAAAATGATCTAGACATTATATAGAACATTGAATCTAAGCAGAACTGTATTTTCTCCTCTTAACAAAATCCACTTAATTATGCATTATGTGTGTGTGTGTGTGTGTATAAATTTAGGAGAAGAAAATGACAACCCACTCCAGTATTCTTGCCTGGCGAAACCCATGGACAGAGGAATCTGGTGGACTACAGTCCATGGGGTTGCACAGAATCAGACACAACTGAGTGTGCACGCATGCACATGTATTTTTACAGGAGAACAAAATTGTAGATTTTACACAACATGAATCCATTTTCCTACTTGTATTTTAGGCAAAATTAAGATAGCTAGATTTGTTAACTTAAGTAATTCAAATGAGGTTTATGTTTTGTGATATAGACTGATGGCAGTAGAAAAATCTTCCTTTAACTTATGTTTCTTTCTTTTTTTTTTTTCTCCCCAACAGTTTTACCCAGCCACACATGTGGAAATCCAGGGGAAATCCTGAAGGGAGTCCTCCATGGCACACGATTCAACATAGGAGATAAGATCCGGTATAGCTGTCTCTCTGGCTATGTCTTAGAGGGCCACGCCATCCTGACTTGCATCGTCAGCCCGGGGAACGGGGCTTCCTGGGACTTCCCGGCCCCGTTCTGCAGAGGTAAGTGCCCGGGCGGGGAGGGTGTGATGCAATCACACCTGGATTGAGCAAGTGGCTTTGGAACTGATGTCAGGAAAAGTTCCACTTAGCAAAAGCAAGATACGACATGCTGGGTCTTTCCATGTCAGTTTGTTCTGTTCCCAATAGCGATATTATAAGTTACCTAATGAACCACGTTGTTCTTCATTTGCTAAGTCAGGTTTGACTCTCTGTGACTGAGTGGACTGCAGCATGTCAGGCTTCCCTGTCCTATGCTGTCTCCTAGAGTTTGCTCAAACTTATGTCCATTGGGTTGGTGACATCATCCAACTGTCTCATCTCTGTAGCCCCCTTCTCCTCCTGCCCTCAATCTTTCCCAGCATCAGTGTCTTTTCCAATAAGTCAGTTCTTTGCATCAGGTGACCAAGTACTGGAGCTGTGGCATCAATCCTTCCATTGAATATTAGGGTTGATTTCCTTTAGGATTGACTGGCTGGATCTCCTTGCAGTTCAAGGGACTCTCAAGAGTCTTCTCCCACACCACAGTTCAAAAGCATCAATTCTCTGACGCTCAGCCTTCTTTATGGTCCAACTCTCACATCTGCACATGGCTACTGGAAAAAGCATAACTCTGACTATACAGATCTTTGTCAGCAAAGTGAGATCTTTGCTTTTTAATAAGCTTTTTTTTTTTAATGGTAGACTTTTTTTTTCATTTATTTTTATTAGATGGAGGCTAATTACAATATTGTAGTGGTTTTTGCCATACATTGACATGAATCAACCATGGATTTACATGTCTAAGTTTGTCTTAGCTTTCCTTCCAAAGAGCAAGTGTCTTCTAATTTCATGGCTGCAGTCACTGTATGCAGTGATTTTGAATCCCCCCAAAAGAAAATTTGTCACTGTTCCCACTTTTCCCCTTCTGTTTTCCATGAAGTGATGGTACCAGATGGTACTAAATGACCATGACGCCATTTAGTTTTTTGAAAGTTGAGTTTTAAGCCAGGCTTTTTACTCTCCTTTTTTGCCCTCATCAAGAATACACCATGACTGGACCCTATAAAGTCAGTAGCAACTATAGATGTGTTCAATAAATACCAAGATTTTTCTTCATCCTATTTCTGAAATTCTGTGGAATTCTGCACATTTTTATCCCTTATCTTCATAGCATTCTAAGATTTAGTACACACATTTTTTTTTTCCTTTTGATCTTCTTTGAAGTTTCTTCTTTTTTTTTTTTTTTATCTTTTTCTCATTAAAAATGGCAGATGTTCCTTGATAATTAAATTATATCACACAAAGGCTGTTTCAACACTCTTGGTCTTTGGAGACAGACCATAAAGGAATGCTCTAGTCCAAGTATTCCTCTTCATGGTTTGATGCAAGGTTGGACTCGGTTTCTTTTTAGAAACCTTGGATTTTCAGCCTTTTCTGTGACATTAATTTCCTGATCCAGTAACTTTTGGAAAGAACATACTTTTAGTCTTAGGTTTTGACTTTTCTAGGAGATACTCACCTTATGGTGTAGAAAATAATAGTGTAGCTTACATTTGTGTGTATGCTCAGTTGTGTCTGACTCTTTGCAACCCTATGGACAGTAGCCTACCTAGCTTACATTTATTGATGTCTTAATGTAATTCAGAAAGTGTGTAGAGTGTTTTACCTGAATCAAATCACTGAATTCTCATAGGACCTCAGTGAAATAATGAATGTCTCATGCTCATTTCACAGATGAAGAAGCACAATTTTAATTTTCCAAAGTTTCCAAAGATAGTACATGATGAGTTAAAACTCAAATTTATGACTGCCTTTTTAGAATTGAAGTGTGTTTGATATAAAACATCATATTAGTTTCCGGTGTACGGCAAAGGGATTCAGTTATATCTATTTGTATATATCTATATATTTTCATTCTTTTTCCATTAGAGTTTATTACAAGAACCATGTCTGACTTTTCATCTGTGTATGTAAGCAGGCAAATTCACAGCTTTAAGTCATCATATCAAAGTGCATTGTTTCCATCAGTATGTTTATGTTTTAGTCTATGCTATTTAATGAATACTTTTCTCTGTTTTAATTAACTTACCTGTTTTAAATGGAGGATAATTTCTTTACAATATTGAGGTGGTCTCTGCCATACATTGACATGAATCGCCCATGGGTGCACATGTGTCCCCCATCATGAACCCCGCTCCCCACCCCATCCCTCTGGGTATTCCCCGAGCACTGGCTTTAAGTTCCCTGCTTCATGCATCGAACTTGCACTGGTCAACTATTCTACATCTGGTCATATACATGTTTCAGTGCTATTCTCTCAGATCATCCCACCTTTGCCTTCTCCCACATGGACCAAAAGTCTGTTCTTTACATCTGTGTCTCTTTTGCTGCATTACATATAAGATCATTGATACCATCTTTCTAAATCCCATATATATGTGTATATATATATGCATTAATATACTGTGTTGGTGTTTCTCTTTCACTCTATATAATAGGCTATAGTTTCATCCACCTTACTAGAACTGACTCGAATACATTCTTTTCTATAGCTGAGTGATATTCCATAATGAATACTTTTCTATTTTGTTCTTTATCTCTGTAAAGTGTGGCAGTCTCATGAGATGTTTCTGATGTCAGTTATCTCAGTAGTGGTGTATCGGGGCTTCCCCGGTGGCTCCATAGTAAAGAATCTGCCTGCCAGTGCAGGAGGTGGTGGTTTGACCCCTGAGTAGGGAAGAGTCCCTGGAGAAGGAAATAGCAACCCATCCCAGTGTTCTTGCCTGGATAATCCCATGGACAGAGGAGCCTGGTGGGCTCTTGTCCATGAGGTCACAAAAAGAGTCAGGCATGACTGAGCAGCTAAACAAGTGGCAGGCCACTACTGCTGCTTCTGTTAGTGCTAACACCACTAGTTGTTACTAATGCTGCCGCAATAACTACAGCTTCTAACTGCTATACGGTGGTTACTTATTATGAGCGAGGCATTCCTGTTTAAACGTCATAGTAGGTGGTTTATTAAATAATTACTTTACAAATGAGGCACTTCAGGGCTAGATGGGAAAATAACTTGTTTAAGATATTCCAGCTGATAGTGGTTGGGATTCAGATACACCATTTTCAAACCACTGCTGTGTCCTAGAGAAATTCATGTCAAGGGCATCTTATACCCCATCCATCGTTCTTGCCGAAATGCTCATTTCTTTGCATTTCCTCAGATCTATTATCTCTCACTTCTTTGTTCCTTTGCTGCTATTATTTTCTATCTTCTATTGTCGAAAGGGTGATGCCCTCAAAATCCAGAATCTCCACCCTCGTCTTTTCATTGATTTCCCTCGACTCAGTGACCCCATTTGAGGACGCTGCCATGTGGGTATCCTAAATGTGCACTTTCTTCCTTCTGTCTCCCCTTGTGTCTCTGGACTCCCCATTAACTCTGTGAAACATTAGAGTCTCTGTTTTCCCCTGCTCACCACTCTTCCTCTCAGCCTTCCATGTGTCACCATTCACTCTCCAACTTTCCCATCCCAGGCACTTTTCTCCTTCTCACCCAGACCTGCTTCGTGTTGCTTAAATGACTCCGTGTCTAGAATGTCTGCCTCCACCCTACATTCTCCTCCTTAATCCCACTCCCTACTCCCCACACCAAAAAAAAAAACCACGTCTCCATCATCACCCATTCCTCTCCCAGTCAGACCACCTCAGTGACTCAGTAAGAACTAAGTGCAACCTCTTCAAAGAGCTGTGCTGATGCTACCTTCCCTTGTCTTAACTGACTTGTCCACTGCTATCTCTTAGCGTCCCATTTGTTCAGTCGTTCGGTCATGTATGATTGTTTGCAAACCCCTGGACTGCAGCATGCCAGACTTCCCCGTCCTTCAGTGTCTCCTGGAATTTGCTTGTTAGTGTCCGAGACACAGATGTTGTGCCTTTTTCTCCATCACACGATGCTTTGCTTGGGTTGACTCCCCCAAGGCCAGTTGCTTGCATCTCCCAGGACCTGCGTTCCCCTCACCCCCTTGCCCTCCCCCCATGGTGACACAGGAAACCAGCAAATGCTACCAGGCAAGGTTTCTTCCTGAAGAGTCCCTTACCAGTTCACCACCAGAAATCCAAGCATTCATTTTTTCCTGTTACAAAGTTTTCCCTTTCATCTCCCTTACAGCCATAAATTTTACTTAGTTGTCAGGTTCACACTTGAGTCCACATTTTAGTCACTTTTTAAAAAACCATCACAACCCGTTTTTATTATTTTATTTTTTTTTTGAGCTTAGCGATTTTATTTTATTTTATATATATATATATTTTTTCATTTATTTTTATTAGTTGGAGGCTAATTACTTTAAATTGCTATAAGAAAACACAAGTCCCTTTGTCTTTAGCATTTATCTCATTGGTATTTTATATTTTAACCTATGTCTTAACAGTATTTCCTCAATGAGTTTTTAACCTTCCAGGAGATCATTTACAGACATAAAAACTTTGTGACTATATCTTTGCTTTCTCTGTACCTTATAAGTTACCCTAATCCATAGCCATGTGCCCTTAATGCTATATTTAATCCCCCATCCCAACATCTAGTTGATGAATAGAAATGTGCTAGGCATCCGATGAGGAGTTATTATAAACAAGAAAATGAAAAAGTAAATGTTAACAGCAATTATGCCAGTTTCCATTTTCCTCATATCTCCCAAGCATTTCCTTCTTAATTGGAGGGTCTTTACTAATCTCCCAACTTGTAAATCTCAGAAGGTTAAAGTTGACATAACATTCAGCTCATAATATTTTCCTATCTTGTCATCAATTTATTAAATCCCAACTCTATCACAGAGCTTTTTAAATGATCAATCTCTTCTGTATCATAGATTATTAAATTTATGCTTAAATTTTGCTTTTCTCAATGCTTGGGGTTGTAACATTTCAAAGGGAATTAAGTTTGATTTAATTATTTTATGAAACAAATCAAAAGGTACAACACAGTTTGTCATTGATGTTGGATAACTGGATCTTAAAAAAATCAAAGATCTGATTCTTATAAATGTGTAGATATGGCATATCTGGAAGAGATAAATTAATTTCAGCAATGTGGACTTAGATAATTTTCAAAAATAAAATGAGTATAATTTCTGCTTCCCCAACATTCTGGTTATTTTGTTCCAGAAATTGCTTGAGGATTCCTCTTAATAGTGCTACTAACAGTAACACCACCGAATCTCTGCAGTGAGCATTTGCTAGTGTTGAAAAATTTACATTACAGCTCCAAGTGGCAGCATTTAACTTGAACAATGGCACTTAAATTTGTGTATCTTTTCTAGAGTCACATGGTGCTCTTTAGAGAAAAAGGATATAACTATGTATTTAGTAAAGTGAACACATGATGAAGTGGGAGGCCAGCCAGATCTACTTAAAGCCTATCCCCTTCAACAGGAGAGCAGCATCAAGCTAACTTCTTTCAAGGATGAGGACTTGGACCGTCTCCTTCTGGAGATGCCCTGTTTCCCTCGTCTTCATTTATCCTTGAGTTTGCACCTAAACATCTGAATCTTTTCTAATATTCCCTCATTATTGGTTATTGTCCCGATTGTATCTTCTAGTCTTTACAAAGATGTCCTGTTTCTGTATGTGCAGTTATGTATATTTAGACGAGAAACAAAAGGGTTTGAAAACAACAACAAGAAAACTAGATGCATTCAATAATGCATGTTCTCAACTCAGGCAGGGGCTCGGGGCTGTTCAACTTGACATGCCTGCCCAAGAAAAACTCCAGGTCCTCAATATTTAGAGGCTCTCCTGGCGGCTCAGAAGGTAAAGAATCTGCCTGAAATGTGGGAGACCCAGGTTCAATCCCTGGGTTGGGAAGACCCTCTGGAGAAAGAAATGGCTATCCACTCCAGTATTCTTGCCTGGAGAATTCCACAAACAGATGGGCCTGGCAGGCTGCAGTCCATGGGATCGCAAAGAGTCAGACACAACTGAGTGACTAACTCTTCAGTATTTAGATCAGCACAGCTTGCTAGAAACATAACGTGATCCAAAAGTGAGAGCCAACTGTGTAATCAAAACTTCCTAATAACTACACTGATAAAGTAAAAAGAAACTGGTGTCTTTAATTTTAAAAATGTATTTTATTAACCCAGCATAGCCCAAATATGACCATTTCAACATATCAGTATAAAATATTAATGAAGTAGTTTGCACTTTTTTCCATACTAGTCTTCAAAACCTGGCATGTAATTCACAGTTATAGCATTTCTCAAGGTGAAATAATCACATTTCAAGTTCTCGTTAGCTATGTATGCTAGTATCTACTGTTTCAGAGGCCTCGGACATAGCAAGCAGAGGAATTTTAGTTTTCTTGTTTTCCTTCCACAGCAGTTGCTAATGTATGCAGAGTCCAGGTGCTATGCGTACGTTTTACTTATGATGTACGTTTCAGTAGACAGTGGTAGTTTCATGAAAAGGACTCGTAAGAAAATGGGTCTGAAATATATGAATCTATGCCATTGTCTGATTGGAATCCTTCCTTTTAGCTTCTTAGCAGTTGCTGAGACAGATTTGAGCTGAATAGCAGCAGACGGGAGAAGTCTATTTTCACAATTACTTTTAGGCAGACGATAAGGGTGAGCCTAGTTCTGCATTAATCCAAACACGTTTCTCAAAAAGACCCTCATTTCAGATGCCATCTTACTTTGGGAAGAAATGGCACTGGGATCTAATGAACGAAGAGTATGGAAAACTTTGAAGGTGAGGCTGATTAGTTAGTGGAGTAGGCAGAGAATTGAAAACAGTTTCATGCATGTGTGGGTCAAGATACATAAAGAATAAAATTAAGAGAACTTTAGGGAGAAAACAATCTACTAATAGGTTCAGTTCTGAAAGATAGCGGTTACAGTCTATGTTACCGTAAGTACATTGGATCCCTCTATTGCATTTCTTTCCCATCTGTAAACTATTGCATGTACTACAGCAAGATGTCCACACAACAACCTGCTCCAGAGGCCACATACCCAATCTCTACACAGTAATGTCAACAGACAAGCAAAGGTTTTGGAAAGATGCTATTCTCAGTGTTGGTATGAAGGTGAAATGGCATATGCAAAACAGCCTGCAAAGTCTTTAAACTATAAAGAAGGTGAATGGAACATGGATGATATAGCATGAGGTTTATGGGCTGTGCAGAGTTATTTTCTCTCTCGTCTCCGTTTTCCTCCATGTATAATAGTTCCTCTTTCCTAGGTCTGTTGGAAAGGTGACATGAAATATTCCATATAAAATCCTTAAAGAGACATCAACACAGTGAAATTCTGTATGTATTAGCTGTTATAATTAATATCTCTATCTTCTCCTCCTTCCAGTCCTGAAAACAAATTCAGATTTCAGATTTCAGGTTGGAGACAAATCACAAGAAAAAAAAATTGAAAGTAAATTTGTATAAATTATATGATCTTACTGCTACTGGCTCTTAAGCAAATTTTTTTATGCTTTATTGGAGTTCTTTAGAATAATAAAAAAGAGACTACCAGGCTAGTTTAAGAAGAGAAAATCAATAGAGACTCAGAAAAGGAGTGAGCGCCTACTGAAGGGTGAGTCTGTGTCAGGATAGGCCATTGTGTTCACATGCCACTATGTGGATTGCAATAATGAGACAAAAATCACATATCCAGCATGCATGGAGATACACATGAGTGTATAAATAGCATGATAGTATCAAAAATATAGATGTAACAATAGTCAGATGGAGATTATCTCTAGATTCATTTTTCTTAAGGGTCTAATAAATCAGGTTCAAAGTATTTTTAATAAGGTTTGACAGAAAACAGCAAAGTTTTATAAAGCAATTATCCTTCAATAAAAAATAAATTAATTAAAAAAAAAAAGAAGACAAGTCGCTTCAGTCATGTCTGACTCTTTGTGACCCCATGGACTGTAAGCCACTAGGCTTCTCTACCCATGGAATTCTCCAGGCAAGAATACTTGAGTGGTTGCCATGCTCTCCTCCAAGGGATCTTCCCAAGCCAGGGATCGAACCCATGTCTCCTCCATCCCTTGCATTGATAGGTGGGCTATTTACCACTAGCGCCACCTGGGAAGCCCCAGAGGAATACATGGGCTAGCATCAATTATCAAATGGCAAGGCATTACTGCTTGGTCATTGAAAATGTAGATTTTAAAGAAAAAGATGTGATAATAGTTAAACATATATATCATTCACATGCTTTACAAATATCTTTGTATTTAATGTTCACCATGTTCCCAGCTCCCCCGGTATCTCATGGTAAAGAATCTGCTGGCAATGCAGGAGAACTGGGTTCGATCCCTGGGTCAGGATGATCCCCTGGAGAAGGGAATGGTGACCCTCTCCAATATTCTTGCCTTGGAGAATCCCACAGACAGCGGAGCCTGGAGGGTACAGTCCATGGGTTCACAAAGAGTCAGACATGACTGAGCGGCTAACATTTTCACTTTCTTTCATATCCCTGCAAGTTAGGTATTCTTGTTGGTCTTGTATTTCATGCAAAGAGTTTACAGCGCAGAGGCATGAGGTCACGCAGCTGTAAGTGGGAGAGGCTGAACTGTGACCTGGGATCTTACTCCATCAGTCCCTGCAATGCTCGGTCTGTTCCCTTTTAATTTAAAAGAAAGAATAAAAATAGGTTTCTTTAAAGAAGAGACCTATGCCTTCATTGGAGCACAAATTTTTGAAATTGGATTGAACAAACAGATATTTTCTTCTTGACAAATCATTCCTTGAGCCCCGAGGAGTCTGGGGAGGGGAAGGGAGAATGTAGCCACCACTCTGGGGAAAGCCTTGTGTAACCTGGTTTTCTCCTCGGGGGAAGGACGTTGCTGGGCCCCGCACCCTCCCGCTTCTCCGCCTGCTCCTTGTGCGGTGCGGGTGGAGGTGTCTGGCTGGCCTGCAGGCCCCTCAGAGATCACGAGCCTCAAAGGAGAAACAGAAAGGCAGGCGGATGGCAGCCGGGTGGTGTGACGGCCTGTCCCCATGCTGTGGACGCCGCGGCAGGGGCGGCTTTCTGTGGGCTGGGTGGGGTGACACCAACCATAGCCTTGGGGCTCTCAGATGAAGAACTGGATGCATCAGCGCAGCTCAGGGGAGCCTCACGTCCACAGAGGGATGCTTGGCTGGAGGACCTTCTCATAGTTTACTCTGAAGGCTGGATGTAATTGGCTACAGCTATTTCTTTTTCTTTTTTTCCATTTATTTTTATTAGTTGGAGGCTAATTACTTTATAATATTGTAGTGGTTTTTGCCATACATTGACATGAATCAGCCATGGATTTACATGTATTCCCCATCCCGATCCCCCCTCCCACCTCCCTCTCCACCCGATTCCTCTGGGTCTTCCCAGTGCACCAACCCAGAGCACTTGTCTCATGCATCCACCTGGGCTGGTGATCTGTTTCACCCTTGATAATATACATGTTTCGATGCTGTTCTCTCTGTACATCCCACCCTCGCCTTCTCCCACAGAGTCCAAAAGTCTGTTCTGTACATCTGTGTCTCTTTTTCTGTTTTGCATATAGGGTTATCATTACCATCTTTCTAAATTCCATATATATATGCATTAGTATACTGTATTGGTCTTTATCTTTCTGGCTTACTTCACTCTGTATAATGGGCTCCAGTTTCATCCATCTCATTAGCTATTTCTTTATAGAGTTGGTCAGTCTTGGAGAAAAGGAGGCAGGCAGGGGTCCGCTCCCAGCCAGGTAATCCTCCTCTTGGAAAAGGTTCTCTTTGCATTAGGTTGATTCTCTCACCCCTTTCTCCACTGCAGCCCTACTTCCCCCCTACCCCCAACTTGTCCTCCCAGGAATCCTTATTTAGGGGCAGAAAAGTGAGACCTGAAGAATGCTGCTGGGCATGGGGCTCCCAGTACCTGAGGCCAGGGGTTCTCTGGCTCCACTTGAAATGGACTTAAACACTTGAGGCAGGAAACGAACCACCTTGGCTGGTCGATCATCCTTCCCTTCTTATTTTCCATTTTCAGCCAGCAGAGTCTTTTTTCACCCACTAAGAATAGTCAAGAAAAGTCACCGGGAAGTGTAGACATGTAGACTCAGCATTTTATTCAGACCACACCTCTGTGGCAGGTGTTGTGTTAGGAACTTGGCATGCATTATTTGATATTATCCTGTCCGGAAGTGTTCAAGTTTAATATTAATCCTCAGAACTTGCAGATAAGGAACCTAAGCCTGTGCAGTGTGAGGGGTGCTGTCCAGAGCTGCAGAGACAGTGGGCGCAAAGGCAGGTCTCACACAGCGCCTCCTGCTTGGGGCGGTTAAGGACAGGTGTGTTTGCTGTTTCTCTTTTGCTCTGTTGAGAAGCATGACCTGCAAACCACTGAAAAATAACTGTAAATGAATTATTATCAGAGTCTATAGCTATTTACTCACAGAGGCTGTCACCTTGTTTCTCTGTCTCAGCACATGCATTTAAGATAAATATTCACTGAAAAGTGTCAAAACCCATTGTCACTGTTACGTGATAGTTTGAAAGAGTACAAGATGTGGCAGCTGTTTTGCTTGTTTTAGAGAGTTGACGGATTTTATCCATTTCAGGACAGTTGTATTTCCTTGGAAGAATGAATAATAGCAAGCAGAGATGCCAGGAGCAGTCTTAGCAATACCCTTAATAAAACATGCTAAATAATGGATGCCATGTTTCATTTAAAGCTGCAAATTTCTTTAATTGATAAGCCTTACATAATGTGACTGGAAATGACAATATGTCACTTGCCAGTGCTTTATGAAATGTCACTCAAGGTTTTTAATTGCAGACATTGTGCTGCTAGTGATGATGGGGAAGAGAAACTCTGGGAGAAGATATAGCCAGAGGGAGGCAGGGAGGGAGAGAAGTCATGCTTTTTTGTGGGTGTCAGTAGAGTCTGTGATATTTAAAACACAGCTGTGTTTTTATCAGTTACGTTACAGAGGTAACATTGTAAAAATGAATCTTAAATGATTCATCATGTGAGGACCAAGCATTGCAAAATAAGGTTGAATGGGATAGTCTTCATTTAAGAAACACAGCTCTGTATTAAGTGTGGACGGCTTTGGGGAGTTTAATTTTCAGCACTTATCTATATATACCAGGTAATAAACAACTCTGCTAAGTCGCTTCAGTCATGTCTGACTCTGTGCGACCCCATAGACGTCAACCCACCAGGCTCCGCCATCCCTGGGATTCTCCAGGCAAGAACACTGGCGTGGGTTGCCATTGCCTTCTCCGAATAAACCACTCTAAGTCTTACCAATTTTTTTTAAAATGTTGAAAATATATGTCAGTGTTTTGATAGTAAATCTGGTGTGCATGCTTTGCATTTCACAATGCTACAAGGCTTTCTGATAAGCACTTTTTTTTTTAAACATTATCTCACTGAATACAATCTAACATTTTAAAGCATAATCATAAGTGCCTCTATACCAGTTATTTTGAGGCTCAAACTGCAGTATTTTTCCAAGATTTTTTTCTCATGTAAGTACCATCATAGGTTGTAGGACTGAAGTTGTCCAGTGCCCAAATTAATACTTGTCCAAGGAAATGCCATTCCTTGTGATGGGCAGTGATGGACGTGTTTACTAGCAAGGACCCTGTTTTCTTAATAGCTAAGACATCCTGGACAAGCTGTTTGCAAAGCCTCTGCCTGTGAATCTGTTGAATTGGATTCATGCTACTTTTTTTTTTTTTTCAGTTTAATATAGTTGATTCACAATGTTCTGTTGGTTTCAAGTGTAGAGCAAAGTGATTCAGGGTGGAACATGTGCGTGTGTGTGTGTGTGTGTGTGTGTGTGTGTGTGTGTTTGCATCTAGGTTAATACAATTAACACTTTAAATCTCATGGAACTGGTAAAGATTACATGAGATGCTGGAAGTACTCAGTACCAATAATAGCCACTATTATTGAAATCATTATTACTGACAAGCTAGAATGGAACAAAAGTGGAAACCAAAGGAAATCAGTTCATCCTCTGAAGCTCTCAGAGGCTAAAGTCATAGAACATAGTACATTTTGGTTTTCTTTTTAAGCTTGGTATTAAGTCATAAGCATTTCAGCTTTAATTGACAGCATTTTCTTCTCAATATCCTCAATATTATACAAATTAATAGTTCTCTCTCTCCCCATAATTTAACATAATGAGTGTTTCCAGTGTTTGCTTCTACACATAATGCTATAATTAGTGTCTCTGTATATATAGCATTGCTTTTTTCTGTTTAATTATTTCCTAAGGAAAGAATTCTCGGGATGTTATTTATGCTTTGCAAACTTGCTGAGCAAATTTCCATGCCACACGTATTTTTACTACAATTACTCTTGGATTTGATGTTAGCATTTCCTTTTAATTTACTGAGGATTTAATAGCATGAAAATGATGCCCCAAAGTTGGTTTGTTTTTTGATTTCCAGTAGACTATTTCTGCTGTCTATTTGTATTTGTTCATTTAAGAAACATTTATGCAGGACAGACAAGATGTCAGATATATTTAACAGTCAGGTCAGTAGACTCTTTCTGTCAAGGGCCATAAAGTAAATGTTTCATGTATTTCAAGCCATATGGTCTGTGTTTCAGCTACTGTAGTCAGTAATTTTAGAACAGAAGTCTCCAGTGACTACCTAAACAAACAGGCATGACTGTCTCTACACGCAGCCTGGGGTCTATTTACAATAACAGAAACCAGGCTGCATGTGGCCCATAAGCTGTAGTCTGCTTTCATAAGTTCTTCACTGGGTCTACAAAGTGGACAGAGCAAGAAAAGCCCCAACTGCCATATCTTCATGGGGAGAAGTGAAAGCTGCTCAGTTGTGCCCAAGTCTTTGTGACCCCATGGACTAGAATTCTCCAGGCCAGAATACTGGAGTGGTAGCCTTTCCCTTCTCCAGGGGATCTTCCCAATCAAGGGATCAAACCCAGATCTCCTGCATTGCAGGCGGATTCTTTATCAGCTGAGCCACAAGGGAAGCCCTCATGGGTAGAGGTCGACCACATAAATCAAAACACAAATGAGTAAAAATAAATCAATATGTCACATACCCAATTGTAATAATTGTTTACATAAATGTTGACAGACGCATTCACTGAGACAGTGACCTCTGATTGATCTGTGGTGACGACTGCTTGGTTTGCCCAAGACAGTCCTGGTGTCAGCACTGGAGAAACCACTGTCTTTGGCCAACACAGCAATATTTGGCCCCCTCGTGGGGGTGAGAGATTAAATGACATGAAAATGTTGAGAGCATGGTCGAGATCAAGGGAACAGCCAGGACTTTGATCCTGAGCAACCACAGAGTGAGTGAAAAGCAATGCAGAAGCCAGGATGGCTGGAGCGGACTGGACAGTGGCCTGGTTGTGGGAGAAAAGGTCAGAGGGTTGGATGCTGAGAGATGTTGGGGCCCTGTGGACCATTATATAAGCAGTATGGGAAGACATCAGAGGGTTTTGATGAGAGAAGCAGCATCATTGCATTTCGAATTTAATAGGCTCACTCTGCTGCTCTTTTGAGCAAAGAATGTCTGGTGGGAAGGGTGGAATGGGGAAACCTATTCAGAAACCACTCCAATCTTCAAGGCAAGAGATGATGCTATTTTGAGAGGTAACAGGAGCAGTGGGTCTTCCCTGGTAGCTCAGACAGTAGAGAATCTACCTGCCAATGCAGGAGATGTGCATTTGATCTTTGGGTCAGGAAGATCCCCTAGAGAAGGGAATGGCTACCCACTCCAGTATTCTTGCCTAGAGAATTCCATGGACAGAAGAGCCTGAAGGGCTACAGCACATGGGTTTGCAATGAGTCAGACTTGACTGAGTGACTCATCACTTTCACAACACAGCAGCAGTGGACATTGCAAGATGCATTTGGATTCAGAATACAGATTAGAAAGGTCAGCTTTTCAAGGAGACTTCTCTGAGGACCTCGTGGTTATCAGACTTCCCTCCTGCCTCTGGCTCAGGGCATTCTTTATCCTCTCATTCTGATTCTTTAGCACTACATTGGAAAAAAACAAAAAACAAAACTTATAGACTTCATTTCTTAGAGCAGTTTTAAGATTATAGAAAAACTTGAGCAGGAAAATAGCATTCCTGTATATGAGTTCTTCTGCCCCCTGCAAAGTCTTTCCTATTATTAATATCTTACAATAGTATGGTACTTACATTACAACTGATGAAATAATATCAATGCATTTTGATAAATGCATAATGCCGTTTATCAATCAATGCAGTCTCATGTAGAATGGTCCCACTGCCTTTAAAATCGTTTGTGCCCCAGCTGTTCATTTCTCTCTCCACCCTAACCCCTTGGTGACCCCTAATCTTTTTACTGTGTCTATAGTTGTACCTTTTCAAAATGTCATTTACTTGAAGTCATATAACATATAGGCTCCTCTCTCTTCACTATATGCGTTTAAGGCTATTCTGTCTTTTCCCCAAGAAAAAGAGATGCAAAAAGGCAAAATGGTTGTCTGAGGAGGCCTTACAAATAGCTGAGACAAGAAGAGAAGTGAAAGGCAAAGGAAAAAAGAAAATATATGCCCATTTGAACGCAGAGTTCTGAAAAATAGCAAGGAGAGATAAGAAAGCCTTCCTCACGGATGAATGCAAAGAAATAGAGGAAAACAATAGTATGGGAAAGACTAGAGATCTCTTCAATAAAATTAGAGATATCAAGGGAACATTTCATGCAAAGATGGGCACAATAAAGCACAGAAATGGTATGGGCCTAACAGAAGCAGAAGATAAGAAGAAGAGGTGGCAAGAATACACAGAAGAACTATACAAAAAAGACGTTCATGACCCAGATAATCACGATGGTGTGATCACTCACCTAGAGTCAGACATCCTGGGATGCAAAGTCAAGTGGGCCTTAAGAAGCATCACTATGAACAAAGCTTGTGGAGGTGATGGAATTCTAGTTGAGCTATTTTAAATCCTGAAAGATGATGCTGTGAAAATGCTGCACGCAATATGCCAGCAAATTTGAAAAACTCAGCAGTGGCCACAGGACTGGAAAAGGTCAGTTTTCATTCCAATCCCAAAGAAGGGAAATATCGAAGAATGTTCTAACTCCTACACAATTGCACTCATCTCACATGCTAGCCTACCAGGCTCCTCCGTCCATTGGACACGACTGAAGTGACCTAGCAGTAGCACATGATAGCAATGTAATGCTCAAAATTCTCCAAGCCAGCCTTCACCAGTACATGAACTGTGAGCTTCCACATGTACAAGCTGGATTTATAAAAGTCAGAGGAACAAAAAGTCACATTGCCAATATCCACTGGATCATTGAAAAAGCAAGAGAGTTCCAGAAAAACATCTACTTCTGCTTTATTGACTATGCCAAAGCCTTTGACTGTGTGGATCACAGCAAATTGGAAAACTCTTCAAGAGATGGTAATACCAGACCACCTGACCTGAATCCTGAGAAATCTGTATGGAGGTCAAGAAGAAACAGTTAGTACTGGACATGGAATGAAAGACTGGTTCCAAATAGAAAGAGGAGTATGTCAAGGCTGTATATTGTCACCCTGCTTATTTAACTTATATGGAGAGTACATTATGTGTAATGTCAGGCTGGATGAAGCACAAGTTGGAATCAAGATTCCCAGGAGAACTAAAAATAACCTCAGATAGGCAGATGACACTACCCTTATGGCAGAAGGTGAAAAAGAACTAAAGAGCTTCTTAATGAAAGTGAAAGAGGATAGTGAAAATGTTGGATTAAAACTCAACATTCAGAAAACTAAGATCATGGCATCTGGTCCCATCACTTCATGGCAAATAGATGGGGAAACAATGGAAACACTGACAGACTGTATTATTTTTTCCCCCAATTATTTTATTAGTTGGAGGCTAATTACTTTACAATATTGTAGTGGTTTTTGCCATGCATTGACATGAATCAGCCATGGATTTACATGTGTTCCCCATCCCGATCCCCCCTCCCACATCCCTCCCCATCCCATCCCTCTGGGTCATCCCAGTGCACCAGCCCCGAGCACTTGTCTCATGCATCCAACCTGGACTGGCGATCTGTTTCACACTTGATAATATACATGTTTCAATGCTGTTCTCTCAGATTATTCCACCCTCGACTTCTCCCATAGAGTCCAAAAGTCTGTTCTATACATCTGTGTCTCTTTTTCTGTCTTGCATATAGGGTTATCATTACCATCTTTCTAAATTCCATATATATGTGTTAGTATACTATATTGGTGTTTTTCTTTCTGGCTTACTTCACTCCGGATAATGGGCTCCAGTTTCATCCACCTCATTAGAACTGATTCAAATGAATTCTTTTTAATGACTGATTAATATCCTATTGTGTATATGTACCACAGCTTTCTTATCCATTCGTCTGCCGATGGACATCTAGGTTGTTTCCATGCCCTGGCTATTGTAAACAGTGCTGTGATGAACATTGGGGTGCACGTGTCTCTTTCAGATCTGGTTTCCTCAGTGTGTATGCCCAGGAGTGGGATTGCTGGGTCATATGGCAGTTCTATTTCGTTTTTTAAGAAATTTCGACACTGTTCTCCATAGTCACTGTACTAGTTTGCATTCCCACCAACAGTGTAAGAGGGTTCCCTTTTCTCCACACCCTCTCCAGCATTTATTGCTTGTAGACTTTTGGACAGCAGCCATCCTGACTGGCGTGTAATGGTACCTCATTGTGGTTTTGATTTGCATTTCTCTGATAATGAGTGATGTTGAGCATCTTTTCATGTGTTTGTTAGCCATCTGTATGTCTTCTTTGGAGAAATGTCTGTTTAGTTCTTTGGCCCATTTTTTGATTGGGTCATTTATTTTTCTGGAATTGAGCTGCAGGAGTTGCTTGTATATTTTTGAGATTAATCCTTTGTCTGTTTCTTCATTTGCTATTATTTTCTCCCATTCTGAAGACTGTCTTTTCACCTTGCTTATAATATCCTTTGTTGTGCAAAAACTTTTAAGTTTAATTAGGTCCCATTTGTTTATTTTTGCTTTTACTTCCAATATTCTGGGAAGTGGGTCACAGAGGATCTTGTGATTTATATCGGAGAGTGTTTTGCCTATGTTCTCCTCTAGGAGTTTTATAGTTTCTGGTCTTACATTTAGATCTTTAATCCATTTTGAGTTTATTTTTATGTATGGTGTTAGAAAGTGTTCTAGTTTCATTCTTTTACAAGTGGTTGACCAGTTTTCCCAGCACCACTTGTTGAAGAGGTTGTCTTTTTTCCATTGTATATTCTTGCCTCCTTTGTCGAAGATAAGGTGTTCGTGGATTTATCTCTGGGCTTTCTATTCTGTTCCATTGATCTATATTTCTGTCTTAGTGCCAGTACCATACTGTCTTGATGACTGTGGCTTTGTAGTAGAGTCTGAAGTCAGGCAGTTTGATTCCTCCAGTTCCATTCTTCTTTCTCAAGATTACTTTGGCTATTCGAGGTTTTTTGTATTTCCATACAAATTGTGAAATTCTTTGGTCTAGTTCTGTGAAAAATACCGTTGGTAGCTTGATAGGGATTGCCTTGAATCTATAGATTGCTTTGGGTAGTATAGCCATTTTGACAATATTAATTCTTCCAGTCCATGAACATGGTATATTTCTCAATCTGTTTGTGTCCTCTTTGATTTCTTTCATCAGTGTTTTATAGTTTTCTATGTATAGGTCTTTTGTTTCTTTAGGTAGATATACTCCTAAGTATTTTATTCTTTTTGTTGCAATGGTGAATGGTATTGTTTCCTTAATTTCTTTTTCTGTTTTCTCATTGTTAGTGTATAGGAATGCAAGGGATTTCTGTGTGTTAATTTTCTATCCTGCAACTTTACCATATTCATTGATTAGCTCTAGTAATTTTCTGGTAGAGTCTTTAGGGTTTTCTATGTATAGGATCATGTCATCTGCAAACAGTGAGAGTTTCACTTCTTCTTTTCCTATCTGGATTCCTTTTATTTCTTTTTCTGCTCTGATTACTGTGGCCAACACTTCCAAAACTATGTGGAATAGTAGTGGTGAGAGTGGGCACCCTTGTCTTGTTCCTGATTTTAGAGGAAATGCTTTCAATTTTTCACCATTGAGGATAAGGTTTGCTGTGGATTTGTCATATATAGCTTTTATTATGTTGAAGTATGTTCCTTCTATTCCTGTTTTTTGGGGAGCTTTTATCATAAATGGATGTTGAATTTTGTCAAAGACTTTTCCTGCATCTATTGAGATAATCATATGGTTTTTATCTTTCAATTTGTTGATGTGGTGTATTACATTGATTGATTTGTGGATATTAAAGAATCCTTGCATGCCTGGGATAAAGCCCACTTGGTCATGATGTATGATCTTTTTTTTTTTTTTTTTTTTTTTGATCTTTTTAATATGTTGTTGGATTCTGTTTGCTAGAATTTTGTTAAGGATTTTTGTATCTATGTTCATCAGTGATATTGGCCTGTAGTTTTCTTTTTTTGTGGCATCTTTGTCTGGTTTTGGAATTAGGGTGATGGTGGCCTCATAGAATGAGTTTTGGAGTTTACCTTCTTCTGCAATTTTATGGTAGAGTTTGAGTAAGATAGGTGTTAGCTCTTCTCTAAGTTTTTTGGTAGAATTCAGCTGTGAAGCCATCTGGTCCTGGGCTTTTATTTGCTGGAAGATTTCTGATCACAGTTTCAATTTCCATGCTTGAAATGGGTCTGTTAAGATCTTCTATTTCTTCCTGGTTCAGTTTTGGAAAGTTATACTTTTCTAAGAGTTTGTCCATTTCTTCCAAGTTGTCCATTTTATTGGCTTAGAGCTGCTGGTAGTAGTCTCTTATGATCCTTTGTATTTAAGAGTTGTCTGTTGTGATCATTCCATTTTCATTTCTAATTTTGTTGATTTGGTTCTTCTCCCTTTGTTTCTTAATGAGTCTTGCTAAAGGTTTGTCTATTTTGTTTATCTTTTCAAAAATCCAGCTTTTAGCTTTGTTGATTTTTGCTATGGTCTCTTTTGTTTCTTTTGCGTTTATTTCTGCCCTAATTTTTAAGATTTCTTTCCTTCTACTATCCCTGGGGCTCTTCATTTCTTCCTTCTCTAGTTGCTTTAGGTGTAGAGTTAGGTTATTTATTTGACTTTGTTCTTGTTTCTTGAGGTAAGCCTGTATTGCTATGAACCTTCCCCTTAGGACTGCTCTTACTGTTTCCCATAGGTTTTGGGTTGTTGTGTTTTCATTTTCATTCATGTCTATGCATATTTTGATTTCTTTTTTTTTTAATTTCTTCTATGATTTGTTGGTTATTCAGAAGCGTGTTATTTAGCCTCCATATGTTTGAATTTTTAATAGTTTTTTTTTTTTTTTTTCCTGTAATTGAAATCTAATCTTACTGCATTGTGGTCAGAAAAGATGACTGGAATGATTTCAGCTTTTTTGAATTTCCAAAGGCTTGATTTATGGCCCAGGATGTGATCTATTCTGGAGAAGATCTGTGTGCACTTGAGAAAAAGGTGAAATTGATTGTTTTGGGATGAAATGTCCTATAGATATCAATTAGGTCTAGCTGGTCCATTGTGTCATTTAAAGTTTGTGTTTCCTTGTTAATTTTCTATTTAGTTGATCTATCCATAGGTGTGAGTGGGGTATTAAAGTCTCCCACTAATATTGTGATATTGTTAATTTCCCCTTTCATACTCATTAGCATTTGCCTTACATATTGCGGTGTTCCTATGTTGGGTGCATATATATTTATAATTGCTATATCTTCTTCTTGGATTGATCCTTTGATCATTAAGTAGTGTCCTACTTTGTCTCTTTTCACATCCTTTATTTGAAAGTCTATTTTATCTGATATGAGTATTGCGACTCCTGCTTTCTTTTGGTCTCCGTTTGCGTGAAATATTTTTTTCCAGCCCTTCACTTTCAGTCTGTATGTGTCCCTTGTTTTGAGGTGGGTCTCTTGTAGACAGCATGTATAGGGGTCTTGTTTTTATATCCATTCAGCCAGTCTTTGTCTTTAGTTTGGGGCATTCAACCCATTTACATTTAAGGTAATTATTGATAGGTATGGTCCCGTTCCCATTTACTTTGTTGTGTTGAGTTCACGTTTATACAACCTTTCTGTGTTTCCTGTCTAGAGAAGATCCTTTAGCATTTGTTGAAGAGCTGGTTTGGTGGTGCTGAATTCTCTCAGCTTTTGCTTGTCTGTAAAACTTTTGAATTCTCCTTCATATCTGAATGACATCCTTGTTGGGTACAGTAATCTGGGTTGTAGGGTATTCTCTTTCATTACTTTAAGTATGTCCTGCCATTCCCTTCTGGCCTGAAGAGTTTCTATTGATAGATCAGCTGTTATCCTTATGGGAATCCCTTTGTGTGTTATTTGTTGTTTCTCCTTTGCTGCTTTTAATATTTGTTCTTTGTGTTTGATCTTTGTTAATTTGATTAATATGTGTCTTGGGGTGTTTCGCCTTGGGTTTATCCTGTTTGGGACTCTCTGGGTTTCTTGGACTTGTGTAACTATTTGCTTCCCCATTTTAGGGAAGTTTTCAGCTATTATCTCCTTGAGCATTTTTTCATGGCCTTTCTTTTTGTCTTCTTCTTCTGGAACTCCTATGATTCGAATGTTGGGGCGTTTCACATTGTCCCAGAGATCCCTGAGGTTGTCCTCATTTCTTTTGTTTCCTTTTTCTTTTTTCCTCTCTGGTTCATTTATTTCCACCATTTTATCTTCTACCTCACTTATCCTATCTTCTACCTCAGTTATTCTACTGTTGGTTTCCTCCAGTGTGTTTTTTATCTCATTTATTGCATTATTCATTTTTAATTGACTCTTTTTTATTTCTTCTAGGTCCTTGTTAAACATTTCTTGCATCTTCTCAATCCTTGTCTCCAGGCTATTTATCTGTAACTCTATTTTGTTTTCAAGATTTTGAATCATTTTTATTATCATTATTCTAAATTCTTTTTCAGGTAGATTCCCTATCTCCTCCTCTTTTGTTTGGCTTAGTAGGCATTTTTCATGTTCCTTTACCTGCTGGGTATTTCTCTGCCTTTTTGTCTTGTTTAGATTGCTGTGTTTGGAGTGGCCTTTCTGTATTCTGGTGGTCTGTGGTTCTTTTTTATTGTGGAGGTTTCTCCCAGTGGGTGGGGTTGGACGAGTGGCTTGTCAAGGTTTCCTGGTTAGAGAAGCTTGAGTCGGTGTTCTTGTGCGTGGAACTGGATTTCTTCTCTCTGGAGTGCAGTGGAGTGTCCAGTCGTGAGTTTTGAGATGGGTCTATGTGTTTGGAGTGACTTTGGGCAGCCTGTATGTTGACGCTCAGGGCTATGTTCCTGCGTTGCTGGAGAATTTGCATGTTATGTCTTGCTCTGGAACTTATTGGCTCTTGGGTGGTGGTTGGTTTCAATGTAGGTATGGAGGCTTTTGGATGATCTCTTATTACTTAATGTTCCATGTAATCAGGAGTTTTCTGGTATTCTCAGGTTTTGGGCTTAAGTCTCCTGCCTCTGGATTTCAGTCTTATTCTTCCAGTAGCCTCAAGGCTTCTCCAACTATACAGCACTGATAATAAAACTTCTAGGTTAATGGTGAAAAGATTCTCCACAGTGAGGGACACCCGGAGAGGTTCACAGAGTTACATGAAGAAGAAGAGAGGGAGGAAGGAGATAGAGATGAGCAGGAGGATATAAAGGGGGACTCAAGAGGAGAGAGACAGATCTACGCAGTACTCTGTTCCCTAAGTGTTCTCCGTAGCCCAGACACCCACAGAGATTCACAGAATTGGATTGAGAAGAGAAAGGGAGGGAGGAAATAGAGGTGATCTGGGGGAGAAAAAGCCGAGTCAAAGGGGGAGAGAGTCATCATCACACTGCTGAGTAAAAATGGGTACTGAATATTGGATTCTTAAATGTCCAAAATTGATATCAAATACTGAAAAACAAAGATTAAAAATCTAGAGTAGAGGTTAGACTCTGTTTTTTTTTTTTTTACAGGGTAGACTCTAAAAAATACAATAATAAAAACAGAAACAAAAAAATTTAAGAAATATATATGAAGTTTGCTTTAAAAATAGGGTTTTTTTTTGTTTTTTTTTTTTGCAAGGTTATCGTGAAATGAAAATGAAGATTAAGGAGTAATAGAGGAGTAGTAGAGGACTTTAAAAGAAAATGAAAGAAAAAAAATAAATGTTTTTAATTAAAAAAATAGTAAAATATATGAAAATGAAAATTAAGGAGTAGTAGAGGAGTAATAGGAAATTTTAAAAGAAAATAAAAGAGAAAAAATAAAAGCAAAAGAAAAAAATGTTTTTTAATAAAAAAATAGTAAAAATATATCTAGGAATTTCTCTGGAGCTATTGCAGGTGGTGTGGGTTCAGTTCAGTTTCAGATAGCTCCTTGTTCCAGCTTACACTTCTTGACATCTATAGGCCCCTTCCGGTGTAGTGGGTGTTAACTACAGGTATTTTAATCTGTTGCATCTGTCACTTCTGAAGCGGTTCCCTTTGTTTATTTGGCTTCTGTTTGCAGGTCTCTTCAGTGTCTAATTTCCACCATGACCCAAGCGGGCAGAGGTGGTCTCTCATTTAGGTTCGCTTGTTCAGTCGTGCTGTGGGGAGTGAGGGGCGCTGCAGGCAAATATCGCTGGCGTGTGTGGGGAGCACTCGCAGTGTTCCGGCCACTCTGGGTTTGCCCCCACTCACGGCGTGTGTGCTTTCCCCGTCTACACTGCTCAGGCTCCAGGGTGCTCTACAGGGAGCAGGCCCTGAGTTGCGTGTGGTTCCAGTTTTTGGGTACTCCACAAAAGCACAGACTCTGTTGGGCCTGCGTTTTGTGCCTTCCCCGGCCCGAGCAGCTCAGGCAGCCAGGAGCTTGATGAGCACACTCTCCCTGGGTGCAGTACACCTTATCCCAGCCTCAGTTTCCGCGCGCGCCTGTCGGGTGCGCCTTGTGTCTGTTCTGGGGAGCTGGTCTCTAGCCGAGACCCTCCTGGCAGATGTCAAACATCCAGAATCTCAGGAAGTCTTTGGTTAGAAACTGGGAGCCCTGTTTGCAGTCTGGTAGGGGATGCCATCTCTGGGGCCGAGTTTGCCCCTTTCCCCTCCCCCCTGCCTCCTGCCTCCAGCGGGGGATGGGCCGGTCCGCCGTCAGCTAGCTCTTCTCTGGAATTGCTCAGTCCTTCCTTTGTTCTGAGAACGGGCCGGCAGTGTGTTTGGTTAGCACTTTTTGCCAGTCAATTTTCTTTCTCTCTCTTGCTATACCACAGTTTAAGTTGCTATCTCAGGTTAGCTCCCTCCGATTGCCCTCAGGGCATTCAGGCCCGGTCCTTATCCTAAGCAATGCCACCTGCTCCTCTCCGTTCAGCCCCCACTTGCTGGTGGCAGATGTGAGCGTCTGGGGTAGTTTTCTGCTGGGAGTTGCTTTTAGGCATGTAATCTATGGGTTTTATTTATTTTCCCTCCCAGTTAGGTTGCCCTCCGAGATTCAAAAACTTCCCCCAGACCCGCCACTGAGAGGGTTTCCTGGTGTTTGGAAACTTCCTCTATTTGGACTCCCTTCCTGGGATGGGTCTCCGTCCCTAACTCTTTTGTCTCTCTTCTTATCTTTTATATTTTGTTCTACCTCCTTTTGAAAACAACGGGCTGCTTTTCTGGGTGCCTGATATCCTCTGCTAGCGATCAGTTGTTTTGTGGAGTTTGCTCAGCATTCAAATGTTCTTTCGATGAATTTGTAGGGGAGAAAGTGGTCTCCCCGTCCTGTTCCTCCACCATCTTAGCTCCTCCTCAGACTTTATTTTTTTTTAGGCTACAAAATCACTGCAGATGATGACAGCAGCCATGAAATCAAAAGATGTTTGCTCATTGGAAGAAAAGTTGTGACCAACATAGACAGCATATTAAAAAAACAGATATATTACTTTACTAACAAAGGTCTGTGTAGTTAAAGCTATGGTTTTTCCAGTAGTCATGTATGGCTGTGAGATTTTGACTATAAAGAAATCTGAATGCCAAAGAATTGTTTGCTTTTGAATTGTGGTGTTGGAGAAGACTCTTGAGTCTCCCTTGGACTGCAAGGAGATCAAACCAGTCAATCCTCAAGGAAATCAGTCCTGAATATTCATTGGAAGGACTGAAGCTGAAGCTGAAACTCCAATACTCTGGCTACCTGATGTGAAGAACTGACTCATTTATTTTATTATTATTATTATTATTATTTTTGAACTGACTCATTTAAAAAGAACCTGATGCTAAGAAAGACTGAGGGCAGGAGGAGAAGGGGATGATAGAGGTTGAGATGGTTGGATGGCATTACTGACTTGATGGACATGAGTTTGAGCAAGCTCCAGGAGTTGGTGAAGGACAGAGAACCCTGGCATGCTTCAGTTCATGAGGTAGCGAAGAGTTGGACACAACTGTGTGACTGACCTGATAGTTGTACCTGTTCAGAATGTCATATAGTTGAAGCCATACAACATGTACATGCCTCTCTCTTCACAGTATGCATTTAAGGCTATTGTGTCTTTTCATAACTTGGCTGTTCATTTCCTTATATTTCTGAATGTTGTTTGTTATTTAGTCACTAAGTCATGTCCAACTCTTTGTGACTCCATCTTAGCTGAGCCCACCAGGCTCTTCTGTCCATGAGATTTGTATAGGCAAGAATACTGGCGTGGGTTGCCATTTCTCTTGCATATATAATAGGATATTATTCAGAAATAGACTGAAGAAGGAAATGGCAACAAGAATACTGAAGTGGGTTGTCATTTCTGTTGCATATATAACAGGATATTATTCAGAAATAGACCGAAGAAGGAAATGGTAACCCACTTCAGTATTCTTGTCTGGAGAATCTCATGGAAAAGGAATCTGGTAGGCTACAGTCCAGGGAGTTGCAAAGAGTCAGACATGACTGAGCAACTCACACTTTCACTTTCAAGCTATTGAAGGACATTTTGGCTGCTTCCAGTTTTTATCAATTATGAATAAAGCTGCTAGAACAAGTAAAACATCAAGCAAAAGAATACAGCTTAAAGAAAGTACCAGTAGAATTTTATGACACAGTGGTTGTAGAACATGAGAGAAACAGGAGACTCATGTATGATGCCATTTTTTTTTTCTAAGCCACTGGAAGAATGGGCTTCCCACTTATTGAAATGGAGAAGGCTGTGGAATTTCAGACTTGGAAAAATAAAGTTTAAGAATATGCTCTGGGGACCAGTAGATCTGGACTGCTATTTAAAGATCCATGCAGATATGCCAGGCTGGCAGTTGGATACATAAAGCTGAAATTCAAGAAAGAACTGAAATCAACCTTCAAGCAAGAGAACTGTCAACACATGTACACTATTTAAATCCATATAACTGAACCTAGATGAGACTACCCAGGTAGTAAGTTAAGACAGGAAGAAAAGAGGCCCAAATACTGAATCCCAGGCACTGTTCTAAGGATTGAGAGATGAAATCAAAATAATGAGGGGACCGAGAAAGCATGTCCTTAAGGTTAGAGGCTGCCATGAGTGTGGTATATAAGGAACTAGTGAACAAAATCATATGTACACATTGTAAAAGTGTCATTTTTTGATGCTACACTGTACCTATATAAGATGTAATCATTGGTGGAAAATGGAAGGAGGGTACACAGGATCAGTCTGTACTATGATTGCAACTTCTTGTGAATTTGGAATTACTTCAAGATATAAGAATTTTACAAGTCTATTGACAAAAAAGTACTTCAAAGAAGATGAAGTGGATAACTGTGGGATGTTGTTGAGAGTTTGTATGAGATGAAAACTGAGAACTGACCCTTGGATTTGTTGGTGTGGCTGACATGAGAAGAGTGGTTCTTGTGGACCAGTGAGGACAAAATCCTGACTCAATTGGGTCAAGTTGAGGATGGGAAAAAACTAAAGATTGCAATTATAGACTTTTTTAAGGTGTGTTTCTGGGAAAGGGATTTTTATAAATAAAGCTAAAGGTAGATATGGAGTCTGGAAATAGATGTGGAAACAAAAGTTCAGTTCAGTCGCTCAGTCACGTCTAACTCTTTGCGACCCCATGGCACAGCACGCCAGGCCTCCCTGTCCATCACCAACTCCCGAAGTTTACCCAATCTCATGTCCATCGAACCAGTGATCCCATCCAATCTCATCCTCTGTCAACCCCTTCTCCTTCTGTCCTCAATATTTCCCAGCATCAGGGTCTTTTCTAATGAGTCAGCTCTTCACATCAGGTGGCCAAATTATTGGAGTTTCAGCTTTAGCATCAGTCCTTCCAATGAACACTTAGGACTGATCTCCTATAGGATGAACTGGTTGGACTTCCTTGAAGTCCAAGGGACTCTCAAGAGTCTTCTCCAACACCACCGTTAAAAAGCATCAATTCTTCGGCACTCAGTTTTCTTTCTAGTCCAGCTCTAACATCCATACATGACCACTGGAAAAACCATAGCCTTGGCTAGATGGACCTTTGTTGACATAGTAATGTCTCTGCTTTTTAATATGCTGTCTAGGTTGGTCAAAACTTTCCTTCCAAGGAGTGTGCATCTTTTAAAAGAGTTACTTAAACAAAAGAGTTACTTAAAAACACACACACACACACACACACTTTTTTTGTTTAATGGGAAGTATTATAACATGTTTACGGTCTTCCCAGGTGGTGCTAGTGGTAAAGAATCCACCTGCAGTGCAGGAGAACAGGAGATGTGGGTTCGATCCCTGGGTCAGGAAGATCCCCTGGAGAAGGAAATGGCAACCCTCTCTAGTATTCTTCCCTGGCAAATCCAATGTACAGAGGAGCCTTGCAGGCTACAGTCCATGGGGCTGCAAAGAGTTGGACATGACTGACTAAGTTAAGTATGCTGAGAGCAGCTCTCCAATCAAAAGAGTAAATGATCATTTGTTGAGGGATTTGGCTTAGAGGAGAGCAATACCACAGGTATAGGTGTTAACTGTAGGTTGAGTGTTTACTGCTCATCCAGGGAGGACATTTTGTGGGCAGAAACGCAAATAGGTGATCACACATGGTGACAATAGATCATAAAATTTCCCTTTCAATCACTTCTATTTTCTTAGAAAAGTAGGAAACAAAATCACATTAAGGATGTGGCAGGAGATGCTGGCAGGAGGAGGAAGAGAGTACAAAATGGTCCTTTCTCCCAACAGAGGACTGTTCCTCCCAGTGGAGAATGGATGTGGGGAACAGAGTAGGGATGTCATTATTAAAAGCCAGGTTGGATGTGGTTGACCCATCAGTGCATGTCTATTTGGGTTTTTTCTGCAACCACGTTTACCTTGGGAGTCCATGTGGATTTGGTCCAATTTGAATCTAAGGTGCTGATGGTGGAGTGATGGCAAACACAAGGGAGTGGTTGAAATGAAGGCCATGAAACCTGAGGATGACATGCAGAAAAGAGGGGCCTAAGGAAAGGAATTGAGAAAGTGGAACGATCGGGGAGTGTTGGCCCTATCAGGGTCCAAGAATGATTGAAGTGAAGGTATTTGAGGACGTGACCTGGAAATGTAGAGAGTGGAGGTCTGAGAATGGGGCAGTCCACTTTGCTGCTGGAAAATGATCATTTATTGGTTTTGAGAAGATGGAAGATGGAGGTGGGAATGAGGGACTGCCTTGGAACTGGGTTGCTGGAAGAGGGGGCATGTGAACCAAGACGCCAGTGGTCAGATGGTCTAGCTTGATACTGAACTCAGTGAGGAGCAAGTTAGATGTAGCGTTGGAGACACTGAAAGTGAACCAGAAGTAAAAAGCTGCAAGGACTAGTGAAGCTGCCCCAGGGATTGTGTAGATGACTCCAAGGAAGATGATGCTAGATTCTGAGGATGAGAGACTCCCAACTGGAGCACTTCGGGGTGGGGGAAGAATGAAAGGGGTCCACAAGTCATGATGAGGTGAAGGTCAGTGAGCATGTAGTCCTGGACAGTGGCATCTGGGATATGGGTACAAAACTCAGACCTTAGGGAGGATTTCATGATGCAGCATCCTGAAAAGACACTGGTTTTCCATGAGTGTAAAGAAGTGGGGGTTGTACCCCAGAAGTGGTTGCAATGTGGGAAATTTTGCTGATAGGAGCTTGGGAGAAAGGAAGGAACCATACACGTGAGCTGTGTTGATCTCTGAGGGGAGGAGGGGTGACCTCAGAAACCAGTGCTTCTCACAGCATCTTCAGTACCCAAGGATGAAGGATGTAAGAGGATGGTCCCCCGATGGTCTCAGGTATAACACAGGTGATGAGGCCGCAGAAACAGTAGCATTAGATCAGGGTCCCCATTCATTCCAGTGCTCCAGAGAAGTGGAACCCTGGGGAAGGGGGCTGCCTTCTGACCACCAGACTCTGTGATCCTCTTCTCCCCTTGCAGCAGCTGCTAAGCTCCTGGTGAAAGCAGTGTGTAGACCTGGGAGGACAGTCTTACTCAAAACAGTGGTAAAATGCTCAAAATAAGTAAATAACCTGTCATTAAGCAATGACTGTGTGCTAAGTTGGAGAAAATACAAATAGCCATTTTTATGGAGTCATTAGTATTTGCCTGCAATATTTTCAGCACTTTACAGCTATTGATCTATTTAACCTTCACAATCACTCTACGAATTGTTGGTGTTGTTCAGTCATGAAGTCATGTCCAGCTCTTTGCAACCCCATGGACTGTAGCACACCAGGCTTCCCTGTCCTTCACTGTCTCCTATAGTTTGCTCAAACTCTTGTCCATTGAGTCAATAATGCCATCCAACCACCTCATCCTCTGTTGCCCCTTTTCCCTCCTACGCTCAATCTTTCCCAGCATCAGACTCTTCCCAGTGAATTGACTCTTCGCATCAGGTGGCCAAAGTATTGGAGCTTCAGCTTTAGCTTCAGTCCTTCCAATGAATATTCAGGACTGATCTCCTTTAGGACTTACTGGTCTGATCTCCTTGCAGTCCAAGAGACTCTCAAGAGTCTTTCCCAACACCACAGTTCAAAAGCATCAATTCTTCAGCACTCAACCTTCTTTATAGCCCAACTCTCACATCCATACTACTGGAAAAAACATGCCTTTGTATGACAGCCTTACTATCCTCATTTATAAATAGCCACACTGAGGCCCAGAGAAGAGAACTTGTTATGTAAACGGGCAAAAACTCAGATTCCAATCCAGGCAGCCAAATTGAAAGCTTGCACTGGTATCCATATTCTACACAGCTTTAGAGAAGGCATGTTAGAAAACATTGCCTAGTATTAGCAACTGAACATTTTAGATGTGTGTGCACATCGTTCTTCTTTTCTGAATATTTTTCTATACAATTTTTAAAATTGATAAGAAACTACACAGGGTATACCCTGCATTTTATAAATTTAATATTGTAAGTCAGGGATTTGCTGAAGCAGTGTTACAGATGCTTGGTAATCACCACATGGTTTGGTTGCATTGTAATTTATTTGATGATTTATCTGTTGTTAAACATTTAGTTGGTTTCAATTTTTCTTTATGAGAAATATGGCAAAGTATGTCTCTAAATAATGTTTTATTCTGTATTTTGAATCATACCTTTAGGTTACATTCCTAACAACACTGATACCCAAGCAAGGCTTATAATACTTTTACAGTTTGGGATGAAACTTTTTATAAGTTGTGAAATTCCTTAGGGGACATAGTGCACTCTGATTTCTGCTTACAGTTAGAATTATTTTCCCCACTTACAGAAATCAGTACATTCAAATACATCTTTTATTAAAAACCTTATCTTCTTCTTGGATTAACTTGATGGCATTCAAACTCCTTTAAGCTGTGGAATTTTTTTTCAAATGCAAGATTTTGTGAAAACTCAATATAGGAAATGGATTTAAAGAAATAGTTGCTCTGATAGTTGCTGCAGGATCAAAGCCTGACTCCTTGACTCTATTTTAGCACCTGTGCCCTCTGACCCCTTCATGTGGCTGTCCCAGGAGCACAGTTTTTACCATATGGAGTGACGGTACTCAATATTCATATTCAGCATTTTACTAGGAAACATTTTGGGTGCTAATTTTTATAGTCAAGTATTTACCTGGCAGTTTCAAACCTAACTTCATTTTCTTTCAGCAAAATGTGTTTTAAAAAAGGAGTGGGGGTTGGGGGGGGAGGAGATGATGTAATCCTAAATAGCGCTTACTTAAGTAGATACCCTTCCCCAATTTTTCAGCTTCTAGACAAAAAAAATTCCTCTATATATAGCAGAATTAATATTAAGGTATAATTTTTGGTACATTTGTTCTACTATTAATGTCCAGAGATTAAAAAAAAAAGCTTACATTATATTGATATATAACTATAATATATAAATATTGGCCAGAATTATCTAGTTTGTTTTAATGGTTATTTTTAATATATTTTACTTTTTATACATGATTTCTAAGTTTACATTAAATGTTTATGGAGTTTGAAGTAATTCTTCAGTTTCCGAGAAGCTTGTCCATAATCCTCATTTTTTTAATATTTTACTTGATTATTTTGCTTTCTCTGCCTGCCTTGACTTTATTTCTTCTTGAAATTTCCCCGCTGCTCTGCTGAGAACAAAAAGAGCATTTCTGGACTTGGGCCTCAGCTATTTGCCGAAAACAAACAGAGCGAAACAAACAGTCAGCTAAGCCCCTTCTGGATTGCTACCACGATGAAACTTTCTTCTTATAGGCTTGCTGCCGTTTTTAATAGAATATTATTTTTTTTTTAGAACTTTATATTTGAAAATGCCTCATAGCACTAGAACTAAATTAGCTTACTTTCCTACTTCTACTCTTTGAAATGATAACGTTGGATATTATCTCAAGCCCAGAGGTATATTATTACAGTCCCATTGCTCCTACTGAAGATGTCTGAGTGGAGGGTCAGTGTAAGTGACTAAAGTACAGGAATGTCGCGTCAGGCGCGCGAGCAGGGGAGAGGGGGGACCTTACTGAGGTCCAGGCTACCTATGAGGCCCAGGGGCATCGCTGAGCACAGTCAGGCTCATGAAGCTTGTGGCCCAGTGCTTTGTCCTGAGCGAAGTGAAAGAGCAGGCTGAGGAGACAGGGAGCGAGCCCAGGCAGGTGAGAGAGGGCCGGACGTGGAACCCAGGAAGGAGCACTGGGGTGCGGGGTATCAGACAGGACGGTGAGCAGAGAGTCTGTGGGGCTGGGACGACACAGCAGTCATACACTGACTCCAGGGTCCCCAGCAGATCACAAAGTCCTTGGATACTCAGTTCACTGCAGTCACTCTGGGACCCCATGGACTGCAGCACGCCAGGCTTCCCTGTCCATCACCAATGCCTGGAGTTCACTCAAACTCATGTCCATTGAGTCGGTGATGCCATCCAACCATCTCATCCTCTGTTGTCCCCTTCTCCTCCTACCTTCAAACTTTTCCAGCATCAGGGTCTTTTCAAATGAGTCAGCTCTTCGCATCAGGTGGCCAAAGTATTGGAGTTTCAGCTTCAACAATGAATTTTCAGGATTGATTTCCTTTAAGATGGACTGGTTGGATCTCCTTGCACTCCAAGGGATTCTCAAGAGTCTCCTCCAACACCACAGTTCAAAAGCATCAATTCTTCGGTGCTCAGCTTTCTTTACAGTCCAACTCTCACATCCATACATGACTATTGAAAAAACCATAGCTTTGACTAGATGGACCTTCATTAGCAAAGTAATGTCTCTGCTTTTTATACACTGTCTAGGTTGGTCATAACTTTCCTTCCAAGGAGTAAGTGTATTTTAATTTCATGGCTGCAGTCACCATCTGCAGTGATTTTGGAGCCCAAAAAAATGAAGTCAGCCACTGTTTCCACTGTTTCCCCATCTATTTGCCATGAAGTGATGGAACCGGATGCCATGATCTTAGTTTTCTGAATGTTGAGCTTTTCAAACCAACTTTTTCACTCTCCTCTTTCACTTTCATCAAGAGGCTCTTTAGTTCTTCACTTTCTACCTTAAGTGTGGTGTCATCTGCATATCTGAGGTTATTGATATTTCTCCCAACAATCTTGATTCTGGCTTGTGCTTCATCCAGCCCAGTGTTTCTCGTGATGTACTCTGCATATAAGTTGAATAAGCAGGGTGACAATATACAGCCTTGACGTACTCCTTTCCTGATTTGGAAGTAGTCTGTTGTTCCTTGTCCAGTTCTAACTGTTGCTTCCTGATCTGTGCCTACAGATTTCTCAAGAGGCAGGTCAGGTAGTCTGGTATTCCCATCTCTTTTTCCACAGTTTATTGTGATCCACACAGTCAAAGACTTTGGCATAGTCAATAAAGCAGAAGTAGATGCTTTTCTGAAACTCTGGAACTTTTTTTGGATGCTCAAGTCCCTTATATAAAATGTCATAGTAACATTTGTATGTAAACACCACACACATCCTCTCATATACCTTAAATTATTTCCAGAATACTTACAACGACTAATACAATGAAAATGGTATGTAGTTGTCAGCATGCAGCAAACTTAAGTTTTAGTGTTTGGAACTTTCTAGGAATCTTTTTTGTATATTTTCCATCTTCTGTCGGTAGAATCTGTGGATGCAAAGAGCAGACTCATTGGGAAAGACCAGGATGCTGGGAAGGTTTGAGGGCAGGAGGAGAAGGGGGCTAAAGAAGATGAAATAGTTGGATGGCATCATCAACTCAATAGACATGAGTTTGAGCAAACTCCGGGAGATAGTGAAAGACAGGGAAGCCTGGCATGCTACAGTTCATGGGGTCACAAAAAGTCAGAGATGACTGAGTGACTGAACAAAAACAAAATGGATATAGAGTCTGCAGACAAAGACAGCCAAGTGTGTACTCTTTGCTAGGATTATGTGATAGGAAAGAAGGGAGGGAAGGTGGAAGGGAGAAAAGAGAGAGAAAAGGGAAGAAAGAGAGGAAGGAACAATATTTACAGTGTCTTCAAAAATGCTGTCTTACAAATATGTGTCTGCCCTATACATACAGTTTATACATAACATTTTGTATTAGATGATTATATAAATTGAATAACATCTATTTTTTTTTTACTAAGTGGAAAAAATTACAAGATCCATTTCTCTTCAAAAGAGTATGTATTCCAATGCTAACTTGTATCCTCAGTGTATTATATTTTACCTTACTGATCTTTTCCTTGTCGCTTTTCCTAGATTATCCATAAGTTTTCATGTAGCTGTTTCCTACTCAGAATCTTTTTATGAATTGGTGCATCTCGGTTTTCACCTTATTCAAGGACTTACCTGAAATTCAAAGCCAAGTGCACATTCCAGACTCTACCTGATGTAAAGATTAGGGTGGCTACTTCTTTTAAGATCACTGTGTTTTCACAGCCAGCTCACAGAAAATGAAGCAAAGATGGCTACATACTTTTAAGACTCAAAATGTTGCCAACTTGTTTCTGTCTTCCTTTGAGAATACTGTTGAGCTGCCTGTGAAAGTCAGGTGTATAATAATTGCACATCACAGATCTTAGAAAAGACATAATTTTACTTCTTTCTTTAGTGGTAGTTCAGTTCACAAGGCAATATAATTGGTATACTGTTAAGTCTTTCCATAGGACTAAACTAACAAATCAGAAGAAAGAAACCCTCATTCCGACTGTGTGTCATGATTTTGGATTCAGAAAATATTTGCCACCCATCAAGAGTGACACTTGATGGAGGTACTTGGGGTCTGAAGCCACTTTTAAATGTGCTGTCTCTCTTCTGCCCCTTGCAGCCGAGGGGGCCTGCGGGGGAACCTTGCGGGGTACGAGCAGCAGCATCTCCAGCCCCCACTTCCCCTCCGAGTACGAGAACAATGCTGACTGCACGTGGACCATCCTTGCAGAGCCCGGGGACACCATTGCGCTGGTCTTCACTGATTTCCAGCTCGAAGAAGGATACGACTTCTTAGAGATCAGCGGGACAGAAGCGCCGTCCATATGGTGAGTGCTGGACAAGAGACGTCCTTCTTTCTTGGCCTTGCTCTTCTGGCTGCTAAAATGTAACCTATACTGTGAATGATTTGTCAGAGCTTCCTGGATGTTTCTGTGCTGGTCTTGGAGCTAGAGAAGTTGTCTGGTCCTGGACACTGGAATTTGCCTCAGTTTGGGCTTGTATGAAGCTATACAGGAGAGGCAGCTAAGTGACCTGAGCTAGTTTTGGATTTGGTCTGGAGTTGATTCAATGTCAACAAATATTTTTAGATGCTGGTGATTTTAAAATGTCATGGTACTAGTCATCTGTCGCCTGTTCTGCAAATGTGTGATCACATACATCTTTTCCTCCCTGGAGACCATATAACCAACCTGTGCAGGTCACAAGGGAACCGTAAATGCTCATCTGATGCATACATAATGCTGGTTATCTGATCAGCTCTCTGGTGTGTGTGCTGGTGATGACAGGAGAAAACCCAATCGAATCCACTACAGCCTCCCGTTTATGGTGTTTCTTGCACGAGCAGACTTTGCTGTGTCCCTAATACAACTGAAGAATAGATGTTTAAAGATTTAACATATACATCAAATTAAGTCACTTGATACGAGTTGAACTGGATTTTTTTGCCTTGTTTTAATGTTTTAATTTCTTAGCATTTTAAGAACTACAACTGGTACCTATTTCAATCTTCAACAACAAGGAAACTCCACTGTGAATTCAAAATAAGTTGGAATAGAGGAAATACTGGCTCTTGATGCATTGGTGGAGGGGATAAAATGAGTGATTTTGTATGTCTCTATGGGTTTAAGTTTGCATTTTAGTACAGAGACTGAAGGATAAAAATATCAAACCTGACAAATGTCATAAGTTAGACCACCTGTTTTTAAACCAATTGTCAACACTGAATTTTACTTTATTTTCCAAGACTCAACATTCAACTCAGAGAATTTGTATTTATAGACTGTTATTTCCTTTCATTAATTTTATTGTCCTTATGTTAAATGTTACTTCAATTAAGAGAAAAATAACCACTGCTTCTGTGATATTTGTTTTCTGTTTCATTCATCTGAGCAATACTTTTAGATTGAGAGAGGTTATCCTTTTGCTTATTTCATGTTATACAATTTAAGTTTTAAGACTCAAAGATTGATTATGTTATTATCTGTGTAGCTTCTTGTAACATCTGAGTTCATGAAACCTGATACAAAGCTGAAAGTTGAGTGTCCTGGATTCTGCTCCAAGTTCTGTTGCAAATCGTCACTGTGACCTTGAACAAATGATTTAACTGCTTATATAAAAAGAGGCTGTACTAAATGAGCTGTACTGTTTTAAATTAATTCATTCAACATCTACTGAGTGCCTTTCTCTGTCCATCAGTGTAAGAGATTCAGTGATGCAACACTTTCCTGGATCTAAAATCACCTTCTTTAAGTTTTCAGAAAACCATTGCAATGCAAAAATATATGGTGACACATTCTCAGAAATTCAGCCATTCCTCATAAAGGCCTTATTAGTGAGAGATTTCAGAGATCTCAGGCATTTCCTGGATGTGATGTCAGGTTGGGAGTGAGGAGATGAAAAAGTGAGACGTGTTGAATGATGGTTGTATTAATAGCATCCGTGGTTAAGGTTGGCTTTTGCCAAACAAACTTTGTTTATGCAAGAAAGGAAACTCTACAGTGTGAATGTCCATGTCCAAGTGTGAAAGAGAAACAGGGATGCTGAGCAGAGATACCAAGCAGGGTGGCACAGAGTCTGCAGAAGGCCTCACGGCCCTTCACACTGCGTGAGTCACCCTGAGCAAGCAGACCCCTTGATTTCATTTGTCTGCCGTAGGTGGCCTGCAGGACTGAGCTGATCTTACTTGACGTGGTTTTGCCCATTTCTTCTTTTCTCATCCCTGCTGATTTCTCTCGCATCCTCTCCTCCTCTGTTTTATCTCCACCAGTTCTTCTCCTGACTTGGGTCCCCTCCTCCTTCAATATCAGACTCAGAAAAGTGTGTGTGGATGGGCTCTTGAATGTGCTAAAATTGTGATCTGTCAGAAATGCCAGGTGTGGCCACGGCCATGTGGGTGCCTGACAAGGACAGCTCACAGTCCTTATCATGTAGGGAATGTTGGAGGAATTGCCCCATGTCTTCCTGGTGCTTGGATTCAGACTGAAATGGCTTCCAGCTCTCTGAACTCTTCCTCTTGGTGTTTGCCAGGACACCACGTTCAACAGCAATCCAGCAGCAGTGGGTAGGACCCGAGCAGTTGTTGACAAAGCCCTGGATGGGACTTGCGCCCTGTGTGCCTTCTGGTCTAATAAACTGTGTTTCCTGTTGGTTCATCGTGGTTCCTCTCTTCTGATAGTCCTCATCAGACGTGTATGGAGCTGTGTTGCTAATGACTTTCTCGAGATGACTGGCATCGTCCTGTTGGCGTGCACACAGCCCCGTGGGCTAGTTATTGGCATCCATGCCCGCTTCTGATGAAGAGTCTGAGGCACAAAGGATGGGAGACAGCAAAGCTGAGGGAGCAGGTGAGGGGCAAGGCTGTGTCTGAAGGCCTCTGAACCCAAACCACGTTTTCTTTTCACTCTAAGACTGCCCTCCCAGTGGAACAGTCCAGGTCTGAGCCTATTGGCCTATCAGGGAGGTTCCCTTTTCTCTGTTTCAGGACTGACACCAGGGTTTGGATCCTAAAGCCTTGAGCAGGCCACCGCCATAAGGGAGATGGGCCACTGGAGAAGCATCTGAGCACACAAGTGCATCCGTAGAGTCAAGGGCAGCAGAGCTTCTCTGGCTGACATTGAGTGTTGATCACAATTACAAAGAGGAATATCTTGACATGGCCATAGGACCACTTTACAAGGGAATGCTCTTCAGTGGAGGCAGAAAAGGAAAACATGGTTTTCCGAAATCGCTACTGAAACACACGTGGGCACAGTTACAATACACCGCGGAGCCACTGGGTTACCTTTCCAGATTTATACAAACGCATAATAGAACTTATCTTCAAAAGACTATTATTTAACTGTAATTTTCGAGTGACAGCCTCTGCCTTGTGTCAGGTTCTAAATTGGTATATTTAAAAGATTTAACCATCCCCTAACTGCAAGAAAAATACTAAGTAGCCATGTAGGTGGGTGTACTTCATCTCGGGCGCAAGGTTACACGGCAAGGACAGCAGGACCATGCTAATGGCTATGCGTGTAGAAAGAGCGCACACACACATATAATTTTCTAATAATCTATTTTTAAAAGAGAGACTATACAAGCAAGGGCAGTCTGAGAAGAAGCTACTTGGAAAATTGTTACGAACAATAATAGGATTAGCCTTATTTTCAATTCATTTGGAGTGAAGTTACCAACTCAGCTCTGCTTTAAGTAAGGGTTGCCATGGCTACAGCCGAGGCTGTCTAAAAGTGGTGGATGATGTAAAGTTCCAGAATTGTCCATATGTTAATCATCGGGGGTGGGGGGGAGGGCGGAGAGACGGGCAGCATTTGCTTAGCCTAAGACACTCTGTCCATCAGATGATGCTCAGTTCATTTTGAACTAGTTAGATTCTATGTTTAGACAGGTCAGCCTCTTACACCTTTAATACCTTCTTTAAAGGGAGAGCCGTCAGTCCTAGATGTCTTTGCAGTGTGGTCCAGTAATTACGATTTTTCCTGCAGTCAGAAACGTGGTTAGCAGTGAGGTTAACCATTCCTTCTTACTTTCTAAAGTGATCCAATCTAACTCCTAATTCAGGAAATATCAAGAGGAAAAAACAAAAGATTGATTTTATTTCAGCATTAAACTACTAAGGCTTCTAAATTAAGACATGGTGGTTGAAAGAATTTGGAACATCACAAAGTCTTGACAGAAGACCAGGAAGAGAGTGTTTGATATCTTTAAAATATGCACTCATATCTGGGCATAATTATCTACCCTGTTTCGAGACTGGGTGGGTGTGTCTAGGGGTAGAGAAGGAAGAAAAGCAAGAACTCACAAATGTGTTTAAGATGTGCCCCCAGACTTACTGAAATGCATCAGTTTCTTAAAAAACCTTCAGTGACTGAGCCATGACAATTGGAATAAAACCCAACTGAAGCCTTAACAGATCATTCAAGGATTTTCAGAGCATGGCCCACCCTGCCCACCAGCCTGGCCTTCTCCCTGCCTGGCAAACACCCTCACTTTGCCCCATTAAATGCACCCTGGTCTTCACCTTAGCGGATGTTTGTGCCTCTTGTGCGTATGTTCAGGAGCCAGCCTCCATGTGGAACACCCAGGCTGCTGAGCTGAAAAGACATTAAAAGAACGTAAGTGACATGTAGGTGGTGGAACACAGGGAGGAGTACCACCAGGAGGGCGTAGAGCTTTACACCATTGTTCTCCTTGGAAAACCACACTGATCATAAACTCAAGAATGCTTCCTAGCCCACTCGGATTAACCCTGACTTCTTATATCAATAGAAAATCTGTTACATATGATTTTTTTTAAGGCTTAAGTTTAGTTATTCACTAAGCAACATGACTCTGCCCCTTTGTCTGTCCGGACTGTGCAAGATTACATGTTAGAGGACAAACAGTAGTTTTGTAACTACACTTTATTGTGTTCCCATTAACCAGGCAAAACTTCACCATTAAATCATTCTAATCAGCGATTTGCTGAAGCCAAAACAGAACTTCAAAGGAACTGGCAACGCTGAGTGAGCTTCAAAGAACCCTTGAAGGGTCAATTAACACCTGCAGTGTTTATCCAGCTTGTCACTTAATTGATAATTGACTTGGTGTCTATTTAATTTCTAATGAGGATGGATTATAGAAGCATACACAGAGCCGTCAACACCCAAAATCAGCCCCTCGGTTTACCTGCTGCCTGTACAGAAAGGAAGCCCCAGCCTCTCCCTCTTCATTTTGTTTGTTAACTGTTCCTTTTAACATCATTTCATGAAGAATTTGCAAAACCAGCTCAGAGCTTATCACCCAGCCCAGGTCCGCTTATCACCCAGCCCAGGTTCCCCTAACAGTCACATCTTATACATCTGTAGCATTGTCATGGAAACCAAGAAGTTAACACAGACTAACTCACTGATGGACATTTTTCTGCCCCAGAACTCAGTCTAGGGGTCTGTGTGGCATTGAATTCTGTGTCTTTCATGGTCTCCAAGTTATGACTGTTTCTAGTCTTTCTGTTTCCATAACCTTGACCTCCCTTATGTTAGTGGTTCAGTCTGGTCGCATTGTTTTGGGGGAAAAGGTTGCATTTTTCAGGTAGAAGGAGAAAGAGATCATAGAGCATGGTTCCATGACCACCCACTGATATAGTTGCTTTGCTTTTCTTTTTATGTTTTCCATTTTACATTTAAATATAATAATTACATCACACAGACCTAATGTAATGTTGCATTTAAGCATTTTCTATGGAGCAAGCAAAACATAAACATATATCTTGTATGTGTGTGTATGTATGTATCAGTCTATGAAATTCTACTTTTCTGAAACCTCTGCACCCTGAGGCCATAAATAACATGATGTCATTATAACCCTTTTCCTAAGTCCCACTTGTACTCAAAATATCTTTCTCTAAAAATTTCTTTGAATAGCACATTATTCTGAAAACAACTTACACTGAATAATAATATTCACCAGGTATTGCTAAGTATCAGGCAAGTGTGTAAGCAGTCACCACGACTTAGAGATATTCTTTTCCCCATTTCATATGTGAGACAGTGAACTCAGAGAAGGTTAAATGTCTTGCCTCACAGCCTCACAGATTCCAGGTGGCAGAGCAGGAGTTGAAACAGAGACAGTCCCAGACCATAATTCTTCACTTATTTAAATACATCAAGATGATAGTCCTATTTGGTCTTTAAGTCAAGATAATAAAAGTAAATAGGAATAATTTTATTTTTTTATTATTAAAAATAAAAGCATTTTATACTCCAGAATTGTCCCAGAGCGACTGCCGTTTTGTCTGACCTCACTGGATACCATGCGGAGCCTGAGGCACTCCAAAGCCACGTCTGGCCCCTCTACCCCCAGTGGTGACGCAAGGACCCTCCTTTTAAAGTCTTCTTTTTCTGTGTTATTATGTGTAAGATAAGGTGATAAATCTTACTTGGTATGGATAAATTATCTGTGTTACAGGCAATGGGAAAATTTTCCCCTTTAGGAATATAAATTCATTTCACAAAATACCTAATAAAAATAAATGGAAAAAAAATAAAAAGGAAAAAAATTAACACTAAATGCCTATTTTTTTGTTGCTGGCTTTTGTTTGTTTAGTTGGTTGTTGGTTGTTGTCATTGTGTTTTGTTTTTGTTTTTATTTATTTATTTTTTGTGTTTTTTTGCAGTTCACCCCTCTCTTTGTATGTGGTCTTTTGTCCAGGAAGCAAAATTATAATTAAGTTAACACTTTTAAATAAATTTTGTTTTTAAAAACACACTTCCTTTAAAGAGTCTGCTGTGCAAATTCTATTTTATCCATTCTCAGATAATAGTTGTAAGCTTTCATTTATTCCACAAATCAGCCAAATTTGTATGTCATGGTTTTCCAATTATACATTTTGATGTCTTCATTTAAAGTTTCTCTCCAACTCTGAACATCTGATTTTCATGGAGCACTGGTTAGGAGAATAAGGTAATTTTGTGCAATCTAAGGCATCTCCAAAGCATGTGCCACTTTATTGCTCAGGTTCCATCCTGTGGGCACATGGCAAACCTCAGAGAGTCCTATCTGTGAGCAGTGACTGGAGCAATGAACGTTTCCCATCAGTGGACTTTAATAAGCCCAAGCCCTGAAGTCATTCTGATTTGAAACCCTTTAGACAACCCGGTTCAGTTCAGTTCAGTCGCTCAGTCGTGTCTGACTCTTTGCAACCCCATGAACTGCAGCACGCCAGGCCTCCCTGTCCATCACCAGCTCCCGGAGTTTACTCAAACTCATGTCTGTTGAGTCACTGATGTCATCCAGCCATCCTGTCCTTTGTCATCCCCTTCTCCTCCTGCCCTCAATCTTTCCCAGCATCAGAGTCTTTTCCAATGAGTCAATTCTTCACATCAGGCGGCCAAAGTATTGGAGTTTCAGCTTCAGCATCAGTCCTTCCAATTATCATTCAGGACTGATCTCCTTTAGGATGGACTGGTTGGATCTCCTTGCAGTCCAAGGGACTATCAACAGTCTTCTCCAACACCACAGTTCAAAAGCATCAATTCTTCGGCATTCAGCTTCCTTTGTAGTCCAACTCTCACATACATACATGACTATTGGAAAACCATAGCCTTGACTAGATGGATCTTTGTTGCCAAAGTAATGTCTCTGCTTTCTAATATGCTGTCTAGGTTGGTCATAACTTTTCTTCCAAGGAGCAAGCATCTTTTAATTTCATGGCATTAGAGTCCATCTTTTCTTTAAAAAACCAGGAGGTTTTTGTTTTTGTGAATTATGACTTTAGAGTAGATGGAACTTGGGAGACCTCCTAAGGCGATTCTGTTGTGGTTGAGTAGGGAAGCTGCACCCTGCCAGGATCAGGGCCTTGCCCCCACTGCGGGGTCCTTTCCTAGGACAGAAGGCCAGTCTCTGTGTGTCCTCAGAGCGGGGCCCACCACCTGGGAGCCGTTCTCATCTGGGTGGGGCAGCAGGGCCTGTTTCCTCTAGTTTCCCCATCCTCTTGCCCTTAGCAGGCAGCTTGGGATAGTAGCTAAAGTAGCTCTAAGAAACAGTGCCATAGAGACTCCAGAGTTCTCATATTTTCAAGTTAAAATGTTGTTCTGAAAACCCTACACTTTTGTTTTTAACCTGTATTTAATTTTAAAGAGCTGTTTTTAGAGAATAGCCTTCCTTTTTTTTTTTAATTATAAACGCCTTGTTTATTCTATGCTGAACCTTTCAAACCTGTGTCTTGTCTTTGCTCTGCACCTCTGTGAAAATAAAACTGAAGTCATAATACTGTTTGAAAGAAAAGTTAGAACCCCTGTTTGTTTTTTTAGCAAATGTGTTCAGCAACAGGATGTCATATTTCATATTCAAGGATATTGTCATATACACCATTTATTTATTTATTTATTTTTTAATCCAAATGCTATATATGCCCAGGTCATTATACTATTAAAAGTAGACAACTTAGGAAAAATATAATGCAAGAACCATAGAATTTGTACCAAAGTATACATGCATCTATTTGGAAAACTCTTTAAAGCACATAACATGTACCCACAATTGTGATAGATGGTAGTCCAGTGCTTCTCAAATGCATTGTGTATAGGAATCACTGGGATCTTTTTTTTCTTTTGGATTACAACTCAAGAGATCTGAGAAAGGCACTGAGATTCTACCTTTCAAGCAAGTCCACTGGTGATGTGGGTGTCCCTGTTCTGTGGACCAGACCAAGAAGTGAGGCTCTAGAGCACCTGTGTGTGGCAGAGAGTCAGCAATGAATAACTGTGATAACATCAGGTTAAATTCAAGATTACAGTACAGTGTTATTAACCATAGTCACAATATGAAATATTGAATCCTCAGAATTTACCCGTCTTAGAACTGGAAATTTGTATCCTTTGACCCCCCCATTTCCTCCACCATCCAGCCCCTGGCAACTACCATTCCAATGTTGTGTTCTATTATTTTTTTTCTTTAATTTAGATTCTATTTGTAAGTGATGTGGAGTGTTTGTCTTTCTCTGGCTTATTTCACTTTGTCTAACAACCTCCAGGCTCATCCATGTTGTCACAGATGGTAGGATTTTCTTCTTTTATGGCTGAATGATATTCTTGTGTGTGTGTGTGTGACATTTTATTTACCCATTTATCCATAGATGAACACTTAGCTTGGTTCCATAACTTGGCTGTTGTGAGTAATGTTACAAGAAGCACAAGACTGCAGATATTTCTTTGAGATACTGATTTAATTTCTTTTGCTTTTATAGCCAGAATTGGGATTGCTGGATCCTATTCTAGTTTTATTTTTAATTTTTGGAGGAGACACCATACTGATTTCCATTGCTATGAGAATAGATCTTAAAAGTTCTCACCACACACACACACACACAGCTATGTAACATGATTGGATATGTAAATTACTTGGGTTGTGATAAATGCTGTATTTCCTAATGTATATGTATATTAAATCATCATGTTACACATATTAAACTTACACAATTTTGTCAGGTATTCCTCAGTAGAGTTGGAAAAGTATTAATAATAATTTCAAGTTTTCTTGAAAAGTGGGAACATTTTAGTAGTTCTGTTGCAGAGTATGATAATATAAGCTCTCTGGTCTTTGTTGAAAAATGTCCTGTGATTTTATAAGGGGTTGCTGGTGCAAAATGGGGCCAATCTGGAAAGATTGAATTAATCCCTGAGTTTCCAGTTTGGGCTTCATATCAGTGCATGCCCCCCACCCGCTCCGTGGAGATTCCAGCTTAATTAGCTGAACCAGCTCAGCTGTGGTGTTGACTGCTAGGAGTTGCAGGGTGGAGGTGGGGGTGGGGTTCAAAAGAGAAAGAAATGCAGTGTTTCAGTGACTGGCAAACATTTTCAGCAGTATTGTCAAGCTTCCAGACTGTGGATAGGTGTGCATTGAAAATAAACTTGGGCAAACTCCTGGAGATGGTGAGGGACAGGGAGGCCTCTGGTGCTGCAGCCCATGGGGTCGCAAAGAGTCAGAATGACTTAGAGCCTGAACAACAACAGCAATTGAAAGTGAAATCATTCTGAACTCTTTTAGAGAACATTGGGTTGAAAAGTTAGGTTCATTTGCCAACGATTTTGTCTTTCAATATCTTACTTAACATCAGCTAGAGGAGGTAACATTCACCAAGCATATTTGACCATGAATCACATGTCTGTGGTGGGATGTAGATTAACACCTGGGACCGTGGGTTAGGAAAAAGCTCTGCTTTCTGACACATCACAGAGACTGGCCTGATCTGAGTCCAGGCAAGGTTTGCGTTCCATTTTGCACCTTAGACTGAAAGTGACTTGATGCTCACTTGCTGTTTCCTCTAGCCTCGCCCTCAATCCCTTTTCTCCATCTGCAAAGCCTCCTGTTCTGCTGTGTCAGCAAAGGCCTTGGTCATCAGCTCAGATGATGAGAGAGAGAGTTGGCCTTGGAGTGAGAGTGATGATGGGTTAAAATGTGTTTTTTTTCTTCTGTGTAGCTGGGTGATTTGGCTTAGCTATTCAAACTCCCAGAGTTTCCATTTCCCAACTGTAAAATGAGGTTAATGATACTTAGCTTGCAGAGCAAAGATTAAAATATAGGTCATAAATCTGTCGCTGTCCATGGTACAGAAATACTGAATAAACTGTATCCATCATGATTACCAGGCTGTGTGTGAAACATGACAAATCAACAGTGGAGGTGAAGAGAGCAGTCAGAGTTTGAGGAAAGAGAAACAGTTACCTCGTGAGGTCATCAAAGAGTGTTTCAAAGACCCTGGGAACAGACAGTGTGTGGGCAGAAAGTGTGTGGGGCATTTTAAACATGGGATGTGCAAAATGTTTAAAATATATGCATTTACATATATAAATGAATGGGTTACATATATTTAGTGCTGGTGTTCAGCCACTGATTCATGTCCCACTCTTTGTGACCCCGTGGACTGCAACATGCCAGACTTCCCTGTACTTTACCATCTGCAGGAGTTTACTCAAACTCGTGTCCATTGAGTTGGTGATGCCATCCAATCACCTCATCCTCTGCTGTCCCCTTCTCCTCCTGCTTTCAGTCTTTCCCAAAATTTATGTATCCGCTTCCCAGGTGGCACTAGTGGTAGAGAACCCATCCGCCCATGCAGGAGATATTAGAGACACAGGTCTGATCCCCGTGAGATCAAACCCACAGGTTGAGAAGATTCCCATTCCAGTACCTGCCTGGAGAACCCCATGGACGGAGGACCCTGGAGCCTGGAGGGCTGTGGTCCGTAAAGTGGCACAGAGTCAGACACGGCTGAAGCAACTTAGTGTGTGTGTGTGTGTGTGTGTGCGTGCATGTGTGCGTGCATGTGTGCGTGCATGTGTGTGCATGCATGTGTGTGCATGTGTGTATGTGTGTGCATATGTGCATGTGTGTATGTGCATGTGTGCGTGTGTGCACGTGCATGTGTGTATGTGTGCATGCATGTGTGTGCGTGCATGTGTATGTGTGTGTTTGTGTGTGTGCGTGTGCGTTTGTGTGTGTGTGCGTGTGTGTGTGTGTGCGTGCATGCGCGTGCGCGCGTATGTGTGTGTGTGTACACTTGTCTGTACAGCAGAAACTCACATGGCACAATGAAGGAACACAACATTTCAAATGTCCAGGACTCATGGCTGGAATGTCTGGGGGTTTCTGGCTGTGTTCGAGGATCTCCGTTTTGATCAGTGCTCTACAAGAGTCTCAGGGAATGCAACTTCTAGAAACAGAGGGATGCCTTATGAAGAAACTCTGATGCTCTCAGCTAGACCAGGGGCAGGTTTGGGGGCCTTCCCTACTCACCTCTTCCTGTCGCAGTCACAGAGCACCAGCATGGTTTAAGGTGGAAACTCTTTCCAAAGATCTTCTGAGGCAGTTGGTCCAGAACTAGCTGAGCGGCCTGCTCGTTTCAGCCGTAGCTCCTAGCAGTGTGATCCTGGATAGTAGAGGGGCTCCTGTCGGTGGACTAGGAAAGCAGTCAGACATTCCAGAAAGCGTAGAAATACAAGGAGGGAAACTTGAGGCTAGGGTTGGTGAAAAAAGTGAAAAGCATGCAGTTCTTTCAGACTGGGTTTGAGATGTTCAAAGGAAGAAAGCACAATGAATTGAACAAGAAAAACTGATTTGGGGGCCAGAGACAGATGCAGGAGTGAGCCTCAGCATAGAGGTAGATGCAGGGGTGAACCTCACTGTTAAGACAGATGCAGGGGTGAACTTTGGCATGGAGACAAATGCAATGGTGTACCTCAGCATGGAGGAGATTCAGGGGTGAACCTCAGCATGGAGACAGATGCAGGGGTGAACTTCGGCATGAAGACAAATGTAGGGGTGTACCTCACCATGGAGGAGATACAGGGGTGAATGTCAGCATGGAGACAGACGCGGGGGTGAACCTCAGCATGGAGATAGACGTAGGGGTGAACCTCAGTATGGAGACAGGGGCAGGGGTGAACCTCTGCATGGAGGAAGTAGTTGCCAGAGGCTGGGGTGAGATTCCTGACATCCCCCGCAGGGCTTCTTTGTGTCCACAGATCAGTTTTGTGAAGGTTTCATGTACTAGAAGGAGGCCACCAATCCATACAGGGAGACTGCCAATATTCAGAAGAAGAGCAAGTGAGTACATTGTGTGTACATTTTCTGTAGCTTTACATTGGGCAAGTTTTAAGCAGTTGATCCCATTCAAAAGTGTGTGTGTGTGTGTGTGTGTGTGTGTGTGTGTGTATACATGATAGACCAGGCAAGAAGGTATGCCTATACTTGAAAGAAAGAAAAGTGAAAGTCACTCAGTTGTGTCCAACTCTTTGCGACCCCTGGACTACACAGTCCATGGAATTCTTTAGGCCAGAATACCGGAGAGAGTAGTCATTCCCTTCTCCCGGGGATCTTCCCAACCCAAGGATCAAGCCCAGGTCTCCCACACTGCAGGTGGATTCTTTACTGTCTGAGCCACCGGGGAAGCCCTATATTTAATTTCTGTTTTTTAAAAAAAGGGTAATGTAATCCTAATGACTGGAAACAGATGCGTCTGCAGGAAAAATCATTTATTCTCAGCAAATGTGCCTTGCCACATGGCAGGGATATCTTGAAGTCTAAAATGGGACATTAATTTACAGCCCTTCGGTGCTTCTTTGGGACCTTCTAACTCACCACCAGCAGTGGGACGGGCCAGCCGGTCTCCACTGACATCCATCACTCCGTACCCTGAAGTTCCGAGGGGCCCAGAATCTACAGCATGGCTTTTCTCAACCAGTCACACCTGAGTAAGATAAGGGTCACACTGTTTTGAAAGCTGAGAACATGAGCACAGTAAGAAAAGCATGGTCAGAGCAGCACGGTGACATCAGTTATTGTTTCTGTATCTGGATCACCCACTTCTCTCCCATTACCACCAGATTCTAGTTCGTAGTTTGTATAGCTTCGTAGAGTTACCATGAGTTGGATCAAAGCTTGAAATCAGGTATTGATTTTGCAAACATCAATTCAAGCTTTCTCATTTCCTCCTTTCCCCCTGGTTTGTGTGCTCCGACACACATGCACGAACATTTGCGTGTGTGCTGCTGCTGCTGCTAAGTCGCTTCAGTTGTGTCCGATTCTGTGCGACCCCACAGACGGCAGCCCCCCAGGCCCCTCTGGCCATGGGATTTTCCAGGCAAGAACACTGCATATGTGAGTGCACATAATGTAGATGCTGAGCTCAGAACCAAGAAAACACATTGATTTTTTGAAAATTGGCAGCCTGTTCAAATCAAGCTCTAGTTATATATTAATTTTTCTTTAAAAATAAAAGGTCAAAATATTATACTTGACTATAATATTTTTCCCTTGATGTACCTAGTTGAAAAATTATAATATTATATTTAAGAGTGTTAGGATTCGGAAAAAAAAAACACACACACAGTCATTATTTAATGTTGTATTCCATTCTAGAAACATATATTAGTGCATCTCTCTCTAGCTTTATCAACTTAAAACCAAAGGCACTAACCGTTGAAATTAGGCATTCCAAATTGGAAAACAGCTACTGATTTGTAGCCTTTGACAGTGGATCGGAATTTAGCTCAGTACATTGGGAACAAGTGTGAAATTTTGGTAAGAACATCAATCTGATATTGACGTGAAGTTTGCCACTGATTTTAAGTATCTTTTCACTGCATAGATCATGTTTTACAAGTGAGGCTTGATAGTCTTTGGGCCAGAATTTTCCGTGACTGCTCTGCACTCCCGAGCTACAGTTGAATGTCCCAAGAGATGACTCAGAGGTTCCCTAAGGGAAGACTCTATGGTAACAGTGGCCTGTCATCATGAACTTGTGATGAAAATGCATCTCTCAGAGTCAGTACCATGACCTGAGGAGGACCACTGTCTGAGAACATTGTGATAAAAGGAATCCATGGAAGAAAAGCAAAGTCAGAAATAAAAACGACCTCACCATTAACAAGTGCCATTGCAGGACTTGTGGGCAGTTTTCTGGTCCAAGGTTAGGGCAGGTAGCTCCATAAGCCTGTTTTCACAGATGGCTTAATATACGGGTGAAGGTTTGCTGACAGGCGAGGTTACTTTAAGTGTTGGAGGGAACAGGAGATACTGGAGACCATCTGAATTGCTGGACATTCCAAGAGGAAGAAGTCCGCAGCCTGGGCTGGAATCCCAGCTCCACCATTTTATCGGGTTGTCTTCCTGGGTTGATGAAGCCTGTTTCTTTTCCTGCAGGGTGGAAGTTTCCAGGTTGTTGTGGCTCTGTGGCAGGGAGGATGGTCATGGCTGAGCCCTGCCATTGACCCAGGGTTGGGGGGCAGTGCTGTGACCGTAGTGGTTACCGACCTTGCTGCCATCACAGTGGTTCCTTGGCTGCCCCTTCCTTCATCTCTTTCTCCGGTTTTCTACCATCAGCATCTCCCACACGAGGGTGGAGAAGCGTCCTTTGGATGTGCCCAATCCTCCTGCTCTCCGTCCTCGGAGGCCCTGCCTTGACTCCTGGCATCTGGCCTCTCCGGGCAACATCTTGCCCACTTACTTCAGTAGGATCTTTCTTAAAAGTAGTGCTTCTTAATGACGGGTGACCTTCTCATGGATATTCCAGATCTAGATAATGCATGTCATTCATGGTGAATCAGAACTTTTCTCCTCATGGGGTATTTAATCATAGTAATAATAACCACAGTAGTTAAGACCTAGATATGGTGCATTCTGTGTACCAGCCATGGTTGTAAACACTTAATTCTACCAGCTATCCTTGCTGTATGTGCAATTATGACCCCCATCTGCAGATGAGGAAACAAAAGATACCATAAATCACACAGCATCCTACAGCTCACGAAGGCAGGTCCAGGTTGTAAACCTGACAGCTTGAAGTTTAGCCCAGGTTGTGGCTCACTCTACTTAGTTTTATACTACAGGAAGCCTATCAGACAAAATCAAATATTCTTGGTAGGCGTGCCGATGACCCATTGAGGAAGGAGGTTCTAACTACTCCTCTTACTGTCTTTGCCAACTGTGTGGGGTGTAGGGTCAGAGTTCCCCATTGCATGTTTATCAAGCGTATGAATGAACTACATAATAGTCTTTCTTCAGGGGACTCTTAGAATCAGAGAGAGAAATGACATGACAGATCATTAAAAAGCAATCAGAGGGGGACATCACTGGTCTCATTTATCAAATTTAAAATGCAAAATGTGCCATGTGTTGTGAAGAGAGCTTGAAAAGACCTAAGTAAACAAAGTTATATCTTCTCTACTGGGGAAAGCATTGTGGATTCCATGGACCTCCAGTATGTGGCGTGTCCAGCATAACTTCCACCCCAATTTTCTACTGGTGGTCTCCTGGCATTTTGGAACACAAGCAGCCAGTGTTGGAGTAAACCAGCGGGAGGGGCGTTTCTGACTGTGGGGAAGCCATCGTCTGCACACGGTAGTTTATGGGGCCCCCGGGTGTGGGTAGTGGTGTGGACCCAGATTATGGGAGGATATACTCTTTAGTGGGAAACCCCGTGGGAATTTCAGGGATATGGGGGTTCAGCCTGAAAAGCCTGCCTGCAGCTGAACACAGGGAAGGGTTTATAGAGACGCTCGCTCCGACCAACACAGCTGCAGTTCATGGGGTTGGACATGACTTAGCAACTGAACAACGATGATTAAGTGATATATTGGAAAATGCTTTATAGTCTGTAAAGCACTGAACAATGATGGGGTTGATTTTATATTTTAAAAATGTAGAAAGAGGGAAACAGAGAAAAGCCACTCGCTGGGAATAGATGTGACCTTGATGAGCTTGGGGGTTGAAAGAATATAGACTCGTCTGTTCCGTCAACAGTGAAAGAGCCCCATGAAGTCCCTTTCCTAGTTCTTGTATTTTCACCCCAGCTGTGGTGGCTGAGGATACAGCCGCACTGTTAGAGCAAGTGGTCTTTTTGGAGCATCCCGTTTACTGAGTTTATCCATGACTGCCTGCAATTCAAACAACCTCTAAAATTGAGGTGCTTTTCCACACTACCTTAGTCAGCTTGGTCTCCTAAAATAAAGTGCCATAAACTTACTGGTTTACAAGCAACAGAAATTTACTGCTCACAGCTCTGAGCCTGGGATGTCCATGGTCAAGGTGCCAGCCCACTCAGATCCTGGTGAGAGTCCTCTTCCCGGGGCGTGGTGACTGTCTTCTCCGTGTGTCCTCACCTGGGCACCAGGGCGGGTAGGGGGAAAGTTCTAGTCTCTTCCTGTCCTCACAAAGACACTAACCCCAGCATAGGGCCCCACCCTCACCACCTCATCCAAACCTTATTGCACCCCAAAAACCCCACCTCCTCAGATCACCCCATTGGGAATCAGGCTTCAACGTACAGATTCTGGGGGGGATGCAGGCGGCCGTCCACAACACGCACCACGTGCTATGAGTTTAAAGCAGATTAACAGCCACATTTCCTGCTTTCTTTCTCTCTCCCTTTGGTCTCTGCAGGCGGGCTGACGCCTCCTTAACTTTTCATCAACATTTCCATCATGCCTTTAGTAGCAATCAAAATAAAATAATACTTGCCTGGCACCTCTGATACAATATTCAAAATACATGAGAACATATTGCAGTCTGCTGCAAGAGACGATGTCCTGCATTTCCTGACCTAAAGCATGATATAAATTACACCTGTGTCTATGCACTCCACTCCGACCACAGTTATAAGCCCGGCAAGGGACAGAGGTGCCATGTTTAAATGGGTAAAGCAGAGTCTTGTGTTGCTCTGTGTTGCCCACATACTGTTGTGTACATCTGGAAGAGACATCTTATAGCCCAGGTGTTGCATGATATTATTATTTTTCTTCTTGTCATCTTCTAATTGCTGTAAAGCCCACGCTTCTAGGAGGCAGTTTAAAAGCAGTGGAACCTGTGGTTTGCAATCAACTGCATATTATGACATGAATTCCCCATCCACTCACTGTTCCCGTATTGTGTGTTCCTTTCATTAAAGCTAATGGGAGCACTGGGAAGGTGATCAAGGGTAGGCCAGACCTCAGTAAACAGAGAATGTCTCAGAGATGGGAAGCCACCTTCCCTTCAAAGCATCGTGACTATAATACGCTCATGTAATATTTCGGGGACACATCTTTTACACCAATATCAGCACGTTCAATTAGTGATAATTAGAACCCAGCTGGGAAGAGCCATCTCAGTACCACTGTGAAGAGGCCAGACAAGGCAGATGACACTTCTCATTCGAATCACTTCCTCACAAACATGCCTGAGTCTATTCATTGGCCCCTAAGAGAATCTATCCTTTTCAAACCCACATGTGGTGTTGTATTGCTACCCTGCAAGGCATATTGAAGCATTTACAATTACGGACACATCCTTGAGTTTCTTGGAATAATATCTTTATTGATAGGTAGAGTCCAGGTGTACAAATAGAATATGAGTTGAATAAATCTGTGAATTACAAAATATTGTATAAATGAGAGGCAAAATTAGGCATGCTTAAGAAGGAGATGGAAGTAAAGAGAGAAGTATGAAGCAGTTGGTGTCTTGAGGGATGGGAGGTTATGGGGCGACTGAAGCTTCAAGTGATTACCCACTGACCCCAGCCCCCAGGGTCCCAAGGTACAGCTCCCACAGGGGACCTAGGGTCACAGGTTTGCTGGAAATGAGCTGTTTCTTCACTAGAGAGGAGGCTTTTCTTCAGGGAAGACCTTGCCCTTCCTTTTGTTAGTCCCACAGGAGCCTCTCAGTACATGATGGTTTGGTGACGGAGTTGTCTTGTGTAAAAATTCAAACTTACAGCCACTTCATTCAGCACTTGTTCAAGTACTGTATCTTTTCTGGAGGAGCTACAGTATAAGATGAACATAGCAGTCAGACATCCATGCAAGCTTTTGGTGCCATTATGTGTGAAATGGATTCAGAGCTCTATTACGGCTCTTTTGTTTATGAATTTATCCCTAACCTGTGTTTACAAATTACGCCCATTGCCTTGTTTGAACAAAACACATACAGAATAATATAATGAAATTGAAAATGAAAGCCAGGAGGAATGAATTAATTAACTATAAATGGAGATGAATAGAATGGCAGAGACCAAAATTAATATTTAATTTTTAATTTCCAGCCATCTGTGGCAAAAAGAGGAAGTTGGCAATTTACCACACTCTCATTAGCAGCAAAGGGAAGTTACCACATTTCTCTTGGATTTTTAACATGAAATTTGAAAGTAAAATTTAACCTGGGACTTTTTGCCTGGGTCCCAGAAGAATAAAAATATGTATTGTTCTGAATAGGAGAATAGTGGCTTACCTGTGAGCGTCCCTCAAGGTAATTTTTTAAGTCAAGCCCATGATATCCAAAGCAGTTCAGAGAGGAAACACACACACACACACAGACCTACACTTACACCTTTCTTGCTTCAGCAAGAATTATTTTCATCTTCTATTTTAGGTTACTGTCCTGGGTACCCGTGGCAGGCAGGCTGTCCAGAAAGGAATGAGACTTAATTTGTCTTCAGGGAATCCATGATCTAGTTGGATCTTCTTGTAGGCATTACTGTAGTAGGTAGACTGTGGTAAGTAATCATAAGAAAGATAATGAATATTAGCTGATTAAAATCTCAGGAATTAATATATCATTTCAGTTTGAGAACTCAGAATAAATTTAATAGTGGAAGTTTCATCCTAGGATTTTGTAATGTTGGCATTAGAGTGAAAAGAACAAAATGTACATCCAAGTGGGGAAAAAATGGAAGCAAAGGTGAGCACAGTTCCCAATAAGCCACTCCCCATAGACCTAGCAGGTGACCTGAGTCTGATCCCTGGATTGGGAAGATCCCTTGGAGAAGGGAATGGCTACCCACTCCAGTATTCTTGCCTGGAGCATTCCATTGACGGAGGAGCTTGGTGGGCTACAATCCACCAGGTCACAAAGAGTCGGACATGACTGAGTGACTAATACTTTCACTTGTCATCTCCATAGACTTACCAACAGACACAGCCTCATACCCTCAAACACACTTCCTGATTCATTCATTGGCCTGTCATATCTAAGTGATATATAAAATACTAGCCAACTAATATATTTATCTTGCTGTTAACTAAAATAGCAGGGGATGTAAAGTTTTCATCCCAGTATTGCCGAATGTGAACCTGTATTTAAGAACTCTATTTAAATCCAGGTGTGGCAGGAAACACTCATATGCATCTTCCGGAACTGTTCATAGTAGGTCCAATCACTCTGTCAATAGTTTCTATCAACTGCTGTCCTTCTCTGAGAGGCACTTCTCTCCATTAAGAGATCTATGTTAACAATTGGGAAACTAAACAGGCTCTTGTTTAATTATTCACCCTGACCTCTTGTGGGACACACTCCATTTTTCAATAAGCTGTATTTTTTTTTTTTTGGTATATAATCAGTAGAGAGTATATAAAGTGGGTAATTAAGCCCCATCAATTAATAATACTTTTGTATTTGTTGTGTAAATATAACTGGAAACAAAATCCATGTACTTGCCACTTGTTCTTTTCTTTTCTTTTTTTTTTCCTGTTGGTTGTTCATTTATTTATTGTTGTTAATTTGAGGATAATTGCTTTAAATGTTGTGTTGGTTCTTGCCATACGACAAAGTGAATCAGCAATAAGTGTGTGTGTGTGTGTGTGTGTGTGTGTGTGTGTGTGCACATATATATACATGTTCCTTTCCTCTTGAGCATCCCTCTCCACTGCCCACCCCTCTAGGCTGTCATGGAGCACCAGGCTGAGCTCCCTGCGCTGTAGCGCAGATTCCCGCTGGCTATGTGTCTGACACACAGTAGAGTCTGTATGTCAATGCTACTCTCTCAATTCATCTCAGCCTCTCCTCCTCCCACCCCTACCCATGTCCCCATGTCCATTGTCTACGTCTGCATCTCCATTCTTGCCCTGCAAATAGGTTCATCAGTATCATTTTTTCTAGATTTTTCTATAACATATATATATGTATATATATTAATATACAATATCTGTTTTTCTTTTTCTGACTTACTTTACTCTGAATAATAGGCTCTAGGTTCATCTACTTCAATTCAACTGACTCAAATTCATTCCTTTGTATGGCTGAGTGATATTCAATTATTCTTTTCTAATAATGTTTGACTTTAACGTAAATCTAGACTCTAAATGTAAAAATATTTTTAAACAATAGAGTAAAAAGAGAAAAAATTTCATGTCACAGCTCAAAGAGTAAGAGCTATGGAGTCAGACAAACCCTTCTTTGACCACTAAGATGAATAGCTAATGTAGTTCAGATTAATACTGCTTTCTTATCTGTCTGGAGAAACCATCTGCCTAGACCATGATCACTGATTTATTCTTTCCATTTGAGTTTTTTATGTACATTTTCTAGTCTGTGTGCAATGCCCTTGTCTTCATAGAGTTTGCAATCTATAAACATATATTTTAAAAAAAAAAGAAAAGAAAATGTTTACAATTTATGGGAAAAGCCATGAGTGAAATGAGATCAAAAAAGATAGTTTAGTAAAACAATGTTCCAAGTGGTAGGGAAAGCAGGAGATTTGGAGAGACAGAAATGAAACAGGAAACCACAAAAGGAGATCCCATTTAAATGAGTTGCATCAGTGCTTGAAAGCAACTGGTCCAAATTTTCCAGCAATTGGTCCAAAGCAAAAGCTGAAGACATTCATCACTGCTAGACTGGCCCTTCCAGAAATGTTAAGGGAGGTCTTCAAGAAGAAATGAAAGGATGCTGTACATAAAAGGAAAACATTTGAAAGTATAAACTCGCTGGGAAAGTTAGTTATAACTCCATGAAGCTCAGAAAGAAAGGAAGGCAATTGATTAAAAAAAAAAAATGCTACCTGTACATCCCACTCTAAGCTGGGGAATGAAGATAAACTGTTAAATCTTAAGATCAGAAATACTCACTTTAGAATAACTACTCTAGGATATTGGTTCTGGTGAACTGTCATATCAGAACTAAATATCTCCTGCCCACACAAGGTGCTCACCTGCAGTGGATGTTACTGCCATAGAAGCCCACACTCTGCTCTTTTTTTCAGGATCTGAATTCTCCCTGCACTTGAGGGTTTGCAGTGATTGGACTCCAACTCTGAATGTTTAATCTGACTGTATTGAATAGTCCAAGGGCAACAATAACTAGAAATTATATATGAACAGTATGATTTGAAGTTAAATTAAAAATAGACAACTAATTTTCAAACATGAATTATCAGGGAATATTTTGAACTACGTGGCGATGATTTTCTCTCTGTGTTTAGCTTGTGTCTAATGGAGTGTGTGCCAACCATGGTCTTTGAATCACTCATCTCCTGGGCATTTTTAAGCCAGTCCTACTAAGCAGTCACTACTAAGCAGTGCTCTGAAGCCATAGGAGTTTCATTCCCAGGGGTGTGTTTCACAAGTCACATGGGGTGTGCATCGTCTCTCAGAGAAACCCCAGGCCAGCCTCCCAGCATGGGAAGAAGGCACCGGAGCAGCAGCCAGTGGACAAAGAGACTCCCTCCTCCATCCCACCCGACATCCGTTCCACTGTGACTTCTTAGTGTGTTTGTTTAATTGGATTTGTATAGGGGCAGTGAATGGGTTCCACACAATAGCTAGAAAAGGAAAAGTCCAGTTTAGCTCTAAAAGGCTCAGAGCCTCAGGGTCTACAGACATTTTTCAGCTGTTGTTCCAAAATCATCATATCACAAAGGGGAAAGACAAGTACATTTGCGACAACCCTTTCTGTCACCTGGCTGTTTCTATGTAAGAATATTAATAGAAAAGGAATGGATAGCATAGAGAAAGGGTTTAGTCTTAGAGGAGAGGGCCACAGAGGATGAGGGCTAGATGACATCACCAGCTTGATGGACGTGAATTTGAGCCAGCTCCCGGAGACAGTGAAAGACAGGGAAGCCGGGCATGCTGCAGTCCACGGGGTCGCAGTGTTGGACGTGACTTAGTGACTGAACAGCAGCAACAACACAAAATCGATCCCGGAGGCCAAGTGATGAGCATACAAATCGGAGTCCAGGAGAGGGACTTTGCTGGAGGCAGGGGCTGTCGCGGGGTGCATGTGCCTGGCCACCACCTGGAAGACATCTGGACAATGTTTATTAAGGAAGGAGGGCAAACTGCTGGACACGATTTGAATGTGGAGACTCTAAGAGTGATTTCTCAGAAAAACTGTCATCAATAATCAGTCTGTCGGTTGATTAATTTCACCTGCCTTCTGCCCACCACACCAGAAGCCCCAGTATTTATCATCATCATTTTATAAAGCACGTTCTAGGCCTATTATAATAAGCAGGTAAAACATGATTGAGAATCTTCTTGAAAACTATGAGACAGTCATTATTCTACAAATTAAAATCTTGGCTAAAGGTGTTAAATATAAAGCTAGATTGTCAAGTATGTAGATCATCACCTTTCTTCCAGCCCAGGATTCTTGGCAGTGCACCATGAAACTCTTGTGAGCAAATCTGAAGTATTTGTACCCCTCATCAGAACTTGGAAGAAGATTCTTTAATTAATTATTTCCTGGCTTTTTGTTATTCTGGTTTTGGTTATCTCCTGTTAACCAAATTTATTTACATTCATCACTACGTTACTCCAAGCAGTTGGGTAAAACTATTTTATAGGCTTACAGTTTTAACCATGACCTAATTTGGCAGTAGCCCAATCACATATTTTGCATATAGACATGCATCATAATTTTCAAATCATTAGAAGTAGGGTTTTTTTAAGGTTATAAAAAATGTCAGTTGGAAGCTGTGTTTTTGCCAGATGAGATTTAAAATAGTTAAAAATACACAGATCACTTTAAACACTAACAACTTCATCGAGCACAAATGTTTTCAGTAACGTGAGTTCTGGGTCCTCAGTGAAGGATGGTTGGGATTTGCTCCATCCAATCAGATAATTTTATTATAACAGCTTATCAATTGAAATATTATTTTGAATAATTTAAAGTAATGTGGTATCAGGCCAATTTGACTTAAAATCTGGAAACGTGAATTATCCTATTATACACTCTATAAATAATTGCGTATGACTGACTAAATCGCCAGCACTTTTACAGATACACACTGTTTTATAAGCAATTTAAACTGCTTTTTCACCCATTACTGAAAGTTTATTATGAACAAAGTTTATTATGAAAGAAATAAAAATAAAGTTATCAAAATAAACATTTAAATATTTTGAGAGAACTACATTTATAAATACTATAAAATGTTTCCTTTATTTATTTTAATTACTTTATTTTAATTGGGTGTTAATTAACCAGAGATCAAATTGCCAACATCTGCTGGATCACTTAAAAAGCAAGAGAGTTCCAGAAAAACATCTATTTCTGTTTTATTGACTATGCCAAAGCCTTTGACTGTGTGGATCACAATAAACTATGGAGAATTCTGGAAGATATGGGAATACAGGACCACCTGACCTGCCTATTAAGAAACCTGTATGCAGGTCAGGAAGTAACAGTTATAACTGGACATGGAGTAACAGACTGGTTCCAAATCAGGAAAGGAGTATGTCAAGGCTGTCTATTGTCACCCTGCTTATTTAACTTGTATGGAGAGCACATCATGAGAAATGCTGAGCTAGATGAAGCACAAGCTGGAATCAAGATTGCTGGGAGAAATATCAATAACCTCAGATATGCAGATGACACCACTCTTATGGCAGAAAGTGAAGAAGAACTTAAGTGCCTCTTGATGAAAGTGAAAGAGGAGAGTGAAAAAGTTGGCTTAAAGCCCAACATTCAGAAAACTAAGATCATGGCATCTGGTCCCATCACTTCAGGGCAAATAGGTGGGGAAACAGTGGAAACAGTAGCAGGCTTTGTTTTTTGGGGGCTCCAAAATCACTCTAGATGGTGACTGCAGCCATGAAATTAAAAGACATTTACTCCTTGGAAGGGAAGTTATGACCAAACTAGACAGCATATTAAAAACACAGACATTACTTTGTCAACAAAGATCCATCTAGTAAAGGCTGTGGTTTTTCCAGTAGTCATGTATGGATGTGAGAGTTGAACTATAAAGAAAGCTGAGTGCAGAAGAATTTATGCTTTTGAACTGTGGTGTTAGAGAAGACTCTTGCGAGTCCTTGGACTGCAAGGAGATCCAACCAGTCCATCCTACAGGAGATCAGTCCTGGGTGTTCATTGGAAGGACTGATGTTGAAGCTGAAACTCCCATACTTTGGCCACCTGATGGGAAAAGGTGGCTCATTTGAAAAGATCCGGATGCTGGGAAAGATTGAAGGTGGGAGGAGAAGGGGATGACAGAGGATAAGACGGTTGGATGGCATCACCGACTCAATGGGCATGAGTTTTGTTAAACTCCGAGAGTTGGTGATGGACAGGGAGGCCTGGCGTGCTGCAATCCATGGGGCTGCAAAGAGTTGGACACGACTGAGTGACTGAACTGAATTACTTTATAATATGTGGTGGTTTTCACCATACATTGACATAAATCAACCATGGGTGCACAATGTTTTCCTTTTTATTATCCAAATTGTAAAGAAAAAATTGAAACATTTTATTAGGTGATTATATGCCATTATTTGCAATGTTATTTTGACTATTTGGCCCAAATAAAAGTAAAATATGAATGTAATTTCCCCCACTTAAGAAATCTACATATTTGATTCAGTTTCTTTTTTTTTTTTCCGTTATTTATTTATTTATTTTTTCAGTGGGTTTTGTCATACATTGATATGAATCAGCCATAGATTTACATGTATTCCCCATCCCGATCCCCCCTCCCACCTCCCTCTCCACCCGATTCCTCTGGGTCTTCCCAGTGCACCAGGCCCGAGCACTTGTCTCATGCATCCCACCTGGGCTGGTAATCTGTTTCACCATAGATAATATATATGCTGTTCTTTCGAAACATCCCACCCTCACCTTCTCCCACAGAGTTCAAAAGTCTGTTCTGTATTTCTGTGTCTCTTTTTCTGTTTTGCATAAAGGGTTGTCATTACCATCTTTCTAAATTCCATATATATGTGTTAGTATGCTGTAATGTTCTTTATCTTTCTGGCTTACTTCTTTCAATTCATCACAAAAATAATGCTTGATGGGGAAGAGAAATGAAAAACCCAAAGCATGATTGGCTTGTAAATTAAAACTCAGGGAAAATAATTATCCAAGGCATTTGTAATTTTTTAAGAGATTTTATTAAAGAAACAAATTTTCTGACTTTGGACTTTGAGCTAATAGATGTAAGTGTGTGTCCAAGGTTGTGTATACACAGACACACATACAAAAAATTGTACATGTGTGTGTTTATGTATAAAGTCACTGCTGATTTCTGGGAACTAGCTGCAAAATCTCAAATTATGGCAAATTCATTGATTTATATGAGTTTATCAATAGAATAGTCACTAGCCCTGGAAAAAATATAAAATACTTTTCATCACATTTTTACTTCCAATGGCAATGGTATTGTGATATATTTAAGAAATTAAATATTTTCTTTTAAATTATAGAATGACCAGAGAGTTTTATAGTTTTCAGTAATGTTTTTACTTATACAAGAATTATTTGGGATGCGTGCTCTCTTTAAAAAAATCAACAACTGCAGGGATATCGTCACATACTTTCAGATAATATTACTATGCATGTGCTTCATTAGTAGAGTGCAAGAGGTCACAAAAGAGGTAAATATGCAAAAGTGAAGTATGCTTTGGAAAACAGTCTAACACCAAGTGTAGTGTGGCCTTTGGAAGGACATGTGAATCCTAGTGCCAGAGAAAACTTTCTAGGGAAGTGCAGGACACTCTCAGGCCTCCCTCCACCCTTCACGGCAGCTCTGCATAGGACACGGCTGGTGCACAAACCTTAACAGAAATAATTTGTATGTTTTCAGATGCAGGGGTTTATTAGACTTTGACTCCCATACATTTCACCTGCTCATATAGCTTGCAAGAATAACTGCTGTAGAGCATCTTTTCATGTGTTTGTGAGCCATCTGTATGTCTTCTTTGGAGAAATGTCTGTTTAGTTCTTTGGCCCATTTTTTGATTGGGTCATTTATTTTTCTGGAATTGAGCTGCAGGAGTTGCTTGTATATTTTTGAGATTAATCCTTTGTCTGTTGCTTCATTTGCTATTATTTTCTCCCATTCTGAGGGCTGTCTTTTCACCTTGCTTATAGTTTCCTTTGTTGTGCAAAAGCTTTTAAGTTTCATTAGGTCCCATTTGTTTAGTTTTGCTTTTATTTCCAATATTCGGGGAGGTGGGTCATACAGGATCCTGCTGTGATTTATGTCGGAGAGTGTTGTGTTTATGTTCTCCTCTAGGAGTTTTATAGTTTCTGGTCATACATTTAGATCTTTAATCCATTTTGAGTTTCTTTCTGTATATGGTGTCAGAAAGTGTTCTCATCATTCTTTTACAAGTGGTTGACCAGTTTTCCCACCACCACTTGTTAAAGAGGTTGTCTTTTTTCCAATGTATATTCTGCCTCCTTTGTCAAAGATAAGGAGTCCATAAGTTCGTGGATTTATCTCTGGGCTTTCTATTTTGTCCCGTTGATCTATATTTCTGTCTTTGTGCCAGTACCATACTGTCTTGATGATTGTGGCTTTGTAGTAGAGCCTGAAGTGAGGCAGGTTGATTCCTCCAGTTCCATTCTTCTTTCTCAAGATTGCTTTGGCTATTCGAGGTTTTTTGTATTTCCATACAAATTGTGAAATTATTTGTTCTAGTTCTGTGAAAAATACTGTTGGTAGCTTGATAGGGATTGCATTGAATCTATAGATTGCTTTGGGTAGTATAGTCATTATCAAAGAAATGCAAATCAAAACCACAATGAGGTACCATTACACGCCAGTCAGGATGGCTGCTATCCAAAAGTCTACAAGCAATAAATGCTGGAGAGGGTGTGGAGAAAAGGGAACCCTCTTACACTGTTGGTGGGAATGCAAACTAGTACAGCTGTTATGGAGAACAGTGTGGAAATTTCTTACAAAACTGGAAATAGAACTGCCATATGACCCAGCAATCACACTTCTGGGCATACACACCAAGGAAACCAGATCTGAAAGAGACACGTGCACCCCAGTGTTCATCACAGCCCTGTTTATAATAGCCAGGACATGGAAGCAACCTAGATGCCCATCAGCAGACAAATGGATAAGGAAGCTGTGGTACATATACACCATGGAATATTACTCAGCTGTTAAAAAGAATTCATTTGAATCAGTTCTAATGAGATGGATGAAACTGGAGCCCATTATACAGAGTGAAGTAAGCCAGAAAGATAAAGACCATTACAGTATACTAACACATATATATGGAATTTAGAAAGATGGTAACGATAACCCTATACGCAAAACAGAAAAAGAGACACAGAAATACAGAACAGACTTTTGAACTCTGTGGGAGAAGGTGAGGGTGGGATGTTTCGAAAGAACAGCATCGAAACATGTATATTATCTAGGGTGAAACAGATCACCAGCCCAGGCTGGATGCATGAGACAAGTGCTCGGGCCTGGTGCACTGGGAAGACCTAGAGGGATCGGGTGGAGAGGGAGGTGGGAGGGGGGATCGGGATGGGGAATACTTGTAAATCCATTGCTGATTCATGTCAATGTATGGCAAAAACCACTACAACACTGTAAAGTAATTAGCCTCCAACTAATAAAAATAAATGGAAAAAAAAGAATAACTGCTGTAAAAACAAACAGAAGACTTTCATCGGATAACTTATATCAGTGGTCTCATTGGAATATGCTGTTAGAAGAGAAACGTGAACAGTTAATCAGTCGTCAATAACATTGTTAACTGGCTTTTCCCACTTAACCACTATGAATAAGCGTATTTTTTGCCACTAGTTCTTTATTTTGGTCATCTAGCTGGTTTTCCTACTTTATACTTTGGTGGGATTTTTTTTTTCTTGTGCTATATCATGTGAAATGAAATAAATGTCAGCATAGATGTGTGAATATCCAACTTTTTTCATGAGGTAGATTCTTAAAATTTGCTAAGACATGGAATATACACATGTATTTCGATTTTAACTGGCACTGGGTCTATGCCTGTAAGAAGCATTTCAAAGAACCCATTGGAAAAATCCCTGCTAACAGTGGCTATAATCAGTTGCTATTTTTACTATCTAATGTGAAATGCCTTAAACACAGGGCTTATTAATACATTAAAAATACACATTGTCTGATCAAAATGAATAATGCGTGAGAGCCCCCTAGCAGTGTGTGGTCATACTTTCCTAGGGAACCATGTTGCTTGCTAAGGAATGGCAGAGACAAAACCCATTCCAGGGAGGAAAGACAGAAGGATCCAGACACAGAAACACTGGTTACAAAAATCTAAAGTTATATTAAGAATTGCTTCATCACAGAATGGATGAGACTTTTTACTTTAGCAAATAGTAAGTGAAATTTTAGAAAAAAACAAAACAACAGTGACAGTATTCAAAAACTGGAATTCTAAAGTCGGGTTGTGTTAGAAACTTATGTAGCAGTGCCTTTAAACAGATAAAGAAGAAAAAGGTCAATACAACTGAAGTGAATGTTTTTTGTTCAAGAAAATGGTTAAAAAAAAAAGTCTGTGGGAATTTAAGCAGTGAATAGACAGGCAAGCTAAGAGTTCAGAGAAAATAATTTGACATTTAATTCTGGTCTCTACTTTGCTGCTTTCCCTTAATGACTCTAAGAAAATGCCTTTGTTTTGATAGCATGTTGAAAATATTTCTTTGGTTGTGAAAGCTGACCTTCCAAGTGAGAGCATGACATTAATCTCTTTTCACTTCTCTGGGTCTGTCTTTCATTTTTAAAATAGAATAAGATTGTCTAGATGTTTACCTGGGGGAAAAAAAAGGCAGCAAAATTACCCAAAAAATCAGAAACATCACACAAAATGGTGGTTTTATTTCTTTAAAAAACGTTCATTCCATTAGATTGTCTCATATTTAAAATTCAGCCTAAGAATTTTGAGAGTTCTGGTTTACTAAATAGGTTGTCTAATGTGCTAAACGTGTGACTTGAATTGTCAAATCCCAAAGCATATAAAGAGGGGGAAAAAATCCTTGAGAAAGATCTTATGCAGAATTAATGGGCACAATCATCATTTGTATTTTCAGAATGTTGCGTTCAGAAGGCATCTGAACAGCAGCTGCAGCCCATGAAAACTACAAGAGCCTGGCGAGCTGAGGGGAATAGAACGCACAACTTGAAGAGACAGAAAAGCCCAGGCAGGGTTCTGAACACTAGACACCGCAGCCCTCTCAACACGGACAGGAAGTTCTGTGTTGCTTCTCTGCTCGGGGCCAGAAGGCAGCATAAACAGAATTCACCACCTGGTGATTTCAGAGACACTGTGACGACACAGTTCACTGCCACAGAAAGCCAGCTCCCACAGCTGAGCCCAGACCACAGGGAACTTGGATACCTGCTGTATCGGACGGTCCCCCTTCTGACCGAGAAACTGAATCTAGCAGAGATCCACTTGTTGCTACTGGGCCAGCATTCCCCTGACAGTTACCCTGGAGGTTTTCCTTTCTCCCTTGCTGGTAGTTTGGGTGGACCCACAGCCGTATTTCCATTGCAAAACATGAAAACCTGGCTTCAGGGTCCTTTGTTGTATTTCTGGAGTCCTTAATGTCCAGGATGGTGAATCTTCCTGCAGTTGCCTCTTGAGTAAGTGGGGACCCAGGGGTTCACATGGCCACGTCCTTGTGTCAGGCGGTCCTTCGTTGTATTTCCAGAGTCCTTAGTGTCCAGGATGGTGAATCTTCTTGCAGTTGCTTCTTGAGTAAATGGGAATCCAAGGGTTCTCAAGGCCACGTCCTGGTGGCAGGCAGACCTGGAAGCTGCCTCATCACCCAGGGTTCCGTCTCCTGCTCAGTAACAAACAAGAGACCCACCACCTTCTCCTGGGCTAGAGCTTCTGTGTTCACTGCGGTGCATCTGTGCTTATAAAGCACATTCAAGGTCAGGACCCATTTCACTCTGCTGGGCTCCATACTAGATTAAACTAGCCTAGCCAGTGCTCAGGCTTCCCTGATAGCTCAGTTGGTAGAGAATCGCCTGCAATGCAGGAGACCCCTGTTCTATCCCTGGGTTGGGAAAATCTGCTGGAGAAGGACTAGGCTACCCATTCCAGTATTCTTGGGCTTCCCTCCTAACTCAGCTGGTAAAGAATCTGTCTGCAATGCAGGAGACCTGGGTTTGATACCTGGGTTGGGAAGATCCCCTGGAGAAGGGAAAGGCTACCCACTCCAGTATTTTGGCCTGGAGAATTCCATGGACTGTATAGTCCATGGGGTCGTAAAGAGTCAGACACGACTGGGCGACTTTCACTTTCAGCCAGTGTTCTGGGCAGGTGTTAATTTTGTAAGAGGAAACCAGTGCAATGTGACAGCTTCCTAGTCTGCCATTACCTGTCACCAACAAATCATTGTGTTCTAGTACATTTGAACTTTTCAATATCTCCAGTATAAATGTGTCTTTAATTTCAGAGCTGAGTTTAATACAGGCTACTTAGTAGTTGAGTAACTCAATATGAATCGCACAGTAAATGGGAAATGACATTTTTGTCATACAACTCAATCACATGTTGACTAACAGCTCATCGTAAGTGACAAAAATGCCAGGTGAGATTGTTTAAAGTGAGTTGCTCTCTTAAAATTATCTAGATCTCTGCATTCTAGTCTGACAACTTTCCAGAAATTCTGTCATCATTGAAAACTTAAGCATTCCTTTTCTCACACAAGAAGGGTGTCAGATTTCTTCTTCATATTTTAAAATGACAGCATATATAATGCTTCCACCACAAGTTCAGATAATTGTTGTCAAAATCCTAACTCGGTATATCAATAATACTCATTCCTGTCATCATACAGAAACATTCAGACTTTTAAAATGTAGCGGTCACTTACATCGTGATTTAATTTTAGGCCACGTTTGGCTGGAATGAAGTTTCAGTCCTTCTACCACCTGTGATCAGACGTGGACACAAAGCTGATGTGTCCTCATGCTCTTCAAGCAGCTGACTACTGCGCATCCCCTGTGGGTGCTGAGCTAGGACGTGGTCCCTCCAGCTCTGGAAGCAGCCAGAGGATGCTCAAGGGTCCTGCCCTGACCACCTGCTCCTGACACGCGTCCTCATGTCTGAGACATGACTTCACAGTGGAGGAAGACCCCTGGTGTTGTCACCCACCTTGTGTTTTCAAGGAAAAAAGGTATCCTGAGGTTAGAAACATTTAGGATGGCCAGGCACAGGCAAAATCAAGATGTGTAGATGGCTGTGCCTCGGAAATGTAAACTTCACTTGCCTCAAGTTCTAGACTCCGTCTGGACACTGAGCATGCATTTTTTTGCAGTGGCTGTTATTCGCGGGCAAAGTTAATGTCAGACTGATTCCTCACCTATAAGAAACCTCAGGGAGATTTAGGATGAGGAAACATCATGAGGTGTCACGTTTTCAAATCAGGAGAGCCATAAAGGGTGTCATTGAAAGTATGTATGTCAGTCTTTAAGGGACAACAGTTGATGAACCGGTGGCAGTGTTGGGAGTTGCTGCCCTCCGCCTGGGCTGAATGCAAAGCTGTGTGTGTGGTCACTCATCACCCTCCAGTTCTGGTGACTTAGGAGGGGCCAGGTCAGCCTCTGTGTCCTTGGGGAGGACGACGTCTGCCCCAGCCTCTGAAACAGGTGTCAGGACAACCTCAGACTAGCTCAGGGCTGCAAAACTACTTCATGTGCTAACAGACTACATAGTCGGTTAAACCAAGCAAGGAGAGCAGTCAGATTCAGTCAATGACAACCACTTAATTCAGTATCTGACTAGTGCACTTTGACCCCAGCTGGTCTCCCCCATGTCCTCATCTCAGAGCTTCTCCCTTCCTTCCTTTGCCTGGGGAAGAGTCACTGGCTTCCCAGAGATGCTCATTCTATCTCAGGGAGAGCCTCTAAGAAATGTTACCTCCTGTCGCTAGCCATTCTTTTTATGGGGGTGTTTCTGCTTTATTAAAAGAGGACCTGACAAGGGGGATAGAACTTTGCTAAAAGTGTTGATCTCTGAAACAGAAGCTCCAAAGCTTTAAAGGAAAGCATCTTGGGGGAAAAAAAAATTAAGGACAAAGTTTCTTGGTAGCCCTCCAGCTCCTCATTTCAAATGTGGTTTCTCCCTGGAGGTGACCCAACCCAGTGATTCAGAATTAATCTGGAGTTGGTTTGGAATTAGAATTTTGCTGGATTCCTTAGCAGCAGCATTTCCCTTACTCTCCATTGACCTTGCACGCAGTGTTGGTAGGGTTTATGCTCCTAGTTGCCCTGGAGGTAGTGAATCCCGGGACCCCTGCAGGGTCCTGACTGAGGCTGGGGGTCACCGGCAGGACTCACATGCGTGTCCCTGGTGGGTCCTTCTCATCCCACAGGCTCTTCTCCTGCCTGTCCAGCCTTCCACTGCCATGATGGCTCTGTTCACCCTTGGTGGTGGTGCTGGTTCAGTCGCTAAGTTGTGTCTGACTCTTTGCAACCCCATGGACTGTAGGAGCCCCAGGCTCCTCTGTCTGTGGGATCTCCCAGGCCAGAACACTGCAGCAGGTTGCTATTTCCTCCTACTTTTTTCTTTACCGAATTTCAAACTTCATCATCATAAAAATGAGCTTCTGTCCTCCGTGTCGCCGCTCCTGGGCTGTGAAATATGAGTCGGCCGTGGCTGTTTGGAAGCCAATTTTAACCTCTTTCTTCTGGATAGGGAAAGGTGACTTTACAGAACCGAGGATTTAGTTTGTCGCCGCCTGGGTCATCACTCTGCTGACCGTGGTGACCGCTCTGCACAAATCTAAGTTAGAGAGGTTGCTGCTTGTTTGTCTCCCAGGCTGCTCGGCCCCAGGATGCAGTAGGTTATGGCCGCACTCTGCACTGCTGAATCCTGTGCCTTGAGATGTTCCCCTAAGGGAGGCTGGTTGCCGCATCACGACTGAGGAAGCAAGAAAGCAGCTGCCTTCTTTCATATTATTGCCCCTTCGTGTGCAAAGTTGCTTCCTAGTAAACATGTTCAATACACTCTGCACTTACATGTTCTTAAGGAGAAGATGGAGTTTGAAGTTCCTGGGAATTTTTGTGTGAAAAACTGCTACCATTTTATTGCACATAAAATTAGTTTACTGCAAAAAAAAAAAAGAAATATATATATATATATATATAATATATATATACACACAAACACATACATAATTTTATATATTTGTAAAAATATATATGTATAAAATTATATATATAGTTACATACAGAGATACATGCTTATATATATAGTTAGTATATATTCCCAATAACCTATATATAATTATAACTATGTAATTACATATGTGTGTATATATATATATATACATATATGTATTCCAAATAAGTTATATATATAATCATATCATTATATATGCATATATAGACTTACATATATATGTATTCATATATAGTCCCATTAAGCTATATATGTAACTATATTATCATACCTGTGTGTATATTATATATATATGTACTGTTATATATATTATATTATATTATAATTATATTTAATGTTTATATTATATTATAATTAAATTATATTACAATTATAAATAATTAAATTATATTATAATTATAATATATACGTTATATATATTATATATGTGTGTGTGTATATATATACACATGTGTATATTACATATATTTATATGTACTGTTATATATATATATATATATACACATGTACTGTTCCCAGTACGTAGGAAATTGTGTATAATTCTCCCATGAACTAGGAGTCAATGCCAATAGTGACCACATGTTGTAACTGCTCTATTTTCTCTTTTTTTTTCCCTTTTCTTTCTCTGGCAATGAGTGCCTTTGATGCCTCATCTGATTTAAGCTCGACAGCACCACAGTGAAGCAGGGACCGTTGCTGTCCCTGGTGTGTAGAGAGATCCCCTGATTAGCCCCCTTTGGCGAGGGTGTAAAGCTCAAACACAAGTTTGCAGACGAGGGTCTCACACACCTCTGGTCACCAGTACCACCAACAGTGCTGGCGGAAGCAAAGGTGTGAGCCACCGCTTAGGTGCCTGGTCTCTGCGTTCCCTGCGGTCTGTGTGGTCACCGCGAGAGGCCAGGAGAGAGAACGTGGAGCCAACCAGGACAGTTAGTTCTCTTTTATCTCCCGGTTCAGCCTCACCTGCTCTAGGTTTACCTTTACTGTTGTTTTTTCAGCCCTGTAGAGGTATAACTGGCAAATAAAATGGCAAAATATTTAAACTGTGAGTTTGATATACATATATATCATGAAAGGATCCGTTCTAGTGTTAGTCAACGCATCCGTCATTTCACATATTTTGTTTTTGTTCTTTGTTTTGCTTTTACTTTTAAGAGAATGCATAATTTCTACTCTCTTAGCAAATTCCAATTATACAATACAGTATTTCCAACTTTAGTCACCATGCTACACAGTTAGTCCTCATTCCTTATTAATCTTCATCTTGTAGCTGAGAGTTTATACCTATTTTCCTGTGTCTTCCTATTTCCTCCACCCCTCAAAGCCCTGGCAACCACCATTCTATTCTCTGTTTCTAGAAGTTTTACTTAATTTTCTTTTTTGATTCCATGTATACATGATACCGTTCAGTAAGCCTTCCTCTGTTATTTTCCCTAGCATAATGACCTTCAGGTGCATCCATGTTGTCGCAGGTGGAGAGATTTTCTTACTTCTGCAGCTGAGTAATACTTCTGTGTGTGAGAGAGGGGGAGACACCTCATACCCTGTTTATCCGTTAGTGCACAGATGGACGCCCAGGTTGTCTCTGCATCTTGTCTACCATGAATAACGCCTCAGTGAACATCAGGGTGCAGGTGTCTCTTTAAGGTAATGATGTTTCTTCTTTTAGAAAATATACCCAGAAGCAGAATTGTGGGATCCTATGGTAGTTGTCTTTTTAATTTATTGAGTAACCTTCATACTGTATTCCATGATGGCTGTACTAGTTTATATTCCCACCAATAGTGGGAATAGTCTGTTTTTTCTACATCTTTGCCAGGATTTTCCTGCTTTTTAAATAGACATTCTAACATTCTATTAGATTCTAACATTCTAACATTCTATTGTGATATAATATCTCATTGTGATTTTGATTTACGTTTCCCTGATGATTAGTGTTGTTGTGCTCTTTTTAACGTACCTGTTGGCCATTTGAATATCTTTTTAGAAAAAACTTATGACCTTTGCCTGCTTTTCCTTGAGCTGTTTTGCTTTATTCTCAGCATTAAGTTGTGTAAGTTTTGAGTAAAGAAGAGGGTGTCAGGTCTTGAAAATTTTGAAATAAAGCATTATGCAATGTAAAATTCTTGCAATGCAAATTGCTTAATATCTGAATTATATGACTTTTACTTGGAAAGAAAAGACACTCTGATAAAATATAATTAATGGCTCAATATGCACATGTATTAGATCACTGATTTTCTATTTCTTTTTTTTTTCTTATAATTCTAAATCCTCCCACTCATCTTCAATTTTTTTTTTTTTTTAACCATTGAGGCTGTAGAAATACTATGTAACAGATGGTATAGCAAGAGAAGAGTAAGCAGAATGGCTAACAGTAACTAGGTATTTGTTTCTCTGAGTGTGTCTACAGAGAAAGTGGTGAGGATCATAAAACTGCATTCTGTGTCCTGTGCAGGGTATGCCATCTTCTGTAGCAAATGATCTCTTCTCACTATTGGACTTTCCTGAGAGCTCAGCTGGTAAAGAATCCGCCTGCAATGAGGGAGACCTGGGTTCAATCGCTGGGTTGGGAAAAGCCCCTGGAGAAAGGAACGCTACCCACTCCAGTATTCTGGCCTGGAGAATTCCATGGACTATATAGTCTATGGGGTTGCAAAGAGTTAGACACGACTGAGCAACTTTCACTTTTCTCACTATGTTTGTTAAACTCTCTTAGGCTGTGAACAATGGCCTTAGGCAGTATGTTGGTTAACTAGGCATGTTTTATGTGCAAGATGCATTCGACTAAAATGATTCTTTTAGAAGGAAAAAAAAAAAGCATTTAGTTGGCTAATAGGCATGTCACCTGCTGATGAAGGAAGGGAAATTTCAGCCTCCTTTGGTTTCCACAGTGAGTGCCTTCTTCCAGTATTAGGGAAATTTTAGACCCCTGTCCTGGCACTACCTGTGTACCTACACCTGAGAACAGAATAAACTATGAAAGCATGTTCTGGTAAACTCTTAGTTGAGAAAAAGGAATGCTTTCATTAATGTGTCCCTTTCCTTCCCTCTAAAGATATACGCCAACCAGATTAGATTCGTGTGAAAAGGTAATTCACACATAGCACTAAATACCATTCTTTCTTCCTGATCTTTGCTGGATTTACCTTCTGGTCAACTTCTCATAATTTTCTGAGGTCACACATGCTTCATTTGTTTCTTTAAGTCCCCACCCAAGTCAGCAAGAGCTGGGATGAAGAACTCAAACAGTCAGGTGATGACAGGTTGAATAGGAGCCCACCTTGGGGACTATGAGTCTGTAAGACCATGTCTTCAAGTTCAGGGACAGAAAGAAAAAGTGTACCGCCATCTGCACTCATGTGTAAGAAAACGGGCAAAGAGAAGAAGACGCATGCAAGAAGGAAAGGCAGAAAACATTACATCAGATGGGAAAAATTATCTGGAGTGGAAAAGCCCAGAGCAGTTCAGACACTCAAGGTAGAAGTTGAAAGTGAAAACTTAAAAATTTTAAAGAATAGGAAAATGAAAATAAATGCAACTTTTTCTCTTCCTTTATGAAAATTATAGCCTTTGTTCTTCTGTGCACTGACTTTCTCATGCCTGCTTTGATACCTGGATTTCCCAGTCCCAAACTGCCCTTGAGAACATTTCATCAGTTCATTAGGTGGCAAGAGTATGAGACAGACCCTCAGTGCTTCATTGTTGGACAGAGACCCTGAATTACCTCTGGATCATTTTCTATTGAACCTTCAACCTCTTAATTCAGTTCGCTGGCATTGAACTCAAGTTGAAAATTGTTGATACATTCAGTACATTGTATGAACCATGCTGCAGCTTAAGTTAGCATCTGTATACATGTGATTACAGTAGAAGACAAGTCATATTTTGAGATCCAGTCACAGACCTACCAGTCAGATTGTGCACGTCTGTGTGTGTGTGTGTGTGTGTGTGTGTGTGTGTGTGTGTGTGTGTGTGTGCAGCCTTCCAGACACTGCACAAGCTGGGCTAGTAGATACCAAGAAACACAACACATGGTCTTTGCCTTCAAGGACCTTGCAGCCTAATTGAAAAGATAATGAATATGCATAGTGCATGCCAAATACTGCAAGCCGGTGTTTACAGAAGAGAAACCAGCAATACAATTAGCCTGAAAATAACCAAACCCATGATTTATCCCAGAGAACTATGTCTTCTGTTCCTCCTGGTATACCAGTAGCAGAAATGAAAGAAGATCAAAGTTGCATGAATGTTCCAATACCTGGATGTTTATAGATCTGATAGAGTAAATGACAGAGACTGATTTTCTTGTGTTCTCTCTTCTTCATGCACCACTTAAGTTTTTCTGTGTCTGTCTGTATGTGCACGATGCTCATTAATATGGAAGGGAAATCACCTGGCTGAGGGACAGGCAGCCTGGCACACTGCTCTGTCTTAGCCTTTTCTCCGTTGCAATCCTTTAAGCTGAGAGCCCCTATACAAGGTACCTAAGAGCTTCTTTGAGAAATAACACATTCCTAGTCCCTTCCTGTTACTCACTTAGACCGTCATTGTTTTTATTCTAGAATAATTTTGTGATTAGTATCTCCTGCTCCTGTCTAAAACTGGATCCATGCTTCATGCATTTCATCCTCCCTAAATTATGCCTTCTAAAAGATCATAAGAGCACTTTTTTATTTCTTATAAAAATGACAATTAATTGTAAAGCCTGAAATTGAAAGCTCTCTGGGCCATGACTTATTCCTTCAGGTTCTGTGATTCAGCCAGAGTGCAGTTTAAAAACAACAACAAAACAAAACGACTTTTAGAGCAGTTTTAGGCTCATGTCAGAATTAAAAGGAAGACACAGTTTTCCTCGTATACCACCTACCCCTGTGCATGCAACCTCCTCACTATCAACATCCCTCATCACAGGGGTACATTTGTTAGAATCAGTGAACCTACATCACACATCATTGTCACCTGATAGGGGTTCATAGTTGACATTACGGTTCACTCTTGGTGCTGAACGTTCTGTGGGTTTGGACAAACCCATAATGACACACATCCTCTATAGAGTATTACAGAGTAGTTGTACTGCCCTTAAAAGCCTCTGTTTCTTCCATTCATCCCTCCCCTCCCCAACCCCTATGGCCACTGATCTTTTTACTGCCCCCATAGATCTGCCTTTTCCAGAACATCATGTAGTTGGAATCACACAGTGTGTAAGTAGATATCAGCATCTCAATTAAAAAAAAAAAAAACGAGGACCTAGATTGTCTGCAGTGACTTCCCATGAATACATGTAGGGAGCAAACAAAGCTTGGAGGGAGGACTATATGGAAAATATGACTGTACTTAACTGATTCAAAGCATGGATGATGTATAATCCTACTACTAAAGAATCACATATGATTCAATTTGTGACCTTGAGGGATTCTCAACAAAATAATATTTGAATACATTAGTTTTTTGTAGAAAATTCAGGATATTTTGCAAGTACATTGAAACAGATTTCTAAAAATGTCCTGAATTTAATAATTATGGTCAGTTTTAGGAAAAACATAGAGGGAAATCTTAAATATAATAGATAAATGTAATTAGTATTTTTTGCAACTAACTTGCAGGTTACATCCAGGGTTTGAGGACTTCTCTGGTGCATCCACGTCTGGTGGCGTCCATCTCTTTCTTTCCAGGCTGGAACACCTGGGGCAAAACATTTGTTCCTCTTTCTGCTAGCTCATGAGGCTTGAGTCAGAACAGGGGACCCACTCTGGAAAGCATGTCAGAATTAAAGCTGGTGCATGTGAGTTAACTTGTACAAATTATTACCCAAGTCCTGGGAAGATCCATTGTGTAGCAACTACGGGATTTTCCCTAATGTCACCAGTTTGCTTGAGGAGTGTTAGTATATGAGCTTTAAACTTCAGAGGGAACATTAGCAAAAAGTATAATTTAGGAAATTACTCTGATTTACACAGCCTTAAAAAAAATTACTTTCATGTTTGTTTGTTAAGATGAAAATGAGTTGTCACCCTCTTCTGCGAATTTTTGGCACAACTTCTTTCTGAAAGCAAGTTCTTTTTGCTGTTGACAAAAAAGTTATTCAAGCAGGCAACCTCATGCAGTGCCATTAATGACCATAATTTATGCAAAGCATGGAGGTTCTTTGTGTATTCTAGTAATGCTCAAGTCATTCTGTTTGACTAAATTCCTTTAAAATTCAACCAGCCTCTTTTAAGAGGGAGAAAATGAAAGCTAGGGTGAGTGAGAAATTATTCAAGGAATAAATTAACACAGAAACCTTCAATTTTTAAACTATTTTAAAATTTTAAGATTCTATTTAATTTTGTTTAAAAACAGAAGTTTTATGCAGTATTGACTTCATAGCATTAAGTTTTAGTCTTAGATTGCAATATATACAATAAACTATTATGTGCATATTACCTTTACTTTCACATCAAAATTATACATAGAAACAAATATATATGTTAAGGTACACACACATACAGTTTTAATTTTTTAAGTGATACCATTCACCATACATCTTAATAAATTTAAACCTCATTATTGTTTTTTGTTTACTTGGCATACTTTAATGTGTTTAAATTAAACTATTGTGGATTTTATATTTTGAAGTAGAAAACACTCTATATTTTAAAATCTAGACTCCAAAATATTCCTAATGCACAATTTAAGATGTGTTTGTCTTCAGTTGATCAGTGGGACTTGTGAGATATTTTAAAGCTACTTGAGAACCATGGGGTACATGACATGAATGTATTACTGAATATATTGCTAAATAAATACTCCAAATTCCCCAAATACATTTAATTGGCTTAACTGCATGAAAACCCCTGACATGGCACCTTTGGCATTCATTAATATGCTCATTCTTTCATTTATTAAAAAATGATTAAAACTACAGTGTTCAAAATACTGAGCAAAAAATTTAGGGGGAAAAATAAATATAAATAAAAACACTGACTTCAGAGACTGTGTAGCCTGACACAGAGGAAGTCAGGGAATTTGTTTGTGTTAATGCCACATGTAAAATGTGAAAGGAAACCCATTGCCCTTAATGTTTAAATAATCAGGGATCATTTCACTGCAGATACAACACTCAAGGGCTGTAGTTTGGTCTGACTTCCTTTGTTTCTTTCCTCCCGGGTAGTGGTTGTAGTTGCTCATCCAAGGGACAGGATGCTGGTTAATTTGCTTGTAGAGTTACCACCATTTTCCCTGGTGACTAAGGACTTAGATGCTATGAGCAGACTGTATAGGCACAAACCACATTTGTCCCATTTTCTGACACCCTTTGTGTTGTAGAATTGACATGACAGTTTCAATTTTTGTAGAGTGGCATCCTTTCAGGAACAGTTTTGCCTTCTACTGTTTTTGTCCAGAGTGTTAAGAAAGCAAACAGAAAGAAAAGGAAGCAAAAGTATTTTGTGGTTTGATGCCATGCAGAGTGAGCACTTTGCTCCCTTGAGAAATACTCCCCTGGCCGAAGGGAAGGAGTCTCACCACCTGGCCGTGGCCCTGTATGAACCCCGTGTCTGCCCATGCTGTGTGACACTCTCCCTCATCAGCTCCCACTATGCTTCGTAGACCTCTCATGCTGTTCTCCTTGGGGTGGAAAACACATGCTCTTCACTGGGTCCCTCAACATACAGCAGGCAGTTCAGATTCATGAGCCTTTGAATAAAAGAAAAAGAAACAAAAAAAAAAAAAAAAAACTTTGAAATGCTTGCAGAGAGTCTGAAAGGCAAGTTGGTTTATTGTTTGGGCCTCAGGATCCCTGTGGTCCACATCCTTAGATTCCCAGCCCTGAAACCATGGTACAGCTTTGCCTGTCTGTCTCCCGCCTCACTGCCTGGTATGTGTAAATACACATGGAATGAAAGGAATGACCAAAAAAAAGTTTCTCAGGTGGGAAAAGGTACATTGGTCCCCACTGTGAACATGAAACATCTCCAGAGTCTTTAATTATTTTTTTTGGTGGGATGTTCTTTTACTGTCTCCCCCCTATAGAAAAGAGTCTGTCTCAATATGTGGTTTTTGTTTTTATTTCAGATTCCATGTATAAGTGAAATCATATGGTATTTGTCTTTCTCTGTCAACTTATCTCACTTAGCATAATGACCTCAAGGTCCATCCGTGTTGTCACAAATGGCAAAATTTTATTTTTTTAATGGCTGGATAATATTCATGTGTGGGTCCCACATCTTTTTTCTTTGTTTTATTTTGTTTTTTTAATCCATTAAACCATTGATGGACACTTAGATTAGTTACCAAAGTCAAGATAGGGGAACAAAGCTAGGATGAAACTTGGGGCTCGTACCTTTCATGTTAGTGTTTTCTTTTTCTTTGGATAAATACCCAAGACTGGGATTGCTAAATGATATGATAATTCCATTTTAAATTTTTTTGAGGAACCTCCATACTGTTTTCTATAGAAGCTGCACAAATTTACATTCCCACCCACAGTGCACACTTGTATCCACATCCTTGCTGATATTTTTTTTCTTATTTTCTTACCTAATGCCCATTCTGAAAGATTTGAGGTAAAATCTCATTGTGGTTTTAGTTTGCATTTTCCTGATGATGAGTGATGTTGAGCATGTTTTCATGGCTCTGGCCATCTGTGTCTTTTCTGGGAAAATGTCTGTTCAGATTCTTTGCCCATTTTTCAGTTGGATTATTTTCTTGCTATTGAGTTGTAGAAATTCATTATATACTTTAGATATTAATCCTTCATCTTATATATGATTTGCAAATATGTTCTCCCATTCTGAAGATTGCCTTTCATTTCCTTTATGATTTACTTTGCTCTGCAGAAGTTTTGTTTGTTTTGCATTTTTTAGCTCAGTGTAGTTCCAGTAGTTCCACTTGTTTATTTTTGCTTTTTTTTAACTTTGCTTTTGGTGTCCAATCCAAATATATTATCACCAAGACTATTGTTGAGAAGCTTACCACCTGTGTTTTCTTCTGAGTTTTATGGTGTCAGGTATTATGTCCAAGCCTTTAACCTATTTTGAGCTATTTTTTGTTTATGATATGAGATATTGGTCCAGTTTTCCCAACACCATTTACTGGAGAGATTCTCTTTTTCCCACTGTGTATTTATGGCTTTTTTGTTGTAAATTCATTGACCATATATGCATGGGTTTATTCTGTTTCACTGATCTATATGTTTGCTTTTATGTCAATATCATACTGCTTTGATTACGATAGTTTTGTAATTCGATTGCCTGAACTCAGGGCATGTGATGCTTCCAGCTTTGTTCTTTCTCAAAATTGCTTTGGCTCTTTGAGATCTTTTGTGTTTCCATACAGAAATTAGGATTGTTCTATTTCTGTGAAAAAAATGCCATTGGAATTTTGATTGGAACTGCATTGATTCTGTAGATGGCTTTGGTAGTATGGACTTTGAAGCAATATTAAAATCCTCTCAAGTCAATAAGCCAGGGACACTATATATTTCTAAGTGGCACTAATTAGCTGGGTGTCTGTATCATTTCTGATTTGTTAAACAGATTCATTGAGATACAATTTAGATACAAAAAATTTCACATGTAATATAAACAATTTGGTGGGTTTAAGCATATGTACACACTCTAATTTTGACACTGGTTTTTGGTAGTTCTTAAACCGTTTTGATGTCCCTACTCACAACCCCCATCCCCTTATCTCTCCTGGGGGCACTATACCAGTATTGGGAGGAAAGGAGACTGAACAGCATTCTTTAATAAGATATTTGTATTGAACAGACTGGAGTAATAGAAGTGGAATGACTGTTGTGTGTGTAATGTCAAAACTCTTAGTTCAGACCCCTGATCCTTTATTGATTTGGTTGATGTTGGCCGACAGGCTGTTAATATAAGTAGAGAAAATAGCATGTCAGATAAGAGTCAACTTTATTTCCTTTTTTATGTGTCTCAAATGGAACCCCAGCATCAACTTAAGAAAGTCTGTGCTCTAGTGAGATGGAGAATTTATAGCTTTTATTTCAGCGGATTAAGGTAGAGAATGCGTTACCAAGCTCAAAGTTCTAAAGTGAAGGCTTTGTTTGGTCTGATTGGCTCCATTCAGCGAAGTCTCCTTCAATGTTCCATAAATGGAATACTTAATGAATTTCAGATATTAAGCAATCTCCATCAGCCTAGAAAAGGCTTTATTTACATACTTCCTATACAATTGGAGAGAGTGTTAAGATTCACATCTCCCGGTTGGCAATCCTGAGATGTATGGAGGTGGGATGTTCCTCTGCTCTCACTCACAGGCAGTTCAAATACAAAGAACAAAACCTCATGCTCATGTGTGTTCAGGGCATTTGGGGGTTTTGTTTGTTTTTTCACTTACCTGAGACTAAAAATCCTCAGAATGGGAGCTGTGCTTTCACAACGAAAATGAAACTGTGAATGCATTTGATGTTTGCACACTTTCAGTTGGTGATTTGCTTGGGAACACTGTCTCCACTTCTATGAGCCAGGCAATATGATAATGGAGAGAAACTTGCCCAAAGTCCCAAGGTGCAAATCTCAGATCCGATCTTGAATTCTTCATCACCATGTTCCAAATCGGCAAGTGCCGCTCTGTCTTCCTCTCCACGGATGTGTTCTGTTCATGCAGGATGAAAGTTCTCCAGAGAGCTGCTGTGTAGCTTCTTACTTGCGTGAATAACACTGTCCTGGGCACTTACAAGTTGTGAAAAGGATACACCTTGCATTAAGTGCTCTCACCACACACACACACAAATGTGCAATTCTAACTTATCATTTTAGCTTCCTATCAGATACAACTTTTTTCAACCATTCAGTGTAATGGAATTTCCTTTGTTTCTAATTCTTTTGGTCATTTTATAATATTATAATAAGCGAATATGTGTGCTGCTCGTGAGAGAGAACCCCACAACTGGGACTGTCTCACCTTATCTTACAGGTTTGCTTCATTTTTATTACTTACTGTCTGATTGTTTCACAGAAATTTTTTGCCAGTCTACTAAATTTATACTTTGTATGTTTAACTATGTGTGTGCATATTAGATCTTTGTTTTGCATTATCCCATTTTTTTGTGTGTTCATGTGTGCTCCCCCAAATATCTATTATTTATGTGGTTGACTCGCTTTTCTATTAAGTTGTGTTCCTTTATCCTGGTTGTGTTCTTTGTTTTAATTGACGACATTAATTCTCTCATTTTACTCTACTGTGGATGTGTGGGTTGTTCCCACACTGCTTGCATCCATCTACATTAACTGACATCATTTGTGATATCTTTGGGGGTTTTTCATGGCAGCAAAGGCTCAGTAAGATACTCCCACCACATGGCCACAGGCAAGGCGGACACTGACCGGAAAACTTCTGCAGGAGAGGTTTAGATGCTGGGCACTGACAGTAGGCAAGTGGTAAGGACCCACTCCAGCTCACTGAGTGACCACCCAGGGCAGATGACGCTGGGTTGGCAGTGAGAAGGAGTGGGCCCTTTGACCCCTTCTGCCTTAAGACCAGACCCAAACCATGAAGGTTCCCTTGTGTGCTGTTTGCCCAGATGGCCCAGGTTAAGAGGCCAAGGCTTGAGGCCGGAATAGTACTTCACTCTTGGGATCATCAGGAGAATTCAGTTCATGGAAATGTAGGAGAAAAGATCACATCATGGATATTCATTTCTGAAGTTCAGGGGGAGGAGGTTGGGAAAGCCTCGCCATCACACGGTGCCAGCTCTCACGTGAGTGCTCTGTTGAGGCCCACTGTCCTTTCGTGTCCTTGACCATGACTCCCCAGGCTGTGCTGGCCCCCAGCTTTCAGACGCAGTACCTGCTGGACTGTGACGTGCCACACTCAACCGGGACCTGAAGGCTCAGTATTTGTATGCTCGAGGCTCTGGCCTAATTTAGCAACTCGGGTTACTTATCTCAGCAGATGCCTGAAGCTGTAAACCTCCATCAAGAACCAAGTCATCTTCTTCCCATGGATCCCTGGAACTCTGCCCATATGCCTGTTTCTCTCTGTGTTTATGGCCTCTTCTCCGTACAAGTGTTTTCGTATAAAGATATTTTGGATATAGATGCTCACATGTAATGATTATGTATCTATCTATAATATTTCCATGGAACATTATATCATATATACTAATACATGTTATACATAATATATAAATTATTTTTGCAAATAATCTGCATTTTCTTCTGTACTTAGAGGATTTCTATCTTTTAATCTAGGTAGAAAACTACTGATTAGAAAACTATATTATTCAGTTCACTCTCTAAGTCATGTTCGACTCTTTGCAACCCCATGGACTGCAGCATGCCAGGCTTCCTTGTCCATCACCAACTCCTGGAGCTTACTCAAACTCATGTCCTTCGTGTTGGTGATGTCTGACCATCTCCTCCTCTGTCGTCCCCTTTTTCTCCTGCATTCAATCTTCCCAACAACAGGGTCATTTCCAATGTGTCAGTTCTTCCCATCAGGTGGCCAAATTATTGGAGCTTCAGCTTTAGCATCAGTCCTTCCAATGAATATTCAGGACTGATTTCCTTTAGGATGGGCTGGTCGGATCTCCTTGCAGTCCAAGAGACTCTCAAGAGTCTTCACCAACACCACAGTTCAAAAGCATCAATTCTTCAGCTCTCAGCTTTCTTTATAGTTCAACTCTCACATCCAAACACGACTAATGGAAAAACCATAGCTTTGACTAGGCAGACCTTTGTCGGCAAAGTAATATCTCTCCTTTTTAATATATTGTCTAGGTTGGTCATAACTTTTCTTCCAATGAGCAAGTGTCTTTTAATTTCATGGCTGCAGTCACCATCTGCAGTTATTTTGGAGCCCAACAAAATAAAGTCTGGCACTATTTCCATTGTTTCCCCATCTGTTTGTGTGAAGTCATGGGACCAGAGGCCATGATCTTTTTTTTTTTTTTTTTGAATGTTGAGTTTTAAGCCAGCTTTTTCACTCTTCTCTTTCACTTTCATCAAGAGGCTTTTTAGTTCCTCTTCACTTTTTGCCATAAGGGTGGTATCATCTGTGTATCTGAGGTTATTGGTATTTCTCCCGGCAATCTTGATTCCAGCTTCTGTTTCGTCCAGTCTGGAATTTTGCATGATGTACTCTGCATATAAGTTAAATAAAGAGGGTTACACTGTACAGCCTTGACGTACTCCTTTCCCAGTTTGCAACCAGTCTGTTGTTCCATGTCTTGTTCTATCTGTTGCTTCTTGACCTGAATACACATTTCTCAGGAGGCAGGTAAAGTGGTCTGGTATTCCCATCTCTTGAAGAATTTTCCATAGTTAATGTGATTCACACAGTTAAAGGCTTTAGTGTAGTTAATGAAGCAGAAGTAGATGTGTTTCAGGAATCCCTTTGCTTTTTCTATGATGCAACGGATGTTGGCAATTTGATCTCTGGTTCCTCTGCCTTTTCTAAAACCAGCTTGAACACCTGGAATTTCTCAGTTCACCTACTGTTGAAGTCTAGCTTGAAGGATTTTGAGCATTACCTTGCTAGCATGTGAAATGAGTGCAATTATGTGGTAGTTTGAACATTCCTTGGCATTGCACTTCTTTGGGATTGGAATGAAAACTGACCTTTTCCAGTTCTGTGGCCACTACTGAGTTTTCCAAATTTGCTGGCATATTGAGTGCAGCACTTTCACAGCATCATCTTTTATGATTTGAAATAGCTCAGCTGGAATTCCATCACCTCCACTGACTGTTCTCAGTACTGCTTCCTAAGGCCCGCTTGAGTTCACACTCCATGATGTCTGGCTCTAGGTGAGTGATCACACCATCGTGGTTATCTGGCTCATTAAGACCTTCTTTTGTACAATTCTTCTGTGTATTCTTGTCACCTCTTCTTAATATCCTCTGCTTCTGTTAGGTCCTTGCCATTTCTGTTCTTTATCTTTATTGTGCCCATCTTTGCATGAAATACTCTTGGTATATCTAATTTTCTTGAAGAGATCTCTAGTCTTTCTCATTCCGTCATTTCCCTCTATTTCTTAGCATTGTTCACTTAAGAACTTTTGTTTTAATGTTGGTGTTTTGTAAATTGAGAATTGTCTTACTTTGTGATAAATTTACCCTTTTATCAAAACATAATGCACTTGTTTATACAACAAATTTTAACTTAAAAAATCTCTCTTGTTAATAATGTAGTCACTCCAACCAACTCTTTTGATTTCTATTTGCATGGCATACCTTTTGTTTTTTTTTCATGTGTTTACCATCAATTCTCTTGCTGTCTTTAGGTCTGAATGAGTCTCTTGAAAATGCATGCCCTTAGGTAACGCTTTACCCATTCTGCCCTTCTCTTTAACTCAGTGAGTTACACCCACTTACATGTGAAATGTTACTGAAGCTGCCGGTCTTCTGCCACCTTGCCATTCTCTTTCTGAGGCTGTGTGTCCCTTGGTTGCTCCACAACTGCTCCCTTTTCATGGGAGATGTTTTTCTAGTGCACCATTTTGATTCCTTCCTAATTTCCTTGCCTGTGAATATTTTTAGTTCTTTTCTTAATGGTTGCTATGGTAATTGCAGTAAAATCCTAAATTATACCAATCTTGTTTAAATTAGTACCAACTTAGAGTCAATAAAATACATTAACTCTTCTTTTACAGCTTTGCACCCCTCCTTTATGTGGTTATTATTATAATTTACATCATTATATGTTATGTACCATTAACATTGATTTATAATTTATGTTTGATGCATTTATATTTTTAAATCATAATGAAAACACAAAGAGGAGTTTTACAATTATGTTACAATAAATATGGCCTTTTTAATTTACCCATGTGCTTACCTGTCCCGGAGAGCCTCAGTTTTCCATGTGGCTTTATGTTAGCATCAGACATCTTTTTCTTTCAAACTATAGGACTTTCTTTGGCATTCCTTTTCAGGGCTGTTCTACTAGTAATGGAATCCCTCAGCATTTTTTTTTTTTTTTAATGTGGGAATGTCTTAATTTTTCCTTCATTTTGGAAGGGACATTTATGTGTTCTATTGTGATTGCTAAGGCGGTGATGTTAATCACATTGCATTATTATAATGCAGTATTGCTGTCATATTCATTCTACTGTGCATTAGATCTCGGCAGCTTAGTTACTGCTCGTTGTAGGCTTGTACACTGAGACGACATCAGTCCTGCTCCCACATTTCCTGCAGTCCCTGGTAACTGTCATTCAGCCCTCTGTTTCTAAGTTTGTCATTTTTAGATTCCATATATGTGGTATCATAAAGTACTTGTGTTTCCCTGTCATCTCATTTAAGAATAAGGTGCTCAAGTTTCATCCATGTGGTTTCAAAAGGCAGAATATCTTTCTTTCTCATGTCAGAATAATACTCCATTGTGTGTATATGTCACATATTTTTTAAAAATTTATTTGTTCTTAATTGAAAAATAATTGCCTTACATTATTGTGTTGGTTTTGACCAGATACGAACATGAATCAGCCATAGGTTTACCCACGTCCCCCCAGCTTGAACATCCCTCCCACATCTCTCCCCATCCCAGCCTTCTAGGTTGTTGCCAAGCCGCAGTTTGAGCTCCCTGGTCATGCATCTATTATCATGGGCTGTCTGTTTTACATATGGAAGTGTGTGTTTCCACGCTACTCTCTCCACACACCTCACCCTCTCCTTCCTCCCCTCTCCAGCTGTGTCCACGAGTGTGTTCCCGATGTCTCTGTCTCCACTGCTGCTCTGAAAACACAGTCATCAGTACCATCTTTCTAGATTCCACATATATGCATTAGTATAGAACATTTGTTTTTCTCTTTCTGACTTACTTCCCTCTGTATAATAGGCTCCAGGTTCATCCACCTCCTTAAGACTGATTCAAATATGTTCTTTTTATGGCTGGGTAATATTCCATTGTGTGTATGTGCCACTGCTTCTTTATCCATTCATCTGTCGACGGACATCTAGGTTGCTTCCATGTCCTAGCTAGTGTAAACAGAGCTGCAATGAGCTTTAGGATACATGTGTCTTTTTCAAATTTGGTTTCCTCAGGGTATATACCTAGTAGTGGGATATTTGTGTTATGTGGTAATCTTATTCTTAGATTTTTAAGGAATCTCCATACTGCTCTCCTTTGAAGCTGTATCAATTAACATTCCCACCAACAGTGCAAGAAGGTACCCTATTGTCCAGCATTTATTGTTTGTAGATTTTTTATTATTATGGCCATTCGGACCAATATAAGGTGATATCTCATTGTAGTTTTGATTTGCATTTATCTAATAATGAGCGATGTTGAGCATCTTTTCATGTGTTTATTAGCCATCTATATGTCTTTTTTGTCCACTTTTTGATTGGGTTGTTTGTTTTTCTGGTATTGAGTTGTATAAACTGCTTGTATATTTTTGAAATTGATTCTTTGTCAGTTGTTTCATTTGCTACTTTTTTTCTCTTTCTGAGGGCTGTCTTTTCACCTTTTTTTTATATTTGCCTTTGCTGTGCAACAGTTTCCAAGTTTTATAAGGTCCCATTTGTTTATTTTTGTTTTTATTTCCATTACTCTAGGATGGGTCATAGAGGATCTTGCTGTCACTTATGTCATCAAGTGTTCTGTGTATGTTTTCCTCTAAGAGTTTTATAGAATCTGGTCTTACATTTAGGTCTTTAATCCATTTTGAGTTTATCTTTGTGTATGGCATTAGGAAGTGTTCTAATTTCATTCTTTTACACATAGCTGTCTATTTTCCCCCATAGAACTTATTGAAGAGGCTGTCTTTGCCCCATTGCATATTCTTGCCTCCTTTGCCAAAAATAAGATATCCATAGGTGTGTGGGTTTATCTCTGGGCTTTCTGTCTTGTTCCATTGGTCTATATTTCTGTTTTTGTGCCAATACCATACTGTCTTTGTGACTATAACTTTGTAGTATAGCCTGAAGTCAGGAAGGTTGATTTCTCCAGCTCCATTCTTTTTTCTCAGGATTGCCTTGGCTCTTTGGGGTCTTTTGTATTTCCATATGAATTGTAAGATTTCTTCTTCTAGTTCTATGAAAAATGTCTATGGTAATTTGAGAAGGATTACATTGAATCTGTAGATTATATTAGTAGTATAGTCATTTTCACAATATTGATTCTTCCAACCTAGAAATATGGAATATCTCTCCAGCTGTTTATGTTGTCTTTGATTTCTTTCATCAGTGTCTTATAGTTTTCTGTATATAGCTCTTTTGTCTCCTTAGATAGGCTTATTCCTAGGTATTTTATTCTTTTTGTTACAGTGACAAATGGGATTGACTCCTTAATTTCTCTTTCTGATATTTCATTGTTAGTGTATAGGAATGCAAGTGATTTTTGCGCTTTGATTTTGTATCCTGCAACTTTGCTAAACTCACTAATTAGCTCTAGTAATTTTTTGATGCAATATTTAGGGTTTTGTATGTATAATATCATGTCATCTGCAAACAGTGAGAGTTTTACTTCTTCTTTTCCAGTCTGGATTTCTTTTATTTCTTTTTCTTCTCTGATTGCCATATCTAGGACTTCTAAAACTATGCTCAATAATAATAATGATAAGAGTGGGCACCCTGTAACTATTCATTTGTTTTTGGGCTTTTAGTTTGCTTATGTGTCTTAGCAATTGTGAAGAATGTTGCAGTGAACTCAGGAGGGCAGATATCTCTTTGAGATCCTGTTTTTATTTCCTTTGGATACATACCCAGCAGTGGAAGTTCTGGATTGAATTGTAGATCTGTTTGTTGCTATTGTTATTGCTATTAATTTATTTATTTTAATGGAGGCTAATTACTTTACAATACTGTAGTGGTTTCTGCCATACAGTGACATTAATCAGCCACGGGTGTCCATGTGTTCCCCATCCTGAACCCCCCTCCCATTTCTCTCCCCATCCCATCCCTCAGGGTCATCCCAGTGCACCAGCCCTGAGCAACCTGTCTCATGCATCCAACCTGGACTAGCGATCTGTTTCATATATGATAATATATATGTTTCAATGCTATTCTCTCAAATCATCCCACCCTCGCCTTCTCCCAAAGAGTCCAAAAGACTGTTCTATACATCTGTGTCTCTTTTGCTATCTCAAATATAGGGTTATCATTACCATCTTTCTAAATTCCATATATACGCGTTAGTATACTGTATTGGTGTTTTTCATTCTGACTTCACTCTGTATGATAGGCTCCAGTTTCATCCACCTCATTAGAACTGATTCAAATGTGTTCTTTTTAATGGCTGAGTAATATTCCATTGCATATATGTACCACAGCTTTCTTATCCATTTGTCTGCCAGTGGACATTTACATTGCTTCCATATCCTGGCTATTGTAAACAGTGTTACGATGAACATTGGGGTACACGTGTCTCTTTCAGTTCTGGTTTCCTCGGTGTGTATGCCCAGGAGTGGGACTGCTGGGTCATATGGCAGTTTCTATTTCCAGTTTTTTAAGGAATCTCCACAATGTTCTCAATAGTGGCTGTAGTAGTTTGCATTCCCACCAACAGTGTAATAGGGTTCCCTTTTCTCCACACCCTCTCCAGCATTTATTATTGTTTGTAGACTTTTGATAGCAGCCATTCTGGCCGGCACGAGATGGTACCTCATTGCGGTTTTGATTTGCATTTCTCTGATAATGAGTGATGTTGAACATCTTTTCATGTGTTTGTTAGCCATCTGTATGTCTTCTTTGGAGAAATGTCTGTTTAGTTCTTTGGCCCATCTTTTGATTGGGTCATTTATTTTTCTTCTTAATTTTTAAAGAATGCCTTTATTGTTTTCCAAAGTGAAAAGGGAAAACTTATACCTGTTGGTGGGAATATAAACTGGCCTAACCTTTTCATCACATCCTCACCAACACGTGCAATATCACCCTCTTGATCATAGAACTTCTAACAGGTATGAGGTGACATCTCATGGTTTTGATTTGCATTTTCTGACAATTTGTGATGTTTGGCATCTTTTCATGTGTGTGTTGGCTACTCTTATGTCCTCTGGAAAAAGAAAATATCTATTTAGTTCTGTGCATTTTTAAATTATTTTTTTTTTTTAGTTGTAGAAGTTCAAAATATATTTTGGGTGTGAATCCTTTTATTTGCAGGTTAATAATAATGCATAGTTTGCAAGAAAATTTCTCCCACCCTGCAAGCTGTCTTTTCATTTTGTTAATGGTCTCTTATGTGGCTCAGACAGTAAAGAATCCACCTCTAATGTGGGAGACCTGGATTTGATCCCTGTGTTGGGAAGATATCCAGGAGGAGGGCATGGCAACCCACCCCAGTATTCTTGCCTGGAGAATCCCCATGGACAGAGGAGCTTGGCAGCCTACAGTCCATGGGGTCACAAAGAGTTTAACACAACTGAGTGACTAAGCACACAGCCCAAGCTGTGCAGAAGATTTTGTGTCTGATGGAGTCCCATTTACGGATTTGTGCTTTTGGTGTCATTTCCAAAAACTACTTTCCAATATCGTTATCAGAGAATTTCTTCCCCATGACTTCTTCTAGAAACTTTATCATGTTTTATAGTTAAGTCTTTGATCTGTTTTGAGTTCATTTGTTGTGAGTAACATGAAACAGGGTTCCAATTTCATTGATTTGCATGTTTTTTATTCGCTTTTTCCAGCACTGTTTGTGGAAAGGACTATCTTTTCCCTGATAGAGTTTTTGGCCCCCTTGTCAAATAAGAGTTGACCAAAGATGCCAGGATTTAATTCTAGAATTTCTATTCTGTTTTATTGTTTTCTGTTGTTGTGTCAGCACCATACTGTTTTTATCATCCCGAATTTGTAGTATGAAATCAGAAACCTGATACATCTGTTCTTTTTCCTCAGGATAGCTTAACTTTGGCTTTTCTTTTGTGGTTGCTTCAGTCCAAGGCAATGGCACCCCACTCCAGTACTCTTGCCTGGAAAATCCCATGGACGGAGGAGCCAAGCAGGCTGCAGTCCATGGGGTTGGTAAGAGTCGGGCACGACTAAGTGACTTCACTTTCACTTTTCACTTTCATGCATTGGAGAAGGAAATGGCAACCCACTCCAGTATTGTTGCCTGGAGAATCCCAAGGACAGAGGAGCCCAGTGGGCTGCCGTCTATGGGGCCGCAGAGTCAGACACAAATGAAGTGACTTAGCAGCAGCAGCAGCAGTCCATAGGGTCACAGAGTCAGACATAACTTAGTGACTTAACAGCAACAACAAATAAATTTTAGAGTTGATTCTTCTATTTCTAATGCTTTTTGGTATTTTGAGGGTGATTGAGTTGTATCTGTAGATGAGTTTGCATGGTGTGGATTCTTTACCAATAGTAAATCTTCCAGTTCTTGAACACTGAAAGTCTTTTCATTTGTTGTGTGTCTTTTGGATTCTTTCAACAAAGTCCTGTAGTTTTCATTGTACAGGCTTTTCTCTTCCTTGCATAAATTCAGTCTTAAATATTTTTGATACTGTTGTGTATGGGATGTGCACGTTAAGTCACTTCAGTCATGTCCGAATCTGAGACACTCTACTGGAGCCCAGCAGACTCCTCTGTCCATGGAATTCTCCAGGCCAGAGTGTGTAACCACGCCCTCCTCCAGGGGGTCTTCCTGACCCGGGGATCGAACCCGCGTCTCTTATGTCTCCTGCATTGGCAGGTGGGTTCTTTACCACTAGTGCCACCTGAATGGGATAGTTTTCATTATTTTTCAGAAGTTTCACCATTAGTGAAGAATGCAGCCCATTTCTGTATGTTGATTTTATACCCTGCCATTTAACTGAAACTGTGGATTACTTCCAACAGTGTGGTGACTCCCTGGGATCTTATATATATTATATATATTCATTTCATCATATATATATTCTGCAGTATCAATTGCAATGGATTTTTTTGACTCTAATTTTGAGTCCACTCCATCTCAGTTAGCTCAGTTAGCTCAGTTAGCCACAGATCTATAAATTTTACCTTACCAAAGAATTCCATTCCTCCTTCCTACTCTTATGGTCACTTTATTTGTTCTGATCATTATTATTTCTTTAACTCTGTTAACTTTAGACTTTAGTTATTCTTTTTGTATTTCCTTGAGGTAGGAAGTTAGGCTGTTTGAGATCTCATTTCTTAACTCATTTGTTGATCACTATAAACTTTCCTCCAAACTAATTTTGCTGTATCCCACAAGATTTAATATATTTCCTGTTTTACTTTTTCTCTGAACTATTGGTTGTTTAGAAGTATGTTGCTTACACATGTTTGTAGATCTTCTCACTTTTCTCTTGTTGGTTTCCAGTTTCATATCATTGTGGTCAGAGAGAAAAAAAATAGTTGGAACAATTTCAATTTTCTTAAATTTTCTCAGGTTTGCTTTCTATCCTTTCATATGATCCTAGGGACTATAATGTTGCTCTTGATTGAGATATTCTATATGTCTTTTAACTCCTTTTGTTCTAAAATACATTTTAATGCTATTATTTCTATTTTGGCTTTCTGTCTGGACAACCTATTCACTTCTGACAGTGAGGTGCTGAAGTCTCCTGCTGCTATATTGGTCTCAGCTTCTCCCTTGAGATCTCTTATTACTTTCTTGATATATTTCCATGCTCTGATGTTGGAGATATATGCATATATCTAATCTTCTTGATGTACTGACCCTGTTATCAATATATAGTGACCTTTGTCTATCATTCATGTTTTCAGTGTCACAAGCTATCTCTTAATGCTGTGAATTTGTTACCCAATTGTACTGTAGTTATTTTTAATGTTCTTTCCCTATAATGTTTAACATACTATTCAAAAATTTTGACAGCTCATCACCTTATTCAGACTTTCGTGTATTTTTGACCTTTTCACCTTGAAGAGCTCCTGTCAACCTTTCTTGTACAGTGGGTTGGGGGGGGGGGGGGTAACCTCCCTCAGCTTCTTTGCCCAGGAAAGCCTTCGCTCCTCCATATCTGAAGGATGGTGTTGCCAGGTATACTATTCTTGGATGGCAAATGTTATTGCTTAGTACTCTGAATATGTTATTCCACTGTCTCCTGGCTTGTACAGTTTCTGCTGAGAGCCTAGTTAAGGAGGTTCCTTGTAAGGTACTTTCTCATTTTTCCTGACTGCCTTTTAAATTCCTTGTCATTGACTTTCCAGACTTTCGTTTTAATGTGTCTGGGAGAAGATGGTCTTTTGTCATTGAGATAAGGTGTATTATTAGCTTCATTGATGTCTACATCCAGGTCTTACTCTACGTTTTGCACGTTCTAAGCTATTATTTCTTTAAATGAACTTTCTGCCCTCCCCCACTCCCTCCATTATGGAATACCTGCTCATTATTCTTGCTTTCCTAAAGGAGTCTAATAACTCTCACAGAGTTTCTTCACTTTTTAAAAATCTCTCATTTTCTACCAGAATCATTTCTAAATTCCCATCTTCCAAATCACTTATTCTCTCTTCCATCTTATCTGCCCAATTTCCAATGCTTTCTTACGCATTCTTCACTTCATTTTTGAGTCCTTTAGGTATGGCATTTGTTTGGTCCCTTTTTATAATTACAATATCTTTGATAAAGTACTTATTCTGTTCATCATTGTTATTTCTGGGATCGAGTTATCTTTGAGTTTTCTAGTAGCTCACTGCGTTTCTTCACAATAGCTGTTTTGAGTGCTTTGTCTATTAGAGGACACTATGCAAGTCTCCAAGCTCACACGCTGAAGAATTGTCATTTTCTTTTTGTGACACAGTGGTACCATGATTTTTCCTGATGTTTGCTGATCTGTCCCTCTGCTGCTGTATCTGAGGAAGTCCTATTTAGGTGAGACTATGTGTACTTTGGCTCTAAGAGATTCATGATTAGAAGGCTTCCTATTGTTTTCTGGAAGGTGGCAAGATAACACAAGTTTTGAAGTTCTCTCACCAAAGCTGAGGTTGGAAGATGCCTGTCACAAAACCAAACTAAACAAGAAGGGCTCAGGGCATGGATAGGGAGGTGTGTACTTGGCACTTGGGGATTATATGTGCCTACAGGCCCACAGAGAGCGGGGGTGGGAGATGGTGGTGATCCTCTTCTGCTAAAATCCTGGCACTGAGAGCAGGAAACATGTTCCTTCAGTTCTCTTTGTTGAATTTCTTAGCTTTCCTGTCCCTCTTCCAAGAAACCTGGGCGTTGGAGAGGAGCAGCAGGGCCCCTCTGCCTGTACAACCATCCTACATTCCATATTAAATGTATGTACATACATACACACATTATATATATACACATACACTTGTCCACACACATTATACACACACACATATGTACACATGCATTATATATATGTATATACACACATTATATATGTATATACACATGCACACACATTATATATGTACATACACGTGTGCACACATTATATATGTGCACACATGTGTACACATACATCATATATGCACGCACATGTGTACACACATATATGCACACATATATGCACACATGTACACACATTATATGTATGCACACACATGTGTACACATATATGCACATACACGTGTACACACATTATATATATGCACACATGTGTGCACACACATTATATATATATATGTATATACACATACAAACACACATTTTTCCCCCCAAACATTTTTTCAACTGTCTCCGAGCATAGTTGTATCACCCTGGATGTTTTGCATGATTATTCTATCTTTCATTATAAATTTAGACAACTTATCATTTTTCAGATGCTTATTCTAGGAGTCACAGAAAAAGGGTGGAGGAAAGGGTGCATTCAGCAGACTTAAGTAGCCATCATCCAACCCCTGCTGCCCTCACGTTCATTCAGTTAAGATGACCATGCTGCACTCTTACTGTCTCCATGGCCCTGGGCGTGCACTTCAGAAGGAAGCCTGCCTTGGACGGGGAAGGAACCAGGAGGATGGCCACTGAAACCCCTGAATGTACTGTCAGACCCCACCAACCACTCACCAAAGAGTAGGGTTTGTTTCAAACAGTGGGATTTCAGCTTTAAAGTTCTCTTCTTAAGACAAACAGCTTTGAGACTTTCCCTTCTTCTTATTGTTCAGTTGCTAAGTTGTGTCCAGGTTTTTATGACTACATGGACTGCAGCATCCCAGCCTTCCCGCTCCTTCACTATCTCCTGGAGTTTGCTCAAACCCATGCCTATTGAGGTGATAATGCTTTCTAACACCTCGTCCTCTACCCATAGATTTAGAAATATGCTTTGATTTAAAAATAGGAAATTATAAGTATTATTTTCAAAGACTTAACTAGTTTTAAAAATCTCACTATAAGGCAAAACTAAGGCTTAATTGACTAATACTCTTGCTGTGATTGTTCTGTGCTCCAAATAAGAAATCATTGTGAGATTTTTGGCTATCAGTTCAGCATCTACTGTGAATATTAGATTGCCTTTGTTGTATTGTTTTTATTTTTTCTGGAAGAGTAATATAATGAAAAATAATTTTTAAAGGAATATCCCATTTAACATCATATTTCATGATTATTAAACCTATTATGATTGATGGAAGAATTTATCTCTACTGGGTACTATTTATTAGTGGGGAGTAAAAAATAAGGTATTGAAAATGTTAATTACATACAGAGGAAGGAACATTATGGAGTTCTCAGTAATGCATTATTAAAGTGGTGGAAAAACATTAACTTTTTAACCATGGCAGAGAAAAAGATCAGACGTTTCCCTGCAGAGTCACAACCCAGTGGTTCAATATTTCATGCAGTATTGCTACAGGCAAGCGACATGCTTGTACTGAAATCCTGTCATGCTGAGAGCACAGAGAACTGAAGGCACAGGCTTTGTTTAGACACTGGCAGCCAAATCACTGACTCCTCAGAGAGAGGAGACTCCCTTCTTGCTTCTTACCTTGCTTCTACCTTGATCCCGAGGTAGCTTGTTCTCTGCTGGAGAGTCTCCCATCCTTGGCTGGACTTCTCAGACTTTGTGCAGACTAGCTAAGGCCAGGTGGTTTTCTAATTGGAAACCAGAATTGGGGATCAGTTCTCCTAGTTTTATCATTGTTGCTCAACATCAAGCTACAAATTCATCAACTTAATTCTTGGACTGCATAATGAGTGACTTTATAGTCAATATTTTGTTGTGACCTGGAAGAACTTCTAGAGATCTTTCTCTCTAAGCAGTCTTACATATAAATGAAGGTCAATTTTAGGTTCTGATTACTACTGGAGTCACGATGAATGAAGCTTCCTATCCATTTCCCAGCAACTGTCTTTTATTGAGCCTGACAGCAGAAGTATCTAGTGCCCACAGGACAGCCTCCAGGGAAGTCATGGTGGGCAGTTCCCTGCAAACTCAGAGTCACCCACTCTGCCAGCAACCCACTTGAGTAAAAACCATGTGTCTCAGGTCTGTATTGGGGGGAATGGAGGAGGGGGGAAATTCATGCCCTCAGGGAAACCCTCAAACAATGAGAAATGAAAGCCTCACCTCTCCATCTGCTGGGGGTGTAATCAGTCAGAGTGGGCATTTTGGACACTTCTCAGAAGTTCCAGTGGAATCATTCCTCACTGCCTACAGCACAGACCATCAAACCCTTATGAGAAGACCTTCCTCCCTTCTCCTTGTTCCCACTTCTGTGCCCAAAATGACCTAACAAACCATCCTTCTCCCACCCCATTCTTAAATCAACTTCTCAGCACGAGGGGACCCAAAATAGAAAACTAACTCACTATTAATAACTTTTCTCTTTGTTCACAACAAAATAATATTAGCCTTTTAATTTGTATAATATCAATGCTTAATATTCATCCTCTGCTCTAAATATTAAGAGCATCTCTGTCATAATTTAAAAACCAGTACTAGTAAACTCATTTTCCAAATTAGGAAATTCTATTTCAGATTTCATTATTATACAATTTCTCACCCTAGTAGTCCTTCATCAATTATCCTACTCTTTATTTTATACCAGTCAGTTCCCTGGAAATTCCTCTTTGTTCATTCCTTAACAATGACAACATGAAAAATTAGAGCATTCCGTGAGAGGAGAAATGACTCAGGAAACTGACAACTGGATACAAAAACTCAGATTTGTGTTGTACAAGTTGTGTTGATGAAATCCACATATGTTCCACCTAATGAACTATCATATATCATTGTTTTATTCGTGATTAAGTTGATAGAATAGAATAGAACTGATTAGTCCTTCTGTTATTTCTATAGGAATGTTATATTGCTTTTAAAAAGTATTCAGCAATTGATGCATGAAGCCAGTAATCCAACACTGCTTCCTGAAGCAGGGCTACATCAAAAAGCCTTTGTCCAGCATTCAAATTTAAGTAAAAAGCAAGAAAAATGTTTAAAATAATTTCTTGAGAGAATTCCTCTTCCTCAGCAGGAAGGATTACATTCTAAATGTATAGTAGAACCTAACACCTCTCCCTTATTTCCAGGGCCCTTTAGCTCTGTCTCTCCCATCAGGAGATGCTCCCTAAGTCCATGGTTCACCATGTATTAAAGCCCCCCCAACCCCAACCCCACAACAACTGTTACAATACAGACAGTTATGTGCCTTCTTATTTTTACTTTTTGTCGAGAACCTACCGTGTTTCAGGAACTATTTTCCGCCTTCTACATGAATTAACCGGATAAGCCTACTACAGTTCTATGAGGAAACCCTAATCATTACCCCTGGTTCTAAAGGGCATGTGCAGGTTATCTTACATTGATCCATCACTGCAGGCTCTGGGTAACTGTTAGGTCATCCTGTTCTGTTCTGTGCTTGGCTTTCCCACTTCTGGTTTTCCTTCTCTTTTCCATTTTGTCTTTGTTGCTCAGTTCACACCTGGCATACATCTTAATTGTCATGGTTAGTATACCCGCTCCCACAATTCTACTGTCCATAATCATTTTGCCACTTCTCCAGAAGTTACCACCATATTTCTCATTGTCCTGTTCACAAAGCACAGAGAAAAGGAAAAACAAACCAAAACAAGTGAGAAGGAACATTTGTTGACTTGTGGGACAAAATCAAGTCATCTAATATATATGTATAGATTTGTAAGGCACAGAAAAAAATATTTCAGTACTGGCTGAAATTTTCCATAATTGATACAAAGTGTAAACCTATAGATCCAAGAAGCAAAATCAACACCAACCTGAATAAACATAAAGAAAACCACAGCAAGTCATTCTGAAGTCACATTCTTGAAAATCAGGTGAGAGCATCCAGACAAAACACATAGAGTGTGCACAAACATGAACATGATACCTGATTTGTTCTCAGGAGACCACCTGTACAGTCCAGAGGACAACAGACTAGATCTTCAGGGTACAAAAAGAGGAGAGAATAGCTGTCAATTTTATACCCAGTGAGAGTATCTTTCAAAAAAGTTAAGATTCCATTCCTAGTCTTTTAAGGAACTTCTATACTGTTTTCCACAGTGTCTTTACTGATTTACATTCCCACCAACAAAATAGGAGGGTTCCTTTCCTCTGCAGCCTCTCCAGAATTTATTGTTTATAGACTTTGTGATGATGGCCATTCTGACCAGTGTGAGATGACACCTCATTGTGGTTCGATTTGCATTTCTCTATTAATGAGTAATGCTGAGCACCTTTTCATGCACATAGTGACCATCTGTATGTCTCCTTTGGAGAAATGTCTATTTAGGCTTTCTGCCCATGTTTTGATTGGATTGTTTGTGGGTTGTTTGCTTTTTGATATTGAGCTGCATGAGCTGTTTGTATATTTTAGAGATTAATCCCTTCTCAGTTGCTTCCTTTGCAAGTATTTTCTCCTATTCCATGGGATGTCTTTTCATCTTGTTTATGGTTTCCTTTGCTGTGCAAAAACTTTTTTTTTTTTTATTCTCATTAGTCTAGAAGATGGGTCAAAGAAGACCTTACTGTGTTTAGTCAAAGAGTATTCAGCCTATATTTTCCTCTAACAATATCTGGCCTTACATTTATGTGACCTAGCAATCCCATTCCTGGGCACATACCAAGAGAAAACCATAATTCAGAAAGATGCATGCACCACAATGTTCACGACAGCACTCTTTACACTAGCAAGGACAGGGAAACAGCCTAAATGTCCATCAGCAGAGGAATGGATAAAGGTGTGGTGCATATATATGATTGAATATTACTCAACCCTAAAAAGGAATTAACTTGGGCAATTTGTAGAGATATGGATGAACCTAGAGACTGTATAAAGTGAAGTAAGTCAGAAAGAGAAAAACAAATACTATATATTAAAGCATTTATGTGGAATGTGGGGAAAATGATATCGACAGTCTTATTTACAGAGCAGAAATAGAGACACAGATGTAGAAAACAAATGTGTGGACACCACGGAGGATAGGGGAGGTAGGATGAATTGGGAGGTTGGGGTTGGCTTATAGACAAACTACTCTGTATAAAGTAGATAACTAATGAGAGCTAGTTCTACAGCACAGGGATCCCTACTCAGTGCTCTACGGTGACCTAAATGGGGAGGAAATCCAAGAAAGAGGGGATTTATGTATAGGAAAGCTGGTTCATTTTACTGTAAATAGAAACTAACACAACACTGTAAAGCAACTATACTCCAATAAATTTTTAAGCAAATTAAAATTCCTTCCCAGCAGATTAAAACAGTATAAGAACTATTAAAAAACAAAACAAAACAAAAATCCAGTATAGGCAATACAAGAATACTGAATGCAAAATAAAATTACAAGAAGGAGCCCTCATATTGGGAGAAAATAAGCCCTCAGGTTGGGAGAAAATAATAGCAAATGAAGAAACAGACAAAGGATTAATCTCAAAAATATACAAGCAACTCCTGCAGCTCAATTCCAGAAAAATAAATGACCCAATCAAAAAATGGGCCAAAGAACTAAACAGACATTTCTCCAAAGAAGACATACAGATGGCTAACAAACACATGAAAAGATGTTCAACATCACTCATTATCAGAGAAATACAAATCAAAACCACAATGAGGTACCATTACATGCCAGTCAGGATGGCTGCTATCCAGAAGTCTACAAGCAATAAATGCTGGAGAGGGTGTGGAGAAAAGGGAACCCTCTTACACTGCTGGTGGAAATGCAAACTAGTACAGCCGCTATGGAAAACAGTGTGGAGATTTCTTAAAAAACTGGAAATAGAACTGCCATATGACCCAGCAATCCTACTTCTGGGCATACACACTGAGGAAACCAGATCTGAGACATGTGCACCCCAATGTTCATCGCAGCACTGTTTATAATAGCCAGGACATGGAAGCAACCTAGATGCCCATCAGCAGACGAATGGATAAGGAAGCTGTGGTACATATACACCATGAAATATTACTCAGCCATTAAAAAGAATTCATTTGAACCAGTTCTAATGAGATGGATGAAACTGGAGCCCATTATACAGAGTGAAGTAAGCCAGAAAGATAAGCACCAATACAGTATACTAACACATATATATGGAATTTAGAAAGATGGTAACAATAACCCTATATGCAAAACAGAAAAAGAGACAAAGATGTACAGAACAGACTTTTGGACTCTTTGGGAGAAGGCGAGGGTGGGATGTTTCAAGAGAACAGCATTGAAACATGTATATTATCTAGGGTGAAACAGATCACCAGCCCAGGTTGGATGCATGAGACAAGTGCTCAGGGCTGGTGCACTGGGAAGACTCAGAGGGATGGGGTGGAGAGGGAGGTGGGAGGGGGGATCGGGATGGGGAATACATGTAAATCCATGGCTGATTCATGTCAATATATGACAAAAACCATCACAATATTGTAAAGTAATTAGCCTCCAACTAATAAAAATAAATGGAAAAAAATTACAAGAAGGATGCCAGAACCTTTTCTCAGAATGGTAAATATGTGACTAAATGTGAATATATTTTCTCCTTTTAACCCCTTCAACAGTTAATTGACTATGCAATAATTGTTTAAACCAAAAATAATATATTTTAGTGTTTACAACATGGGTACCACAAAGTGCATGACAATAGAAATGCAAAAGAGGAGAAGGGACAGAAAAATATACCTTGTGCTAGTTACTAAAATATAGCATTAGAAGAGTAAGATTTAGATAACAATTGAATAATAGAGTAGGATTTTTTTAAATGCATTAACCTATAAGAAGGTGACAAGAAGGAAAACAACACTGAGTACAAATAGAGGACAAAATGAAAAAAGCCAGTCTATTTAAACCCAACTGTATTAATTTTATAAAGATTCAGTTCAGTTCAGTCGCTCAGTCGTGTCCGACTCTCTGCGACCCCATGAACCACAGCACGCCAGGCCTCCCTGTCCATCACCAACTCCCGGAGTTTACTCAAACCCATGCCCATTGAGTCGGTGATGTAATCCAACCATCTCATCCTCTATCGTCCCCTTCTCCTCCTGCCCCCAATCCCTCCCAGCATCAGGGTCTTTTTCAATGAGTCAACTCTTCGCATGAGGTGGCCAAAGTATTGGAGTTTCAGCTTCAGCATCAGTCCTTCCAGTGAACACCCAGGACTGATCTCCTTTAGGATGGACTGGTAGTGGCATCAAATCCCCAACCAAAAGGGAAAACTACCATCTGTAAGAAAGCCTAACTATATGCACTCTATTAGAAAGTCTACATTAATGCAAAGATACAGGAAAGGTAGAAATAAAAAGGCTACATATCGCAAAGACGAATCAAAGATGGTCGGGGCTGTCATATGGTGGGGGTGTAGTCGCTCAGTCGTGTCCGACTTGTTGCGGTTCATGGACTGTAGCCCACCAGGCTCCTCTGTCTATGAAATTTCCCAGTCAGGAATACTGGAGAGGGTTGCTATTTCCTTCTGCAGGAGATCTTCCTGACCCAGGGATCGGACCCAGGTCTCCTGTCTTGCAGGAAGATTCCTACCGACTGGGCCACCAGGGAAGCCCACTGTTATATGAATATCAGACAGAAAAGTTTTTAGAACAAGGGATATTTTATAAATATAGTTCAGTCATACATAACAAAAAGGTCAATTGAACAGTCCTCAATGCATGTGTACTTAATAACAGAATTTCAAGATAAATGAAGCCCCCAAATTAATAGATTTGAAAACTTAAACAGATAAATCTGCAATTATAGTTAGAGATTTCATCAACCCTCCTCAATAACTGATAAAACAAGTAGACGTAAATTAATAAGGAAATGGAAATTTCATCAACCGTATTAACTAACGTGACCTAATTGCTCTTTTTAAAACGTGCCTCTGTGGACAGCAGAATACACATTCGTTTCAAGTGGACGTGGAATATTCAGCCAAGACTGAGAATATTCTGGGTCATTGAAAAATAGATTAATAAACTAAAATGTTTGATGTCATACAAGATATATTCCCTGGTCACCAAAGAATCAGACTAAAAATGAGTAAAAGCTTATATAGAAAATACTGAAATACTTGAAAACTAAACAGTGAGTTTCTAAGTAACCCAAAGGTCAAAGTTAGTTACCACAAGGAACCTAAGAAAACAGTTTGCACTCAATGAAAATGGAAACACAAAACACTTTAGAAATTTTTGGTAAATCAAATCCAGCAATTTATATTAATAAAAAATGATAACATATCATGACCAAGTGGGCCCTATCCCAGGTGAAGACTGGCTTAACATCTGAAAACCAATGTCATTCACATTTAACAGGCTAACAATAAAAACAAATTCATGATCATATCAATAGATGCACATAAGGCTTTTGACAAAAATTAACACCCATTTATGGTACAGATTCTCAGCTAGTTAGATACTAAAGGAAACTTCTTCAACCCAGTAAAGACATCTACAGAAAATTCATAGCTCATTTTTCACTGATGAAAGCCTGAATGGATTCCTCATAAGATCAGAAACAGGGCAAAAATACCTAAGTTTACAAGTTCTATTCAAATTCCTAGCCAGTGCTATGAAACAAGGAAAAAATCTAAAGAACAGAAATAAATAAAAATATGTTTATTTATATGATGTTATCACCATGGCAAAGTGCAAAGCCAGTGGAACTAATAAGAAAGGTAAAGATGTTGCCTGATACAAGGACACGATTTAAATCAGTGTCAGCAATGAATGATTGGAATATGAAATTTTTTAAATTGTCCTACTTATACTGGCATAAAATTTGAAATACCTAGGAATAAATTTAACAAAATATGTGCAAGACTATGTGCTGAGACTATAAAACATAGCTGAGAGAAGTTATAAACACCTAAACAGAAGGAGGGGCAGAGATGAGATCATGGATCAGAAGTCAGTGGTTTTTTATGTTTGTAAAACTGTTTCTGTTTTCTTTTTTAAACTTTTATTTTACATGGGAGTATAGCCAATTTACAATGTTGTGATAGTTTCAGGTGAACTCAGCTATACCTGTGCATGTATCCATTCTCCCCCAAACTTCCCTCCCGTCCAGACTGCCACAGAACATTGAGCGGAGTTCCCTATGCTATACAGTAGGTCTTTGTTCGTTATCTGTTCTAAATATAGCATTGTGTACGTGTCTGTCCCAAAGTCTCTGTGAGTCTGTTTCTGATTTGTAAATAAGTTCATTTGTATCATGTTTTTAAAGGCCACATATAAGGCATCTCATATGCTATTTCTCAGAGGACAGTATTTTGAAGATGTAGATTTTCTTACCTGTAGATAGTCTATTGAAGGAATGCAGTTTCAATCACAAGTCCAAGAAGCTAACCTGTTTTCCATTTTTTTTTTTACTTTCTTTTTTTTTTTTTTTTTTTTTTTTTGGTGTCTGTAGAAATTGATATACTGGTTCTAAAATTTATGTGAAAAGGCAGAGAGTCTGTAATAGCTGACATTATTTTTAAAAGGAAGAACAAAGTTGGAGAATTTATACATGTTTTAAAAATACACCATTGAGCTAAAGGAAATAAAGTGGTGTAGTCCAGTGGACAGAAGAGAAAGTCCAGAGATGGGCCGGCACATAGAACATAAAATGACCTTTGACAAAACCATGAGGTAATTCAGTGAGAAAAGAGAGAATCCTGTCAGCGTCCACACAGAAGGGACGGGACCCTTCAACTGCGCTCTTGACCACGAACACTGCAAGGTACCTGATGAGTCACCATCGTCATGGCTGGTACCCAGATGCATTTAGAAAAACCGCCAAACCTCTCACATGTATTCTCTGTTAGAACTCTATTTCAAAGAGTTCTGCTGGGATGCATTAAGATAATGGCATGCAAGCACTTACTACTTGCCATGGTCTGCCACAGATTGTAATCAGTTTTGACATTAGTACTGAAACTAAGGTGACAGCAGTGCCTACATCATAGCATTTTATAAGCAAAAGTGCTGTAAAGTGTCTGCAACACAGTATTCTTTCAACACAGTTGAGTTATTAGTAAAAGTGATCATCGTAGCTGTGGTAGGAGCTGTAACTTGTGTGGCCATTCTTATGTTTAGCAGCAGTATTTCTGAAATAGCTATTGATTAAATCAATATTTACCTTTTCTGCTTCACATGGACATTGGCTGGTGAAGATGAAAATTACTTCTTAACCACTTTGTGTCTCCCATTCCAAACCATTTCTTCTTCCTTCGTCCTTTAGAAGCATAAGGACAGGAAATCAGCAGTGAGGGCTCATAAGAGATGGGGCTTCTGGTCATTTCACCTAAGTAAGGCAATATATCAGGCCTTGTTAATACAGCGCATCAGCTGGTGTATTAGTTTGCCTAATGGTGACATTCATTTTTAATTCTTTGAAGACTTGCCTTATAACTTGCCTTACCTCTCAAAGTTCTCCGATCACTGGCTTTTGCTGTCACTGAAGTCTGAAGTACAGATAGTGTATAGAAGATCTAGACTATGAAAATAATTGAAAATACTCAGCTTTTAGACTAAGTCATTCAGAATATATCATTTCTACTAAAGAAAGTGTCTTTAATTTACACTGCTTGGATTTGTAAACATTAACATGAATATACTGTTTTTAAGTGTAGTTAACTTCTTAGGAACCTAGAGATCATTTCTATTTACCAATATGATATAGAAGTTATTTTTCTGATTATGGGCTTCCCAGGTGGCTCAGTGGCAAAGAATCTGCCTGCCAGTGCAGGAGACACAGAAATGCAGGTTCATTTCCTGAGTCAGGAAGATACTGCTGAATACTCCAGTATTCTTGCCTGGAAAATCCCATGAACGGAGGAGCCTGGCAGTCTACAGTTCATCGGGTTGCAAAGAGTCAGACGCAACTTAGCAACTGAGCACACACACATTTCTGATTATATTCGTCTTTTATCAGTAAATGCAATTCCCTAAACCAAGTAGTTAGCTTTTGGCCTTTTATCATAGTCAGATTAGTGAAGATTTTTCTTCAAATTGGCTATCATTTGTAAACATTTGGTTTAGCTGGTTTAAACAAGCTGCTTTGTGTTTTCAGAGTCTCAAATTAGACATTTAGTAATGAGGGAGTGTGGAGCTTTCAAATATCCTGGAAAGTTCACCCTTCGAATTTGATCTGTGTGTAAAGGTGACACTAGAATTGTTATGCTTTTTTTTTGTTAGCATTATAATATTGCGAAGTAAGAAAGGAAAAATGAGGGTGTGGGGAAAACTGAATCCAGACCGACTGTCAAAGGCGTAGAAAATTTGGAGAAAGTTGTTTTTAATGAAATTTGGGGGAAAAAATCAACAGTAAACAGAGTATATCATCTTGATATTGCATCTCAGATACAAATGGCCTAAAGCATTTTTAACACAGATTTATTTAACACTTCCTCCAAAAACCCACAAGTTTTATAGGAAAAATCTGTCAGTGAATCTGTTGACATTCATGGGAATTCACACACAAAATATTTCAAAATTTCCACATTTTCACATGCTTGAGTATATGTGCTCTGATTAAAATTCAGACTCTGCCTAATATAAAAGTTAAAGTGGTCTGACAATAGTGTAAGTTACCAGGGGTGGTATTAAAAATAAAACAAAACAAACAAACAAACTCAGAAAACAGAAAGGCTTTTGCACCCATTGACTACAGAACAGGATCCCTTACTCAGCTGTCAATCTGCAGGCATAAACATTGACATGGCCAAAGAAGCTCTTTTGGGTTTTTCTGTACCATCTTACAGGACAAACTTGTTGCCCAACCCAAGACATTCAATCCTGTTTGTTACAGAAGCCTTACTTCAACAAAAAAGGCAGTCTACAAAAGTTAACTATCCAGGGCACAGATTTGATTTTTCCCCATTTGCCTTCCCGCTGAAAGAAATAGTAACAACTACAACAACCATAGAGAAATTTAATGCACATTTTCATCTTGAAATTACTTCAGACTTACAAGTGTTGCATATGTCCATGTATCCTTCACCGAGAATGACCAAGTATTGTTTTATCAAATTTACTTAATCATTTGTTCTATTTTCCCGAAATGTTAGAGAGAGAAAACAAGGATTTGTATTTCATAACCACCACCTAATTAATTATTTAAATCAGGATATTAACACTGATTCAGTTCTATTACCTACTTTACAGACCTAATTCAGAATTTTCCAATCATCTCACAGATGCCGTTCATTTTTCTCCAGAACCCAGGTCAGCCTTACACATTTAGCTGGGTTCCCGTCTTCTTCATCTGCCTTCATATGAGACAGTCTGTCTCTTTCATGTGAAAATTAAAGACCAGATATTTTTATAGACTATGTCTCAGTTAGGGTTTTTCTGATTACATCCTTAGCTAATTGGGGGCTGGGAAGTGCAGGAGTGCTCGGCGTTGGTGTCACCATCCTACTCAGCCCATCACTGCAGGAAGCACTGGATTTGTCACCTGTGATAACTCTGAACTTTACATTTCAACTGAAAAGCTATTTATTTGCCTTTCCATAACTAATAAGTAATCTGTTGAGATTTTGAGTCTACATAAATATTCCTCTTCCCATAATATCTTCACCTACATATACTTTTAGCACACACTGATAATTTTGCCAAAAACCATTAGTGGGGAACTGCCAAGACACATGGAGTTTTTCAGTTCCCAGAGTACTTTATCTAATTATAGCTCTGCAGTTATAAAAAAAATAAAATAGTCTTCCATATAATTTATAAAGCAGGAACAAGTATTAAAATCCCCTAAATTACTTTTGGTGCAGAACTTAGATGTAAATATCTTTTAAAAAGTAAATTAGCAATCTTTACCTAAATGTTTTTATGCATTTAGCATCAGTGTTTTAATATGAATTCTTACCCAGAATCCAAATGGAGCAGGTCTGTTTCCAGGCCGATGGCAGCTAAGACAAGAGGCTCTTGCTTTCCTGTAGACAACAGAAACATTTTTGCAAAAAGAGAGACTATAGATATAAAGTCCTTGTTAAATTTGAAAACTACCACTCAAAGATAAACAGCGTATTACAAACATACTCAATTCCTCAAGTGATCCAGTCAGTTAGCTTTCACTAGGTGAGTATACACACCCTGGCTAGCAGTGGAGTATTAGGGACCATAACCTTTGACCTAGAGACACACAGTGTATGCAAACTTAAAGTGGTGTTCAAATCTATCTAATGGTGAGGTGGCTGTGCCTGTTACCCCTCATGCAACATTAATCTGACTATCCTTCTTACTGATTAGATCAGTTTAACTTTTTCCATGTATGTCTTGCAGGTCCCCTTTTAATTCTTATGGTCTTAAAACAATGCATATGCTAAATTCCAATGTCTACCTGACATCCTGTGTTTATTGTTCAAACACTAAGTGCGATTTGAGATGCATTTGGGGGAATATATGACAGTAAGGGCATCGCTTAGCTACAGTAAAAATAATATCCTACAAATGGACGTGACTTTAAGAAAACCAGACCAAGTTATCATTATGGTATAGTTTCAGTCTTTTAATTAGAAATACCACTGTTATTGCTTCTTGGCCTTTGTCTAAGATCAAGTGTAGAAATACCACTGTCAAGGACACACTGATGTCAATATATCATGAAATTTTACTAGCATTTTACTAAGGATATGTCTAAACTGTTAAGTTCATTTTGGTACACCGCAAAGTCATATTTTTGAGAGGCTAGGGGAAGACAAATGTAATCAATTCCTCTATTACTCTAAAGTATGGGTGATTTCACTTTGAATTTCATTGTCTCATTAAACAACTTGGAATGCATTGCTTAGAAAAATGATGAGAACAAATGAGAAAATAACATGTTTGAGGTTACCTGGTGCATTCTATCATTAGCAGCTTTTGGTCTTTATATTTGCTCTATTGCTCTGTGCAAAACATGTTTGTTTAGAGTCTGGTTAAATTTACCCTTTTCTTTGTTTATAAGATTCCCTTGCTATGAGTTTCAATTCAAGAACTGTATACATGAATACTGCTGTACAAAAGATTTAGGTATGCAATAGAAAAAAACAATATTTGGAAAAAAAAATTTTATTAAGTTCTAAGCCAGATCTTCATGTTTGCTATTCAAGGCTTCAGGTTTTTCTTTTTAATTGTCTTTTCTTCATGCATTGCCAAATACTTTTTATACTAATAAACAGAATTTAGTAGCCAATAAAAATATACATGGAAGCCCACTGCTTGGAGGGAGAGCACATTAAAATCATGTCCATTTAAATCAAACCTCCTTTCTATCAGATATTTCAACTACACATTTGCTAGGAAATGAAACAATTTTTATAATTTCATGGACAGAAATATTCATTAATTTTAAACTTTTTAATATTACTTGACAACAGTTATCAATATTCATTACACAAGATGGAAGAAGAATTTTAGATGAAGTGGGACACAGGATGAGATGGTTGGATGGCATCACCAACTCAATGGACATGAGTCTGAGTAAGCTCCAGGAGTTGGTGATGGACAGGGAAGCCTGGAGTGCTGCAGTCCATGGGGTCACAAAAAAGTCGGACATGACTGAGGGACTGAACTGAACTGAACTGAGGACATTTTCATCAGATCTAATTAAAATAATCTGGGGACTTAGTAATTTAGCAAGACAGATTCATTCTCAATGTTTAACTAAACTGTTTAATGCTTTAAAACTATGTCAATGACATTTATATTATAAAAGTAATATTAGAGTTTCCTTGAAACAACTGGAAACAAAAAGAAAAAAATTAAAATTACACCTTGATTGGCAGTATTGTGATCTATTTTTTTCCTTTTTTCCATTTTTATACATATATACTCACAAATAAACATAAACACCATCCTTTCTCACCCCTACCCGGCATGCCTGCAAACACAGGGACAAAATTGAAATCTTATGGAATATATTGAATATTTTGTTTTACAATGTGCTTTTTTACCCCTGTTAGTCATATACATATTATGTCTTCTTATCATTTGTCATAATAGCTTTTTTCTTATACAATTGCTAAAGCATAATTGCTCACATTGAAAAATATTTTCAAAAGCATTAAAATTATATCATCATTCTGAAAGGGCTATCAATATTTAAGAGTCTGCTTTCTGTTGTTTTCTTCTATATGTATAATTGTATTCATTTTACTGCCTGCTTATTTAAATGACTGGTGGTAGAACTCTTTGAAGTTTCAAACAATTTAAAATTTAAAATAGCTTGTAAACCAATATTTTATAAAGAAAACCAGATACAGCTTAGCCGCATTTACATGTTATTTATACATCCACATGTCTCCTGTTTTTTGTGTAGAACAAAGATTTAAGAGTGTTTTTTTCCAAAAAGGCAAAACTATTTCCATCAAAACAGTCCTTTTTGTATTGGGTTCCTGTATACCGTCTGTCGCTCACAAACTAAATTGGGTTGGTTTATTCTCCCAAAGATAACTATTTCTCAGTAAATCAATAAGCTCTCAACAATTTATGCATCTTAGGAGATTAATTTACTCTGTCAGAATGTTGGTTCAATATTTACTACATCAGAATAAAACATTTCATCATTTATGGAAAATTCCATTCTAGCTCATTCTATACTCTCATACCCCCTGGCCAAGAATACTACTTTTATGAAGCAAGAAAAATATTACTCTGTTAGGGAATGGTAGAGTATTAAATATGCAGATATACTGTTGTCACATTTAATAACGCACTTCTCTCCTGAGGAATCTTACTTTGTGTAAAATCAAAGATGTATTGGGTAACTCTGACTAATGGAGATACCTGGATGTACCTGCAGCATCATGTTGGTGGCAAGGGCAGTCCCCTTGGACTCTGTGATCCAGGCAGACTATTGAGGTGGGAACGACAACACATGTTTAAGTCTCCAATTGCTGTTAAGTGTCAACTCCTGCTCTTGACTCGAAAAGAACCACCGCACCCTCAGCTCCTGCCATTCCAGATAATCAAAGGAAGCAGCCTGAGTAGAAGCCACAACTTAGAACCCACAAACTGACCCCAGCGCTGGGAGTCCAGGCCCACACTGGTTTCAGTTAATGCCTCAAGGGAAAGATACAGGTCAGTAGCAGCAGCTCTGCTTATTGCTCACAAGATCCTCCCCGTTTCTGCAACCAAACCCTCCTGGTCCCCTCAGTTAGTATTCCCACCTCTGGGCCAGGGCACAAGGGTCTTTAAGGTCCTCAAAGCAAAGCCAACCTCCTGCCAATTGCATTTCACATACTCAGTTTTGACTACGTTGCTTTATGTAAACCTTTGTATAAACTTGTGTGCTTTCTTCTCACAAACATCAATGATTTAAGGAAGTTTAGCACACCTTTTTTCTCTTGAGCTAGGAAGGAAAGTTATGTGTTCTGTAATTATAATTTCCCCAGGAAGTAAAACTCTGTAGACATGCCTTCATTGACTGGATGGCTGAACTATTTTGCATGGAAGTCAAGGCACATTTGGAATCTTACTAACCCACTGTTACCAGGAATCACTACTCATTTTCTTTGAACATTTCCTATGCTTGACACTTTGGAAAATTTTCCATATGAGATCTTGTGGAGTGCTCAGAATATATTTGGAGTTCACTGGAGAAGGCTCTTAGCAACTGTTTTATAGTTAACACCTGGGTTTTACAGTTGGCAGCTTTAAAATTGGGACAATGTGAAATACCAAGGTGACTCTAAGTTAATATATGAATAGTGACCAGCATTGGTATTAACTGAAGGTAGCCAGCTCTTTAAATCACAGGTCACGAAGCTTCCTATGCAAGTTAGAATTCAGGCAATGTTCTTTGGGTGTCTCCACTGTACAAGATAATAGCCGTATCTCACATGATGATTTAGTAAAGAAAAATGAGTAATATAGGAGAAATGTCTGCAGTTATTAGTACATATGAACATCTATTAAATTAAATAATCTACAACTACTAATATAACTCATGTTTTATTCTAATCCGGAATATGCTAGAATATAGTACCTCTGATGACCTTCCATGTAATAATTATGTTACTCTACTTACTCTGTTTTCATTTATTCTATTAGGGATATTATACTTTAGAGAAAAATAAAGATTATATTCTACTTAGACTCTTAATTCTGACATATAGAGAAAATGCATTTCTCTTATTTTAAGTGTTGGATATAAGCAAACTATAATTATTAAGTCAGTGTGATAAAAACGTGAATGAGGCTCGGTGCTGGAGTTTAAATCTGGATTCCGCTTGATTTTATGCATCACTGAGCTTCAGCCTGGATGCCTGGTAAATGTTTGGTAAGTATTACTCCCCTCTGTCTTCCACTCTCCTAATAATACCATTCCTCTTGGAAAACCCAAACAAACATATCCTACCTGAAGTCCTTTGCAGAGACCAAGTTTGGGAGTTTGCAGAGCTCCAGGTTGGCACCACCCCATGGCTGCTGCAATGAAGGCATCACTGATTTAGCCCGGTGTCATCAGCTCCCCTTTAATTTTAAAAACATTTGAGAGAAAAAATACTCACTTTGAAAACTGTATAAATTGTCTCTCAATAACCACTCTGTCCGTTAGTGATTTCAGTGGACACAGGGAAATGAGCACAGGATGAACTATGCGTCTGTCCAACTTTCTCTCTATGTGTATGTTACCTCTTATAGCCACTGTTCAGTCCTGCTTCTAGGCACTTAGGTTCAGGGTCAGTCAGTGAAGGACAGCTGATGTCCTTCTGAGTGTCAGTCAGCTCTTTCTCATTGATTAGCTTGGATTCTAATAGGATAAAGATCCCAGTTTAGCCAGGATTCTATTTATTTCCAAATTCATCTTCATTATAAAGTCTGTGATCATTTTAAATCTGGGTTTTCAGTTTTCAAAAATACTCTTACAAAGTAAAACTAATTTTGGACACAGTATCTGTTTAGAATGTGAGGAGAGCAAGGCAGCCTCCTGTTTTTTGTGGCTTTGTGGATTGCGGTGAGCATTTCTCCTCCAGTAGCCCGAGTTCCTTATACCTGGACCCTACCTCATTTTTATTTGAATTTTTCCCTTGTGCATACCGGGTGGCCTAGCAGAGGTGGTGAGTAAAGCTTTCTCAAATGAGACAAATTGGGTCAGGACACAACAGTAAGCAGACCTAAACCCATTTAGAACTAATTGGTTCTAAGTGAGAGATCTAAATTATAAAAGTAAAATTAATGTTGAAAGAAAAATATAAAACTTGAATAAATCTGACCTTCTTTTTCCTTACCCTAGGACTTAGTCAGCACGAAAGAAATATGTACAAAAGAAGCGCAAATTGGATGCCAAACATTTTCAGAAGTAATTATCTTTTTTTGCTGAAATATCCTGAGTGTGGGAAATGCCAGTCTCTTACCAATAGCAACATATTTTTTAAATTGTATGTGCATGTATATTTTCTGAAGTATCATATTCTGTATGACACTAATCTCCTCTGCTCGAGTAGCCTCCAGAACTGTTTTTCCTCTAAAAAGACTGTGCTGGGGTTATGAGGGGATGGTGGGGTGAGCGGAAATGCAGCTAAAACCTCTTTCTCCCTCTGCTCCACCCCCCTCCAGTGTGATGCATTAATTTTACCTGTTTCAGTAAGAACCAAACTAAAATGATAACCATTTAAAATGGTTCAGGCTATTTAGTACTACCTTCAGTTTGCAAATAAGCATTTTAGAAGTTAAAGTTTTTTACATTAATCAGTATGACATACACTAAATCTCATTTCATATCTTTTTTTCCTATTCAGATAGCAGGAGAGGCAGATAACTGAGGTCTTTACCTACCATACAGGTGTCTTTTAGACAAATTCATTATTATACTATGTAAAATCATGAAAATCCAAACATATGAGTATAATGACTAGGAGGAAAATAATGCTTTTTTTTTTTTTTCCTCTTTCTCACAAGACACTTTACCACAGATTTTTTTAAAAAAATATTTATCCCACTCTATGCATACAGAATAAATTTACACAAATTGTCCAGGACATCATAAAGCCCAAAGTAAAAAATGCATGTACTTTTAAAAGATTTTTTTTTCCTTACTAGTTAGAGATATGCTCTCATTGGAATAGGAAATTCAAAAGCAGTTTTCAATTTCACAAAATAGCGAATTCTAGTAACAATGGTGTAGAAAACATTAAATAAATTATGTCTGCACTTAAAGTTACAATTGAGCATCTACAACCTTTATAACTTATTAGTTCATTGTGTTCCACTTTCTTTAAAAAAGCAATTAACTTTAAAGTCCACCAAATATGAGTAACATTCTTCTAAGTTTGTTGGGCAGGCTTTTTGAGGACTCCTTAAGAACATGTCAAATGTCAGTATAAATGTTTAGTGGAATACAATCTAGTCTGTAAGCTCTTAACTAGCCACAGTGCTCATTAAACTGCAATAAGCTGAACTGCAATTGTGAGGCCTGATTGATTTAATAAGGTTAACATCTGCTACTGTCCCTCAACTTAGTATTAAGACCCTGCATATCAAGGTCTTATTACACAGTGAATACAAACCAAGTACCTTTAGAAATGTCAGTTCAGGCAGGCAGAGCAGGACGCTCACGCATCTACACTTGTTCCTCTTATAGTAAAACGTCTGGGAAGTTGCCTCTGTAGAGCTCATGAGCACATGTTTACCTGAGCAACAGAACTTGAGAATCCCAGAGATGCTGTTCCCTGGGGCAAGATTTTCTGTCCTGTCTTCCACCCTTTGCTACAAAACAAGAGGACACCAAGTGTCTTCAGCTGAACCAGTGTCTACAGCTGTCTGTGTCTGAGACTCTTCCTAGAGTTCTCCTCAGTGCATCAGCCATCAAATGACCCTTGTTTCAAAGATGTTATCCTGGATTTGAGCATCCAGAGAGGCTTATTGACACTGGATCTTGCTGACAAGGTCGGGGCTACAGGAACGAAATGGTATGTAGGGTTCTTCTCATCACCCAGCCCCACCTGTACATCCAGACCTTCCTCATTTCAACCTCTTTTTATGTTCTGTAGCTATGGTTGGATTCTTTGGTTCCCTTTGTTTCCATTTTCCTTTCCCTAAGATCCTTGAAAATCAAAACCTTATCTTCCTTTGCATTAAAAATGAAGCAAAAGAAAATAGATTGCCTTAAAGATAACCCTGCCTTCCACTTGGGTGGGAACTTCACACCAACTGTTTGAGATCATGGGCTGAGCCCAGCTTCTCCTTCCCTACTGTTCTCTCCAAATGGATCCACACAGAAGCTTTCTAGCATCTCACCCTCTCATTCTGCAGTTCCTGAAGAAAAGGAATCATCTGTCCAAGGTAAAAAGACTGGCTGTAGCACCTTTTCAGGAGCTGTGTCCTACACGTGGGACAGTGGGTTACGCCAATTCATGGCATGACTGTTCTTGAACTTCCTCCAAAACACGTTTGTTAAACAAGTTAATTCTAATTCACAAGACTGAAATCAGGCATGGATAGCTTTAATTTTTAAAAGGGCCACAATCTAATGAGTGGTCAGGTTTGAAAAACATGGATTTAAACAAACACTTCTGCAGAATATTTTACATGAGTAAAGTGGTAAATCTGACATTTTAGGAAAGACCCAAAGAAATGAGAGGGGCTTGTCCTCTGCTTATTCCTACATTTTTAAAACCTTTGACATTTAAGAGAACTTTTTATTTAAAATTCAAAATGCAAAATGTACCCAGAGCCTAGAATTCATTATGAAAATCTCAACTTTGTTCATGTCTTCTTAAATAAATATGAGTAGGTGATGCTTTGAAAGGGACAAAGAAGTTTAGCTAAAATTAATGGTAAACCTTCCTTAGGTTTCTAGGCTTTCATGATTCATCTAAGGACAGGTGACAGATGGGAAAACTTCATTCCAGCAATCATATAACAAGTAAGATTTTCCCTTTAATTAGCACTATGGTTAGTTAACACCTGTAAGCAATATAGTATTGTACTGGAAATTTTTGCCGGTACATTTTAGGCTATTAATAAACCTACTAAGAAGTGAACCATTTTATTGTATGCATTTAAACTTATTTTCCTCTAAATTTAATTAGGTTTTACATAGATACAAGTTTATATCAAATCTTGGCCCTTTCTCTAGAACCGTCATGTCATAGAACATGTATAACTGCTATCCTCACTAGCATAGCAGTAACTTTTGAATGCTCCATCACTGCCTTTGTAGGTATGTTTAGTATCTACAATACCCCCCAGGAGGGAACAGAGGGAACAAAATTTTACAAACAAAATTTTCTCAGAGCTGACTGCCAACAAACTAGTGTAATAAAACTTTGCTCTAATTGTGAAATAAATAAAAGCATTCAACAAAATATACTCTAATAGTGAAGTTATATGTTTTAGTTACACAAATTCTGTTCAAATAAGATATCCTTCCTTTTAAAGACAAAATAATACACTTTTTTTCTGTTTTCTTATGTCGAGACCAACAAATCAGAGGGTCTTCCCTGGTGGCTCAGATGGTAAAGAATCTGCCTGCAATGCAGGAGTCATGGGTTCAATCCCTGGGTTGGGAAGGTCCCCTGGAGAGGGGCATGGCAACCCACTCCAGTATTCTTGCCTGGAGAATCCCCATGGACAGAGAGCCTGGCGGGCTACAGTCCATGGGGTTGCAAGAGTCAGATATGACTAAGCAACTAATCACATCAGAACAGACAGACTGCCCAGTCCCTGCCAATTGACATCAGCTGTGAGTTTCAACACTTGGTTTGCAGGGTCCTGCTCAGGACAGGTATGTGTGGTTGATCTCTCCTCTGCCCGCCCACCACAACCCCCACCCCACAGGAGATACTCTGGTGAGAAGAAAAGGGGGTGGGGGCAGGTGTCAGACCGGACTGCAGAGATTAAGACCCTACTGAGTGCGCAGCTCATGACAGTGACACAGGAAGGTCCCGAGCTCACCTCCTCCAGTAGACGCGGCAAACATACAGCTACGAAGGGGACGGTTTCTCAGGCAGAACAACCCCTCCACACCAGGCCAATAAGGACAAAAGCACATGGAAGGGAAAAGGAAACCTGAGATACAGTCTCACTGCAGACCCACCTCCAGCTTGGCCAGGCACCATCCGGAGGAAACTCAGAACATGGGGCTGCTCCCCTGGAATGAAGGGTTCCTCCTTATACTGGGCACCCTGGCCTTTAAGTCTGACCCCAGGGAGATGAGCCCTGAGACATCTGGCTGGAAGACCAACGGGGCCCTTGCCCACAGTATCTAGGGCTGTGGTGAACTGAAATATGGTCTTACGGGGCACAGTGCAGATTCACCCGTGGTGCAGGAGCGGCCCCTCTACAGGGCGCCCAGACTGTGAGAGAGACTTGCTGATTCTGAAGCCCTGGTTTGAGGGTAGGGACCTGCTGGGACAGTCACTGGCTGTGGAGGCTGCAGGTGCCACCTTGCTGCCCCCACCCTCTGCCTTGCTAAAACCCGAGGGCAGTGTGTGTTGTTGTTTTTTCTTGTTGGCAGTGCCCTCTCTGTCTCCACTCCATGCCCTGCCCCCGGCTGCAGTCCACAGCACCACTCTCTCCCAGATGGGAGCTTCTGCATGTGGAAGGCACACCTGCCTCTATGGCTGGTGACTTGGTTTTTGTGGCTGTGACCCAAACAAGGGGTTTTTGTTTGCCTGACTCTTTTAGGTTCAGTTCCTGCGTCTCAGGGAACTGTAAGAATCAGAGAGAGTTGTTTCTCACCACTCAGCTGACACAAATTAGTGTAGATGGTCCATCCTCATTCACGTAGTCTAAGAATCAATATGGCTAAACTGTCCATGCATCCCAAAGCAATCAATGAGTTCAGTACAACTCCTGTCAAAAGTTCAATGGTGTTTTTTACAGAAATAGAATAAACAATTATAAAATGTTGTGCAACCACAAAAGACCCCAAACAGCCAAAGCAATATTAAAAAAGAAGGACAAAGCTAGAGGTCCCATGCCCCCTGATTTCAAACTGTATTGTAAGGTTGAAGTAGTCAAAAAAGGCATGTAGATCAATGGAACAAGATACAGAGCCCAGAAATAAACTGATGCATATATGGTCAATTAGTTTATGACAGGAGACTCAAGAATATACAGGGAGGAAAGAATGGCCTCTTCAATAAATGGTGTTGGGGAAATAAGACAGCCATGTACAAGAATAAAACTAGACTCGCATCTTACACTAGACACAACATTTAACTCAAAAATAGATTAAAGGCTTGAATGGAAAAACAGACATAGAAAACAGACTCGTGGACATGGGGAAAGGGGAGGAGAGGGTGAGATGTATGGAGAGAGTAACATGGAAACTTATATAGCCATGTGTAAAATAGATAGCCAGTGGAAATTTGTTGTATGTCTCAGGGAACTCAGACTGGGGCCCTGTATCAACCTAGAGGACTGGGATGGGGAGGGAGATGGGAGGGAGTTCCAAAAGGGAAGGAGCATATGTATACCTAAGGCTGATTTATGTTATGGTTTGACAGAAAGCAACAAAATTCTGTAAAGCAATTACCCTTCAATTAAAAAATAAATACATTTTCTAAAAAGACAACCTGAAACACTAAGATTCATAGAAGAAAACAGGTGGTCAGTTCCTTGGCATTAGTCATGGGGATGACTTTGTGGATCTGACATCAAATCAAAGGCAAGAAAAGCAAAAATAATCAATAGGACTATGTCAAATGCTTCTGAACAGAAAAGGAAACCATTAACAAAATTAACAAGCAACCTACTGAACTGGGAAAATGTTTGCAAATCATATAGCTGATAGGGGTTGATATCTAAAATATATAAATAATTCATACAGCTCAATAACAGGAAAACAATCCAATTGAAAAATACAGAATCTGAATAAACTTTTCTCAAAGAAGACATCCTCAACATCCCTAATCATTAGGGAAATGCAAACCAAAACCACAATGAGTAATCACCCCATACCTGTGATACTGGTTGTTGAAAGGTAAGAAATAAAAAATACTGTTGAGAATGTGGAAGAAAGGTAACCTTTGTGCCCTGTTTGTGTAAATATAAGTTGGTGCAACTGCTGTGAAAAACAGTATGATGGTTCCTCAAAAAATTAAAATAGAGTTATAATATGGATCAAGCAATTCCACTTATGGGTATTTATCTGAAGGAACAAAAAAAAACTAACTCAAAAACCTACATACACCCTCATGCTCATTGCAGCATTACTTACAATAGCCAAGACATGGAAACGACCTAAGTGGCCATCAATGCATGGATGGATAAAGATGTGATACACGCACATACACACACACAATGGAATATTACCTTGACATAAAAAAATGAAATCTTGCCATTTACAACAACATGGATAGACCTCAGGGCCATTATGACAAGTGAAATAAGTCAGAAAGAGAAAGACAAATACCAAATGATATCACTTAAATGTCGAATCTTAAACAACAAAGTCAAACAGAGAACAGACTGGTGGTTGCCAGAGACAAGGGTAGGGAAAATGGGTAAAGGGTGTCAAAAGGTATTAACTTCCAGTTATAAGTAAACCATGGGGGTGTAATATATAACACATTATAGTTAATACCACTGTATTCTATAATAGAAAATGAGATCTGAAGAGTCCTCATCACATGAAAAAATGGTCCTTACTTACATATAGTGATGGATGTTAGCTAGACTTACTGTGGTGGTCACTTCACAGCTTATGTAAATATTGACTCATCATACTCTACACATGAAACTAGTATAATATATGTCAATTGTATGTCATTTTAAAAAAGGTATTTTCTATCAATCCAGAGGTAAATATACACACAAGCACACACACACTTTCTGCTTAGATGATGATTTCTGTTTTAACATCTGTCCTCTTAATAGAGAATTTTAGAGGGAAACAGTCATTCTGTCTGTATTTGTGCACAGACAGATACCTCTTTTATTAGAGGCAGTAGCTCATCAAGGGTGGAGAAGGCAATGGCACCCTACTCCAGTACTCTTGCCTGGAAAATCCCATGGACAGAGGAGCCTGGTGGGCTGCAGTCCATGGAGTCGCTAGGAGTCAGACACGACTGAGTGACTTCACTTTCCCTTTTCACTTTCATGCATTGGAGAAGGAAATGGCAACTCACTCCACTGTTCTTGCCTGGAGAATCCCAGGGACGGGGGAGCCTGGTGGGCTGCCATCTATGGGGTCGCACAGAGTCGGACACCACTGAAGCGACTTGGCAGCAGCAGCTCATCAAGGGACACAGTTAAGCAAGATGAGTGCATTGTGGAGCTGTACTGTTCAGGGCTCTGACCACAGTTAACAGCACTTTATTGTATATACAACAGTCACCAAAAGTATATATCTTTTATAGAAGTGGCGGGCAAATGAGGTCATGCTCGGTTCTAAGATCGTTTAATAAGTATTTCATTCTAATAAAAGCAACAAAAACCCAAAGAACAAGAATATTTAAAAAAATATAGTGTCTTTCAACATGCTTTAATTACCACTTTTAACCTTGTTATTTCCTTTTCCTCATTTCAGTATCATCCACTTATATTGATGGATGATGAAATGGATGAGAGAACTTTGCATTGGGGGTGTGCCTATGCACAAACCAGAAAAATATTCAAATGTAGGTGAATAATGGAATTCAGCTCCACGTAACACTTGGTTTTAATGAAAGATACAATTAATTCAGCAGTTCTTGGTTTTTAAAGTTAGGACTGCTGATGCGAATACCTATAGACACCTACATATTTCCTGCTATGCGTTGCATGGGGAAAAAGCCCAGAGCATTCAGAGAAAAAGCACTACAGGACCAGGGACGTTACCGTGGCCTGTGCATCAGAGCTTGTGTGGTGCTAGGCTGTCTTATCTGTATCTAATACCTTGATTTTCTCTTCCAGTTTGCTAGATTATCATTGTTTCCATATTCCTTTCTCATTAGCTTAACTGAAATATAATTTAAAATTTGCAATGCAATCTATAAATACTTTACCTTTTTCTATGTTTCTAACCACAGTGAATGAAATAGGCAAGTTTAGGAAAAAAAAAAACTGGATGCTGTAATTATTCAATCAAAACAGATAATTTTGATTTCGAAAAATTTGGATTTTTAAAAGTTATGTTAAAATTTAAAAAATCAGTGGATGGTATAACAGAGCTGACAGTAGATATTAAAGACATTTTTTATGATAAACTTTAAATGTCATAATAAAGAAGTATTATAGAATTATTTTGTAAACATTTTTAGCACTCATATTTCCCATCATTAGAAACATGTTAATTTCTAACTATACTTACATACACACACATGCAGTGTTATTCAAATACATAAACATCAAACAAATATCTAACATTTCATATATATAAAATACCATACATACATATTATGTATATAATATCATACACACACTCACACAAACACACGGGTCTCTTAAGACCGATTTTCTTTCTGATAAGTAATGGTGAGCTTTTATTTAGTCTTTTAAATTTAAGCATGATTTTTGATAGTTTTTTTTTATTAATCTTGGTGTTCTGACTCTACAAGATTGAATGACAATTTTCTGTTTTTCTTGTTAGTTGAGGATAAAAAATATCTGTATGAACAGCAATGCCCTTTCCTTTGCCACAGAATATCTGGATTGTTTTGTCCTAAATATGGCCAGCATGATTTTCTTGGTTACTGTGTGACCTACCCCTTCCATTTACTTGCATCTATTAGACTTATATAAAGAAGAATCAACTTTTAACTATTAGAGACTGATGAAAATGAACACTCTAATGAATTTTAGCTTCACATTACAATAACCTCATCTTTTATTTGTAATGATTTCTACTGCCCATTTAAAAGCTGTAAAAGTGAAACAAAATGGCCAGTGCTAAATTCTCTCTTATAAAAATAAAGCAAAGCAACAGTATAAAGTACTTTAAAAGAGGTTAATTTATATTGACATTAATTGCATTTATATATTTTTCTTTAATGCATTTCACCTACAACTACAGGTCAGTTAATTCTAGTAATTTACATTATAGAAAATCAAGTGATTTAAATAATTAACAAAATTATTTGGAATTCACCATGTTAGAACATGCATCAAAATATGAAACTAGAAGAAGAAAAGCAATCTGCCCACTAATATAAAATATAATCAATATATGAAGTATAATGTTTATTCATTCAACAGATATTTATAGCAAATGCTATACTAGGTATATAATAATAAAGAAAACACAAAGGAAGACTCTACTCTCACAGAGGTTCACTGTATCAAGGAAACAGAAATTAATACAAGTAAAGCATATACATTATGATGAGTGTCAAGGAGAATTATACCGCAAGATAGAAAATAGGAATTAGAGGTTGCTGTTATAGTGTTAAAGCAGAGAAAAGGAAACACATCATTGTATGTAACTGGTGCTAAAAGCTTGCCTGCGTAGAATATGATTACGGAAAAAGATACAAACATACTCCTTAAGGAATACACACACAAAATGCATGTGGATCACTGGTTTCATGCGGAGGTAACCTGAATTACAGGGGTCAGAGGTGAGAGAGAAAGTTCTAACAGCGTGTGGAAGTGCTAGATCTCTGAAATTCTGTGGGTTGTGCAGGTAACATATATCTCAAAAATGAATACAATTTAAGTAAGGATCAATCAACACAGATGCCTACCTATCCTGTAGGAGATTGGCTCCACCATGTTGAATATGCTCTCTTGACCCATATTCCAACTCCAAATGGATAGTTTCAATGTAAATTCCCTTATATATTCATACACACACCCCCTAATATTGGATTGCTTGACATTTGACTCTAATAAAAATAAAATAGCATATAATGCACACACACGCAGGTCCTTGGCTTTGTAACTTGGCCTCTTTGGTCACTGTAGCGAAAGCTGAGTCAACATTCCCACTTGACTTATCTATCGCTGTGAAGCAATACCACTCACAGAGTAGCAGCTTGAAACCACACACGCTTGTTATCTCCGAGTTTCTGAGGGTCGGTGATCGGGAAGCGGCTAACCCGATTTTGCCTCGGGCTGTCACCAGGCTGCAGCAAAAGGGTCAGCAGGGGCTGAGGCCACCCCAGGCTTGACTTGGGAGGACTTGCTCCCACACTCTCTCACTCAGGTCCTCTGCACAGGGCTCCCTCGTGCTGTGGAAACTGGCCCTCCTTAGGGGAGTGACCCCAGAAAGGGAGGAGAGATAGAAACAGGCGGTGTGTGCACGTGGGATGCTGCACTTTTATAAGCTGGTGTCTAAGAAGTGACGTCCCATCATTTCTGTCGTTCTCTGTGACTTAGCAAGTTCAGTCCACACTCACAGGGAGAAGATGATGGGAGGTGTGGATACAGGAGCAGGGTTCTGGATGTCTGTCTTCCCCGTTGCCTAACCAGCCAGGCGCCTCTGCCCTCTTCTCCGGGGTTACTGCCCTCCCGATCTTTTCATGTGATCGGATTTCTCAGCATTTAAACTTGGTCTGGTTATTTTTTGCCTTGGGGCCCCATCTTACCTCATCCTTCTTTTTGTGGATTCAAGAAGGAATACCTGAGGCATCCCTGGTGGTCCAGTGGCTAAGACTCCATGCGCTCAATGCAGGGGGCTCGGGTTTGACCCCTGGTTGTGGAACTAGAGCCCACATGCCGCAACTAAACATTCCACTTGCCACAGTGAAGACTGAGGACCCCGCCTGTCACCAACCAAGGCCCAGAGCAGCCAAATAAATAATTAAAAGAAGGAACACCTTTATTTTATACATATATATATTTATTTATTTATTATATATATATTCAGTATATATAATATATATTATTATTATATTAATTATATATATTATATATATTTAATATATATATACACCTTTATTATATGTATATATAAAGAAACCAAACACTCGATCTTAAATCATTCCAAATTCTTCTCCAGTGAAAGCAGTTGTGATTAAAAAAAGGATTAATCACTAATTAGTCTGTTTCTCTCTTAATGTGTATTGGTTTTTTTTTTGCCATTTGCAACATGATTTTATTTTATTTTTTGAATTTTATTTATTTATTTATTTTATATTGTAGTGGTTTTTGCCATACATTGACATGAATCAGCCATGGATTTACCTGTGTTCCCCTTCCCAATCCCAATGTGTATTGTTGAAGATGATTTCAGCGGTACTGGTGACCATGTATAAGAACCCCTGTTAAACTAGCCTGTGGGCACCAGTGTCCAGAGCCGTGTAAGCGGCCCCAGCTCTGCAGCTGCTCAGCCTGGCCTTGAACTCTGAGTCCACCGCCTGCATCACCACTTAGCCACTTGCAATGTCGGCTTCCCCGTGAAGCCAGCAGGGTGTCGTGGGGTTGCTGCTGGGACCACAGGAGACCACACACGTGAGGCACAGAGCTCACGGCTGCGGGGCAGATACAGGGAACATATGGGGTCCTTGTTGCCTGTGGGTGAAAGTGCTTTTATTGAGAAACCTCTAATATTCTGAGGAACTGCCCAGTTTCTAAGGAAAGGTATCAGAACACGAGAAGACAGGGAGAAAATAAAACTCACTTCCTGAGTTAACAGGAATTGGCGTTTTACCATTTTGCCCCAGTACATAATGAATATCTGCACTATCCTTATTTTCCGTGTTCCTCAGTCCACTCCTGACAGGCTGTGTGCTTTCCTTCAGCGCAGAGCTCCTCTCCCCTCCCTTGTCTATTCCACCAGCTTATAACTCCCCCAGAACCCCTGTACCCTATGTTTGAAAATTAACGCAAAACGAGTTACTCCTGCTTTTCCAATCCTTATGATGACTCTTAAAATGAAACCCTGATTACCATCAACAAATGAATGTGGCAGGTTAGGGTCTATAGGTGAAATGTATTAACAAATTTCTTGGTCATCTGCTAGTCATACGAGTATTCACATTCAATATTTCATACATAATTGGACATTGAATGTTTTTAACCTATGCACATCCCTAAGCAAGAATTTAATCTTCCTTAATAGAAAATCTAGAGGAAATGAGGCTTTATATATATATAAACATAATTAATATTAATATCTTCTTTGTTAGAGTAATTTTGGACATAATTAAATATAAATATAATGATTAACATTATATGAATAATTTTATATCTACACAAAGAGAAAGTGTTAGTCACTCACGAAATCTTCACATGAATGTTAATTGCAGCTTTATTTGTATTGCCAAAATCTGGAGGCAACAGAGATTGTCCTTCAGTTGGTGAATTGACAAATAAACCATAGCGTACCAGATAATAGAATATTATTCATCACTAAAAAAAAATGAGCTATCAAGCCATGAAAAGACATGGAGGAGTCTTAAATGGATACTCTTCTATGCAGCTATTTTTGAGGGACAAGAGTGTTTCTAATGAATGGATGTGTCCAAACTGTCAGGCACAGAGAGCAACAGATAGCACCTGTCATCTGAGCTCACAGGATAGACGGCCAGAAATATCCCTCAACGATAGACAAAAGGCGTGCAATTCCTTTGGGTTATAAAGGCTCCACTGAAACCAGGATTGCTTCTAATATGATTCATCACTGCCTAGAAATTAATTTCATAAAGTCTGCTTGATGACCAGCATTGTAACTCTGAAATGTGGTGGTTTATGACAAACATATTCTTCTGAATTATTTCTTATATTTTAGGAATATTTAAATATATTTGGAAAGTAAAGCAAAAATGACTTTATAGGTCTCTAATTTTCTCCAAACTATATACTATAAAGTAGCTTTAATTAGTAAACATGAATGTATGTGCTTGAATTTAAGTTGAGCAAAATTTCATAGGACAATGTACACTAAAATGTGGTAAACTAAATTCAGGACAAAAAAAAATCTATGGAAAAGTCCTTGAGTGAAGATGTTTCGTTTCTTTGGGTGTTTCTTATAACTGCACAGCTTTGAGATATTTCATAGCAGGTGTTTTTTTGGTGTGTTTTTTTTTCTTAATTTGCTCAAATAGCATTTACTGGGTAGGGGCTAACATTGAACAAAATGAATGTTTTCGAGATTATAAATGTGATGAAGAAAACAAAACAGGATGACATGATACAAAGCACCTACAGCCACTATGGTCAGTATTTTTACTCCTTTCCTGGTCCTATAACAGACACGAGATACTTTGGAATTACTTCACCAACAGTACTGTCAACAAACCTACTAAATAAAGTTCAAGGCTTTCTTCTACCAACTTTCGATTTGGCAAGTTTTCAGTTTTACAGAAAATTGCACAAATAGTGAGCACATGTATTCTTCACTGATAATCACCAATTGTTAACATTATGCCACATTTACTTGATGTGTAGAAACTATCAATTCTCTCTCTACTTTGAATCATTTGAAAATTAGTTGCAGACATCATGACACTTCACCCATAAGCATTTCAGCATTATCTCATAAGAACAAAAGCATTCTTGTACACACAATGTAATTACCACATTTAGGAGGCTTAACAATGACACAATATTATCTAATATGGATTTTGAGATGTTCATTTTAAAATTCTCCTGTAGGAAAGTTTTTAAGTTAGTCAGTTAAAAACGTGTGCATAAAGAGTGCCTGATTAGAGAGTAGCATATATTTAACAGCCTAAGCTAAATCTTCCATACAGACAGGAATAGAGAATTTTAGAATGAGCTTCTCAGAATCCTTGTGTGCTTATTAGATCTCACACATAGCTTCACTTTTGTGTTCTTCTCTGATTTCTAATTCCTTTCTTTAGTTCTGATTTCCTTAAAGTTGCCAAGCTTGCACTGGTGCAATTTAATCCAAGCTTTCGGATCTCTTCCTGAATGGCTTCTTCAGGAGGGAATGGAAAAAAGCTGGAACACAGAGGATTTTTAGGGCAGGGAGAGACATCATAACAATCCATACACATCGTTATACATTTGTCCACACTCACAGGATGGACAGCACCCGGGGTAGACCCTTAGGAACAGGACGGAACATGGGTGACGGTGACGTGTCAGTGTAGGTCCATCAGTTTAAGACACGTACCATCTGGTGGGGGTGTGGATAATGGGGAAGGCTCTGCATGAATGTGGGTAGGGGGTCATGGGAGATCTCTGTACCTTCCCCTCCATTTTGCTGTGAACCCCAAACTGCTTTTGAAAAAAATCATGAAAAAAATGAATATCTTCCTAAGTAGATACTATGATCCTATAAGATTAATTAACACTCACCATGAATAATTCCTGAATCTATATCATTATTATGAACATTAAAGTGGCCCTTGCCTGCCTGCTGTCTGAACAAATGAACAACTGCACTAAGTTAGAAATAGAAGGTGTTACATTATCCTTAAACGGTAAAAGGCATTCTTGCAGACTTTTGCTTACTGCCAATTGCAACACGACTGATCTTTTTCCAGACTAGTAACTTTAGAAAACATTCTGCTTCTATTATCTCTCGTCTGCCTTTCAAATAACTTTCATAGCAAGCATAACAGCCAGGAGGTTAGCCATCAGTTGTCACTTTACAGAAAAGAAAACTGCCACCCTCAATCAATAAACCTTTTCTGAAATTGACACAGCTAAGTGACAGAGAAGATCTGGCCAGAATGCACATTTTTGGATTTTCCAAGTCAGTGCTTTTCATGCTACCCCTCAGAATTTAAGACTCATTGTGGCAAATACTGCTTTGGCCAAAAAGCTTGTCCAGGTTTTCTTATGGGAAAGCTCCAATGAACATTTGGTCAACCCAATAGAAAGGAACGTTTCTCGTATTTATTTGATCTGCAGCATGGGATGAAATTCCCAGTCTCCTCAAATATTTCCCTGAGACTTTACTATTAAAGCTTATCCCCTTTTCTGTGATGACCTAGAGGAGTGGGATGATGGGGATGTGGGAGGGAGGTTCAGAGGGAGATATGCATTGTAATATGGCAGAAAGCAGCACAACATTTAAAAGTAATTCAGTTCAGTTCATTTGCTTAGTCGTGTCCGACTCTTTGTGACCCCATGAACCACAGCACACCAGGCCTCCCTGTCCATCACCAACTCCCGGAGTCCACACAAACCCATGTCCATTGAATCGGTGATGCCATCCAACCATCTCATCCTCTGTCGTCCCCTTCTCCTCCTGCCCTCATTCTTTCCCAGCATCAGGGTTTTTCCCAATGAGTCAGCTCTTTGTATCAGGTGGCCAAAGTATTGGAGTTTCAGCTTCAACATCAGTCCTTCCAATGAACACCCAGGACTGATCTCCTTTAGGATGGACTGGTTGAATCTCCTTGGAGTCCAAGGACTCGCAAGAGTCTTCTCTAACACCACAGTTCAAAAGCATAAATTCTTCTGCACTCAGCCTTCTTTATAGTCCAACTCTCACATCCATACATGACCACTGGAAAAACCATAGCCTTGATCAGACGGACTTTTGTTGACAAAGTAATGTCTCTGCTTTTTAATATGCTGTCTAGGTTGGTCATAACCTTCCTTCCAAGGAGTAAGTATCTTTTAATTTCATGGCTGCAGTCACCATCTGCAGTGATTTTGGAGCCCAGAAAATTAAAGTCAGCCACTGTTTCCCCATCTATTTGCCATGAAGTGATGGGATCAGATGCCATGATCTTAGTTTTCTGAATGTTGTTTTAAGCCAACTTTTTCACTCTCCTCTTTCACTTTCATCAAGAGGCTCTTTAGTTTCTCTTCACTTTCTGCCATAAGGGTTGTATCATCTGCATATCTGAGGTTATTGATATTTCTCCCTGCAATCTTGATTCCAGCCTGTGCTTCTTCCAGCCCAGCGTTTCTCATGATGTACTCTGCATATAAATTAAATAAGCAGGGTGACAATATACAGCCTTGATGTACTCCTTTTCCTATTTGGAACCAGTCTGTTGTTCCATGTCCAGTTCTAACTGTTGCTTCCTGACCTGCATACAGGTTTCTCAAGAGGCAGGTCAGGTGGTCTGGTATTCCCATCTCTTATCCTCCAATTAAAAAAAAAGTTAGCAGTTTGAGATTAGCAGATGCAAACTACTATATCTAAACAGATCAACAATAAGGCATTACTGTATAGCACAGGGAATGCTATTCACTATCCTATAATTATCCAAAGTGGGAACAAGCATGAAAAAGAAATGTATATATATAACAGAATCACTTTGCTGTATGCCAGAAACTAAGACAACTTTGTAATTCAGTTATAGTCTAATAAAATACAGATTTAAAAAAAAAAAAAGTCTTATCGCCATGGTGCTTTCCTTCCAGTAACTGTTACTCTGAAGAGGCCTAAGACCATCCTCTCTGTATCACATGTGGGTCATCTTTTCACTTTTTGACAGAGGCACTGAGGAAGAGAGTGCTAAAGATGGAAGAAAGTGTCTCAAAAGAGTGGAAGAGAACTCCTGAAAGGGCCCTTGTAACCCACCCCTTCCTCTTCAACTGGGGCCCGGAGGACGTCGACACTTCCCGCTGAGCCGAGTTTCTCTGAGCCTCTGTGATCCCCACGCCTGGCCATCAGCAGTCTCAAGTCACTGCAGCGGCCTCTTGGGCTGTTCTTCTATTTTTAGCCTTCTCATTCCAGTCTGTTTCATCCAGCTCCAGTGTCCATGACTGTCATTTAAATCATGTCATTTTCTTTTGCTGTTCAGAAACCCACACCTTTATTTCTTATCCATTTTCAAGAAGGTTGCTACTGTCTCTGTATTAGCTTTCATCTCTGATCACGCCCACCAAGTTGTACCTTCAGACAAGCCACGGCTCCCATCTCTCCTAACTGCTTTCCTTTGATGCCTCCTCTGGAGGTTCACAGAAGATACCTACTTCTTCATGACTTATCAGCTACCTCCCACGTATTTAAAATGCAGCTCTAGTATTAAACCTTCTCAAATGTCACTCAGAGGCATCCGCCTCAATTGCCCTGGTGATCTCTAGCATTTGTAAACCATTTGTGATTCACAATCCAGGGAAGCTTAGTATGTTTATTCTGTTTTTTGTTTTTTATTTTTTTCCCATTTATTTTTATTAGTTGGAGGCTAATTACTTTACAATATTGTAGTGGTTTTTGTCATATATTGACATAAATCAGCCATGGATTTACATGTATTCCCCATCCCGATCCCCCCTCCCACTTCCCTCTCTACCCGATCCCTCTGGGTCTTCCCAGTGCACCAGGCCCGAGCACTTGTCTCATGCATCCAACCTGGGCTGGTGATCTGCTTCACCCTAGATAATATACATGTTTCAATGCTGTTCTCTCGAAACATCCCACCCTCGCCTTCTCCCACAGAGTCCAAAATTCTGTTCTGTACATCTGTGTCTCTTTTTCTGTTTTGCATAGAATGGATAAGGAAGCTGTGGTACATATACACCATGGAATATTCGGTTTTTTAAATTGGTGGTGTTGTGTATTTTTTATTTTTGTCAAATCATCTCTCTGGAAGCAGAGTGAGAAACTTAAGGACAGACACCGTGACTCTTGCCGCCTCTGTTCTTGCCGGGGCACTGAATGTCAGGATCCACATACAGATACCACGCCATCAATAGCGACCAACTGACCGTGATGGGCCGCTTTTCAAACTGCAAACTGTCTGGCCTTCAGAAGAGCTGGTACCCTCCCAATCTTCTCCCCAGACCTGGATAAATGGGACCGTGAGCACAGGTCTCCCGTCCCCCTCTAGACTCCCTACCCATCCCAGGCACAGCACGGTCTGAAGACTCGCTACTCAATGTGGCCCTGCCTTAGCAGCATCAACCTCCCCTGGTGGCTTATTGAAAATGCAGAATCCCATACCCACATCACCCCTAGAGAAGTGGTACTGGTGTTTTCACATGATCCCTGCCAGACAATTTTCTGCACTTTAAAGCCTAAAAAGCACTGGTTTAAAGGGAGCAATTTTCTTCTCTTCTGGAAAATCCTGTCCTGCGTAACTGGGGTGATCATAGCCTGTAGCAGTTTCCTTTCATATCCTGAATAGCAAAGATTTAAACCATTGTGCCCAGTCAAATGTTAAACCGAATAAGTATATGTCAACTAAATAAAATTCTTCTTGATCTCAAAGTTTCACCCATGCAGTTTCCTGAGTCACCCAATAGTCTATACCTGTGCTATCTGCACTGAGCGTTGGATCAGATTTATAACCATTAAATCAATAAATAGCTTTGCATCAGCTAGTCTGTGTTTTGTGTTGTATTGTGTATTATGGGATTAATATAGTTATTCCATATTCCTTCCCTGTTTGCAAAGGGCTTGCAACCAATTGGTTTATTTATTTATTTTGTCCTGCTATAATAGCAAATATCCTTTCCCCCATTTCCAAATGTGTGATTATTTCCATGACTACTTACAATAGTCACCCTACAAGGAAAGGCTTTCTTGGATGTAGAGCTAGCAACCCCCTCCCTTATCTGATGAGTGCATCCTCCAGGGACCAGTTGGTCACCCCCAAATCCAAGTAATAAATCTCTACAGAGACAACCAACTTGTCAATAACTGTTCATTCTGAAGGTGAAATTATCAATGATGCCCATTATTTTCTTAGTTTCTTTCAACCCTGCTTCTTTTCCACAGATATCCTGAGTCAGTTTACCAACCAACTGTGACTTACTATTTATAATAATCTCCTACCTCTTCTCATCTCTCCTTATATTCTGCAAGAAATGAAACCTTGTACTAGGTGGTTACAACTATATGAAGCATTATGCTCATCATAGTTTTGAAATTTCTTTCCATTTACCTTCATGGAATCAATGAAACATGTCAGCTTGAACTCTATGTATTATTTTGGCTAATATGTAAAGAAGGTAAACTGTAATAATTCCCCACAGCTAAAAATGTTGCTCATTCAAGCTAGCATTGAATGTATAACATTATGAAATTGACAAACAGTTGTTATGAATTAACACATATTTTATGGAACAGTTTGTCCCTTATTAGGCTATCTTAATAAAGGATGATTTGAAACAAAACTAGAGTGAATAGTTAGTAAAACATACTAATAAAACACAAAGACATTTTAAATTCAATGGCAATTCAACCTAAAATGCCCATGGATTTCAACCTTCCTTTCCAGGTTCAGAACCCAAGTTGCTAAAAAATAGTTATTTTTTAAATTGAGGTAGTATATGTTTACAGTGAAATGCATGTATCTTAATTGTATGGTTCACTTATTTTGAAGAAATGGTTAATGCCAACAGATGTAGCCAACACACTGGATAAAGGCCTACATCACTTCCATACCACATTAAGTTACTTTTTGTACCTTATATTCAGTTCTTACACCCTCCCTCCATAGGCAACTTTTCTGATTTTTATTATAAATTGACTTCATCTGGACTTTCTGTAAATACAATTGTACATATATCTCTTATGTCTGGTGTCTGTCTCCCCATATAATGTCTTAAAGATTCATTAATGTGTTGAACATATCAATAACTCATTTTTATTGCTGGGTAGTATTCTGTTGTATGAATATATAAACATATGTTTATCCACTTTTCCATTGAGGGGCATTTGGGTTGTTTCCGTTTCAGGCTATATGAACAAGTTTATAATTCTTGTACAAAATGTTATTGGGACTTTTGTTTTCACTACACATGGGGAAACAGCAGAGTGTAATTCCTAGGTAATAAGGTACATATACTTTTAACAAATGTTTATATTAAGGAGCATTTTCCAAATGAAAGAAAAAGATTAAAAAAATCAGAAAAAGAAGCTTAATAAAACAGAAATAAGTAATTTGACTGATAAGATTCAAAATAAGTGTCATAAAATGATAATGGAACTTGGCAGAAACATTGGTTAATAGGTAAAACTTTAACAAACAGATATAGCAATAAAATATCAGAAGGTACAAATAGAAAAAAAGATTACTGAAGAATAGAGCAACTAAACTGAAAAATACACAAGAGGGGTTCAACAGCACTCTAAATGAAGCAGAAGGAAGGATCAGTGATCTGGAAGACAGGGCAGTGGGACTGACCCAAATAGAAGAGCAAAGAGAAAAGACTTTAAAAAGCACTCATAGCTTAAGGGACTTTGGGTATAGCATCAAGCAAGCTAAAATTCACAGTTAGGAGTCCAAAATGGAGGAAAGGAATGAAAGCAGCGGGAAACTTATGTCAATAAATAATGGCTGAACATTTTCCTAAACTGGGGAAGGAAGCAGACATACAGATTCAGGGAACCCAGAGAGTTCCAAATAAAACGAACTCCAAGAGACATGTACTGAGACATAATTAAACTGTCAAAGACAAATGATAAATCTTAAAAGCAGCAAGAGAAAAGTAACACATCACATACAAGGTAACCCCCAGAAGACTATAAGCAGATTTTCAACAGGGTATCTGAGGCCAAAAGGGAGTGACGTGATGTATTCAAAGTCCTAAAAGGAAACAAACAATAAAACTTCTGACCAATAATAATCTTCTTGGCCAAGTTATTATTCAGGATTGTAGAAATAAATACTCTTTCCAGACAGCCAAAACTAAAAGAGTTCATCACCACTGAACTACTTTAAGATACATGTTATTATTATTTTTTTTAAGATACATGTTAAAAAGACATCCTTCAGGTGCAAAGGGCACTAATTAGTAACAAGAGAACATGTAAAGATATTAACCTCACTGGTGAAGGTTAATATAAAAAAAGTGGATTAAACACTTATAAAGCTAGTGTGAAAGACATCGAAAAAAGTAGTATAAGTAACAATAATGATTAGTGAACATATTCATGATAAAAAGCCATAAAATGTTATATCAAAGACAAAGTGTAGGAAGGGCAGGATAAAAGTGTAGAGATCTAGAATATGTTCGAGTTAAGATGTTATCTATTTAAAATTGACTGTTGTAAACTATAAACACAGACTGTTGTGTGTAAGCCTCATGGCAAATGCCAAGCAGAAACTTATAGTAGATACACAAAATATAATGAGAAACAAATCTAAGCAAACCATTACAGAAAGTCATCAGAACACAAAGGGAGAAAGCAAGAGAAGAATGCAACAGAAGAACCACAAAGCCACCAAAAAACAATTAGTGAAATGACAGTAACTACATACCTATCAATAATTTAAATATTAATCAACTAAATTTGCCAATCAAAAGGTATAGAGTGACTGGATGGATTTAAAAAATTTAAAGAAAAATATCCCTCTATGTGCTGCCTACAAGAGAATCACATCAGAGGTAAGGACATACCCAAGCTGAAAGTGTAGCAATGAAAAAATATATTCTATGCAAATAACAGCCAAAAGAAAGTTGGAGAATCTGTACTTTTATCAAACAAAGTGAAAATGAAAGCTAAAGTGACTCAGTAATGTCCAACTATTTGTGACCCCATGGACTTCCAGGCAAGAATACTGGAGTGGGGCCTTTCCCTTCTCCAGAGGATCTTCCCAACACAGGGATTGGACCCATGTCTCCTGCCTTGCAGGCCGATTCTTTACCAGCTGAGCCACAAGGGAAGCCCAAGAATACTGGAGTCGGTAGCCTATCCCTTCTCCAATGAATCCTCCCCACCGAGGGATTGAAGTGGGGTCTCCTGAATTGCAGGTGGCTTCTCTACCAACTGAGCTATCAGGGAAGCCCTTTATTAAACAAAATAGATTTTAAAATAAAGACTATAATAAGAGACAAATAAGAGTACTACATAATGATAAAGGAGACAGTCCAAAAGAAGATATAATCTGTGTAAATATTTATGTTCCAAGCATAGGAATAAAACCAGTCATTCCTAAAGGAAATCAACCTTGAATATTCATTGGAAGGACTAATGCTAAAACTGAAGCTCCAATACTTTGGCCACCTGAATGAAGCACCTACTCATTGGAAAAGACCCTGATGCTAGGAAAGATTGAGAGCAGAAGGAGAAGGGGGTGGAAGAGGATGAGATGGTTAGATACCATCACTGGCTCAATGAACATGAGTTTGAGCAAACTCTGGGAGACAGATGAAGACAGAGGAGCCCGGTATGCTGCAGCCCATGGGTCGCAAAGAGTCGGACACAACTTAGCAACTGAACAACAGCAAGCGTAGAAATACATAAATACACAGTGCAAATATTAAAAAAAAAAAAAACCTTAAAGGAGAAATAGACCGTAATACAACAATTGTCAGGGACTTTAATACCCTCACTTACATCAATAGATAGATCATCCAGACAGAATAATAATTAAATACTGGCCTTAAATGATACACTAAATTATACGGTACTAACAGATATAAACGTAACAGTCCATCCAAAAGCAATACACATCCTCCTCAAGTGCACATGGAGAATTCTCTAGGTCAGATCTCATGTTAGACCACAATGCAAATTTTAACACTTTTATGAAAACTGAAATCATAGCAAGAATCTTTTCTCACTAGAAGTAATACACTTTAATCAATTACAAGGAAACAGTTCACAAATATACACAGATTAAACAACATGTTGCCCAACAATGGGTCAATGAAGAAATCAAAAGATGAATTAATACCTTGAAGTATTCTAAGAGACAAACTCATAGTGAGAAATCCCTCTCTCAAGAAAAGAAAAATCTAAAATAAACAACTGAACTTTACAATTCAAAGAACTAGAAAAAAGAAGAACTAATGAAAGGTGGTTAGTAGAAAGGAAGTAACAAAGATCAGTAGAAATAAATAAAACAGACAATGGAAAAGATCAATAAAACCAAAGCTGGTTCTAAAAAAAAAAAATGACAAATATTAACCTAGAATCACCAAGAAAAAAAAATGCCTAAATAAACAAATTAAAAAATTAAAGAGATATTATGATTGATACCACAGAATGCCATGGATCATAACAGATTAACTGCAGTATACTCAAATAAATTGAACAACATGGAATCAGTACATTACTAAAAATGAGCAACCTTCCATGACTGAATCATGAAGAAAGAGAAAATTTGAATAGGCCAATTACTAGTAGGGAGATTCAATCAGTAATCAAAAACCTCCTGACAAAAAAGTCCAGAAGCAAAGACTTCACTGGTGATTTCTCCAAACATTCAAAGAAGAATTAATCAGTCCTCTCAAACTCTTCCAAAATGCAGAAAAAGAGAGAACACTTTCAAAATCATTTTATGATGCCATTATTTCCTTGGTACCAAAAGCAAAGACATCACAAGAAAAAAAATTACATGTCAGTACTCCTGATGAACATAGATACAAGTTACCTTAACAAAATATTAGGAAACCAAATTCAACAGTACATCAGAGGATCATGCACTTGATACAGTGGGACTTGTCTCTGGGATGAAAAGATGGTTCAACATTTGCAAATCAATCAACATGATAGAAAATTTTAACAAAATGAAAGATAAAAATCTTACTATCTCAATAGATGAAATATAGGCATTTAACAAAATTCAACATTCATTTATGGTAGAAAAACTCAGAAACATTAATATGGGGAGAATGTACCTGAACCAAATAAAGACCATATGTGATAACCCCACAGTTAGCCTTATACTCACTGTGAAAAGCTCTGCAACCCAGAAAAATAAAATGATGCTTATTATCACCATTTTAATCCAATATAGTCTTGGAATTCATAGCCACAGCAATTAAGGGGAAAATAAAAATTAATCCCAACTGGAAAGGAAGAAGTAACACTTTCATTATTTGCATGTGACATGATTTTATACACAGAAAACCTAAAAACTCCACCAAAGTCTGTCAGATTAATAAACGAGTTCTGTAAAGTTAGTTAGTTAGTGTTAGTGTTCGTTGCTCAGTCATGCCCAACTCTTTGTGATCCCATGAACTGCAGCCCACAAGGCTCCTCTGTCCATGAGATTTTCCAGGCAAAGATACTGGAGTGGGTTGCCATTTCCTTCTCCAGGGATCTTCCCAACCCAGGAATTGAACCTGGGTCTCCTGCACTGCAGGCAGATTCTTTACCGACCAAGCATACAAAATCAACATGAAAAATCTGTTTCATTTCTATACACTAATTATAAAGTATGAGAAATTAAGAAAACAATTTCATTCATAAATATATCAAAAGAATAGTGAAACTGGGAATAAATTTAACAAAGAAGGTAGAAAAACTGTACATGAAAACTATAGAGATGTAAGAAGTTGAAGATAATACAAATAAGTGGAAACATATCCCACAGTCATGGACTGGGTGAATTAATATTGTAAAATGTCTGTACTATCATAAAAAATCTGCAGTTTCATCACAATGCCTATCAAAATGTAAATTTTCACAGAAGTAGAACAAACATAAAATTTGTATGGAACCATAAAAGACCCAGAATCACCAAAGCAACCTTGGCAAAGAAGAGCAAACCTGGAGGCTTCCCCTCCTGGATTTCCAACTCTATTCCAAAGCTACGGTAATCAAAACAGTATGGTATTGGCACAAAAGCAGGCAAATAAACCAGTGGAACCTAACAGAGAGCCCAGCAATAAACCTGTACAAACATGGTAAATTAGTTTAGGAAAAGAAGCCAAGAACATAAAATGAGGGAAGGATCATCTCTTAATCAGTGCTTGTTGGGAAAAGAGGGCAGCTGCCTGCAAAAGATTAAAAGATTAAAACTAGACTCATATGCCGTACACAAAAATTAAAGATTTGAATGTAAGACCTGAAACCATAAAACTCTCAGGAGAATACAGGTGGAAAGCTCCTTGAAATTGCTCTTGAAGTTGAATTTTGGTCTGACTTCAAAAGCAGGGGAAATAAAAGTCGAAGTAAACAAATGTGACTACATCAAATCAGAGAAGTTTCTGCACACTGAAGGTAATTATCAATAACAGGAAAATACATCCTACTGAATGGAGAAAATATTTGCCAAACATATATCTGATAAGGGATTAATATCCAAACACACACACACACACACACACACACACACAGCTCAATAGCAAAAAAAAAAAGAAAGAAAAGAAAAAAAAAATCTGAATAGAAATTGATCAGAAGACCTGAACAGACATTTTTCCAAAAATGCATACAGGTGGCCAACAGGTCTGTGAAAAGATGCTCAACATCCCTATTCTTCAGAGAAAGGAAATTGAACCACAACGAGATGACATCCTGCCCCCATCTTTTAGAATAGCTATTCCCAGAAAACAAGAGATAACAAGTGTTGGCAAGGATGTGGAGAAAAAGGAATTTCCTGTGCTTTCTCAGTGGGGATAGCCATTAAGGAAAGTAGTATAAAGATTCCTTTTCAAATTAAAAATAGAGTTACCATATGATCCAGTAATCCCACTTCTGGATATTTGTCTGAAGAAAATAAAACATTAATTAAAAAACATATATGCACCCCCAGGTCACTGCATCATAATTTTTAGCAGCCAAGTTATAGAAGCAACCTGTGCGTCCACTGATGAATAAATGGATAAGGAAGAAGTCATACACACACACACATACACACACTTGCACACCTAAATGCTCTCACTCATGTGAGAAATTTAAAAAAAACAGCAACAAAAAGCCAAACTCCTAGATACAGAAAAGAGGTTGATGGTTGCCAGAGAAAAGGTGTGGGAGAAATGAAGGGGGCATAAGCTATACATTTTAATTATCAAATAAGTGATATAATGCACAGCATGATGAATACAGTTAACAATATTTCTGTCACAGTAGATCTTAGAAGTCCTCACTTAAAGTATTGTGATGGACATCAACTTACTTTAATGATCTTATTTCAATATAAAAATATGTGTTATATGCCAATTATACTTCAATAAAAAAGAAATATTGGACAAATTACTTGACCTCCATTTCATACTAGGTCAACATATGAATGTTCTAGAGCTTTTCTGAGAAACAAAGACATCCTACAGAAGAAATTTTTCTGGAAGTATTGACGTATAATCACTCAAAAAATTTTCATTCTACCAAACAGTGCTGTGAAAATTGGATATCCACATGCAAGTAATGAATTTAGATTTTTGCCTCACAGACAGAAAAAATATCTCAATAGACCACAGACATCAATGTAACAGCTAAAGTTATAGAATCTTGAAAGAAAACACAGAAGCAGATCATTTGTGACCTAAAGTTAGGCTATGATTTCTTAGATATGACACCAAAAGTAAAAGCAGTAAAATGGGACTAAATAGTTGGGCTTCATGAAAATTGAAAGATTTTTGGCTGCAAAGGATGCTACTGAGAAAGTGAAAAGACAAACCACAGAATGGGAGAAAATATTTGCAGTTGATAAATCTACTAAATGTGTAATATCCAGAATATAAAGAATGCTTATAGCTCAACCACAACAAAACACAATTAAAAACTGGGAAAATGATACAAAGAAACATTTTTCTAAAGAAGATAGATGAATGAATGGCCAATAAGTACAAGAAAATATGCTCAGTATTGCTTGGGAAAAGAGTTTAACAACCTGAACGAGATAGCAGTTCCTACCCTCTATGAGGGCTGTACTCAGAGCTGATAACAGGTGTTGGCAAGTGGGTGGAGAGATTGGAACCTTTATACGAATGCAAAATGGGACAGAAGATTCAGAATACATTTTTGGCAGTTCATCGGATGGTTAAATTAGTTTTAGCATATGATCCAGCAATTTCACCCCTAGGTTTTACACTCAAGAGACCTGGAAACATATATACACACAAAAGCTAGTACACACTTCTATTTATAGCAGAGTAACACTCAAAATGTAAAATAGTTCAAGGGCCTGCCAACTGATGCTTGCATAAGCAAAATGTGTCAAATACTTTCAATGAAATATTATTGGTCAATTAAAAAGAAAGGTGTAGAGATACAGGCTAAGATGACGACAGACCTCAGAATCATTCTGCTGAGTGAAGAAACCAGGGACAAAAGACCACACACTGTCTGATTTCATCTATTAATACTGAAAGTGTAAGGGGAGGGGCAGATAAATAGTAGCTAAGAGGAACAGGTTTCTTTGTGGGCTGATGAAAACGCTCTAAAATTAGGTTATGGTGACAGGTGTATAATGCTGTCAATATATTAAAATCCATCATTAAGTAGACAGAATTTAACATATGTAAATTGTATGTCAATAAATCTGTTTTGAAAAGGCAAAAAAGAAAATATCCTTCAACAGTACAGCACTCCAAAACAGTCACCCTCATAATTGAGGAAGGCATTACAAGTTGTCTTATGCTAACCTCTCAATATCTAGTTGATCCTTAAAAGATATACATCGTGGAGATTTAAATAAGCTTGGGGAAACTTATATAACAAGGCTTCTAAAGAAGCGTTCCACTTTAAAAAGCCAGTGCCATTTTTTTCTAACAATCCCCATTGTATATCTCTGTTTATGTGTGCATATGTATATTATGAAGATTTAGTATTGCATTTAAAAATCTTCATATTATTACATGTTAAATCTTTTTCTTTTTCCTATGAAAATTGGTGGCCTTATGCATAAGCATCTACATTTTCCATGTGAAATTGATGTGAGGTCACTTGCTAGGCTCTGTGGGGAGCATGTTTAGCAGAATAAGTCTGCTACCTGTTAGAGGAGTGAAATATGTACTCACTGCAGGATGTATTCACCAACTGTTTACATAATTGTAAGCCCTTAGTAATAAAGCAATCATGAATCTGTCATTTTACTACTTTAACCATGACACTTCAGGACTCAAAATCCTGCTCTCAAAAACTTCCTTTAATTTATTTTAATTAAAAGATATCCCAAGAGGGAAGTACAAATGCTTGAAAGTTTAAAGCTTTGTTCCCTTTGCTACAACTAAAGATGTATTCTCTTCCCTTCTCTATCAAGTGAAGTGCACTTCTGAGATTCACAGTAGCAATTATGTGATGTAGTCTTTTAAAAGAGTAGTTTTATACAACCAAACAAAGCAGGAATTCTGGAAAGACCTACCAAAGATTTGAATATATATATGAATATAAAATGATAAGCTTCTAATGTGAAGTTTGTTATCATTTATGTTTGTAATGATGGAAAAATTAAATCCATAAGATTTTTTTTTAAGTTTAAGATGAAGAAAAATAGTATAAGCAGCATTTGAATCCATCTTTAACTCAATGAAATATTCATTCCAAAATGCTGTCTCCTTATAGATTAACTCTGTTGACAATTCTTAGGATGCACTATTGCCTCGGCAGTGCATGATTATCTGTTCTCTCATAATTCGGTCTGTTCTGAATGCCTGCTGTGGGCCCATTTCTGTAAGTGCTCAGCATACAGTGGAGTCCAGAGACTTCACTGATTGAGACTCATAGTTTATAAAGTTCCATAGAGATACCAAAGGCTGCCAGGTGGTGTAGTGGTAAAGAACCCGCTTGCCGCTGAAGAATATGCAAGAAAGGTAGGTTTGATCCCTGAGTCAGGAAGACCCCCTGGAAGAGGAAGTGGAATCCACTCCAGTATTCGTGCCTGGAGAATTCCATGGACAGAGGATCCTGGTGGGCTATAGTCCATGGGGTTGCAAAGAATCAGACGTGACTGAGCACACACATAGAGATGCCAAGATGGAAAAAAAGTTCAAGACTAAAGTGATCATGGAAAATCAGGAGACCCCTCACAGGAGACAGGCTGAAACCCCAAACCTTCATCTGAGAAGCTGACCTGGGAGAGGGCAGAGGAGGCCACTCAGGGCTGGTGATGAGCCCTGCGTGGGGAAGGCTTACATCAGTCATGGAATGAGAAGGGAGTGGATTCAGAGGATGTACCCTTGGACCACGTGGGTTTAGAGGGAAGCCAGTATGGAGTCACACTGAGTTTTGTTAGTCAGGGTACAGATGTTGGATTTTATTCATCTTGAGACTGGAATTCTCTGATGAGTTTTGATGGGGTGAGACCGATGGCTCAGATGAATCTGCCTGCAGTTAAGGAGACCCAGGTTCAATCCCTGGGTCAGGAGGATCCTTGGATCCCCTGGAGAAGGGAATGACATCCCACTCCAGTATTCTTGCCTGGAGGATCCCGTGGGCAAAGGAGCCTGGGGGACTATAGTCCCTGGGGTTGCAAAGGGTCAGATATGACTGAGCAAATAACGCTTTTACTACCTAAAATATAAACTCAAAACATTTAAGTAACAGATTCACAATGCTAAAATAAATTATTTTGCATTCTGAACCTACCTGAAATTCTAAAGCATCACCAAAGAAGCGATATCGAAAATACACAGTATGAATTAACTGGTCCCAAATAAAGAAACCGGAAGACATAAATTGAGTTTTCCAGAAAAAGAAAAGTTTGTTTTTTCCTTAAACCTATATGCCAAAATATAATGGGCTATGGAATAATGGGTTTGATCACTTTATTAATTCCAAAGTTTATAAGTTAATTATTTATATCATTTCCTGATGAAGGAAATGAACAAAATGCAGCCAAAGGCCCAGTTTCTCTTTTTTTTTTTTTTCTGGTATTACTTCCTCCTGAAATTTGTGGTAGAATTTACAAGAGAAAATCACTGAGCCTGAAGTTTTCTTTGTTGAAAATTCAGTTTGGTTGATTTCAATACATAGGACTATCCAGGTTATTTTTTTTGTTTTGAGACGTGATAGTTTATATCTTTCAGGGAATTGATCCATTTCATCTAATATCAACATTCTCTCCTTTTCTTTCATTGTCTTTAGGGTCTGTAGTGATAATCAAAGTTCATTCCTGTTATTGGGAATCTGTATTTTTTTCTTCATTAATATGGCTAAGGACTTCTCAGTTTTGTGTATTTTTTCCAAGATCAAATTTTGGTTTTATTGGCTTTGTTCTTTTGTTTTTCTTTTTTTCAGTTTCACTGATTTCTGCTTTTAAACTTTATTACTTTCTCCCTTCTGTTTGTTTTGGGTTTAATTGGTTTTTCTTTTATTAGTTTTCTAATGTGGAAACAGATTATTTATTAAATTGAGTTCTTTTGTAATATTTCATACTGCTTTAGTTTCATCTTACAAATTTTAATACACTTTATTTTCATTGTCATTCATTTGAAAATATTTTAATATTTCCTTTGAAATTAAAAAAATTATTAAGACTTCTTTTTTTTAGAGGAGTTTTAGATTCACAGCAAAATTGAGGGAATGTAGGGAGGTTTCCTGTATACCCCTTGCCCTCACCAGAGTCTTTCTATTTTACAATGGATTATTTAAACACGTGCTGTTTAATTTATACATTTTTGGCTATATCTCAGATATGTTTCTGTCATTTTTCTAGTTTAATTTCATTCTGATCAGAAATCATTTTCTGCATGATTTCACTTCTTTTAAATTTGTTAAGTTTGTTTTTATGGCCTAGAATATGGACTGTCATGTTAAATATTCTATGTACACTTGAATGTCAATTACATTAAGTTAGTGAATAATGTTGATCGGGTCCCCTATATCTTTCTGATTTTCTGTGTGGCTCAGAGGTTAAACCATCTGCCTGCAATGCAGGAGACCTGAGTTCGATCCCTGGGTCGGAAAGATCCCCTGGAAGAGGAAATGGCAACCCACTCCAGTATTCTTGCCAGGAGAATCCCGTGGATGGAGGAGCCTGGTGGGCTACAGTCCACAGGGTCGCAGAGAGTCGGACACGACGAGCGACTTCACTTTCACTCTCTTTTTATCTGAGAGAGGAACCCTGAAGTCTCTGACTGTAGTTTTGGGTTTGTCTATTTCTTGCAGTTTTATCGGTTTTACTTCACATATTTTGGGGCATATATTTTGTTAAGTACATACACATTTAGCAATGTTGTATATTTTGATGAATTATTTATTTCATGATTATAAATATTCTTCTTTTTCCTTGATAATTTTTCTTGTTCCAAAGTTTGCTTCGCCTGATACTAACATAACTTTCCCGATTTTCTTTTGATAAATGTTGGATTGTATATTTTTTAATCCTTTGACTTTTTTATCTATAGTGATATATTTATTTTTTTTTTCTTTTTTATTAGTTGGAGGCTAATTACTTCACAACATTTCAGTGGGTTTCGTCATACATTGATATGAATCAGCCATGGATTTACATGTATTCCCCATCCCGATCCCTGCTCCCACCTCCCTCTCCACCCAATTCCTCTGGGTCTTCCCAGTGCACCAGGCCCGAGCACTTGTCTCATGCATCCCACCTGGGCTGGTGATCTGTTTCACCATAGATAGTATACATGCTGTTCTTTTGAAATATCCCACCCTCACATTCTCCCACAGAGTTCAAAAGTCTGTTCTGTATTTCTGTGTATCTTTTTCTGTTTTGCATATAGGGTTATCATTACCATCTTTCTAAATTCCATATATATGTGTTAGTATACTGTAATGTTCTTTATCTTTCTGGCTTACTTCACTCTGTATAAGGGGCTCCAGCTTCATCCATCTCATTAGGACTGGTTCAAATGAATTCTTTTTCATGGCTGAGTAATATTCCATGGTGTATATGTACCACAGCTTCCTTATCCATTCATCTGCTGATGGGCATCTAGGTTGCTTCCATGTCCTGGCTGTTATAAACAGTGCTGCGATGAACATTGGGGTGCACGTGTCTCTTTCAGATCTGGTTTCCTCAGTGTGTATGCCCAGAAGTGGGATTGCTGGGTCATATGGCAGTTCTATTTCCAGTTTTTTAAGAAATCTCCACACTGTTTTCCATAGCGGCTGTACTAGTTTGCATTCCCACCAACAGTGTAAGAGGGTTCCCTTTTCTCCACACCCTCTCCAGCATTTATTGCTTGTAGACTTTTGGATAGCAGCCATCCTGACTGGCGTGTAATGGTACCTCATTGTGGTTTTGATTTGCATTTCTCTAATAATGAGTGATGTTGAGCATCTTTTCATGTGTGTGTTAGCCATCTGTATGTCTTCTTTGGAGAAATGTCTGTTTAGTTCTTTGGCCCATTTTTTGATTGGGTCATTTATTTTTCTGGAATTGAGCTGCAGGAGTTGCTTGTATATTTTTGAGATTAATCCTTTGTCTGTTTCTTCATTTGCTATTATTTTCTCCCAATCTGAGGGCTGTCTTTTCACCTTACTTATAGTTTCCTTTGTAGTGCAAAAGCTTTTAAGTTTCATTAGGTCCCATTTGTTTAGTTTTGCTTTTATTTCCAATATTCTGGGAGGTGGGTCATAGAGGATCTTGCTGTGATTTATGTCGGAGAGTGTTTTGCCTATGTTCTCCTCTAGGAGTTTTATAGTTTCTGGTCTTACATTTAGATCTTTAATCCATTTTGAGTTTATTTTTATGTATGGTGTTAGAAAGTGTTCTAGTTTCATTCTTTTACAAGTGGTTGACCAGTTTTCCCAGCACCACTTGTTAAAGAGGTTGTCTTTTTTCCATTGTATATCCTTGCCTCCTTTGTCAAAGATAAGGTGTCCATAGGTCCGTGGATTTATCTCTGGGCTTTCTATTCTGTTCCATTGATCTATATTTCTGTCTTTGTGCCAGTACCATACTGTCTTGATGACTGTGGCTTTGTAGTAGAGTCTGAAGTCAGGCGGGTTGATTCCTCCAGTTCCATTCTTCTTTCTCAAGATTACTTTGGCTATTCGAGGTTTTTTGTATTTCCATACAAATTGTGAAATTCTTTGGTCTAGTTCCGTGAAAAATACCATTGGTAGCTTGATAGGGATTGCCTTGAATCTATAGATTGCTTTGGGTAGAATAGCCATTTTGACAATATTGATTCTTCCAGTCCATGAACATGGTATGTTTCTCCATCTGTTTGTGTCCTCTTTGATTTCTTTCATCAGTGTTTTATAGTTTTCTATGTATAGGTCTTTTGTTTCTTTAGGTAGATATACTCCTAAGTATTTTATTCTTTTTGTTGCAATGGGGAATGGTATTGTTTCCTTAATTTCTCTTTCTGTTTTTTCATTGTTAGTATATAGGAATGCAAGGGATTTCTGTGTGTTAATTTTATATCCTGCAACTTTACTATATTCATTGATTAGCTCTAGTAATTTTCTGGTAGAGTCTTTAGGGTTTTCTATGTAGAGGATCATGTCATCTGCAAACAGTGAGAGTTTCACTTCTTCTTTTCCTATCTGGATTCCTTTTACTTCTTTTTCTGCTCTGATTGCTGTGGCCAAAACTTCCAACACTATGTTGAATAGTAGTGGTGAGAGTGGGCACCCTTGTCTTGTTCCTGATTTCAGGGGAAATGCTTTCAATTTTTCACCATTGAGGGTGATGCTTGCTGTGGGTTTGTCATATATAGCTTTTATTATGTTGAGGTATGTTCCTTCTATGCCTGCTTTTTGGAGAGTTTTAATCATAAATGAGTGTTGAATTTTGTCAAAGGCTTTCTCTGCATCTATTGAGATAATCATATGGTTTTTATCTTTCAGTTTGTTAATGTGGTATATTACATTGATTGATTTGTGGATATTAAAGAATCCTTGCATTCCTGGGATAAAGCCCACTTGGTCATGGTGTATGATTTTTTTAATATGTTGTTGGATTCTGTTTGCTAGAATTTTGTTAAGGATTTTTGCATCTATGTTCATCAGTGATATTGGCCTGTAGTTTTCTTTTTTTGTGGCATCTTTGTCTGGTTTTGGAATTAGGGTGATGGTGGCCTCATAGAATGAGTTTGGAAGCTTACCTTCCTCTGCAATTTTCTGGAAGAGTTTGAGTAAGATAGGTGTTAGCTCTTCTCTAAATTTTTGGTAGAATTCAGCTGTGAAGCCATCTGGTCCTGGGCTTTTGTTTGCTGGAAGATTTTTGATTACAGTTTTGATTTCCTTGCTTGTGATGGGTCTGTTAAGATTTTCTATTTCTTCCTGGTTCAGTTTTGGAAAGTTATACTTTTCTAAGAATTTGTCCATTTCATCCAAGTTGTCCATTTTATTGGCATAGAGCTGCTGGTAGTAGTCTCTTGTGATCCTTTGTATTTCAGTGTTGTCTGTTGTGATCTCTCCATTTTCATTTCTAATTTTGTTAATTTGGTTCTTCTCTCTTTGTTTCTTAATGAGTCTTGCTAATGGTTTGTCAATTTTGTTTATTTTTTCAAAAAACCAGCTTTTAGCTTTGTTGATTTTTGCTATGGTCTCTTTAGTTTCTTTTGCATTTATTTCTGCCCTGATTTTTAAGATTTCTTTCCTTCTGCTAACCCTGGGGTTCTTCATTTCTTCCTTCTCTAATTGCTTTAGCTGTAGAGTTAGGTTATTTATTTGGTTTTTTTCTTGTTTCTTGATGTAAGCCTGTAATGCTATGAACCTTCCCCTTAGCACTGCTTTTACAGTGTCCCATAGGTTTTGCGTTGTTGTGTTTTCATTTTCATTCTATCATCTTTTTTCATCAAAAGTGTCACTTTATAGTAAAGTAACAGATTGTTCAAAATAAAAATTAAAGAAAATAAAGAGGAATGTGATTAGAAAGGGAAATATATGCAAGTATTTATAAAAATTATTTAATGGAATGGGCCATTGAACTTAACTTTGACTGTAACAGCCAAGAAACAAAGAATATTTGTCTGGCCACGTAATTCTTACTCTCTGATATTACTAATCAAGACCATCAGATTTAGAAAGAAAGGGTGGATTTATTTTCCTGGCATAATATTATGGAAGAGCGGCAAAGATTAATCGAAGATGATGACTTAAGGGTTTCTGTCTAGAAGTGAAGAAATGATTATTTTTTTCATCTCTGTGCCTGAGGCTCAGGTGGACCTCAGAGATACTGAGGTTTTAGTTCCAGACCCCGAGATAAAATGAGTATCACAATAAAGTGAGTCACACAAACTTCTGGTTTCCCAGTGCACATAAATTAATAAAAAAAATAAATAAATAAAAATAAAAAAGAAAGTTATGTTTTCTCCACACTATAGTCTATTAAGTATATAATATCATTATGGCTAACAAAAAAACAACATATATACGTTACGTAAAAGCACTCCATTGCTAAAGAATACTAACCATCATCTGAGCCTTCAGCAAGTCCTAATAGTAAAATCAAAGATCCTTCATCCCAGATCACCATAGTGGATATACTAATAACAAAAATCTCTGAAATGTGAGAATTACCAAAATGCAGGGACATGAAGGGAACAAATGCTGCTGGAATAAACGGCACTGGTAGACTTGCTCTGCGCAGGGTTGCTGCAGACCTTCATTGAGAAGCATAAGCAACATCTGCAAGGAGCGACAAAGTGAAGCACAGTCAGACGAGGTGCCCGCTCGGTCGTCTTCCCACACAGGTCCTCGGTGTGTCCAGAACAATTGTGGCAGAGAGCAGTCGAGTGGTGGATATCACGGGGACAGCACAGTAGCTTTGATGGGTGGAAATGGGGCTGGAATTACCAGAATTTCCCCTAAGAAGCCGGCACCTCAAAGGAAGAAGCCAAGACTGTCCCCAGAAAACTGTCATCACAAAGGAAAGAGATACTTTCTCATGGGACACCGTCATCACAGTGGAAGAAACCACCACTTCCCTTAGGACATCATCACCACCATCACAGGGAAAGGAGACACCGTCTTCCTTGGGACACCATCATCACAAGGGCTAGTGGGGGCAGTTTCCTCCAGAATATCTTTGCCTGAAGGGAAACAGCCACCCTTTTCTCTAGGACCCCATCATCACAGGGGAAAGGCCCCAGTTACCCCCGAGACTCCATCATGATGAGGCAAGCAGCACCGCCTTCCTGTCAGCCCTGAGGGGAGCTGTGATGGCCACCTCCTCCCTGTGTGGCTTCCACCCCAGCTCCCTGCAGACTTCTGAGACAGCTCTCACTTTCAGAACACACTCCCTTCTGCAGGGTAAGGCTGTCTTTTCATTTTTGAGAAACAAGTGAGTCCTTTCTGAAGAGAGTGGTGGGGTTTTCAAAGCAACCGTCTCATCTTGGGGTGGAGTGGGATGAACAGAAGTCAGGTATTTGTACCAGAGTATCGTTGCATTTGCTTCTTTCTTCTTCTTTTTTTAAAATTTATGAATCTCATTTATTTGTGCTACAGTTTGAATCCCTGTCTCGAGACAGGAATGGCAACCCACTCCAGTATTCTTTCCTGGAGAGTCCCATGGACAGAAGAGCCCGGGAGGCTGAAGTCCATGGGGTCACAGAGTTGGATACATGTGGGGTTTGTGGTTGATCTCAATCACTGTGTTGGGGGAACACTTGAGCGTGGTCAGCTCCTTTCTGCCTGAATTTCTCCCAGCCTCAGTGTCCCGTGTTGCTTGTCTGATCCCTGCAGGTGGGTCCCCCAGCCAGCAACCAGGGTCTTTTGCAGAAATCTTCCCTCTCCCCGTCCTCAGATCCTGGGCAGGACTTTTGCTCAGACAGGTTGGGCATGAAGCATCTTTATTGCACACAAATTGGCTCAATAGTCACTAACTTGAATTGGGAAAAATAAAATCAAGTGGTTTGGAGGTTTCCAGTGTCCCTTTTGGTTTTAATACTTATTTATGAAGGCATTAAAACAACACAGCTCTACCCAATACATTCAATTACCTAAGAAGGCTTGAGCTTACATGCCACAACAGATTGCTTTGGATTTTTTTCCCTTCAGACCCTGGAATAAATACAGGTTGTTTGAATTGAGGGTCAGAGGGTCTGGTTTCCATACTTTCTGACTTACTCAGCTTAGGTCTTTGGGGAATAGCTTCTCTGCGCACAAGTTTGAAAATAAAAATTAGCTGACTAATGTGGTCCTGAGACTGTGGGACACCAAAACCTCGTGTGAAATGTAGAACATCTGATACAGCCACGCCTCCACAGTCACTGATGTAAAGATGCCAGCTCCCACACCAGCTGCACCAAGGGAATCAAGACAGCATCCCATGTTCTGTATTCACACACGCGTGTCAGAGATGTGTACACCTGTGCTAAACACCTCCTAGTAACAGGAAAAGCAATACCAATCTTGATGATTAAACTTGATTCAGTGTTATATGTGTCAGTAATCTAAGCACTTTAATGGACTTATCTCATCTTCAAGACAGTTCAAAGAGATAGTGTTATTTTTGAGGTAGAGAAATTGAAGTTTAGGTATGAGGTTAAGTACCTAGCAAAATGTTATCTTAGAAATCTTAATTTCTAAACACTAGGTAAAACAGAGATTATCTAACCACACAATCCACTGGAAACCTCTTAATCTAGTAGCAGATTAATAGTTGTTATTTAGCCTAACTTAATCCAATAGTAGTGAGATACTTAATCTAGTTCTCAGACAGGATAATAACCTACCTAATCCACTGACTTAATCTGACTGCTATAGACCAGAGGATCAGGAAGTTTGTTACCCAGGCAGCCTGACTCCAGATCCCAGTAGCTTAACCATCATTCTGATGGCCTTGCTCACACACTTCAGAAAGGTTAAATCCAGGAAAAAGGGTATAATCCCTATGGGAGGGCTTAACCTTTATTCACAACTTGTAATTTCTCCTGTGACATTCTGCACTGGAAATTTTCATGAAAAAGCCAGGACATTGATAAACCCACATTTCAATACCTAGTCATTTTCTTTTTTCAGTCAACAGAAAATTTAAGGAATTTATCCAGCATGACAGCAAAATAAAATTTCAGTTTTACTTGACAGAAAGAAAAGTAGTAAGAAGTGATTCAGCTGGGAATATTACCAAGCCCTTTAGAGTAATTCAATACTGTGGTTAGCAGAGGATTCTTTCTTTTCTTTTTTTATGTGTAATGAAAGGCAAAGATCATTAAAGCAGAAATGTCAAGTTATCTTTGAAACCTGAGCATGGTGTTACCAGTGTGAAGCTTGAATAGATACTAATGATTTGTTAATTGGTTAATTACACATTTTAATGACATATTTACAAAGTCACCATTTTTTTGTGTCTAAATGACATAATTGTCTGTCAGTGTTGTTTTCAGTAAACACGGAGATGCTCTCCCTTACCTGCACATCTCTATATGATTGAGTTTGGCTTTTCTCCCTGAGCTACAATTGATCCTAGTGTCTTTATTAAACAGGAATCATCTTCAGTAGTCTACTTTCAGCCCCCTCTCTGAGATAGCCAGATTGCCAATCAGGTTTTCAGAAAGGCAGAAAGACCCTGGCTGGTGTGCCGGTCCATTTACAAATGGCATTACTGTCCTCTCTCTCTCTCTGGCATCACAAAGTCCAAAAGCAATCCCCCTTTTGCCAAGTAATCACACAGAAAAAAAATCAACTATAATTCTTGGTCCAACAAGATACACGGCCCTATCCCACTATCATTTAAAATGCTTTGCAGTCATCTCAAACTTAGGCTCTGTTTTTTTTTTCTTTATTTCAACTTTTATTCTCCAATACAGTCTCCATACAGTTATGAAAAACTACATAAAGAACAGTTTTTCAGATATTCCTGCCCTTCATTTGCAGAAAATGATAGTTGAGGCAGGAACCTAAAGAGGGAACCTAGACCTTCTGTTCACAGACAGACGTGAGTGCCGGCATCACTGAAGATTTCAAAATGCAGAGGCGTTAGGATGGATTCTCCTTGCTTTTTTAAATTCCTCTATCACCATATACCCAGTGGAGAGTTATAGCAGATACAGGATTCAAACTGCTCCAATTGTAAATGAAATAGCAACATCTTTGCTACATAGTCAATAAATGGTACAATACTATAGATGATACTACAGTAAATATGTTAATTTTATTAGAGGCATCAAATAAGAATCTGTGTAGTTGTGAGTAATCTAGATCATTGATAAAACATATACTTTTTTACAGAGTGTGATTTAGAGTATGGTTGTTACTCTAAGCAAAAGACTTAAGGTAGTAAGCTACCAACAGGATGATGCTTTGTCTGTATCAAGAACTCAAGCAATTGATGTCTGTGAGATGCAAAGATTTCAACTCTAGTGTGTTCTTATAATTTAATACATTCACAATTATCATCACTCAGGCTCTATTTTTAAATTGCCTTTTCTACAGAAGTTACAGCAGTTGGAGAAAATTATTTGATTACCTGTTAGCTTTCAGTCATATCACTCTTGAGTGTGTGTCCCTGAAATCATCTAAATCCTCTTCAAAAATTAAAAAAGTGACCTATAAAAGTTGTTTTTTCAGGACATGTTCATCATAAAATATACCAGGGGATACTTGATGAACCAAAGCTTTTATGATCACACACTGGGGGGAATGACCATGCTTTCTTTTTAAAAAAAATTCTTATTCTTTTTTTTTTTTTTTTTCATTTATTTTTATTAGTCGGAGGCTAATTACTTTATAATATTGTAGTGGTTTTTGTCATACATTGACATGAATCAGCCATGGATTTACATGTATTCCCCATCCCGATCCCCCCCTCCCTTGAGAGTGATAAGTTCTCTTTATTACAGACAAGGGTTAATAATATACAACATTGGTTAATTTACACTCTGGGAACATCTCAGTTGCCAGCACAGGCAGGAGCCTTGTGGTTGGCAATAGAGGTACCTCCCTTTCATTATTCTCTTATTAAATTCTGTTGCAATGGAGATAATTTTGAAGCTAAGGAGATTTAGGTCTATTTAATGAAAGAATCTTTCTGGTATTTAGCACTTCCTCTTGTGTTTAAATATTCTGCTTGCTTACTACCCTAGAACTGGATGGTAAGAATTTGTGAGAATTCGTCTCAGGATGGGAAATTTGTGGGAGGATCAAGTTGCAGTAGAGCAAGCCTACTTATTTCCAAACAAAATATCCAGGCCTAATACCCCAATGAGAAACCTGAAGTAACGTTGGAGATCACAGACTTCCAGTTCCCTGGGGCAAGCTCCCATGCCAGGGCTATGGAAGAGTCATTCTATGGAGAATGTTTGCCTCCAAGAATAGAGGACTCAGCGCTTAAGCAGGTGCAGGTTAGATGGTCAGGAGGTATAGAAAGGACAATGAGATACGCCTGGCCTTCAAACAGCCCCCGGAGAAACAGCATATATGACATGTGACAGCCTGCCTCTGAGCATGCTATGTCCCCTCGTCAGCAAGGTGGACTCACTATATCTTCATTTGACTCAGCCTCTATGTGCCCTGAGACTTCTGGGTGAGAGACGTAAGTGATCACAAAGGTTCAACTGGTATCATCCTGTCAGCTGCTTCCACCTTGTAGCCCCTGAAACATTGTATAAATGGTTGGAAGTTGCATTCTATAGGGATGCTCTGCAAAACCAAGATGAGTCCCTGAAGGTCTGTGTAAAGCAGGTGAGGGCCTCTCCTACTTTGAATGGGATGAAGCACAGTATGGTGGTGGAGAGATGCCCTGGCCACAGGACTACCGAAAGTGATAAACAAGACACTGCCCATGCTCTCCTCTCTGGGTCCAGGATGGCTTAGCCATGAGGCTCTCTCTGCCCTAAAGGAGGTAGTAGTTAGAGTCCAACCTGAGCACCAAAGACTTGATCTTTTGAAGACTCTCGAGAGTCCCTTAGACAGCAAGGAGATCAAACCAGTTAATCCTAAAGGAAATCAACCCTGAATATTCATTTGAAGGATGGATGCTGAAGCTGAAGCTCCAGTACTTTGGCCACCTGATGCGAAGAGATGATTCATTGGAAAATACCTTGATGCAGGGAAAGATTGAGGGCAAGAGGCGAAGGAGGTGACAGAGGATGAGCTGGTTGGATGAAATCACTGACTCAGTGGACGTGAGTTTGAATGAGCTTCTGGAGATAGTGAAGGACAGGGAAGCCTGGTGTGCTGCAGTCCATGGGGTCCCAAAGAGTTGGATACAACTGAGTTGGAAGTACTTGGGGTTGAGTCCTGCCTCTTTGCTCACTGGAGCCTGCCATATGCAATTCGTGGGAACTCTCTTCATCTCAGTTTACTCATCCATGCTCTGTGGAAGAGCAAGCCTAAGTCTTATCTGTGTCTGCTCTAAAGCAGGGCTTTCCAGAGCTCTCCTAAATGACAGCACATAAAATGAAATGCCAACTGGACAGCACACGGGGACACACAGAGGAGCTTCTGGTGCTGGGACCAAGGAGCGCCAGGCTGTTTGAGGCCACCCCTAGCTGCCCGAAGGGTTGAGGGTGTCAGCCTCTGGGATTCGCAAACAAGGCAGTGAATTCTCAAGCACAATGGCTCATCCACACACACATATGCACATGTGTAAATGAAGACATACTGGTTAGAGCTCTTCTTCAGATAATTATTTATGTAATTAGAGACCTCTGTCTTACTCACTAGGCTCTATTTTGTGGAGTCAGGGACTGCAACTCTTTGTCCATCTCTACACAGAAAGCAAGTGACTGTGCAGATTCCTAGGCATTTTACTTGGAAAGTGACAGTATTGGGTTATGTGGTCTATATATGTCTGTATAAGCTCTGTGAGGTCTCCTTCAATGACATCATCCCAGAAATGAGTGCTTTTCAAACTTCCGCTACATCAGAACTGCTACATCTTAACCACTGGACTAAGGCATGTATTACTGGGGCCAAAATGGCTGGCTCTGTCAGTCTCAGATGGTACTGCAAATTCTAACGTGTTTCTGGGTGGTTCTGATACTGCTGGTCTGGGACTGCACTTTGAGAAGACCATTATAAATCCGAGGGTCTCTACGTAGGGTGGACTTTATAAGAGGGGTAGTGAGACAACAGGAAAGACTTGGGACTCTGAGGTGGGGTAAGAGTGAGAAAATGCTGTTCCCACTTTGCCAACAAAGATCTGTATAGTCAACGCTGTGGTTTTTCTAGTATTCATGTACAGATGTGAGAGCTGGACCATAAAGAAGGCTGAGCACCAAAGAATTGATACTTTTGGACTTGTGCTGGAAAAGTCTCCTGAGAGTCCCTTGGACAGCAAGGAGATCCAACCAGTCAATCCTAAAGTCAATCATCCCTGAATATTCATTGGAAGGACTGATGCTGAAGCTGAAGCTCCAATACTTTGGCCACCTGATTCAAAGAGCCAACTCATTGGAAAAGACCCTGATGCTGGGAAAGATTGAAGGCAGAAGGAGAAGGGACCAATAGAGGATGAGATGGTTAGATGGCATCACTGACTCAATGGACGTGAGTTTAAGCAAGCTCCGGGAGATGGTGAAGAACAGGGAATCCTGGTGTGCTGCAGTCCATGGGGCTGGAAAGAGTCAGACGTGACTGAGCAACTGAGCAACAAAGGCTTTCAAACTCCACCTGTACCTATGATTCTTACTTGTTGAGATCCAAAGACCATCTTAGTGAACAGGTTACTTCACTCTGGACTTTTCTGCAGGAGGGCATCTGGTTTTCCCTTTGGAGGAGGACATGCTCACACAACCCTCTCCCCCCAGGGAAGTGTCTGATGATGCTCTGGTCAGCAGTTCTCGGACTTTCCTTTGAGAACAGTCTTCTCAGTCGTTCCCTGCAGACTTCACCCCAGGTCCAAGCTGGGGGGGAGACAACACCTGGACCACATCACACAATCCTGACTGTGTTACTGGGCACAGGACCCCAGCAAGACCATTCACTGGCGTCATCGGCACCAAGAAATCAAGAGCAGGTGTTTGTTTTCTTGGGACAACAGTGAACTTTTTCTTGCTGTATTTGAAAGAGAGCAGGTACTAGGATTGTTGCTGCATGTGGAGGAGAGAAGGAAACTTTTGAATAAAAGCTGAACTGAAAAAAGAAGAAACAAATCTGAGACAGCATTGCTTGATCAATGGCAAAGAAACCCTGTTAGCTCAGACGATAAAGGACCCGCCTGCAGAGCAGGAGGCCCAGGTTCGATTTGAGGTGGGGAAGATGCCCTTGAGAAGGGAATGGCAACCCACTCCAGTATTCTTGCCTGGGAAAGTCCACAGACAGAGGAGACTGGCGGGCCACAGTCCATGGGTTTGCAAAGAGTCAGACACAACTGAAGCGGCTAACTCTTGCTTACTTAAAGAAGCACCCAGGTGCAGCCCTCTTCCTAGTATTTCCTGTTAACCATTCCACACACTGTAAAGTTTTACTTAATCCAGGGTGGGGAGAGCTTTTGATCAGCTGAAGCCTAAACATTCTGAACAAAAGACAGAAGAGTCAAGGAAAATGCTCTCAGAGTTTGAGACGCTTGGACCTTAATCCTAAGTCTCTGATCAATATCACTTTAGTAGGTTATTTTGCTTATTGGGGGAAAAATTTTTCCATGAAACAATTTCAAGGTTTTTCAGTCACTGGGGTGAATTAGTGAAAACTTTTTTTTTTTTTTTTTTCCAGTGGTTATTTTTAACTTTTTATTTTTTTTATTTATTTTTTTTTTTTATTATTTTTTTTTTCCAGTGGGTTTTGTCATACATTGATATGAATCAGCCATGGATTTACATGTATTCCCAATCCCGATCCCCCCTCCCACCTCCCTCTCCACCCGATTCCTCTGGGTCTTCCCAGTGCACCAGGCCGGAGCACTTGTCTCGTGCATCCGACCTGGGCTGGTGATCTGTTTCACCATAGATAGTATACATGCTGTTCTTTTGAAATATCCCACCCTCACATTCTCCCACAAAGTTCAAAAGTCTGTTCTGTATTTCTGTGTCTCTTTTTTTGTTCTGCATATAGGGTTATCGTTATCACCTTTCTAAATTCCATATACATGTGTCAGTATGCTGTAATGTTCTTTATCTTTCTGGCTTACTTCACTCTGTATAAGGGGCTCCAGCTTCATCCATCTCATTAGGACTGGTTCAAATGAATTCTTTTTAATGGCTGAGTAATATTCCATGGTGTATATGTACCACAGCTAATACTTTCTTTTAAAAATACAACCAGAATGTTTATACTTATGTTCATATTTATTTGATATTTATGTCATTTAAGTAGTGGATCATTTGGATACAGAGAGACAACATACACATAGTATTTGTCTTCTACACAGAAAATATAGGAAAAAGAAGTTCACAGAAGAAATGAAATAATACGTTCTTGTTGTCTTTGGAGAAACCATAATCTCACAGGGTTAATTTCTGAGCTTTGCGCGCAATAAGCACTGTGTGTCAGGCTATTTTCTTAACCAATATGTGTGCCAGATGGTTTGATACCTAAAGGAAAAAATAAGAAGTTGTCACACTTAAATATTAACTAAACTAAAATGTATCTCAGTGACGGGATGGGATTACAATGTGATGTGTTCTCTTCATCACGGCTCATGAGTTTTCAGATCACTGAAATGCCGATATGCGGAAAACAGTTCAGAAGTTAAGCTGAGACTCAACTATACTTGAATTCTTGCTTATGAGGGAATAAATATTTACTCTATAAAGGGCCTGAATGGGAAATGCATTAACTAACCAATCTACATACCAGCCAGAGTGGAAAGGCAATAAAGGAAGAGACTGCGGAGACTGCAGAGGACATGAGATGTTTATCTTCCCCATGGACCCCAGGAAACACCCCCACCTTCTTCTTGCCTGTTTTAATTAACCAAGGGTCAATCAATAGTAGCCATGGAATTAACTGTCTTTCCTTTGAGGTTGCAAAGGGTTTTGAAGCATTCGTTCAATCAGTTCCCCAATTAGTCAACGAGGACCAATTTAATGACATGCTGGCTCTTCTGTGGCCATGATAATGTGTTTTGTCCTTTTTGATAATGTCAGGTATCTATCATGGTAAAGGGAAGAGGCCGTATAATTTCTTGGGAGGAAATCTGGAGTTAACTCTTAGGTTACTTAAGGGAGTATAGTCACACCATTTAAAAATCAAGTTTTGCACAAGGGCTGGTATCAAAATAAAAACCTACTTTAACCTCAATTTTTATTTTATTGACTAGATGCTTTCAAATGTGTTCCCACTATGATTCTAACAGAATACATCTCCGGAATTCGTGACATTTTAAATTCAATTTAATGTACTAACTAAGAAAAGGGGGGGGAGAGTGGAGAAACTGTGATGTCATTGTTAATACAACATAGAAAAGTTTAAATATCTGTAAATGTGCAAATACTTTTAATGACACAAGGGTGTAAGGTTATGTGATAAGACTACTAGGATCAGCTGTCTCTGTACCTCAGCTGCCTTTGGTTATGCAAATGTTTAAAGTACGTACATGCTTTGAGCCACTGAAGGAGGTGATATTTTCCGGAGTCTCATAGAGGCATTATTTAAATTCATCCTATGATCACTGTGTTCAGTCACCTTGTATGCTTTGCAATTTTATTCTAAATTTTGAATTTAAAGGGGCCACTGTGAATGTAAAGATGGAACCTCTACCTTAATGAGGATCAGTTAGTGCATTAGGTGAGAGAACACCCCAGTATCACAGAACAGTACAGTGACTAGAACTTGGTTTAATAATTTCAAAATAGTTTTCGGAAATAATGCTTCTAAATGCCTGTGTCCTACAGGGAAGATGACACATTACTTAAAAACAATTTTCCTAATGGTTTAAAAGTCTAGTGCTTGCCAATATTCAATTATTTTTTAAATAAATGGTCCATTTCAGGGTGGTTAGAGAGAGGAAGGGCTTCCCAGGTGACATTAGTGCTAAAGAACCTGCCTGCCAGTGCAGGAAACACAAGAGATGCAGGTTTGATCCCTGGGTCAGAAAGATCCCCTGGAGAAGGAAATGGCAGTCCACTCCAGTATTCTTCCTGAGTAATTCCGTGGACAAAGGAGCCAGGTGGGCTACAGTCCATGGGGTTGCAGAAGAGTCGGACAGGGCTAGGCAACTGATCATCTGAGCATGCATGCACATGTTTGCATATATGCATATTATATAGACATTTACATGTTTTATATAAGATATGCCCATTATACATACATGTATATATATATATATATAATATGTATAACTATATATGTCTCTCTCTCTCTATATATATATATATATATATTTCCTTCTTGGTGGTATTTCTATTTGCAGAGGGGAAAGAGCTACAAGTCACTGAGTTAATTGACTGTTTTTCATAAAACATAATTATTTCTACTTTTCTCTAGAAATTGTATTTTGCAAATCTGAAAAAAAAAATCATTTAGCTTCCTCTGGTACTGGACACTAACTTTATATGAAGAGGTTTCAAAGATCATGGTACATCTCATATTTTTGCCTAAAACCCCCTTTCTTTAACCTTTTAAACTGAGCATAACCTTGTTTTTTATTCCCACCATTGGATAAAATTTGTCAGTAGCTTCTTTCTAGAACTTACAGCAAGCTTGCTAAAGTATTAAGCTTGCCTATCTCATATATCATGAAAACTTGTTACATGTTCCACATGATGAATCTAGACCATGCAATAGGTAACTTAGGTATGTGTTGGCATTTTGAATGTGTCCCAGATTTCTGTGTCATGCTTTTTTCTAGCAACAGTTGATTTTATTTGAAGCAGATTCATGTTGCAATGTAATATTATGCCATGGCATTTTGTTGGCAAAATCAACAAAATTAACAATTTCCAATTTATTTAGAATAACACCCATCACCTGTAGAATGGTGTGCTGGGGGTGTGGGAAGAATTCTTGAAGCTGTGAAGTTAGCACTGTGGTCAGGAGAGAGAGGGGGTCCAGGTCTCTCCACCACATCTCAGTGCTCAGGGTTTGGGGAAACAGACAAGAGCATTCCAGACAGAACCATCCACTTAAAGAACAGATTTTGGAAAAAAAAAAAAAAAAAAAACATAAAACACCTTTGGGGCTCACTAACCATATTTGTAATTCACCCCATTGCAAACAAGGATCTAAATACTGAGAGGCTGTTGCTGAGCCTTGAAAGATGCCGGGATTCTTGATCTCTGGAGGAGAGGAGTTCAATCCGGGGCCAGTGAGGCTTGATCACTCAGAGCTTTTGTGTAATAAAGTTTTATTAAAGTATAAAAGAGATAGAGAAGGCTTCTGACATAGACATCAGAAGGGGGCAGAAAAAGCGCCCCCTGCTAGCCTTTAACAGTGTGTTATATATCTATCAGCAAGCTGTTAATTAGAGAAAGGAGATGTCTCAAAACTCAGTGGCACCAGGCCCCTCACCCACAACATGCATTTGTGATAACATTGGTGCCGGGTGAGTCATCCAGAGCCTTGAAAGGATTGACCTGAATCTTGAAGAAAGGAAGGTTTGGAAGTAAATGTATGGTTTCATTAACATAAATTAGGAGGACAATGAATGAGTAAAACATACTGGTTTGTTGAGCCTTTATTGGTTCTGAGTCTTAAGTGGAACCAACTTGAAGATCTAGTGTAAATACATATTTCATTAACATAGCTTAAGAAAAATATTTCCATAAGAAAAACACACTGGTTAACTCAAGGTTTGAGAAAAGTTAAGTTCAAGTGAACCAGGTGTCATCATGGCAACACAGAATTTTAAAAGAAACCTCTTTCTAAATTTGTATAGAGAAGGGAAAAAATATGGCCGTTGTAGTTTGTTTCTTCCTGCTGCTTAAGAGAGGGATAAAAAATCATTGAATACTTGCAGCCTATTTCCTCCTTTTGGAGACCCCTAGCCTTTCGGCCTGTTACCTCTCAATGGTGAGAGATAAGATGATTGGTGATTAAATATGGTCCAAAGTCAAGAGAAAAACTTGCTCAGATCCAGGCATCTGAGCTTTATTTACTAGAGAGGAGGCCCTTGAAGGGGTCTGGATGAGGATGCCACGCAATCCCAACCCAGCTGTGAGGTGACTGACCTCACACTACCCATGTGCACATGCGTGTGGATGACACAGAGGCCACTGAGTCAGATTCTCAAGGTGTGGTCCCCCCTCCAGCAGCCTGAGCTCCACCTGGGAGCCCGTTGGAAACTCTCATTCTCGGCTGGACTGAATCAGAATGTCCAGGGCCTGGGGTTCTGGCTCTGTGTTTTAACAAGTCCTCCTAGGAAGACTGAAGAAGGCTGGGCGCTGAGCATCCCTGGACCACAGATGAAGTGTGTCTTGTTTAGCGGAGGTGCAGGTGTCCTCCTAGCCTCTGCTGGGCATCATGTCCCACTGCAGCGACTTCAAGCAACTGGCTGCTTAGTGAAGCCACACCTCTGCTTACAGTCAAACCGAAAATCTCTAGAGAACTTTTGCCCGGTCATCAATATTATTTGTTATGTTGGATTTAAACTCAGATGGTCAGATGTTTCTAGTCTTCTTTCTGCCTGGAGTGGACCTATTCCCCTCATTGTGTATAAAAAAGTACAACCTAAATACACATTTCTGAAAATGACTATATATATATATATATATATATATATATGTATACACACACACACACACATATAACCACTTTGCTCAACATCAGAAACTAACAAAACATTGTAAACCAGGTATACTTCAACTAACAAATATAGTTGGTTTATAATGTCATGTTGGTTTCTGATGTAGAGCAAACTGACTTTATATATATACTTGCATATATATGTATATGCATTCCTGTGAGTGAAAAAATACATGTTATGGAGAAGGATAAGGCTGGGTTGTCCTTCATATGAAAATACTGGTGATATGCTTACCTATTATTAATAATTATTTAAATAGAAGGACTCTTTCTAAATCTCTTACAAAATATCAAGGAAGCGGCTCTGGCTCCCTCACAGAGATTTAGGAGGATAGAGGCTAGTGGAAAAGTAAATGTAAAGAAAGTCAGTCTCCAGTACAAACATTAGTTTAAGAATATTCTATACATGCAACTGGTTACTTTTTTCATTGATGTAAAAGGTCAAGCGTTAAAAACATATTTTGAGGTGATTTAAGTCCTAGTTCTCCCAAGCGTGGTTCATAAAGGCAATGTTAGCAACACCAGCCAGCTTCTTACAAATGCTGAATCAGGCCCCCAAAAATCTGCATTTTAATTAAGTCACGGGACATTTTCAGACACTTTAAAGTTTGAAAAGCACTAGTGTATGCCCATTGTAATAACAAAAAACTAGCAGGTCTCCACACCACATCTCTTGTTTTACTAGAACTGAATTTGATGACACTGTGCTGTAATGGAAGGGAGTCCCTTCCCAAAACTTGGAATCTCTTTGGGAAGGAAAGATGATGCAGATCTACATAAAAATTCAGCTCCTGTTACACACTCAGTGCTTTGATGGGAGACTTAACTCTGGTTGTTGAGAAATGTGTGTGTGTGCATGTTATTTACTCAGCCGTGTCTGACTCACTGTGACCCCATGGACTATAACCTGCCAGGCTCCTCTGTCCATGGAATTCTTCAGGCAAGAATACTGGAGTGGGTTGCTATTTCCTTCTTCAGGGGATCTTCCTGACCCAGGAATCAAACCTGGGTCTCCTGCATTGCAGGTAGATCCAAAGTAATAATAAAGTTGAAAGTTAGAAACAGGATGAAACACCAGCAAATAGTGAATCTGGATATGAAAACCATACTTTTCTGATAGCAATAACATCATTTAAGGGTTTCTTGATAATATAATAAGTGATTTACATGGTAATATCTTATTAATTGAAATATTATGGCCTGGGAAAATTTGTAATAAAGGTATAGTAATCGTGTAATGATCATTTTGGTAAACACTGTGGCTTGAGCAGTCATTTCTGAACTTGACAGGTTATTTTTATCTTGAATATTCCAAAAACACGAGGCTGAACAAAGCAGGGAATCTGTTACTGACCGGCTGCAACGGGGCCTGGGAGTGACTCTCAGAGGACCGGAGGCCCCGAGTCAAACTGATGATGAGCAGATGGCCCAGAATGCGACCTCTGAAGGTCATGGGCAGCTCACATGGGTGTCCCCAGAACACCTGTAGGAAGCCCTCAGCCCAGTTAAGCAGACAAACAGCTGCACTGACGGTTGGCAATGACCAAACCCAGGTAGTGAGTGAAACGCCACGCTGGTAAAGTCAGAACTGGGTTCATTGCAAGTCTAGTGAGAATAAGGTGGTGAACGTTCACATGGTGAACATCTACCATCGTTCACGGCTGGCTTCCAGCTCCGGTGGAAAACCCAGGGTACAGTAGATTGAGACAAGATTGATCAGTGCATGGGTGGTTGGATATGGGAAGTCTGGATATGGCTACCATGTATTCACTATCCAAGATGGGCCAGGCATTATATAATTTAAGACACATAGAATCTTGCAAAGGGGATAGTTTGATAGGAAAATTGTGCCTTAGAGAGACTGAATAATTTGATTATGCATTTTTGCAAACAGGAAAGCCAGGATTCAACCCTGAACCTCCTTCCTGGGTAGTGGTTTGAGTAACAGAAATTGATAGTAAGGTCAGGGAGGGAGGTGTGAGTTAACTGGTGGACCCTAGAAAGAGACACTTTGAACCCTTGAATCAGAGAGGTTGACAATTTCCTGGAAAAGACAATAAAGGTGTAAGTATTGGTTAATAGTAATACTGCTATAGGGCTTCCCAGGTGGCTCAATGGTAAGGAATCCTCCTGCCAATATAGGAAATGCATGTTTGATCCCTGGTTTGGAAAGATCCCCTGGAGAAGGAAATGGCAACCCGCTCCGGTGTTCTTCCTGGGAAATTCCATGGACAAAGGAGTCTGGAGGGCTACAGTCCATTGGGTCGCAGAGAAGCTGGACACAACTGAGTGACTAAAACTACAACAAACAATATTGCTACAGTCATTGAAAGTTTCTGTATAACGTCTGCCATACTGACATTTTAACAGTGAGCTCAGGCTGGTTTCAGGACACACAGAGACAGGAGTGTGATAATCCTATAACGTGTATCAAGCATTGGGAGAGAGGAAGCACAGAATATAATAAATGAACACAGTGAGAGGGGGCAGAGCTTCAGAGTGGAGGAGCAGCCACTCAGAATCAACAGGAGGCTTTGAATGCATGCACTATCCCTTTGCTTATAGTCACAGACCATCACAGGGCATCTAAAACAATCTAATGGAAAAACCAGCTGGAAAGAGCAGAAGAAAGCCGCAGGAATATTAGGACACAACAAGGAGTACTTGGGGACATCTGGAGAACCTGATATAGCACAATGTGATGCCAGACAAGATGTTGGTTTGTCCACACCCTAGATAATCAGGCCTTGACAAGGACAGCTGTTCAATTCTTTGTCCTTTCAGAATCCAATAAATTCATTGAATGCCATCACATTCTACTTACCTAAATGAGAAACGTCAGATACTGTTTCATTTCAGTTGTTTCCATGAAATTATCAAAGGATCTGCCCCAGTGCTCACTGAAACGGCACCATGTTGAATAAGCGAATGCAACTGACGAGATTCTGTACATTTTCCAAAGGCTGATTTTCTTGATTTAGAATTGACAATGCATTACAAGATGTAACTAGTGAAAAACAATTTTAAGTTTTTAGAATGAGATCAAACACAGACTCTAGAAATGGTGAAGGACTGGTGAAAGATTTCCATCCTCACCTGCAATCAAGAAACTGAGAAAATGAAGGTTCATCGAAGCTGATGAGGGATTTGAGATAACATATGATGTTAACGATCCCTGGCTTCCCTAGTGACTCAGACAGTAAAGAATCCTCCTGTAATGCTGGAGACCTGGGTGCGATACCTGGGTCAGGAAGATCCCCTGGAAAAGGAAACGGCAACCCACTCCAGTATCCTTGCCTGGAGAACAGAGGAGCCTGGTGGGCTACATTCCATGGGGTCACAAAGAATCAGACATGACTAAGCGATGTTACCAGTTCAGCAAAGAAGAGGAAATGTCAAAGAAATCTTACTGATACTGGAAAAGAACATTGCTGAACTTTTGAAATAAAAATGTTATTGGGCAAGAAATGAGTAACCATCTTGCTTCTTCTGCATGGGGAAGATGTATTGATATAATTCTCAGCACATTCACAACTCTCCATAAAAGTGTATATGCTTTAAGCTTGAACTCTGGGTTAGAATTTATCTTTTCCCCCCCAAAGTGGTTCTTAAAAGTTTTCTCATTAAGAAAATAACAACAATAATGGTAATTATATTAACAACAGTTACGCACCTCCTGATGGCCCTTCTCTCCTGGGAAGTTTGCCCTGAGATCTCCATCACCAGGTTCCCCTCCAGGCTGCCTCTCAGCCCATCTCTCACGAAGCTTCTGTATATCCTCTGCTAGTTGTTTACCTGACTCCCACCCTACACTGTAAACCTTTCACAGGGTGTGAATCTTTATGTCCCCAATGCATAATAATGTATCTGTTATTGTTGTTCAGTTACTAAGTTGGGTCCAGCTCTTTGTGATCCCATGGACTGCAGCACACCAAGTTTCCCTGTCCTTCACTATCTCCTAGAGTTTGCTCAAACTCATGTCCGTTGAGTTAGTGATGCCATCTAACCATCTCATCCTCTGTAGCCTCCTTCTCCAGCCCTCAATCTTTCCGAGCATCAGGGTCTGGAAGTGAATTGGTTCTTCACATCAGTTGGCCAGAGTATTGGAGCTTCAGCTTCAACATCTGTCCTTCCAATGTATATTCAGGATTAATTTACTTTAGAATTGACTGGTTTGATCTCCTTAGTGTATATAAGGAGAGTCTTCTCAAGAGTCTTCTCCAACATCACAGTTCAAAAGCATCAGTTCTTCGGTGCTTAGCCTTCTTTATGGTCCAACTCTCACATCCATCCATGACCACAAGAAAAACCATAGCTTTGATTATATGGACCTTTGTCGGCAAAGTAATGTCTCTATTACTAGGTTTGTCTAGGTTTGTCATAACTTTCCTTCCAAGGAGCAAGAGTCTTTGAATTCATGGCTGCAGTTATCATTTATGGTGATTTTGGTGCCCCCAAAATAAAATCTCTCACTGCTTCCACTTTTTCCCCATCTATTTGCCATGAAATGATGGGACTGGATGCCATGATCTCAGTTTTTTATAATATGTTAGACAGTACTTATTTTAAAGCAAAGATTAACACCTCTCAGTTGAGTCTAGCTTTTACTGGCCTTTATCATTTTCTCTTCCTGAGGCTCCCCAACATTTACACCTTCCATCCACACGTTTTAGTCCTGACAGATGTACTGTTTGGTTCTGTCTGTTTGAGTTTGCATGTGAAGATCTCAGGGGTTGGTGTTCTAGAATAGAGTCAGGGAAGCTTCCATCACTGGATCCCTGGAGGGGGCCCAACAGAGTATCGGTCCATCAGTCCCACCCTGAGTGATAAAGAAATGCCTGATGATTCATTGATTAAATTTAGATGTTGTGTTAATGTCTCAGTGAAAGATTTCTTTTTGATTTTGATGTCATGGTTTGATTTCAGCAAAGGATTCAGGTTGTTCTGCCCAAAATTTCACACCCTGTTTATTCTGAACTCTGAAGCAGAGACAGATCAACAAGTAACCCCCCAAAAAATGTGAATTCCCAATGATGTATTGATGCAACTTTGAATTTATAAACATTCAAGTTTATGCAATTTCTTATTTCTTTGTATTTTAGTGCAGTAAAGATTTATGTTTATTTCAATAACCTAGAGACATCACAGACTGAGAAATACTCTCTGGAACATTATACTTAATACAGTTATAATGCTAAACTAAGGCATTATTATTTAAATTAGGTCCCAAATTAGGCATGCCATGTATTTTAACTCATTATGTTGATCTTTGATTATTGGCACATCTTGTTGTAAATAACAGACTATGGCACATAACAGATATTTAATTTACCTGCATTAAATAACATCTGATTGTTTTTGCACTTCTGTTTCTTAAGAGATGGATCATCATTTGTTCTCATGCCTCTGTGGCCTTTTTAACTGAACTGTCTTCAATATACAGGGCTTCCCAGGTGACTCAGTAGTAAAAAATCCACTTGCAATGCAGGAGATTCAGGTTCAATCCCCAGATCAGGAAGATCCCTTGGAGAAGGAAAGGGCTACCCACTCCAGTATTCTTGCCTGGGAAATCCTATAGACAGAGAAGCCTGGTGAGCTATAGTCCATGGGGTCACAAAAGAGTCAGACACGACTGAGCATCTGAACACACACACATCTTCAATGTACAGTAGTCTTTTTCCATGTTTGTAGGCTGGTGGCTGGGTGGCTTGGAGGGGGTTGGCTTACAGCTGCCCCTGTTCTGTCCCAGCTGAGCAGCCTGGTATCAGGATGACTGTGTTGTACTTCTCTATAGACGTTGCTTGTGAGCACCACTTAAATGGTGAGAAGAGCATTCTCAAAATGGGCTCTGAAGACTTCCTAGGGGGTCTCTGATTCTCTGCAACTAGATTTTAATTTTGTGTTTTCATTTTATGATTATGTACCTCTCTGTGAGCATATACTGTATTATCAGCATGACTACCTTATTTGCATCGTGTTTAAGATTCCATAAGCTATAAGCAGACTCCTTTAATATCCTCAGGCTAATGAGTAAAAGATGCACATGAACTTGCAGCGTGAATGACAGATCTGGGCAAAGGAAGGCACATGATATCAAGAGTGCTTAATATGAAAGAGATTTTTGTTGTAATTTTAATAGAGCTTCATCAGAATATTATGGCCTAGTGAAAAATATTGATAGTAGTAGTAATAATCATCACTGTATTATTATTGGTGATCATGATTTGTGTGAGAACAGTTTTGAGTAGCAATTTATTGTTACTGAAAATCAGCATATTAATTAATGTTTATAAAAATTTTTATTAAAAGTTTATTTTAAGAAAGAAAAGAAACATAGTTTTGTGTGCATTTGCTTTATATATATAGTTATACGCAACCTGTAAGCATTCCTAGTTTTACATTTACATGATTAAAAAGATCGTAACTTTTAAAGAACTTTTTATTGAAATGTAGTTGATTTACAATATCATGTAAGTTTCAGGTGTACATCACAGTGATTTATTTCTATATATACATATATATTATTTTTCAGATTCTTTTCCCTTATAGCTTATTACATAATACTGAATATAATTCCCTGTGCTATAGAGTAAGTCCTAGTTGATTATCTATTTTACGTATAGTCGTGTATGTATGTTAATCCCAGACTCCTAATTTATCCCTCCCCACTTTCACTTTTGGGATCTATAAGGTTGTTTTCTACATCTGAGGGTCTACTTTTTTGGAAAGAAGTTCACTTTTTTTAAGATTCCACATATAAGTGATAAAAATATTGTCTTTGTCTAACTTACTTCACTTGGTATGATAATGTCTAGGTCCATCTGTGCCACTGCAAATCACATTATTTCATTATTTTTATGACAACATAATATTCCATTATATATATGTATAATATATATATATAATGTAAATGGAATATATATGTTCCATATATATACATATATATGATTCTATGACATATATTAGGATCATAATTTGAATGAAACCTAATCATTACAGGGATCCTTGCGAAATGTTTTGTTTTAGAAGAGGCTCATAGGTATCAAATTTATGAAACCCTTGTTAGAAGTGACTTGTTATAAGAGAAACCCAACCCGAGTATCTGACTGTCCCCACACACAGTTCTTATAATGCCAAGGTAATTAAAATTGCTAGTTGTGTTGTGACTATTGTCTCCATAGGAGAGAATGACTATGGCATTGAACTTCGTTTTGGAAACTTCCTGTACCAGCTTGTACTAATCTTCATCTCACTGAAATTTAGACCCCTGCTTTAAAAATATTGGCTGTCTGATAAGATCTCAGCAGTTTCGGTGCTCTCATGAGTACACACAACATGGAAAGTTGCATTAGAAAAAACTCCAGTGTGCTGCTTCAGTTTAACAAACGAGGAAAATTAGATCCAGAGGGAGATGAAGTTGTTTGAGATCAATGGGTACCTAGACCTGCTGTCAGGGTGTAAAGCCGATTTCATTAGTACTGTGGATGAAGTTATTTATGAGATAGCAGTTGGCTTCCCTGATGGCTCAGTGGTGAAGAATCTGCCTGCAATGCAGGAGATGTGGGTTTGCTTCCTAGGTCAGTAAGATCCCCTGGAGGGGGAAATAGCTACTCTTTCCAGTATTCTTGCCTGGGCAACCCCGTGACAGAGGAGCCTGGTGGGCTACAGTCCATGGGGTTGCAAAAGAGTCAGGCAGAATTTAACAAGTAAGCAACAACAACAGTTATATTAGAGAACCCAACATCAAAATGAATTCACTGCCACAGGTTCTTAGGCCACCTGCTTGTCTTCTCCATCTATGTATGTCTGTGCTTTTTTAGTTTCTGGGTCTAGTTCTTTAAACTAGAAAATCTGGGTTCTAGATGATCTAGAACTTCAGTACATCATTTGATAATTTTTTTTTTTTTTTGGCTTCTTGGCATATGGGATCTTTTTTTTTTAATATTTTTTTTAAATTTTTTATTAGTTGGAGGCTAATTACTTCACAACATTTCAGTGGGTTTTGTCATACATTGATATGAATCAGCCGTAGAGTTACACCCATTCCCCATCCCGATCCCCCCTCCCACCTCCCTCACCACCCGATTCCTCTGGGTCCTCCCAGTGCACCAGGCCCGAGCACTTGTCTCATGCATCCCACCTGGGCTGGTGATCTGTTTCACCCTTAATAATATACATGCTGTTCTTTTGAAACATCCCACCCTCACCTTCTCCCACAGAGTTCAAAAGTCTGTTCTGTACTTCTGTGTCTCTTTTTCTGTTTTGCCTATAGGGCTATCGTTACCATCTTTTTAAATTCCATATATATGTGTTAGTATGCTGTAATGTTCTTTATCTTTCTGGCTTACTTCACTCTGTATAATGGGCTCCAGTTTCATCCATCTCATTAGAACTGATTCAAATGAATTCTTTTTAACGGCTGAGTAATATTCCATGGTGTATATGTACCAGAGAATTTGCCTGCTCTTCTGTGTTCATTGTTTCAGAATCTTTACCTGAGGGTTCTCTCCTGTGTAAAGAGAATGCTTCCTTTAATATTTCTTTGGACTGTTAGTTCTCAACACATTGCTAATTCTGCAAAAAGGGTATATGAACTCCTGGAAATCAGTTTATGTGTTTATCCTGAGGATAGTTTAACTCATGGGCAGGTATGTTTGGAAACAACTGGTTCAAGAATCTTTGTTAACATCAAGAAGGCTGTAGAATTCAAAGAATATTTCTCCCAGATTTCGAGGTAAGCTTTTACTTGTTTCTTAAGTATGTTGTGCTCAGATGCTCAGCTGCGTGCAGTTCTTTGCAGCCCCATGGACGGTAGCCTGCCAGGTTCCTCTGTCCACGGGATTTTTCAGGCAAGAATACTGGAGTGGATTGCCATTTCCTTTTCCACAGGATCTTCCTGACCTATGAATCGAACATGTGACTTTTGTGTCTCCTGCACTGCAGGCAGGATTCTTTACCCACTGAGCTATCAAGAAAGCCCCTTCTTAAGTACTGCACTGACAAAATTAAATTGGGCTAAATCAAACAAACAAGCCAACTTCTGTGGTGCTGGTGATGGTCAGGCAGCCCTGAACTGTAGCACATCTGACTGCCTATCACCAGTCACTCCACTGAGCTCTGGGAGTTTGCATGTTTTTCTGGGACCAGGTGCCCTGCCTTAAATGTGAAATGTCAGTTCAGGAGGCTGAGCTGCTCATCTTCCAGGGGTGTGACCTGAAGTCCTAGACTCCCAACAGTGCTTCTCTATCAGGAATGCTGAGCAGCTAGGGATACTGTGAAACTACAGGTTCTGGCTCAGCCCGTCTGGGTGACATCTGAGATTTCACATTCCTGATGTGAGGCTACTCTGCCCCTTCCACTAGAGTGTGAGTAGTTAAGACTGTGGAAAGCAATTGTTGAAGAGTGGGTTGTGAAGGAGTAAATAAGTGAAAGAGCAAACAAAAACTGAACAAGTTAGGAACCAAATGCAAAGTCATAAACTATAATAGGTGTATAAGACAGACCGATTTTTAAATTTCATGTAGAGTTCTTCCCATTTTTGAGAATTTATCAGGACAGTGTCTAAAAGTGAGATAAGTTTGGATATTAGAAGTGTAAGTCTCTGTATAATTAGCAAATGTGTTTATGTCCTTTTAGGAACATCTATATTTCACAAGGATAAGTTCACTTAAATTGATTATAGGACTAATGATACTGATTTTGTATTTCTGTTTGAAAAGATTTAAATTTTGTGCATCTATAATACTATACAGTATTAACAGGGACAAAAGTAAACACACTGATTCACTTTTCCATTTAGTATATAAAATAAGGCATTCCCCTTGTGCTATAAATCTTCTCAGCTAGAGTTTTAAGCGTGAATCTACATTAATAAAGCAGTACATGGGTTTATTTGATCAAACATAACTTAAATAGCACACAGCAGACATTCTGTGTGCTGTGGTCAGCTGCCAAGTATGAGGAAAAAAGAATAAATTATTTTAATTAAAACCCATTTTCTTAATATATAGGAAATATTTATCGATGTCTTCAAGTTTGTGATTTTTGAAGTGAAGCCAGCATCAAGGTGATCCGTGAATTACATCTAATCAATTAGTGAGGAAGACGTTGAATATTTAATCATGATGACCGTTGGTTGTACTTTGCCTGAACAGCCTTCAGCCTGTAAAAACCTCACAAATGCCCTCTGTTAGGCTGGTTTCGGGCCAAATGGGTGTTTCATGATTGAATTTTTAATGACCCTCTTCATCATGTTGGGAATTAAATCATCTGTACAGTAGAGGCTTGAAATCCACTAACTCCAGTATGATTTTTTTAGGACTTATATGACAGGTGTGAAGATAACACTCTTTTTAACAGAAGTAAAGGAAACCATTGTCATTGGATCCAAGTCAGGGCACCTACCTGTTTCAAAGCCATGTGCACCTCCAGCGGGTGTTTGGAAGTCAATTTCCTGGGTGATTCTAGTTAATCAACTACGTCATTCCTATGGTTGGAGTCAGGAAAAAGGATTTATGTGAGTCTTTTCAGTTAGACTCTCTTGTCAGCATTAACTCTGGACTCTTACTGAGACCTCAGCACTGACTATCTATTTTCCTCTAAATAGCCCAATGCAGACAAAACCAAGAGAAAGTGGGAAGAATATTTTAAGTGCATATTTTGGAGAAAAATGTCCTAGAATTATATTTTTATTATATATATATATTTTTTCCATTTATTTTTATTAGTTGGAGGCTAATTACTTTACAGTATTGTAGTGGTTTTTGCCATACATTGACATGAATCAGCCATGGATTTACATGTATTCCCCATCCCGATCCCCCCTCCCACCTCCCTCTCCACCCTATCCCTCTGGGTCTTCCCAGTGCACCAGCCCTGAGCACTTGTCTCATGCATCCAACCTGGGCTGGTGATCTGTTTCACCCTTGATAATATACATGTTTCGACACTGTTCTTTTGAAACATCCCACCCTCGCCTTCTCCCACAGAGTCCAAAAGTCTGTTCTGTATTTCTGTGTCTCTTTTTCTGTTTTGCGTATAGGGTTATCGTTACCATCTTTCTAAATTCCATATATATGTGTTAGTATACTGTAATGGTCTTTATCTTTCTGGCTTACTTCACTCTGTATAATGGGCTCCAGTTTCATCCATCTCATTAGAACTGATTCAAATGAATTCTTTTTAATGGCTGAGTAATATTCCATTGTGTATATGTGCCACAGCTTCCTTATCCATTCGTCTGCTGATGGGCATGTAGGTTGCTTCCATGTCCTGGCTATTATAAACAGTGCTGCGATGAACATTGGGGTGCACGTGTCTCTTTCAGATCTGGTTTCCTTGGTGTGTATGCCCAGCAGTGGCAGTTCTATTTCCAGTTTTTTAAGAAATCTCCACACTGTTCTCCATAGTGGTTGTACTAGTTTGCATTCCCACCAACAGTGTAAGAGGGTTCCCTTTTCTCCACACCCTCTCCAGCATTTATTGCTTGTAGACTTTTGGATCGCACTTCCATCATGGAAGGCTCATGTAGGGCAAAGTTGTTTCCTTTTAATTGGATAAACTTAAGTATCTACTGATCTTTATGAATGTCAAAACCACAAGAGACACCTCTCCTATGACACGGGGATAGCCAGCTGCCACCAGCAGTGGAGAAAGTCCAGAGCGAAACTTACAGAGGGTGGACCCAGGAAGGAAGCAAGATGGGATGCGTTTGATTTTATAATATTCTTGAAGTTCACATGTAATAGAAGGAGTGTATTCTTTGGAATCATGATAGCAAAATGCCCTAGTAGCTTTCAGAGGCTGATCTAGAGTTTGGCAAGCCTAAGGGTAATAATTTTGGTGTCTCACCAATAAAAAATGTAGATTATATTGAACATATAATGTTCATATATTACAATTATGTTAAGTTTGAGAGTATTTTCTTTAAAATAAGACAAGACAGCTCTACAACTTATATATATTTAGAAAGATAAAAATACTGTAATCATCAGAAATGTCAGAAAAAAAAATCTGAAAACAAAAGTCTTAGTCATTTTACCCCCTGAACACCTGTAACACATATTCTCCTACAGCTTTGGGGAAATACTGAGTAGTTACCCTTCCCTGTGAGCATATGATTTTGTAATTTTTTTTTCTATAGACAGAATAAAAAGATCATCTGGGCTTTTCTTAGTCAGATACTTTTTAAAACATGTTTTAAAAATAGCACTACTATGGATGACTTGTATGTTGAAGTGAGGATTCATTTTGATAATGGCTCGTATACTTTTAGCATTGTGGTCTAACTTGAGAAAACCTCTGTCAAGCATCTAGAGTCTAACTTTGTCCTTATCTACCAAACCTTGTCCCACTTCCACCGCCCGCCCCCTTCCAGGGCTGGCAGTTAGAATACAGTCCATAACGCCTCTGTCTCAGCATCTAGTACTGTGACCCCCACTGTGTTCACAGAGCCAACCACACACATTGTTTTGGAATGATGATTGATAATTAGTTATAGGTAGACATGATGGAAACTGTATAAATAGGCTGACATAAGTGACCTTGAATTTCCCTTTAGACGTATCCCATCCCAAAAGCCCCATGCCATGCCCAGCACCAGTGCTGAAATATCCAGACAGAGAATAGAGAAGAGATAGAATGGCCTTACCCAGTTGAACTTAAAATTATTATTGTTGCAAAATTCCCCAATCAGAGGATTCTAGGCACATGCTCTAGGTCAGTTTCCAGAACCTCGATGAGCCTGTATAAAGGATGGGCTCTGAAGTTCAAGCTTCATTAGCTTTGGGGAAATAATCCTCTCTTGATCTGTGCAGGTGAATGCTAAGATATAAAAAGCAGAGAATTTCCCCCTACACATCTTCTTGAAAGGGGAGGTTGAAGACAGGTTTCCTTTGTAGCAATTATAGGTGAGTGATGTGGAGCTGATGTGCTGGCTTATTGAATGTTCAGGTGTCTGAGTAAATGCTTGACCTCGACTATTTGGTTTAACCTTATAAAATGTGGCCGCACATTTGAAGAAGGCTAGAGGCATCGTATATTTACCTTTCACTTGCAAATATTATCTTTGAATATACACACACACACACACACACACACACGTGTTGCCTTCATGCAAAGAAGTACTTTTCAGCACATATGCAATGAAATGTTACACAAACTTGACCTCCATTACTATTTTTTCCTGCTCCCATGTTACTAATATTTCTTGCTATCCAATTGTTAAGTCGTGTCCGACTCTTGTGACCCCATGGACTATAGCACGCCAGGTTTCCCTGTCCTCCACTATCTTCTGAAGTTTTCTCAAACTCATGACCATTGGGTCAATGATGCCATCCAACCATCTCATCCTCTGTCACCCCCTCTCCTTCTGCCCTCCATCCTTCCTAGCATCAGGGTCTTTTCCAGTGAGTCAGGTCTTCACATCAGGTGGCCAAAGTATTGAAGCTTCAGCTTCAGCATCAGCCTTTCCAATGTATATTCAGGGAGGATTTCCTTTAGGATTAACTAATTTGATTTCCTTGCAGTCTAAGCTTTAGGAAACTAATTGGATATGTTCAAATACTTCTTAAGAATTTGGTATTCTGAAAAATTTGTAAATCATATACAGAAATAATAAGCATATCAATAGCCAGCCTTTACTGTGCACCTTGTACTAGGTTTACACATGAGGGAAGCAAGGTTTACATGTACCACCTGCATCACCCGGGGATGAAGTTATTGAGCTGGATTCAGTCTCAGGACAGAGGTGTGCTGCATGGATGTTAGTCTGGTGTGTCTAGAGATGTGGGCTGGAACATCCCTGGAGAGTGAGTAGGTTGTAGAATCAGAGAGACCCAGCTTCAGAAACCTGCTCAGCTCAGAGTGGGCTTCGCTTCCTTACTTAGCAAAGGTCCATAATGTTTATTTCACATACTGTTGGGAGAATTATATGAGAGCAGTCCATCCAGTCCATTTGAGACTCAACAAAAGCTGCTTTTCCTCCTCTAAACTTATACACTTAGTGAAGAGGAGCATTTAGATCATAGTTACTCAGGTATTACCATATTTTGGGCGGTAGAAACTTTCAAGACCAAAAATCCCCATTACGTTAAGCATCAGACAGTCTTCCTGTTTTATATAATGCTACCAACTTATTCCTTTAAATTCTTTTGGGGGGGGGGTGGGCAAGTCTCATCTAACAGTTTTATTAAACTGTTACAGTTTAATAACAGTTTTATTAAACTTTGGAGTTGGAAACATGCTCCCTTTTCTGGGCAGGGAAAATATGCCACCTGTTTCAGTTCATGTAATCATTATTAAAAAAAAAAAACCTGGTGAATAAAGTACCCTTTGAGAGATAAAAGATGTTGTCTTCTCAGAGAAACGAAGTGTCCTGACACAGTGGAGCGTGTTCACATCCAGTCCTCCCCGCCTGAGAAACCAGGGCTGTCACATCTGGTCCAGCCCCACAGTCAGAATGTTCTGGGGACGGCGCCTGCAATCCACATGGATTGGATTCTCCATGCTCACAGCTGTGTCAGCTGAAGCCCGGCTAGAGGTGTCCCATCAGAATGGCTTTTGATGTGATTTCTGTTTCACATGGGTTTAAAAGTGAACAACTTTCCCAAGACTTTCCAGGGTAGGAGGCAAAGGTTCCCCCACCCCGTGTGGACTTTCTGGGTCCCCCTGGCTGGCAGTCAGGGATTCCGAAGCTCAGATAAAGCCCACTGTGGTCAGGGCTGCAGTAAGCCTGTCTCAATTTGGGGCTGAAGAAAGGTCTCTCATCCTCCCTCCGGCCTAGGCCACCATGTGGCCTATAAATATATACATGTGCACACATACACATGGGCACACGTATATAAATATATATTTAAAGCCCCACTAAGTTAACCATGAATATATGGCTGAAGCTACAATATTTTGGCCACCTGATGTGAAGAGGTGACATTGGAAAAGTCCCTGATGCTGGGAAAGATTGAGGGCAGGAGGAGAAGGGGAAAACAGAGAATAACCTGGATGAATAGCATCACCAGCTCCATAGACATGAGTCTGAGCAAACTCTGGGAGATAGTGAAGGACAGGGAAACCTGGCATGCTGCCGTCCAAAGAATGAGCACAACTTAGTGACTGAACAAAGTCGGGCATTTTGTGTATTTTCCTCTTAGCCTTGGTCTACTCAGGTCCAGAACAGGTTTTTAGGGAGGCCGCAGGCCTGGAATCAAGGCAAGTTGAACACAGAAGAGTTTGCATGGACCTCACTGCTAATAGTCCGGAAAGGAGCTTAGGGTTTGCTCTTTTAAGTGGCTCTTCATTTAATTCCCTCTGGCCCACCCTTCACGCCTTAGCCAAATCCACTCTTAGACTGCTCTTGTCAGTTCACAAGCCTGTGATGATCGCTCTTACGGACTGAACCGTGTTGCCCCTAAATGTGATCGTGTGCAGAGAGGGCCCTTAAAGGAGCTGATGAAGGTTAAATGGAGTCGGAGGAGGGGCAAACCCGATAGGACCTGTGGGTCACCATAAGAAGAGGTAGCCCACATGGAGGTATATTTACACAGAGCAGGCTTAGGGAGGACCGGTAGGAGGCAGCGTCTGTCCACACCCCAGGAGCCAGGACCCGGGAAGCCAGCCCTGCTGACACCTTGGTCTTGGATGTCTAGTCTTCAGAACGGTGAGGAGATATTTCCCTGTGTTTAAGCTTCTCTTTTGTGACGGCTTATTTCGGGTGCTGAGTTGAGACAGCCCTGGTGTGGTTTTACCACCACCCTCCAGGCCAGGAAGGGCCTTTCTGATCCAGGTTCCAAGACTACCCCCTCCCAGGGGGCGAGTCTTCCTCCCTGGGGTGCCCTTCTCTCCTCTGAGTGAGCTGGGACCCCTGAACCCTTTGTGGGTGCACTTTCCCACGGTCTGAATGAACCCTGCACCTGCTCCCCTCCCAGCCCCTGGGGGTTTGGGTAGGCATGGGGCCTGAACAGCTTTTCCTCATCGGATGCTAGAACCATCCCCTTCCTTCCCTCACCTGGGCCCACGGCAGTGTCCATGGTCACCGCCTTTGGCCTTGGAAGCCTCTCCCTAATTAGAGTCACTTGTCGCCAAGGCGGGGTTGAGGAGGGGAGTCCTTGAAGCCCAGGTGGACGTTCCCTTTATATTTGTTTTCCACTTTCTAGCTGACAGTCTGCTCAAAAGTAAATGCTCAAGGAGACTGTCTGTTGAATGAATGAGCACAATTCTCCATTATTATAAAAAATGTCTCCAGTAAATTAAACATAACAACCAATAAGTAAATTGTCTGATAGCTTTGCACATTACGTCCATAATAACAAGGTCACCTGTCTGTTATTAAAAGTATATCCTTCTTAGGGAATGTGTGATATCATAGTTCTCAAAACACTCCAAAAGAAAGTATGATCCATATGTCCAATAATAAGTTATAGAAGTAGATGGTCACATTCCCCAGTTCACCCTGAAACCAGGCCACACAAAATGCAGTGACTCGGAAAGAATTTTTGGAATTTCGGTGCCTTTGAGCTTTGACTTTATGAGCATAAGATAGTCAACAGAGAAATAAAGATTTCACAACAGAAGACCATCCACACATTTATTTATGTCGTTCATATGCTTAGAATGATACCACCGTGGGCAGTGGGACTGTAATCAACAGCCCCTCGGTCAGTTTCATGGGAAGTCAGGCTAGTTCTGATGTGGTGGTTCCACATTATAAGCAGCATCCAGTCACTTTGCAGACTTTTCATTATGTGAATTTATGGTCTAAATGTGCATTATATATATATATATATATATATATCATTAAGGCTAGGAGAGTATCATCTATTGGGAACATTCTACAATATGCTATTTTTTTTTTTAGCTAAGTAAGACTAGGGCTTCCATGGTATTTCAGCTGGTAAAGAATCCACCTGCAATGCAGGAGACCCCGGTTTGGTTTCTGGGTCGGGAAGATCCACTGGAAAAGGAAACAGCTACCCACTCCAGTATTCTGGCCTGGAGAATTCCATGGAATTAGTCCACAGGAAGTAAGACTAACATTTTTAATAGTATAAAACTTTGAAGGTTTTTTTTTCTTAAAACCTTGAAATTAAGGACAATGGCTTTCTATAAAATCAACATTTACAATAGGAAACCTCTCATAAATTCATCATTCAACTGAATTTCTATGGTTTGTTGCTTTTGTTTATTATCATGATGGTTTCTAAACCAGTCTTGAAGAAATCTGAAAGCTTAGTATCAGTCTTCATTTTATTCTCCAGATCTTGAGGTTTGTTTTATGAAATATTAGAAATCAATCTTCTAATTTATAGAATCCAATACATTGGTGATCAGGAGATAAAACATAGTCTATTAAGCACTTTCTACAATTGTTTTATAGGATTACATTAAGTGTGGCAGTTGTATGGGTTTATAAAGACGTTTGTTCATAAGAGAACTCTCAAGAAGAATGCAATTAATGGCATTGAATTTATAAATATAAAACTAAATGGTGTAAAGATACACTTTTAATTGCATGATAGAAATCATTGGTTGAACACTGAATATTGAAATGGACACGCGCAGGCCTTATTTCTAGAACAGTCTTTCTCAGCTGTGCTTAGAAGTGCTATTCATGTCCCTCTCGAAGTCGCGCTCGCCATCCTGGGGGCTGGGACGTGCCCGGCGCTCCAGCCAGCCCTGGCGCCCCTCGGTCCCATTCTCTCTCGGTGCGCAATGAGATTAATGCGCTGCGTGATAGAGCACTTGACCTTGCTTGTATCACAAAGATCTCTTTAGACTATGCAGCTGGGCCATTATTAGCTCAGTTTTCTCCAGCTGGGCACTTGATACAACAAGAGTCCTGGCAAGGTCACCGGGGGGTGTGAGCAGCAGGCAGCATGCTTCATTCAAATTCGCTGATAATCATCTCCTAAATGACACTCCTTTTTAATTATGCATTTTGTACATGAACTTTGCATTAAGGTAAAAGAAGTGTGGAAGGAAATAAGCTTCTCTATCAGCTTGTTGACAGTTCACCCAACGGAATAGTCACCATCCTTTGAATCCAGATAGAAATCTTTGCCTGGGAACCCAGGTTGTCAGGCTCCTGCTAACAAGGACTCAGGTGTATGAGGCTGGTCATCACATCTTCCTACCCTAAATGGATCTTTAGGCTTTGAAGATTTTAGGTTAGATGTGGTAACATTTTTACAACATGGTAAATGTACAAGTAACATGATTTATCCTTGTCACCCCATTCAGATAAAAGACCATTTATTTTTAATTTCATAGTATCAGAGAATAATAACTGTACCTTATTTTCCAATTTCTTTCAGCTCTCAATTTTGCTGCCAGAAATTAGGCTTATTTGATAATCAGATAATAATCTTAACAAGCATTACTATCATTAAAAAGCACTATTTTCATAATTTGTAATTTTTACCAAGTGGGTTCTCTGTATTTCACTCATCTTGCATAGAAGCACGGGAGAGAGCTCACCTTTCTAACCCTTTGGTGCACGTGAAGAGTCTGAGGCACATAGAAGCAGAATGCCTTTTCTAACAGTACACAGACATGTATCCACTGGCAGGTGACATAAATCCCCGTCTTTCCATCCCAGATCAAAACTGTGGGTCCAGAGCAGTGTTCTTAACTCTACATTCATGTTATAATTCCCTGGAAAGATTTAAAAAAAAAAATCCCTTTTCCCAGTCCTACAGAGATTCTGATCTGATTAGCTTGGTAGGGAGTCTGGGCATCATGGTTGGTAACACAATGCCAGGTGTTTCTGACATGCAGCCAGGCAGGAGAGCCACGGGTGAGAACAGAGTCTACCCCAGGTCCGGGCATACACAGCAGGCACGTAGGTTTCAGACAGAGTAGACGCTGCCGTGTCCTTGGGCACATCCAGAAAGATCCTGTTCTTTGTCTTCTGTGTTTATCCGTAAATGTCCTCAGGGAAGAGTCAGCTGGCCATGGAAAGAGGTGTCCTGTGGCCGCGGGGGGCGCTGTCTTCACTCTGCATTTGAAGGACACTGATCCCCAGCAGCTCTTCCAAGTCGACGACACCACCTCTAGGAGCGTGAACACTTTCAGCAGCTGCAAGTCTCTCCGCGAATGCCATCAGTTTCACCCACTTGGCATAGTTTTGGAAAAAAACCTCAAATTAAGATACTTGGCCTGAGTGGAATTTTGTCTTAAACTAAGGTGATGATTTGTGTAGGGTAGAGATTGAAAGCTTCCTAAGAGCATTGTGTTCTGGAATGTTCTGTGCTTATTTATTTAGCCCTGTTGTGACTTAAATAGCTTAAATTATAATTAATGACGGATTGGTAGAGAAGCAACAAACCTCATTCATATTTATTTAATTATTTTAAATTCTATTGGAGTATCCTTGCTTTGTAATGTTGTGTTTCTACTGTACCATACACATACATATATAACCCTCTTTTTTTTGGATTTCCTTCACATTTAGGTACCAGAGATCATTAAGTAGACTTCCCTGTGCTATGCGGTAGGGTCTCATTAGTTATCCATTGTATATGTAGTATCAATAGTATAAATGTGTCAAGGTAAATCTCCCAATTCATTCATATTTAGAAAAGTTCAAGGGAAAGAGCAAATTGTCCCATAATGACAGTGGCCAGGTCAGAAATAGTTTTATTCTGTTGTTGATTGCAGAAACCAGCTTTCAGCCATAAATAAGGTTTATTAATGCATGGGGATTTCTGTCATGTGCAGGCAGATTCATGAACTCACATATGTATTTCTATGAATTTGGGGAAGAAGGGGCAAGGAAGTCTAGAGAGCAGGAAACAAAGGAAAAGGTAGTTAGTAGGTGGGCTGAAGGACAATGGAACAGCTGATCGTTGCAGCCAGTTCAGATGCTGGGTATGCGTCTATGCAGTTACAGTTCATAGGTGAGTCACAACCTTTCCACCCTTCATCTGATGAGAGAGCAGGTGAAGTAGAGAGTTTGCAGGAATTTATTTTCATTTTTGAACAGTAGAAATTTGCACTTCTGCTTTGTTCAAGTGATTTATAGCATCCTGTGACCGGATATTGTCCTTATAATGATTCCATTGGCAGCTTCAAGCTCTTATATTTTCATTTAACAATATAAATGTCACTAAGTGTGCCAATAAATACTGACAAAAACCCCCCAAAAGGTCAGATTGATTCTATAACTCACACACCTGTCTGATTCTAATGGTTCTTCAGGATTTTCTGTGAACGCTATAAAATAAACAGTCTCCCGCAAGGAAGCATCCATTTCTCCTGCCTGTGACTACCTCCTAATAAAGCTCAGTGCTTCTGTTAGCTGTATGCAAGAAACTCTTTGCTTTATGAACTTGATGGATTCTTGGAAACCACACATGTTTCCTAGCTTCCCTTAGGAAATTACAAGGTTACGTTTTGTCCGCTGTTTTTAAAGTAAGCTTTATCTACGGGCATTTGTTAAAGGCTCTTTTCTGAACAACTGCAGTCCATTATCTGTTTCCCCAAAGGTGCTGGTCCCACCATAGCATCTGTTCCTACCAACCTCACTGGAAGCCTAGTTTTCTTCATTTCCTCTGGGGTACACTTTGCAGGTGTTTTCTGAAACTCAGAACCTGGCACATCACACAGCAGGCTCTTTGCCCCCAACAACCCTGGCCCTCAATGTGGGCTCTTCACTCCCTATCCGTTCTGGTTCACTTGCCCACAGAGTAATTTCTTGCCTCCCTCTCATCCTTCTCCATGACCAGACGTGAGACCCTGATGTGATAACTCTGACTACAGGGCGTGTTTGCTCCAAGGGGGTGTTTGCCTTCACCCACCCCCTTTTTAGCTCTAGAGGTTCCAATCCTGGCATTGAGCCTCCTACACCTGGCCTGTTTTCTCTTTCCTAGGTTGATTGTTCAGTTATCTTTATGGAAAGTATGCCAGGCCCTCAGAACTACCTTCTGCTGATATCCAAACTTATTTCCTCTATAGTATTTTTCTCCCCCTTTACAATACCGTCTCCATTCTTGAGGTCCTAACTCAGTCTTTGACCACAAAACCTTGTCGGTGCTCACCCTCCCAAGCTGAAATGACATTGTTTTCCAAATTGTAGTGGCGTTTATCCCACTGCATTGTAACTGCCCACTTTCTTGTTTATACTGTCCATCAGAAGGACAAGTCCGATTTCTGTACTGTCCACCCCTATATTCTCAGGGTCTAAGTGGTATCTAGCACATTTCAGACATCCAATACCTTGCTGAATGAATGCCAGCATCCTTGGAACTGCGAGATAGGCAAGAGTTCTCCTCCAGGGAGTCCACACACGACTAGCTCTCTGCCCATGGGGTCCACCACTCAGCATCCACTGCTCAGGGAGCACCTTCTGTTTACATTTCCAACATGTCCTCATTTAGTTTAACTAGTACTGGACCACAAATTCAAAGCCAATTGGTTATATATGTATATATATATCTCCATGAAGTTCTCGTAGAAGCAAAACAATATTCTCAAGATCAAAGTTTATTGGTTATAAATAGAACTTCAGTAGAGTAACTTCATTACTTGTTACTTTAGTAACGAGGTGGTCATCAACAATCATCATACACTTTCAGAAAGCGCCAGGCAGATTTTCATGTAGCAAGTTTCCTGGCCTTGGCATTGTGATGTATACAAATGAGGACAAGGTAGAAGACTTGGTCTATACTGAAGCACAAAAAGAATGTTAGTGGAACTGGAATTATCATTTACTCACAGATTTTGTACAAGTTAAAGCCAAACATTGCAGACATTTTTCCCAGATGAGTTGGAATGTGTGCAAGTTATAATTTAAATAAGAATATTCATAAGGTGCTGGTCAACATTAGGGAACACTTCTGTTTAACCAAGTCAGAAGTAATCGATTGTCTTTTTGTGCTGTGTGAGCAGACCCAGGACCGTGTGTATCAGGGGATCTTGACTAGTGTTGGGGTGCGTGAGAGATACAGTCAAGTGTGAAGTCATGCTAACGTGTGGCCCTCAGCAGTGGTGACTCTGCTTTTGTTCCCTGGGATCCTGTCATGTCCATTGAGCCCAAGACCTCTGGTAGACATGCCACTTGGAGCAGCAGTGATGTATTTAACAGTTTTACAGGAAAAGACTTGTCTTCCTTTGTTGATGTAGGTTCGCATAATGCAGATAGTATCTTTTATGTAACAAATGAAAAAGGTGATGTTACATGGTAAATAGAAAGGAGTTTAGGCTCCTTACATCAGAGGGATGTAAAAGGAAAATTGATGGCTTGTTCAATAAACTTATCTATTCAAAAAGCTAATTTTAAGCCACCTGAGTTTATTGCACATAAATAATTTCTTAGGGAAGCAGCAAAAACATTAAATTTTTTTGACTTTGGACTTCTTTCATTTTGCTATTGACTTTCATTTGACAACATCATACAGAAACAAATGGTCTCTCTATTGTGAGCACTAAAATACTTAGTAAATTCTGACCTTTCAATGGGGCTATTTCACACTGATATATCAGTATATATGTATATGCATATATGGGCTTCCCTGGTTGCTAAGCTGGTAAAGAATCCACCTGCAATGCAGGAGATCCTGATTTGATTCCTGGATCAGGAAGATCCCCTGGAGAAGGGATAGACTACCCACTCCAGTATTCTTGGCCTTCCCTGGTGGCTCAGCTGGTAAAAAAATCTGTCTGCAACTCAGGAGAAGCAGGAGATGCTGGTTTGGTCCTTGGACTGGGAAGGTCCCCTGGAGAAGGGCATGGCAACCCACTCCACTATTCTTTCCTGGAGAATCCCATGGACAGAGGAGCCTGGCAGGCTACAGTTCATGGGGTCACAAAGAGTTGGATGCCACTGAGCAACTGAACACAGCACAACAACATACTTTGCAATAAATAGATTTATATATTTTAATATATATATAAATATTTTTGTACAGAGGGCATTAGTTTCTTCTTTTCTGATCTAATTGTTAAAATGTATTTGTTCTGATCAATACTTATAAAGGGAACTGTATAACCTAATTTAAAAACTACTACTTCCCTGTGGATTTACAAGGATCGGTTCCAGTTGATCATTTCCAAATCATAAGAGATCAACCATGTCATGATACACAGTACTTGACTGATAAACATCTGTGTGAATAAATGATTCACAATAAATCAACAATGACTTAGGCTTTTTGGAGACTGTTCCTTTAAAGCGTTGGTTCAGTGTGATACAATGATGAAATGGCATATTAATCTTCAGGATTAAATTATAATGGTAGTGGAAATGATTATAAATTTATAGAAACCACATATATGCATATGTAGAAAATGCACACATGCATACACACACACCACATATAAAACTGCTGTGTAATAGTACCTGGGATATCACAAGCTTATTGACTTGTTAAGTGTTTTCAACACTGAATCTTCTGTTATCCATTCAGTGCTTACAAAAAAATTTACAAGGCAGGAAATAATTTATTTCCATTTGTACTATGGGAAAAACTAGAGTGGTTACATAAATTGTTCAGTCATCTAGTAAGCCCAAGTTCCTGGATTTGAATCTAGAAATTTGACTCTGAGGACTGTATTAGTTTTAATTCTCTGTATTAGTTTTAATTCTTTATAACCTATATTAAGAATTTAGAAAATTTCTTACAGAAGCAACCTATCAGCTATTCTCAGATGTTTTCAGACTCTCAATCAGTTCTGCAAAATAAGATATGTGTACAAAAATGTGTACATGCTGTAGGCTTCGAGTTCAAAGTTTTCAGAAACTTAAAAATGTGTGGAACTTCAGCTCAGGGTCAAATAGCAACATTTCCCCCTAGGAGACCTTCAAGAGCTCTTCTTTGAATCTTAAATAGCAACTCAAGAGTAAACATTCTCCTGCCTCCTAGCAGCACTGGTTGATCTGGCCTGTTTTGGCACATCATATAGAGGGTGAAACATAGATTTCATGCTTGTTTCTGGCCCCTTTCACTCAAGGCTGTGTTGATGTTGTGTACATGTATGTTCACCGTCATTCACTCAAGGCTGTGTTGGTGTTGTGTATACATGTGTTCATTGTCATTGCAGTAGGGCATTCTGTTTTGTGACTATGCCATAAGTTATGCATCTCTTCTGATGGCCATCAATGTAGTTTCTTGTCTCTGATAGTTATGAACTGTGTCATTTTGGACCTTCTAGCACATGTCTTAGGTGAAGAGATGGACATGCATCCATTGAACATTGGCCAAGGAATAGTGTGAATTCCACACATTCAGAGTATGAATGTGTTCAGCTTACAGTCTGACAGTTGCAGAAAAAAGTCCTCGTTATAGTTCTGAGCAGTGAAGAGGTGTCCCAAAACTCCACAGACTATCCAGTGTTTGGTGTGTCCCATCGTTTTAAGTCTTTCTGGTCTGGCTGTGGATCTGTCTCCTCACTGAGGCTTTCCTTGTCATTTCTTTGACACACAGTGTTGATCACTTTTCATATTTGTTGTTTTGGCTCATTTAATATCTTTCTCTGAGAAGTGTGCGTTTAAGCTAACGACCATTTTTTCCCCTGTTGGTTGTCCTTTTCTTTCTGAGAGCCTTCTTTTATACTTTCTGTAAGTAAATCTTTGATAATGTGATGATCATCTTTTCTCACCCTGTACAGTAACGTCTTTTGTTGAATAGAGTTTCTCAAATTTGATATGACCTAACCTATTGCCTTTTCTTTTACTACTAATACCTTTTATGTTTGAGAAACCTTTGCCTCCTCAGAGGTTATGAATGAGTTCCCTGGTGTGAGACTTCAGCACACTTCATTTTGTGTCTAGATCTGCAGTCTCTCTGAAGCTGTAAAGGGTCCTAACTGCACAAACTGCATCTGAATTTAAATTGGTCCTTCACACTCACACTTTAATATGTAGTCACCATAACGGTCTTGAGAGCTGGCAGTTTAAGACCCTGAATTCTGCTCCGCAGAGTAAGTCTTTATCTACTTCATGTTTTTGTTCAGTTGCTCAGTCGCCTCTGACTTTTTGTGACCCCATGGACTGCAGCACACCAGCCTTCCCTGTCCTTCACCATCTCCTGGAGTTTACTCAAACTCACATCCATTGAGTCTGTGATGCCATCCACCCATCTCATCCTCTGTCATCTCCTTTTCCTCCTGCCTTCAATCTTTCCCAGCATTGGGGTCTTTTCCAATGAGTTCTCTCTTTGCATCAGGTGGCCAAATATTGGAGCTTCAGCATCAATCATTCCAGTAAATATTCAGGGTTGATTTCAAGATTGACTGGTTTGATCTCCTTGCTGCCCAAGGGACTCTCAACAGTCTTCTCCAACACCACCATTCAAAAGCATCAATTCTTCAGTGCTCAGCCATCTTTTATGGTCCAACTCTCACATCTGTACATAACTACTGGAAGAACTATAGCTTTGACTAGCTTGGACATTTGTTGGCAAAATAATGTCTTTACTTTTTAATATGCTATTTAGGTTTATCATAGCTTTTCTTTCAAGGAGCAAGTATCTTCTAATTTCATGGCTGAAGTCACTGCCTGAAGTGATTTCTGGAGCCCAAGAAAATAAAATCTATCACTGCTTCTACTTTTTCCTCTTTAATTTGCCATGAAGTGATGGGACCAGATGCCATGATCTTACTTTTTTGGATGTTGAGTTTTAACCTAGCTTTTTCACTCTCCTCTTTCTCCTTCATCAAGAGGCTCTTTAGTTGCTGTTTGCTTTCTACCATTAGGGTGGTGTTATCTGTTGTTATCTGCATGTCTGAGGTTTGTTGCTATTTCTACTGGCAATCTTAATTCCATCTTGGGCTTCATGTAGCCTGGCATTTCACATGATGTACTCTGCATATGTTAAATAAGCAGAGCGACAATATACAGTCTTGTCATATTTCTTTCCCAATTTGAAACCAGTCTGTTTTTCTATGTCAGTTCTAACTGACATAACAGTTCTTGACCCGCATACAGGTTTCTCAGGAGACAGGTCTTTAAGAATTTTCAAGACTTTTGTGAACGACACAGTCAAAGGCTTAGCGTAGTCAATGAAGCAGACGTAGATGTTTTTTTTCCTGAAATTCTCTTTCTTTCTCCATTATCCAACAGATGTTGGCAATTTTATCTCTGGTTCCTCTGCCTTTTCTGAATCCAGCTTGTACGTCTGGGAGTTTTCAGTTCATGTACTGTGGAACCTAGCTTGAAGGATTTTGAGAATTACCTTGATAGTATGTTAAATGAGTGCAAGTGTGTGGTAGTTTGAGCATTCTTTGGCATTGCCTTTCTTTGGGATTGGAATGAAAACTGACCTTTTCCAGTCCTGTGGCCACTGCTGAGTTTTCTAAATTTGCTGATATATTGAGTGCAGCACTTTCACAGCTTCATCTTTTAGGATTTGAAAAAAGGTCAACTGGAATTCCATCACCTCCACTAGCTTTGTTCACAGCAATGCTTCCTAAGGCCCACTTGACTTTCTACTCCAGGATGTGTGGCTCTAGGTGAGTGACCACACCATCATGGTTATCCAAGTCATTAACACCTTTTTGGTACAGTTCTTCTGTGTATTCTTGCCACCTCTTATTAATCTCTTCTGCTTCTGTTAGGTCCTTATGGTTTCTGTCCTTTATCGTGCCCGTCCTTGAATGAAACATCCCCTTGATATTTCCAGTTTTCTTGAAGAGATCTCAAGTCTTTCCCATTCTATTGTTTCTTATTTCTTGTTGCTATTCTCTGGAATGCTGCATTCAGTCAGGTATATATTTTCCTTTCTCCCTTGCCTTTATGTATTTAGCCTTCCACTTGTCAGTTTGTTACAAGAAAGAAATTCTGCTGATATTGGGCTAAGATTGGATTCAGCCCATTGATCTGTAGAGAACGGCTAGATTCAGAAACCATGTTGTGTCTCTCTGTATACAAACATGATGTCTATCCGCACATCTTAGGTCTTCTCTAGCTTCAGTAATGTTCTAACAAGTCATTTCTTAAATTTACTCATAGAGATTTGAAGTTATGCTGAGGTTTTTGGCACTGTTAAAAATTCCATTTTTCTGTTGCTAGTATTTAAGAATACAAATGATTTTTGTTTATTGGCTTTGTATCCAATGTGAATATTTGCTAAATAAAATGGCATTTGCATTTAATGAGACACAAAGGAGTGGGAAATTTGTTAGAAATATAGAGATACGCAAACACATACTAGTCATTGAAAGAATTATTCTGCTTATAATCAACCATCTAAAGGACACTGTTTTTCCTGAGGTTTTATTTTAGGATAAAGTGTCTTCAGGAAATGCTATTTTCCCACTTATGTTGGTATCGGGAGCTGAGGATTTGTGAATCAAATCTTTGTGTGCAAAGCCTTCTTCCTCCTTGGGTTTTATATGACAGGTTAAGAAGTGCACGTGCTGTAGACTTGTAAGGGGAGATCTCAAAACGTAGTACCTTTGTAATGGTAACTGGTACATGGCCCTACTCAGCAGTACTGAATGAAATCAGTTTGCCTGTGTAGCTCTGCAAAATCAAGGTTCATCCATGGCTATAAGTAAAGTCAACTAAATAGTGAAATATTTGGAAATCTTACATAGGAAAAAATACTCATACTGCAAACCTAAACTTCTTTGATCATATAGTACTTCATTTATATAGTAATTTGGAATATTTTCACTCAGCTAACACTTAATAAAGAACTAAGGCTCAGTATTTTTGGAAGAGTTTGAAAGCTGTAACCTAATGTCTATACATAGCGCAAGCAAATATGAGCTCCAATGCATGCAAAGAGAAGGCAGTTCATATAGAATTGCACTTAGATTACATTGCTTCCCTTGGTTGCTCCTCTTGGTCTCTTGAATCCAATTTCCTCTGTTCCTTGATCGAATGTATTAAAAGTCATAGTTGAAGCATACGGCAGTAAATGAATGCAAGTAATAAGCTTGTTAGGTTATAGAGATGCAGATGTAGAGAATGGATGTGTGGACACGGTGGGGGCTGGGAGGTGGGTGAACTGAGATTAGGACTGACGTCCATACATACCAGCTGGAGAGAGCCTGCCGTATATTCAACAACACATGGAGCTCGGCTTGGTGCTCTGCGGCGACCTGGAGGGGGTGGGGGCAAGGCCCAAAAGGGAGGGGATGCATGTATACACAGAGCTGATTTACCTCTTTGTAAGCAGGAACTAGCGCAGCTTTGGAGAGCAATTGTACCCCAATAAAAAACCTTATAATCTTACAGATATCACACACTGTCACATGTCACACACAGTGGTCAGTGATTTTAGAATCACTGGGTAGGTAGAATCAACCTACCCATCCATCTTCAGTCAAAGTCTAATTCATTGAACAAATACATTAAGTTGTACCATGTACCTAGCACTATGTCACTGATAACGATATAAAGGTAAATAGACCACTGCCTGCCATGAGATCGTCACCCTCACCTCTAACGAAATAAGCCAGGGCTAATTCAGAGTAAAATGTGCCCTGTTCCACAGGCTACATTCTTTTCTTTGTAGCATAGGAACTAGCCATTCATAACCTCCTGTAATCCATGAGATCTCTAAAAATTTGGATCTCTACACAGAAAGTCTGTGCTTTGCCACCCAGGAAACCAGTGGATGGAAATGAATACATTTCTAATGACTGTGTGATTTTTAAAGGGGCATCAATGGAAAATAACAAAACAGGCCATAGATGGGGGAGGGCCAGCTTCTTCCTCGTCCTTACCCATCCGGCTCTGTCACTGGCACACATGCAGAGTCTACCTGGGAAACTGCCCTCAGCGACATAGTAAACAATTTCTTCCACATGTGTTGCCATTTGCTCCAATGGATGGATGCTTTATGTGTACAGAGTATCATTAGTTTATCCTGACACATCTGAATTCACCTCAGTTTAGATTTGACCACACAGTACTTTTTTTGAAGTGGTCAGTAAGATATTTATTTCATAATAAAGGATCTCATCTTTGGTCATAATAGTGGATTGGCCCAGAAGCTGACTTTTTTTTTTTTAATTGAAGGATAACTGCTTAACAGAATTACAGTATTTTTTACATATTGACACATAATATACAATATATATGTAACACACATGTACATAGGTGCATATATGCATTTTTCCATGCAAAGAGAATTATAATTTTGCTACCAAGAAGACATTAAGTAACTTATTAAGCAGTAAATCATGACCTACAGCACCTCTATATCAAGAACACAACTAAATGCTGAGATATTCAAGGATCAGAAAAGATAATATTCCCATGGCTGGAGAGCTAGTAAAGGTAGCATTCTAGAAAAATAATGACACAAAAGTATACCTAATTTCCTGGACAGGTACATGGTACTCCCCAATTATACTAGTCAAGCAGATTTTACTTAAGTGCCTGAATCATGATTTTGTTAAAAACAATATTGGAGTTGATTTTCAATATTGTGTTAGTTTCTGCTTTACAGGAAAGTGAATCAGTTATACATACACATATGTCCCCTCTTTTTTGGATTCTTTCCTCACTACAGAGTATTGAGTAGAGTTCTCTGTGCTATACAGTAGGGAACTCTACTGAATATTCTATAATGACTTATATGAGGAAAGAATCTAAAAAAATAAAATAAAAAAGAGGGGATATATGTGTATGTATAACTGATTCACTTTCCTGTACTACACTATTCACTTTTCCTGGACTATAGAGTAGAAGGATTCCCTGGTGGCTCAGACAGAAAAGAATCTGCCTGCAGTGATGACGATCCTATATGTAAGGCAGTAAAAGAGACACAGATGTAAAGAACAGACTTTTGGACTCCGTGGGAGAAGGCGAGGGTGGGATGATTTGAGAGAATAGCATTGAAACATGTATATTACCATATGTAAAATAGATGACCAGTGCAAGTTCGATGCATGAAGAAGGGCACTCAAAGCCAGTGGTCCAGGACAATGCAGAGGGAGGGGGTAAGGAGGGAGCTGGGGGAGGATTCAGAATGGGGGGGACCCATGATGTGTACCCATGGCTGATTCATGTTGATGTATGGCAAAAATCATCTCAATATTGTAACTTAATTATCCTCCAATTAAAGTAAATTAATTTATAAAAAAAAAAAGAAGAGAAAATCTATCCTAAAAAAATAAGAATCTGCCTGCAGTGCAAGAGATTCAATCCCTGGGTTCAATCCCTGGGTTGTCAAGATCCCCTGGAAAAGGGAATGTTTACACACTCCACTATTCTTGCCTACAGAAGTTCATGGACAGAGGAGCCTGGCAGGGCTTCCCTGGTGGATCAGACAACAAAGAATCTACCTGCAATGTGGGAGACCTGGGTTCCATACCTGGGTTGGGAAGATCCCCTTGAGGAGAGCATGGCAACCCACTCCAGTATTCTTGCCTGGAGAATCCCCATGGACAGAGGAGCCTGGTGGGCTACAGTCCATGCAGTTGCAAAGAGTCGGACATGCCTGAGTGACTAAGCGTGCACACAAACACATACAGTCGGCGCTTACTCATTATCTGCTTTATATACAGTAGTGTCAATCCATGTCATCCCATGTCAACCCCAATCACCCAACCTATCCCTCCCTACTCTTTCCCCTGGTGACCATAAGTTTGTTTTCTACATCCATGACTCTATTTCTGTTTTGTAGATAAATTCATTTGTATCATTTTTTCAGACTTCACTTATAAGTAATATAGGATATTTGCTTTCTCTGTCTGACCTACTTCACTTAGTATGACAGTCTCTAGGTCCATCCAGTTTGCTGCAAATGGCATTATTTCACTTTTTATGACTGAGTAATATTCCATTGCATGTAAGTACCACAACTTCTTCATCCATTCAATTGTCAATAGACATTTAGGTCGGAGAAGGCAATGGCACCCCACTCCAACACTCTTGCCTGGAAAATCCCATGGACGGAGGAGCCTGTTAGGCTGCAGTCCATGGGGTCGCTAAGAGTCAGACATGACTGAAGCGACTTAGCAGCAGCAGCAGCAGACATTTAGGTTGCTTCAGTGTCTTGGCTATTGTAAACAGAGTTTCACTGTGCATTGGGGTGCATATATCCTTTTGGATTATGTTTTTCTCCGAATATATGCCCAGGTGTGGAATTGCTAGATCACATGATAGCTTTGTGTTTAGTTTTTTTTTGTTTTGTTTTTAATGGGACTTCCATACTGTTCTTCATTATGAATCATTTTCAAAACCATAAATGAAGTTACTTTCCTTTTAGATCCTCTCTCTCTGATCTGATAGCCCTTTTGATTATCAGCGAAGAATTAAGTTCAGCTGACTTATTATTATCTGGCCACAAGTGATAAAATGCAAAAAAGGAAATTTGTGACAGTGTAGTATCAATAGCTACTGAATCAGCTCAAAGTTGGAAGGGAGTGAACACATAAACCACACGCCCCATTCCATGTAACAACTCGGACCCACTGAACCTAGGTTTTTAAAAGTTTTGCTCAGTACGGATTATAGAGATATGGATATCTGAAAGAAATCAAACATTGATTACATATTTTCCTGCTTATTTCATTTTCCATTTTTAGAGTAAACCAAGCTAAAACAAAATAAGCTGGTGTTTTACTTAGCTAATATTTAAGTTTCTATTTGTCTGTCTGAGGTGTGGATAAAACTGACATTTGTCTTGTTGCTACACTGAATGAGTTCCCATTTGTGGGGAAACTTATAGAAGCAATTCAGGGTTTTCTCTGTATCAAATGGAGAATATACACATGCAGGAAAGTGAAGAAATAGTGTGTAGTACATTGCATGCCTTGGGGGAGGTATGGAGTCTTCTTTTACTCCCATTCCTGGCAACTATGTGTAAGCTAAGAAATTATCATCTCCCTATTTCACCACCTGGTATTTGTTCTATGTTTGAACTATCTAGTCTGAAGTTGTCCACTTGAATCTTCCAAGCAAAGAGCATCCAGGGGCAAAGAGAGTGTGATCAGTGAGGGGAGAGAAGAGATTAGTCCAGAGGTGACCATGCGGCTTAAGACACGGCAAGCCAGTGTGAATTAACTGTTATATATAATAATGAATCATCATCTCTGATAGAGGGTATCATTTGCATTCAGTTTAATTTGAAGACTTTTATCAGTTATGATGTAGTTTAAGCTTTAGATCCTATCCAGGGTATATAACATTCTTTTTTTGCTTCTAATAGTTTCCTTATGAATAATATAATTATGTATATTTGTGGGTTTTAGACAAAATTGAAATATTTTCTATGACTACACACTCTCCATGATAGTGTTCTTGGTTACTATAATGTATCATGTTAAATCTAACTCTCAAACTGAGTTATTAACAGTCAGACTTGCTAAGTCTTTGCATCACTAGATGTGAAAGTTATATAAAATATGCAAACATGTACTTGGAGCCCTTGTCAAGAAACAACAGAGGCTCTACTTTGGGGGGGCATATGAACTAGAGCAGAAGACATGGGTTCTCATCCTGGATTTGAGTGGAACCCCAAGGAACTTGCTTTATATCTCTAGGTGGAGGGCTTGCCTGTTGACTCAGCAGGTAAAGAGACCACCTGCAATGCAGCAGACCTGGATTTGACCCCTCCTATGATGTTATGAGGAGGAAATGGAAAACCACTCCAGTGTTCTTGCCAGGAGAATCCCTTGGACAGAGGAGCCTGGTGGGCTACAGTCCATGGGATCAGAAGAGTTGGACACCCATTTTTAGGTGAAGTCTGAACTTCTGAAGTCTGAAATGGGGAGTATTGAGGGTTGAGGGCATCTGTAAATAAACCTCTCTCTTTTCTATCCCAGTTACAATGCATAAAAAGAAAAGTAGGGTCCACAGGGTTGCTATAACCCACCTGGAGTACCATCCCCTCTGATGCTTACAGCTAGGGTGTGGGTGAGGTCCGTAGCTAACGTGAGTGTGTTGCCATGACAGACCCCTTGTCACCCCGTCTCTGACACAATGGGGCAAGCACAGGACTCCCCACACGGGGCAGGACCCTGTGGCCATTCAGAAAGGGTGCAGTAGAGCATCCGCCCCACAGGCAGGCAGATCCCAAGAGGGGAAGGAGGTGCTGAGGGTGCACCCGCTCTTGTGTCAAAATGTCACCTTTCCTCCCATAGGGAAGGAGGGAGGGAGTGAGGTGGGTCTAACTAGCTCTCTTCACAGGGAACTGAGTTGCGTGGGGCTAAAGACCCCTTCAAAGGACCCCAAGATTTTAGGAGAGGAAAGGATGCTATTAAAATAGTAATTAACATGTCAAATAGTAGTGCTCACATTTCACATGAAACTGTGCTATTGATTAAGACCCATGTTATGAACTATGAATTATTTGTTATAATTCTAATAACTTATGGTTAAAAAATAAGCATATTTAAAACATATTGCCTCTTTTTGGAATTAGCATTTTTCTAGGAATAAACAAAAGAATAATTGTTTTGTGAATTAAATTGTATCGATGATTAAATTATATCAATGTTTATATACTCCATAAATTCTGTTAGAGTCCTCCAGCAAGACATAGTAATAAAGAGTGGTGTCTTTAAGCCTCTAAGTACAAAATTTCTTATCACCAAAAGAAAAAAAAAAAATGTAATGGATACCCAAGGACAATGATAAACGAAAGTAATAGAATAGTTCTGTTGGGCTTTGAAATATGCATCACTTTTCCCAGGTTACTTCAGAAAATTCAAAGGGAATAAAATAATGCCTGAATGGATTTGATTTATAGCAAGTGTGACTTATGTGGTGTGAGATCAGGGGTTGGAAAAGAGCTTCCCCCCCTCTATTCAAATGTGGCTCTCACGAAAGAATACTTCTGCCACTGGTTTTCCAGTGGAGAACTGCTATCTTCTTGGAACCATTAAATATTCTCTCAAGGAATAAATTAAAGGTATAGAAAATAGCAAAATACAGAATTAAAATTCAAGGTCAAAGGGTTAAAAAAAAAAAAAAAACACTAAAATTAGAGCTATAGTTTGGGGGTGAACGTGTAAGACATTCAGCCCTTCATGCTTTCATGACTAACCCAAACATTTGCTTCTGAGTCTTGTGTTCCATGCACTCCGGAAAAGAAACGCACCCGTTGGCTTGGTCACCCCAACAGCATGCCTCGCCAGTCCGTAGAGACCTGCCTCTTTGATCCCCGCACGGCCTCCTGCCGCCTCCGCTTTATACTGAACCCTTCCCCGGAAGCGTGTCCCGTGCGGTCCTCGCTTGCTCGGCCCCGTTTTCCCCTCGGTCCACTCTGTCAAGCTCCGCTCCCAGGACCCTGGCTGGGCCCACCCTTCCCAGTCCCGGGCGTTAACTCCTGCAGCCGAGGCCCTGTCCCCTGGCCCCGCCGCTCTCTGAGCCAGGCTGACCCCTCCTGAAACACGCCTCTCTCGCAGGCCTCGCTCCGCCTGTGGGCTCCCTCTCCTCTGCTCGGCCTCCCACGAGCCTCCGCACTCAGCTCTGGATTCTCCGCCCTGCCCCCGTCCCTCACGCCCTCCGGGTGGCCTCGTCCAGTCCTGGAACCTCAGAGACCTCCCATCTTCAGAGGTCCCCACATGTCCCTGGGACCTGACTCCCGGCCCCTCATCCAGGGTAACGGCGGGTCCAGTGAGCCCTGAATCCCGAGTACAGGTCAACTGTCCATCTCCTCCTCCTCCGCAGCTGTCCTCTGAATCCAAACCACCGGGATGCCCGCTCAGCCGCAGTCCTTTCCCCAGGACTGGGCACCAGCCTAGCGCAATCCCCAAGGCCCCTCACTGTGGTCTGGAAGTCACTGCAGGATTCTGTCCCTATGAACTTTTCTCTCCCCCACACTTGGCTTTCAGGTGGTCCAGGCTTGCACCAGACTCCATTCCCCTGCACAGTTCCTCAAGCCGCGATGCTCTGGAGTCAGCTCTTCTGCGGCTCCTCACGGCGGAAACTCGGCTTAACTGTGCCCTCCTGGGGTGCTCTTCCCCAAGTCCCATTAAACCAATGATGCCATCACCTCTCTGTCATTTTCTTAATGGTTTTGTTCCTTTTGAAATGATCACTTTCTTTGATTTGTTTCTTGTCAACATCCCCACCAAAACCTCTCCTGCCCAGAAACAGACAAGCTGTTCTAACTTCTATCATCAGGGACCATGCTTGCTTGCTTGCTTGCTTGCTTGCTTGCTTGCTTGCTGGGAGCTCAGTAACGTTTGTTGTGTGAAGATATGGCACAATGCTTGTTATCCACAGGGAGAAACACAGTTCTTTTGGAAACCTAATTTTTTTCCTGAGCTAAGCCAATAATAAATTGCACAAGTGGGAATTAATGTATTGAACAAAGTTTGTAACCACATCTCTGGAGCAGATGTCATGACGACTTCATAAGGCGCTGCTTGTCCCTGCTCGGTGGAGGTGGGAACAGGTGCTCTGGGAAACCTTGTACAGAAAACTGCAGGAGACCAGGCAGCAGGGGCTGAGCTCTCTGGGGTCCTGTCGCTCTGCCTGATGTGAGGGAAACACCTAGAGGGACTGTAGGAGGTAATGAAGGTGTGTCTTCAAACAGTTCCCCTGAAGTGTGATTTCTCCAAACTGCTTTTGACAAACGTTGGGCAGCTTGTTGTCACATCATATAGGACTTAACTGCCCTGCCCATGTAAATGTCTGGGGTACAGGGACCATGAGCCTTGTAGCTCTAAAGTGAGCATACTCACCTTCCCATTAAAATCGTAGGGCAGGGAGGATGCATCTCCATGGTAATGAGATGCTAGATAGTTTATACCTAAGGTAAGGAGGGGTAGCTGACTGCATCTTCCTGAGGGCAGGGCTGGGCTGCACTGAGTGGGTGATCAGGGGCCCGGTGGCAGACCATGCAGAGAGACTCCTAAATGGCAGAGATGTGGGGAAATGTGATGTTTTGATTTATAAGAAATATTTTTGGGTCATATGAACAACACATACTTATTTCTCACACTTATTTGGTCTCCTTTCATTGCTCTTGCTTTCTGACTCACAGCAACCCAAACCTTTGGAATTTCCTAAGTGAAGCGAATAACAAAGGTGCTTAACATGTTAATGAGTTGACTTTTGGACCGCAGCAGAGGTTGGCGGTTGGTTGCCATGGGAACCAACCACATGATCAGAGGGTTAAACCTTTCAGTCCTACCCCTGATCTCTGGAGAGGGGAGAGAGGCCGTGGAGGGTTGGATCAGTCACCAATGGACAATGGTTTAATCAACCATGCCTGTGTGATGAAAGCTCCATAGAAATCCCAAAGGATGGTTTGGGGAACTTCTAGGTTAGTGAACGGGGGACATTTGGGGAGAGTGGTGGGCCTGGAGAGGGCATCCGAGCTCTGTGCCCTTTCCCCACACCTGGTCCTGTGCAGGCTTCCCATAGGGCTGTTTCTGAGTTACAGCTCTTCGTGACAAACCAGGGTCTCATAAGGAAAATGTTCCTCTGAGTTCTGTGAGCTACTTGAGCAGATTAATCAGTTTGCAACCAATTGGTCAGGCATGCATCTGAAGCAGAGGGTGGTCTTGTAGGACTGAGCCTGTGGGATCTGATGCTCTCTGTGGGTAGACAGTGTCAGAACTGAGTTCAGGACACCCGGCTGGTGTCTGGAGAATCCCTGAGTGTGGGAAACCTACCTCCCAACACATGCTCATGAAAATTAGGTCAAGAACCCTTGTGAGAAGCCGTGCAGGTGGCAAACCAAGAGACCAGTGGTGTATCAGAACACACCTGTCATACCAACCTAGTCCCTGGGAGCACCACTCTTCTCGTGCCAAACTCCAAACTCAAATGTATCTGTTTCCAACACTGGACACACACACGTACACAGACACAGAGACACAGACACCCCCCCCTCCATGCAGACGTACCCATATAGACACACAGACACACACACAGAGACACAGATACACAGAGAGACACACCCACAGCCACTCCCCACAGACACACACCCACCCATAGAAACACATGGGCCCCCCCATACAGACATATGCATACACACACACACACACACACACACACACACACCCCTTAGCCAGCACATTGTAAAGGAACTTCTGTCTTTGCAACATCAGGAACCTACAAAGTAGCAAAGTAGATTCCAGCCCTGATGCACTGCATGCCCCCAGAGGTCACCTAACAATCACCACTTATGTATTAATTTCTTACCTCTTCATAAATCACACTTCTTCCTCCCTGCCCCAGGGGTTACTCTGATTGGTACTTTTTTCTCTTCTGTATCCACACTGCTGAGACTAAGTCATTGTATATAATAAGAGAAGCTGAATGAATGAAGGGCTGGAGGAATAGATGTTCAAGTAGATGAAGAGCCGATGAATAGATGCAGGAAATTGAATTATGAAATGAGTGCTTTTCCACGGACGCCTGTCAGGACATTCTGAAATAGCAAACCTCAATTCTTAAAAGCCATCGACTAAGTGACCTGGCAAAGTATTACCTAGTTAAGGCACCTAGGAACACATTTTCCCTCTCTTTTCCCATAGCTGCTTCATTTACAAAATGGGTTTGGAATAATGCTTGTTAACTAGTCAATTCAGCGCAGGGTGTAATGAATAGAGCAGGAATAACTGAAGCATGAACATCTTGCCAACATAGCATCTGGCTTCCAGCCAGAGGGAACGCTGGTAGAATTGAAAATGAGTACAATGCAGTTACTGAGTGACCTAGACACAACACATTCAGTTCACAGCTGGGCTCTCTTACCTAAAAAAAGCAGAGTAAAGTGCGAGATCTCAAAACGACATTAACTGTTTTAACTTAGCTGAGCACCCTCTACGGGTTGCAATGGCATGAAATGAATGCACTTTTTTTTTTTTTTAAGACAAAAACAGAGTTGACCTTTAGCAAGTTTTACTCTAAAATAGCAATATAATTTTTTTTCTAAGGGAAGGTATTGACCGCCCAAGTGATTGCATTCACATTTTACAGAGCACAGCCCAGGTTTGTGGATAGAAGAGCATAAATCTTAGGCTTCATTTTTTTTCAGAAACTGTCATGGACTGTTTCTTTATTTTTAAATTTTATCTTTATTTTTAAATGTTTTTTCTTTTTTTCTTTAATAGGAACTTCATGGCTCAGTCACTAATATAATAATCATGAACTTCACACTTCACATCAACAACACTCATGCATAATATCTATGCCATCTACAACTGGGCCAAATATATCAGATGTTAAAGAGTAGACTTTGCAAGCAAATAACATAAGTTATAAGTTTGCCCAAAGGAAAATGATTGACCTTTATATGAATAGGATACAAAGTTATGAGGTAAATGATAAGGTAAGAAATATTTGCATCATATAAAATATGAATCTGAAGATTGATACTCTCAATATGTAAAGAGCTTCTGCAAATCAATAATAGTCTTTGAAACTAAGAACAAATCAGGTGCTTACAGCAAGGGGGTTATAAATGGTTAAATAAAGGACACTTCATCTAACTAGTAGCTGGGAAAATGCAAACAAATAGAATGGTATGATTCCAACATATGGAGGCTGAATAATACACTGCTGAATAACCAACAAATCACAGAAGAAATCAAAAAAGAAATCAAAATATGGATAGAAATGAATGAAAATTAAAACACAGCAACCCAAAGCCTATGGAACACTGTAAAAGCAGTGCTAAAGGGAAGGTTCATAGCAATACAGGCTCACCTCAAGAAATAAGAAAAAAAGTCAAATAAATAACTTAACTTTACACCTAAATCACCTAGAAAAGGAAGAAATTAAGAACCCCAGGGTTAGTAGAAGGAAAGAAATCTTTAAAAATGAGGGCAGAAATAAATGCAAATGAAACAAAAGAGACCATAGCAAAAATCAATAAAGCTAAAAGCTGGATCTTTGAGAAGATAAATAAAATTGGCAAACCATTAGTCATACTTGTCAAGAAACAAAGGGAGAAAAATCAAATCAACAAAATTAGAAATTAAAATGGAGAGATCACAACAGACAACACAGAAATATAAAGAATCATAAGAGACTACTATCAGCAACTATATGCCAATAAAATGGCAACTTGGAAGAAATGGAAAAATTCTTAGAAAAGTACAAGTTTCCAAAACTGAACAAGGAAGAAATAGAAAATCTTAACAGACACATCACAAGCATGGAAATCGTAACTGTAATCAGAAATCTTCCAGCAAACAAAAGCCCAGGACCAGACAGCTTCACAGCTGAATTCTACCAAAAATTTAGAGAAGAGCTAACACCTATCCTACTCAAACTCTTCCAGAAAATTGCAGAGGAAGGTAAACTTCCAAACTCATTCTATAAGGCCACCATCACCCTCATACCAAAATCTGACAAAATTGCCACAAAAAAGAAAACTACAGTCCAATATCACTGATGAACATAGATGAAAAAATCCTTAACAAAATTCTAGCAGACAGAATCTAACAACATATTAAAAATATCATACATAATGACCAAGTGGGCTTTATCCCAGGGATGCAAGGATTCTCCAATATCCACAAATCAATCAGTGTAATACACCACATTAACAAATTAAAAAATAAAAACCACATGATTATTGCAATAGATGCAGAGAAAGCCTTTCACAAAATTCAACACCCATTTATGATAAAAACCCTCCAGAAAGCAGGAATAGAAGGAACATACCTCAACATAATAAAAGCTATATATGACAAACCCACAGCAAACGTAATCCTCAATGGTGAAAAATTGAAAGCATTTCCCCAAGAGTCAGGAACAAGACAAGGGTGCCCACTCTCACCACTACTAGTCAACATAGTTTTGGAAGTTTTGGCCACAGTAATCAAAGCAGAAAAAGAAATAAAATGAATCCAGATTGGAAAATAAGTAAAACTCTCACTGTTTGCAGATGACATGATCCTATACATAGAAAACCCTAAAGACTCCACCAGAAAATTACTAGAGCTAATCAATGAATATAGTAAAGTTGCAGGATATAAAACCAACACACAGAAATCCCTTGCATTCCTAAACACTAACAATGAGAAAACAGAGAGAGAAATTGAGGAAACAATTCCATTCACCATTGCAACGAAAAGAATAAAATACTTAGGAATATATCTACCTAAAGAAACAAAAGACCTATATATAGAAAACTATAAAACACTGGTGAAAGAAATCAAAGAAGACACAAGTAGATGGAGAAATATACCGTGTTCATGGATCAGAAGAATCAATATAATGAAAATGAGTATACTACCCAAAGCAATCTGTAGGTTCAATGCAATCCCTATCAAGTTACCAACTATATTTTTCAAGGAGTAGAACAAATAATTTCACAATTTGTATGAAAATACAAAAAACCTCGAATAGCCAAAGAAATCTTGAGAAAGAAGAATGGAACTGGAGGAATCAACCTGCCTGACTTCAGACTCTACTACAAAGCCACAGTCATCAAGACAGTATGGTACTGGCACAAAGACAGAAATATAGGTCAATGCAACAAAATAGAAAGCCCAGAGATAAATCCACGCACCTATGGACACCTTATCTTTGACAAAGGAGGCAAGAATATACAATGGAGAAAAGACAATCTCTTCAACAAGTGGTGCTGGGAAAACTGGTCAACCACTTGTAAAAGAATGAAACTAGAACACTTTCTAACATCATACACAAAAATAAACTCAAAATGAATTAAAGATCTAAACATAAGACCAGAAACTATAAAACTCCTAGAGGAAAACATAGGCAATACATCTGACATACATCACAGCAGGATCCTGTATGACCCACCTCACAGAATATTGGAAATAAAAGCAAAAATAAACAAATGGAACCTAATTAAAATTAAAAGATTTGCACAACAAAGGAAACTATAAGCAAGGTGAAAAGACAGCCTTCAGAATGGGAGAAAATTATAGCAAATGAAGCAACTGACAAAGAATTAATCTCAGAAGTATACAAGCAACTCCTGCAGCTCAATTCCAGAAAAATAAATGACCCAAATCAAAAAATAGTCCAAAGAACTAAACAGACATTTCTGCAAAGAAGACATACAGATGGTTGACAAACACATGAAAAGATGCTCAACATCACTCATTATCAGAGAAATGCAAATAAAAACCACAGTGAGGTACCATTTCATGCCAGTCAGAATGGCTGCTATCCAAAATTCTAAAAACAATAAGTGCTGGAGAGGGTGTGGAAAAAAGGGAACCCTCTTACACTGTTGGTTGGAATGCAAGCTAGTAAAACCACTATGGAGAACAGCATGGAGATTCCTTAAAAAACTGGAACTAGAACTGCCATATGATCCAGCAATCTACTGCTGGGCATACACACCAAGCAAACCACAATTGAAAGAGACACATGTACCCCAATGTTCATCGCAGCACTGTTTATAATAGCCAGGACATGGAAGCAACCTGGATGCCCATCAGCAGACGAATGGATAAGAAAGCTGTGGTATATATACACCATGGAATATTACTCAGCCATTAAAAAGAATACATTTGAATCAGTTCTAATGAGGTGGATGAAACTGGAGCCTATTATACAGAGTGAAGTAAGCCAGAAAGAATAAACACCAATACAGTATACTAATGCATCTGTATGGAATTTAGAAAAATGGTAACGGTAACCCTGTATGCAAGACAGCAAAAGAGACACAGAGACACAGAACATTCTTTTGGACTCTGTGGGAGGGGGCGAGGGTGAGACAATTTGGGAGAATGGTATTGAAACATGTATATTACCATATGTGAAACGAATTGCCAGTCCAGGTTTGATGCATGATACAGGGTGCTCAGGGCTGGTGCACTGGGATGACCCAGAGGGATGGGATGGGGAGGGAGGTGGGAGGGGGCTTCAGGATGGGGAACACATGTACACCCGCGGCAGATTCATGTCAATGTATGGCAAAACCAATACATAATTGTAAAGTTAAAAAAAAAAAATACATGCTTTCTTTTATTTTTCTTTTGACAAGTTCTTAAAGAGGGCTAATGTTTATATCAACTGAAAGCCATGTTTTTCAAATAACACTAGTAGTTTAAATTGGTGTGGCTATTTTGCAAGGTAATTTTTTGAGTGTTAAAATGTTTATCTCCTATTATTTATTAATTTAGTTTCCTTGGTATTTATTCTTGGAAAATAGTTACCTATTTGCATCAAAGGCAAATATAAGGATGCACAGAGAAACATCTTTTGTTAAAATAAAAATTTGAAGCATTTTAAATGTCTGTTAATAGGACAATTATTATGTTAATCTATATGTGTGTATATATATATATATATATATACATATCATGAAATACTACACATTAATGTAAAGAAAATATAGATTTGTGTGGATTAAATATAACACTTATATTCAAGAAGAACATTTGTTTAAAAATGCAAAGTGATGATTTACAGTTTATACATCTATGTAAAGTATTAATGCATGCATTAAAATATGCAAACAATGAGGTGTGTGGAAGAAGAAGCATTGGAATAAGAAGAATAAAATAATTTTGATAATTTTTCTTCTGTTTTACAATACAAATACAAACCTACCTTACCTGCATCATTTAAATTAATATGTAAATAGTTAGATGGTCAAAGATTGGGAATAGGATATTAGCAGAGATGGAAATGTGTATGATCTACATGTTAAATAATCATTAACATCTTGCTAATATCCAGGTAATAAAGCTATATACATAGAATTTTAATGAGTTTTACAAATGAAATAGTATCTATTTTTAAATTTTTATTTTGACTTTTTGTTTTAGCTGATTTATTTTAATTTAAATACACATGCACATCTAATTTATATATAAATTTTGGAATACATTTCAAGAAAGTTGTGCTCTTATAAGGTGTCGAGAAATTGACATAGATTTTCTAGAGGGTCAACTGGCCATGTCTATATGAAAGTGTAAATTTCCCTCAGATATCAGCCCATTAATTACAACTGTAATAATTTATTCTGCAAAAATAAACATGCAAAAGTGTGAATATGACTATTTTCTACCATGTTGGGTGTACAGATGAGAAATGGAGAGGTGTCCATGAGGAGGAGGTCATTCTGTCTCCACGCAGCAGGTCACTACAGAGCCAATCAGAAGGTTTAGGATGTATAAACACAGAAAGACTGATAGTACATTTATGAAATTTATTCACAGTATCCTAGTTTGAGAAAAATGTATATACAACAGATTTTTTCTGACCTTCAGGAAAAGAGTCTTCAGCCAAGTTTCAATTTGTGAAAAAATGAGTATAGTCTTCTGTTTTGATAAACATGTTATGAAGTATGTGTTATTTGGAAGAATAACAACTCTTAAGTCAATATATTTAGGCAGAAGCTCGTAGTTGAATAAAGAGACTTCCACTGGTCTGACCAAGGGTGACGGGGGCATGAGATATACATGCAATGCCAAATCCAGGAGGGCCGGGGGCATGTGACCTGAGAACTGTGGGATTCCTTAGGTGATACCAACAACAATAAAGGACATGAAAAGACAGGCTCTAAGTCTCCAGGCAAAAAGTGGTGCTGCTGCAGTGAGTTCTGATGATTAGGTTGGGGGAGATCGGCCAGTGGCCCAGTGTTCAATTCCAGAGCAGAAGTCTGTACTCTGAGGGTGGAGGTGAAAGTCAGTTCTGTTGTGTCTGTTTAGGCTGCTTGCTGGCTCTTGGTGGAGGAAGGTTCCTTGTTCCTCTGTTTATATAAGATGGTTCTAGTAATGACTGGGTGAGGTAAGTATAGACTGTGCTCCAGGTTTCTGTAAGGATGAATCTAGTTAGTGTTCATAAAGAGCTTTGTAAGAGTCCCAGGTATCAAAACATCTCACTGGAGGTATCTTGCCAGGCTCGCTTTCTCATGGACACTTGAGAATGTACCTGTTCTATTCTGCCACTGTATTTAGCAGGCCGCTGGTATCCTTCAGTTAGTGATTTAAACTGCAGCTCGGGAGGATGCACAGGTAAACCACTCCTGAATGAGAACCCTGAAAAAATAGGAATGGAGAGAAAGGCAGTGTGTCCAGTTCACCAGAAGTGTCCAGTGCAGCTCTAAGGCTGCCTGTAGTATTAGGAGATTGATCATGGTTTCCCTCATGCTCAAGTTCCAAAGCTTTTAACTATATAGTCTTGGTTCTCAGGCTAGCTAGTTATTAGTTTGTTCATAAATCATTTCACTTTTTCATCCATGGATCCATTGGCACCAACCAGCTATCCTGTTGAGGTGACTAATTGATTGAAAAAAAAAAAAAAAAGATACCAAAAAAGAGAATTTTAAAAGAATGAAATCAAAATGGTTCCAGTAATTTACTAGGGGAAAAAAAAGTTGGTAAAATGAAAACTAAATGGCAATTCTACAAACATATTGATCCACTCAGTTGGAAAGGTTGGCGGACTCACAACTACAGTGCTTTCAAAGCTCCATGAGGGCTTATGCCTGTGAGAGCATCGTAGCATTACCACATGTTTCCGGCGTGCAAATTCTTAGAGCAGAATTCAGAGTTAGAGTCTTCTCACTTAATTCTGGTAGCATGGAACTTTTAATTTGTCAACAACAAATTGGAGGAACTGTTTAAAGCTTAGGAATGGTTACCTACTGGAAACCAAGTGCTTAACAGGAAACAAAAGCCTTCTGCAGTTGGAGACATAACAGGAGCAGAAGTCTTCATTTTGGATAAGTTTGCAGCCATTGGCAGGGGATGGGGGTTCCCTTTGGCTTCATGATGCCAAAGGTCATCCTTAGAAAACAGCTTTGAGAAGAACTATACCCATACTCCTCCTGCAAGTTTATTTTCCCCTGTTGTTGTTCGGTCACCCGGTCATGTCTGACTCTTTGTGACTCCGTGGACTGTAGCCCGCCAGGCTCCTCTGTCCCTGGGATTTCCCAGGCAATAATACTGGAGTGGATTGTCATTTCCTTCACCAGGGGATCTCCCGGACCCAGGGATCAAATCACTCTCTCCTACATTGGCACACAGATTCTTTACCACTGAGCCACCAGGGAAGGCCCCGCATTCTTTCCAAATACTGACTTGCAAATAGAGACTGCATGATTTTCTTTTTTTTTTTTTTTTTTTTCTCAGTGGCGTGTGTCCTTCCTATCTAAAGGATCATTTAAAGTCTGGGAACACACTCATTAGCAAGTGCTGCTCTGCCTTCATGGCACTCAGAGGAAAACCTATACCATGCTAGCAACACACGCCATTTTAAGAAGTCAGTTAAATAAAATTGAAAATGCCTGTTTACTAAAGAATCATACCAACTGAGCAACATAAGGAGAAACTAACTTGTGATTCTGTATTCTATTAAAAGAACAGAATGTCAATCCTCAGGGCTCACTCAGCCTTTTTCAACAGTTCCCTTTTAAAATGCATTCATCAAAAATGTTTATAGGTAATTGCAAATGATGTTCAAAAACTGTGGCTAAAGATTTGAATTAGGAATAATGGCTTACTCATTTAGGATTAAATGGGCTTGCAGTTGGAAGGTGAAGTCTTAATGTAATAGCTTCCGTGTATTCATAAACATTTATCTATGGAATAGTATAATCCTTATTTGGCAGAACACTCATGAATTGAATTTTAAAATGTTTTCTTGTTTTTCAAAAGTATTACTAGATGATTTGGGGAAGATTTGTCTCACAAATGTGACTACAGATGGTTCTAAAATTCCTCTGTTTTTTTAATCATTTTAATTACATTTCCAGATATGAGAGAGTCGTGAGGTCACTCATAAATATTTTTGCAGTTTGATTTTAGTGTTCCATGTGTTTCCAGTTCAAAATTATCATGATAAAAGGGTAGTTATACAAAAATTTAAGAACGGAGACATATTGTAAGGAAACATAAGGGGAGCTTGGTTAACAGCATCCATCCATCTGCATGTGAGCTCCATAAATGGAAATCTTGTCTGTTTTGTTTCCATGGAACCTCGAACAGTGCCTGGCACACAGTGGGGGCTCTCTGTCTTTTATCAACGATGCCAAGAAATGTGACCAATTCACAATGTGAATTGTGACCCAGTTGTGACCTGGCCAGTGGATCTAAATTTCTTTACCATTTCCCATTTCCCCCCTCATTTTCTATCCTTTCCTTCACTGCCTGCCTTTCTTGCCTCTACTGTTCCTCTTTTCTGATTTCCCAGATCTTCTCTCAGATCTGTTAGCAGCATTTATGATTCTGCCTCTTAGCCCAGCCCTGCACAGGGCAAGGTACCCAGTGACTAGACAGGACTGTCTGCACCAGCTTCATCTGTGCACCCAGTGTTAGCCCAGCAAGAGCATTTTGGGGCTTTGCTGATGTTGCTGTTCAGTTGCTAAGCCGTGTCCGACTCTTTGCAACCTCAAGAACTGTGGCACACCAGACTCCTCTGTCCTCCACTATCTCTTGGAGTTTTCTCACATTCACATCCACTGAGTCAGTGATGCTCTCTAACCATCTCATCTTCTGCCACCCTTTTTTCCATTTGCCTTCAATCTTTCCCAGCACCAGGGTCTTTTCCAATGAGTCAGCTCTTCGCATCAGGTGGCCAAAGTGTTAGAGCTTCAGCATCAGTTCTTCCAATGAATATTGAGTGTTGATTTTCTTTTTAGAATTGGCTGGTTTGACTTCCTTGCAGTCCAAGGGACTCTCAAGAATCTTCTCCAGCACCACAATTTGAAAGCATCAGTTCTTTGGTGCTCAGCCCTCTTTATGGTCCAACTCACACATCCATACATGACTCCTGGAAAAACCATAGCTTTGACTATTCTGATCTTTGTCAGCTAAGTGATGTCTCTGCTTTTTATTATACTACCTATGTTTGTCATAGCTTTCCTTCCAAGGAACAAGTGTCTTTTCATTTCATGGCTGCAGTTGCCATCCACAGTGATTTTGGAGCCCAAGAAAGTAAAATCTGTTACTGCTTCCACTTTTTCCCCTTCTATTTGCCATAAATTGATGGAACTGGATGCCATGATCTTAGGATTTTGAATGCTGAGTTTCAAGCCATCTTTTTCACTCTGCTCCTTCACCCTCATCAAGAACCTCTTTAGTTTTTCTTCCCTTTCTACCATTAGGGTAATGTCATCTGCATACTTGAGGTTGTTAATAATTCTCCCAGCAATCTTGATTCTAGTCTGTCATTCATCCAGCCTGGCATTTCATATGATGTACTCTGCATATAATTTCTCTTGCAGAAATTTACATGTCTGCCACCTTCTAAAATGCACTGTCTTTGTCCAACCCCAACACCCCTCTCAGAGTCAGAGTCTAACAAATATTTGCTGAATTATCAAATTATGATTCTCATCAAATTTGACTTTAACAGAGCAAATTATGATGAGCTCTTGTGGACAAGAAATCTGAGTCATCATTTTTATCATGTAGCAGATTTCTTGAAATATACAAGGGATCCATGAATTCTGATCAAATTTTAAAAAATCAAGAGCTTTAAAAATTAGGATAAAATGGCATATATTTAACTGAAAAAGAAACTGAGCCATGTTCATATTTCCTCTCATTGAGTAACTTCTGAGATTTGCAAACCTGTTTGTTTTTTCTTTTATGCCATATGCATTTACTACCTGCTTAGAATGTAGCTGCAGAAAAAATAAAATAAAATCAGACCTAAATCTCTGGAGAACTATAGATTTTTCTTTGAAGTTCTAAAGGGCATATGTCAGTTTTACAATCATTATATAAATCTCTCAAACTAAAAGCCATGGGGAAAGTTAAACTTTTTTTCTGATTGATTGAATTGCTGCTTTGTTTTCTTTTTAAAATTTTGAACACTCTGCATTAAAAATAGATATTATGGGGTTTTACAGTGGAAAACTAGTAGTAATAAACTCTTCTGGGTAGATTTTGACCTTTTATACGAAAGATTTCTTAATTGGAGACTCTGCACATTATTCAGTTTTTTATTCCCTATATAGAAGCAAGTACATGTGGTTTGTGATGTTGAAATGTAAAATATATCCACAAGGCATGGCATCAACCTTAGAGAATATGCTTCCAAAAGAACATATGGTAGTAAAAGCCTGAAATTCACAACCAAAATATTTGGGCATTAATGCTAATTCTGCTACTAATGAAGGTGATGCTGCTGTGATAAGAAATTCACTTCTCTGGGATGTAACATCCTCACATGTAAAAGGGAAAAGCTCTTCCCACCTCAGTTCCCATTTTCAGTTTTGGAACTTACACGTGTCCCTACACAGGAAAGGACTTTTAATCAAAACCAAGCAATGGATGACTTGGCTTACCTAAGACCTTGAGAGCATTTGGAAGGTGACGCAGAGGCTAATACTTATTCTGGGAAATGCACTGCAAATACAGGTGCTGAAAATTTCATGAGGGGGTGAGTTTTATGATGCTCAGAAGTTGTAAGCTTTGAGAGAAGTGACCTGTGAGTTGTGGAGGAAGGCTCACATTGGAGTTACAAGAACGAGAAGAGGCCAGTCTTGAAGGAGAGGACAGTGAAATACAAGTGAGAGGAATTCAGGGGGAGGAAGCAGAAGGGCTACAGTGAGGATAAATCTGGGAAACCAAATTGAGGTCCTTAGGTGGGAGTCATTCTGTGAATGCAGCCCTACAAGTGTGACCCTAGCCTGAAACACGAGAGTAAGTCATCACAGTCTCTTAAGTGATATTAGGTGGGTAAAGGCAGGGATGTGGCAGCATGTGGAAAAGTTAGGAAAACACAGTATGATACGGGGCAGGTCCAAGACCATGGAGAACTGGGCTGAAGTCAAAGCAAGGGGAATTGAAAATGATGGTACACTCTAACCAGTGGCACATAATGAGTCTGGGTAGGAGAACCTGGATGTGGCCAGGGGGACTGCTGGCTTTAGATATGCGATGTGATACACACACACAGATCAACCCTCCTCAGTGCCCAGAAGGACTTCCAGGAGACATGGCGTCCTGGAAATGCAGGCATGTTGGGTGTGGAAACTGCCATTGTGAACTTGAGCCTCAACTGGACACTTATATATTTCTTTTATTGGGGAATATTTGATGGGTTTCCTAGGAGGTTTAGTGGTAAAGAATCTGCCTGCCAATGCAGGAGACTCCGGTTCAGTCCCTGGGGTTGGGAAGACCATCTGGAGAAGGAAATGGCAATCCACTCTAGTACTCTTGCCTGGAAAATTCCATGGACAGAGGAAACTGGCACATAGGGTTGTATGGGGTCACAAAGAGTTGGACATGACTGCGCACACACATACACACAATTGATTTACAGTGTTAATTTCAGGAATAAGCAAAATAAGGAATAAGCAGTGATTCACTTACATACAGACACATACATACACATTTTCAAATTCTTTTCCCTTTTAGTTTATTACCAGATATTAAATAGTTTTCTGTGCTATATACTCTATATAGTATACGTGCTATATACTATAACTATATATAATTGGTTATCTATTTTATATATACTAGTGTGTATGTTAATCCCAATCTTCTAATTTATCCCTCTGCCTGCCTTTCCCCTTTGGTAACCACAAGTTCTTCTATGTCTGTAGGTCTATTTCTATTTTGTATATAATTTCACTTGTATTTTCTTTTAGACTCCACATAAAGATGATATCACTTGATACTTGTCTTGTCTGACTTATTTCACTTAGTGCGATAATCTCATGTGCATCCTTGTTGCTACAAATGGTGTTATTTCATTTTTTATACCTGAGTAACAGTCTGTTACTCAACTAAACATTTAAAAGTCCGTACATTTGTCATTTGGAGACGGAAATGGCAACCCACTCAAGTTTTCTTGCCTGGAGGATCCCATGGACAGAGGAGCCTGGTGGGCCACAGCCCATGGGGTCACAAAGAGTCGGACAGGACTGAAGTGACTTAGCACGTGTTTGTCATTACGTTCACTTAGAAGGGTAAGGAGACAGGATAGTGAGTGTGGCGGTGGGACAACAGCAGATAGAGGACTACCTCCTGCTCACCAGTTAGCAGGAGGGCTGTGGGCATAGCCAAGGGGATGTAGTCCACACACGTGGGCAGGGAGTCACTGTGGCTTTTAAACCAGTGCCTCAGAGCATCCCTCCCCATGTGACACCTGCATAGGACGGAACCTCAGCCTAAAGGCACAGCCCTCACAGAAGTGCCCAGCTGTGGCTTCCCAACAGGCTTCGACTGACTCCTCCAGGTGACTGCAGTCAGGGGTTAGGTGCTTGACCTCATCAAGAAATAGGTGAAGATTTGGGGAGGAACCAAGCCTGACGTGGTCAAGTGCGCTGGCCTGCATAGAAGAGGAGGCCTCTTCCTCTTGGGGCAGCATCTTGGAAGCTGGTGTTAGAATAATACCATAAGATGAGGAAGCATGCTAGAAGTACCAGGTACTGCTTGGAAAGTTCAGACACCTGTCATGTCTTTTAGGATCTGCCTTCAGTTAACAAAACCTCACTTCATTTTGTACAAATTGAATCAAATAAAATATATTAGAAAAAATTATGTTGGTGTAAAGTAGATTTCTGGTGCTAACCTAAGTTTCAGTTCCAGTAAACTTCATCCTCTTGAGAAATGGATTCCTTTCTTAAGGGATGCATGATTATTAGTCAGAAAACTATGTGTTAGCTGTGGCAGGGTGAGATGGGTCTGGTCTCCATCATGCTGACCTGGGTTCAGACTTGGACTTTGCTACTAGGAAGTGTGACATTTAGGCCAGCTTTGAAAGTCACCAGTCCTAACTTTTTAGGTCACCTTTTGTATGAATAATAACTACTTTACTTCTATACTCTTTGAATTGTAATTTCAGTTCTGTAGTTGATTTTTATTTTTATCCATCAATAAAATGACTCTCAATTGATCGGCATTCACCACGGCATTCACACTGTTAACAATATTTAAGAAAAAAAAGTGTGGATGCTGTCTAACATAATTAGTAAATCCAGTTTACCAGTGTATTTTACGTACAAGATACTTGTGTGGAAGGACTTCAATATGTTCTCTTTTTAAGATCTACATTCAAATTGGGAATGTTTTATTACTTTAGTGATCTGTATCCACTGGATTAGCTTGAACAGATATGGACTTTCCATATCATAGTATAAACATTATTCTAAGTTACCTCCTACTTAGGGGTTTCCCAGATGGTGCAGTGGTAAAGAACCTGCCTACCAATACAGGAGATGCAAGAGACACAGGCTCCATCCCTGGGTTGGGAAGATCCCCTGGAGGAGGGCATGGCAACCCACTCCAGTATTTTTGCCTGGAGAATCCCATGGACAGAGGAGCCCGGTGGACTCTGAAGAGAAGCCTGGCAGCCTCAAAGCTGAAGCATCTTAGCATGTGCAGCTTATACTTATGGGGTGTGGGGCAGTTTTGAAAGACTTTGGTGTTTCTTGACGTTGCTCCAGAGCACAGCATTCTCAGAATAGATCATTAACATTCAAACGGTCTGGCAGGAATGGAAAGCAGGTCGCTGGGGCCACCTCCTGCTGCTGTCACTGTTCTGAGAAATCTCAGCCAAATCACTCCACTTGCCATGAGCATGTAGCAAGCTCTAAGATTCAAATGGGATTCGTGGGAACGTTGTGCTGCATGAGTTTATCTATCCCCCAGAGTGAACCAAACTGCCACAATCCAAGGGCATGGCGCCCCCTGAGCCCACCGTCACCTCTGACCCCATCTGCAGGTGGGGGTCTCCCTCACCCTCACTCGGGGTTGACGGTTCACTGCAGGAGCTCACACTGAGCGTGTTGATCTCAGTTGTGATCTATGACAGGGACCAGACACAGAATAAAATCCACCCAAGGGAGAGACACGAGAGGCCCCGGAGGGCCCCGCATGAGCCCCCTGTGGAGTCAGCCTGCACAACCCTCCTGGCACCCGTGAGTCACCCTTTGCACTAGAGTTCCCAGCCAAGAAAGCTTGTCTGAGCTGGTGTCCAGGGTTCTTTCTGGGGTTTCACTTTGTGGGCGTGACTGATTGATGCATTATTCAAATGACAGCTCAGTCTATGGGCCTACTGACACCATGCGGCCCAAAGCCCCCACCACAAACCCCAGTGATCCTCTTTCTGCAGACAGCCACATGTGGCCATCATCCCAGAAGACAGGATACTTCCCTCAGCTGTGAAGAAGCTGACCTCCCAGAAACTAAGGGCAAATGCCAGATGTTTCTTTGGGCAAGATCAGATTTTTTAAAACAATACACCTAAAACTAAAACATGGTATTTCCAAAGATACATACAAGAATCTTATTTCTTGGCCTACAATTTTGTAGACAAAAGGAACTGTATAAATGATGAGAGTGAATATAAGATGTCACAGAGGGACGCTGAAGGAAATGTAGAATGATTCAGATCCAAATCTGAATAATTTCTGCAAGTTGACGAGTGGCTTTTATTCCTTTAATCTTGAATTCAACAGACATTTTGAAAGGCTATTACATGTTTGTTGAGTGAGATGGGTGTGATCACTGTGTGCCTGGCACTGATGGTGGGGTGTGCAAATGGGCGGATAGAAATCATTTCAGTAATGACACAGACTGTACACACGTTCACTTGCTATGAGGTCATGAAGGAGAAGGCTTACAGTTCTCTAAAGATGTTGAATAGAAAGGGTTTGCTTAGCCCTTATTTCTGCTTGCACTATCCAGACTGGCATCAACCCACTCTCAATCCAATGGTGAAATAGACAGATTTACATACTTGAGAGGGGCTTCGCTGGTGGCTTAGTTGGTAAAGAATCCACCTGCAATGCGAGAGACCTGGGTTTGATCCCTGGGTTAAGAAGATCGCCTGGAGAAGGGACTAGCTACCCACTCCAGTATTCTTGCCTTGAGAACTCCATGGACAGAGGAGCCTGGTGGGCTACAGTCCATTGGGTCTCAAAGAATCAGACACGACTGAGCGACCAACACTTTCATATACTTGAGATGAAGCTCCTCCTACTGAAAAGTTCTACAAAAGAGGATGTGCACAGACCTCGTGTTATTTTCCAGTCACATAAGCAGGAATGCTTCACTCATTTCAGTCTTTTAGATGATCTGTGCGTGATTGTAACTTACAAAGTAATATTGAAAATCTGTAACTTAGAAACTATTTAGCATATAGCAAACAAGTCCCTTCTAAGACTATCAGAACACCATTGAATGCACAGGAAAAGTTAATTTTTAAAAACAGCTGTGGGTTTTCAAACATCATTTTGAAGACATTGACGTACTCTTTCATATAGTTCATGTATGTTTTATTAACACCTCACTCTGTGAATTATTATTCCTAATTTCTACCAATGGTTACAATTACATGAAGATTTATATTCTGAGATGAAGTGCAAGATCAAACTGTCGAGAAAGAAAGAAGGTGATGGTATAGCTACATTTTAAATTATTGCTGTAAAATCAAGGTCAAGCAAGGAACAGTTTTAAGTGCTTTCCTAAAAAGAAGAACATTTAAAGTTTTTATTCATATTAATGAAATCTCAAGGGTTTGATAAAAATCCACCCTGATTCTATGGATGTATATTAGAGAAAAACATTGTTTAGCTTTCAGTTTGAATTATTATTTTAGGGAATGGAGATATTTAGGCTGTTTAAAAAACTTCACTGGCAAAACCTGCTTCCATCTGTAATGAAAGACAGCTACCTAAAATTGAAGTGATTTGACTGTTATTAAAATTCAATTTGACAGTCATAAATTACATCTTCATAGAGTCAAGCATATTCTTTATGTTGTAGATATCAAAATATAACTACACATTTCTGCAGGAACACAAATGCAAAGCAATTTCATTCAGATAACACATGTTTTAAAATGTAGTTTAGGCTTTAGTTGATTGCAGCAAGAGCTGGCCAGTTTTAAAGACTGAGGAAATCTGTTTTATGCCCTCTCAGTCAATGAATGAGACTAGATATCTTATCAAAGAAGAAGCTCTTTCTTCCTGAGTTCTAATTTTGAGTTGGGATCAATGCTGAATTATTTTCCCCATGTGTCATCTCAACATTTTTGCCCTTAGAATCTATATTGGAAACCGTCTCTGTAAATCCACCCCCACACATGGTACCTGCAGATTATGAAGAATCTAAGGAACGTGTTAAAGTTCATTCGGGCTCATCACCATCTCGGCCCCACCGTTTATGCTATCCTCGCCTGTCCCCTCTGTGCAGCTCACTTGTGCACCAGATGACGCAGATCATCAGGTGTAAACCATGTCTGCCTTGCCCAGTGACACGAGCTTGAAAGTCACCTGCCTTCTCTGGACCCGGGAGCCCTCATGCACAGAAGAGGGATAACTGATGCAGGCGATCTGAGGTCCTTACCTACTCTGATTTGGCGTCATGCTTGTATGCACTTGCAGCTCCAAATACAGGCCAGTCTGTGTCAAACCTATGGGCTTTTGCTTATTATTATTTTTTTGTGTGTGTGGTTTAAATTGCCATGCCGTTTTCACCTCCCTGATTAGAGCAGTCCTCCTGATATTAAAGGCCCAGGTTAATCATTATTTCGAGTGTGAATGTGCCCTCCTCCTCAGCCACCCAGGGTGATCAGTTACTCCTTCCTGTACAATTTATCTTTAATTTTGTATTGGACTATAGTAGATTAACAGTGTGATAGATTCAGGTGAGCAGCAAAGGGACTCTGTCATACTTATACATGTATCCATTTTCCCTCAAACTCCCCTCCTATCCAGGCTGCCACATAACACTGAACAGAGTACATGTGGACTCTAAAAAGAAATGATATAAATGAACTTATGTTCAAAACAGAAATAGACTCATAGCGAAAGAAATTATGGTTGCCAGGGGGCAAAGAGATAGTTTGGAGTCAGCATGTATAAGCTGCTATATTTAAACTGGATAACCAACAAGGTCCTACTGTACACCTCCTGTATGATTTTGGCATAGTGCTCACCAAGTTTATGTAACGATCTTGGTAGCTTATGGTGAATGGTGTCGGATTTGTGATCTCCAAAGAAGAGGATTTAGCCTCAGGACCAGGGACCAGGCTTGATCGCTCAAGAGCTTTTGCATAGCCGAGTTTTATTAAAGTGAAAAAGAGACAGAGAAAGCTTCTGAGATAGACATCAGAAGGGGGTGGAAAGTGCCCCCTTGCTAATGTTAGTAAGGGAGTTATATACTTTTTTAATTGGCTATTGCAATAAATCAAAAGAATATCTCAAGGTTGTAAAGATCTTACTAGACCCACTCCCACAATTTACATTATAAAATGACAGGATTAGAACTAACCATAGAAAGGTCTTTCTAGACCCACACCCATAAAATACAAATATCTTGTTCTAAGATAACAAGATTAGTCAGTATGTTTTCAAGAAGGGCTTCCCTTGTAGCTTAGTCAGTAAAGAATCTGCCTGCAGTGCCAGAGACCCAGGTTCGGTCCCTGGGTCTGGAAGATCACCTGGAGAAGGAAATGGCAACCCACTCCAGTATCCTTGCCTGGAAAATCTCATGGACAGAAGAGCCTGGTGGGCTGCAGTCCATGTGGTCACAAAGAGTCAGGCACGACTGGGCGACTGACAATTTTCAAGAGGGAGAAACTGTCCTCAAGCAGGATACATTGTTGTTGTATAATCCTTAGTACATAGATTAAGCAGAGTTGTGTTGTTGCATAATCATCAGTTATGTGACTAAGACTAAGGAATGTAGAGAAAAAAAAGAGACGTCTGTCCTTTCCTCCACCTTGAGATTTCCAGACCTCTATCTCCTTCTCAGGGACCCTGGACTTCTTATCAGCCTGCCTAGGAATTGACTCTCTCAATCCCATCTTCTGACACTTAGACAACCCTGAGGCAGGAGCTGTGTATTTGTCATTTAATTTTTTTCCTGTAGGAAGGGAACACAGGAAGCTCTGCATATACTTTTCTAATCATTGCCAGGACTTTAAAATAGACTTCTCTCCATGTAAAGAAAACACTTCTGAATACCACCTGATTCTTTGTAGCAGTCAGGACAGCTGGGGGATGCTGCATTAACAAACTGCCTCCATGTCCAGGTACCTCCAGGGGTTTCTCCCTGGATGTGTGTCCATGTGGCTCAGTGGGGTCTCTGCTCCCTCCTCTGTCCCCCAGCTTCCCTCGGAGCCCCACCCATGGTGCAGCCTGGATCTGATGTTCTTGGTGTCCAAGCAGAGGGGAAGGAGACAAGACATGTCCAACTCTGGTGCTGAAAGACTGCTGGGAAATGACATGCACTTTCCGCCCACATTTCATTACTCAGTAGGCAGTCCTGACTTTATCAATGCATAATTGTTTACCCTGCTGTGGAGAGGGACTTCAGAGGGAGGTCAATTACAATACGGTCGACCACACTTACAGCCCAGTGACACAATTATCGGTGGTTTCTGAGTGTGTGGTGGTGAAATCACATTTGGTCTTGATGTGGTTCTCATCCTTATACAGGAGGGATTGTTAAGGCAGCATGTTAATAGGATGGTGGGAATGATGTAAATGTTGGAGAGTGTTGAGATGTCATGTCCCTGGGTATGTTCCAGCATCTCTTGATTTATAGTCTGTGGGAACTTGAATAGAATTCATACCCTGCTGATGAGTGAAAACTGTGTAAATCTTAATTATGTTGAATAGGTTCATAGTGCTTTTCAGGTCAACTATATCCTTCTACTTTTCTATCTATTCATTCTATAATTTTTGATAGTTTGATATTAAAATTCTAACTAAATATCTTAATTTATCTACTTAAAAATAATTGTAATGTACAGTGGCACTATATGTAACTTTGTTCTGTATTTTCCAAGTCTTTTGTAGATGTGTTATCATGCTTTCACAATTAAACACAAAAAACAAGAAAGGAAAAACAGTAAGAAAGAAAGAAAAATGGAAGAAGTATACACTTGTACTATGAACCTACTAAATAAAAAGATATGTTCTATAGATGAGGAAGCCAGGAAACCAGACAGCCTTTCCCCAAAGCAGTAATAAATGGAGCTGAACTCTAAGAAAGTGACGTCTTTATAAAGCTCCATGAGGAAGCACTCTACAGAAAGCGCAGCTGTGCTCCAGTTCAACAGACTGGAATTTAATACTGCATGAGCCATTAAGATGAGACCCTGTGATGAGAAGGAAATGGTTACATCATTATATGGTGCATAACAGTTATGACTAATGAAATCAGGAAAATTAAACCCATGTTTCAAACAGTAAACTATCATAAGAACTGGCATACTCAGTCATCTAGCATTACACCAACTAGAACTCAATTAATCGATACTTCTGTTAAACTCATTACCGTCTATAGAGGCAAAATGGCAATTCAAAAATAAATTTCTCAACCTGTGAGCCTTACACTTCACAGCTAGTTCATAGCTGCCTGAAGACATAATTCCTAAGATTTAAATGTTTATTCTTCATACTGTATGCATTTATTTTGCTTTGCTTTCCAAACCAGCAAGTAAATGGTTGGGGTATGACTGTTTCTCTCTCTCTCTCTCTACGTATGAATATATATTTGTTATTGTTCATTCACTAAGTCATGTCTAACTGTTTGTGACTCCATGGACTGCAGCACATGAGGCTTTCCTGTCCTTCACTATCTCATAGAGTTTGCTGAAATTCATGTCCATTGAGTCAGTGATGCTATCTAACCATCTCATCCTCTGCTGACCTTTTCTCCTCTTGTCCTCAATCTTGTCCAGCATCAGTGTCTTTTCCATTGACTTGGCTCTTCACATCAGGTGGCCAAAGATTTGGAGCTTCAGCTTCAGCATCAGTCCTTCCAATGAATATTCAGGACTGATTTCCTTTAGGATGGACTGGTTTGATCTTCTTGCAGTCCAAGGGACTCTCAAGAGTCTTCTCCAACACCACAGTTCAAAAGCAGCAATTCTTCGGTGCTCAGCCTTCTTTCTGGTCCAACTCTCACATCCATACACGACTTCTGGAAAAACCACAGCCTTTACAATATCAACCTTTGTTGGCAAAATGATGTCATTGCTTTTTAATATGCTTTCTAGGTATCTCATAGCTTTCCTTCCAAGGAGCAAGCATCTTTTAATTCCGTGGCTGCAGTCACCATCTGCAATGATTTTGGAGCCCAAGAAAATTTCCACTTTTCCCCATCTATGTGCATGAAGTGATGGGACTGGATGCCATGATCATTTTTGAGTGCTGACTTTTATTTTAAATACCTGGACTTTAATTTTTACAAGTAAGGATTTTATTGTAACATAATAAAAGATTGTTTTTTCTTTTATAAAGATTTCTGCCATGCCCATTAGACCTTTTAAAAATATTTTGCTTTATTGAAAATAATTCATTAACAAAATTTTGAAAATAGAGATTATATTTTAAAAATACAGCTTCAATGGTAGGAGATAAATACTCTTTACTTTTGGACTGTTCTATTTTTCTCCCTCTGAATATGTATGTGTTTGTGTGTTTCCTTATAAATATCTAGGTATATGTATGACTGTATATTTTGTAGGAACTTATGCTATGTTCTACTGGATATCACATTAAAAAGATTTCCATATTGGAAATATTTAGTAACTGTAACGGCTTTCCTGGTGGCTCAGATGGTAAAGAATCTACCTGCAATGCAGGTGACCCAGCTTCAATCCCTGAGTCAGGAAGACCCCCTGGAGAAGGGAATGGCACCCACTCCAGTATTCTTACCTGAAGAGAATTCTTGCCATGAACAGAGGAGCCTGGTGGTCTAGAGTCCATGGGTTCATGAAGAGTCAGACACGACTGAGTGACTAACACTAATGTCTATACAAGTTCTCATCTTACGATGGATCAGCATTTATTTAGCAACTCTGTGTCTTCATTTTTAAAAATACCAATAATATAATGAACAGGGCTTCCCTTGTGGCTCAGATAGTAAAGAATCTACCTGCAATACAAGAGACCTGAGTTCAATCCCCAGGTGGGGAAGATCCCCTGGAGAAGGAAATGGCAACCCACTCCAGTATTCTTGCCTGGAGAATTCCATGGACAGAGGAGCCTGGTGGGCTACAGTCCATGGGGTCACAAAGAGGTGGACACAACTGAGCGACTAACACTTTCTCACCTTCTAATGTGATGAACAGTGTTGGGTTGAACTTTGGTCTCCATCATGACAGCTCTTCTCCGCACTTGCCCCGCTACCTTTCTGGAATCTTGCTCTTCCTCCTCAGTCCTCTCCCCGGCCTGATACTTCTCTCTCTGTGCCCCCTGCCCTCACTCTGTCCTGTCTGGCTCCCTCTCTCCCACATCCTCTCTTCTACTATGTCCAGATTCTGTATCTTAAAGTCTGAGGGTCTGACTGACAAACTTAGAACAGAAAACTGTAGTGGAGGAGGTTGAAAAGCTCAGTGCAGAGGTGAAACTGCCATGAAAACTGTGCAGTGAAATGATGATGCCTTTATCTGTATCTTAAAATTTGTGCAATTATGAATTCCACAAGTAATTTCAGAGTTTTACTATTTTGATAATCTTCAGTATCTGCATGAAAAGCCCCTAGAAATATGAGACTTTTATCCCTTAACTGCAATTTCAAGGCAAATTGAGGTATTCAAAAGAAAATAATTTATCTCAAAGAAAATTACCAAAAAAAAAAGATGCAGTGCATCCTACTGAAATTTTATTATAAAAGGATTATTGATTTAATGTTTTGAAGTTTTTAAGTGTTCCCAAGTATCAGCATTGCCTTCTTTTTTAATTTAGTTTTTTTTTTCTAATTAGAGAAAATAATTTAATTGGTTTTACTTATGCTAGTTAATTTAAAATAAATTGATATTTAGCAGAAAAAATATTAAGGAAGATAAACATGAAAAAGATAAGGCTTTTCTTTGAAAATGAGTAAATAAATACGTAAGAAGTGAGCAAATTTAGTTTACTCTCCTGATGTAACCAAATTATTGAGTGAGACTGAATCACTATGGGATCCCATGGTGGTTCGGATGGTAAAGAGCTGGTTTAGACAAAGGGACTGCAGAAAACAATATTGATTTCTTCCCATTGTCAATTGACATGTTGCCTTTTCTTATGTTTTCTGAAAATACAAAATACTATATAGTTGGGAGGATCAATTGAACGTGGTCAAGTTTTAGGAAGTGATGCTTATCAAAGCTTCTGAGGCTCTCACTGCCTACTTTGTAATCCGCCGGGTCAGGGGAAGTCAGCCTGAAGTGTCCAAGAATGGTGTTCACAGCGGCCCTGTACCTCCTCCTTTGTGACAAGTGCCCTCTCCTTATCTCATTTTTACTGCTTCCTTCTGTAAATATTTTTTTGAAGTTCTATTTAGTGAATGTGTATAGTGTTTCTCATTTTATTTTTTTGTTGACCTATAGTTGATTTACAATGTGAATCTTTATTGTGAAAGTTGCTCAGTCGTGTCTGACTCTTTGCCACCCCATAAACTATACAGTCCATGGATTTCTCCAGGCCAGAATAATGGAGTGGGTAGCCTTTCCCTTCTCCAGGGGGTCTTCCTAACCCAGAGAGTGACCCCAGGTCTCCCACACTGCAGGCAGATTCTTTACCAGCTGAGCCACAAGGGAAGCCCAAGAATACTGGAGTGGGTAGCCTATCCCTTCTCTAGAGGATCTTCCTGACCCAGGAATTGAACCGGGGTCTCCTGCATTGCAGGTGGATTCTTTACGAACTGGGTTGTAGAGCAAAGTAAATCAGTTATACACAGATACATTATATATTCTTTTTTATATATTTTCCATTATGATTCATCACAGGATACTGAATATGCTAACAGTCCCCTGTGCTATACAGTAGGGCCTTGTTGTATATCCATTCTACGCATCATAGTTTGCATCTACTAATCCCAAGCTCCCCATCAACCCCTCCTCCTTGGCAACCACAGGTCTGTTCTCTGTGCTTGTGGGTCTTTAAACTGTGTTTCTGTTTCGTAGTTATGGTCATTTGTGTCATATTTTAGATTCTGCATGTAAATGATATAGTATCTGTCTTTCTCTTTTTTATTTACTTCACCTAGGGTGATAATGTCTAGGTCCACCCATGTTGCTGAAAATGGCATTATTTCATCCCTTCTTATGGCTGAGTAGTATTCCACTGCATATTTGTACCACATCTTCTTTATCCATTCCTCCATTGATGGATGTTTAGGTTGTTTCTGTGTCTTGACATTGTGACTAGCGGTGCTCTGAAGATGGGGTGCATGTATATTTTTGAATTATAATTTTGTCTGGATCTATCTGTAGGAGTGGAATCGCTCCTTCCATAAATATTGACTGCATCCATTTACCAGGCACAGATATTGATGGTTGAGAAAGATCAGTGAACAGAATAGACCAAGATCTTTACTACTGTGGAGCTGACATTTTCCATGGAGAAGATAAAAGTAGATATCTTAAGTAAATCACATGTCAAGTTACAAGTAATAGGTGTGAGGTAAGAAGTAGTAGTAAGCAGGGCAGACGAGATCAAGGAAAAGAGCACGGTCTTATCCTTGAGCTTCAGGACTGAGCTCTTAAAAGGAAGGACTAGCAAAGAGAAAAAGAAAAATATCTGGAAAAGGGAAACCACTAAAAAAGAAGGAAGGAAGCAGAGAAGTATCCTTGAAGTTGAAGGACAAGGACACAACCACTGATCCCAGACACCCCAATTGATAAAGAATAATGAGGTCACAAAGACGAGCTTTGGGTTGAACGACATGGAGATGGTTGATGCTGAGGAGAATGGGTTTAGTAATAGTTGAATGGTGGTGTGTGTGCTTGGCAGGCTGATGTGAGAGCCCCTGAAGGAGACAGGGAGCACAGAACACTATTTGGACAGTTTTCTGTAAAGGTGTGTGAAGAGACAAGGAAATACCTAGCAAGGAGACATGGCACAGAGAGAGATTTTAAAAGAGGAATAAGATCCTGCTTGGATGCTCAAAGGGGGCTGCCCAGGTGGCGCCAGTGGTAAAGAACCAGCCTATCGATGCAGGAGACATAAGAGACACGGGTTCAATCCCTGGATCAGGAAGATCCCCTGGAAGAGGGCACGGTAACCCACTCCAGTATTCTTGCCTGGAGAATCCCATGGACAGAGGAGCCTGGTGAGCTACGGTTCATAGGGTCTCAAGGAGTCGGACACGACTGAAGCGATTAGCATGCACGCATGGATGCGTGAGTAGGAGCCACCAGGTGGGAGTCAAGCCCTGATGGCGTGGAGAGCGGGACAGCTGGAGCAGTGCACTTGGAGGAGGCAGAGTTGACAGTGTCCAGCGACCCCTGCTTCACACCTACCGACTCACAGCCTCACCACCGCCGTCAGGAGCCCACCTGGACTACCCTCATACTTATGGCCATCCAGTGACCCCCCCCTTAAGCAGGGGACTCTGTAGGGCCCTCCGCCTCCTGATGCTCTGAGTATCCCCTGCTCTGTCTCCTGTCCTCACCCTTCGTCAGTGGCTGGGACTGTCTCCTGTGTTTTCTGGAATTCCCTGTCAGTGGTCTGCAGCATCTTCTATGCTCCCTGTGCCTCCCACGTTCTGAGTCTCCTACCGCTTCCTGCTTAGCCCGTGGGACCTGTCACTGGTCCTCTGTCATCTCACCTGGAGGCGGGGCAGCTGTCCCCTCTGCCCCACCTCCTGACCTCAGACCCCTCTCCTTCCCAAACAGCCTTCCCCTTGGCTTCCCAGGCCACCAGCTTACAGCATCCGCTGACGGCAGTGTCCCAGCCACCTATCAGCATCGGACCCATCCCGCCTCATCCTCACTGACTTGACCCTGGTGTAGAGACACACTCCATACTTCCTGGATCTTGGTGACTTCAGTGGACACGTAGCTGACTTTCCCAAAAGTCTTGGTGCCCAGCCTCCAGAACTCCTTTCCTATGATGTTCCCTCCAGTTGGCCTCAGCCATAGTCACTGCTGTCCCAGAGGACTTAACTCTGCAGTAGCTACCATCCCTCCATCGTCTAAACCTGATGAATTCTTCTCTCTGCTTTCTTTCCAGCTCACGTCTTCCTACCTGCCAGTTTTGACTTTGCTGATATCTCAATCTTTGATGTGACCAGATGTTCATGCTTTCACTGTCCCCACCCTCAGGATGCCCTCACTCTCATGCTCAGATATTATTCTTACGCAATGTGATTACTTTCTTGTTTATTTCCTTGACTTTTGTCATTCTCTTGTTCTCTCTTCTTCTTTATGTCTTAGTCTTTTCTCTTCTCTCTTCCTTTATTGTTCCACTGTCATATAAAGCTTTATTTTCTACAGATGTTTTCCTGGTCCAGCACAGGGAGCATGAAGTAGCCTGGCACACTCCCCTTGCCTGACTTATAATTAATTAATGATTGCTCTTCAGAGCCCAGAGGATTACATTTCCAGGGAACAGCTAACAAAAGATAACCACAGTGTCCAGTAATCAGTTCTGTTCTGTTGTTTTCTCTCTTTTCCCTTAAGATAATGTGTTAATTAGAGTGTAAATCAAGTGCATTATACAAGTTTATTCAAAAGAAATAGCTAAATAGTGGTGGTTTTTGGTAGTTGGGGCGAAAATTTGGAATTTTCTACTTTTTATGTCTGTACTATCAGTAAAAAAAATAAAATAAAAAAGCCAGCCATTAAAGAGATTTCAGGATGAAATGGTGCACACCATTGTTTAGAAACAAAACTGTCACTTCAGATATTCTCCCTTGTGAAAGAATGGCCAGGTTCATCTTATGAAAATTAAATATCATAATGCAGCTTGTTATAAATTAGTTCCCCAGAAATCTTATTGTACATGGAAAATATTCATCTTTAATGAAATCCATAAGTTCAGTTCAGTTCAGTTGCTCAGTTGTGTCCGACTCTTTGCGACCCCATGAATCACAGCATGCCAGACCTCCCTGTCCATCACAAACTCCCGGAGTTTAGTCAAACTCATGCCCATTGAGTCGGTGATGCCATCCAGCCATCTCATCCTCTGTCATCCCCTTCTCCTCCTGCCCCCAATCCCTCCCAGCATCAGGGTCTTTTCCAGTGAGTCAGCTCTTCGCATCAGGCGGCCAAAGTACTGGTGTTTCAACCTCAGCATCAGTCCTTCCAGTGAACACCCAGGACTGATCTCCTTGAGGATGGACTGGTTTCATCTCCTTGCAGTCCAAGGGACTCTCAAGAGTCTTCTCCAACACCACAGTTCAAAAGCATCAATTTTTCGGCACTCTTCACAGTCAATTTTTCGGCTTTCTTCACAGTCCCACTGTCACATCCATACACGACCACTGGAAAAACCATAGCCTTGACCAGACGGACCTTTGTTAGCAAAGTACTGTCTCTGCTTTTTAATATGCTATCTAGGTTGGTCATAACTTTCCTTCCAAGGAGTAAATGTCTTTTAATTTCATGGCTGCAGTCACCATTTGTGGTGATTTTGAAGCCCCAAAAAATAAAGTCTGACACTGTTTCCACTGTCTCCCCATCTATTTCCCATGAGGTGATGGGACCAGATGCCATAATCTTAGTTTTCTGAATGTTAAGCTTTAGGCCAACTTTTTCACTATTGTCTTTCACCTTCATCAAGAGGCTTTTTAGTTCCTCTTCACTTTCTGCCATACGGGTGGTGTCATCTGCATATCTGAGGTTATTGATATTTCTCCCAGCAATCTTGATTCCAGCTTGTGCTTCTTCCAGCTCAGCATTTCTCATGATGTACCCTGCATGTAAGTTAAATAAGCAGGGTGACAATATACAGCCTTGACGTACTCCTTTTCCTATTTGGAACCAGTCTGTTGTTCCATGTCCAGTTCTAACTTTTGCTTCCTGACCTGCACACAGGTTTCTGAAGAGGCAGGTCAGGTGGTCTGGTATTCCCATCTCTTTCAGAATTTTCCACAGTTTAATGTGATCCACACAGTTGAAGGCTTTGGCATAGTCAATAAAGCAGAAATAGATGTTTTTCTGGAACTCTCTTGAAATCCATGATTGTACCTAAATACCTAAATTTTCTTCCTGTGTTAATTTCTATAAATCATAATTACCACAGTAACACAAATGAAGCAAGATTCATTGATATTTAAGTTGAAACATATTCCTCTTACTATACTCATTTGTTATTTAAGAAATGGTTAAAGTAAATTTCTTTTTCTTTGAGATAATTTTATACTCTATTTCCTTTTGAAAACAATGTGTTAATAAATAGTGAAATAATATATTCATTTTTCAAATCTAAAGATTATCTTTGACATCAATTTCATGATACAAGGTTTTAGTGTTTCATAACGTTTGAGATCTGTTTTATTTGGTTGGTCTTTTACAAACTATTAAATGATGCTCTTAGGATGCATACTGATAGCCCAATAATTTGGCCACCTGATGCAAGGAGACAACTCATTGGAAAAGTCCCTAGTGATGGGAAAGATTGAGGGCAGAAGGAGAAGGGGGCAACAGAGGATCAGATGGTTGGATGGCATCACCGACTCAATGGACATGAGTTTGAGCAAATTCCAGGAGATAGTAAAGAACAAGGGGGTCTGGTGTGCTGTCATCCATGAGGTTGTAAAGAGTCTGACATAACTTAGCAAATGAACAACAACAACAGAATGCCTATGTACATGATTTTTTAAACAGTCAATGTCAGTGACCATGTTGAGAGAAAGAGTGTGGTCAAAGGTGACAAGCAGGAGAGAGTAAGACTATACATGGAAAAACAGTTATGCAAACCAAAATGGAGTACATTAAATCATAACTGATTCTATCCTGAGATTTACCTGTTATTTTTTAGTTCTTGTATTTGGCGCCTTTGTGAAGAAAAGTGTAAATGTCTACATAATTTACCTATAGAGCAGACCTTGAAATTTATGACCTGAGAACATAAGAATCCCAGGTATATTGACACTGTTACAGAACATAATCCCTTTCATTAAAATATGTCTTTAAAAATACTATTCTTCACAAATATTTTTATAAGAGCGTCAGAAAACTTGCTCTGAAGCCCTGTGTTGCATATCCAGGTCCGTGGGTCACCAGTTCACAGCCTCACTAAAGCCAATCTCTCCCCAGGACTTCCCTAGTAAGCAAAGTCAACTGCCTGCAGGCAGTCTCAGGGGTCACTTTTCTTTTTCCACATGGAACATTAAATGAACTCCTCTGCATCACAGTTAGGAATGTCTGCCAAAGCCATCATTCCAAACTTTGAGCTCTGCCTTTACTTATTGTATGGACTATGATGTAGGTGAGAGTAAACCGCCAGTTACCGTGACCAAGTGGCTGTGCTCCAGTCTTTAACAAGGGCTCTGCCCACTGCACACCCTTTCTTTGATGCCATTCTGCTACATTGCACCTCTTTCCACTTGATTTACCAACATCTCTACAGTTTCCACTCTCAGTTGGCCTACTCTCTGTATGGTAAACTTCTTCCTCTATGTTAAGGGCTAAGACCACATGCCACCAAGTTTATCTCAAGGGACTGGATGAAAGGATGGTTCAAGTCCATTATCATAGATCAGCTAGGACTGCTACTTCCCACTGAAATGAAGAAAGAGAACTGCCATCATATACCAGGATGCTAAGTCTTGCACTGAGAAAGAATGGGGAACAGGGAAAAAGAAATATCTTCAAATTATAAAGTCAAACAAAGCATATAAGAGAGGCACAAGGTCTGGTAGGAGAAGGAGTGAAACTCCAAGTTGAAGTGGAAGTTTCTAGAATTTGTTTTACTCAAGGCAGTTTTTAAACTGCAATAGAAGGGGGGAAAGCACACTGTAGAGACACAAAGAGAAAAATGGTGATTGGCATTTGGTCAAAAATATCTGTGAGAGGAACTTAGTTGGTCTGCTAATATTTGCCAGGTTAATGAAGATTCTGAGTCTCATGAAAAACCCAAAAAGCAAATTCTGAAATACGTGAAATTAAATGGAAATGATTGGCAAAGTCAGATTTCATGACAATGACTGGGGGCCCAGAATAAACTAGATGGGGAAAAGTGACAGAGCTTTCAATTCATAACCTTCTAAGAAACACGCAAATCCTAAAATAAACATGTCCTGCAGAGACCATCCTGGAGAAGGAACTGGCAGCCCACTGCCCGTCCTCTATGTTCCACAGTCCTGTTAGCCTGAGCGGAGCCCTTCTGAAGAATTCTGACCTATGGCAACTGAGTCAGGCGATGCTGCATGTCAATGGAGCTGTAGACGACCCAGAAGAACCTTAGCTTTGTGGTAGTTACGTAGCCATGGTCCCTGTTCATGTTTAGAGTTACTGATACGTGCCTAAGAGACTAAACTAAATGTGAGTCATTTAATATTGTTTTCTGCCCTCAAACAATTATTTTACTTAATTCCATGTCTGCCTTATGAACATTTTAGGTAAAAAAGATTTTGGTTGAAATGTGTATTAAAAATTAGTCTTCAAAAAGTATAATACATGTTGCATTAAAAGCTGCTGTATGCTTAGTCACTCAGTTGTGTCTGACTCTTTGCGACCCCACGGACTGTAGCCCACCAGGCCCCCGTATCCATGGGAGTTCCCAGACAAGAATACTGGAGTGTGTTGCCATTTCCTTCTCAATGGGATCTTCCCAGCCCAGGGATCAACCCCAAGTCTCCCGCATTACAGGCAGATTCTTTACCTTCTGAGGCACCAGGGAAGCCCATAAATGCAAATAATGAAGTTCAAAATGCAGGTAGTTCCTGCTGTCCTGTCTTCTCTAGTATTTTATTAGGTATAAACAAAATTTAATTAACTGCCATTACCTATGAAAAATTTATTTTGATCAGTTTACTAAAATTCAAATTTTCAGTGACCAGATTTTTTCTATTAGTGACTCTGGTCACCATTTCCAATATGGTGGAATCCTCCCACCTATATCCAGTCCAAACAATTCTCCAACACTAGCTGGATGTCCTACAATTTGACTCAACTTCAGCATTGTCTACATGGAGATGACATCAGATCCCACAGCTTGAGGGTTCAATCCTCCAAGAGAGCCCCCCACTCTATCTCTTTAGACACCAATAGCAAGTCTAGGCTGCCTCCTGATCTCCTGGTGGGCTACAGATCAGAGGTTTCCATGACCCTGTCCTTGAGTTTGATTAATTTGCTAGAACAGCTTACAGAACTCAAGCATTTTGCTTATCGGTTTACCAGTTTGTTATAAACAGAACAGGCCTTGGCAACAGCCAGATGGAAGAATGAGAAGGGCAGGTCATAGGGAAAGTACAGGGAGCTTGCTTGGCCTCTCTGGGGCTTCTCTCTCAGCAGCCCCCGTGCTCACCAACAAGGAAACTCTCTGGATCCTCTTCTCTTTGGATGTACACAGAGGCTTCATTGTATCAGAGTGATTGATTTTAATTATTGGTGATTGATTCAGCCCCTCTGCACTCCAGGTCAGGGGGTAGGACTGAAAGGTCCAACCCACTAATCATATGACTGGTCCTCTGGCAACCAGCCCCCAACCTTAGGTGTGTTCCAAAGCAACTCCATTAATATGAACAAAAGACATCTTTGTTGTGATCATTATATAGAAAATGCCAAAGGCTTTAGGAGCTCTGTCTCAGAAATAGGAATGATGAAATATTTCTTATTATGACTCATACCTATTTATGAATCACACCTATTCACATAGTCATAGCATTTTCACTTTTACTGGAAGGATACAGAAGTTTGTTATTCAGTTCCTCAGTCATGTCCAGCTCTTTGCCACCACATGGACTGCAGCATGCCAGGCTTCCCTGTCCTTCACTGTGTCCTGGAGTTTGCTCAAACTCATGTCCATTGAGTCGATGATAACATCCAACCATCTCATCCTCTGTTGCCCCCTCTCCTCCTTCCCTCAATCTTTCCCAGCATCGGGGTCATTTCCATGTCTTCATATCAGGTGGCCAAACTATTGGAGCTTCAGCTTCAGCATCAGTACTTCCAAAGAGTATTCAGGGTTGTTTTCCTTTAAGATTGACTAGTTTGATCTCCTTTCTTTCCAAGGGATTCTCAAGAGCCTTCTCCAGCACCACAGTTTGAAAGCATCAATTCTTCAGCACTCTGCCTTCTTTATTGTCCAGCTCTCACATCTGTACATGACTACTGGAAAGATCATAGCCTTGACTATACCCACCTTTGTTGGCAAAGTGATGTCTTTGCTTTTTAACACACTGTCTAGGTTTTTGATAGCTTTCCTGCCAAGAAGCATTCATAATTTTTCATTTTCTTCTTTCTCAGCTATTTGTAAAGACAATCCTCAGACAATCACTTGGTCTTCTTGCATTTCATTTTCTTTGGGATGGTTTTGTTCACTGACCCCTGTACAGTATTATGAACCTCTGCCCATAGTTCTTCAGACACTCTGTTTACTTGATCTAATCCCATAAATCTACTCATCACCTCCACTGTATATTCTTAGGGGATTTTATTTGGGTCATACCTGAGCTGCCTAGTAGTTTTTCCCATTTCCTTTAGTTTAAGCCTGAATTTTGTTATAAGAGATGGATGATCTGAGCCACAGTCAGCTCCAGGTCTTATTTATGCTGACTGTATATAGCTTCTTCATCTTTGGCTACAAAGAATGTCATCAATCTGATTCCAGTATTGACCATTTGGTGATGCCCATGTTTAAAGTCATCTCTTGTTTTGTGGAAAAGGGTGTTTGCTACAACCAGTGCATTCTCGTGACAGAATTCTGTTAGCCTTTGCTCTGCTTCATTTTGTACTCCAAGGCCAGACTTGCCTTTTATTCCAGGTATCTCTTGACTTCCTACTTTTGCATTCTAATCCCTTGTGATGAATAAGGCAGCTTTTTTTTGGTATTAGTTCTAGAAAGTCTTGTATATCTTCATAGAACTGATCAAGTTCAGCTTCTTTGGCATCAGTGGTTGGGCCATAGACTTGGATTACTGTGATGCTGCATGGTTTGCCTTAGAAACGAACAGAGATCATTCTGTCATTTTTGAGGTTGCACCCAAGTACTGCATTTTGGACTCTTTAGTTGACTATGACAGCTACTCCATTTCTTCTACAGGATCCTTGCCCACAGTAGTAGATATAATGGTCATCTGAATTAAATTCACCCATTCCCATCCATTTTAGCTCACTAATTACTAGGATGTCAATGGTTACTCTTGCTATCTCCTGCTTGACCACATCCAACTTATTTTGATTCATGGACCTAACATTTCAGGTTCCTATGCAATACTGTTCTTTGCAGCATCAGATTTTGCTTTCATCACCTGACAGATCCACAACTGAGCACTGTTTCTTCTTTGGCCCGGCCATTTCATTCTTTCTGTAGTTGTTCTTTAGTAGTTGTCCTCCGCTCTTCCCCAGTAATGTTTTGGACAACTTCCAACCTAAGGGGTGGCGGGGGAGGCTCATCTTTCAGTGTCATATCTTTTTGCCTTTTTTATACAGTTCATGGGGTTCTCACAACTAGTACACTGGACTGGTTTGCCATTCCCTCTTCCAGTGGATCACATTTTGCTATGATCACATTATAACCAGTCATATATCATGGGCGATATAGTTTCAGATTTTTTGTTTTGATTGCTTTTAGAATCTTGGTAATTACTTAGCAAATGTTTGTATTGAAATTTAAATGTGTGCTCAGAATATATTACTTTAAGTTTACTATTTAATGCTTTCTAATTTAGATTACACTACTTGTAACACAAGGTTCTGGAATCTTAATACTGGTCTCTTCCCTCTTTTCTTGTTTTTTGGGTGTTTTTTTTTTTTTTTTTTTTTCTAATATCTGTAAGAGAATATCATGCATAACAAAGTCAATAGCTGAACCATTCTACCTAAGGGGTTCTTGGGCACAGAGGTCTTTTTGCCCCTTTCTTGTAGGCAAGACTCCGGCTTCTATGACCTCCCCTGAGTTCCAAAGGGTGGATTCAAACAGTTGCCAAACAGCAGAGGAGCCGCCAAGAAACCACCCAAGGCAAAATTAAAACGGAACAGAGAAGGTCATCAAAATTAAGAGACAGACCACCCTCCTTGATCTGGTCAGACCCCACATTTGACCCACTGTTATAAAAACCCTCATCAAGTTCTCTGGGGTTGAGACACGTAGTTTTCAAGGCAGAAGCCCAGTGTGGCTCCCTTTGCCTTGCAAAGCAATAAAGCTGTCCTTTTCTGTTTCACCCAAAACTTTATCTCTGGGATTCAATTCTGCATCTGTATACAGAGGGGCTGCCCAGGTGGCGCTAATGATAAAGGACCTGCCTGACAATGCAAGAGCCATGGGTTCGATCTCTGGGTTGGGAAGATCCCTGTAGGAGGAGGCATGGCAACTTCAGTATTCTTGCCAGGAAAATCTCATGGACAGAGGAGCCTGGTGGGCTGCAGTCCATAGGGTCACAAAGAGTTGAACACGACTGAAGTGACTTAGCAGGGACATGTACTGTATACAGAGAGGCCGAGCTTTCAGTAACACTTTGTCCATTTTTCTCTTGAAATCTAATTCATCAGTTAAGCCTTTGATTGAATATATATTCTTGATAGTGTTGCATCATTCTGTTTTGATTCTGAATACTTCAATCTTCTAACTGGATCTCTCCTTCCTGCAGTTAGATCCTCTCTGGACACACAGTATTATTTTTGCAGCAGTATATATGCTGTTTGTTACTATATCATATTTCTGGACCCCCTCAAAGAAAATAATGCATATTTTTTGAAGATTTTATTTTAAAAAATGTCACCTTTTTTGGTAAAATTACTGCTACTAATTTATCCTGCTAAATATTTGATAACTATAATTAGACACACATAGCTCAGAAGTACCTAATATACCATTTTATTTTCAGATAGCAAGTCACAGAATTTTCAAGCAGCATAATATGAACTGAAATTAAAATACCTGCTTTAAAATTAAACTCCATCTATTATTTGCACATTAAAATGATGAAAGAAGTTGAGCATTATGAAACATCTCAAAGTGCATATCTACAGGGAATAGTGCACAAAGCTGAACTGAAGTACTACTGAAGAAGTTAAGCAAGTAACTCCTGACTTTTGCTATAAAATAAGAGTTAAATAATTTCAGATCACTTAATTGATTAAGAAAAGTTCAAGAGTACGTAAATTGTTAGGAATTAAAGTAGCTCCTAAATGCCTAAAGCATCAAGTGTATATCTAGAGAACGTAGAAGAAACGTGTGCCTTCTTCTAGGTGCTATGTTGCATCAGATTGCTGACTTGGTCCTGTCTCCTGATTCAGGAGCTCTGCAGATGCAGGTGTTACAAGCTAGGAGAACTCCTTTGAAATGGTCTGGGTTTCTTTGGCATCAATCCCAAGTGGTAATCACAGCAAATCGAAATTCAGGATGATACACTAAATAAATGCGTGTGTGTCTGTCTACAGAGAATTTGTGTGCGTTGGAGAGAGGTCACTGGCATGGCTTAAAAAATGTGGAGAAAATAATAAGAGGAGAGATGATCCTTCAAGATACACAACACAGTGGGAAAATTACCCTTGTTTATTTCAAACACAAGGAAGCACCCTTTTATTTAAAAAGGTGGATTAAAAAAATGACTGATGCTGAAAAGTGAAAGTGGCACAAGACGCATGTGAGGTTAAGTACATCTAAACAGTCAGCCACTGTTCTTTGCTCACTGAAGCTAATGGGCAAATATCAGGACCCAAATGCATTCCATGATCGCTTGTATTGGACAAGAAAATGAGTTCAAGCTGTACCCTCAGGGTTCGGCTTGGCTTCAGGAAGCCTTCTGGATTTGTCTTCTGTTTCTGTGTGACAGGTCACCATGCCCTTGGCAGGTACAGAGGATCAGGAGCCTTGGCGAGGCTCTGCGGGTCCCACAGTCCCCACGCTACGGCAGCCCTGGCCCCTGCGGGGGAGATCTCACCTGACGCTCTAGGTCCTCCTCAGAGCTGTATTGCCGGCAGATTCCTGTTCCTTGCGTTTCCTTTGGTCCTTCTGGTTGTACCCAAGCCTCAACTTCCTGACAGCTGCCCATGGCCCAAGCCACATGGGCCCCTCGCCTCAAGGCAGTGTGCCCCCCCAGAGCCAGCAGGGCAGTACAGTTGCTGCTGCTTTCTGTAACCAAGAGCAGCTCAGCAGGGAGGTCAGGCTGCCCAGAGTTGATTGTTTGTAATCACCTCAAGGCAGTTCATTGAGGATCTTCACTGCACCTGCAGACGCCCCTTCCCTTGCATGCAACACGGCATCATCTCAGGAGTAACAGTGGCATTGTCGGTTAGAAGTGGCCTGTGCATCCTGCCCACACTCGAGGGACAGAGGTTCTAGGAGGCGTGGGGTCACAGTGGCATTCTGGCTCCCCATGTGTTCCAGCAGGCTTCTGAACGTGGGACTACAGCACTAGGAGAAATGAAGTGATCTTTGTGGAGTGGGGAAGATTGTGTTTGCAAAGTAAGTTATTTAATAGCCTGGGGACCAGAAGAGTATTGTTGTTATTCTTGTTCGCTTGCTACATGGTGTCTGACTACGTGAGATCCCATGGACTGCAGCCCACCAGGCTCCTCTGTCCATGGGATTCTCCAGGCAAGAGTACTGGAGTGGGTTGCCATTTCCTCCTCCAGGGGATCATCCAGACCCGGGGATTGAACCTGGGTCTCCTGCATTGCAGGCATATTATTTACCACTATGCCCCACCAGAGGAGTGACTAGAAAGATTATCAAAGTGCACAAGGCAGTGTTTAAGGGTGGTGAATGGTGAATGAATAAGGATATTCATTATCTTTGATTGAAGGAGTTTAATATATATATATATATATATGCACATATATATGTGTTATATACATATGTGTGTGTTGCACATATTTTTGTCTGTCTTTTCTCACTCTCCATAATTATTTGGAGATTCTTTAATGTGTGTGTGCTTCAGTAGTTAATTCCTTTTCTATTGCAGAGTAACAATCCATTGTGTGAATGTACTACCATTTATCCAATCATCTGTTGATTGACATTTGAGTTGTTTCCAGTTTTTGGCTAGTAAAGATAAAGCTCCTAGCTACATGAAAAAATAATAAGTTTATTTGCTAAAGAAGAAATGGGGTGTGTTAATAATAGCAGTTAATGTTTCTGTATATTTATCTTAAATGTCAAGCTATAGAAGTTGAGTGCTTAATGTACACTAACCCAGTTAATCCACACAATCCTATGAAATAGATTTTACTGTTATCCTAGTTTTACACATGAAGAAATAGAGAGGAAAGTAGCTTAGGACCTTGTCTGAGTCATCTCGATTAGTTGACGCTAAGCAAGATGTACATTTATTTAGTTCACATGTACTTTTTCCTAACCATATGTGGTATTTTTAGAAACTATCCTCCTGGCTTCAAATCAGGGTCCGTAAATTTGCCTTATACTTGTTCCTTTTCAAATACACCTGTGCATTCTTAATACAAAAGTGGATTCACCAGAGTCTTCATTAAGTTGCATTATATAATTAGACACTGAACTTTTACTTCTTTTAGTTTTAAATTTTGTCTTGTATATTCACGTTACTTATCTAAAATTGTAACTGAAACTAATTGAACTACAGTCACAATTTTTGAATGCATAGAGAATTACTGATGAGAATTTCAGGAAGAGTAACTACTTCAACCAGTTTTAACCTTGAAGAGATTTTTTTTTTTCTTCGAAACAAAACGAAATGAAATCATTCTGATTGTTCTAGGAGGCAGACGATATTTCACTTAGCCGTTGCTAAGGTCATGAAACCTCATTGCCAACGAAAATCTGTATCCCTGTCTATTGGAAATAAAGCTAGGAGGACTTCAATTCCTGACAATGATGAATTCCAGCGCGGAGTTCCCAGATGCTTGCTCAGAGGAATCCGTCCGTCTGTGGAGTTGGGGTCTCCTCGTGCACCGCTTTAAATGACATTGGTCTCTAGTTATTACTTTCTTAAAAATCCAATTTTTTCCCTGTGACAATTCTGCTAAAAATATGATAAAGTTATAGTTAGTGACATGACCAAACAGATTGTACTCCCTGAACACATAAATCAACTCTCTCTTGCTCCCACCATGGATCAGAGTTGAGCCCTAAAAGATCAGTCTTTTTTAATAATTTGCCTGAAAAGTGAGGTATGCGTTTATAAAGCCCACAGAGCTTCTGGGGCTTTCTGCAAGTATTTGTCATTCCCTTCCACCAAGGACTTGAGTTGATCCGCCAAAGTCATTATTAATTTCTCTGATTCACTGAAGATTTTGCCCATTCACTAGTGACAAGGCGGCCTTGCCTGAGTTCTGATTCACCAGCCAGGCCTGCCCCCTAAACCTTCTTCTTCATGAGAAGAAATATAAATAGACCTTTCATAATTTTTTTTTAATGATTTTGTTTTATTCCTAAAGGACTGTTATTTTATATATAATAATGAAGGTGGAGGAGGGCAGGTTTAGACGGCCTTGTTGAAAATGAGATGGGAATTTAATTATGCTACAGTCATGCCATTGTAATAAGTCGTCCCTGGAGTCCTGAGTGCCAGAAGGCCAGCCAAGCACTTTGAGTCTGCTTTCTTGGTTCATCTTCATGGTGCTCACATCATCTCGTTGGGAGGCAGTGGAAAGTTCTGTTTAGCCAGTGTAAATTAAACTACTCCGATTTTTACTCCGTGCGTGTCCTCTCTCTAGTTTTCAAGGGCACGTTCTAAAACAAGGCTCCAAAGTGAGCCTTCCCGTCACTTCCATTTTACAGAGAGTGAATCTGAGACTCTAGATGAAGGTACGACCCTGAGGTCAAGCACCTCCTCACAGGTGCAGGTTGCAGCCTTGTTCTGTTCTGCTCATGTGGGCTCTTTTTAGTAACTTTGTTTCTGCTATTTTTTAAAGTGCATTCCATGACAGCCTATTATAAGTTGTTATTACTGATTTTTCTACTGTTCAAATATTGGTGTGCAACTTTGCATTGACAAAGAAGCCTTTGTGATTTATAGTTCCATTTTTTTTTCAAAACCAATAAACCAAATAGTAATTTAACTTGATACAAATATCATTCACCAGTTTAAATTTTTTCATATGTTTTCCTATGTTTGTCATATCTGTTACATTTCATGTGCACGGAATCTGGGTATAATTTGTCGTTTTCATCCCTGGATTGCCATTATTTTTAATTACTCTGAAAGAAGCAAACACTTGGTTTACATTTATTTAAATATCTTTTCTGCATACAGTTGAACATAGTAGGCACTCAAAAAAAACTTAAGAAACAACGCCTTTAAGGTATTTCACTCCTTGTAAGGAAAAAATATAAAAAGAGAGAATTTTTAACTCTGTCAGCAGAGTGGGCTATTTTGTATTAATCGCTGAGAATGGGAAAACAAGACTTCCAAATAAAGTAGAAATTTACAGGCCACCAGAGTGAATAATTGAAAGTTGATGCCACTAGAAAATGTCATATTAATCACCTCTTTAAATTTTGTGATTATAAACATTTTAAAATGCTGAAATGAAAAATCACCATGACATTCATCTACAGAATGTGAATAGTGATCCTTGTGGCTGAGGGTTGTTTTAGAAAGCTGAGTAAACTCATGTCATTTATGGATGTTCTAAGTAATAGACGTTATAGTCATCAACATCACCTTTCTGTACATTCCATGCAGGCAGGAGATGTGTGTGATATTTTTACTACTGTGTCACTTGGATCTTCAACAATCTCTGACAGATTTAAGATTAGAACCCAGTTCTTCCTATAATTGAGGTTAAAAAATAGTTAGTATTGGCAATGCACAATGAGGAGACAGAGTTTGACATCAGTTTAAACACTGAGCAATCAGGACGATGGTAACATCAACCAACCATAGGGAGGATTTTTTGTTTCATTTAAGTGTCAATTAGCAGTAATGTTGACATGGTATTTTCAAAATCGAACTTACGGTGGGTGTACTGATAGAATGTTCTAGAATGAGAAGTGGACAGTCTCATGGCAAGAGCTGAATTTAATTTTGAATCTAATGGAGAGATGGCAAACCAGATGCTCTTCCAACAGAAACTTGAATAAGGATGATGCTTAGAATCCTACCTTACTGCTGCTGCTGCTAAGTCGCTTCAGTCGTGTCCGACTCTGTACGACCCCATAGACGGCAGCCCACCAGGCTCCCCCATCCCTGGGATTCTCCAGGCCAGAATACTGAAGTGGGTTGCCATTTCCTTCTCCAATTCATGGAAGTGAAAAATGAAAGTGAAGTTGCTCAGTCATGTCCGACTCTTAGAGACCCCATGCGCTGCAGCCTACCAGGCTCCTCTGTCCATGGGATTTTCCAGGCAAGAGTACTGGAGTGGGGTGCCATCGCCTTCTCCGGGAATCCTACCTTAGAGAAAAGTTTAAAAGAAACCACTGGAAGTTGTTCAGCAAGGGGAATATTTGAGTCAGTTGGGGCAGTGCTGGGTGAAAGAGCTGGGGTTATAGTCTGTGTTTCAAATGTAGGAACCAGGAGCAAAATATGTGAGTTAGAGGGAGAGATGTTTTTGGCTCAATATAAAGATTAATGATGCCAAAAAAATTTAAAGGTTTATTTTTGGAAAAGAGTGGCTTCCCCCTGCTTCTGAAGCATAAGCTGAGGCAGGACGGAGGCTGAATGGAGAGAAGGCATGACTGTGGCCAGAGCGGCTAGTCCAGGACCGAGGCCCCTGGGTGTGCAGAGTCACAGAGCATCACAGCGCTGCAGACACAGACCGTGACTGAGCTGCACCTGTCTGCACATTGTGAATGTTATATGTGGTTAATACAATGTGCATAAAGCTCAGAGTGCATAGGTGTCCTTTGTTTTTATGTATTTTAACCAACGGATATCTAAATTAGAATTATGACTGTGGGTTTAAAAGAAAAAAAACAAACAGAATTTCTGAAAATGACAGACCTGAAAAATTGAAAACCAACTCTAATACCCTTTTTTTCTAACAGTAAGATTTGGTGTTTTTGTGACAAGCAATTTAATTGATGTATGAATTATGTGAAGATTTATAAGATTATAGAAATGCCTGCAAAACACAGGATAATGAAAAAGTAATAGGTAAATACAGTATTTGCTCTTTAACTCTGAAAGAATGTCAAAGGTTTGCATTTGTGGTTTGTTTTTCCTTAATCAAAAATATTAGCTGTAGACTTGGAGTCAAATACTGGAAGTCTGGTTAAATTAGTCACAATATACATGCTATGACAGTTCAATTTGCTGACTGATTTGTTTTTAATTTAATACTGAGGATAGTTCAGAGTCAAGTTCATGAGATATTTAAAACCACAATATAAAATTTCTCCAGACAAAAAGTTTATTGAAATTCTATTCTGTTTATTGTATTTGTTTCCCATGTCAGCCATTGATACATTCTCTCATTAGAGTGATTAAGGGTAACATGTTGGCTCAGGTTAAGTCCCTTTTAATACCTGGTTTCATATCAACTATTAAAAATTAGCATTTGTCCTAGAAAATTAAAAAAGATAAAGTGAAAGTGTTAGTCAATCAGCCATGTCCAACTCTTTGGGACCGCATGAACTATAGCTCACATGGCTCCTATGTCCATGGGATTCTTCAGGCAAGTTTGCTGGAGAGGGTAGCCGTTCCCTTCTCCAGGGGATCTTCCTGACCCAGGAACTGAACCTGCACTTCAGGCAGATTCTTTACCATCTGACCCACCAGGGAAGCCTGGAATGTCACCCTATTTCTCATGAACTAAAGAACTGGGGTCACCATTTAGTAAATACACACATACACACTTTACCCTGAAATAATGAGGCACATGTGCATTTTGATTTATATGCATGCATCTCACCTCTCCTTTTTTTTTTTTTTGCATTTTTGTAATTGGTTTTCATTCACTCAATAATTTGAATGCCTGCTATGTTCTAGAAAATCATTCTTATTATTAAGATAATATAAAACACAACTTTATGTTGCTTATTCATAAACTATTGTTTCTTTCAAACTATCTGTGCAGTACAATTCTCAAGGATATTTTTGTTAAAGGGACAATAAGATGCTACTTGGCACTTTAACCATCTCCTCGGGCACTGCCATTCTGGAACATCTGTCTCACCATTTGGCTAATAGATGCTGGGTCTTTCTTTTTTTTCCCCCCAAGATTCAAAGTTGCAGAAGCATTTAGTTACTTCCCGAAGCCTCTTTGATGGCTTAGGCATGTTGAGAAAACATTAAGTAAAGGGGAAGCAAGCTGTTCATAAGAGGTCTTTTTAACAGTGAAGAAAATGTTCGTAAAAAATATATGTAGAATGGTAATATCTAAGAAGCTCAGGGTCCCTGGGAGTATAGCTTCGAATGACCCTGAAATGCATGTCTGTCGATGTCTCACGCCATGTTTCCATCGCCAAGTATCCGTTACAGACAATGATCACTGCAATTGTACTTGCAAACTCCACGTTGGCACTTAGTTCCTTGCAAGGCGCATCTGATCCTTAGAAATGTCTTCCATAGATGATTCAAAAATATCCCTTTCCTTTTACTCCTTAGACTGCAGTTTTCCCACCAGAATATCTCAGAACAAATCGAACAAAATAGCATCATGTGTGTGCTTACAAGCAAACAAAGGACTTTACAGTCACCTTAGTTTCATTCCTTACGATAATTTCCAAATAAAGCCAAGTAAGAGGCTGAGGAAAAGAGCAATAGTAGTTCTAGATAGCAAACTGACAGGCAGTGATATCATGGTGTGAGCCCAGATGCAGTGCTAAAATTAAGCTGTGTGGGTTAATAACTTTACACTGGTATCTGTCTCTGATGTTACTAAAAATTTTTAAATCAATGAATTTATTTGGTAATCTCTGTGCCATTTCAACTTTTTAAGCACTGGGAACATAGTGGTGATATTCTAGTTCTCGTGGAGGTTTGTTTTTAAGGGAAGGTAAGTAAAATCCAGGGCTTCTCATGTGGCATGATGGTTAAGGGTCTTCCTGCCAATGCAGGAGACACAGGAGAGGTGAGTTTGATCCCTGGGTTGGGAAGATCCCCTGGAGGAGGAAATGGCAACCTACTGCAGTATCCTTGCCTGGAGAATCCCATGGACAGAGGAGCCTGGTGGGCTATAATCCACAGGATCAGAAAGAGTTGGACATGACTGAGCACTCAGGCGTACACACAGACACACACACACGTAAAATCAAGAAACCAGATATGATAATAGAAGTGAGCATGGATGCTGGGATTGTGGGGGAACCAGTGTAAATGGGTTGATCTCTGGGGTGATGTAGCTTGATTTCAAGAAGAAGCCATCCCCAAAAAAGCTAGAGCACGGGGCTGTCCTGAGAGGGAACAGCTCCTGCAGGGGCCCCGAGGGAGAGCTCATCAAGGAACTACACACACACACACACACACACACACTCTACTGTGATGTGTGTGGAGTATGGATCGGTCAGAACTGGAGGAACTCATGGGAGGTGATATAAGACCAGCACATATTTATAGAAAACTCTCCCATTTCCCTCATCTGATATAGAAATAATTCCCCCAGAAAGGGTAAGAAAACCATGTGAGGTCACAAATCTAGTCTGCAGATCATCTGTGATTCTCTTCCTAAATAACTTCTCCCACTCGATCGTGGGCAGCAAAGACAAGAACCAGTCTGTTTTTCTCCATCACCACGTACCTTCAGTTGTTAGCCGAGAGTCTTGGTCAGTAGGGTTCAACATGTATTTTTAAAATAAATGAATGGATAAATAAATAATGCCTATTTAAATTTTAGTTTTACAAGTGTTTGACAACCACCAATCTGTTCTATTTCTCTGAGTCTGGCGTTTTCAGATTGCAAAATAGTGAGACCATACAGTATCTGTCTCGTTCTGTCTGATTTACTTCACTTAACATAATGCCCTCAGGATTCCCAAGTTTTGTCATAAATGACATGGTTTCCTTCTTTTGTGTGGCTGAGTACAGATGGGTGGTTGCCAGGGGTGGGAGTAGGGGGTGGGGAAAATGGGTGAAAGAAGTTAGGAAGTACAAACTTCTGGTTATGTAAGTTCTGAGGAGGTGATGGACACCATGATGACTCTGTATGATATACTTGAAGGCTGATAAGACAGTAGATCGTGAAAGCTGTCATCACAACAAAAATAGTTTATATCCCTGTGAGGCAATGGATATTAACTAAACTTACTGTCATAATCATTAGCAGTGTGTGTATATCATCAAATCAGCATGTTGTATACTATCAGCTGCTGCTGCTAATTTCCTTCTCCAATGCATGAAAGTGAAAAGTGAAAGTGAAGTCACTCAGTTGTGTCCGACTCTTCACGACCCCATGGACTGCAGCCTACCAGGCTCCTCTGTCCATGGGATTTTCCAGGCAAGAGTTGGTCATCATTGCCTTCTCCAAACCATCAGCTAATGCAGTCCTAATCCACTAGTGCCTTAGAATGTGATCCTATTTGGTACTGGAAATAGAGTTTGAAGAAAGGTCATTAAGGTAAAGTGAGGTCATCTGGAGAGGGGGTCCTATCCAATAAGACTGGGGTCCTTTATTATTTTTATTAAAGTATAGCTGATTAATAATGTTGTGTTAATTTCTCTGCGCATCAAAGTGACTCAGATAGATATATATATATACATATATACATATATGTATATGTGTGTGTTTATGTCTGTGTGTGTGTGTGTTTATGTCTGTGTGTGTGTACACATATATTCTCTATTTCATTTTCTTTTCCTTTATGTTTTATTGCAGGATATTGAACTTAGTTCCCTGTGCTGTACAGTAGGACCTTGTTGTTTGTATAGAATAGTTTTCGTCTGCTGATGCCAAACTCCCACTCCTTTCCTCCCCTCCCTCCTCTCCCCCTTGGCAACTGTAAGCCTGTTCTCTCTGTGAGCCTGTTTTTGTTTTGTGGGTATGTTGATTTGTAGCTTAGATTCCACATATAAGTGGTAATGTGGTATTTGTCTTTCTCTTTCTGACTTGACTTCACTTAGGATGGTAATCTCTGGGTCCATCCATCATGCTGCAAATGGCAATATTTCATTCTTCTGATGGCCGAGTCATATTCCTGCATGTGTTTGTGTGTATCACATCTGTATCCATTCATCTGCCGATGGACATTTAGATTGATTCCGTGTCTTGGTTGTTGCGAATGGTGCTGCTGTGAATATCGGGATGCACGTGTCTTTTTGAATTACGATTTTTCCTGGGTTTATGTCCAGGAGGAGGCCCGCTGTGTCACACTGTAGCTCTAGTTTTAGTTTTTTGAGGAACCTCCATTCTGTTTTCCATCATGGCTGCACTAATTTACATTCCGAACTGGTGTCCTTTTAAAAGAAGGCGGTTAGGACACAGACACACACATAGACCATGAGAAAAAAAAAGGGAGACAGATCAAGGAGAGAGGCCTGAGGAGACACTAATCTTGCTGGCATCCTCACCTCTGCCTTCTAGAACTCTAAGGAAATACGTTTCTGTTGATTGAGCCATCCAGTTCTTTGTTATGGCAACCCTAGGGGGCTAGTACATGTGTCAGTCAGAATGATGCTGTGGTGAATTCATATGCTTTAAACACCATGACTAGTGAGATCATTACTAGCAAGAGCATCACACACAGTTCTCGGGATGGCAGGCGTGGCGTCAGTTTGGAACACATAATGCTTACTCTTTCTTTTGTGATGTAGTTATTTATTCTTCCAAAGCATGATTGTACTCATTTTCTTTTTTCATTACCAATGCCCTTCACATGCCCCAGAACACTGTAGACTGTTACAAACAGTTTGTAGACTGCTTACAAACTTTCCTTTGCATAATCAATGGAAAGTTGTCTCTGAATGAAGTCATATCTGGAATCTCAAATATTAAAGTTAATAGTAATAATAAATCAAAAGCAGGTCTGTTTGAAGAAGGAGTGATGTAAAACCTGTATTGTGTTGTATTATTCAGGGGCCTCTGGGAGAAGAGCCAACGAGTTGTGTGTGTGTAGAAAGAGATGAATTTGAAGGGATTGGCTTCCATGATTGTGCAGGCTTTGGTAAGTCCAAGTCTGCAGAGAGGGCCAGCTGTCTGGAGATTCCAGGGAGAGAGGCTTTGTGAGGAGGAGGAAGGGGAAGTGCAAGACACTAATTATTATAGCAACACTGTGAGTGTCAATAATAAATATGCAATGTCACCAGCTTGGTATATTAATTCAAGGAACTGTATATCCATCTATGCATCTTCCAAGTGGCAGAAAATCTAACCCCTGGTTACACAAGGTTAGGATAGAGCCCATGGGGACAGAACTTCTTACAGCAACAGGGAAGCAAGCTGTGGTTCTCTAGCCTGGGAAAGATATAGTCCAAGAGGGTGGAGACAGAGCTGAGAGGCTGGAGAAGACCGTGTGGAACTCTCAGGAGACACACACCCACTCCTCCAGCTCAAAGACAGGCATTCCTGTATCTACATGTGGTAGCATTTCCTCACAATCCACAGCAAAGTCCACAAGCCCTAGAATATCAAGGCTTTTGAACGATCTTGCCAAGCATTTCAAACATCACTCTTTGTAATGTCATCTTGGGGGTCTACCACGTTGTTTCTTCATTTTTCCTACGTCGCTAGGGCCTCAAGTCACATCTCTGCCATCAGCATGAGACCCAGGGGCGCTTATGTGCACATACAGAAGGGCTTGTCAGTTGGGGAAGAGACAGTCATTTGCCATCAGTGTTCCTGCTACTTCAATATGTCTCAGACCGTCCAGTGGCTTAATATAGCTCCAGCCTAGGGCTCAGACGCAGACACAAGTGCTGCTTGCAATTTAATTTTCTTCTGCTGCTGAAAAGATTCATTTATATGATGAAAGGACATTTCCAAGGGTTGAATAAGTTTTATGTCGATGCACATCTATCCTGGAATAACTGGCCAGTGTTTTCCTTCACTTCAGCCCGTGACACTGATGTGAGAGAATTCATTCCCTTAATGACTCTTCCTTCACTGTATGTATTTAATACAGAATGGGACACTGTTAAATGCTGACTCCATGTTAAAAAAAAATGCCCCTGGATATAAATTCACCCAACCTGGCCTGTAACAAGGGGAAAAGTTCATTTAAAGTAACTGATTAAGGACTTGACAATGGTTAGATTTTCCCTTATAGAAATTTATTTGTGCTGCTGTTAGCAGATTGGGACTTAAGGTGATATCTCATGAAAGAAATCCTTAAAGCACTGATTTAGTCAACTTATAGAATAGTTAAAATATAAATATTAATATTTTAAATTTAGCTTATGAAACTAAGCAACCTAATAAAATCTGTGAACTCCTCATACCTGAGCTGTGAAAAGTATCTCAGTGTTATTTCTGGGTTATGAGACGATGTGACTTCAGCCACCCAGCCAGCATGATGTATTAGTGACAATGGCAACTGTCCTTCTGAAATCTAATAGGGTTTTGCATCACCTGTGAGTGAAAATATTGTCATGCATGGCACTATCAATCCGAGAACAGTATTTAGAAACCTATTTCTCTTTCAGTGGTAAATGCATTAGCATTCTAAACATATCCCATGCCAGTTGAGATTTTAATTTGTCAGAGACTCGGTTTGAAGGAAACCCATAAGCAGTGCAGTGAAAATGATACAAAAATAAAGACATCTGAATTTTTTATTTCTATAGTGAGCACAGAGGAGGATTAAAATAACATTTTCCTTCTGTCTGCTCTCTAAAATTAATTTTTTTAGGATCTGCATTGTGTGCTTTGGTACCTTAAGAAGACACTGACGAGGAACCACCTGGATCTTTCCTATGGGATTCTCATGTGGCTCTGGTCACTGTTAGGGTAATCCCAAGAATCACTGTCTAGATCAGGAAGATGAGCCTGCAGGCGTGGTTAATAATTCCAGGGCGAGACAGGAGGGGTCAGTGGAGTGAACATGCCTCTGCTCTCAAGGTCAGCTCCTCCAAGAAGCAGGAGTAACTAACTTCTCTCAAAACTTCTTTTTGATTTAGCTTTTCATATGCTTTTGTGAAAACCTGTCACTCATCACTGCTCAGTCTCCAGAGAAACTGATTTTCTTGTTTTCTTAATTGTGAGAGCATTTGAGAAGTAATGCCCAAGTTCTCCTTCTCAGTGGTCTTGGTCATTTGATACTTGGCTTTTTTCCTGATGGTCCATCACCTGGGTCTTGGTGACCTAGCAGCTCCCTTCAGGGTGAACAGGTTAAAAAAAAAGTCAGTGAGAGAAATGTTTCCTATTTGTTGATTATTGTGATATAAACTCTCCCTGAAGAGCTTTAAGAGCAAATAATTCTAGAGAGAGGGAAGATACAGATTTCATTAACATAGGAAACCTCAATGAAGACATTCAAAAATTGTCCCTGAGCTTCATGAAAGGCAAGCTTACCAACCCCTAAATATGTTATTTCAATTTGCATTTGTACTGGTGGTCAAGTTCACTCATCTCGAGAATGCAGGATTTTCAATGATGATTATATTTGAATAAACATACAATAGAACAGAATATGGAGGAATTTTTAGACTCATGTATCTCATCTTAATATGAATTGCTGTCAACTTTGATGTTGGTCATGCTAGAGAACAAAATGGTTATTTTCATCAAAGTTTCTGCAATTGCTAATTGAGTACCTGCTACTTGCCAGGAACTCTTTTACTTGTTACGGGTGTGAGAGTCCTCAAAATACTGTAAATGCACATGCACAGAACTCAGAGGTTAGAGAAGGAAGCTGACATGAAAAGTTGCAGAAGCCAGTGATACTTACACCGCAAAGGGAGCGGGAGAAGGAGGTGATGGAGAGAAGCGCTGGTCTAATTTGGGGTTAGGGGGACAGGTAAGCTAAGCGTGGGGGAAAGACCCCCAAAACTGAGGTCTGAAGGGCTAGTGGCCGGTCACCAAGCTTGCAGAGCTGAAGGTTCAACTGGTCGAAAAGACAAGCTCCCTACTGAGAGGCTGCTGTGCACATTTTTGGTTCAATCCTGTATTGTCAATTTTATAACATTTCTCCTTATTTGACTGCAAGCTGTCCCTGAGCCATTTGATTATTTGGTTTGATGGAAGTGAACCTCTTAAACATGGGATCAGGTAAAAGCCTGAGAGCGTTTTCTCTCATTTATTTTTTTTTTTTTCTTGTATCATTTCTTTTTTTTTTTTTTTTCCATTTATTTTTTTTAGTTGGAGGCTAATTACTTTACAGTATTGTAGTGGTTTTTGTCATACATTGACATGAATCAGCCATGGATTTACATGTATTCCCCATCATTTATTTTTTATTGGTGGTGGTGGTGTTCACTCGCTAAGTTGTGTCTGACTCTTGGTAACCCCTTGGACAGTGGCACATCAGGTTCCTCTGTCCTCTGATATCTCCCAGAGTTTGCTCAGATTCATGTCCATTGAGTTGGTGATGCTTTCTAACTATCTCATCCTCAGCTTCCCCCTTCTCCTTTTGCTTTTGGTCTTTCCCATCATCAGGGAGTCTGCTTTTCCAATGAGTCGGCTCTTCTCATCAAATGGCCAAAGTACTGGAGATTCAGCTTTAGCATCAGTCTTTCCAATTAATACTCAGGACTGATATCCTTTAGGATGGACTGATTTGATTTCCTGCTGTCCAAGGGACTCTCCAGAGTCTTCTCCAATACCACAGTTCAAAGCATCAGTTCTTCAGCACTCAGTTTTCTTTATGGTTCAACTCTCACATCCCTACATGACTACTGGAAAAACCACAGCTTGACTGTAAATATGGACCTTTGTCGGCAAAGGGATGTCTCTGCTTTTTTAGTATGTTGTCTAGGTTTGTCATAGATTTCCATCTAAGGAGCAAATGTCTTTTAATTTTGTGACTGCAGTCACCATCTGCAGTGACTTTGGAGTCCAATAAAAAAAAAATCTGTCACTGCTTCCATATTTTCCTCTTCAATTTGCCATGAAGTAATGGGACCAGATGCCATGATCTTAGTGTTTTGAATGTTGAGATTTAAGCCAGGTTTTCCACTCTCCTTTTTCACCCTCATCAAGAAGCTCTTCAGTTCCTCATCACTTTCTGCCATTTCAGGGATATCATCTGCATATCTGAGGTTGTTGATATTTCTCCCAGCAATCTTGATTCCAGCCCAGCATTTCACATGATGTACTCTGCATATAAGTTAAATAAACAGGGTGACAATATACAGCCTTGACATACTCCGTTTTCAATTTTGAACCAGTCAGTTTTTCCATGTCCAGTTCTAACTATTGCTTCTTGACCCATGTACAGATTTCTCAGGAGACAGATAAGGTGGTCTGATATTCCCATCTGTTTAAGAATTTTCCATGGTTTGTTGTGATCCACACAGACAAAGGCTTTATTGTAATCAATGAAGTAAAAGTAGATGTTTTTCTGGAAAGCTCTTGTTTTCTCCATGATCCAACAAATTTTGGCAGTTTAATATCTGGTTTCTCTGCCTTTTCTAAACCCAGCATGTACATCTGTAAGTTCCTAGTTCAGGCATATTTGAAGCCTAGCTTGAAGGATTTTGAACATAATTTTGCTAGCATGTGAAATCAGTTCAATTGTATGGTAGTTTGAACATTCTTTGGCAATGGCCTTCTTTAGGATTGGAATGAAAACTGATATTTGCCAGTCCTGTGGCCACTGCTGAGTTTTCCAAGTCTGATGCCATATTGAGTGTAGCACTTTAATAGCATCATCTCTTAGGATTTGAAATAACTCAGCTGGAATTCCATCACGTCCACTAGCTTTGTTCCTAGTGATACTTCCTGAGGCCCACTTGACCTCTCACTTCAGGATGTCTGGCTCTAGGTGTGTGATCATACCTTTGTGGTTATCTGGGTCATAAAGATCTTTTTTAATATAGTTCTTCTATGTATTCTTGCCACCTCTTCTTAATCGCTTCTGCTTCTTTTAAGTCCTTGCCGTTTCTGTCCTTTATTGTGCCCATCTAGCATGAACGCTTCCTTTGGTATCTCCAATTTCTTGAAGAGGTCTCTAATCTTTCCCATACTATTGTTTTTCCCTATTTCTTTGCATTATTAGGTTAAGAAAGCCTTCTTATCTCTCCTTGCTATTCTCTGGAGCTCTGCATTCAGTTGGGTATTTCTTTCCCTTTCTCCCTTGCCTTTTGGTTCTCTTCTTTTCTCAACTTATTTGCAAAGCTTCTTCAGCTAACCACTCTGCCTTCTTGCCTTTCTGTTTCTTTGGGATGGTTTTGTTCACTGCCCTCTGGTAGTATGTTATGAATCCCCATCCATGCTTCTTCAGGCTCTCTACCAGGTCTGATCCCTTGAATCTGTTCATTGTGTCAAATCTACTGTATAATAATAAGAGATTTGGTTTAGGTCATATCTGAATGTCCTAGTGGTTCTCCCTACTTTCTTCAACTTAAGCCTGATTGTTGCAATAAGGGGCTCATGATCTGAGCCGCAGTCAGGTCCAGGTCTTGTTTGCTGACTCTATAGAGCTTTTCCATCTTTGGCTGCAAAGAACATAATCAATCTGATTTTGATATTGATCCCCTGGTGATGTCCAAGTGTAGAGTCATCACTTGGATTGTTGGAAAAGCGTGTTTGCTATGACCAGGGTCTTCTCTTAAGAAAACTCTGTTTGCCTCTATTGGAGTATAATTGCTTGTAATGCTCTCTAATTTTAAAATTGAGGAAATGGACACAGAAAATTAAACTGATCTGCTGAAAGTCAATACAAATAATTTTTAGTAGAATTAGACTTGGAATCCAGTTGTCTTAGTGAAAAGGAAAAGCAAACAAAAAGCATTAATAAAACTTTCATTTTCCCTTGCACAGATTTTTTTTAGGCAGAAAAGCCTTCACGTTCTCAATTGGTCTGTATAAATAGAGGTGCACACATCAGTGTCCCTTAAATTGATTATTCATAGTCTGAGATGTTCCTTATAAAGAAATCATCCTGTGATGAACTAAGTTTTGGAAACCACTTATTCAATATTCCTGTCCTGGAGACATGACATAATTGCATTAGGGTAAAAATTCCTAGGGATGCTACAGAAAGAGTTGAACTTTTACCCTAATATTTAATGAGCCTGTTTGATACCAGTTTATGCATTTTGGGGTACCATGAGTTCTTCATTCTGCACATACTTACTAAGCATGTTTTATGTGTCAGTTGCTATTCTGAACACCTGAGGTTACAGCAAGGAAAATGTTGACAGTCCCTAACTTTAGGTAATCATAATCCAAGGCAGGCTGGAAACATATAAGACAGATGAGAAAGGACATCGGGATGGCAACAAGGCTTCTGCAGAGAACCCAGATTCCTAGATGAGATAGACATTGACCTGTCTCAGCCAGCTATCAAATCAAAGGCCATACAAGACCTCTGCAGGAGCGACATTTAGACTGAGTTCTGAGTAACAAGGAGGACCTTGTTATGCAAGATCACTGCAGACAGAGGAGACTTTAGAAAATAAACTCTTAGGAGAGGGGCTTTCCCACTCAAGAAACAGGAAACCAGTGTGGTAAGCTAATGGGTGAGGTCACGGCTGCTGCTGTGGACAAGGGAGTCAGTGATGTGAAACAGTATCGGAGACAAGGCGAGATCTCAGAGGGCTTTGTGATCAGGAGAGAGGGATTTGCTTTTAACCCAAGGAAGCTGTGCAGGGGTGCTTGAGAGGAAGGTGGTAGCATCTCACTTGTATTAAACAGGACCCTTCTGGCTTTGTGGAGAAAGAGTAACTGGATGATAAGTGCAGGGAGACCAGAAAGAAATACCTGCACACAGGTCCACAGCAAGGTGACTGGGGCTTGGACCAGGGCTGAGATGCAGGATGGGGAGGCTGTGTGGTCGGGATGGAGGAGAGGGAAGGGGGGATGGTTTGTGGAAGAGTAAGACTTGTTATCTAAGACATGGGAGATTGCAGAAGAGGAGAAATGAAAGATAGCTAGGGTTTGGGAAACCCTGATAAAAATCACATCCTTTTCTGTTCCTGTGGTATTTATTTATTTAAAAGTATAGTTGGTTTACAATATTAGATTCTGGTGTACAACATAGTGATTCAATACTTTTATGGATTATACTCCATTATGTCGTTAGAAGATAGTGGCTATAATTTCCTATTCGGAACAGTATATTCTTATTGTTGATCTCTTTTATACATAGCAGGGTGTATCTCTTAATCTTGTATCCTTAATTACCCCTACTCCTCCCCTTTCTCCTTTAGTAACCAGCAGACGACTTTCTTAGTCTGTGAGTTGGTTTCTTTTATGCATAAACATTCACTTGTATTATTTTTTATATTCTACCTTTAAGTGGTGTCATACAGTATTTGCCTTTGTCCGCTTCTGTCATTTCGCTAAGCATAAAATTCTCTTAGTCCACTTGTGTTGCTGCAAAAGGCAGAATTTCATTCTTTTTATGATTCGACATTGCTAATTATAAGAGAAATGCAAATCAGAACAATGAGGTATCACCTCACACCTGTCAGATGACTAGTATCAAAAAGTCTACAAATAACAAAAGTTGGCCAGGATGTGGAGAAAAGGGAACCCTTCTACACTGTTGGTGGGAATTAAGTCTGTACAGCCACTATGGAGAACAGCATGGAGGTTCCTCAAATTAAAACTAAAATTACCATATGATCCAGGGTTTATATCTGGAAAAATGAAAACACTAATCTAAAAAGGCACAGGCACCCCAGTGTTCATAGGAGCACTATTTACAACAGCCTAAAATGAAAGCAACCCAAATGCCCAGCAACAGGCAAATGGATAAAGATGTGGTATATACACAGAATGTGATTTATTTGCTTTTTATTATGTTTTAAATTCCTAGTCAGAGGCTGTTGGAATCAGACAATATGCTAACACAATTCTCTCAAAACTCAATATTCTATGAAAATCCTAACAGATTCTTAATTATAGATGCAGTATAATTCAGTGAAGGCTGCGACAGGTGTTCAGAACTGAACACAAGCAGGCTGGGAAGAGCCATGAGGACTTATGTAGCATGGCAATTTATTTCTCCTGAAAGCAAGGGTGTGTTTGCTAGCCAGGAATGTGAGCAATGGTGTCCCAGTTAAACTTGGACTGTCTTTGTAAATACTAAGTGACTTTCAATTAGGACATTCCCAGGCACTGCCATATGGGCTGGTAGCAGGCTGTATAGGAGGTAATTAAGCACTTTGTGGCATCACTTTTTGCCTGTTGACGTGAGCAAATTCAGAGTTGTAAAGTCTTGCCAAGCATGAGGGTGTTACTCTGTACACTAGGATTCCAATTTGTGTAGCAGTGTCAAGAGAGATGCTTTATTTTCTGCTTTTAAATTGTGCTTCCTGTGTTGTTCACTTTGAGACCTCCTGGGGATAGCGCTTCATGAGAACTACTGTCCTATAACAGACACGTAAGTAATTAGTGGGCAGACTTTACAGCCCTACGTTTGTATAACTGTAGACAGTTTATAGAAGAGCCTCCCCCCACTGCCTCGCCTACTCATTATGATATACTGGGGCAGTACAGGGATGCTGACAACATGTATCCTGACAAAATTCACAACCAAATCCATAGATAGGGTTTATCTGCTTTTCAAAAATGATGTTTCTAGTTGAAGTGGTTTTTATAGAAAGATGAGTTCCATATAAATAGTTCATTTCATTGAGGTAATTGAAATTTTATCTTGAGCTTTGATCTTGCAGAGAACATTTCAGGAAGTTGACAGTTCCTTGGGGGAAATCTAGATGTCACAGAGGAATTACAAGTTAAAAATCACATCCTGAAAGACATGTTTTGAACTGCTAAAATAATAGTGTAATAAAATGTGTTTTTTTGTTCAACCACATACATATGATCTCTAAATACAGGTGCTACTAAACAGGTTGCCTTTTAAATTATTGTTTTTAATTATTCATGATTAATTATTTCTATTTATACAAAGTCTTTGATTCCCAATCACCTGTGGTTCAAATATAACTTTGCAAGGGTACATGCAGTTCATTTTGACTCCTGACGGAATATTCAGGACTCTCTTGCCTGTTCAGGCTGCTATAACGAAGGACCATTAACTGGCTTATAAACAACAAGAATCTATTTCTCAGGGTTCCGGAAGCTAAAGTCCAAGATCAGGGTGCCAGGTGGGGAGGCGTTGGGGGGCCTCTTGCCTGGGTGAAGATATTTGACTTCTCTTTTGTCCTTTGTCCTCACTTAATGGCAGGGGTGAAGGAGCTCTCTGGGGTCTTTTAAAAGGCACTGATCTCATTCATGGAAGCTCAACTCTCGTTACCTAACTCCCTCCCAAAGTCTCCACCTCTTATAAAATACCATCACCTTGAGGGTTAGAATTTCCACATATGAATTTAGGAGCAACATGAACACAGAAAAAAGGCAACATTTCAGGAACATAAGGAAAGCATTACATTAATGATCAGAACTATCTCAGCAGATGTAGGTTTTCTTTTATAACTGGCGCATCGAATGTAGATGCTGCTGCTGCTAAGTCGCTTCAGTTGTGTCTGACTCTGTGCGACCCCATAGATGGCAGCCCACCAGGCTCCCCCGTCCCTGGGATTCTCCAGGCAAGAACACTGGAGTGGGTTGCCATTTCCTTCTCTAACGCATGAAAGTGAAAAGTGAAAGTGAAGTCATTCAGTCGTGTCTGACTCTTCATGACCCCACGGACTGCAGCCTAGCAGGCTCCTCCGTCCATGGGGTTTTCCAGGCAAAAGTACTAGAGCGGGGTGCCATCGCCTTCTCTGTAAGGTAGATGAGATAGTGTCAAAAATGCAGTTACATTCATGATTCAGTTCTCCTAATATTAAGTCCTGACTTACTGGATTGGCCGAAAAGTTCCTTTGGCGTTTTTAGTAACGTCTCATAAAAAAGCTGAACAAACTTTGGCCAACCTAATACATTTAAAAATAAATTATGGAAAAAAAAAAAAAAATTACGGAGGACCAGGTCAGAGGTCACTCACCAAAACCCAAGTGTGAGCTGCAGTGAGACACAGGACTCAAATGTAAGATATAAGATTCCAAGGAATGAAAAAGATGGAACAGGGTTGATTGAGCAGAAGTAGATCTTGCCCCTCTGGAGTGGGGGCAAGGTTCCAGTCAGCCTGGAGGATGTTTCATAAGGCGCATGTTAAAACCTTGGGATGGGCTTCTCCAGTGACTCAGTGGTAAAGAATCTGCCTATCAATGCAGAAGACACGGACCCGGAGATCAATCCCTGGTCCTGGGAGCTCCTATGTGCCATGAAGCAACTAAGCCCATGTGCCATAACTACGGAGCCCACACTCTAGAGCCCGGGGGCCAGGACTGCGGAGCCCCCACTCATGACTGCTGAGCTGATGAAACCTGTATTCCCTAGAGCTTGTGCTCTGCAACAAGAGAGGCCACCACAGTGAAGAGGCCATGCGCCCCAGCGAGAGAGTGGCCCCAACTTGCCGCAACTAGAGAAGCTTTGCCCGCAGCAACAGAGACCCAGCAGAGCCAAACATAAATGAATAAGTGAATTAATTGTAAACAAACATGGGAGAAAAAAACAACTGAAATGCTGGCTCTGAGATAACTTTATGGTCCCCCGACCATAAAGTCTTAGAAGGACTGGGCAAAACAGAGCCCACCACTTAGATAGGGCTGTCTTCCTGTTAAGGGGTATCTGATTGCTGTATTCTTTCATCAGCAGTGCATTTCCCTAGAAACTTTCTCAACTTGTGTTTTAGGCTAATTTCAAGCAAAAACAATTGTAACTCATTTCAAGCCTTCCCATGCATACCACCTCAAATGTCTCTGAGACCTGGAGTGTATATCTTTGTATGACCTTGCCTGGCTGACCATAGGGGACATTAAGTCTCAGGAAACCGTGCCCAGTCCTACCTGCTACAAAGCTCTTAAGAGGAAGTCATTCCACATCACACACACACACAAAAAAAAGTAAAGTTGCTCAGTCATGTCTGACTCTTTGCAACCCTAAGGACTGTAGCCCACCAGGCTCCTCAGCCTAGGATTTTCAGGCAAAAATACTGGAATGGGTTGCCATTTCCTTCTCCAGGAGATCTTCCTGAACCAGGGATCAAACTTAGGTCTCACACATTGCAGGCAGACTCTTTAGGTCTGAGCCACCAGGGAATCTCCTTCACGTTGTTTTATTAATTCTCCTTGCAACCTCCTGCTGACTGCAGGCTTGCCTCTGTCTAGCTTGCATGTTACAAAAGTGTCTATGTGGGTCTACAAATGAGAGACAAAATGTCAACCTTTAAAAAAGACAGAGATAAAGTGATAAAGAAGGTTCTAATACTGCAGGTCTGGTTAAAATGACAGATTTAATCTCCCTCAGAATCCATCAGAGTGAATTCCTACTTGTGAGTTTGGTTTTGTCACTTGGTCTTGATTTCTGATATTGCCCTACTGCACAGTGCGTATGATTATAGAAACCTATTTCATATCCCAATTGTAAAGCCTTCCAACTCTAGACATTCTGGATTAAGCCTGAAAACGGTGACTGTTTCAACAGTTTGCGGGGCCCCAGCTGCCTCCTCTGCTTAAGAGGTTACTTTCCAAAACCAGCTTTTGTGTCTCTGAGAGAGAGCAGTTGATTCTCTGTATAGCCGACTTGCTCCTAAGAACTTTTTGGGACTTTGTGTTTTAAGTTCCAAGTGTGAACTGTGCCCTCCCCTCTCAGCCAGGCAATAAAGTCCCGCCATCAACCCCATAGTCATATTCACCCCACTTCCCTCTGAGGACTTCTCAGATCTCCCCCTGTGACTTTGTATCCATTTACTTTCACTGCTCAATGACTAAACACTTTAAAATCATACTCACAGGTCCTGCTAAAGAGAATTAGGTACCTCCCAGATAATTCCTTCTTAAAAGACCTTCTTCAGAAATGCCTGGCCTGGAAGAATAAAATACACCCATGGGCCCTCATCACAATGGATGAAAGAAGAGCAGCGTTTTCACTACTACATTCACTGATTTAAAACCTATAAAAAAAAAATCCCATCAGTATTAAATAATATGATTTAAAAAATCAGATCCATCCTAGGAGTGGCTTTTATAGCACTGGTCTAACAGCACTGAACTCTTCAGAATTCTTATGATTAAACCCTGTGTCCCTGGCACCAGTGATTACGTTGGCTGGGCCATCAGTTTAGGCGTGAGAGTGTTGTTGTCCAGTACAATGTGAGCTGCATTCACCATTTTAATTTTCCTAGTAGCCAAATTAAAGGCAAAGACAAGAGACAGATAAAATTAATTTCAGTGGAAATTTTATTGACCCAATATATATGAAATATTTAACATATGATATAAAAATATATTACTGAAATATTTTACATTCTTACTACTGGTTCATCGAAATCCATTCTGTGTTTTAATCCATACAAAGTGACACATCTCGAGTGTTACTGGCCCTGTGGTGCTCTCGGCTGCCCCCTGAACACCGCAGGTCTAGGGGAGTGTCAACTAAAAACGATGTACAACTTGAGAGTTGCGAGTTAAGTTTTATTTGGGGCAAAATGAGGACTGCAGCCCGGGAGGCATCATCTCAGAGAGCTCTGAAAGACTGCTCCAAAGCGGCGGTGGGAGAAGTTCAATATATGAGGTTTTGGTGAAGGCAGAGTTCAATACCATGAAGCACTCATTTTACAAAAGGTTTTTTATTAGTCATGCGGATCTGATGTCACCATGAAGGGATTTAGTGCTTCTCTAGGTACCAGGAGATGCAAAGATTAAGATCATAAAATCTGTTCCTAAAAGCATCCAACTATCTAAAGAGCTGTCCCACCAGATTCCCTGGAGCACAGACTGCCTCACTCCACCCTGAACTCCCTCAGGGCGTGTTGAAGGTCAACAGCATGGGGTTCGATCTCAGTAGAGGCAGATGGCAAATGCCTTTGTTGTTCACTTGTTGGCAATGCTCTTGGTAAGTGCCAATTCATAGCTGAAAGGAGGAAAAAGGCCCTTAAGATGAGAATGTGTATTTATATTCCTACTGCAGGTTTTACAGTTCTGAGTCTTGGGAGGGAGACTGCTTGCTGTGTTTTGAAAAACACTGTCCAGGGTACCTGGAAACCTCTCAGTATTCATGGGCCTTTGTGGAGCCCATTTGCTAAAACATAATTAAAGAAAGGAGTTGTCAGTAGGGTTTTTAGAATTCCTCTTTCAGATAATCAACAACTCTGTCAGACTAAATTAGGCAGTCTCGCAAGCTGCAGATAATTCATTTGGAATATTTTATTCTTCTGGCAAAGGAGCCTTTTCTTCAGGAATACAGCACATGAGAAGACTGATTTCACAGTCACACTTTAATCCACACAAACTACTCAGAAGCAGAAGTACTCCTTGGAGGAAGGCTGAGTTCAGTGGCCTTTAGTAGGGGACCGAAATTGCTGAGCTTAAAAAAATTAGGTCATTTGAGGTGTTTGTATAAAATTAGTAGAAATTAAAAGATACAAAAAATAAATATTTTCCACATTAATAAACCTGAGGATTGCAATGATAAACTAAATTAAAGAAATTTACAGTTTTAAACCTGGAGGAGGAAATGGCTGGAAAAATCCCAAGGACACAGGAGCCTGGTGGGCTACCATCTATGGGGTCACAAAGAGTTGGACACAACTGAGTGACTGAGCACACATCATTCTTAACAAGTTTAACTGATCAAGACTGACAAAGTATCTTAGAGGAATGAACATAAGTTTATATTTCATACATTATAAAAATAATTCAAAAATGAGTTCCATTGTTTTAAATATGTTAATTATATAAAAGGCATAAAGATATTACACTTCTTGAAATGTCTGCATAAGAAATACCACCTTTCTTCCTGAAATCAGATTTTTCACTTCTCATTAATTAATGTAACCAAGATTACAAATTAAAGCACTGAGTTTCTATTACACATATAAATCAAGGTTTTCAGGAGTAAGAGATTCTGAACATTTTCTGGTAAAACTGAAACATTTTGAAATTCTGGACTATTTTATGTAATTCCTTACCTAAACCAAGAACTCATATCAGTATTATGAACTGTGACTGACCGTATGCAGCAAAGATAAATAAAAGGCTATGAAATCACAGGCTTCAGCTTACACCATTGGGCTAAGTACCATTCGCATGAAAGCCTCATGAGATTAGAGGTAATGGATTCCTCTTGAAAGCTATTCCATGACCATGGAAGTCATAGAATATTGATTCTGAATTTATTTCTTCAGCTGGCTCAGCCTTTGGAACCAAAGGTCACCTAAAATAACATAACGAAATGTTGGCCAGGTAACAGAGCATCCACATGTGCTTACTAGCCCTCTCAGCGAGCTAGTCTAGTTCAAATTCAGATATATTATTTCTATACACCATAGTATAACTTATTTTTATGAGATTATTCTAAGATAAAGGCTTCCAACGTGGCTCAGTGGTAAAGAATCTGCCTGCTAATGCAGAAGATACAGGTTTGATCCCTGGGTCAGGAAGATCCCCTGGAGAAGGAAATGGCAACCCACTCCAGCATGCTTCCCTGGCAAATCCCTTGGACAGAGGAGCCTGGCAGGCTACAGTCCATGGGGTTGCAAAGTGTCGGACAAGACTTAGCGGCTAAACAGCAGTGACCCTGAGATAAACCTACAGTGTTATTTTGTGACGAAACCATTCATCTTTGTCCTCCGTGCTGTTCTCTGCTTAGTTGCTTTGTCCTCTACGAGCCCATGTTCAACGTCTGGTACCAAGCTGAGCCTGAAGGATTTTAAGATGCCACTTCCAAGGCAGGAACTTGTGGGACAGAGGAGAGAAGACAAGAATGTTGAGACAACTTAGTAAATCAGGGAAGGGCCGCGGGTAACGGAAGGTGGGTGCCTAGAGGAGACAGTCCAGCTGAGCTTGTGAGGTGATTGAGGGAGAGGTAGTTAGCTGCTGGAAGAAGATGGGAGGTGGAGGAAAACCAGTTAATGTTTTGTTTTTAGTGTGTGTGTGTGTGTGTTTTAACACTGAAATGTTTTGTGTTAACAATGCTGTGATAGTGTCAGGTGAAGAGTGAAGGGACTCAGCCATACATATGCATGTATCCATTCTCCCCAATCACCGTCCCATCCAGGCTGGCACAAAACGCTGAGTAGAGTCCCATGTGCTACGCAATAGGTGTTTGTCAGGTTACCCATTGTAAATATAGCAGTGTGTACATGACCGTCCCAAAGTCCGTAACTGTCCCTTCCCCTGGCAATCATGAGTTTGCTTCTAAGTCTATGAGTCTCTTTCTGTTTTGTAAGTTCATTTGTATCATTTCTTTTTATATTCCACATATAAGGGATTTCTTCTTCTCTATCTGATTTCACTCAGTATGAGACTGTCTAGGTCCATCCACGTTGCTACAAATGGCCTTATCTCATTCTTTAATGGCTGAGTAATATTCCACTGTATATATATACCACCACTTCTTTATCTATTCCTCTTTCGATGGACATTCAGATTGTTTCCATGTCTTGGCCATTGTAAACAGTGCTGCAATGAATATTGGGGTGCATCTATCTTTTTGGTCCATGAAAACCAGATAATGTTTATGGGTACCAGGCAGTTATTTTATGCAATGTGTGTTATGTAATTACATTTATGAATACCTATAATATTTTTGACATTGTTCTTTTCTAGATATTCAAACTAAAACTACTAATAATTCATATCCTTTCTACGTCTTCCTAACTACAAGAAATTTAATTACTTTTAATAGATTTAGTGTTAAGATTTTAAAGGTATTTAAGACACATGACATTCCTTGTGGAGGTGCACTTTTAAAGGGAACAAACAGAGGGATGGGATGGAGAGGGAGGTTGGGGGGGGGGATCAGGATGGGGAACACATGTAAATCCATGGCTGATTCATGTCAATGTATGGCAAAAACCACTACAATATTGTAAAGTAATTAGCCTCCAACTAATAAAATAAATTAAAAAAAAAATAAAATAAAGGGAACAAACATTGTACAGGGGGTGGTGATCAAAATCATCCCCAAGAAAAAGAAATGCAAAAAGGCAAAATGGTTGTCTGAGGAGGCCTTACAAATAGCTGAGAAAAGAAGAGAAGTGAAAGGCAAAGGAGAAAAGGAAACATATACCCTTCTGAATTCATAGTTCCAAAGAATAGCAAGGGGAGATAAGAAAGACTTCCTAAGTGAACAATGCAAAGAAACTGAAGAAAACAATAGAATGGGAAAGACTAGAGATCTCTTCAAGAAAATTACAGATACCAAGGGAAAATTTCATGCAAAGGTGGGCTCAATAAAGGACAGACATGTTAGGGACCTAACAGAAGCAGAAGATATTAAGAAGAGGCAGCAAGAATACACAGAAGAACTGTAACAAAAAGATCTTAATGACCCAGATAATCATGATGGTATGATCACTCACCTGGAACCAGACATCCTAGAGAGCAAATTCAAGTGGGCCTTTAGAAGCATCATTGCGAACAAAGCTAGTGGAGGTGATGGAATTCCAGCTGAGCTATTTCAAATCCTAAAAGATGATGCTGTGAAAGTGCTGCACTCAATAAGCCAGCAAATTTGGAAAACTCACCAGTGGCCATGGGACTGGAAAAGGTGAGTTTTCATTCCAATCCCAAAGAAAGGCAATGCCAAAGAATGCTCAAACTACTGCACAATTGCACTCATTTCACATGCTGGCAAAGTAATGCTCAAAATTCTCCAAGCTATGCTTCCAAAGTACATTAACTGAGAACTTCCAGGTGTTTGAGCTGAATTTAGAAAAGGCAGAGGAACCAGAGATCAAATTGCCAAAATCCGTTGGATCATAGAAAAAGCAAGAGAATTCCAGAAAAACGTCTACTACTGTTTCATTGACTATGTTAAAGTCTTTGACTGTGTGGATCACAACAAACTATGGAAAATTCTTCAAGAGATGGGACTACCAGACCATCTGACCTGCTTCCTGAAGAGACCTGTATGCAGATCAAGAAGCAACAATTAGAAATGGACATGGAACAATTGACTGGTTCCAAGTTGGGAAAGGAGTACATCAAGAATGTATATTGTCACCCCATTTATTTAACATATATGCAGAGTACATCATGCAAAATGCTGGGCTGGATGAAGCAGAAGCAGGAATCAAGACTGCTGGGAGAAATATCAGTAATCTCAGATACGCAGATGATACCACCCTTATGCAGAAAGTAAAGAGGAACTAAAGTGCCTCTTGTTGAAAGTGAAAGAGAGTGAAAAAACTGGCTTAAGCTCAACATTCAAATTAAAAAAATCATAGCTTCTATTCCCATCACTTCATGGCAAATAGATGGGGAAACAATGGAAACAGTGACAGACTTTATTTTATTTGGCTCCAAAATCACTGCAGTTGGTGACTGCAGCCATGAAATTAAAAGACACTTGCTCCTTGGAAGAAAAACTATGACAAAGCTAGACAGGATATTAAAAAGTAGAGGTGTTACTTTGCTGTCAAAGATCCGTCTAGTCAAAGCTATGGTTTTTCCAATAGTCATGTATGCATGTGAGAGTTGGACCATAAAGAAGGCTAAGTGTTGAAGGATTGATGCTTTTGAACTGTGGTATTGAAGAAGACTCTTGAGAGTCCCTTGGACTGCAAGGAGATCAAACCAGTCAATCCTAGAGGAAATCAGTCCTGAATACTTCAGGAAGGACTGATTGAATATTGAAAGAACTGATGCTGAAGCTGAATCTTCAGTACTTTGGCCACCTGATGCAAAGAACTGATTCACTGGAAAAGACCCTGATGCTGGGAAAGACTGAAGGCAGGAAGAGAAGGGGATGACAGCAGATTAGATGGTTGGATGAGATCACTGACTCAATAGACATGAGTTTGAGCAAACTCTGGGAGATAGTGCAGGAGAGGGAAGCCTGGTGTGCTGCAGCCCATGTGGTCACAAAGAGTTGGACATGACTGACCAACTGAACAACACTACATAATCAGGTAACAGGTAAATAATAGAGGCAGGCACATGCCACAGAGTCTACTCAAGGAATGAAGTGATGGACTTGGTAAAATAATTCAAATAATGTTTCAGAAGGGAGAGATTTCAAGCTTATCCCTTTAAGGAGAAAAATTGTGTGAGAAAACCCCTGGGGATATCATAAGATATTTCAGGCAGAGTTGACAGCATGAGCCAAGGTGCAGATATGTGAAGGGACACCTGTAAGTGCCGTAGCTGTGAATGACTGGAGAGGGAATGTGAGGGACCAGGAAGAGATGAATCTAGGCAGAGAGGAAAACCATCTGTTTGCCACCTCTGCCCATAGGTCAAGGCTTCTCACTTCCTGTAGCCCCTGTCCTGGCTTCCAGCTGCTGGGTATGGCTTTACACCATCCCGTCACTGGCTGACTCCTCCTCTTTCTAGTCCTCAGTCCACATACCACCTACTCTAGGTACTCCGTGAATGGGTATTTCCTCTTTGGAATCATATAACACACCATGCATTTCTACCATCCCAGGTGCCACACTGCCTGGCAGTTATGTCTGTGTGTCTGTCTCCTAACATTACATGAAAAGGCCCTTGATGTCGGGGCCCATCATATCCATCCTCATACTGGAAGCACCTAGAACTTTGCAGAGCATATTGAAAGGTGTTTAAACGGAACCGATGAGTGTTGGCCAAAAGAGCATTATCATGCTACAGTTAACCCTTAAGCAACAGGGGTTTGAACTGCACAGGTGCTCAGAAGAATGCACACAGCACTGTGTGATCCCTGGTTGGCTGAATCCGAGGATACTGCAGAGTGTATACGGAGGAACCGCTTTTGAGGAGGGCCAGGTGTCAGCTGCACGTGGGTTTCCCACTACGTGTAGAGGATTGGCGCCCCTAAGCCTGGCCCACACTTGTCCCATGGTGGTCAAGGTCACTTGGGTGTTCTAAACAGTATGCCTTTCTCTGAAGAAAATGGGGAGCCACTGAAAGTCCTAAGTAGAGAAGTCATCTGGTCATATTTTTATGTTTGCAAAGGAAGATTGATGCCCAGGTGGAAGAGACTGCGAATCTGGATCACGTATATGTAACAATGACCTGTCCAAGAGAAAGATGATGCTGAGTCAACTGTAATGCTGTCTGCCTCTGTGATACAATTCTGGGTTGGGGTGTGTCTGTTTTGTTTGACTTTTCAATATTCTTTGGAGAATAGAAAGAGCAGGGTCACTGGGAATGAGTTTTTAGGTCCGCACTTCCTCTACCATATTAAATACTTAAACTTCACTTTCTTCAACAGAATAAAGAGGGTGATTACAAGGATGAGGAGTAAGGCTGTCACTCTGTGATCTCTTAAAAAAACGAGAGTGGCTTTTTCAAAGCAGGTTTATTTAGGTGTGACTAATACATAGAGCCCTGCATGTATTTTTTAGGATTCAATGAGTTTTATATACGTATATGCCCATGAGAGCATCACTACAGGCAAGGAATAGACACATTCACCACTTCCTAAAGTGCCCTTAAGTCCCTTTCTGTGTGTTTGTGACAAGAGCACCAGACATAGAGGACTTGTCCGCAGCAAACTTTAAGTGCGTGGTACGGTGTTGTTAGGCTTGCCAGGTAGCTCATGGGTAAAGAATCCGCCTGCAGTGCAAGAGACCCGAGTTCAGTCTCTGGGTTGGGAAGATCCGCTGGAGGAGGAAATGGCAAACCACCCCAGCATTCTTGCCTGGGAAATCCTATGGACGGAGGAGCAGAGTCGGCCATGACTGAGCGGTCCTGCTAACTGCGGGCACCATGTCGCGTGGCAAGTCTAGGATATTTTCATCCTTCACGATGGAAGCAGTAGCAGCGTTACTGAGCCACACTGTGTGCGTGTGTGTTCAGTCGCTCAGTCGTGGCCAGCTCTCTGCGACCCCATGAACGGAAACACGCCAGCCTTCGCTGTCATAACGGAAACCTTCTACCAACAGAGCCACAGCCCTGCCCTTCCCCTCCCAGCAGCCCTGGAAACCACCGCGCTCCTCTGCTTCTCTACGTTGACTGTCTTAGAGACTGTGTATAAGGAATCATATAGTGTTTGTTCTTCCGCGTCTAGCTTTTCACTTAGAAGTCCTCTGGCTTCATTCCTGTTGTCACAAATGGCAGTATTTCCTCCTTATTTTAAGGCTGAACAATACTTTGTTTTATATATATATATACACCACATTTTCTTTACCCACTCATTCATCAGTGGATATTGCAGTGTTTCCATTTCCTGGTTACTGGAAGTAATGCTGTAATGAACACCAGGGGGCAGGTGTTTCTTTGGGGTCCTTATTTTGTTGACTTTGGGTATATAACCAGAAGTAGGATTGCTGAATCAAATCCTAGTTCTGTTTTTAACTTTTTGAAGGATCTCTGGACCGATTTCCATAGAGACGGTACCATTTCCCATTCCTACCGGCCGCGCCTGGGGCTCTGGTTTCTCCACACAGCTTCTCCCCAGTTTTGCCCACACTTACCTTTAAAAAACAGCCCTTCTAACAGGTGAGAGGTGATATCTTTTTGTAGTTTTGATCTGCATTTCTCTGATTAGTGACATTGAACAACTTTTCAATTAACTTTTGACCATTTGTATGTCTTCTACGGAGAAATTTCTGTTTATGTCCTTTTCAGCTGAGTATTTTTTTTTTAATTGTGTTATTGAGTTGTAGGAGTTCCTTCTGTATTTTAGGTTTTCATCTCTGATCATATATATGGTATGGAAATATTGACTTCCATTCTGTAAGTTGCTTCTTCATTGTGGTGTGTTTACTTTGCTGTGACATGCAGCCCCATCTGTCTGATTTTACTTTTGTTACTTGTGCTTTTGGCTGATATCTAAGCGATTATCACCAAGTCCAGTGCCTGGAAGCTTTTCCCTTATGTTTTATTCTAGAAGTTTTGCAGCTTAAGTTTTAAGTCTTTTCATTTAGGGTGTAAGGTAAAGGGTCCAACTTCAGTCTTTTTTCATGTGGTTATCTAGTTTTCCCAGCGGCTGCTGTCCTTTCCTCATTGAGTGTTTTGGGCACCTCGTCAAGTACCCGCTCTCTGCGGTTATGTGGGTTTATTTCTGGGTCCTCTGTTCTGTTCCTTTGGTCTACATGTCTGTTTTTTATGCCAGTACCAGAGAGTTTTAACTAATACAGCAATTTCTTTGAGAGAATGTAAGTTCCTCATGATAAAATGTTTAGAGCCAAGGTTCTTGCCTGGAACAAAAGGAGATATCATAGGTGAGATTAGCCTGGAGCACGTGAGGGCCGCTCCCGGCTGGACGAGTCTGATTTGATGAGCGCTGGTCCTTTCCCGGCCCCTACCAGCCCCTTCCTCCACTCTGTTCCTTCCTCTGCCTCTTGCCTTTTCTGCGGTGGTGTTAATCCTGCGTCTTTTTCCTACAATCAGGATTACTCTCAACTGTGATATCTAACTAGGACTGATAAAGCATAGTTACTGGCCATTGTTTTCCCTCTTCTAAAATTTGTAAACCACCAAATCCCAATCAGAAGGGTGTGTGTGTATGTGTGTGTGCAGTGTCTATGCTGTCATCACATTTACACAAACTGTAAGCAAGAGCGTCACATCATGCCAGGGACCTCGCCATTGGTGAGGGTTACACAGGGGGCTTAGGGTGCGAGACAGGCAGGCGGAGGGCTTGGGGTCGGGCAGGTTTGCTCCAACACCTGTGTCTCTCGTGACACAGTCCCTCCATTGCACGTGCCCCCTCGCTTGCTATACTTACGGTACTGGAAGTTCATCCCTGTTCCCATCAGATGTGGCAAGGCCCCCACAGTGTGGCCCCTGCACCCCGATTTCCCTCTCACAAATGTGCTTTGCTAACATCTCCGTGCCCCCGCCTCTGTCCACTTTTAAGGGTAAAGCCCCAGACTGTCCAGCTTGCTGCGGTCCCTCCACACTGCCTAAGAGTTCCTGGTGCATATAATGAACTTAATTAATAGGTGGAACATGAGTTAATTTTTTTTTTTTCTTCTTCTGAAACTACACACTCTAAGTGTAGACATAGGGATGTTTCTGTTAGGAAAGGGCTTTTGCTCTTTCACACAGGGCAGTTTTCTTGAACCATATGAATGAATCTCAGCTCTGCATCATCTTGTGACTCTTGAGTCAATGGGGTGTTGTATCTTTGGGGTCTGGGCCCAGGAGCTGCCTCCACAGTGAGCTATGTACTTCCCTGGAGGAGCAGGGCTGGAAAGGGTGAGTCACAGGACATACCGCCTGTGCCTGAAACTCTGGTTTTTAAACTGGGCTACTAAGGTTCTATGGCTTCCCAGGTAGCTCAGCAGTAAAGAATTCTCTGCCTGCCAATACAGGAGATGCTGATTTGATCCCTGGGGCAGGAAGATCCCCTGGAGGAGGAAATGGCAACCCACTCCATTTTTCTTGCCTGAAAACTGACTGAGCGACTGACACACACATGCACTAAGGTTCTACTAGCTCACCTCAGGGAATAATGTGGCCAGACCACCACGGTCTGCATCTGCATCCCTGCCTCCCCTGGATTGGATCAAACCATGGACTTGGGCTTCTCTGGTCAAATTTGAACTGCTTATTTTTTCCCCTCTGGACGTAAGTAGCAATCCAAATCACATCAGAAAAATCCACTTGTCTAATTACTGGCTTCTGGTCTCACAGTCAATCGGACTGATGCCTAACAGGTTAGCTTTATCACACTGAGTGAGAAGCTATGAGGTGTGTGTTCAAGACCTATATTGAAACCTGGGTTTGGCAGGGTCAGATGGTGTTTATTGAATAGTCTAAACTCTTTCTACCTCTTTGTGTAAAGGTCTTCCACCTGTCTTTATTCTAAAACTCTTCCTTTTGTTGTTCACTCGCTAAGTTGTGTCCAATTCTTTGCAGCCCCATGGACTGCAGCATGCCAGTCTTCCCTGTCCTTCACTATCTTCCCAAGTTTGCTCAAACTCATGTCCATTGAGCCATAGATGCCATCCAACCATCTCACCCTCTGTCACCCCCTTCTCCTCCTGCCCTTAATCTTTCCCAGCATCAGGGTCTTTTCCAATGGGTCAGTTCTTCACATCAAGTGGCCAGAGTATTGGAGCTTCAGCTTCAGCATCAGTCCTTAAATGGATATCAGGGTTTATTCCCTTTAGGATTGACTCGTTTGATCTCCATGCTGTCCAAGTGGCTCTCAAGAGTCTACTCCAGCACCACAGTTCAAAACCACCAAATTCTTCAGATCTCAGCCTACTTGATGGTCCAACTCTCACATCTGTACATGACTACTGGAAAAATAAGCCAGCTTTGACTACAGGGACCTTTGTAGGCAGTGATGTCTCTGCTTTTTAATATGCTGTCTAGGTTTGTCATAGCTTTTCTTCCAAAACTCTTCCTAAGGGTACAGACATTCACACTCGTCTTTCATGTGAAAGTGCTTCTCTGTGATGCCACCCCTACTACATTTTGTGACTCTGGATATGCATGATTTGACAGCTTTTGCCCATGGATCCAATGAGCTCAATGTCTCTCCATCCTAGAGATGGAGGTCCCCTTCTCACACCCAATCTCAGAAGAACCTTCCCCTCCATCCTGCTTTTCCTTTTCTTCTCATAACTTTCCAGTCTCATTTTATACAGCACGTAGCATGTTTTGAGTCACTGTGTGTGTATTTGCTGGTTTATCCCGTTCTTGGCTGATGTCCAGAAAGGAGGAGGGTCACACAGAGATTAGACAAGAGATGGTAAAACAGAGCTTAATTTGGGGGAAATAAATTGACAACAACCATAATCAAATCTATTATTTCCCCTGCTATGTAGACTTGCAATGCTTCCTGATTCAGATATGAAAGAGGAGTAATGTTTGAATTGTATTTTCTTAGATTTTGAGCCTGGGTTTTTCGTGTTAAAGGAACAGAAACCTAAAGATGGACTCAGCTTCAAAGTGGGAAACACTCTTTATACACAGAGATTGTTCAGTAGAATAACAGGCTGCCCATGACACTGTTTTACTAAGTATTTATCTAGGCATTGTTTAGAAAGAGTCCTAGGATATACTTTTGTTAATTGATTTCTTTAAACAATTATTATGTGGCAATAGAAATAATTAGATGCTAATTATATTAATATGCTCTTTTTTTTCATTGTTGAAGAACACTGAAATGCAAACCCTCACATCTATTCTAATAATTCACCACTGTTTATAATTTGGGGAGAGGGAAGGATTCTTGACAGTCATCTTCGACTGTGTGAGCTGGTTATGCCACTTCTTCCAAACAAAATATGGACCTAGGTTGTAATTGCTGTTATTTAAATTTAGATCAAAGGCAGAGTAGGAAAAAATAAAACATGCAGGTTAATCAGGAAAGCAAGGGTCCTGAAGAGAGATGACCCAATGAGACCTAACAAAGCAGATAATATCTTCCGGAACTTTCCAGTTTGATTCTGTAATACTTTTTTATCAAGCAAACCTTTTGGAGGAATAAATGGAATTTCTAGCCCAATGAATTATTTCTCTTTTTTCCTCTTACTTTTGATGGTAATTTAGTTTAATAAGTGCAGGGTAAATCTGGGTTTAATTCTACTGCCACGTGCTAGGATTCAAAGGACAGAAGCCAGGCTCCTGAGACAGGTTCATCAACTTTCTACCACAGATCAAAGGAACAATGGGCTTTCACGACCTTCCACAATCCCTGTGTGAGATTCTCTTCGTTCAAAGAACCAGAGGCAGTGTCTGATGAATCCTGAATATGGAAAAGCCACCGTCGTAGATAAGAAGCTGAAAGCCTAGATCTCGGTGGTTATTTTGTTAAAACATGATTTCTAAATTGATTATTGACTCCAGACCTTTATGAATCACATTGATTCTTATGTAATTTCAAAGCACTTTTAATTTTTCTAAAAGCAGACTTTTTTCCCTCTAATTTCTTTTGATGAAATGTTTAAACATGACTGTACACATATAGTTTACCCTTCATATTTATACAGAAATCCAAGAGACTGGAAAAATACCCATCAGTGTCAATTATATGCACTATAAGCATAATTAATAATACATTTAAATTTACTGTTTTGTAAGTTTTGACGTATAGTTGTGAGAGCTGGACTATAAAGAAGGCAGAACACCAAAAAAATTGATGCCTTCAAACTGTGGTGCTGGAGAAGACTCCTGAAAGCCCCTTGGACAGCAAAAAGATCAAACAAGTCCATCTTAAGGAAGATCAGCCCTGAACATTCACTGGAAGGACTGAGGCTGAAGCTGAAGCTCCTGTATTTTGGTCATCTAATGCAAACAGATGACTCATTGGGAAAGTCCCTGATGCTGGGAAAGACTGAAGGCAGAAGGAGAAGAGGGCATCAGAGGATGAGATGGCTGGATGGCATCATCGATGCAATGAACATGAACTTGAGCAAATTCTGGGAGATGGTGAGGGACAGGGAAGCCTGACATGCTGCAGTCTGTGGGGTCACAAAGAGTCAGATATGACTCGGGGACTGAACAGCAACAAGTTTTGATGGCCTTTCTGGACCCTGGTGGGTACACAAAATTTGAGGTTCCCTCCAGGAATGGGTGAATAGGGAACTTTATTCATTATTCTTTCTCCCATTTTCAGGGACAATCACATATCTTCAGACATTTCCTCCAGATTTTACAGTTTCTGTGTTCCTATAAAACTGAATAGGAGAGTCACAAGTTAAATCTTACAAAAGAAACATAAGAGCTACCCTCTGTTATATCTGGGGGAAATGCCAAGAAAAATATCCTTTTTTGAATCATTTTCTAGAAAATGTCTTGCTCAAATAGCAGGGGCCATTCCCACTTAAGTACCTTTGTTTTTCCACTGTTGCTTATTTTAGTCTAGTAAAGATACTGTGTAACCATTTTTATTTTATGTTTATGTTTTTACTTGTGTGGACCATTGTGTTTTCAAAGACCATTTTTATTTGACAACTGGCTTCAGAAATCATGAAATTTTTGTCTTTTTCTATAGCTTTGAATAATTAACACAAGTGCCTAATAATAGATTCTTCTTGAAAGAGTTAGTGTGGAACAACCACACAATTACAAAACGTAGAAAAGTCTCAGAATAGTAGACTGCAAACGTCAGTTTAGGTTCATGTGGGAGATAATCACTTCCTGTCCCCAAGGACCGCAGGGTGACCACGCTCCCTAGTCTCCTAATGGCTAACAGGGGGGCTGGATGATCTTTGTTCCTGGGGGCCCTGTATCTCATCTGCTGTTTATCTGCATCTTCGGCCTCAACCACCAAACACCAGGGGAGTCTCCTCTCTCTCTCGATGGAGCCAGGTGGGCCCCAGGAGCGGGCCTACGGGACCAGCCACAGCTGAAAACCACCGACCTCAGGAGCAGCACAGAGCTCTGTACAGATCCCATCATCGTTTGCTGCTGTTTCTGTCACTCGGGCCGTTTCAGAGTGTGGACGTCAGAGCTGAGTCTCTGACATGGTCCGTAAAAGGCAGAGCCACCCCAAGCTGAGGGTGTCCTCGATCAGATCAACACCTGAAATTCGCAGAAACAGGGCAGAAAGACCTGATGAATCAGGGTTCACATGCAGACTTTTAGAACTCAGTCTCAGCAAAACCCATTTCTGCTCAGATTGCAAATGAAGGATGTGCTGGGAGCTCTGTCTCCATGCCGTGCGGCCTCAGCGTTGTCAGAAACGTGGGCAGTAACGACCTCGTGGCCGAAACGCTGGACACTGACAAGCACTGGTCCCGACGTGGGTTCATCCTTCAGCACATCTGCAGGCACACTTTACAGGATAATAATTCTCACTCCAGTCGTATAGCTGCTTTTCTGTTGTGCAGATCTGTTAGACTGCTCTCATTGTTCCTTAGGTAAAGATTCTGCATATCAGATCTTCAACAGATTTGTCATAAAGGGCTCCAAAAGCAGAAACTGACTAAGTCAGAATAGCAAAAAGAGGAGTGATCCCATTTTCCTCTTCTTTTAAGTTATCTGAATGAAAGTATACATTTCCAAGCTTTAAAGAGGACAAACACACCTCGAGTGTGGTCAGTAATGGGGTTGGGGGAGCATTGCTGCAAACGTCATTTTCTCTTGCCTGCCTCTTTCTCTGCTGTGTGTACTCAGTCGTGTCTGACTCTTTGCAACCCCATGGACCATCGCCCACCAGGCTCCTCTGTCCATGGGGATTCTCCAGGCAAGAGCACTGGAGTGGGTTGCCGTTTCCTCCTCCAGGAGATCTTCCCAACCCGGGGATGGAACCCACATCTCTTTCGTCTCCTGCATTGGCAGGGGGCTTCTTTACCACTGCGCCAGGGGGCTCATACAGCTATTCAATGTGTCTTTGCTTCACGTGTGAGAAATGCCCCAGCCAAGGGTGAGGTACCAGCGGCTGTGGCCGATGCCTGGCACAGGTCACCATCATGAGCTAAGGTGTTGATAGAAATGCCACCCCGTAAGTGGTACTCGGAAAGACGGAGGACAGCTTTCGTGAGAGGTGTGGACCTCGGTCCTTTCCTGCCATCAGGAATGTGGCCAGTCAGCATCAGCTAGATTTTTTAGAATTCATTCTTTGTTATTGTTGATAAGCAGCCTAAGATATAATAGCTCTTGCATAATCCCTCTAGTTATCAACCCTGTGTTCTAGCATTCAAGCAGATAACCTTTCTTCCTGAGAGCATTGCTGGAGTTCTTGCTTCTGGGAAGAACATTTATTATTATTAATTTTTATTATGGGTTTGTGTGTGTGCAGAAGGCACAGTGATTTCCTGGGGCCTGAAAGGAACTTTGACGTGTTCACGATCTCTTACCACTAGAAGGACACTGTACTTTTAAGTTGTGATAGGAGGTAAAATCTGACCTTCAGCTTTGGACTCACTGGGGATCAGAGCCTTCAGTATCCACTGACTTATGGACCCCTCTGCGAATAGCAAATGAGAACCTTCACAAACCTACACTTGTGAACACACGAACCTACACTTGTGGACCACTGACTGAACACCAGGCCTGATGCTGAGCATATCAATTCAGTACTTCATTTAATGTTCACAACACAGTTAGGAGAAGACAGGAGATACCTGAGCTTTGGATGAGTTAAGAAATTTGCCCAAGGTTGTGGAAGTTGTGAATGGAACAGTAGAGATGCAAAAAAAAAAAAAAAAAAAGTCACCCCTTCACAGCCTTGCTTACCCATCCAACCCCAGTGGGAGTGGTTGATGCTGTAGGAATCTATCCATGGAAACTGAAGCAGAAATGTCTGCATGGGATTTCTGGGTGTTTGCAGATGCTCTGAGCTTCTGGGATCCGATGTCTCTGAGTCAGAACTCCTACCCTAAGGGAAACACTTTTTGTGGCTGTCAGCCTCACACAACCTCTCTCTGTGTCCTCTGAGCCCTGAACATGTTTCAAAAAAAGTTCTCTCTCTCAAAAAAAAAAAAAAAAATCATTTTATAAAAATTGTTCTGCTGAGTCAGTTCTAGCAGCGTGAATCAACTCTGCTGAAGCAATAACTTAATAGCAGCCCAGAGGTCTCGCAGATATTATTAAAGTAACTTTTCTGAAGGTGCCAAGCTTTCTTATAGGCATTAGGAGGGATTCTGGTTCTTACCTATTATTTGAAAACAGCATCCACAGGTGAGGACTGGCAGCCTTTAGATATCTCAAATATCACTCACGGATGTAATATAATAATAATGCATCTCCCCTAAGAGAAAGATCACTCTCATCCCATCTGTATTGCTCTCTGAAGCCTGGTAGGCAATCAAGTTCAGAGGTAATGTTATTTCAGTAGGCTCGTCCTTCCTTCTTGAAAGGAAGACAGCATGTAAGAATATCTCTCGGCGGGCTCTAGGGAACAGTTGTGCCAGGCTGGGAAGATATGGAGCCATGTGTTTGGAGACTGCCAGGACTGGGTCAGGACCTGGCTGAGATGGTTGTCGTGACAGGTGAGAAAGCTGGTCTTTCAACCTCGTCTGTGCACGGGAAGCCCTATTGATCTGCAGACATATCTACATGTGGAGGTACTTCTAACGATAGTCTACACCTCCTGTGATGATTCCCTGGAGCAACCATGGCAGTGAAGCACTGTTCTAGCTCCTGCTCGTAAATAGGAATCTGGACCCACAGACGGGATGAGCTGAACGGTGCCCAGGGCAGGACGGGGGGAAGAAGAAGACGGTGCTCCCGCTGGGATGGCACCAGGCTGAGATCAGAGTATCCTGTTTAGTTACGTCAGCAGGGATGCTGCTGCAACTTCTGTCCAGGTGCATCGACACTCCGTGGGGGTTTAGCTCTTGCTGCCTTAAAGGGCGTGCTCTGAAGGCCACTGTGTTTCCGGGGACATGTCTGTCACTGCTGGGGCAGGTGAAGATCCATCTAGCCGTCTCACACCCTCTCTGGACCTGAGGGTTCCTTTGCAAATTTCTTAGGGAACAACCTAACTGCTTAATTTTACCAGTAGGAACAAAACTAGGAATCAGAAGAGGTTCTTGACTCTGGAGTTAATTTGAACTCTGTGAATAGGTTCCATTGCCAGTTTTGACATAATCATAATAAAATGCTGTTGAATAATACATGATGGAATGGGTACAAAATCTTTAAAAGGTGAATCCCTGTATCAGAACTATGTGGATGCTATTTAGATAAGAAAGAAAATTGCTTTATGACTTGTATGAAGACAAAATTGGAGAACTGAGGACAGAAATGTCTCCTCAGTATGTTCCTGTATTTTGCTCCTAAATAGAGGCATCACTAGAACAGAGGTCTGGTGCTGATAAGGGGCTGGGAAAGAAAAAAACAAATAAAAAATAAGGACAATCACAGCATGTGTTTGAAGTCTTACTTTGGACACATTAGTTATATTGGCGGGGGGGGTGGCAGGAAGAGCTCAGTAATGAATACAGATGAAACGTTCATGAAGTAAGTCCTCCACATTTTCATATGGAAATGAAAACAGGTCAGGAGTCAGCCTGGTGTCCCACTGCACAAGTACCCCACAACAATGTTAAAAAATATAATAGAAGTGGGACCCTGCCTTTTCCTGCAATTCACTGCAGTAGTACCCGAAGCATCATCACTGGGTGAATCATGAATGGCTCTGATGGAGTTTTGTTTCCTTAATGGCCACGAGGACTGGAAGTCCTCTTACAAAGTCATGAAATCCAAGTTTACTAATTTTTAATGCATATTTTTAAAGTGTGAACCAAATAAACACAATACCAACTTTGCCAAGAAGTAGGATTCCAGTGACAGATTTTGAGCAGGCATTCTTATGGATGTATTATTGTTAGGACTCTAACACAGCAGAAGATGGATTATTTTAATATACAGCTATTACGCTTAAGAAGAAAACAGACCAAGATTGCTAATTATGTAGTTTATTTTTCTCCTTTGCTATTTGGATATGCTTCTTCAAACCAATAAGGGTGTAAAAACTCAAATTTGGTGCCACGTTAGAGGCAGCGTTGACTTTCCCCCAGAGGACACTCTTATGAATATAAGTTGTTATTGGGAAGTACATATAACAGGCTAAATCTCTACCTAATTTCTACCTTTCTTGGATGAAATAAATTTCAAGAGAAATAGAAAAATAAGTGCTTCCCAAATGCTGTCTGCACAGTATTGCTACTTTCATCATTGGTGACAATCGTTAGCATGTTCCCGGGCTTATTTCTGTAGCTATTTCAAGGCACACATGCTCAGCCAAGTCCTACTTACCCCGACTCTGCCTAGATAGCCCTTTGGGGACATGCCAGTGCTCTCGAAACCTGAGATGACAAGGGCATCCTGTCAAATTACCTTGGCAACAGCGGGTTACTGGACAGGATTTGGATCTCAGGACTCAGAAAGCCCCCAGAAAATCACATCATGCAGGCACCTGTGTCCAGACAGGTCTCTTGGGGCTGAGATGCCAAAGGATCACTTGAAAGCTTATCCAGGATTAAATCACACCATTCTTCGGGTCCTTTTTCTTATGTTTAACCATAATCTCTATTATTGTAGATTCTGGAGTCCCCCCCTTCTCCTCACTACATGGCCACATAACAGCAGCTGGTCCTATTTCCAGCTTGTCTCCCATCCAATCCCATTAATAACTAGAAGGTCTCTTGGGATCAACACTTCCACGCTACACTGCGTCTCGGAATAGCCATACCCACTTCCAGGACTCTCATAGTAACCCCAAACTGCTCACCAGCTCCCTAGAGCTTCTGCTACCAACTCTCTCCCCATCGTTTAGGCCTCATTTCTCAATACACTGAAACTTGTACTTTCTGTCCACTTAAGCTCATTTATTTTGCCTGTCACAAACACAATGTGCTATTTCTCATCTCTTTTTCCCATGAATTTCACCAGAAGGTGATGGTTTAGTCACTAAGTTGTGTCTAACTCTTGAGACCCCATGGACCCACCAGGCTCCTCTGTCCATGGGATTTCCCAGGCAAGAATATTGGAGTGGGTTGCCATTTCCTTCTCCAGGGGATCTTCCTGACCCAGGGATCAAGCCCTGGACTCTAGCATGGGCAGACGGGTTCTTTACCACTGAGCCACCTGGGAAATCCCTCACCAGAAGGGCTTACCTTTTCTCATCATCACTTTCAAAATGGTTCTCCTCCATGGCATTTCTGCATATGGTCATCAACACCTTATATCTTCACAAAACTTACAGGTTTGATAAAAAAATATACCTTAAAATTATTTGATATATATACATATGTGTGTTTGTGTGTGTGTGTGTACACTGCATTCTATATATACTGCATTCTATGTATACAGAATGCGACATAAAGTCATTCAATGCTGATTAGTAGACAGGTGATTTAAAAACTACCTTCCCTTCAGGGTGTGGGATGGTGTTTTGGTGAGGATGGTGTTAAGAGTGAGTTAAGATCGACCAGCCACAGGGGTCACAGTGGTAAGAGAACACAGTGGGCTAGGAATGGGAGTGGCCACGGGGCTGAAGGGAAATGGCCAAATATGAGGATGACATGAGAAACCTGATGAGCTGGTAGATATGAACAGTGAATAAGAGAGGATAGTCAGTACCTGAGCAACTAGGCCCATGGTGATGTCTTGGAAGACAGCCTATAATGGAAACAGAGCTGTGTGTGTATGTGTGTGAAGTGAAGGAAAAAGAAATTTCAAAGTAGATGGAGTGAAGCTAAGACAATGAATAAACTGATGACCAAATTGCAGTGACTTTGGCACAAGAAAGATTCAGTTCAGTTCAGTTCAGTCGCTCAGTCATGTCTGACTCTGCGACCCCATGAATGGCAGCACTCCAGGCCTCCCTGTCTATCACTAACTCCCAGAGTTTACTCAGACTCATGCCCATCGAGTCAGTGATGCCATCCAGCCATCTCACCGTCTGTCGTCCTCTTCTCCTCCTGCCCCCAATCCCTCCCGGCATCAGGGTCTTTTCCAAAGAGTCAACTCTTCGCATGAGGTGGCCAAAGTATTGGAGTTTCAGCTTCAGCATCAGTCCTTCCAAAGAACACCTAGGACTGATCTCCTTTAGGATGGACTGGTTGGATCTCCTTGCAGTCCAAGGGACTCTCAAGAGTCTTCTGCAACACCATAGTTCAAAAGCATCAATTTTTGGCACCTCCTTATTGAGAGTAACCCAGTAATGGAAGGTTGGTGATTAGGAAACTGAAAGAGCAAAGACACACACTTTTCAAGATATTTAAATGTAAACAATGCACAAGGCATTAGCTGGTGAATGAGTTTAGGCCAAGGGTGTTTTTAATGTGAGTCCACATGAAGAAGTGGAGTTGGGTTAAAAGATGTCAGTAGATGGGCAGTGCCTTGTGGAGGTAGATGAAGAGTAGCCAGAACATGGGAGAGGTCGGGATCCAGGACCCACTGAAGATCACAGCAACCTGGATGGACGCAGGGACAGATAGGGACAGGGAGAGGGTATCGGGGGTGCAAGGAAGTGGAGAAATTTTCAACCTAGCTCTTCTGTCTTGAGAAAGGAGGGGGATGTGTATTACAAATAAACAATGTAATATTGGTAACTAATTGTTGCAGTGAAACTTCCACTATTGAATGGGCATTCCCTCCTTGTGTTAAAGTAAGTGAAGGAGAAGAGGGAACCTTCTGAACTGATGTGGGTCCAGCCCTCTTTCTCCCAAATGTTCAACTAATGCATGAGACTACGTTATGTCCACCTGGTCATCAATGTGATGGATGGCTTTGTTTTCTTAGATTCCTTTTCATGTTCAGCTCCTCTGACACTTATCTGTTATCAGTTCGTTATTCATTCATGAATGATTTATCCCCTCAACAGAGATTTATTGTGCATCTATGCTACCATGTGTCCTATTAGACTTTAAATTCTTCAAGGCACAGGCCTACAGTTTTTAGTTTTGTGCTGCTGCAGTCTCATAGGATAACAATTTGTTGAGCTGAAAACAGGAGCAACACCTACCAATACAGTGATGCAATATACCCTGAGGGAGAAAAGGGCATCATGAACACGTGTTCATGATGATTGGATTCTTCATTGGCATCAAGAAATGCAGAAAGGAAATAACCACTGAATTGGACCTAGATCCCTGCCAATGAGGAGAGAAGTCCATTAGTACTGCAGGTTCAGAACGCCAACTTCAAGGACTCCAGAAAAGGAATAAATGACAGAGAACCAGACATGATTACACCTTATCTATCATTCAATCAGATTCTAAAATAAGTCTTTTATGGAATGACTAATCATGTAACTCTCCAAATATTCAACAAAATTATAACTAAAGCATTTGAAAAACTTACATCTGATTACATTTAATTTTAATATAACTATTATGTTTAATAACATATAAACATAACTGTTTATGTAGAACTCCACACTCCTTATAATTTATAGGTTGGACATGAATGTAGTTATAAGTTCAAATTATGAACTCTCTCAATATCTATTATATCTGCTCCTAAGAATTTAACATCAATGTTATTATATTTATGTAACTTGCTTTTCAAGGTTTAAGATTTCACATATCACCTTAACTAGATACTTTCACTCATTTTGAAATTAAAGTAAAATTAAACATTATATCAACAGTCTGCCCTAGTTATTTGAGGCAGACACTACATGAACTGGCTCGAAAATTGAGGTAAAGAGATTGAAAACATTTTAATGAGTTTTATAAGGTTGATATAATGCAATTAGTTGGGAAATGTCACTGCAGACAGAAGACAAATGAGCAACATAATACTTTGCTTTCAAAGGATCTGCTCAGGAAATGTCTTTGACTCAATGATTCTGTCAAACATGGTAAGATGCCCGTAAATTTCAATGAAAACATAACACCAAACACTCTATTCTACAAAAAAATGAAGACAACAATGCAATGATGAAATAGTGGCTTCCAGACATCACCAACCAACTCATGTCCATAGGGTGATGGGCCCAGATATCACAAGAACCCATGAGACTTTCCGCAGAAAACCCCATAGAGTATCACAGCTCCCTCAGAGCTACCCTGGATGTTGATGCCACAAATGCCATGGTTGAATATCACTCCTCTACGCATATCAGTTAATTCTATGATAAAATATTTCCCAATTTTTAAAATTGTTTTTAAGACTCTATTTTTCTAATATAGTTTGGAAAGAAAAATGTGAAAGGGTTAGTTGCTCAGTTTTATTTGACTCTTTGTGACCCCATGGACTGTAGCCTGCCAGGCTCCTCTCTCTATGGGATTCTCCAGGTGAGAAACTGGAGGAGGTTGCCATTTCCTTCTCCAGGGGAATCTTCCCAACCCAGGGGTCAAACCCTGGTCTCCCCATTGCAGGCAGATTCCTTACCATCTGAACCAACAGAGAAGTGACAAACCTGAAAGGAAGTACAGAAATTTCCCATGTTTCCCCTGGCCCAACACACACATAGTTCCCCCAATGTCAACACCCCCACCAGACAGTATATTTGCTAAAATAATGAACCTGCACTAACACTTCACATCATCCAGAGTCCACAGCTTACAAAAGGGGACATTCCTGGTGGTGTACATCCAATGGGTTTGGACAAATGTACAGTAAGTATCCATCATTATGGCATCATACAGAATGATTTTGCTACCCTAAAAATCTCCTGTTTTCTGCCTATTCATACTCCTTCACCCCACTTCACCCCCCAGCCCCTGGCAACCACTCTTCTCTTTACTGTATCTATAGTTTTTGCATTCTCCAGAATGTCATACACTCAGCATCAAATAGCATGTATCATTTTCAGAACTGCTCTTTCCCTTGGTAATACACATCACTCAGGACTCTGACACTATCAGATCCATTCATGACCTTCTTGTTTCTAAAAACCCAAGCTCACTTTCTAAAAACCCAAATTCACTCACAGTTCAGTTCAGTTCAGTCGCTCAGTCATGTCCAACTCTTTGTGACCCCGTGGACTGCAGCACACAAGGCCTCCCTGTCCATCACCATCTCCTGCAGCTTGCTCAAACTCATGTCCATTGAGTCGGTGATGCCATCCAACCACCTCATCCTCTGTCGTCCCCTTCTCCTCCTGCCTTCAATCTTTCCCAGCATCAGGCACTTTTCCAATGAGTTAGCTCTTTGCGTCAGGTGACCAAAGTATTGGAGCTTCAGCATCAGTCTTCCAATGAATATTCAGGACTGATTTCCTTTAGAATTGACTGGGTTGATCTCCTTGCAGTCCAAGGGACTCTCGAAAGTCTTCTCTAAACCAAAAGCATCGATTCTGTACTCAGATTTCTTTATGGTCCAACTCTCATATCCATACATGACTATTAGGAAAACCATAGCTTTGATTATACAGACCTTTGTCACCAAAGTAATGTTGCTGCTTTTTAATATGCTGTCTAGGTTGAACATAGCTTTTCTTCCAAGGAGCAAGTGTCTTTTAATTTCATGGCTATAGTCACCATCTGCAGTGATTTTGGAGCCCAAGAAAATAAAGTCTCACTGTTTCCATTGTTTCCCCATCTATTTGCCATGAAGTCATGGGACCAGATGCCATGATCTTTGTTTTTTGAATGTTGAGTGTTATGCCAGCTTATTCACTCTCCTTTTTCACTTTCACCAAGAGGCTCTTTACTTCCTCTTCACTTTCTGGCATAAGGGTGGTGTCATCTGCATAAACTCATTTTACTTAGTAGTTATTTTCAATGGCCATGATTCTTGAAAATAAGACAGTTGAATGTTTTCCTTCAAAGATACCTAGATATCAGATTAAAACAAACTCAACTGTCAAAAAATTCATAATACGTCTGTTTAATAGCCTCAAATAATAAATGTTTTCTAGGTTGTTGCTGGGCTTCCCTATTAGCTTAACTGGTAAAGAATCCACCTGCAGTGTAGGAGACCCCAGTTCAGTTCCAAGTTGGGGAGATCCCCTGGAGAAGGGATAGGCTGTCCCCTCCAGTTATTCTTGGGCTTCTCTGATGATTTAGACAGTAAAGAATCTGCCTGCAATGGGGAGACCTGAGTTCAATCCCTGGGTGGGGAAGATCCCCTGGAGGAGGGAGTGGCAACCCACTGCACTATTCTTACCTGAAGAATCCCCATGGGCAGAGGAGCCTGGCAGGCTACTGTCCATGCGGTTGCAAAGAGTGGGACTCAAGTGAGCAGCTAAGCGCAGCACAGGTTATTTATGTTCTTCTTGATAGGCGGAGCATTGCGGTGTGTATTTACACTGCAATGCAGAAACATAGCAAGCCCCCACTTTGTGTTGGGCTCTGAGTGTCTTAATCATCACTATCATCACCTTTATCATCATCACCACACTTCTGAAGGCAAACCTGGCAGGTACACAACATGTGTTCTGTTTTAGTTGTATAGATGTGCATTTCCTCCAAAAATAGGTTCTGTGGCATTTATTCACACGTACCTCAGAGTTCTGACAAGAGACATGGATTTGTAACATGGCAGGTGAGCTAAGGCAATCAAATTTTTTTTTTGTTTTAAAATAACAGTAAGCAGTTCTCTGCTACTTTCTTTTGATATACTAACAATGGGCCTTTGATGGTATCATGTAAATACTTCCATTGTTATTAACCATGGCTATTGCAACATTTTTGATAAATACTAGATAGAAAAAGACATACAAGCCTTACTAGAAAATTCTGTTTTCACTATTTTATTCTGTAAAGAATTTACTCTAAGACTAACAGTCATTCAGTATCTCAAATTAGATGTGCTTGTTTAGAAAATAACTGAAAAGTTCAAGATAGGGCAAGATACACAAGCAACCTAAGTGCCCATTAATTGGCGAAATGAATAAAGATATGTTGCATACACAAAATGGAATATTGCTCAGCCATAGAAAAGAATGAAATAATGCCATTTTGTGACAATATGAATGAACCTAGAGTGTCTTGTGGACATGAAATAAGTCAGAAAGAAAGGAGAAAAATGTCATATGATTTCACATGTATATAAAACCTGAAAAACAAAATAATACACAAACATAGCAGAACAGAACAGGCTTACAGAGGACAAACGTGTCATTCCCAAAGGATAAGGGGATTGAAGGGGGTCGTAGGTGAGGAGATTGAGAGGTTTAGACTTCAAATGGCTGAACAAGTGAGTCACATGTACAAAATGCACTGTGTGGGGTATTTAGTTAAAATTATGCAAAATTGTTATATGATGCATGGTAGCTGGACTGTTAAGGAAAAAAAAAAAAAAGAAAAACTCACCAAGAAGGAAACCTGCTATGAATCAACTATATTTAAATACAAGATGACTTGTCTGTTTTCAAACAATTGATCCATATCTCTGATAATTTTGTAACACTGTATGAGTCCTCTATGAATGTGAGAGTTGGACCATTAAGAAGGCTAAGCACCAAAGAATTGATATTTTTGAATTGTGGGGTGCTGGAGAAGACTCTTGAGAGTCTCCTGAACAGCAAGGAGATCAAACCAGTCAACTCTAAAGGAAAGTGAAAGTGAAGTCGTTCAGTCATGTCTGACTCTTTGCGACCCCATGGACTGTAGCCTACCAAGCTCCTCTGTCCATGGGATTTTCCGGGCAAGGATACTGGAGTGGGTTGCCATTTCCTTCTCCAGGAAATCAACTGTGAATATTCACTGGAAGGACTGATACTGAAGCTGAAGCTCCAATACTTTGACCACCTGATGTGAAGAGCTGACTCATTGGAAAAGACCCTGATACTGGGAAAGATTGAAGGCAGGAGGAGAAGGGGATGACAGAGACTGAGATGGTTGGATGGCATCACCGACTCAATGGACATGAGTTTGAGCAAGCTCCAGGAGATGGTGAAGGGCAGGGAGGCCTGGCGTGCTGCAGTCCATGGTGTCTCAAAGAGTTGGATATGACTTAGCAACTGAACAATAACAGCAACATGATTTCATATCCAGCTCTCAGGAATATTTTAAAGACAGTTTTAGTGCTAAGAGCTAGAGTGGACCCACATGTCCCCCAGTGAAGGCTCCGACGTGACAGGTAGGCGCTCTCACTCAGTATGTGAAGTGGAGATCTCAGCCAGAGACCATCTCTCTTTTCCCTTAAACTGAAAACGATAGCTGTCAGTTCAGGGTGCAAAGTTGTTACAAACCCACACAAGGGCCTCTTTTTTCCCTCCTCTTTTTCACCACTTTGCGATACTTTAATTTTTGTGAAATAGAATGATTCTATCACATCCAAGTACCCCTTTGTATAAAACAGGATGGTCTTATCACATTCTAGAACATTCAAAGTACCAAAAAGTTCTCAATGCACTCAGCTCCTATTGTAGGAGTTCCAGCTTTCTCATATAGTACCCATATTTGCCTTACAGATATAATACAGATTCCTAGTCGTCTGAAAGCTCATAATAATTTATAAGCAATATTAAATTGAAATTACCAGGCTGCCTTATTTCTCCTTGGAATAAACATAATTACACTGCTATAATTGTTGTAACAATTATATCTTTAATTAAAGTACCTGGAAAAATCTGTATCTTCTCATATAGTCATGGGTATTAATATTATCTTAATTGCTATTAACCTCTTATGATAAGCTGCTGTTTTACTTGATTAATCATTATTTTGTTTTTCACATGAACACTTGTGAGTTATTTAGAAAATTAATTGAAATTCATGGATTTCCCACAACATGTGAGGATCATGTTTTTCTGCTTATTTGATGGATTGGGAAAGTAAACTGACATTAACTTGGAGCTGTTTTTTTTCCACCGCCTTTAGATTTAAGGGTCTTTAAGACTTTATTTGTCTTGTAAAATTGGTCATAACTCTTTTTACAACCCATACCCTTTTAAAAACTTTTTTCCTTCATTTTCTTTAATGGAGGAATGCCAGATTCTGGACTTTTTTTTTTTTTTTCTTTTTTTTCTAGGAGTTGGTAGTCATGTGATTACATGTCTGGTACCTTTTTCTTGGTTACATTTCCTTCTGAGCCATACCATTATAATTGAGTGTGCTTTAATATTCTGAACTCAGAATGAGTACAGTTATTAACATACAGAAGGTGCTTAATAAACATCTGTGAAATAATAGCAGGCTATGACTCTGATCGCTCCCCCGCCCGGAGCCCTCCTCCAGTCCAGGTTGGATGTATCTCAGGCTATGACTCTGATCGCTCCCCTGCCCGGAGCTCTCCTCCAGTCCGGGCTGTAGATATCTCAGGCTATGACTCTGATCTCTCCCTCCCAAGCCCTCCTCCAGCCCGGGTTGGATGTATCTCAGGCTATGACTCTGATCTCTCCCTCCCAAGCCCTCCTCCAGCCCGGGTTGGATGTATCTCAGGCTATGACTCTGATCTCTCCCTCCCAAGCCCTCCTCCAGCCCGGGTTGGATGTATCTCAGGCTATGACTCTGATCTCTCCCTCCCAAGCCCTCCTCCAGCCCGGGTTGGATGTATCTCAGGCTATGACTCTGATCTCTCCCTCCCAAGCCCTCCTCCAGCCCGGGTTGGATGTATCTCAGGCTATGACTCTGATCTCTCCCTCCCAAGCCCTCCTCCAGCCCGGGTTGGATGTATCTCAGGCTATGACTCTGATCTCTCCCTCCCAAGCCCTCCTCCAGCCCGGGTTGGATGTATCTCAGGCTATGACTCTGATCCCTCCCCACCGAGTCCTCCTCCAGCCCGGGTTGGATGTATCTCAGGCTATGACTCTGATCTCTCCCTCCCAAGCCCTCCTCCAGCCCGGGTTGGATGTATCTCAGGCTATGACTCTGATCCCTCCCCACCGAGTCCTCCTCCAGCCCGGGTTGGATGTATCTCAGGCTATGACTCTGATCTCTCCCTCCCAAGCCCTCCTCCAGCCCGGGTTGGATGTATCTCAGGCTATGACTCTGATCCCTCCCTCCCAAGCCCTCCTCCAGCCCGGGTTGGATGTATCTCAGGCTATGACTCTGATCTCTCCCTCCCAAGCCCTCCTCCAGCCCGGGTTGGATGTATCTCAGGCTATGACTCTGATCCCTCCCCACCGAGTCCTCCTCCAGCCCGGGTTGGATGTATCTCAGGCTATGACTCTGATCTCTCCCTCCCAAGCCCTCCTCCAGCCCGGGTTGGATGTATCTCAGGCTATGACTCTGATCTCTCCCTCCCAAGCCCTCCTCCAGCCCGGGTTGGATGTATCTCAGGCTATGACTCTGATCTCTCCCTCCCAAGCCCTCCTCCAGCCCGGGTTGGATGTATCTCAGGCTATGACTCTGATCCCTCCCCACCGAGTCCTCCTCCAGCCCGGGTTGGATGTATCTCAGGCTATGACTCTGATCCCTCCCTCCCAAGCCCTCCTCCAGCCCGGGTTGGATGTATCTCAGGCTATGACTCTGATCTCTCCCTCCCAAGCCCTCCTCCAGCCCGGGTTGGATGTATCTCAGGCTATGACTCTGATCTCTCCCTCCCAAGCCCTCCTCCAGCCCGGGTTGGATGTATCTCAGGCTATGACTCTGATCCCTCCCCACCGAGTCCTCCTCCAGCCCGGGTTGGATGTATCTCAGGCTATGACTCTGATCCCTCCCTCCCAAGCCCTCCTCCAGCCCGGGTTGGATGTATCTCAGGCTATGACTCTGATCCCTCCCCACCGAGTCCTCCTCCAGTCCAGGCTGGATGCATCGCAGGCTCGGAGCTCAGCAGAGGTTTCCTGCCGCTCCTCTGATCTCCATGCTCACGTCCCAGGTCCACGTGGCTCTGAGTGTGTCCACGCTTCGGACACTCTCCCATCCAGTCTGGCTTCTGCGCACAGTCTCCCACTGCCTCTCTGCTCCTGCTTCTCCCTCCTGCTGAGCACATCCTCTCTCACCTTCCAGGCCCCCAACGCAGCCTGGATCCCCTTCCTCTCGCTCAGTGGCCCCTACCTGAGGTGACACATGATGCAGCTCAGGGATGCCTCCATCTCAACATGGCCAAGATGACGATACCTACGATCTCCCGTCCGGCCCTGTCCCTGGGCCTGGTCCTTTAGGGTCTGCTGTCATGGTGAATAACCCTCCATCCACCTGCTTGTGCAAACCCCGGGCCCGGGGATCATCCTGTCTCCGCTGATTCTCCCTCCTAACTGTCAGCACATCAGGGTTGCCCCTGTGCTGTCCTCCACCCGGGGCCACTGCCCAAGTCCACGTGACCCCACGTCTTGGGTGTGACGAAACAGCTCCATCGCCTCTCAGCGCCCTACAGTGCTTCACAGGGAAACCTTTATGAAATCCCCATGTGATCATGGCATATCCCTCCCCCTCCACAGTTCTCTCTGCTATCTCTCCAACTCCTTATGAATTAAAAAAAAAAAAAGGAGAGCGAGATCCTGGACTCTACCTACGAGGTATTCATTCCACAGCCTGACCCTACTGTGTTCCAGGTTCCTGAGACCCCACAGGCCCCTGCTCTGGGCACCCAGAGCCCGGGCCTGTCTCTTAGTTGTGCCGGGGGGGCTTCCTTGTGCACCCACATTAAAGGCAGCGTCCCACCCCGGCTGGAGCTCCCAGTCCTGGCCCATCACAGCACCTGTCGGTCCTGAGCTCACAGAAGGCCATCAAGCCAGGCTTTGGCCCTTGCAGGGGTGTGACCAGCCACATCAGCCAGGGACATGTGGACCAGCCTGTCTTGGTCATTCCTGTTGTCATCCCAGGAACAAACGGTACATTGGCTGGGGCTCTGCTTACAGACTGCATAGGATTTGCATGGTCTGCCACCAGCTCCATTTTCTCCATAAGTCCAGTTATTTTTAATGTTCAGTTTTGCAGATCACGAGGTTTTTCAGGAGTATGTGCTGTGCACGTGTGTACCAGTGCTCCACCACCAGCCTCCTTACGTTGTCAAAGAGTGTGGGATCATCACTGCCCATGAACGAGAGAGAGCAATGAGTAAACAAATAGAGCGAAGGGGAAATGATAAAACTGCCATCGTCAAAAATAACCATCCTTTGACTAAATATCCAGAAACTAGAAGGGTGATTGCTATGGACGGGAGGAAAGGCATGGAGGAAGTTTCTGCTCAAAAGATTAGAGCTTTGCTCATCGGAGAGGACAAAGTTCTAGAGACACGAGTTACATCACTATGCTTGTATTAATAGTTACCCGGTTGTATGGTAATTTTATTCCTAGTTTTTTGAGGAGTCTCCATACTGCTCTCCACAGGGGTTGGACTGGTTTGCATTCCCATTAACATCATAAGAGGGCTCCTGTTTCTCCACACCCTCTCCACCGTAATTGTAGGCTTTGTGATGATGGCCATTCTGCCTGATATGAGATGCTACCTCACTGTGGTTTTGATTTGCATTTCTCTAATATTTCTCTAATAAGGAGCGATGTTGAACAACATGTTGCACTACACACTCAGATGTGCAGTAAGAGCATGGATCTCATTATGTGCTTTTTTACCACAATTTAGAAATGAAATCACCTGCTTTCATGAAGTCTTATCCGTGTATTATAGGAAGTTTCCTACACGAATCATTTTCACTGCCCTGCATTAAAGTTCTTGGCTAAGAAGATACTCATTCATGGACTATATTTTAGTTTACAATGGTCATTCATGTAAAAAAGCTTGACTTATTAAAGTTTATTTTTTGGGTTTTTCTATAAGTCAACAGTTTCATAAAAACAGAGTTAGTATTAAAATATATAAGCTTGTTATAGTTTACAAAAATAGAATAGGTAAATATTGGTTTTTTTGCTTATTGAATCTAGCCAGAATGTAAAAAATTAAATGGAGACATATTAGAATCTCTAGAGAAATGTGAATTAATTATAGATCATTGATTGCTTTATTTTTCATTTCATATTTGTCTATGTATTCAAAAATTTGAAGGATATGTATTTGTAGGATACATATTGGTACACATGTATCTATTTATTTGTATGTTTCATATTTATTTCATAGCCTATATTGAGAGGCAGTGGAGAGGGTGCCATATTAGATTTTTAAAAAAACACACGCAAAGAAAAATCTGTCTTTACAAAGTTAAAGGAAAATTTGAACCTCTTACTGCTACATCAGTTAAATAAAATTCAACATATCCATATATATCCATATATATATATTAGTAAATGTTTATCCTTAATTTAAGAACACACACTGAGTTGGGACTCAGATGACCTATATTCTATCCTATACAACTGTATAAATTTGCTTTTCATAAGATATGAACCTCTTTAGAATCAGATTCTTCTTCTTTTTAAGGGAAAAGGATCATACAACCACTCAATTCTTTAAGGTTCCCTAATTTTGTTGTTCAACTCATCAATATTCCCTACCGAACACTTACTAGGTTGACAGAAAGACAGATTGATTGGTAGACACTGTTCAATTATACCTTAAAAAGTCAGAATGCCTCTATTTTGTCACTCCTCCTATAACCACTTAAACATTTTTAATGAAATTGGTGGTTGAGATGATGTTTGCATGTTTAGCTGCTCAGTCATGTCCAACTCTTTGCGACCCACCATGGCTCCTCTGAGCATGGGATTTCCCAGGCAAGAATACTGGGGTGGGTTGTCATTTCCTCCTCCAGGAGATCTTCCCAACCCAGGGATCGATCCCGGGTCTCCTGTGCCTCTAACTTTGGCAGGTGGGTTGTTTACCACTGAGCTACCTGGGAATGCATGCTTAGTTGAAATGATAGTTCTTATTAAATGAGTATGTTAAAAGTAGATAACTAACTTAGATGAGAAAATGTGATGGGAGAGAGTCTGCTGATGAAGTACATCTAAGCAGCACACAGACTTTTTAGTGGGGGACATATTACATGTTCAGTAATATGTCTTCATCATGTAAGCAGCACCCCGATATCACCATAGTCTTCACAGCACCCTACGGGGAGCTCTGCAGGCTGGGGACCATGATGGAACTCTGACGGAATGTCAAGGGCAGAGACAGCTAGAGATGTAGTTCTTTCCAAGCACCTTCCATTCCTTCCATATACGTGGCCAGCCGTGCATACTTTATGTTTCCTGACCACATGCGAGGCTGCGGGAGGAAATTTCTTGGAGCATTCTCTTTGTGAGCAGTAGTATAGGGCAGATGGACCATATAAGCATCTTGTCCATCACGCAACCTGACTCAGGTGTGTGGTGGCCGCACAGCCCCAGCGGTCCACCCATCCATCACCCAGACGAAGGCACTGCCCAGGTGGCACAGATCCCAGCCTACTCAGCTGTAGTTCACATCAATTCCATATAACTCAGCTCATGGAATAAAGCACGCAGAACAGGGACAGGAACATCATGCTGACTGAATCCTAACCTGGCTAAGTGAACAAGGACCAAAAAAATAAATGCCTGAGTCAGCATTTTACTGCTATTGCACATTCTAATTCACAGACATGACCAGTTGTAATAATTCTTAGAATTTTGCTCCAACTATTAACCCATTGTATGTGTGCATGCTAAGTCACTTTAATCGTGTCCAACTTTTTGTGACCCAATGGACTGTAGTCCCCCAGGCTCCTTTGTCCTGAGATTCTCCAGGCAAGAATACTTGAGTGGGTTGCTGTGCCCTTCTCCAGGGGAATCTTCCTGACCTAGGGATCAAATCGGTATCTCTTATGTCTCCTGCATTGACAGGCAAGGTCTTTACCACTAGCGCCACCTGGGAAGCCCATTAACCTAGTACTTTTAGTTAAATCATCAGAAACTTTGTCTAGTTTCACCAGTTTAGGTTAGTGAACTCCCAGAAGCTGCGTTTTTGTTTTTCAGTCCAGTCTGTGGTGCCATGTCTTCGACAGGATCATAACTATTTGCTGCTTTGCTTTGCCTTGATTTGATTTAAATTTCCCTTATGAAATGCTTTATTCCAGGCAGTCAAATCAAATGTCACAGCTATTTTGGGTGCAAGTAGACAAATATCTTTGAATCCTCCTCACATTTAGAAGGCTGCACTCTTATCTAAATTCTCCAGCGCTTCCCACACCCTTTTCCACACTCCACTAACCTTAAAATATCCCATCAACAGAGAAAATCATCGAGGAAATTGTTCTGAGGAAAACACGAGGCCCAGCTGATTGAATTCCTTTCTTTTAGATAGATGTGTGTGTAACAATGTCACCAGAGAGATTAAATCAGCCTTGTCTGAAAAGCACCTAGATGGCATACATCAGGTTGCCTTCTGCCTGCCGTAGACTAAAGTGGATGCTAACACATCAGACGCGTTTTGATAAGCTTCAGGAGCGGAAGCAGGTCCAGTTTGGTGGCAGTTTTAGCGACCTGTTGGATACATTTTAGCATCTGTGCATTTGATGATAGTCGTTTGTGAGTGTTCATTCCTCGTACAATTCAATCTCACCACCAAAATTGGCTTCATGGAATGGTTTCTGGTACTCGCTTTGGGAGGTAATTTTGCAGCATTAAGGTGGTAAGATCCACTTTTCCTCGTGAGTCAGCAGTTTAAAATGTATACTTAAAGGGAGGCAATTAAGGGCCAGGAAACCTCTCAGTTGTTTGCGGAGCTTCCGAAATTTCATTCTGATGAATAACTGTTATTTCGGTCTCCTCATTTGAGGAATAGAGACTAATCATTTAGCCTCATCTGTAGTGTTTTCTGAGTAAGAAAGGACTAGACGATGCTGATTTGATTAATCCTGGTATATTTACATAGGGAGATAAAAGATGCTATTTACTTTGAACCTTTGATATTTGATTTGTGCATTTAATCTTTTATCCAGATGGCATGGGTTTGTATAAGACCAATCCTAATTATTTAATTCTGAGTGGTAAGGCAACAGGATTCAAACTGATACAGAAAATGTTTTCTGCAAAAGTAAAGTGGGGTTTGGTGAATGCCAGCAGCATGTTTACATTCAGAAAGAGGAGTTTGGAAGTTAACATTCTTTTGGATGAAAAACATAATTAAGATTTCTTAGTTTTCATGTATTTAAAGTTCTGGAAAATACGAACTCTCAAAATCTTCAAGAACATCTTGAGGAGCTATTTTTCTAGCTCTCTGTTAAATATATCTCACCATATGACTACTTAAATTGTCTGTCCATTAATCTTCCTTCTGGAAAGAGCATGAAGATTTAGCTGAAGAGAGTTTTCAAATATCTTCAATACAATTCTGCCTTTTGCCTGTGGATGTATTAGATCATCTTATTCTGTCCATTTCCCCATATTTCAAGTCATATCATGACATATGTATAACTTAAAATATTAACCCTGCTATCACCTATATTTTATTAAAATACCAACTTACTCACCAACATAATTGCTTTTGGATATCTGAGCATAATTCACTGCTAATTTGCATGCCTCATTTAGTGGGGTAATTTTACATCAAGTATGGAATGAAATCAGTGATAATATTAAAGGATTATTTTAAGATATATAAAATCCTTAAAAAAATAAAAATGACAATTTAAACAATCTCTCTCTTTGATCCTAATTGGCATTCATCCATTACAGGTTTTCTGAAGCCCCTTCTCTAAGGTGGATTATTACAATTTATAGCCATGCTGATACTTTAAAATAATGAACACATTAAAAAATCAATAGGAAATCTGAAGTCATGTTCCCTAAAAGCCTGAGCAGATAGACGTCACTCTTGTTTTCATTACATGTTAGGAAGTATAATGTCAGCTCTGGTTCATGAACCCTCTCATACACTTTACAAAAATGTAATGAAAATATTTTATTTCTCTGAAAACTAGGTTTAAAGAGCTTTAAACCTAGTTACATTTGGAGAGGAAAAAGAAGGGCAATTTGTTATAAATGTATTGATCCTACAATCATTCTGGTGCCCAGAAAAAGTGCTGTGAATGGAAGAGCATAAAACCGAGACTCACCAACCCCTAGAAGCAGCCTTTTTAGGAGTCTCCCTAATCAGGGAAGCCCTGCCCCACTTTTCCTACAAACGTCCACAAGCCACGTGTTTTCTCAACTTTGGATTCAGTGAGAAATCAGAAACATGCGGGGCGGTCACGAGAAACGTGCTCGGAGTGTAAAACAAGCTCTGTGACGCTGGAGCACAAGCTTAACCCCGTTTTCACACATCCCGAAAAAAGGGAGGGGCTGCTGGGGAACTGAGATCCGGGCCACCGTCCAGAGGCAGCCGGGGCGAGGACGGCAGGAGGATGGGGCTCCGGCTGGGGCAGTCAGGGTGCGGCATCTCCCCTGCCTCCCATGCCCTCGGGAAGCGGGGTCTGGGAGAGGGCGGCCGTCCCCAGTGCGGCTGGCTGGTTTGGGTGGTAATGGGGGCTGGGAGAACAGAGGGCCACAGGCAGAGCTGCACGGTGGAGGGCCCAGTAAGGGTGTGCAAGTGAAACCACTTGCACTGTGCTCACTGTGTCTCTCTCTGCCCCTACCTCTTTACAAAGTGAGTTCAGGCAAGTGGCCTCTGTACACGCCCCACAAATACAAAGAGGTACCAAGAGAATACTTTGGCCACCCGATGCAGAGAGCCGACTCATTGGAAAAGACCCTGATGCTGGGAGAGATTGAGGGCAGGCGGAGAAGGAGACAACAGAGGATGAGATGGTTGGATGGCATCACCGACTCAATGGACATGGGTTTGGGTGGACTCCGGGAGTTGGTGATGGACAGGGAGGCCTGGCATGCTGCGGTTCATGGGGTCGCAAAGAGCCGGACACGACTGAGCGACTGAACTGACTGAGGAAGAGAATACTTTGACCACCTGATGCAGAGAGCCGACTCATTGGAAAAGACCCTGATGCTGGGAAAGATTGAGGGCAAGGGGAAAAGGGGATGACAGAGGATGAGATGGTTGGATGGCATCACCGACTCAATGGACTTGAGTCTGAGAAAACTCCAGGTGGTAGAAAAGGACGGGGAAGCCTGGCATGCTGCAGTCCATGGGGTCAGAAAGAGTCAGACATGACTTAGCAACTGAACAGCAACAACGAAGAGAAAGATACCTATTTAAATATTAACCTGCTGAAAATCCAACCAGGGCATGACAGCAAATGTCAGAGTAGAAAAGCATATGGTTTGTGAAAATCTGCTGGGCAGACAGGCCACCTGCCCCCTCCAGCACCCTCTGCCCACGTTTCGAGTGGGTCCTGACCCCTTTCCCACTGGTTACAGATTGAGTCTCAAAGTCTTTCTCAATAAAATGCGTCAGGCCAGCGACTCTCAAACTTCAGTGCCCCCTGGAGTCACCTTGAGGGCTCACCGTGGTGGGAGGCTCCCTGGGAGGGGATGATGTTGCTAGTGGGGTGAGAGCGCTGAGGAATCTCATTCTGAGAATCACTCCTCAAGGCAGCTGTCTCCTGTCATGTGTGGCTCAGAGATGAAACCCTGCTTTATAGAGGATTTCATGGTGCTCAGTGCATCCCACGTCCACCTTCATTTAGAAGAGCAAGGCTCCTGGAGGAAGGCTCACTCAGCTGAAGGTCCGCGGAAGGACTGGCATGGTCTCTCAGACACAGAGGGCTGTGGAAAAGTGTCCTTGAACATGTCTTGCAAGTGACCATCCCCTGGGAGACACTGCTGAGCAAGCTTCTTCATCCCTTCAGCAAATGAGAATTAAGCACCTACTATGTGCCAATCAGAAATCACAGAATCCCTACCTTCAAGGAGCTCATATTTTATAAAGGAAGACCGATTTTAAAAAATAAGCAATGCACACACATGTATACAAATATGTATATGTGTATAGGTGCAAACATGTGTGTATACATATATATATATATACACACACACACATAAACACATGTGTGTATGAATGTGTACATAGACATAAATATATGCAACCTAAATGGCCAATATCTTTATCTACTGTCTATCTATCTGCCCATCCACCTATCTAAAATCAGTCCTGCTAAGCTCCTTGGAGGAAATGAGGAAGAGGAGATGAAACATGATAGGATATTGATACTACAATGTCATGAGATTTGACCAAAGTCCCAGAGAAGGAAAGAAAGGCCGCTTTGGTCTGGAATTCTAGGCAGAGAGCAGAGCAGGTTCAGAGGTCCTGGTGTGTTCAAGAGGGCAAGAAAACAGCGTCTCCAGAGCTAAGCCTGTGATGGGATGTGGCGGGGGTGGGTTCCAGGGAGAACAGGGGTAGGAAGGTGTGGGTCCCCACAGAAAACCTTTAGATTCTAGCTGTAATCCCTGTGAGTTTTGTTCAAAGCTGGAATACGGTCTAATTTGTGTTTGAATGGTCTGGATGCTGTGATGAGAAAATAATACAGGGAGAAGTGATAGGAGCCATCACAAGAGGCCATGGATCCAGATGAGCGCTGGGTGCCTCTGAGCTGCTGAGAAGCGGTCAGACCCGGATGGGCTGTGAACACTGAATCGTGGTTGTGCTGATGGACAGAGGATGAGGAGAAAGGAAGAGGAGCAGGACAGGAGGGGATTTGCATGGAAAGACCTGCAGGGCAGGGAGGCAGGTCTGCTCTGAGAAGGCTGCTGGAGCAGGTGGGGAGCAGGTCATGTGGGCCAGGGCCCCAGGAGAGCGGTCCAGCTGGCATCCGGGAGCACCGGCATCGTCCGCCCGCAGGCAGCATCGGAAGCCGCAGACCTAATGGACTCTCTGGGAGGGTGATCACAGGACAGGCAAGAGGCGCCAGGACAGAGCGGGGGTCAGCCCTGCCCCTGGTGGGATGCCACCAACCCCACAGTAGAGTAAGGACATAGAATGAATTTGCAATGCAAGTCATGTGGTAATTGAACCACAGAAACTATTTCAGTGACATCGTGGTCCCCCCGCCACCACCGAATCCCTCTTGACTGTTACCAAACCTTGACATTAGGCACACGTGTCTACACAAGGAAACATTCTAAGATGCCTTCCCTTAAAAGTCCTCCTCACTTTCCTTGGCAGGATGCCATTGGTGATACTACTCATGACCTCAAACAGGGTCCTTTCCATGGCAGTCATGGACCTGCGGCATGCTTTTTAGCCCCCAACACGTGGTTGGCCTTCAGCCAGTGTGCACCACCCACCCTGACTCCCGCTCTGTTCTGCATGCTGAAAGGTCCGGAACCAAACCTGGGTCACAGTCTGCCGCAGCCTCCATCCTGGCTCACCATGTCTTGTATTCCCTTTAAGTCTTATCCTGGCTTTAGGTCTTCCAGTGTTTAACAAGCATCTTTGTTTTAACTTGTTTTGCAAAGTGTTATCTAAACCTTTCAAAACCCCCTTTTTGGACTTAAGTTTTGTGTAAATTAATGAATTCTGCTTTACACATTGACCCTGTATCACCCTTATTGTACTGATTAGAATAGTATGCATAAATCTCTTCAACAAAATTTAAGTCTAATCAACAGAAATCAAGATGTTTTTCTTTTTAACCTGAGCACCAGTCACACTGACTTTTTCAATAGTCTCAGTTATGTGTTCCATAGTTCAAAAAGGGTGGTGAAAATCTGAAATAAGTTCCGAGTTGACGAAGATTAATGAGCCAAAAGCAGAAAGAAAAAAAAAAATAGCATTCTGACAACTAAAGAAGGAAATGAAAGGTTAATACGGATTCAAGTCTGTGACATTCATCTGTCTGTTTACTCGGCCTCCCCAGGGCCCCATGAGTGGGCAGTGCAGCAAAGCACTGGCATAGGCAGTGTGTGTGAGTGTGTGTGTGTGTGAGTGTGTGTGTGCATGTGTGTGAGAGAGAGTGTGTGTGTGCGCGCGTATGTGAGTGTGTGTGAGTGTGAGTGTGTGTGCATGTGTGTGAGCATGTGTGTGAGTGTGTGTGTGTGCAGGTGTGTGTGTGTGCATGTGTGTGTGAGTGTGCATGTGTGAGAGAGTGTGTGTGTGTGCATGTGTGTGAGTGTGTGTGAGTGTGTGTGTGTGCGAGTGTGTGTGTGAGTGTGTGTGTGTGTGTGAGAGTGTGTGTGTAAGTGTGTGTGTGAGAGAGTGTGTGTGTGTGAGAGTGTGTGTGTGTGTCACACAGCACCTGCCTTCACAAGTTCACATTTGCCTCCTGGGGAGACGACAGACACCCAACAACTAGCGATGCTGTAAGACCTAAGGTGCTATGCATGCTCCTAAAATACAGACACTGTGGGGACGCAGAGCAATTCCATTCTGGTTGAGGGATTCCTCAAGAAATGAGAGAAAGTGGTCTTTGAGCCAACTCTTGATGAATAAGAAGCAGAAAAGTAAGATTGGAAGATCTTAGGTGACAGTCTAAGCAGGGTAAATCCACTCTCAGGAAATGGACAGTGAACGTTGTTGGGCAGAAAGTGTCAGGACTGCAGCTAACTTTGGGAAAACAGCAAAAGTGTGGAGTTAAAAAGATAGTTTGGGTAGAGAAGCAACTCCATGGTAAAGAGTTAAGAGAAAATGGGTGTGGGTTCATTCACAGGCTCTTGCTAGCTTTGTAACAAATTCCTGAACTTCACAGATCCCCATTTTTATATATAAAATTAAAATAATAACCAGTGTATAGAGCAGATCTAATGACTACATTCTGAGAAAGCATATGAAAGGGCCTGACAGTTGAATAATACTTATTTTGAGTTAACTATTATTTTCCATTATTATCATCATCACCAATTTTAGAGAGTTAGAGATCATCTAAGATGTTGCTGCTGTAATCTGGTAAAGAAATGATAAGTCAAAAATCTAATATAGCTGCAAAAAGTACTTAACTTGCACTTATTTTATCTTTGCTAAAAGTATGTAAGGCAAGTGCCCATATCCCCAGGTTACAGATGAGAACCTGAGGCTGAGGCCAGTTGCACGCCCCGGTGACACGTCAGATAGGACGTGGCACAGAGGAGGACTTGCAGAGTTGCCAGCAGCACACACGCGTCTGTCGTGCAGGACACCGTGATGGTGGCTGTCACAGACCTGAGGGACCAAGCGTCCACCATCATTGTTGAATGGGTTATGGTTTGTATATTCTCCCTTCTGAAGGTGCAAGTGGAAAAGGCAACACCCATGTAGGACGAGAGGACTCACATAGGAGCATCTGATGCCCGCTGCCTCGACTGAGAGGGGGCAGGAGTCTGTACCCCACTCCCCTCCTCAGGTCCATGAAACTGGGGGGCAGACTGTCACCAGTCCAGCCCTGGCTGAACGCTGTAATTGCCCTGCACCAGAGGATTTTGCACGGCCTGTTGAGTCACCTCCTCCCTTCTTGTTGTTGTTTAGTTGTTCAGTCATGTCTGACTCTTTGTGACCCTATGGACTGCAGCAGAACAGGCTTCCCTGCCCTTCACCATCTCCCGGAGTTTGCTGAAACTCATGTCCAACCCAACCATCTCATCCTTTGTCGTCCCCTTCTCTCACCTTCAATCTTTCCCTGCATCAGGGTCTTTTTCAATGAGTTGGATCTTCACATCAGGTGGCCAGAAAGTATAGGAGCTTCAGTTTCAACATCAATCTTTCCAATCAATATTCAGGGTTGATTTCCTTTAGGATGGACTGGTTGGATCTCCTTGCAGTCCAAGGGACTCTTCAAGAGTCTTCTCCAACACCGCAGTTCAAAAGCATCAATTCTTCATCACTCAGCTTTCTTTATAGTCCAACTCTCACATCCATACATGACTACTGGAAAAACCATAGCTTTGACTAGATGGACCTTTGTTGGCAGAGTAGTGTCTCTGCTTTTCAATACACTGTCTAGATTTGTCATAGCTTTTCTTCCAACGAGCAATTGTCTTTTAATTTAAATTGGCTATTTTTATCCTATTCATATCTGGGTCAGATCAGGGTGGTGGCAGCTTCAAAAATTGGCAGACAAGGGTGAAGAGAGGCCATGTAAGAATATTCTCAACTAATCCGTTTACTCAGAGCAAAGAGTTCCCAGAGCACATCTTGAAAGGACAGGCGGACCAGGCTGAATGCCGCTGGAGCCCTTCACCTTGGGTCCTCAGCCACTCCCCTCTGCTCACCCCCAGCCTTGCTGAGTCCTCGGAGGAGGAGGTAGGGGTGACCCAGCTCTGAGGCCCCCCCGCCCCGCTGCCTGCCTGCAGGACTGTGTTTCTGCCCCAACGCTGTTGTTCAGCCATCCACGTGAGCAGAAGTGTAAAAGCCCAGACCTGTTGACTTTGGGGAAGTCTGTGAACCCCCAGGTTCTGCTTGCTTCCTCCAGCCACCCAGTAAAGATTGTCTCACTTTGTGCAAAAAGACTCTGCTGTGTGGAAAGTGCTCTGAATGAAACTTCTCCCTTTTGAGCTGCTTGGGCAGAGACTGCAGAAAAGCATTGTGAATTTCAACGTGTTCCTCCTTGTCTAAGATCCAGGCATGCAGCCCCACAGGAGGGACGGTTTGAAACCAGGCTTCCAGCAGCCACATGGGGAAGCCTGGACCCAGATTCAAAGGCCTGAGGTGTCAAGGGATCCAAACAAACATGGCTGACTTCCAGAACCGAAAGAGGCTGACCCGGAAACAGGCATTTTCTCTGTTTTAAACACTGTGCTACATGCTCACTCGATTAGTCATGTCTGACTCTGCGACCCCATGGACGGTAGCCCACCAGGCTCCTCTGTCCATGGGATTCTCTAGGCAAGAATACTGGAGTGGGCTGCCATGCCCTCCTCCAGGGGATCTTCCCAACCCAGGGATCGAACCCGTGTCTCCTGCGTTGCAGGTGGATTCTTTACCCCTGAGCCATCTGGGAAGCTGTACCAGCTAGCAATCAACTTGTGTTTGTTTGTTTGTTTTTCTTGTTTTCACAATTTGGAGACAATTTTTTAAGATTCTAAGAATTCAACACCCTAGGCATCCCATATCTACACAGACATATGTGAAATGCAGACTCTTCCCAAATTGAAGAACCATGGGAACAGGAAACTCTCCAAGCAATCTGAAAACAGTGAATTTGGCCCTAAAAGTATTTTGAGACTAAATAATGAGTTACACCATGGAGGTGTCACAGTCATAGGGACATAAGTTAGGATTTTATGAAACATGGACGACAAGGGCTTAGGGAGGCACAGTTAGTCATAACAGAAAAAAAAAAAAATTCAAAACAGTTCTAAGTGTGTTAGGAGCCCATTAATGCTTCTGAAGATTTCCTCTGTATCAAGGAAAAGACACAACTGCATACAGAGGAGACTCAAACTTATAACGCATATTCCATGGCCTCGGGTAGTTTTTAATCTCATGGCAAGAACAGACATGGTAACAGTGTTGACATGAGAAAGAACACGGAACAATGCAATGAGAAACATGTGTGCTCAGGGCTCAGCAAAAAGGTGGCAGTTGAACTGGATCTAAAATAAAGGAACTGATAGATCATCAGATATATTCATGGAGCAGCTTTGAAAGGCTTCTTCTCAAAGCTTTTTTTTTTTTTTAAGAGAGAAAATTTCAATATGCTTTTTTAAAAAGTCTTGAAGATATGCATCACTTTTGACCCATAAATTTGACTTCTAGGAATTGGTCCTAAGGCAATAAGGCAATAAATGCTACTCATTATAATGTGGTTTATTATTAAATTTATTGAGATATCACAAGTAGCATCACGTAACTACACTAGGGCACTGGTTAAACATGTTATGGCATATTAATTGGATGGGGTAGGACATAAAATTCACAAATTAATATGTATTGATGTAGAAAGAGTTACAAGGTTCTCTCAAAGAGAAAAGATAGTTTTCCTAAATGGTATGCAAATGGGCATGTCATTTTTAATATCTACCTACCCATGTCTCTATGGGAAAATATTTAAAATATTAGATGCATGTTGTGTCTAATATTAATTTCCCTCATCTTTTTTCCCCTAATTTACTATTTATTCATTAATTATGGAAGAAAAAATAACCCAGAATGTCACTTTAAGCTACATCTCTCTGGAATATTCTTTTGTGCCAGTGAATGCTTTTAAATATAATATTTAGTGGATTTTGTTTTATCCAATTTGGTACTAATGTTTCTTAACAAATTTTCACTACTTCTAGTTGTTATAAAGATCAATTTTTTTTTTCCATGAGAGTACTGTTTCTTTATTTACCTGCCTCTTATCTTTCCTTCATCCTTTGATGGGATATTCCTTGCCAAGGTCTGAATTGTGAGTTACATAGGGGCTTTGAAGTCTCATGTCTGTAGTCAGAGGAAACGCTTTCAAATGTTACCATGAAGCATTTGACTATAGTCCTTGTTACTGACTTACAGAGAAGGAGCACAGGTGAAAATTCAAATTGATTAGAATAATTCCCTCCCAGTGGTTTAAGTTCCACTAACATCTCTATAAATACTAAAAGTTCAGAGAAAAATGGCAAGAGGAAAAATAAAAGCACTCTTTGTTTTTTAATCTATTTTACCCCATAGTTATGAATAAGGAAAATCATAAGGGACCAAAATGCCTAGGAAGCCACCTGGTCTGTTTATCATCTATCAACACAAACATATTCTTGAAAAGCAACAAGCACTCAGCACTCTCTTCTTGGATAGTATGATCTATATACGCACAAGGATGTGAGAGTTAGACCTTAAAGAAGGCTGAGAGCCAAAGAATTGATGTTTACAGCTATGGTGCTGGAGAAGGGTCTTGAGAGTCCCTTGGACTGCAAAGAGATCAAACCAGTCAATCCTAAAGAAAATCAATCCTGAATATTCATTGGAAGGACTGATGCTGAAGCTGAAGCTCCAATACTTTGGCCACCTGATGCAAAGAGCTGACTCATTGGAAAAGACCCTGATGCTGGGAAAGATTGAAGGCGGGAGGAGAGGGGGATGACAGAGGATGAGGTGGTTGGATGGCATCACCGACTCAATGGACATGAGTTTGAGCAAGCTCCAGGAGATGGTGAAGGACAGGGAAGCCTGGCGTGCTGCCGTCCACAGGGTTGCAAAGAGTGGGACGTGACTTTGTGACTGAACAACAACATACGTGCACACACACGTGTGTACACATACTCATCCCCAGAAGCAATCAAACAAAGAAGTCCTGCCATTCACAGCCCAGTGGAGCTCCCTCGTGGAACTTGGGCTAGCAGCCTGGATGCAGGCCCACACTCCTCAGTATGCTTTGCTAGCTGAGTGGCTTAAAGAAGACGTGAAACAACCCCTACCTGCAGAAGGACCACCCAACAAGCTGGAGCAGTGAAGACCAGCAGCCCTGACTTGGATCAAGGGCAGAGTGGCATCTGCAGGTCAACCACGTAGGAGGCTCTCTCCAGGTTCCCCAGAAGCTGGTCCTCCCAGGCTCCCTAAGAGCCCATCTCACCTGGGCTCCTGCACATTTCCAGCAAGTGGCCAGGATCACACGCCAGGGGGAGGTCAGCTCAGGGGCAAAGAGGTGTACTCTGAGGTGGAGTCAGCCTCCAGCAGCCCTCATAGTCCCGCAGACTTGCACTGATATGCGCTTTCAAGATCTAAAAGGCAATAAGTTCAAGATTCAGTATTAATTAAATGAATTTACCTGTCATGTGCTGTAGGCTAGATCTGTAAGGCTTAGTTCCATGTTTGTAAAATGGGAAAAATAATTTCTCTTCAAAGTAAAACACACAGCAAGACAAGAAAACCTAGATGTCTGAAACACCACTGCCCACCTCTCTGACACTGAGAGGGATGGTCCTGAAACAGAGGACAGCATGCTGAGAAAAATCAGCCAGACACAGATGAATATGCATGGCCTCACTTATAACCTAAACAAAACACACACACACAGAAACAGAGAGGCTACCAGGGGCCGAGGACTGGAAAACGGGAAGATGCTGGCCAAAGCTACAAGCTCACCTTTATTAAATGAGTACTTTTGGAAATCAGTGTACAAAGCAGTGACTCTAGTGAACAGCACTGGATCACTGGATTGCATGCCTGATACTGTATTACACACTTGATCCTGTATTACATACTTACATTTGCTAAGAAGGTAGGTCTGAAATGTTCTCACCACACACACACACAAGATAACTAAGGTGATGGTCTAGGTAGTTATCTTGATTGTGGTCACCATTTCACCATGTACAACATATAAAAACTCATCGCACTTCACACACTACATATATGCAAAATTTGTTGGTCAATTATGCCTCAATAAAGCTAGGAAAAATAAGACGTGAATAGAATAAATAATTTTGAAAGGGAGACCAAACCGCAGACGGTTCTCTATTGCTGTCTGGCAGCTCTGAGGCTGGACGGCTGAGATCAAGGCGATGACAGGCTTGCTCTCTTCTCAGGGCTGTGGGGCGGGGTCTGCTCCAGGCCTGTGTGTTCAGCGCGTGCACGGCTGTCTTCTGCCTGTGTGATCACATGGCCGTCCACACGTGTCTCCGTGCTAATCTCCGCTTCTTATAAGGACACCAGTCGTATGGACGTGGTGCCACCCTTGTGACCTCAGTTTTCTCTAATTATACCCCTAAAGACGATGTCTCCACAAGTTAGCTCCTAACATCCTCAGTCAGACTGACCGTAAACCATGGTGAAGTCACAAACCAGGGCATATTCGACTTCACAGTCCTGGTGAGTTGCACCAGCTTTGGCACACAGAAGGTCATAAATCCATTTGAAAAACTGAGGCAGTATCATCCTCATCAATCTGAAGTGGAAAATTGTTTACATTTTTGGAAAATTTTTGTGATGATACATGCCTTGTGTATATATTATATAATGCCTCAGTATCACAGTATGTGTCATATATCACATGCATACCTTGCATAGAGTTGAGTGTTTATTGTGTGCATAGATTGTTGTTCAGTCACTAACTCGTGTCTGACTCTTTGCAACCCCATGGACTGCAGGATACCAGGTTTCCCTGTGCTCCACTATCTCCTGGAGTTTGCTCAAATTCATATCCTGTGAGTCAGTGATACCATCCAACCATCTCACCCTGTCACCCCCTTCTCCTCTTGACCCCAGTCTTTCCCAGCATCAGGGTCTTTTCTAATGAGTTGGCTCTTCACATCAGGTGGCCAAAATATTGGAGCTTCAGTTTCAGCATCAGTCCTTCCAGTGAATATTCAGGGTTGATTTCCTTTAGGATGGACTGGTTTGATCTCCTTGCTGTACAAGGGACTCTCAAGAATCTTCTCCAGCACTATAGTTTGTAAACATTGATTCTTCAGTGCTTAGCCTTCTTCGTGGTCCCGATTTCAATATCCATACATGACTACTGGAAAAACTATAGCTTTCACTATATGAACCTCTGCCTGCAAAATGATGTCTTTGCTCTTTAATATGCTGTCCAGGCTTGTCATAACTTTCCTTCCAAGGAGCAAGCATCTTTTAATTTCATGACTGCAGTCACCATTCACAGTGATTTTGGACCACAAGAAAATAAAATTCATCACTGCTTCCACTTTTTCCCCGTCTGTTTGATGGGACCAGATGCCGTAATCTTCATTTTTCGAATGCTAACTTTTCAGCCAGCTTTTTCACTCTCCTATTTAACCCTCATCAAGAGTCTCTTTAGTTCCTCTTAGCTTTCTACCATTAGAGTGCGATCATCTGCTTATCATCTGCTTCTCTGAGATTGTTGGTATTTCTCCTTGATTCCAGCTTGTGCTTCATTCAGCCCAGCATTTCACATGATGTACTCTGCATATACAGGAAATGGCAACCCACTCCAGTATTCTTGCCTGGAGAATCCCATGGACAAAGGAGCCTGGTGGGCTACAGTCCAAGGGATCACAAAGAGTCAGACATAACTGAGCCACTAACAAACACACACACACACACGCACACACACACACACACACACACACACTCTGCATATAGGTTAAGTAAGCAGGATGACAGTACACAGCCTTGACATACTTCTTTCCGAATTCTGAACCAGTCCATTGTCCCATGTCCATGTATGTATGGAAAGCTCAGCAAGAAGTCATCTTTCCCTGAGTCTCATTACTGCTAGGGTAGAACCACGTTTTAAAACAAAAATTGAATCTTTTTAGGATGGGAAGGTGTCCACAAGAAAGGACATTTGCGAGGTGACCAGGAGTGTCCAATGCACTGTGTGTATGTGTGTGTGATTCTTCACAAACAGGACTCTGTGGGTCCAAAAGGGTCAGTGCAGAGGTGACCCAACTGGGAGAGGCGTGCTTGCAGGTGGGGGTGACTCCGAAGTCTGCATTTGTGATGACTAGAGGATTGCAAGGTCTGCCTGTGAGGGAGAAAGCCTGGTTGGCCTTGTGAGGCTCCAGCAGCCCGAGGCCTCCTTGCAGAGCTGTGGGTGGAGGGAGGGAGCTTGCTGTGACAGCACTCATGACCTGAAGGGGACAGTGCAGATGAGACCAGCTGGGAAGAGCAGCCACAGACTGAGCCTGGAGGCTGCGTGTCCCTGTGTGAAGAGTATGCAGGTTTGCAGCAGCCAGACTGTGGCCCAGCTGTGCCTTGGTCGATGTGACCCAGATTCCAATGATTGCAAGTGTCAGAGCTGTGCCCTGGCCCCCCACAATTAGGGACAGCTCACCTCCAACCCTCCTGTACCCTCGAGGAGCGAGCGGGTGCATCTCCCCAGCTGGTTGCATAAGGAAACATCACTATGTCAAGTGAGGGAAAAAGTTTCCTAAAAAAAGAGTACACTCATTTAAGACCTTTGAAATGGGCAAGGCTAAGACTCATCTGACCCTGAGATTAACAGGAAAAACATTTTTTGTAGTCTCTTAATATATATTGTTAAAAATAACATCAAAGAGAAAATGGTGAGTGATTCAGAAATTCAATGTCGTGTTTTTTTTTTTTTTTTTTTTTACTTCACAGTCTTAGGGTATTGCCTATGTGCATTTATTATAGGAATCTTTAAATAATGTGGTTTTTAATAATCAGCAAATCATATGGACATGCACCCATCCCTACAGCCAACTGCTAGCTGTGTTGAAAGTCTGGGTGATCCAGGAGGCAAAGAACATCATTTCCTGTTGGCCCACCTGATGTCTGTCTTTGCAGGTGGTGTTAAAGAACCTGCTGGAATGTTGGATGGAGCCGGGGGTTAGACATGCATACGGGAGGTTTAATTGCCCGAGTGTCTGACTCAGGTCCAGGCTAGCCTTCTGCACCTGGGACATTTGGTACAGACACGGCCTCCTGTCGCCTGCGCATCAGATCCCCGACATCATGCAGGTTTCCAACGGGAGGAAGCGCCCTTAGGCCAGGAGAGGAGAGCTCACCCCCAGGCTGCAGCCACCGCCCCTGCTGGCCTCCTTCCTCGGTCACTGGGGTGGACGAGAGGACCACAGGACTTTCTGCTAATTCGCTGTCAGAGCCCTGTCTCTTAACTGTCTTATTCAACAGACAGCAAGGGCTGTCCATCTGGGCCATTTTCCAGGCTTCATTCTGAGCGACTCCCTGACATTTAGTCCTTAAGCTTTGGAGGACAGGCTCTTCTCTGCCTGACCTTTGGCTTAATGCCTGATGCCTGATTTGCTGAAGCCCTGCACACGTTTACGACCTGCTCCTGCCTCCCTCCTGTCTGGGCTGGGCTCATCTGCCCCATCTCTAACAGGGTCCGTAGTCTACCTCCCCCTGCTCCCTTGACACAGATGAACGTTCTCACTGGCTTCAGTGAGGTGCGCGTCTCTGCTCTGGGCCCCTTGGATGTCACAGACGGAACAAGAGGAAGATGCCAGAACTGGCTTATTTGGTGTTCACACTTGGCAGATCACGGTGATGATGAGACCTGACAGTGTATGAGAAGACAGCAATGGCCTTCTCTTAATGATTTTAACTTTTTATCGTCTTAAATTGTGCCGCTATTTCAGGAGCTCACACTATGAGCAAAAACAAAAGTATAGAAAAAAGTTAAAAGGGGTGTGCAGAGCAGAGCAAGGATGAGGGAAATTAACATGGTGCCAGCCGCACCTTCAATGGGCTCACAGTTCATTCCAGGAAGCGGACATCCGCTCGGCCCCAAAAGCATAAGATGGACACTTACAGTTTCCATGGAAGGCTATGGGGCACGTATGAAAGGATTCTGAATGCAGAACTGGTTAACTGTGCCTGAAATAATAAGAGAAAGATTTGTGGATGGAGTATCTTTTGCAAAACCTTTGAAAACTGAGAAGAACTGAGACAAGCAAACATCATAGGGTGGATAAAATTAGCAAGAGGGAAGGGTGTAGCCATGGGGGTCTCCCATGATAGAATCTTTGAAAGAGAGACAGAGAGAAAGAGATTGTTGTCTAGGAGAGGAGATCTTTGTCTTAGGACTATGAATGCCATGAGAGTGAAAAAAAAGCCTAACAGAAAGCATCAATTTGATGAAAGGAAGTGCTGTTTGATGGAGAAGGCTTCCCATTTTTAATAGGTGGTGGGTGTTCTTGTTTTGTTGTTGTAGTTCCTTTTCCAAGAGGGTATATGTGTATGTGAGAAGCCTTTGGAATAACTATCTTGAAATATCTGTATCTAAGTATGTGAGTATTACATGTGTATATGTACACACATTTGTAGCTGGTCTATGTATATTTGTATGCATACACAACTTTGATGCTTTCAAACCATCATGCTGAAGAGGACTCTTGAGAGTCCCTTGGACTGCAAGGAGATCAAACCAGTCAATCCTAAAGGAAATCAGTCCTGAATATTCGTTGGAAGGACTGATGCTGAAGTGAAGCCCCAGTCCTTTGGCCACCTGATGGGAAGAGCCGACTCACTGGAAAAAACAATGATGCTGGGAAAGATTGAGACCAGGAGGACAAAGGGGCAACAGAGGACGAGATTGTCCTCTGGATGGCATCATCCAGATTGAAGGGCATCACTGACTCAATGAACATGAGTTTGAGTAAACTCCAGCAGATAGTGAAGGACAGGGAAGCCTGGCATGCTACAGTCCCTGGGGTTGCAAAGAGTCAGACACGACTTAGTGACTGAACAACAAAAATAAAAATGCACTTATAATACATAGCTCTTTTTTTCATTGTTTTTACTAGTCTTCCTAGATAAGGACTACATTTTAATTCCATTGTTACTTTCTTCAGTGCCCCAAATAAGGCTTAGGGTGGCAGCATTAGAAACTCAATATAAATGCATATACAAATGTGTGTGTTTGTGTGTGTGTGTGTGTGTGTGTGTTCATAAGACAGCAGATTTAACTAGTAACGTGGTAGATAACACCCAATTAGAAACATGGAATTTCAGGAACACTTCATTTGCTCGGATTTCTCTAGTTAACTTTGACAGAACAGAGATAAATGAGATACCACACTCTGAATCATGTCAATTAAACATTCACAGGAGCACACAAATAACACAGCTTCCAGATGACTTTTTCCCAAACTTGACAAGCAATCCATCTCTTGGAAGTAATAGGTGTATGAAATTCCTTAGGCTCCTTAGGGAGGCTGGGTGATTTTCAGTCTGTGTGGATAGTATCCATGCTTTCTGGCTTCTGAGTCATTGGCATTAAAGAGGTTTAACCACCAAGGAACACCCCGCGACTTGTGTGATGATCTTCTAAAGCGTAAGGAAACTGGCTTAACGTCAGAGGAGTGCTCACACAGAGCACTCTGGGAAAAAAGACTTTAGCATTTCCAAATGCATTTCAGAAAATTGTCTTGCAAGTTGACTCTATAGCTTTCAAGTTACATAAATAAACAAATGAGTCAGAGACACAGGGTGTGATGTTTGAGAACAGTGTGCTTACCCTTTTACAAGGCAAACAGGGAAAGAGGAGCTGATGGAGGTTAAGTGGAAAAAGAGACGTGATAGATATATTATAAATAGAACCCCAGAATTTATGGTAAAGCTATTTGCAGAAAATGGAACAGCCTGGACAGTTCTATTTTGGCTCAAAGACGGTCATTGTAACTTTAAGGATCCCAGCAGCCCTTCGTTCATTTATTTTTACTGTTGGCAGAAGCGAAACCTTGAAAGAAATGAATTTAACAATGGATTAAATTGCTTAATTTGGCCTTCTTGAATAAAATTTTTAGAACTACCGATTCCTTTAACCGTATCTGTAGGGACCACTCAATGTCCTCACTGTTGGGCTTCATGAGGTTTCTGTCCTGGTTTGAGATGCTGCAGAAATGGAACACCAATTCCTGCAAAAACACCATTCCCTGGCTGATTGCATTGCGGTGTTCTTTGCCCCCTCATCGTCGTCCTTTATAAGTCCAAATATCTTTGATCCACTTGATTTTACCAGGTCCTTTGTGTCTATAGGTTCGAAATAAAGCTGTTAGTATATTGTAAGCTAATAGGTAAAGACCTTTTAATGCAATCATTTCCTCTTTTCTCTGTAAAGTGGATCTCTTGTATCTTGTACTAACCACATCAAGTCCGCTATCACCCCATAATTTACGTCTCACTTCCCAAACTATTGATTTGTTAGAAAACCAATTCCAACAGATTTAACAGAAATACAGCTAAGAATTGCAGGGGATTTGCAGGAGATCTCACCGCAACACAGACAGACGTACAGTCGCTGATAATTACGGGCAGGGTTTAAGCAGCACTGGTTCTTGAAGGTTATTAACAGGCATAGAGGGAAAACACGTCCCCCCCTATAGCCTTTCTTTAAGGAATGCTTCAGACTGGAAAGTAGGGCACACACGTTAAAAGGTTGTAGTGCTTTTCCATTACTACCGTAAAAATGAACGCAGACTTGATGCCTGAAACCAAGACAAATGTATTACCTTATGGTTCTGCATGTTACAGGTCTTACCCAGCTTTTGCTGGAGTGAAATCGAAGTGTCAAGGCCTGTGTCCCTCCTGGAGGCTCTCGGGGAGGATGCACTTGCTCGCCTTTTCCACCCTCTAGGGGGTCACCCTCCTGCCTTGGTCCAGGACCCTTTCCTTATCAGTCACCACCCGTGGCATTCTCACATGCCTGGCTCTGACACAGTTTCGCAGACGCAGCTCTCTCTGACTCACTCATGCTGTCCCCATCTTCCACATTTACAGATCTTTCTGATGACATTGGGCCACCGCATCGCCCAGGGTACCCTGTGACACCATCACATCGTCGGGGTGCCCCTTTCCCATGTAAGGTGACAGTCCCGGGTTGTGGAGGTTAACATGCACTTGGGAGCTATGACCAAAAAGGTATTCAGTTTCAATTCTTCTAGAATTCTGATCGTCCAGGACCTTAGTAAATCTACAGCATCATCTGCTGGCTTGCGTATTAATCAACTTTCTTTAAATTAGCTTGTAATGAAGGAATGACTGACTTTGTACTATGATCTTTGTGTTAAATGGAAGCTCTAAGCTGAGCCCCCGCCCTTGGGAAGGTACAATTTCAAGGATAGGTCTTGTATGGAACCACCACCTGCCCCTACAGTCCCCTCCCCATAAAGAGGATGTGAGTATTTGTCGAATTCACACGGCTGAGTCAAGAAATTCATGCACGTTAATTCACCCTGGAGTATGATTCACTTGCATGGTTTGGCTCCAACCACAGAGAACAAGTGATATAATTGTTACTAAATCCTCACCTTTGATTCTGCATAAAAGAAATCTGCACAGAATTTATGCATTTTTGAATGCATACACTGGTTTGATATATATCATGTAACTAACTTCCTGCTTCATATTTTACAAACTGCCTCATACATAATAAAGCAGGAATCAACAAACTATGGCCCATGGGTCAAATCTGACCCATAAGCTAAGAATGATTGTTACATTGTTAAGTGGCTGAAAAAAAAAAAAAAACCCGAGTAATATTTTCTTTACAGAAAAATCACATGAAACTTAAATGTCGTGTCTGTAAGTAAGGTGGTTGGGACATGGGGGCAGCTTGTGTTCTTCAAGGGCAGAGGTGAACAGTGGCAACAAAGGCATTGTAACTCATAAACCCTAAAATATTTCTGCCTGACCCTTTCTTGTCGAAGTTTGTCCATTAACTCAAAACTGACATTTCTATGGGTAAATATTTGCAAGATATGGGGGTGACAAGGGGTGTGTTTATGGTATTGGCAATGTTGACATGCAACTAATGGGTAATTCAACCTAGCTTTTGAGATCAGAATTCCACTCAAAGAGAATCTAATTAAGGATAAGCAATATTTTTAAAGCAACAGCACAACAAATGTGGATTTCAGTTATAAAAATTTCAGTGAGTAGAAGCAGGTGAGTGGGATGGATGTGGGTTTCTGAATCCAGAGTTCACTTCTCTCCTAAGCATTGTCACTAACAAGTAAAGAGGTAGGCGACCTGTTTCAAATAGAATTTGTCATGTAGTCTGACCAGGAAAAAAAAAAAAGTGAGGGAGGGAGCCTTCAAACAAAATATTCCAATGATTAAATGTCTCCTGGTATGGGTCATATCCAGCATCACTAGTCAGTACCACACAAATCCTAGCAAAGAGGCAGATCTGAGTAGTGAATTACCTCTTACAGGAGATTATTTCAAATAGCGACATAAACACTGTCGCAATTGGTTCCAGTCAAGGTTTGGCTTTTCACTTTGAATGGATGCTGTGTGTTTTTAAGTCTGAGAGTTGAAATAGAGTACCCTGACATCAAAAAGCTCACCTGCATATTTCACTGGACGCAGCTGTTTCTCAAGGTAGCAGAGCGAGCAGGGATATGCTCTACATGGCCAGCCCTAAATTCTGGGAATAGAATGCGTTTCCAGCTCAACTGGGCAGCAGTAGGCGTTCCAGCCCCAAAGTGCCCTGCCAGCTCCAGCTGCAAGACAGTTTGTTCACCCCTGACATATCATCTGCATGAATAAGCATCACTTTGAAAATAGACTTGCCGCTGAAATGCAAAGTAACTATATGGTGCATAGCTCCATGCAAGTAACATCAAAATGCTTTGGGAACATTTACTTGGCATCTGTGTTGTCTCTTTAAAAACTTTGATATAGGTCTTTTCAAGTCCAGTTTACAGACTGGAAAACTGAGGTTCAGAAAGGATAACCCAAGGATATACTGCCTCAGTTAGTACCAGTGGAGGCAACACACATTCATCCATCCATCTGAAGCATCCACTCCAGTGGTGGTCAGGCCTCTGGCCAGAGTGGAACGTGTCACGTCATTTCTAACCACCAAGAATGCCGCTGCCTGAAACGTCATTTACTCCATAATGATATGAAGTCGTCAACAGTTGGAAGCAAATGACTCATTTTTTCTGACAGCCAGAGTCCACCTTGGAAGTGGACTGGCTATTTTAAATAGCTTAGCCAGAGATTGAACCCGTCTCACTTTTGAAACATTTAATTTTGTTTAATATACTAATTGACACACACACACATGAGGCATTTTGAATCTCTTTGACAGTTCTTGTCACTAAGCTCATAAACACCCCTCTTCTCCACTTCAGAAGGAAGGGCCCAGGTTGTGACTCTGCAGATGGACCCTGGAGACACTGGATGTTATGAGTTGTTTGCGTGCTTCAGGTGAAACAGAATTGCCAAATGATCAAACACTGAAGGGCAGAATTGTATCATTTGCGTATTTCTATTCCTTTGGTAATTCATTATGATCCCAGTCCTGATAAGAAGAAATGAGAGCTCAAAGGAATATCGGCTCACTTAGCCATCCTTAATGAAGAAGAATCAAAATGTTCAATACTTGTGAAAGCCTTCATTCCATCAAGGATGAATGTGGCGTTTGTCTGAGGCCAGAGGTGAAATTACCTGCAGTGCTTCAAGGTGGAACACAGCTAACAAATATGTCTGTTTTAGGTAACTCAGCATGCAGATGGTCGGTGCTCACTTGTGAAGGTGGGTTTGAGATGGAGCATTTGTGAGGCTGGTTTACAAGGGAGCTGTTTTCATTCTCTCTTCCAGGCTGACCGGCATGAACCTCCCTTCTCCTGTCATCAGTAGCAAGAACTGGTTGCGACTCCATTTCACATCCGACAGTAACCACCGACGGAAAGGATTTAATGCTCAGTTTCAAGGTAAGAAGGCTTCATCTTATATGATAAAAAATAGCAGAAGATACTCTGGTCCTCTGGCAACCCTGAAATTTCACCACTCTCTTGCTGAAGATGAAACAAGAGTTATAAACTTGAATGAAAATGGCTTCTATCTCTCATATGAACCGTTAACTTTGGAACAATTAGCAACTTCTTAGTAAAGTTTTACTGTGGTGACAGTATGCTGTATATTTTATTGTTTTGCTGAAATTATTGCTAAGTTTTAACCAGTAAGCCAGTGAACATGTAATAGCACTCATTTCAATCACTATGCCTACCCAGTAAATAACAGTTTCTGATTATTTTCTTTATTTGCTTACTAAGAAGGATGTAGCATATGGGTTGCATGAAAGTGCATAAATGCATAATCTTATCACTTTTAGTCCTAAGATGTATTCACACTCCGCAAATACAACCACCTAATGATTAGTGATTTACACACAGCTGTCCTGTGTTTTGCTTAGTTGTTTAGTTGTGTCTGACTCTTTGTGACCCCTGTACCATAGCCCGCCAGGCTCCTCTGTCCATGGGGATTCTCCAGGCAAGAACACTGGAGTGGGTTGCCTTTCCCTCCTCCAGGGGATCTTCCCCACCCAGGGATCGAACCCAAGTCTCCTGCATTGCAGGAAGATCCTTCACTGTCTGAGCCAGCAGAGAAGCCCAAGAATACTGGAGTGGGTAGCCTATCCCTTCTCCAGGGGATCTTCCCAACCCAGGAATTGAACCGGGGTCTCCTGCATTGCAGGCAGATTCTTTACCAGCTGAGCTACCAGGGAAGCCCAGGGGACTGCAAAACAAAAACACCAGATTGTTTGTAGTTGGGTGAAACAGGGAGCTTGCTGTCAATAGTATATTGGGTTGATTTTGAATCTTTTTGCATCTAATTCTAGATTAAAAAAAAAAAAAATCTCACCTGGATAGCATTTTATCATTTCCTACATGTTTTCCATAGTCAATAATTGTTATCAATACTATGAAAAAGGCAATAGAAACTATTACACATGCATCTGAAAATAAAGCGAAGTCGGATGGCTCTGTCAGAAAGCTGGATGCTTTCTCAAGCAAACTTCTCCAGCTTTCCCCAAACCGTAGCCAATTCAATGAAGGCAGAATTCCCTGAACACTTGGCACATGTAAGCTGGGACCCTAAGATGAGGAAATGACAACAACCCCCATGCTCCAGTGTTGGTCCTTTAATGGACCGGAACCTAGTGGTTCCGAGAGTAAGAGAAAGAAAGAGGCTGACATCCCCTGGTTTACGCAGAAAGCCAATAGAGCCCTGTTCTTACGGCTTGCGCTGCTGCACGTGGGCACCGGGCACCCTCTCGAGTGGGTGAAGGCACAGTGCGCCTTCTCGAGAGGGTCTTAGAAGCCCGGGCAAGAAAGTGAGCTCAGCGGGCCTCCGCTCTCCAAGGAATTAGCCAGAAATAGAGAGAAAGAGAGAGAGAGAGAGAGAAAGACAGAAAGAATAGAAAGAAAGACACGGGGACCAAAGCTCTGATGGAGCAAAGGTGTTTTAATCAACATGGCGTGAGCATATATACTGTAGTTATTCTCAGCAAAGATAAAGATTAAAATTCCAGACTTACAAAACATAAGACGATCCCTATCAAAGAGAGAGTTGCAAACAATCACCTTTTACCATATGGCTCATAAAAAGGAAGTGGGTACTTATCACAGTAATGAGAAATGCCTGGATTCCTCAGCCCCGGGAAAGGCGTGCCTCTCCTCTTAATTCCTGAATATTCAGGAATCAATAAGGGCCAGAGGGTTCCTGACAGATCCAGAACAGCACACAGGAAGCCTCTTGTTAAATGCTTGCTGACACTCCAGAAACTAGCAAATCACAAAGACAGTGTGCAAACAACTCTGTCTATGCAGGATAGAACATAAAGTCATAGATGCCACTGAGGAAGGTTTTAGTACTGTTCCAACTGGTGAGTCTGAATGCCACCTATCTGAAACACATTTATTTTCTTTTTATAAATTTTATTGGAGTATAGTTGATTCACAATGTCATGTTCATTTTGAAACACATTTTGAAATCCGTAATGCCCTTACTGTGTCCTTTTGGGCAAGAAGTGAAAAAAAAAAACAAAACTAAGAGTGATTTTCAGGGATGTAAATACAGATGATGCTGAGGAGGGTGCATGTGGTAGGTTTTACCTGCCACTGGTCCACGGGCACATGGACCCTCACAGAACGCGCCTGACTTGGAGGCCAGGGACAGTTTTGTTTCTCCTAAATTCATTTTATCTACAAGGAGCATCGTGCATCTCTCAGTTTCTTCTGATGCTGCCAGAAAGTTCTTAGATTGCAAATACACTGCTTTGAACTTGAGGAGAGTCACACCAATTTGTTTTCACTAATCCCAGGACCCAGGCAAGGCCAATATTTTTCTTCTCAGACCTGCCTTTATGTGCCTTGATCTTCCAAGGCCATGTATTCTAACTGCAGTTATAGGAGAACAGGCCTGGAAAGCACAGAGCAGTGGGAGTTGGGGTCTCATGGGGATGTAATGGGGGAAGCTGAGGAATACCCCACTCAGTCTTGGAGGAAATTCTGAGTTTTCTCCATATTATTTCCCATCAACAGATACATCTGTCTCTGATTTAAGACCCTCATAGAGCACTATTTAGAATCACAATTGACTGATCAGTTGGTACATTATAGAGTTGTTGCTAAACTGGTGACTGATCTCCAAAAGTCCTACTTAGTTGATGCATATGGAAATACAGAAACATTTCCAGGTGTCATTCTCTCAACCTGATCATTGAATCTGGCACCTGGACCAGTGACTGAAAGATGAAAAATAGAGTGTCAAGTTTGAAGATGCTCCAAATCAAATTGGTAGATACAAGAAGCAATTGCAATGTTGCAACACCGCATATCAGCCACTGATTTCATATGTGTATTATGTATAATATATTCATATGTATTTGTATATGTATAAAAGTGATGATTAAAAAAATTAGCACCTAACCGGCCAGGCTCCTCTGTCCATGGGATTCTCCAGCAAGAATACTGGAGTGGGTTGTCATGCCCTCCTCCAGGGGATCTTTCTGACCCAGGGATCAAACACACATCTGTTATGTCTCCTGCATTGGCAGGCAGGTTCTTTACCACTAGTGCCACCTGGAAAGCCCATATGAAAATATATTTGTGTATATATATATAAGTGATTATTAGAAAAATTTGCACATAAAACCAAAGAGATGAAAAGACGTGAGAATACAAGGAGGGGTAAATGTGGCTCAGCAGTGATGTGTAAGGAAACCTCTTCAGGCTGATGCTGGAGCTCACGACCAGGACTAAAGGTGTCAGGGGCTGCCCCTCCTTCATTGGCCTCAGGCCTTATATCACAGGAAGGGTCATGACATCACGACTAAGGCCGGATCTCAGCTGACCATCCATGGACAGTCAGATTCAGCCCTGGATGTCATCATTTTGAAACCAAAGGTTACAAAACTGAGAGGACCAGGGTGATAGTAAGAAATGTTCCAAAATGGGAACTGAGGATGCTGAGAAGGAGCCGGGTCAACGCCAGGCAGGAAGGCATCACATGCGTTTTTTGGCTCCTGGGGGCAGAACTGTCACCTGTGAACAGAAGCCACAAGTGGACCCTCCTGGCAACCCCAGAACAAGCCCGCGGGCAGCAGGAGGCAGGATGCAGAGCACCGGCCTGGGTGGGCCTCTGGCAGCCCCTGGCCGCCCCGCTGACATCCCCGCTGGACACAGCGCTGCCTGGACGTTGCAGGGAGGCCTCGGTATTTTCACTCTGAGGACAGATACTTCCTGTCTTGTAGGAAGGTATGCTGTTCTTGTAATTTTCTTGTAATATTCTTTTTTCTTTTCTACCTAGATTGAACATCAGGAAGCCCCAATTTATATTGTACTATATTTCAACTAAACAAATTCAAGGGGGAAAAAAAACCCCAAAAAACGCTGTTGTTATTACCTCCACACTTGCTAAGAAGAAAACAAAGTAGAAGAGCAATCTAGAAAACCAGCAGGAACAATAATAATAGTGAAAACACGGTGTCTAGTGAAAGCTACTTTAATATCAATGTAAATATTCTCTCAAAGAATCTGAATCTCGGGGTATTTGGTGGATAAGGGGAACATTAGAAAACACATTTCTGTGCTCACTGCCTTCAATGTTATTGTAGTCACATTTATCATTTGCAGTCACTCTTATGACTATAAAATTTCCATCAGTGTTAACTCAGAATGAATGAGACAGCAGATTGTGTGAGATTCCTGTGAAAACTCTTTGTGTTCCTAAGTTGCCAACGCAGCCCCCTGCTGGCGTCTCTGCCACAGAATCTGCCCCTCTGATGGGAGAATAAAGCCTGCAGAGATTTTTACAACTTCTAAAAACAAAGAATCCATTCCTTTTAACTTGGGGCTTTTCTTGGTCAAATAAACAGCCATCCACCAGTGTAGCATGGTCTTTCTTGTCTTCCTTTATGTTTCTACCTTTCATCCCTATGTCCTTTCTTCTCTGAACCTCGCACTTTATTCTTTGGCTTTTCTCTTTTCGATCATGCCATCAAGTTATGCCAGAAGTAGAAGTAAGGTTGATTGACAGGTAAAACCACTCTGTAGTTGCTAAATATATTCACCTTTAAAATAGCATTATGAGCAAAAAAAGTGGCAAATGCAATAAAAGCCACTTGATAGATTTGCAATATCATGTGTCTCTTATGGGCCCTCACAGAATGACAGATTTATGTAGGACATGCTACTCTTTAAATCAACTGAAAATTGAGCCCATTCTTCATATGTTGCCTCCATCATTAATTATAATTAAATAAGTGCCTTGTTAGCACAATCCATCATGTAGACATTTCTGATGTCTATAAGATGAATTTTTTTTAAAGATATATTAAACTTGAACCATGAGTACCTCTCCAGTATGAAGTAGCTATATATGTGTCAATCTCCAGTTTTACATATGTTTATCTGACTCTTTGTAAAAATACAGTTTTCACAACATGAAATTCCCATTGATATCTGTAATTGATCAATCATGTGGAAAGTATTTGTAATAAAGTTCCAGCTTACACAGAGAATACTCTATCTTTTAAATCAAGGGAAAACCTGACTGTGGATTTAAATTTTGCATTGACACAAATAATTGGCGTTCTTTTTATTTTATTTCATTCTATACAACTATTGATTTTTTTCTTTTTATTAAAAATGAAGAACTTTGTATAAAATGAAGACTTTTCTGTTGCTAAACACATGTTTTGGGGGCTTCCCTGGTGGCTCGGTGGTAAAGAATCTGCCTGCCAGTGCAGAAGAGGTGGGTTTGATCCCTCATTGGGGAAGATCCCGTATGCCTTGGAGCAACTAAGTCCACGTGCCACAAATACTGAGGTGTGTTCGAGAGCCCGAGAGCCGCAGCTACCAAGCCCATGTGCCCTAGGGTATGTGTTCCACAGCAAGAGAGGCCATGGCAATGAGAAGCCCACGCCCCACAGCCGGGGAGCGGCCCCTGCTCATCCACAGCCCGGGAGTGGCCCCCTGCTCATCCACAGCCGGGGAGTGGCCCCCGCTCACCCACAACCGGAGAAAAGCCTGCGTAGCAGCAACAACGACACAGCCAAAAGTAAATAGCTAGAATGTGTTTTGGAAAATTGGGAGCTTCATCTTTTGAGATTAATTCAAATTCAGGTAGAGTTCATGCCTTCTCCCTTCACTACGCAGGGCTCCCCTTCCCTGTAACCTGAGATACAGTCCCAGAGGCTCTGCCTCCGAGGTCAAGGATCTGGATCCTGAGGCCCTGTCTATCTGTCTCTGTCTAGGACAGTAAACAGTAAGGCCGTAAACTAGAACCTGGAAGGGGCTCAATTGACATACAACGTGTTGAAGGAAACCAAGAGATTCCTCTCCCCAGGGCTTGGGACCACTGGTCTGTGGAACCAGTGAGGAAGCCCCAGGTGGCGCTCTGGCTCATTTCTGTGGCCTTGGGCACTGCGCACCCTTGCACTGAGGGGCCCTTCCACGTTTCCTGGTTTTCTTTCAATCGAAATAAACTACTGAAATCTCATCTTATAACCTCTAAGTAATTCTTGCTGTTTAGTCACTAACTCGTGTCTGATTCTTTGCAACCCCATGGACTGTAGCCCTCCAGGCTCCTATGTCCATGGGGTTCTCCAGGCAAGAATGCTGGAGTGGGTTGTCATTTCCTTCTGCAGGGGATCTTCCCGACCCAGGGATCAAACCTGGGTCTCCTGCATTGGTAGGCAGATTCTGTTCTAATGAGCCACCAGGGAAACCCAAGTAATTCTTAAAACTTCAAAAGGGAAAAAAGAGTTTTTAATAAATATAAATTCACTAAAATCAGAAACACATACCACTTTCCTTAAATATATACTTTAACTTCTTTCAAACCAGAGGTTCCTGCAACTCTAGGACTTTCAATAATTCACAGAAGATGCCCATCTCTGTGTTTCCAGCTGCTGACTCCTGTCCTCTCCTTTTTCATTAAGTACTTTTTATTAACCAATATCCTTTCTGCCTTGTGTATCTCACTATCTAAGTCTACAAAATGAGAATAATAATATCTGCCTGCCCGGATCATCGTGGGTAGCAAATAAAATGAAAAGAAAGTGTGGTGAGTGCTTTGTAAACAGCATGAGATGTCAGAGTATGCATCACCCATCAGTAACCTTCCTCTAGCTTAGCGTCTTCCTCACCCAAATTAACTAAAACAAGCAGTTTGTTCTTCAACATTTTAATGGCTATTTTAAAACCTTAAGCACGGACCTACTGTTGCCTTACATTGTTGGCAGTAATTTGGATGGGCACAGACCTTCTGGACAGCTGTTTCAAGGTAAAATTGGACCCCTGTCTTCTCTAGACCGGGCAATTCCATTCTGGGTGCCTGCCCACCAGAAATGAGCACAGGTGTGCAAAAGGACAGAGAACATGTGCTGAAGTTCATCCATGATGGTCGGACACTGCAGTAAACCTACATGCCCAGCCACAGTGGAGCATGTGAACACTAAATACAAATGAAAAGGGACAAACTACTTCTACAAGTAACAACATGAGGAGTCTCACAGACATACTGTGGAGCGAATGGACTCAGACACAGAGGCATGCACCCTGCATGGTCCCTTCACCTGACATCTGGGGATCTGCAAAGTCATGGTTTACATGGGTTGTTATTGATGTTCAGTCACTCTGTCATGTCTGACTCTTTGTGCCCACGTGGACTGCAGCATGCCAGGCTTCCCTGTCCTGTGCTGTCTCCTGGATTTGCTCAAAACCATGTCCATTGAGTCAGTGATGCCATCCAACCATGTCATCCTCTGTTGCCCCCTTCTCCTCCTGCCTTCAATCTTTCCCAGCATCACAGTCTTTTCTAATGAGTCAGCTCTTCATATCATGCGGCCAAATATTGGAGTTTCAGTTTCAGCATGAGTCCTTCCAATGAATATTCAAGGTTGATTTCCTTAAGGATGGACTGGTTGGATCTCCTTGCAGTCCAAGGGACTTATTGTCAAAGAAGAACACCATGCTTTTTGCATATTTACATTTCAGTTTAAAAGGTGTTTTTAAAAAGGGTCAGAACAATCCCCTTCCCCCAAAATGTGAATTTCTATAGAATTTTCTTACAAACAGGCACAGACAAAAATACCTAGAGGTCCGCCCACTCAATGTCATGATGCTGTCAAAGGTCAACATTAGGAAGGGGTTCCCACCACACAGCAGGGAAGGGGACAGTAAGCGGTGGCCACATCACACAGCCTGTAAATACATGGCTGCACCAGGCCGTCTGCAGAACCCTCTGCGTTCTCTGTTCATTGTCATCCTCTCAACTCTAGTTCCTCCATAGACTTGCTGCACCGCTTCCTTTGTTGCCAATCAGAACACCTTTCCTTGGGGAGCAGCGATTTGTTTTTGTGAAAGGGAAATCCCAAAGAAAAGAGTGTCACTATAAGACAACTATGAGCAAGTGACAGCTTCATCCATTTTCACCTCTGCTGATGTCAGAGGGAGCAGAAAGGCTGCTGCAGACAGTTTCCCAGAGGAGGGATCACCTGGGTGTGTCCAGGGCACCAGGAAGGAGGAGGGGAGGGATCTGGGCAAAGGAGCGTCGAATACAGACGTGTGTTCAGGCTTCTACAAACACAGCCCATCAGTCCTGGGGTCAGAGGGGAGACAGAGGAAGAGAGGGAGGTGAGGGATGCAGGGGAAAGGGAGGATTTACGCTGCCCTTAGAAACGTGGCTATAACTGGGGGTAAACTGAGGCTCTCCAGCGTGTCCGAGGAGTGGGATGGGAGGGCAGTGCACAGAGTTCTGTTGGCAAGGCGGCAGGGTGGCCCCCTCTGGTAGCTCCTGGTGGCCGGGGGTGCGGACAGCCTGGGGCATCTCAGGAAGAGGGCTTGCCAGGGGGACACTCTGAGACAGTGAGCACAGGAACGGGGACCGACCCCGAGTCGTCGCATTTAACAAAGAGGAAAAATGTGGCTGAGATAAAGACAGAAAGTGCCCTTCATCCCAAGGCTCAGCCACAGGCTTTCTGCGTGGCTCAGCTGGTAAAGAACCCACGTGCTGGTGCAGGTGATGCAGGGAACGTTGAGTACAGTCCCTGGGTCAGGAAGGTTCCCTGGAGGAGGATGGCAGCCCACTCCAGTATTCCTGCCTGGAGAATCCCATGGACACAGGAGCCTGGCAGGTATAGTCCATACAGTCCATGGGGTTGCAGACAGTCAGACCTGAGCACACATGCCACCCAAGGCTCAGCCACCACCACATTTAAAGCATCAGTATATTTGACAGAATGTGTCCATCAGAGGGGAGTGTGTGTGTGTGTGCATGTGCGCGTGCACATGTAATGGTGATCATGGTAGATGCAAGCAGTGGCAGCCTGTATTCTTCAGAGCCCAGTGAACCAGAGCTGGACAAGAGACACGGAATGGATTCCAGGCTCAGTAAGCAGTGGCCTGGCTGTGACCTGCTTCCTCCAGGGAACACAGGCGGGAGGGAGCTTGTGTTAATTAGCACATCGTCAGATACTTGTGGAGCACCCACTGTGTGCCCTCAACGCCTCCATCTGTGCTGGGAAAGCCCCATTTCTCATGGAGCTGGCCTCCTGGGGAGGGAGACAGAAATCCATCAAACAAGTTGAGTGCATGCTGATGGGGGAAACATTAGGGTCTCAGTCAAGAAAGACCCTTCAGAGGGAACGGTATCTGAGTCGAGATCCCAGCAGCTTGTGACAGTTAGGAGAAGAGCTACATGGGCAGTGACAAAGGCAAGTGTCAGTACTTTGCAGGAGGAGCGGCCGAGGAAGAACACAGAACGCTGCAGGACGATAACTGCAGAGAGAGGTCAGGGGACAGTCCCTTGGGGCCCTGTGGGGTCTGCAGGGACCAGTCAGGCTTATTTGATTTATAAGGCAAGGCTATGGAATGTCTGGAAAGTGAGGAGGCAGGTGTGAGATCTGAGCCCATCATTTGAGCTCGTCTGTAGAGAAACCCCTCTGTCAACCATTATCCTGTCCCCTCCAAGGGCAATGGGGAGTCTTCTACATGAATAGACGGCCCTGTCTTCTCTCTCGTCTGGATTCCTGGACCCCAGTCCTGAGATATGGATCATGTCACAGCACTGGAAAATTGTGCTTTCTCGTCTGCAAGGTGGAGGGCACAGCTGAGCTCAGGTGATGGGCTAGGGCAGCACACCTGGGGTCACCTGCCCTCAGGGCTCTTGTCCTGGCCCAGGTGACATACCCCTCACCTGCTTCCGTTGGCCCAAATTCCAGCCCCACTGTGTAGCATCATCTGGGCGGACTGTACATGATGTATTAGACCCACCCACTTATCCTTTGTAAAAGAGGGGAAGCGGGTGTGATTGTGCAAGTGTGTGCCAGGACATTCAGAAACCACAAGGTCAAACCCATCATGAACAGGACAGGACAAAGACAAGATGCCTAGATTTCAGGAGTGTTATTATTTTTTTTTCATTTATCTTTATTAGTTGGAGGCTAATCACTCTACAATATTGTAGTGGTATTTGCCATACATTGACATGAATCAGCCATGGATTTACATGTATTCCCCATCCCGATCCCCCCTCCCACCTCCCTCTCTACCCGATCCCTCTGGGTCTTCCCAGTGCACCAGGCCCGAGCACTTGTCTCATGCATCCAACCTGGGCTGGTGATCTGTTTCACCCTAGACAATATACATGTTTCGATGCTGTTCTCTCAAAACATCCCACCCTCGCCTTCTCCCACAGAGTCCAAAAGTCTGTTCTGTACATCTGTGTCTCTTTTTCTGTTTTGCATATAGGGTTATCGTTACCATCTTTCTAAATTCCATATATATGTGTTAGTATACTGTAATGATCTTTATCTTTCTGGCTTACTTCACTCTGTATAATGGGCTCCAGTTCAGGAGTGTTAATAACTGCTTCAGCTAGACATCGGGCACAGGTTCTTACTAATGTTGAAAAAGAGAACATATTTCTTAAGGAAAGTGCATGGTTTTACTCATTAGAGATGTTAAATTAATAGATAAGAGGCTCACCTGGAGAGGGCCTAATGGAGTAAATGAACTTTTGAGTCCGTTCCAGACTTCTGATTTATGTCAGTGCATCTTCATGTATTGATTGATTTAAAACTTGTGTTTGAAATATTCATGCACAGTAAAGCATAGCCATTCCACATAAAAGCACTTAAACTAAAGCTTCCTTTTCCCTAAACTCCTAAATGTGGTTCCCACTGGGCAATTGGGAACCGACAGCATTATTCAGTAAATCACGGCTGTTTAGAATACATTAATATGTGAGCACAGGTAGATGTTAGGTTCTTATGCTTGGTGAGTATAAAAGCTTTGGGTGGTTATTACTCCCCCAGTAAACTGTCTTTGCACAATTTTTATTTACATGCCATTAGATGGAAATTATTCTGGGTTTTGGTTTATCAGCTCCTAACTGTGCTCTCTTCACGCTTTCGCTCTCTAAGCTGGCAGTTTAATCAGTCCAATCTGGAGGCTGTGTTTAGAGTTTTTTTGCTAAGTGTGCATGTCCATTTCTCATGGGGACCGAATGCTTTGGAAGTTAAAGCATCATGGTGTACTTGGCCCGTGTCAGGGGGCTGCCAGTATTTCCACTGAGAAACCCTTGTGTAATTTCTTCTCTGCCCCCGCCCTGATGCTGATACGGCAGGGAGGTGCTGGAGTTACGGCTTACCTGCTCAGAGCTGTAGGGACATGGACGGTCAGTCAGAGCTGCGTGGAAGCCGGGAAGCTTGAAAAGGCACAAACCACGCCGCTTGTTCTCTTAATCACCGGTCAGATGACTCAGATTGTACAACGACACTTCTGCTTGATGTAGCACAGATTTTAGGATGAGCCCAGGGAGGGAGCATCATTATCCCAGAGGCTGCCTCATTTAGTTAGAGCTTCACGCCCCTCATGAAAGAATAGTACTGTCGCTTCCGAGGATAAATGCAAGACACAACTCAGATCCAGATGTGGGTTGAAAATGAGTTTTGAAGCATCATAGAGCAAAAGCCAATTTCTGGACACCTGTGGAATCTGGTTTCCTCAAATTGCATCAGCATGTTTCAAGTTGCATGAAAAACACCTATACTCTCCTAATGGTGTTTCTTTCTGCTTTATTGAGGCATAATTGACTAATAAAATTGTAAATATTCAAAGTGTGCAACATGACAATTTGATATACACAAAGGATATAGGATTCTCACTATCGAGTTAATAAACACACGCATCGCTTTACATAGGCACCTTTCATTTTTGGTGGGAACGTGTGAATCCTCTTCTCTTTGGGAGTTTCGCTCATGCAGCACGGTGTTACCAACTGTTGTCCCCGTGGTGCGCATTAGGCCCCAGACCCTAGTCATCTGATTACTGAACGCTTGTTCCTCTGTACCAGGCTCTGCCTGTTTGCCTCAGCTTCAGCTCCTGGCTGACACTTGTCCATTTTCTAATTGACTCAAGTTCAAGACCTTAACTAAGTCAAAATTAGCGGTTTACTTCTAGAAATGGTTATAAAGACCAGTGTCCTGCTTTCCTTAACCCAGATATTATCTGCCCCAGCTACAGAATTGTGACACCTGAGAGCTTTTCAAAAACACTCTGAAATTATGATTTGTTGATTTAAGATAAGGACCAACACTGGTATTTTTTTAAGGCTTTCCAGATTATTCTAATGTGGAGCCAGAGTTAACAGAATGATGGAAGCTATTTGTAAGTGATCTGATACTTAATTGTACAATTTATACCACCAGTGATAATCTTCACTGCTTTAAAATTAAAAGTGGTGACTATTACTTAATATTTTGAAATTCAAAATTTAATTCATTTTTGAATCTTCTACATAAAAAAAATCATATACTAGAAATTACCTTGGAGTGTATCAGAATGAATATACAAAAAATAAATCCACTGTGATAGTAACAAAAAAGTGAGGAATTCATTTATCTCTTATTTTAGTTAATAGTCTATAGAGTTGTAAGGAACAGAGCATGCTATGTATTTATAAATATATTTAATTGATACCTTTTATAGAGCATTCAATCTAGTCTTATAAACTCTAATATCTTCATTATTTTAATGTTTAGTCTTTAAAATGATTTAAAACATAATAGCATATATTTGTTAATTCAACCTTCAATACAAAGGTATGGAATTTGGCCTTTTGCTCAAAACATTTTTGAGAATATTCTTTTCTTTGTTTGAAGTAATTTATCTTTTCTGTTCAGAGTAATTTTTAGGCAATTCCAAACACTGAGACCAAAGTTTCTACGATGCGTTACATTGCTTAATGCCAGTGTTAACTTTAGACCTGTATTGATTGCTGTTGGTATCTAAAGGATAACACTGATTTAAAATTTAACTAGAACAAAATTGTGTCATGTTGATTTCCATTTAATTATATTAACCTGAGATGTATTGAACACCTACTATTAGCAAGACATTGCAACAGATAATATGAGATTGCAGTAAAGAGCATGCATCTCCTGCCTGAGGTACTTCTTGGAACAACGGGGAAGACCAGGCTTGCTTACTTCTGCTATTGTGATTCTCATGTACTTTTTATCTGCCTTTTTTGGGGATTATTACCTCTGATCTTGGAATTGGAGAGGATGGGCTCAAATTTAAAATATTAATATCAACTTTACCAATTTATTTGTTGAAGGAAAAGTTAATTATTAATTTTAACACCAACCTTTATCTTTCTTTTTTAATTAAATGTAATCACATAAAAATAGTAGAATACTAATACATGGTAGCTATAACTCTTCTCAATGTTGTATCAACCAATAATAATACATATTTTTAAGAATATATGAATTACATGATATATTAGGAGTATATAAATCACAGTCCAGGCATATTGTAAGCATTGGATATGGGAAAGTGGTTAATAATTCACTATCTCCACCTTCAGGAGTTTATAATTTAATTGGTAGCTCACAATATATATTTGGGTCAGTTTCCCTATTGAAAATGTAATCTCTCCAGGCAGACTCCATGCATATAAACAAGCTTTTATTTATTTATTTATTTTTAACTTCATGTTTGCCTGAAATCCTAGGTCACAAGTAGACTTCAGGTAGAACATTGTATCTAATCACAGAGAATACAGAGCTAGGATGATTGATTCCTGTTATTGGTAAGCCATAGAAGACTCACTTTATAGACGGAAGACAAATGCAGACAGGTATTCCATACAGAGACAGGTCAACGGACAGACAGATGGACAGGACTTCTGACAGGGGGGTGGGAGCAGAGGACGCAGAAGTGTGAAATGGACAAAGACACGCTTGAGTGAGTGTGAAACTGGGAAGAATGGGGGGAAATCCAGACTGAAAGGACAATTTGAGAAGTACAAAAAAAAAAAGAAAAAATAAGCATGCTTGGACAAAGTTTAATTCGATTTGACATCTGTGGAACATCACAACTGAAAAGTATGCTTGGGCCAGAATGTGACTGACGCTATAAGGAACCTGAACAGCTGTCTGTAGGCACCAGGAGCTTCTTGAAGGTCACCTGGGCAGGCCTGACCTTTGAGGCTGGATGAAAAAGGGTCAGAGAAGTCAGCGTGTCATTGCCACAAGGAACTCAGACTATTGTAGGGCACGCAGTTCTTTCTAAACATGACGACACATTCAGAGAACAGAAATTTGGCATAGTGTCCGTTTCCCAGTGAGATGCTTAGACAATCCTTATTATTGACATTTTTTTATCATGCCAGAAGGGATCTGTCTGCACTATTTACACTGAATAATTCAGGTTTTAACAAACAGTTAATCCCAAAGTCAAACAATGCATATCACAGGCATGCAGAATTAAGTCTGCCTACTGCAAACTCTAGAGCCAACGGAAATTGGATCACATTTTATTTACTGAGATTCTGGGTAAAAAGGGCATCATGTCTGTCATGAGATGTGCATAGTATGGTGATTAACTAGCGAGTCTGGACTAGACTATCTCACCTTATAAACCCTCTTGTGGCACCGTCTCCTTTCCCGTCTTCCAGTGTAAAACCTCTTGAAAGGACGCCCTACAGAGCACCCTAACCCCTGGCATCCTGCCTTGTGGTCCAGGACCTCTGAACCGCCAAGCCCTGTCGTAGTCACATGTGACTCCCCCCTTCTTGATAACCCACAAATGAGGAACCTGGGTGAGGCTCTGCCCTCACCCCGCTCTGTGCTCCTTGTATGGGGCCGTGTCTCCCCACTGAGCCTCGGGAGCCGATGCTCAGACTGGGACACAGGAAGCACTTGCTCCTCCTTCCTCACTTCCTTTTGTGAAGTAAGATACCACCTTCCTTGGGTGCAGATCCCTGTGTTTACTTCACCCCTCTTCCCCGTTACACATCATGGAGTCCACACCCAGAGTCCCTTCACGTGTCTCTGCACCCCCGCGTCAGATCCCAACATCGCAAAGCCTGCTGCTCCTTGCATCTTTATCGTTCAGACATCCCCCCTTCTCCTCTCCATCCATAAACCACACCATCCTTCTCGGCGTGCTAGAGGGATGCCGCCCACTTCTGAGAGCTCCTGCTAATGATTCTCTGTCTGGCATGTAGTTCTTGTATTGTTGTTCAGTCACCAAGTCGTGTCAGACTCTTTGCGAGCCCATGGACTGCAGCACACCAGGCCTCCCAGTCTCTCACCACCTTCCGGAGTTTGCCCAAGTTCCTGTCCACTGAATCGATGGTGCCACCCAACCATCTCATCCTCTGTCACCCTCTTCTTCTTTTGCCTTCAATGTTTCCCAGCATCAGGGTCTGTTAATTAGGCTTTAAGTTTGCACTGATCAGTAAGGTAGCCACTGGCCACATGTGAGCACTGAACACTTCTAATGTGGTTGTTTCAGAGATGAGCTGTAAGGATTAAAGGCCTCAGATTTCAATGGCAATGTGAAAAAAAAAAAAAAAAAGACTAAGACATTGCAAGTTGAAAAGATGATGTCGTCTATCATTTTAAATATTTTTAAACTGTTTGATGTGTCTATCAGAAAATTTTAACTTGCATAAGTGGTCACATGTGTGTCCCACACTTTATTTTACCAGACAGCTCTGGTGTAAGATTGGGAGTCAAATATTTAAAATATCAACCTTTCTGATTTCAGAAAAGGGTAATTATTAATTTTAATGTCTACCTTTATATTTCTTTCTTATTTAAAATAAATGTAATTATGTAAAAATAGACAACAGCTGGTAGGAAATTAATACATGGTAGTTTTAATTTTTTTAATATTTATCAACCAATAATAATAGATATTTTAAAGAATATATGAATTATATGATATTTTAAGAATATATAAATCATATGTAGCAGACACACCAATTACTACTGTCTGAAATCTTCATACTAAACCTACGTCTTGGTTTAAAATTTTAGTTTAAAAATTTAATAAACCCAAATCTGTAAGAATTCAAAGTATTTGCTTTACTACCATTTATTCTTCAATCTGAATGAGTTTTGTTTTTTCTTTTCTTGGAAGTGAACAAAAGATAGAGATTATATGAAATTTCCCAGGAATTGAGAAAGAATTATACTATAAAAGAGAAAAAGAAGAAAAAGAATATTAAAAAAAGAAGATAAGCATTTTAAACAAAAAATAGAGAAGAAAGAGTAAACAAATGTGTTTTTTTTTTTTTTTTAATTCTCAAGATTGCCATGGACCAACCTTTGATATCCTGATTAAAACCTGAGTGTACGCTCCCAACAGGTCTCTGTGCTGCTCAGTAGGGTGAACTCTCAGCTCCATCCCTGTCTTTAGTCTCCAGGACAAGGGCCAACAAATGTCTCAGATTCCACAGTGGTGATAAAATGTCTATGTCACACATGAACAGCTCCCCTCCTTATTATGACCTTGGCCTGAAGGAAGCTAGATCAGCTTATACTCCCCACACAGTAGTCCTGACCACATAATAAGTGACATCATGAGTTTTGTGAGAATAATAAGTTTTGTTTTTTTTAAACTTCCTATTTAAATAGTTCTGGGAAAACCCCACTTGGATTACAATTTGCTTAACTGACAAAAATTCTCACAACCTGCATGTGAAGTAAGTGCTCTGTTGAAATATTTAAAATTATTATTTGCAACTATTGAAAAAGCAGTGACTGTGGAGAACTAAAATAATGCAGAATTTTAATTCAGTGAAATTAATACCTTAATACCTTGGATTTTCATTCTGTGAAAAAGTGGTTCTACATTTTACAAATTCCTTTATATTTAATTGATTCATTCAGTGACACCAGGAGAGTCCAGGAGAATTTTAATTGCAAGTATACTGAAGATGAAAGAGAGTTCTGGCATTATTTTTTCTCTAATGTTTAGAGAAAAGGTCATCTCTGCTTAAAGACTTTTGTTAGCATTGTATACTTCTTGAAGGTCTTCTATTTACCTGCTTCTCTGAATAGCCACTAAGTTAAAATGTCTGCATCACTTATTGCTAAAAAATTGAAAAAAAAAAAAAAAAACAAAAACAAAACATTCAATCCCATTCTATCTCCACTGGCTATGAAATCTATTGCTTTTGTCTTGATAAGGGTGGATCAATAATTTAGTATTTAATAATACTCTTTGTGCCCTTCAGACTCCTTTCAATGTTCCTTTTTAAATTCCTTTATAGGATTAGCAATTTGAAAATTGTATTTTCAGTCTTTTCTTATGAAATAAAGTTATAACTCATATGACCCTTTAAGGATTATTTCTTTAGGGATTATTATCCTTTAGGCTTTATTTCATTAGCTAATTTTAATCTAATTAGTTCTAGACAGGAAGCTTATAGTTTTGCCTGTTCATATAATTTTCTTAGCACCAGGTACTCAAGAAATGAGTAGATGTGATCCTTTGTGCATTTTTGACTAGTTAGAGTTTAAATGATAGGTATTAAAAATTAAAAAAAAACAAACAAAAAAAGCCTCACTGAACATTCCAAAAATCTCACTCTTTCTAGCTCTGTTGAAAAACTCACGCTGTTTTCTTTCTTCCTCTAGAAATTGTCAGTCTTATAGACAATGAACAGAAAGTTTCTTCAGAGCAAATTTAAAGATGTGCTCAAAACAGATTAGCTTAAAAAACAGCTCTGGGGAAACACATCTGTAATAAATCTTAATTCAAATAGCTTCAGTAAAAAAATATTTCTATGCAAAAAATGCAAGCCTTCCTCCTGTTCCATAGTTGATATATATATATATGTGTGTGTGTGTGTGTGTATGTATATATGTGTATATATATACACATATGTATATATATATATGTACACACACACACACACACACACACACACACACACACACATGGTGTCAGGAAGATCCCCTGGAGAAGGAAATGGCAGCCCACTCCAGTATTCTTGCCTGGAGAATCCCATGGACAGAGGAGGCTGGAGGGCCACAGTCCATGGGGTCGCAAAGAGTGGGACACAACTGAGCGACTAACACTTTCACCGTCGCTTTCATGCTTCATTAAACTGAATCCAAGATGAGGACATTTTCACATTTTAGTGTCCCCAAAGGGAGGGTCAGGTATCTGGCAGTGTTTCGTCTCGGCCCTTTCTCAGTGGCGTATACGATACTTCTGCATCCTCGTCGGTGGTGTCTTAGATGTGACGGGATTCTCTAACACGACATGATCTGATTGTAGGCACTCTTCTATTTTCCAGAAATTAAGACTCTTGTGATACCACTCTGTCCCATTTCCTGCCCACCACTCCATCCCAGGACCCGGCTGCACATGCAGAGTTCTAGAAGCTTCTCCTACCTCTACATATGACTATCCTGAGGGGAGGAGTGAAAGCAATAGGAAGAAAGGGAAAGGAGAAATACTGGAGTCTTGGGGGAGTTATAATTGGTGTTAATTAAATTTGTAAAAATAATATAAACAAGAAATCATCTAAAATTAATATCATACCATATGGTACAACCTTACAATATAAGAGTTTAAACATTATTAGATTAAACTATGGACTACTATGTCCATTTTTAATTATGAAATGCAGGAGATCCCGGTTCAATTCCTGGGTTGGGAAGATCCACTGGAGAAGGGATAGGCTACCCACTCCAGTATTCTTGGGCTTTCCTTGTGGCTCAGCTGGTAAAGAATCAGCCTGCAATGTGAGAGACCCGTTTCAACCCCTGTGTTTGGAAGATCCCCTGGAGAAGGGAAAGGCTACCCACTCCAGTATTCTGGCCTGGGGATTTCCAAGGGCTGCATAGTCCATGGGGTCGCAAAGAGTTGGACACGACTGAGTGACTTTCACTTTGACTTTCATGGACTGCAAGTAATCAGCAAACATATTCACTTTGAAAGACTTCAAAATGTTAATTGACAGAAAGCTGAGTGTCACACACTGAATCCTTATTTATAAAGACAGTGTCATAACTTGGCCATAATATATGGGTGCTGGGGGAAAGGATGGGGCAAGGGATAGTTATGGACTTCGGAATGGACATGTACATATAGCTCTGTTTAAAATGGATAACCAATAGGGACCCACATGAGTAGCACATGGAACTCTGCTCAATGTTATGTGGCAACCTGGATGAGATGGGGGTCTGGGGGAGAACGTGTGTTTATGTATGGCTGAGTCCCTTTGTTGTGAAACTGAAATTACCACAACATTGTTAATTGGCTATACCCCAGTACAATATAAAAAAGTTTAATTTTTTTTAAAAGATGATAAGAAGATAAGACTGTATAAAGGGAAAGGTGAGAGAAAGGAAGATGACATTCCTTATGGATCCAGTACCACATACTACACATACAGTTTAAAGCTGAAAACTGAAAAGGCTTTGTCACCAAAGTGGCAAGGGAGGAGATCCGGGCGTCCATCCCCTAACAAAAATCAATAACATGCAATTACTCGTGAGCAAATACCACTTTGGGTGTGCTCAGCGGAGCAAGAAGCCCAGGAGCAACCGCACGGGAGGGGTAGGGAGAAATTCTGTATTGCCTGCATCATCCCACCCCCAGGCTGGCACTGCCGGTGCAGGAAGGGACCTCTCACCAGAAGGCTCCTCTCGGGCACAGGAGAGCCTTCCCAGGCACCACACGGAGGGGGCGCCCCACCCGGGGAAGCCAACAGCCGGCAGAGCCACAGTGACCAGCATGTGTCCCCAAGCACCCCGTGGATTTTCTCCTTTGCAGACTCCAGCTGTCTGAGTCCCAAGCCCTCTGTCCCCGTTGCTGGGGCTCCAGCCAGGGCTGCCATGGGGACCCCAGCCCTGGCGCCCTGAGCAGATAGAACACTCCTTGCCTGGCTGCAGCTAGTCTGGCCCTGTCTCAGCGCTCAGCACCTCAGGTGTGCCCACAGACGGCTCTCGCCACCTTGCACACTGGCAGCTTTATTCTGCTGTCACGGGCATGCACATGACCAGTCACCACCACCATTGGCGTCCGTTCCTTACTGCTGGACCCCGAGGTCTGCTGAGGACCCACCAGCTCCCACAGCCATCAGAGGCATCCTCAAGCTCCCAGCACTAAGGACCACAGGCTGGCGACCTCACAGACCACAGTTATCAACAGAGCTGAGGCCCAACCCCACACCCCCACTGTGCCCTGCCCCACCTGACCCAGGGCACAGCACGTTCCAGCATGACCCCCTCCACCATGCGGAGGTCTTTCTCACTGAAACTAGTTCGTAACATCTGGAAGAGGTGACAGCTTCTGTTCAAATGTGCAGCTGCTATATAAGAAGGTTACAGGGACCACAAAAACATCAGGGAAACATGTCACCATCAATGGGATGCAGTACATGTCCAGTCAATGGCCCCAGTGCAATGGAGGCCCATGAACTGACTGGCAAAAAATTCAAACTGATTGTTCTAAAGAAGCTCAGTGAGCTACAAGAAACACGGATAAACCATTTAATGAAATCAGGAAAATGATACCCCCCAAAATGAGAAGTTCAATGAAGAAGAGTATAAAACATTAAAAAAAAATCAAACAGAAATTTCAGAGCTGAAGAATACAATGAATGAACTAAAACACTCAATAAAGAACTTTGACAGCAGACCCGTCAAGCAGAAGACAGAATCAGAAGTTTTCAGAAGATAGAATCAGAAGTTTTCAGAAGACATCTGGACAACCAGTATGTACATGGATTGATGCTCAGCCTTACCAATCACCAGGGCAATCAGGTCAAACCACGGTGAGATATCCGGACACCTATGCATGGTCTAAATGATGTGTGGAAACTGAAAAAAAGAAGTCAAACTCATAGCCACAGAGTGGAATGGCAGTTGCCAGGGGCTAGGAAGGGAAATGGGGAGATTTTGGTTGAAGGGCACACACTTCCAGTTATAACATGAATAAGTTCTGGAAGCATGATGTACAGCATGGTGACTATAGTTAATAATAATGTGCTTCATACTTGAAACTTGCTAAATTAGTAGATCTTAATATTGTTAATCAACCAGTTATGTCCAATTATTTGTGACCCTTTGGACTGTAGCCTACCAGGTTCCTCTCTCCATGGGAGTTCCCAGGCAAGAATACTGGAGTGGGTTGCCATGCCCTTCCTCAGGGGATCTTCCCGACCCAGGGATTGAACCCAAATTTCCCACATTGAAGGCCAATTCTTTACAAACTGAGCCAGCAGGGAAGCCCAGTAGATCTTAAATGTTCTCACCAGAAAAGAAAAAAAGTAACTATTGAGGTTACTAATTAACATCAGTGTTAATTAGCTTATTGTGGTCATTATTTCACACTGTGTACACATATCAAAACATTGCATTATACATCTTAAATACGTTCAATTTTTATCTATCATCATAGCTCAATAAAGCTTCAGGAAAAAACTTTAATTTTTATCTAAATAAAAAAGTAACTTTATTGAATAACCCCTCACTATTCTGATATTATACCTACATTAAGTGAAAAAATGCACATGTATATATGGGTTTCCCTGGGGGCTCAGCAGTAAAGAATCTTCCTGCAATACAGGAGATGGAATTTTGATCCCTGGGTCAGGAGTATCCTCTGGAGAAGAAAATGACAACCCACTCCAGTATTCATGCCTGAAAAATACAATGGACAGAAGAGCCCAGTAGGATACAGTCCATGGGGTCAAAAAGTCAGACACGACTTAGTGACTAAACCAGCAACAACAAAAAAGATGAAAAAAAGTGTACATATTAATATATATAATGAATATATTTATATACACACACACATAAAGGAAAGACAAAGGTACATTATAATAAAATATACCTTTAGAAACTGTTGGTCTTAGCAAGTTTTAACTAGCCTTTAGTTAATGCTTATATGCCCACTAGTCAAGGGCAGAAAAAGGATTATGGAGGCTTCCCTGGTGGCTCAGTTGGTAAAGAATCTGCCTGTAATGCCAGATACCTGGGTTCGATCCCTGGGTTGGGAAGATCCCCTGGAGAAGGGAACAGCTATCTATCCCAGTATTCTGGCCTGGAGAATACCATGGACTGTATAGTCCATGCGGTTGCAAAGAGTCAGACACAACTGAGTGACTCCACTTCACTTCAGATCGTTAAAACCTGAAATGTTAATGTGGCAAACTTTCAAGGAATAAGTGTCATTTGTCAATATCTCTTTTGAATAATGAGAACATAAACACCATGCGTAACAGCAGATCTGCAGGATTTTCTAACATCCTCACCATTTTCATGTGCTGTGTTTAACGCCACTTGATGAATCTGTGTCTGGAATTAGAGCTGATGACCAACCTGTCACCGCTTTTGAATCATGATCTGAGTTCAGCAGGAAGAACTTGTCGCACCGCAGTGGTTCTCTAAGGCCTGTTTTCTCTTAGCGATGCTCCAGGTGATTAGTACCATCTGAGGGCGCTTTGCTGTTTCCCGTGATTGGAGCTGACACCCCGAGAAAGGGCAAGGTCACTTTTGGTTGAGGGAGTGGCACTTGCATTTCTGACCATCATGATCAAAATTCACATGTAAATAATGTATTAGCTACAGGTGTTAGCTTCAAGTATGATTTCTACCCAAGTTCGAAAGAAATAAAATGTGTGATAGCCACCATGCATATTTTATGAAAAGAATGTAGAGTAATAGTTATTAAAGCCCAGGTCTTGTGTGTATATATTGCGAGAGGTATTGAAATATGCACAATGCATATAAAAATTCCTAACACTGTTCTCTACTTGCTAATGTGGTGTTTATTTTTCTTCTCAGTGCTCTTACTCTCTGTTTTCTAAATACTTTATTATTTTAGAGCAGTTTTAGGTTCACAGCAAATTTCAGAAGGTACACACATTTCCTAGACACCTCCTGCCCCCACACAGGCATAACCCGCCTCCCCGCCATTATCAGCATCCCTACCAGATGATACGTCTATTATGATTGATGCACCTACATTGACATATCATTATCACTCAGAGTCCACAGCTTACACTAGGGTTCACTTTTGGTGTTTTACATTCTATGGATTTGGACACACGCATCATGATAGTATCATACCCCTAAAATATCTTCTGACCTCTCTTGTCTTTTTAAACATTGTAAAACTCACAACTTTTTTGAATTCATTTGTATATATGTTGAACTTGGAAAACAGATGATTCCGTTTTCTCACACATATCTACTAAATGTACTTAATAAATGAACGTGTACATTAGAGTCTATATAATGATTCTGGAAAGAGTCCATAGAGATTATTGACTTTAATGCTGGAAACACATGAACACCAGCAAGGGAGATGTGGATCACTCCCACTTCGTCAGTTTGTCACAGTCTTCTGCAACCTCTTGCAGGTAATTTAGCGGTTTCTTATAAAAATTTCCCTTGACAGTCATCTACCTATACTGTTACAAAGAAAGTCAGAGTTCAAGGAAATTGTCACTCCATAAAGATTAAGTAAAGGCTGGCTTAGCATGATATTGATCATGTTTCTGTAGATTTAAAGACTACCATCCTGGCAATTTGTGATTTTTCTCCTTTGATTTTAAACAATCTCATGCAAAAATAGGAGCTCAAATGAATGCTGGCAGAGAATCTTTAATTAAATACCACTGTCTAAATTTGAAGTCTGAAACCTGGAGAGAAGAAGCTGTAATCGATTTTCCTGGATGGAGTATAGAACTTGTTGGGGAAATCCAAAGTAGCTTAAGAAAAGCTTAGTAACCGAGAGGGTGCTTTCTGTTGGCAGAGTCTTGAATCAACTTAAAAGCAAATGCACAGCCCTCCGCAAGGATATTGGAAAGAAGAAACCTGTAACAGTGCAAGGAAAAGATGTCACAATCAATAAAGGGAGTTTAGCCACAGACTGAGCAAAGTGATTCCATTTAAAAAGTTATTTTAGTACAACCCTTTAAGTCTGAAACACTTTTGACTTCTTCATTTCCAAAAGAATTCTGGAAATTAAAAAATAAAATCTTCCACAAGGATTGAGATTCAGAAGGTTGAAATGGGAAAATTAGGTGCCGTTTTCCTCTGGACGAAAAATCATTTTGATCTACCTTAGCACAGTAAACACACAGGTCATTGCACTAATCGGCTTATCTCCAGAGAGCAAGCATCCATGCAGGTTTCTCTAGATGGCCATTGTTCATGATGAAGTAAAGGAAACACAGTTTTTATTAAAGCAACAGTTCTTATTCTCAACCATGAAAGTTCAAAATCTAACATGTGACAACAGTAGTTACATGATTACTTTAAATAAAGTAATGCTGACTGTTGGTTTCAGTTAAAGCACTTTGAAAGCACAGTAAATATTCTACAGTTGACTGTTGAGTTCCACCTGTCAATCAGGTCCTGGGAGGACTTATCTGGGATGATGATCTCACACCAAGAACAAACACCCTGATGGGACTTTGGGTACCTTCTCCATGTTGGAACTGTGTCTTCCCACGTTTATGTAGACAGTTGGAACTCTCACCCTCCATGGATCACAGCCTTCTCATGGCGAAGGAACTTTTGTAATGCAGAGGCGGGGTTGGCGTGGCCTGCTGCAAGATCAGGGGCACTGAGCGTGTGCATGCATGGGGCCTTTTGAAGGAGGTTGCCATTATCTTCATTACTTCCACCATAGTTTGGTCTCAGGTCAAACAACAGGGAGGGAACACAGCCCCACCCACCCATCAATAGAAAATTGGATTAAAAATTTACTGTGCATGGCCCTACCCATCAGTTTCCCCCACAGTCACTCTCTCCCATCAGGAATCTTCCATAAGCCTCTTATCTTTATCCACCAGAGGGCAGACAGAATGAAAACCACAATCACAGGAAAAAAACTAAACTGATCACTTGGACCACAGCCTTGTCTAACTCAGAGAAACTATGAGCCATGCCATGTAGGGCCACCCAAGATGAATAAGTCATGGTGGAGAGTTCTGACAAAACGTGGTCCACTGGAGAAGGGAATGGCAAACCACTTCAGTATTCTTGCCTGGAGAACCCATGAACAGTATGAAAAGGCAAAAAGATAGGACACTGAAAGATGAACTCCCCAGATCAGTAGGTGCCCAATATGCTACTGGAGACAAGTGGAGAAATAACTCCAGAAAGAACGAAGAGATGGAGCCAAAGCAAAAACAACACCCAGTTGTGGATGTGACAGGTGATGGAAGTCTGATGCTGTAAAGAGCAATATTGCATAGGAACCTTTAAGTTAGGTCTATGAATCAAGATTAATTGGAAGTGGTCAAACAGGAGATGGCAAGAGTGAATATCAACAATTTATGAGTCAGTGAACTAAAATAGACTGGAATGGGTGAATCTAGTTCAGATGACCATTATATCTATTATTGTGGGCAAGAATCCCTTAGAAGAAATGCAGTAGCCCTCAGTCAACAAAAGAGCCTGAAATGCAGTACTTGGTTACAATCTCAAAAACGACAGAATGATCTCTGTTATTTTCCAAGGCAAACCATTCAATATCACAGTAATCCAAGTCTATGTCCCAACCAGTAATGCTGAAGAAGCTGAAGTTGAATGGTTCTATAAAGACCTACAAGACCTTCTAGACCTAACAGCCATCAAAAAGATCTCCTTTTCATTATAGGGGACTGGAATACAAAAGGAGGAAGTCAAGAGACATCAGGAGTAACAGGCAAATTTGGCCTTGGAGTACAGAATGAAGCAGGGCAAATAGTGTTTTGCCAAGTGAACACACTGGTCATAGCAAACACCCTCTTCCAACAACACAAGAGAAGACTCTACAAATGGATATCACCAGATGGTCAACACCAAAATCAGATTGATTATATTCTTTGCAGCCAAAGATGGAGAAGCTCTATACAGTCAGCAAAAACAAGACCAGGAGCTGACTATGGCGCTGATCATGAACTCCTTATTGCCAAATTCAGACTTAAATTGAAGAAAGTATGAAAAACCACTAGACCATTCAGGTATGACCTAAATCAAATCCCTTACAATTATACAGTGGAAGTGACAAATAGATTCAAGGGATTAGATCTGATAGAGTACTTGAAGAACTATGGATGGAGGTTTGTCACATTGTACAGGAGGCAGTGATCAAGACCATCCCCAAGAAAAAGAAATACAAAAAGGGAAAATGGTTGTCTGAGGAGGCCTTACAAATAGCTGAGAAAAGAAGAGAAGTGAAAGGCAAAGGAGAAAAAGAAAATTATGCCCACCTGAATGCAGAGTTCCAAAGAAGAGCAAGAAGAGATAAGAAAGCCTTCCTCAGTGATCAATGCAAAGGAAAAAGAGGAAAACAATAGAATGAGAAAAATTAGAGATCTCGTCAAGAAAATTAGAGATACCAAGGGAACACTTCATGCAAAGATGGGCACAATAAAGGACAGAAATGCTATGGACCTAACAGAAGCTGAAGATATTAAGAAGAGGTAGCAAGAATACACAGAACTATACAAAAGGATCTTCACGACACAGATAATCACGATGGTGTGGTCACTCACCTAGAGCCAGACATCCTGGAATGTGAAGTCAAGTGAGCCTTAGGAAGCATCACTGTGAATAAAACTAGTGGAGGTGATGGAATTCTAGCTGAGCTATTTCAAATCCTAAAAGATGATGCTGTGAAAGTGTTGCATTCAATATGCCAGCAAATTTGGAAAATTCAGCAGTGGCTAAGGACTGGAAAAGGTCAGTTTTCATTCCAATTCAAAAGAAAGGTAATGCCAAAGAATGCTCAAACTACCACACAATTGCACTCATCTCATACACTAGCAAAGCAGTGCTCAAAATTCTCCAAGCCAGGCTTCAACAATACATGAACGATAAACTTTCAGATGTTTAAGCTGGATTTAGAAATGACAGAGGAACTAGATTTCAAGTTGCCAACATCCATTGGATCATCAAAAAAAGCAAGAGAGTTCCAGAAAAACATCTACATCTGCTTTATTGACTATGCCAAAGACTCTGACTGTGTGGATCACAAGAAACTGGAAAATTCTTAGAGATAGGAATACCAGACCACCTGACCTGCCTCTTGAGAAATCTGTATGCTGGTCAAGATGAAATGGTTAGAACCAGACATGGAACAGCAGACTGACTCCAAATCGGGAAAGGAGTACATCAAGACTGTAAATTGTCACCCTACTTATTTAATTCTATGCAGAGTAAATGATGCAAAATGCAGGGCTGGATGAAGCACAAGCTGGAATCAAGTTTGCCAGGAGAAATATCAATAACCTCAGATATGCAGATGACACCACCCTTATGACAGAAAGCAAACAACTAAAGAGCCTCTTGATGAAAGTAAAAGAGGAGAGTGAAAAAGTTGGCCTAAAACTCAACATTCAAAAACCTAAGATCATGGTATCCGGTCCCTTCATTTCAAGGCAAATAGATGGGGAAAAAATGGAAACAGTAATGGACTTTATTTTTGGGGGCTCCAAAATCACTGCAGATGGTAACTGCAGCCTTGAAATTAAAGACACTTGCTCCTTGGAAGAAAAGCTATGACAAACCTAGAAAGCATATTAAAAAGCAGAGTTATTATTTTACCAACACAGGTCCATCTAGTCAAAGCTATGGTTTTTCCAGTGGTCATGTATGAGTTGGACTATAAAGAAAGCTGAGTGCAAAGAAATTCATTATTTTGAACTGTGGTGTTGGAGAAGATTCTTGAGAGTCTCTTGGGCAGCAAGGAGATCAAACCAGTCCATCCTAAAGGAAATCTGTCCTGAATATTCACTGGAAGGACTGATGCTGAAACTGAAACTTACAATACTTTGGCCACCTGATGTGAAGAACTGACTCATTGGAAAAGACCCTGATGCTGGGAAAGATTGAAGGCAGGAGGAGAAGGCGACCACAGAGGATGAGATGGTTGGATGGCATCACTGACTCCATGGATTTGAGTTTGAGTAAGCTCTGGGAGTTGGTGATGGACGGGGAAGCCTGGCATGCTGCAGTCCATGGGGTCATAAGGAGTCAGACACGACTGAACAACTGAACTGAATGATCCATGGTGTGCAGGGCCACCCAAGACAGACGGGTCATAGTAAAGAGTTCTCACAAACCGTGGTCCACTGGAGGAGGGAATGGCAAACCACTCTAGTATTCTTGCCTGGAGAACCCCATGGACAGTAGGAAAAGGCAAAAAGATACAACAGCAAAAGATGAGATTCCCCCAGATAGGAAAATGTCCAATATGCTATTGCAGAAGAGTGAAGGGCAATTACTAACATCTCCAGAAAGAATGAAGAACTATACAAGAAAGGTCTTAATGAACCAGATAGCCACATTGGTGTAGTCACTCACCTAGAACCGGACATCCTGGAGTGTGATGACAAGTGGGCCTTAGGAAGCATAACTATCAACAAAGCTAGTAGAGGTGATGCAATTCCAGCTGAGCTATTTAAAACCCTAAAAGATGAGTCTGTGAAAGTTCTGTACTCAATATATCAAAATACATCAGTGGCTACAGGATTGGAAAAGGTCAGTTTTCATTCCAGTCCCAAAGAAGGGCAATGCCAAAGAATGTTCAAACTATTGCACAGTTGTGCTCATTTCACATGCTAGCAAGGCTGTGCTCAAAATCTCTCAAGCTAGGCTTCAACAGTTTATGAACCAAGAGCCTCCAGATGTTAGGAAAGGCAGAGGAACCAGAGATCAAATTGCTAAAATCTTTTGGATCATAGAGAAATTAACAGAATGCCAGAAAAACATCCCCTTCTGCTTCATTGCCTCTGCTGAAGCTTTGAGTGTGTGAATTACAACAAACTGTGGAGAATTCTTTAAGAGATGGGAGAACCAGACCACCTTACCTGTCTCCTGAGAAACTTGTATGTGGGTCAGAAGCAACAGTTAGAACAAGACATGGAACCACAGGCTGGTTCCAAATTGGGAAAGGAGTACGTCAAGGCTCTGTGGTGTCACCCTGATTATTTAGCTTATATGCAGAGCACATCATGCAGAATGCCAGGTTGGATGAATCACAAGCTGGAATCAAGATTTCCAGGAGAAATGCCATCAAACTCAGATATACAGATGATATCACCCTAATGGCAGAAAGTGAAGAGGAACTAAAGAGACTCTTGATGAGGTTGAAAGATGAAAGTGAAAAAGCTGGTTTAAAAATCATGGCATCCAGTCCCATCACTTCATGGCAAATAGATGGGGAAAAAATGGAAACAATGACAGATTTTATTTTTCTTAGACTCCAAAATCACTGCAGATGGTGACTGAAACCACAAAATTAAGACACTTGCCCCTTGGAAGAAAAGCAATGAGAAACCTAGACAGTGTATTAAAAAACAGAGACACCATTTTGCTGACAAAGGTCCATATAGTCAAGACTATGTTTTTTTCCAGTAATCATGTGCAGACGTGAGAGCTGGACTGTAAAGAAGGCTGAGCACTGGAGAATTCATACTTCTGAATTGTACTGGAGAAGACTCTTGAGACTCCCTTGGACTGCAAGGAGATCAAACCAGTCAATCCAAAGAAAACAATCCTGAATATTCATTGGAAGGACTGATGCTGAAGCTGATGCTCCAATACTTTGGATACCTTATACAAAGAGCCCATTCACTGGAAAATACACTGATGCTGGGAAAGATTGAAGGCAATGGGGGACAGGAGTGGCAGAAGTTGAGATGGTTAGATACCATCATCAACTCAATGGACATGAATCTGAGCAAACTCCAGGAGATGGTGAAGGACAGGGAAGCCTGGTATGTTACAGTCCATGGGGTCATAAAGCGTTGGGCCTCACTTAGCAACTGAACAACAACAACAATGGAACTCTCACTGCCACCTCATGAAGCTGTCTGGTCACAGTCCTGCCTCCTGGCAGATGAAGAGCTGATAGGTAAGATCAAGTGGAGACATGTGCTCAGAGTCACCACTAAGTTCTGGTCATGAGTTGACCAGGTGTGGCTGACAGTTCCTGTGTCCACAGCTTCACTCAGGGTCACCACAAGGTCTCAGGTTAGGGGGAGGGTTCCTCTGCCAGTCTTGCAGTGGTTGGTCTGCAGATGACCAGACCCAGGGCCTGGGACGGAGATTGGTAGGAAGTAGACATGTCAGATGTGAGATGCTACTCAGGCTTTAAGGACAAGAACTATGTCTACACTGTTACCCTTAACTGCTAGGTAATAGTCCATTGTTTGAATTAAGCATTCTTTATTCTTTTAGTCCCTTCACTGAGGAATGCTCCTGATTTTTGTTTCCTCAAAATGTTGGCTGAAATGCAAGTTGTGTTAGTATACATAGTTCAGTTAAAGGAAACCATTACAACTTGTTCTTTTATGAATACCTACAGATTCAGTGATGTGAGGAGATTGTTTCAAGTATTAAAGTGATCTGTGTGTGTGCTCAGTTGCCCAGTCATGTCTGACTCTTTGCGACCCCATGGACTGTAGCCCACCAGGCTCCTCTTCCATGGAATTCTCCAGCAAGAATACTGGAGTGCATTTCCTCCTCCAGAGGATCTTCCTGACTCAGGGATTGAACCCATGACTTACGTCTCCTGCATTGGCAGGCAGGTTCTTTTCTACTAGTGCCATCTGGGAAGTCCAAAAATGACCTACTGATTATAAAATGCATATAATAGTGTTTGACACATAGAGTTTGTATTATTAACCTGATTTCACACCCAATTATTGAGAGTAGCTCTTTGTATTTCTCTTTCCTCTTTATTTTTTACCCCAAAATACTATTCTTGCTGAAAACCTATGCATTTTACCCATTTACTTTTCTTTATTCCTCTTCTTAACCTGGAAGGAATTCTATAAAAAATCAAACTTTTGGCATTTGTTTACAACTGTATTTCTAGAACTTAGAACAATGTCAGACACAGATTAAGCAATCAGTATTTAGTTTTAATAAGAGTAGTGATAGAAAATATCACTGTAAACAACTGGCCAGGGTAGCAAGGAGTTTGCATTTTGCATATAATAATATCATGAAGGATGACTGTGTGCCCTCCCTTGTCCTACATTTCTGTCATCCGTGTACTTGGACAAGCCTGGTCATGAGGCAGCCCATGCACGTAGACTGGACCAGGGCACCAACGTTAAAGCATGCCCTTGGAGAGGGGTCAGTAATGAGTGAGTCAGGAGCTAAAGTCCATTCTGACTCATGTGAAAGAAGCAGTGTAAGAATTATCAGTGATTTGAAAAGCACAGGGCTTGTTTTTGTTACATTGTTGCCATTCAGTCCCTAGCTTGTGTCTCTTTGCAACCCCATGGACTGACTGCCGCATGCCAGGCTTCCCTGTCCTCCACTGTCTCCCTGAGTTTGCTCAAAGTCCTGTCCATTGAGTCGGCGATGCCATCCAACTATCTTATCTCCTGTCACCCCCTCCTCTTTTTGCCATCAAGCTTGATGGGATCATGTACCTGTGCACACATGAACATGCTCATATTGACACAGATGCAGACTTTTAAAAACAAAATGTTTTGGTTTTGTATATCTGTTAGGTTCTCCAGAGAACTAGAACCAAAAGGGGGTACATAATAGATAGGCAGCTAGATGATGAATAGATTGATAAATGGATGATGGTTAGATAGATTGATTATAGGAACTGGCTCACATGATTCCAAAGCCTGAGAAGTCCCAAGCTCTGCCATTCACAAGCTGGAAAATCAGGAAAACCAGGGTATCCAGAGACCCAGAACAAGGAGCACTGGTATCTGAGGCAGGAGAAGATGGGCAGAAAATGGACACTACATCTCAAGTACAGACAGCCCTCCCTTCACACTTTGGAGGGCGAGGCCCCATATAGACTGGTTGATGCCCCCCATATCCACACTGGAGATAAAATCTTTGCTCATTCTATCTATTCAGATGCTGACCTCTCTCAAACACACTCTCACAGAAACATCCAGAAATAGCATTTAACCAATTGTCTGGGCATCCCTCAGCCTGGTCAAGTGGACACATGAAATTAACCATCACATGTACGTGTGAACTGGATGGATTCTAGAGTCAGATTCCAAGGTGACCAAGTCACTCACCATTGTAATCAGGCAAAAAGAAAAAGAAGAAGAAGAAACTACAGAAGTTTTGAAATGCTTCAGTTACCATGTTGCTCACTTGGGGGAACTCAGACCTGGGAATGTGTGGAGAGATGCTGTTTATTGACAAGAGTTTTGCAGGTGGCTATATCTACATGGGCTTCCCAGGTGTCTCAGTGGGTAAAGAACCCACCTACAATGCAGGAGATGCAGGAGACGTGGGTTTGATCCCTGAATCAGGAAGAACCCCTGGAGAAGGAAATAGCCCACTCCAGTATTCTCGCCTCGAGAATCCCATGGACAGTGGAGCCTGGCAGGCCATAGTCCATGGGGTTGCAAACAGTCAGACATGATGAAAGCAACTGAGCACGCATACACGCACATGCATGCATCCACAGGGCCATTGTTGCTGGCTTATTTCCTCTCTCTCTTTATGTTCATACCCATACCAGCTATTCTGAGAAGTAAACACATAATTTCCCTCCTCCTCCTCATATTACACACCACCAGGGAGCGACTGTTGTTCTTGGAAGGAGAACAGAGGTTATTCTGCAGGGCTCAGCAAAGAAATGGAAGAGTTATATCTCTAACTGGAAATATAAAATTGCCCACTATTGTCTTACTGTTATTGTAGCAGCAGCTGCTTTAGCCATATTTTCATCGGGGTACCAGGGGCAATGCATTGTTGTAAATATTGCCTCATCTCTCCAGTCTAGTGCCCTGGGAGAGCTGATTACAGAATGAGCACCTGCCAAGGTACACGAGTTGCCATAGAAAACACGTTTACATTGAGCAGCATTGCCCGTGTCTGTCGTCAGAGGCAAACCTCTTCTTGTATTATGATGTCTGAGAGCCTTTATAAGTGGGTTGAGGAGCAGTGATACAGGGAGTAGGCTGTAATGTGGCAGACTCAGTATGTGCACACCCAGGGGAGATGGTAGGAGATGAGATACCCAGTTGTGAGCAGAACATGAAGTCAGAGGCAGCAGTTCTCACCGTGAAATGCAGCCTTCCAATTACACGCATCAATTAAATGGTTTAAGTAGTATATCACTAGAGTAATAATCTTAATTAAGGGCCTTTATTAAATATTAATTTAGTACACTAGAACGCATACATTTACTTTTAAATTCTTCATGTTTTAAAGAACTTGTATGTATTTCTGTCCATGGGGTTCTCTCAGCAAGGATACTGGAGTGATTTGCCATTTCCTCCTCCAGGAAATGGTTAAGTAGTATCATGGACTCAGTGGACATGAATCTGAGCAAATTCTGTGAGATGGTGAGGGACAGGGGAGCCTGGGGTGCTGCAGTCCACAGGGTTGTGAAGAGTCAGACACAACTTAGCAACTGAACAATAATAATGTATTTCTGAGTTTATTCACTATCATATGCATGTATATGTACATATACACACATGCATACTCATACAGACACACACTCACACACTTAATCAGAAAGATATTTTAAAAAAGTCCCCACTACCTGAACCAGATCATGAGTAAAATCATAAATTCTATTATCCATTATGTATTTCTCAGTTTACAATAAATTTTCACATAAACTTGGATCACTTTATTGACAAACATCTGAGATGAGGCGGGATGAGACAGAATAGAGAACATCTCTTACAATTCCTGGGACTCAGAATTTCAACCATAATGGTTCAGCCTTTGTCTTTTCAGTTTTTATTTCTAAAGACTCTGGTCATCTGAGAAGCTTTTGTATCTTTTTGTTTCTTTCTTTAAAAAAAAAAAATAATTGAGGACTTAACTTTGCTCAGAGAAGCAAACAAACTGGAAAGAGGAGGATCCCTGAAACAAAGTCTTCATGGTGAGTTGCCCAAGCATAAAATCCAAGTCTTTTATGGAATGATCCGAGAAGATACACGGATATTCAGTAAATATTTTCTGCTTCTCACTGTTGGGTTTATGATTCCCTTTGATTTCTTGGTTAAATGGATATCCTGAGAAATGACTTGATCCAGTAGAACTTGCTTGCTTTTAATTTCATCAAACACAGCTGAAAAACTCCTTCAAAAGATAACTCCTTGGCTTGTTGATGGTGAGACCCAATTCTGACTAACTCAAGGTTATTTCTGATGGAAACTTTTAGGCTTTCTTCAGAGTGCAGCCTCCTATCTAGTTTTTGCCCGTGGCCCCGGGCGAAACTGCTGAATTGATAGCTAGTCTCTCCTGAATGCCTTTGTTCCCAAGGCGACCACTCAGTCGCCCCTGCTCAGAGCTCGCCCGGGGCTCCCACAAAGGACTCGCCCCCTCCCTGGCCCTCTTTCCCTGGTCCTCTTTCCCTGGTCATATTCATTTCTGTTAAGTTCTTCCATTCCACAATGGAAACTCATGCAACAACCTCAAGAAAACAGAGGGTTCCACAGGAACTGGTACCATTTCTCCTAAAAAAATAAAGAGAAGGGACACCCTGCCCCTCCCATAATATGGTTACAGCTCTTCAACCGTCCAACAAACTCAGTAGGATTAAGGGGATGCATTCAGCCACCTTGTTTCAAAGCTCAGCTCTTCAAGAGTGGAGCTAAATACCTCTGGGCAAATCATCTAGGCGCTCTAAGCCTTAGTTTTTTCATTTGCAAAAAAAACAGGTGTAACAATGGAAACCTACTCACAGGTTGGGAGAAATAAATGAAGCCTTGCATATCCAAAATAAAAGCACTCCTTACATCTTATTGCTGTTTTTGCTATTATTAGTGATCACATATCCAATCTCTCTACCCAGTATGTGTAAATTCTGTGCCTCATAACTGCTGCCCATTCCTAATTTCTGCTTCCCCAATTTTTGCTAGCCTGGTGATACCAAGGCTAACTCCTAATTCCATTCAATATATCTTTAAGCTTTAGGTTTTCTTCCTAAAGTTCATATTTTTAATAACCTATATTAAATTGTGAACTGGAATCAGATCAACCCAGCTCTATTAGCTGTGTTGCATAAGTGCTTGTCCCTGATTTATTCATTGCAGTGGGTTTTAGTTGGTAGCCGTTATTAATATATATGCTAGAGAATCCTCAACTCTTACCAAAACCTCAACATTCCTCTCTATGCAGGACTGTATTTCTACTGAAATGGATTTTCTACTATCTCCTTCCTTCAAAGGCAGGCATTCAGCAGAAATCTGTATGAGGAGATAAATCCTTAGATACAGACTGCAGACTGGAGGTGCCCGGGGCTGGGGCGGTCAGAGGGCAGACAGAGGAACTCCTCAGGGGCATAAGGAGTTTTACTTGGAAATGATGGAAATGTTTTGAAACCAGACAGATATGGTGATTGAAGAACATAGTGAACACACTAGATGCGGTTGATTTATTCACTTCTGAGTGGTCACTTTTTTGTTATGTGAATTTCAACTCAGTGCTTAAAAAAAAAAAATCTATATTACAAAAGGACTAGAAAAATCCTTCTATATATTCTCACCCAAAGAAAAACTTTTCTTCTTCCAAGTGACATGACCGTATGGTCATGTAGATAGAACTAGTAGATAGCGTGATAAATACAGCTACTTACTAGGGGAGGGAAGTCCTTTCCACCCTCTTAGATTCTATGATGGGGCCTGTTAATTAAACTCACAGGAGACAGATTAACTGGAGAAAAGCACACAGATTTTACTTCATATTTGTACCTGCCCATCAGAGCCTCAATGGGAAAAATGAAGACCAAAAAGAGTGGTTATGACCAAGAACTTATATACGTGTAAAAAAAAAAAAAAAAAGTGTGAAGAAGTGACAAGACCAAGGTAAAGGGATTTAATAAATTCGTAATTAAAAATAAAGAATTCCTTATGCTTATTGCTAACATAAAAAGGAAAAGCGATTTAAGAACTTAAATGACAGCAAAGTGATGAAAACATCCGGGGAGACTAATGGGAGGTGAGCATCATCTCAGTGGGTTTGTCTGCCCAGCCCCATTCCAACCCTGACCCCCATCTCTGGTGACAAGACTGTTCTCTCCTCTTGCTGCTGGGTGAGTTCCCTTCTCAGGGGAAACTTCAGACCTGCTTTCAGGTGGGAAGGAGGAAGGCAGGGGCCCCTCCTGTAGCTGCTGTTACTCAAGTGTCTTCCCCACAAAATAACCAACACGCCAAAGCAGTGTGTCTGGGGGTGGCATGTTCTGAGCCTCTTCCTACACAAGACACCGTGGCAGTCAAGCTGGAGCTCGCCTCTCCCCCAGGCCAGGAGCCCGGGGATCACTCCACATGTGAGTAGAAGCCCTTGCCGGTGTCCACAGATGCCCTCAGCCTGCCTCTGAATTGGCTGCAGCTGGGTCAGCGGGCCCATCCTCACCCCACTCTGCTCTCTGCGTCCCTGCCTGAGGACTCCTTGCTGTGTGAGCCCCTTCAGCACAGAGCAGCCTGGAAGTGCTGGGAGCATAAAGCCCCCTCAGCCAAGGCAAGGCAGGAGTTGGCAGTAAACCTGTCCACCTTATCCCCTAAATGTTGGTTCTCTGTGGTTCCCTAGAAAGAACCTTGGGTGGATTGAGACCCAGGTGCCCAAATCAGCGCCCCAGTCACCAGTGAATATGTTTCTCCTTTCTCCTTTCACTTTCCTATTCCCAGGACCATTCTCAGATAAATTTCATGCATCCAAGTATTTGTTTCAGCATCGACTGGCCTTTGCTCAGCCAAAAACTAAGTAAACGCATTATCTCATAGAGTCTTGTAGAAGCCTTTGGAGGTGGATGCAAATATTATACCGGTTTGCCTTCAAATACTAAGAGTAATAGAAAATTTAAGTGCTTTGCCTAAGGACCTACAATTATTAAGTGACAGAACCAAAATTTAATATTGATCTGTGTAACTCCCAAGCTCATATTCATAAGCCCGACACTGTATTTTATATAATTGAATCAAGTTGTAATAATATCTAGCTTGGCTAGAGGAAGAATATCAGCATGTATAGGCCCTAATGAGATAATGGACCTGGAGAACTGTCATCTATAGCTCCTGAAATCACAGAAAGAAAGGCAAACCTTTCTTCCTGTTAGAGATACAAAACATTCCTATGAGGGATCCTCGCCACAAAAGTAAACCTGAATCTTACCAGGGCTCTAGCTGGATAACAATTTACAGACAAAGGACAGAGAAGAAGGCAAAACATCTTTCCAGTGATACGATAAACAAAATCTACTGGCAGGAATCTCTATGAAACACTGCTTATTGTATGCAAGTAATGCATTGTAGTCTGCGGGAGTGAGAGCGAAAACTGAAAGAGAAACTATAGAATTTTAAAAGAGATTTCAGAGACACATCAGCCAATCACAACATCAACACCTTATCTGAATCCTAAATATATATTTAATTTTTATAATGAGATAACGAGGGGGATTTGAATCTTGACTGGATGTTTGATGATCTCAAGGGATTACTGTATGTTTGCATAAAATAATGGTATCCTAGACATTCCTTTTAAGAAGCATCTTAATCTTTTAGAGATGCATATTGAAATATTTATGGACTTCTGAATTTATGGTCTAGTGTTTGCTTCAAAACAACCTGGGTATGGAGGGACATTTGTAAGGCTATAGATTTAAACATAATAAACAATAGATACGAGTTGGTAATTATTGTAGTTGAATGGTGGGAGTATGTGGATTCTGTATCTGTAGTTTTGTTTATGCTTGAAGTATTTTTTTCATACCAAAAAGTTAAAGAACACAGCAACCGTTGGCAAGAAACAAGACATTGAAGCAGTAAATTACTCTACCTATTATAATAGCTAAGCAGTTTCTCTTTATCACCTCTAACATTTTTTTTTTTAATATCTGGCATACTAGAAATTGTATTGTGTTTGAGCCTGTCACAATATTGGGTTAAGAGCTTCATCGCTGAGTGAGTTCCTGGCTACTCCTATCAACCTGGAACAGTGGATGGTTTTAGGTCCATAAAATGGAATAAGGACAGTGTCATTGGTGAGGACAAATGCCAAGAAAAGTCTCAACTTTTTGACAGTTGGGGTAGCAGAAGGTGCAGTTGTAGATACTAAGCATAAAATATATATAATTCACGGGTGGTTGCAAATTGTCAAGTCAAATCGATCCCTACCATTAACATACAGCCGGAACAGATATCAGTCGATTGAGGGAGACTGGGTCTGAGAGGCCATCGCTGGTGGAATTCTTTGCTCTGAACACCCAGAAATTTGCTCTGTCAAATGCAATAGTGCCCAGATCCAGAGAACCTGAATCCCACAGACTACGTTGCCTTAGAGCCTGAGAAAACTCATGATGCTCCCCTAACTGCGGAGAGAAATAATTATCAGGGATTGTGAATGCCAGGAAGTCCAAATATTTCTCCCTCTAACCTAACCTCTTGCGGAGCCAAAAATATCAGCAGGAAGCCACGTCATCCCCTCTCTGGTGGAATCACTGTCTCAGGGGATGGAAGTTCCAGAAGCCATCATGGTGACCGCACGGTCTCCTCCTGATTAGACCCATTTGCAAACAGAAAAGTGTCTGAGGATGAAGAAAGAATCGAAGCTTGAGGATAAAAGTGATAGAAGGGTCTCAGGGCCTTGGGCACAAACCCTTGAACCCCTGAATCCAAAGAACCTCCCTGCTGAGCTTTGATGACAGGATCCTGGGAGAGGGATTTAGGAAAGTGCTCCGGTCTGCCTCACCCATCCTTCTGCACCAAGGTTCACTAGTGAGCTTAAACCATCAGCATGTTGCTTTATAAAGCTGCCATGCGCTCGCTCGCTCGCTCTCTCTCTCTCTCTCTCTCTCTCTTTCTCTCGGTGCTTATTCTGCAGGACGCTTTGCTGAGGATAACCCATTACCCCTCTTTGTAAGTGTCTGACGGCTATTTACCCTATCTGTGAATGTTATTTCTGTTTTAAGATGCAGATAACTGGACCTAAGGACTTACTAAGAGTCACTGATCTTAGGGCCAGCAAGTCATGGCAGAACGAGCTTGGAACGGCTCTGCTCTGAGGCCCACCAGGGAACACCACCTACTTCCACGTCGCATGGATGCCAGTGTGACAAAACATTCCCCCAGTGAACACTGCATCATACAACACAGGCAACAGTGAGCCTCATAACCTGAACTGGTTTTAAGACAGCAGTTATATCTTAAACGTAGTAAATCTTGTCATGAGAGAGTTTGCGAAATAACCAACACCATGATTTTCTGAATGCATCCATGTTAGCTCTCAAAGTGCATTTTTCTGGTTGACTTGTTTAGATTACCTGGAGAATTATTATTGCCAGATCTTGAATTAGAGGTTTTGCTGGTTGATTTGGAGATCGACCCCAGCGCACGGGCACATCATATTCTGTGACAGAATATTTGTGTGACATCATACAGGGGCTTCCCAGGTCACACCAGTGGTAAAGAACCCACCTGCCAATGCAGGAGACATAAGAGACACGGTTCAATCCCTGGGTCGGGAAGACGTCTTCGAGGAGGGCATGACAATGGCCTCCCATTCTCCATTCTCCCTGGAGAATCCCCATGGACAGAGGAGCCTGATGGGCAACAGTCCCGTGTGGGTCAAAAAGAGTCAGCCATGACTGGGTGACTTAGCACGCACACACATGACATCATACACGGTCATTTAAAAACTGTTGGTTTACTGAGTTAGATTTTCCATACGGTTGGTGTCAATATCTAAAAAACTGTACAGTATCTTTAAAAGATCACATGTGTTAATATCACTACCCATGTGCTCAGGAAAAAATCTTGAATTATTAGGAGATTTTAAAATTACAGAGGCAGATGGGAGTTTTCCATAATACCGATATTTACTTAAAAACTCAAATGTCATCATCAGAAAAAATATCCAATTACTTTTCCAGAAACAGCTGACTGTTTATTTTCAGGTAAGCAACAGCAAATACCCCAATGTATTTGCTGAAAACCCGAGTATCTCAAGATGATAAGCAGAGTTCCAAGATGACCCTGATGACCCTTGACCTCGTCTGGTGCTCCACCTTTGAGTGATATGATGTGATGTCCCTCCTGCGATTTGGCTATATTATAGGGCATATTTCTTGACTTTAAGAAAAAGACATTGTCTTGGGCATTCCCTCGTAGTCCAGTGGCTAAGACTCCAGGCTCCCGGTGCAGGGGACCAGTGTTTGACCCCTGTTCAGGGAACTAGAACCCACATGCCACAACTAAGACCTGGCGCAGCCAAATAAATACATAAATACTAAGAAAGAAAGAAGAAAAATACAGTCTCCAGTGGCCTGGACCTAATAAAATGAGCCCTGCCAAGGAGCTCTTCCTGAAGTGCTGTGAGAGATTCGACACGAAGGGGATTCTGCATTTCATTGATGATGGACGGGGTCACATGGCAAGGAAAGGGGGACTGGCTTCCAGAAACTGAGAGTAATCCCAGGTCATCAGCCTGCAAGGAGGTGGGGGCCTCAGTCCAAAAACCAGCGACCTGATTGAACCTGGGGGAAGATTATCCCAGGGACCCCAGGGAAAGAGTCAACTTGGCCAATTCCTGTGTGTTAGAACCAGGCCAGGGCCCCAGGTGGGCTGTACTGGATATCTGACCTACACAGTTGTGAGACAATACATTCTTGCTACTTTACATCCTGTTGGTGGCACAGTGGTCCCTATACCTGTGGGGGGTAGATGCCAAGACCCCTTACGATACCGAAATCTATGGATGATCAGGTCCCTTTTATAAAATGGCTTGTAGTATCCCCATATAAACTATGCACATCTTCCCGTATATTTAAATTAATCTCTAGATTGCTTATAATACTTAATCCAAGGTAAATGCTATGAAAATAGTTACCAGCACATCACAAGTTCAAAATTTTGCTTTCTGGAACTTTCTGGAAATTCAGAAAATATATATTTCCAATCTGTGATTGCTTGAATTGAAGGATGTGGAAACTGCAGATACGGAGAGCCAACTAAGTAACTCAACGTGACTTGTTAGCTTTTCTTTTACGTAAAAGCAGTGCTCTGCGAAAAAGCAGCTAGTTCATCTCTGAAGTCAAAACATTGCATAAGCATTTCTCCTCAAGATGAATACCATTCTTTTTTGTGCAGCAGAAAGGCTATAAAAGTACTTCCCATTTCATAAGCAGAACATTAAAAAGTCATGCACTAAAGGCCGAGACTTCATAAAATCAGTTGTTTTCATTGCTGCATCCTTGGCATTCTTCACTAAAGCACCACAAGGAATATGATGACTCTGGTGCCCTTTCTGCCCTGCCTTGATTCAGGCTGAGGCTCCAGGAGGCTCTGGCCCCTGCTGCTGCCTTTTTTTTATTGGACTATAGCTGCTTTGTTGTTGTTATTCAGTCACTAAGTCATGTCTGACTCTGCGATCCCATGGGCTGCAGCACACATGGCTTGCCTGTCCTTCACCATATCCCAGAGTTTGCTCAAACTCATGTCCATTGAGTTGGTGACTCCATCCAATTATCTCCTCCTCTGTCACCCGCTTCTCCTCCTACCCTCAATCTTTCCCAGCCTCAGGGTCTTTTCTAATGAGTCAGTATTGGAGCTTCAGCTTCAGCATCAGCCCTTTCTCATGAATATTCAGGGTTGGTTTCCTTTAGGATTGACTGGTTTGATCTCCTTGACATCCAAGGGACTCTCAAGAGTCTTCTCCAGTGCCACAATTTGAAAGCATCAATTTTTTGGTGCTCAGCCTTCTTTAGTGTCCAACTCTCACCTCCATACCTGGCTACTGGAAAAACCATATACGGCCCTTTGTCAGCAAAGTGATGTCTCTGCTTTTTAGTTGTTTTACAATATGTTATTTTCTGCTGTGCAGCAAAGTGAATCAGCTATATGTATACACATATCCACTCTCCTTTAGATTTTCTTCCCATCTAGGTCAGCACAGAGCCCTGAGTTGATTCCCTGTGCTATACGGCATGTTCTTATTATCTGTTTCATACATAGTGTGTATATGTGTCAATCCCAATCTCCCAGTTCATCCCACCCACCCTTCCCCCCACAACCTTGGTGTCTATATGTCTGTTCTCTACGTTTGAGTCTCTACTTCTGCCTCGCAAATAGGTTCATCTGTACCATTTTTCTAGATTCCACATATATGCGGTATTACACAGTATTTGTTTTTCTCTTTCTGACTTACCTCACTCTGAATGATAGTCTCTAGGTCCATCCATGAGTGAAACAAGCCAAGAATATCTTGGTATGAATGTGAAAGCAGTTCAGACCTAATAGGGCCCCCAGAAGGTCTTCGAGGCTTGGCATATGCAATAATCTTTGAGAACTGCTAGGAAAACTGATCTCATCTATTTCCAACCTTGCAGTTGCATCTGTAAGCTGAGAATTCCCCAATGCAAATCTCTAGCCCCAGTCTTCCCCCTGTTCAGGCGCATGTAGCCAAATTCTTAGCTCCATGTCTAATAATGGACATACTGAACTCAGCACACACAAAACCACACCTTACTTCCTGCATAGTCTAATTCTTTCCAGACCATCATATTACAGTATGTGCAAGATGGTCTAATTAGAACATCTAACTTGAAAGGACTTCAGTTTATAATAGAAAATTCAGAAAAAGCAATTTCAGAGCAATTTACAGAATACTATGTTACAGCACATGCATTTCATGCCTGCACAGAAAACTTCTACTGACGGGAACTTTCCCCATTATGTTCTTTTCTAAGGTGAAATTAGTAAAGTATTAATAGGGGTATATTGGTAATATCAGCAACAGGTAAGGTTTACAGATCAAATTTCAGAGATAACAGGAGACTCTTTTCATGAAAGAATGATCAGATCTCTTAGGTCGAGGCAAACACTGTCTTATGTTTAGTCAGGATCAGAAGCTTAATCAATGTGCTGATTCCTTAGCTCTGAGGCTTCAAACTATTAAAGTCACTCTCAAGTTCATCTGAACTTTTATGGAAGATAGATGTCATTACACTTAAATGTTTTTGCCTTCAACTGTCTGACTCCCAAAGTTGAAGATACCTGCATTTTTCTCTCTTACTGTAACTATCTACTTACGTTGCTGACACATGCCCATGTGCACAACACACTAATTCTTTATACTGGCTCTGTGGGGATTTAGGTGATGGGAGGGGAGAGGGAAACAGGAGGGTGCCATTGGTCTCTGTGATATTTAAGATTATCGGTGTTTTCTATCAGAAACTGTCAGCCACTTATTGGCCCCTCAGTCCCTGCTGTCCAGCATCTCCAGTCCTTCCTCCAGCATCTCTCAGGAAATGCCCTGTAATTAATTTCTCAAAGTGGCTTCTGACAATTCATTCAAAAAGAAATTGTATTATTCCCCTGTAAAGAATTTACATTTTTGTCCCTTTTTTTCAGCACATTAAGTTTGATTTAATATACCACGTTAATGAAATTAATGAGGCTTTCCAAAACCATTGGGGGAAAACAGCAAAATAATACTACTTACAAAGTAATAATAATTGAAGTAAAAGTGGGGAAGAAGCAAATACTTTTCAGTCAAAGATACTGTTCGAATTCAGAAACAAACAAACAAAAATCTAAAAGTCTTTTTCTTTCTCGTTCCACACATTGGAATACCACAAGCTGCCTCATTACCAGCAACTGATGGGAAAATGAGGACTTCAGCCCCTTGTGGGCCAGTTAACTTTTTGGTGCTCATGGTGTAAACCTTGGGCATCATCCAGCAGGCCTGATTATAAAAAGCTCAGCTAGAGAAGCTGCGGAATGAGCTCCCTTGGGTCCTCACTGCTAAAAATCTGCAATCCTACACCCACAAGTGCACACGTCACAGTGCACACACACGTCCCCCATCCAGGGGCGGAGTTGCTGCTAACAGAGCAGGAACGGTGACTGGACTCACGAGTGTCACCAGTGAAACACCATCTCTTTGAGAACCGCACAGAGGCTACAGAAAGAAATCGATGCGTGCGTGCGTGTGTGTGTGTGCGTGTGTGCAGCCGGTCCTGAGGTCGTTCAAAAGCACACTGTCAGAGCCTCACGCCTTGTAGGGCTGCTTTGAACAGGGTCAGCGTCTGAAGGCTTTAACAGCTCTGCCCCCTGAAATCAGTTTCCCGGGGCTCAGTTCACATGCCTGCCACTAGACAGCATTTGAGCTTCCCCAGGGGTCACAGATGAGAAACATGCTTCTATTCTTTGCATGAAAGAATAAAGACTGGGGCCACGGTTATGATGAGTTATCGCCCACTGTGAAGGGCCACCCCTGCTGGAGAGTGTCAGGTGGTGAATACAATACAACTGTGAGGGGCATTGAATGGTTTACTTCTGCATAAAAGCGATGACGGCCCTGGAATGTATTGTCAACAGTTCATCTCAGCCAACAGGACACATGTACTATCCTGGAGCTTGTATTGCTTATGCAAATATTTTACATCAAGTTAATCATAATGAGGGCTTCCCTGGAGACTCAGCAGTAAAGTATTTGCCTGCAATGCAGGAGATGTGGGTTCAATACCTGGGTCAGGAAGATCCTCTGGAGAAGGAAATGACAACCCACTCCAGTATTCTTGCCAGGAGAATCCTATGGACAGAGGACAGAGGTGGGCGACAGTCCCTGGAGTCACAAAGAGTTGGAAATGACTGAGCAACTCTGCACACACAAGCAGCTCCTGTACAAAGTATTCTTCTAGCTCTTTGCACATTCCTGATGGCCAGACATCACACATCAGGGCTTTTGCTTGTTATCTCACTCACTCTTCCCAGCTGCTCTGGGACATTGTCTTTATCAAACAGACCCAGGACCTGAGGTCACGAGGTTTTGGGACATGATTAGCCTGTCAGAGTGACATCTCCAATGAGCCACAGGATGACGACTGCATCTTACATTTGAACTCCCAAAGCCAAGCTGTGCATGTGAGCCTTTTCCTACTGAAAGATGCAAGACATGGGTAAATGTTCAGCTGGAACTGCCCTCAAAAGGAGAAGGGGGCAGCAGGCGATGAGATGTTTGGATGGCGTCACCGACTGAATGGACATGAGATTGCACAAACTCCGGGAGATGGTGAAGGACAGTGAGGCCTGGAGTGCTGCATTCCATGGGGTCACAGTGAGTTGGACATGACTGAGTGGCTGAACAACAACTGCCCCCAGTGTATGTCCTAAACTATTTGAGCTACTACAACAAAGTTCTGTCAGCTGGGTGGCTTATAAACAAGAGACATTTGTTTTTCTGATGGTTCTGGAGGCTAGAAGTCCAAGGTCAAGGCCCAGCAGATCTGGAATATGGTGAGGGCCTCCAGAGTCATAGACAGCAGTTCTCTTGCTGTGTCCTCACCTGGCAGAGAGGGCTGGAGCTCTCGGGGTCCCTTTTATAAGGGCACCAATCCCACTCATGAAGGCTCTGCTCTCATGACCTCATCACCTCCCCAAAGGCCCCACCCCCTAACCCCATCACAGAGGGGGACAGGTTTCAACATATGAAACTTCAAGGACACACACATTCAGACCATAGTGAAACAGGAGGAACTGAAAGGCAGTATGAGGTAGTAGAAAGTATATACATTGATTTCCATCCTGTTCCTGGCACAGAGCTCTTAAAACCCTTACATGTTCCTATAAGATGAGCACTTGAAGAATCTTTTGTTCTATTGAGGTGACTCTGGCTCTGGTGGGGACCTGGATAGGGACTGATCAGCAGAAACACCAAGTCGTGATTAAAAGCTTGGCATTTTCAGTCCCACTCCATGGCAAGATCCCCTGTAAGAGTGTACGGTAATCAACTCCACTATTCTTGCCTGAAGAATCCCATAGACAGAGGAGCCTGGTGGGCTACAGTCCGTGGGGTCACAAAGAGTCAGGCAGGACTGAAGTGACTTCTACTCCACACTTCCAGAGATGGAAGAAGGGCTAGAAATCGAGTTAAGGGTCCATCATGCCAGCCTGTGCATGCATGCTAAGTCTCTTCGGTCATGTCCTACTCTTTGCAACCCCATGGACTGTAGCCCACCAGGCTCTTCCCTCCATGGGATTCTCCAGGCAAGAATACTGAAGTGGGTTGCCATGCCCTCCTCAAATCTGAATAAGCCTCTATTAAAACCTCAGTGGTACAGGGTTCAGAAAAGCTCTCAAAAAACCCACACCTGGAATGTTACCCCAAATTCATGGGTACAGAGGTCCCTCCCAGACCTCACCCTGTGTATCTGTTCATCTGTACACATGGCTTATCACGACCTGGTGAGTTTAGTAGGCATTTCTCTGAGTTCTGAGAGCCACTCTAGCAAATTAACCAAACCCAAGGATGGGCACTTTGGAGGCTCTGATCTACAGTTGTTTGTTCAGGAGCACAGATGACAACCTGAACCTGGGACTGACATGTGATACATGTGTGTGTGTTGGGGCAGGGGGGGGGGGTGGGCAGTCCTACAGGACTGAACCCTTTACTGGTGGCCTCAGACACGGTCTCCAGGAAGGCGGTGTCAGAGCTGAGTTAAATCTTAGGACATCCAGCTGCTTTCCCTGGATTGGTGACCACAAGTGATGAGCTTTGAGTGAGGAAGGCAAGAGTCCAAGGAAAAGCTAGGACATTCCTTCACAGCCAGTGATGTGTGTTTAATGCATTTAATGTGTTTGTCCAGTTTGAGGACCAGAGTGTGTTCTGTGAGAACAATGGACGTCCAGCCTTACCTGCCAGTCCTTCACAGAAGCTCTTTTTGCACTGTGCACACAGTGTCTTGTGCATTCCCAGTTATGCTCCTTCAAGTCTCCTTACATTTCAGAAGAAATGGCTGGAGTTAATTCTCTCAGCATCTGCCTTGTCACAAAGCACAGAGGGAAGATTGGAACTCTGCTCTGAATTAAGTACTGACTTTCCTTCCTTCTGCAGGATCTTCCTGGAATAAGAATGAGAAAACAGAATATCAGGCACCTTAAAATTCTAGCCCTTTAACTGAATCCATGAGACAGAAAGCAAGGCTGTGGCTCCTTGGCTTTCCAAAGTTCAGGAAATTTTAGGAGCGAGACTGGGGGCTCAGATCTCCAGGCTTGCTGGACAGCACCCCTCCCCCTCTCGCTGAACCTGACCTCGTTTATGAAACAGTTCCCCAGCCTGATAGTTCAGTCAGTATAGAATCTGCCTGCAATACAGGAGACCGTGGTTCAATTCCTGGGTCAGGAAGATCCACTGGAGAAGGGATAGGGTACCCACTCCAGTGTTCTTGGGCGTCCCTTGTGGCTCAGCTGGTAAAAAATCCGCTTGCAATGTGGGAGACCTGGGTTTGATCCCTGGGTTGGGAAGATCCCCTGAAGAAAGGAAAGGCTACCCACTCCAGTATTCTGGCGTGGAGAATTCCATGGACTATACAGTATGTGGGGTCACAAAGAGTCAGACATGACTGAATGACTTTCACTTTCACTTTCCCCAGCCTGAAGGGTGGAATGCTTTCTGGTAGTTGGACTGGGAAAATTCGGGAATTTCGGTAGAAAATATTTTCACACACAAGATACAGGCAAGAAGAGTGTTAAGGGAAAAACACACATGATCTTTATTGGGAGTGTGTCAATTATCTAAGGTAATTCTAGCCACAAGCCTCTGCTATTTCCTGGAGCTCAATAGAAGACAGTGAAGGGGAAAAGCTGTTTTTGGGGCACCTCACCTCACCTCTGTGTTCCCCTTCTCCTTTCCCACAAGTTTTGCCACTGTCTCTTAGTGCCCTATACCACCCCCACCCATTTTGGAGGAAAGTGCTTGAAATAAAGTGTGTAGAGGAACCCAACAAGTGATTACAATGCTAAGTAAGAAATCTTTTCTCCCAATGTGTTCCAAGTTAAATCCTGATGGTTCTCATCTCTGACAAGGTGAAACACAGGGAAGCATATTGTTTCCCTCAAGTCCATGATCTGTTGACCATGTGGGGACAATTAAGTTAATTGCCTTCCTTACAATAAAGAATTTTACTGTAATTGCACTTTAAATTAGTAAAGAATGCAGTAACCAAATGTGTGGGTGTGTCCACACTAATCCTTTAGGCATATTATTTGTGTTTTAAAAACTCCACATATAAAAGTGTCTTCTTTTAATTTGAAAGTGCTGTTCAGTGACATTTGACGAAAAGGTTCTGATACCCCACAACAAGGAGTATCAACAACTTAGTATCGTGAAGCACAGTAAATACCTATCTGTGGCTTTGCAGATTCAATCTCTTTTTAACACCAAACTGAAAGAGGACAATTTTTCCAGCCAAAGAAGGGACACTGGCTGATTTAAGAATAAAAATGAAATTTGAGAATCCAATTCCTAAA